>NC_136063.1:1922803740-1924003740 GCF_964261635.1 Lissotriton helveticus
CAATGCAACAGGTCTTGCATTTATGCAAATTTAAGCTATTGGCATTGTAAATGATAATGCCTTTTATTTATGTTTTCTTTTTTGGAACCCAAATAAAACGCATTGTCATTTACAATTTCAATAGCTTAAACTTGCATAAATGCGAGACCTATTGCATTGCAAATGCTTGTTGTTTTTATTTTCTCTCCTGCTCTCACTGAGCACTATGACTTTTGCTGTGCTCAGTTGGTCTAACAATATATGGACTATTTAGGGGACTTATAGAGCTTTTTTTTAAACTTTTGCATTATGTTTAACATATACCAAGTTTTGGGAAGTTTTTATACTCGTATTTTAGCAATGTGTTTATGATTTTTAAAACCAATAATAAAAATAGGCATATTTTTGATTTTTTACTATTGTCGTCCAGTCGGGTGAGGAGTGGGTGTTATGAGGCCCAATCTTCACCAATATAGGCCTAGGTAGCTGCACTACCTTTTACATACATACATCCTACCTTGCTCTACATAACAGTGATGGAGCAGACCTTTTAGTTATGTGCCGAATAAATGTTGTATGGTTTTCTTCAAAAACTAGCCTTATTTATTATGCTTGAGGATTCTTAGTATCATATCTTAATCTCCTGCTAGGATATGCACAGCAGGATTGCCATGTTCTGTATAATAGCTCTGTACAAAAGTCACCGCTATGGTCATCCCTTGAACTAAAGACCCACAGTACCATTACACATCTAGGTAGAACCCCTGAGCGTACCTTTCAGGTATAAAAGAATCACATCTTCACGGAGCAACTAGAGGAGAAGTTTCCACGCTGACATGAGATGCTGAAGTCCCTGCACGCAGAAACTCCAGCACGCAATGGTCTGACATTCCTTGCGAGGTGTCCGATTTAAGACCAAGACGGAGTCCTTTGTTCTCTCCCATCCGGTAATGGGATTGGCTCTTTCCTAAGGCATTCTTGGCTTTACACCTACATACATGCTATGTACACTTCAGTACATTTAGATAGGATGTTAGGGGCGCGTCATTCTCTTAAGAGCTTATCGTTCTCTAGATACCAAAGTAACATACCCCTCTATAGACGTAGATAAAGATCGACCAAGCTGAAAGTCCAATGTGTTAATAATCTAGCCTGCCCTGCAGATATCAACATGAAAGTCGATAATAATATAAGCACTCGATAATCCCAGTGCTAATCAGATTCGATCCTGAAGACGGGGGTATAGACCGAGCAAATTGAAAGCACATGTAATACATTATGTTGATATTCTACTCTGTCCGGTTGATATCAACATTACAGCCAGGCAATCTTATTAGCACACGATAATTTTAAGATTACTTAATGAGATTCAACCCCGAGGACGGGCAAAATGCAGTCAGCATTAAACCTCACATTCACCATTTGGGTAACCCAAGCAATTAGGTGAGGGCTGTCTATATCGGGACTGGATGAACTGTATTAGGCTTCATCTGCAGTAACTCGAAAAGTCTGAAGTTAGCTATTTTCACCTAGTGCAGAAAGGTCACCAACCTAACCATTCATTTCGATCTGTTTCTCATAGATAAATTCAT
Source organism: Lissotriton helveticus (assembly GCF_964261635.1). Lineage (NCBI taxonomy): Eukaryota > Metazoa > Chordata > Amphibia > Caudata > Salamandridae > Lissotriton > Lissotriton helveticus. The sequence goes on from NC_136063.1 coordinate 1,922,805,312, forward strand.
GTGCTATCGGACAAGCATATCGGAATGTAAGTAGTTGTGGTCAATCCTCAATTTGTATATTAAATCAGTCTAAGCAATAGAGCTTTATTGATAAAACAAACACAGATACACACTAGTATCTGATCAATAGTCTAAATATCATGTTATCTCAATGTATACTCTTGTAATTTACATATCCACTCTACCTTGCTTACAGCCAAATAAAAAGGACATTTATCGAACTGGACGCCAGGTTAATCATAATCCTGGGTTGATGGTTAAAAATAAACAACAATCTGTTTCTGGATACTTACTATTCAGGTATTAATGAAATTCATTTTTTGCATAACTATCAAGAAGTATAATATAAATGTTAATGAAAGCTCTCCCTCCAGTTCAGCCTCACTCTTGGCTAAAACGCAATCATTGCTCTACAGCCTCCATTAATAAAAGAGAATTCTTGACCATCAATTCAACAGATATAAGGTTAATCTTTGGAAATTATTATAAACACGAAAGTTGAATCGATCACTGGGTAACACTATCTAAATCTGAACTGCTTAACCTATGTGGTGATTTCTATCTCTTTGTCTATGTCTATCTTTTCTTCTTCTATTTTAATCGTTCCTTCAAAATGATATTTTATCGTTTAATCACTCCCACACGTATTAGTTTAAAATCTATTGAGTCACTTTGATTAGATCCACTGTCCTTGAATTTTTAATTAATTGCAAACAATAAACAATGCACGCTTTTGTGGCGACATAGAATTCATCATAAAGTGAGAACCTCGTATCTGATATATAATAATATTTTCTTCACAGAAATCAACTTTGATCTATTGTGGCTTCTTTTCCTGACGAAGGAGCAGTTCTGTGCCGAAACGCGCGTCAAACACAACAGTTCACTACTTGTGTGCGGCATTGTCTCCCCATGACTATTAGACGCCAATTGTTATTACTGTACTTGCTAGAAACAAAAAAAATGGTGAATTTTATTGTATGTTAGCTCCATGTTGTATGAATGAAGATGAATCAATGAGCATAAATGGGACCTTTTTTAACATGAAATGATTTTTCTAGTATTATTATCAATAAAAACAATGTTTATTTGTAAAGAAACACAGATATTGTTGGTTCTCCTTTGGTTTTCATGCATATTGTGTAGTCCATTGTTGAAATTATATGATGTTGATATAAATGTTGCTTTAAGTCTGTACACTAAAGGCTGACATATCCTATGGGGGTGTCTGGAATCAGTCTGGACACCAATCCCTTAGTTTATGTTATCTAAACACGGAGATCCTATGTGTTATTAGGAACTACACGAAAACTGCACTCTACGCCACTCTTTTTCACTCTGCACCATACCACTCAATGCCACTGCAATCCATCCGGCACCACTCCACCCTACCCCACTGCACACCATGTCAATCTATTCTATGCTGCTGCACTCTACACCACTGCACTCTACGCCAATACACTCTACACCACTTTACTCAAAACCAATACACTCTGTGCCACTGCATTCTTCACCAGTCTTCTCTGCAACACTGCCCTGCACACCACTATACTGTAGTTTGCTACAGTCTACTCGTTGCCACTGCACTCTACGTCATTCTACTCTATGCCATTGCACTGTACGTCGCTTTTCTATGCACGAACTCTGCGCCACTCTACTCTGGCAACTACATTTTAAAAAATCACACTGTTTGTGAAGAGCGCAGGGCCTTGGAGGGGAGGGACCTCATGCTGAGAAGCACCTAAGAGGCCTTTGTGCCTCCAATCTATCCCCAAACCTTCTCCTAAACCCCCACCCCAAACATAAGTTTACTGAGGATGTTGCTGCTGTCCTCTGGTTAATAGACACTAGCAGTACAAAGCCTCTGAAAACGAGCTGAAAACCACTGCTTACAGTGGTTTTCAGCTTGTTTTCCCTCCCACCGTGTGATATTGGCTCCTCACTGGGTGACCATGTGAAGGGAATCGATATTGTGTGTCACACAGTGGCATCGTGTGAGTTTTCAAATCTGACCATCGCACTCCACGACACTCTGCAACACTGCACTCTCTGCCACTGAACTCTATGCCATTCTACTCTGTGCCACTGCACTCTTGGCCACTGCTTTCTACTCTGCACCACTCCACTGCCCTGTATGCCACTACACTCCAAGCCAATCCACTCTACGCCATTCTCATCTACCATGCACCACTGCACCACTGCACTCTATGACACTGAACTTTAGGCCACTTCACTCTATGCCTCTCTACTCTACCTTGCACCACTCTTCTCTATGCCAGTGCACTCTACCCTACTCTACTATGACAATGCTACACTCTTCACCACTGTGCTACTTTACTCTGCACCACTCTACTCGAAGCCAATGCACTAATTGCTAATGCACTCTTTGCCACTGCACTCAATGCCACTCTACTCTGCAGCACTGCATTCTATGCCACTGTACTCTATGCTACTGCACTCTACGCCACTGCACTTTACTCTGCACCACTCAACTGTTTGCTACTCTACACCAACGCAATGTACACCCCTATACTCTACACCACTCTATTCTGTATCTCTACACTCTAAACTATTCTGCACCACTGCACACCATTCCACTCCACTTCACTGCACTCTGCACCACTCTATTCTATGTCACTACACTCTATGCCACTACTCAACACCTCCGCACCCTCCCCTGCACCACTACACTCTACGTCACTTCACTCTATTCTGTAACAGTAGACTCTATGCCACTGCATTCTACGTCAGGTTACCCCACTCAACACCATTGCACTGTGCAGCATTGCACTACGCCAATGGACTCTACACCACTTTACTCAAAGCCAATGCACTCTATGCCAATCTATTCTGCACCAGTATGTACCAAATGTACTTTACGCCATTTCACTCTAGTCCATAATACTCCACAGTGCTCCACTCTATGACGCTATACTACATTAAACTCTACTCCACTCTATGCCACTCTACAACACTACTCCACTAAACAAGGCTCCACGCAACTCCCCCTATGCCACTCCATACCACTTACGCTACTCTATTCTATAATTCTCTACTTCACTCCACGCTGACACTTTATGCCACTCCATTCTATGGTATTCGACTCTACAACACTCTACTCCACTCTATGCCATTCCACTCTAGATCATTCTACATCACTCTACTGTACAACATTCTACTCCATTCTACTCAACACCCTCTACACCACTCCACTCTACACCACTCCATGACACTCTGTCACTCCACTCTTCAACACTCTACTCCACTCTACAACACTCTATTCAACTCTGACACTCCACTCTATACCCTTCTACTCTGTGACACTCCGCTCCCTCAACAACATTACACAACACTCTACACCACTTCATGACACTCCACTCCACTCCACCCAACTCAACTCTACTCTGCACCACTCCATAACACCTCACTCTACTCTACTTTATGATACTCCACTCTGACACTCTATGCCACTCTACTCTATGGTACTCGACTCTATAACACTCTACTCCACCCTATGCCATCCACTCTAGATCATTCTACATCACTCTACTGTACAACACTCTACTCCGCTCTACTCAACACCCTCTACACCTCTCCACGACACTCTGTCAATCCACTCTTCAACACTCTTCTCCACTCTACAACACTATACTCCACTCTGACACTCCACTCCACTCCATACCCTTCTATTCTATGACACTCTGCTCCCTCAACAACATTATACAACACTCTACACCAATGCATGACACTCCACTTCACTTCACCCAACTCAACTCTATTCTGCACAACTCCATTACACCCCACTCTACTCCACTTTATGATACTCCACTCCACTCTCCTTTACCCCACAATTTTTTAGACATGCTAAACAGCAGCCATGCTGGTGTACAACATGGATAAAAGATATTGGCAAAGCCAATAGCTCTTGCAGGCAAGACCTATTGTGTTATATCCTCAGTGTGTATTTAATACTACCCAGCCTAGCTGTGTCCTGCTGCTCAGCCAGAGTGAGAGATGGTGACTGAATGTTGGTGTAAATGTGATGAATGGAATACGTGGGTGCCTGTGTGGATGAGTGGTGACAGTTGGAGATGGACTGAGCAGCAGGGATGCTGCTCCTGGTGGGGCTGGTATATGGCGGGTAACAGGGATGGTTTAAAAGCTGGAAATAGAGCTGAAATAGACTGATGTACTTATTACCTTGAACCAATAAAGAACTTTTCAAATTCTACATGGCTACATGTGTCTACATGTGTGCAAGGGCACACATTATTTTGGGGATGAGCAGACCTGGACTCAATCGTCTTTTAGGATGGTACAGATACCAAGAGAAACTACAAGAAATTAGAGTAACCATGAGAAACTACAAGAAATTAAAGATACTACAAGAAGCAAGTTTGGAGCAACAGGCAAGCCAGCCCCACCAGTGTCCTTGTCAACGGACGGCCCCAACCACCATTGCCCAGCCTAGACATGCTCCATTGATCCTTGGTAAGGAATTGTGAGTTGGAGGTGTAGTTACACTACTGCCACATGTAGGTGTTCCAGCCACATTGTTTTTTTGTTTTAATGGGTGACAGTTTACTACAGCACAAGTTCACTAAAGCATTCTTTTTTTCTTTTTTTTAAACTTTTTATTAAAAATAAAATAACAAAATACAGAAACAATAACAAACACACAAACAAGGCATTACTTTACAATACAGTGCCGCATCGTGCGGGGGGGGCGGGAGGTGCACTACAAAGCGAGTTTAGGAACACATCATATGAGTGGGGGGGGGGCAGAGGGACAGAAAGCGATCAAGATGTCTAATTCGTCGTAGGGGAAACGTTGGGCCGGGGAGATACCGGTTCCATATCCAAGTCCAGGAGGGGAGGAGCACATATCCCACCACGATAAACATTCCATTGAGACCATATCTTCCCCCATTTGCGAGGCGTACCCGGAGAAACATATACTGTTTTTTCTCTGAACATGCACCAATCCAAATTTTGTTTCCATAGCAGAACCGTCCGCGGTCTCTGGGCACCCCATAGTTGTGCGATATCTCGTTTGGCAATCATATTATCTAAGGTCACCCATCGAAGCTGCGCCACACTATAATCATTCGGCTCCCAAACGTTCAGCAAACATCTCCTCGCCTCGGGCATCGACCGCACACCCGTGACCTCATTTATAACTTCATGCACACGCGACCAATATCGCATCACAACAGGACACTCCCAAATGATATGGAGAAACGTTCCCACGAAACCACAGCCGCGCCTGCACAGTCCATCCTCAGAAAATCCCATGCGTACAAGACGGGGGCCGGTCACATAAATCCTATGGAGAATTTTAAGCTGGACAAACCGGAGGCGCGCCGGGATCGCCACTTCCCGAGGGGAGGAGACCGCCGCCTGCCAATCTTCGTCATCAAGTTCCAGCCCGTCACTAGTCCACGCCTCACGAAGGCGACACAATAGGTCAGTTCTAGAGTTGATCAACTTTTTATAAATAAGCGAGATCGTACTGTCAGGGACGTACCCATCTAATATCCTATCCTCAAGTGGGGATGCCTCCGGTATATCCGTGCCCAAGGGAAAGACAGACATGACCGTTTGTCGAATTTGCGCATACCCGAAGAATTCTCTATCATTCAACTCGTATTCAGTTTTCAGCTCATCAAACGTCTTGACCCTGCCCTGAATCCAAACGTCATTTACCTTGCTGATACCGATGACGTCCCACTTATCAAACCCCTTCGACCGCCAAAGGGAACCAAGTTTCTCCGATGCGTACAACGGGGTCGCACGAGTCAACCTGTCCGCCCAGCCCAACGCCACCGTAGCACGATGCCAAACCTGGACTGCCGTCCTGGTAGGGCCTGTGAGAGTCCCACCAGGAGATTTTGCATAAAGAGCTCTATCATAGTTCCCACCGGGCAGCAGCCACTTATCCATCTCAAAGGCCGGATTCGGCGAGGGCCCGTAGGTACAATAATTAATAGCCCCTAACTGCGAGGCCCAGTAATAGCGGCGGATATCAGGGAGCGCGATGCCACTGTCGTACCACGGGAGCGTCATCTTAGCGATAGCAATACGAGAGCGCCCCCCCCACAAAAGTTGTCTCTGCAAACTTTCAATCTCCCGAAAATAACTAGCAGGTACAGCGTCAAGTGTGTTGTGCAGCGCATAAAGGAACCGGGGTAGCGACATCATCTTAAACAGCGCCGCCCTTCCCAGGGGAGAGAGAGGGAGCCTACCCCAAGCAAGGACATCAGCGCGGAGGCGCCGGAGAGGGGGCAACAAATTACGTTCATAACGAAGCCCCGGGTCTAGGGTAACAAAGATTCCCAGGTATTTAAATCCCTCCCGCACTACCGCAATAGGACAGCCACGAGGCAAAAGAGGAGCGTTGCCCGAGAGAACATAAACACAAGACTTCGACCAATTAATGACTAGGCCAGAATTCTTACGGAAGGAGGTCAACACGTCAAAAAGGACAATTAGCGATTTTCGCGGCGACGTGAGGTATAACAGGATATCGTCCGCATATAAGGATACGCGGTCCTCAAACTCCGGAGTCCATCTAATGCCCTTTAGTAACGGCTCCCACCGCAGCCAAGCCACAAGCGGCTCCAAGGCGAGGGCAAACAAAAGAGGAGACAAAGGACAGCCCTGGCGCGTACCTCTTCCCAGCGCAAAGGAAGTAGAGACTCGACCATTCACGACCACTTGAGCCAAGGGGTCAGTGTAAAGCAGCTTCACCCAGTTAATGAAAACCGGACCAAAACCAAATTTAGCAAGGGCTGCCCATAGGTATGGCCACTCCAGCGTATCAAACACCATAGTGGCGTCCAGGGACGCCAAGATGGCCGGTTCCCGCAACGTTTCCGCCCGCGCGAGGACGCCATGTAGTCGCCGGAGGTTAAGCGCAGTATTGCGGTGTGGTATAAAGCCGGATTGGTCCGGATGAACCAGGTCGCCTATAACAGTATTCAAACAAGAAGGAGCTTAGAGGGTGAGGCTAGTCATAGGTCGCCCTCCACTCAATATGCAACTAGTACAAAACAAGACCTAGACTGTATAAGCACTCAATAACTTCACCCTTATTTAAGATATTTCGTTTGTTGCATTCTTTTTACAAACCATACTCCCCTTTTAAGCGTTAATGGGGTAGTCGATATACCTTAGGGTAGTGCTATATTTAAACCATTGCCTGATTCTCAAAAACTAAGATACAGTTGTGAGACCATTCATACCACACCTAATCTCGTGTCCAACATATATTGTGCTAAACCGAAAAAAAGTGTGCAAGAGCGGGATGGCACCTCACGGGCGCACCACCAAACGGGAACCTGACTGGTACTCGCCAGGATAGCCCTGTTCTCATCATTGGTACCATCAAGCTCGAAAAGAAAAAATAGTGTCCAGAAACACAAAAAGTTTGTGAAAAGATGCAGTGAACGTAGATAAAGAAAGAAAGTGACCAGCACAGTGTCAATCAACACATTAAAACACTCACACTCCAACACAGATATACAATTTTATTCTGTCTCTTGTGTTGGGTATGGAGAGATAAAAAAGAAAAAGTAGGCGTGGTTATCACCTATTTAACCAATCCTACTTTACTTGCCGACATGTTTCATTGCCCATTGAATTTTAGGCAATTTCATCAGGGCGTCATGTATATTAAAGCCACTGCATATGGACCCAAACGTCTTCACAACTGTAAAAACACATGAAAAACACACCTCTGTAGTTAACCTGTTTACATAGCGCATTCCAACCAGTATACCATACATGTAACCTCCTGATAATTACCCTCATCTGGCCATAGGTGCTCCTACCAGCCGGGGGGGACAAGGTTGTTGATCATAGTACTTGAAAAAATCGCCTACGGTCGATTATTCACTCTTCCCCTTCAGTTTACTGCAAGTGACAAATGGTTAAATCATTTATATTTGCCCGAGTGAGTTTGTACACATAAAATCACAGCACTGCTAATACTGCACCCCCCAGACAATTTAGTGCGAATTCTGTCAACTCAGGGCGCAATCTTGCTGTGTACCTTCCGGTTCTATGCTCTAAAAATCCCTTATCTCCCCGTCCATTTACGCTGGTATCAATTGCAATGACAATTCAGTGCCTCCCAAATGTTAGGAATGGTCAGTTTATATCCTACTCGATATGTCTATCACACATAGCGAGCTCGGAGCAGCCAAATACAGCTTCCACACTTCAGCAAAATCGGAAGACCCTACCCCTTACCGGAATAGTGGAAGATCATCAGCCGTGTCTCAGCCCCTGCGTTTTTACCAATGGAATGATTAGAGTATAAGTATTGCCCGGCGTGTTCTCGCGTAAAAACGCGGCCGCCATCTTGGATTGGGCCAACTTCCATTCCCTTTAGTGCAGAGTACCCAGAAGAGTCTAAATCACGCGAGATTACGGCTCGTGATCTCATTTTCTCGGGAGTCAAACACTTTTAAACTTTATGTGCCTTTCTACGGACAAACAAAACACAGTCACCTCAATATTTAAGGTGACAAATGTGTTTGTTATTTAGCCAGCAGGCACATTTGTTTCTAATTTTATGCATGCCCACCTAAATATGACATCCAAACACTTGGGAGAGGTGTGGCGCCGCAGCCAGGGCGACTGACGCTGGAATCTGGGGATCAGGGTTCGATCCCCGGCTCCGGCGGCAGGTTAGCCCAGCACCATGTGACTCTGGGCAATAGCTTGCTTAATCTTCCCGACGGCCCCCAGCGCCTAGAGACCCTTACGGGTGATTGTGCGCTTTACAAATGTGGATTATTATTATTATTATTTATTGTAAATCGGATATTTATACATTTTGCAACATTGAATATTAAAATTGATGCTTATGGCAAACCTTTATGTTATTATTTTATAAAGCAAGGATACAGTATCGAATTCCAGTGTACACTGAACAATATTGTCTGTACCATCGTGAGTCTAGCCCAATACATGCCTAAGAACAGAGAGATCCCAGTTCATATGATTAGGGATAGACCACTGCAGTGTCCCTACCTCCAGGAAGTTTCTAGAGGGGATCTTATAGGTATATATTTAGCCAGGTGTCCTCATGGACGAAGTGTCCCACGGCATGCCACGTATTGGGTATATGTGTACACTCATATGAATGCTAAAAAGCTCCTTCTACTGAGTAGTTCAATGTATCTTATTCCACTCCAATAAATCGTTCAGCCCAAGTCTGTCCGATTTCTCTTGAAAAATCCATTTAGCTTCTTTCCTGACTAGCAGACGCTCCACTGAATGTGTGTCTCCTATCACTTTCTCCAGCACCAACCACTTAAACGAATGCTTGTTAATGTGGCAATGTTGCACTAATTTTGTTGTCAACTTTCCACATTTTATAGTGCTCAGGTGTTCTTGAATGCGTGTTTTTATTTTACGCGTCGTGAGCCCTATATAATGTAGTCCACATTCACAGTTCAGTCTGTACACCACATTTGTGGTGTTACAGTTACTGAACTGTCTTAGCTCCCATTCTTTACCTGACTCTAGAGTGACACTAGTCATCTTTGCAGTGAGATGGCACACAGAACAAGTTCCGCAAGGGTGGTGACCTGTGAGGCGTGGTTTGCTGTTCACTTTCGGTGTTTGTATCCGAGTATGTACCAATTTGTCTTTTAAATTACTAGTACGTTTAAAGGCAAACATTGGCTGTGGCATTTTGAAGTCTTTGTTGGAGAGAATCGCCCAGTGTTTTCGTATTGACTGTCTAATTTTAGAAGCCAGAGGGTCAAAGGTCAGGACTACAGGAAGGCAGTCCTTTCTTTCTTTCTTGTTGACTTCTAACAGAGCACTTCTAGGTGTGTTTAAGGCTCTTTTTTTAGCAGATTTGATGGTTTTCGCCGGATATTGTCTTTGTAGAAGTTTCTCCCCCAGCACTTGTGACTGTTCAATGAAATTTTCAGTGGTTGAACAATTTCTCCTATATCGGAGAAATTGGCCCACCGGGAGATTGTCCCTGAGGGCCCGTGGATGGTAAGACTGGTAGGACAACAATGAGTTCCTATCCGTGGGTTTTTGATGTACACTAGTACTCAAAATGTTGTCCTCGCTGTGATGTCCAGATCTAAATATACAGCCGACTCCCTGCTGTAGGACCACGTGAACCTCAGGCTTTGATCCTGGCAATTAAGCCAATTAAGGAAATCCAGCAGCTTAGTCTCATCTCCAGTCCAGATGCAGAGCACATCATCTATATATCTCCTCCAGAGACGCACATGGTCTCTGAAGGGATTGCTGGTGGGGTAGATGATGTGCTCTTCAAACTGGCCTACATATATGCAAGCCAGACTAGGGGCCATTGTGGCCCCCATAGAGGTCCCCGTGGTTTGTAGGAACATCTTATCTTTGTAGCAAAAGAAATTGCGTGTCAGTGCTATTTCAATACATAGGAGTATAAACGTTTGTGGGGCATCGTAAAACCACTCCTGCTCCCCCAGAGCCCTTGCTGCCGCCACCAGCGTGGCGTCCTGGGGGATACAAGAGTAGAGAGATTCGATGTCAATGGTGACCAATATTTCAAGGGTGGGATCAAAGGTCATTTCACCGATCACATTCAGGATATCCATGGTATCCTTTACGAATGACCTTTGTGTGATCACTGATTCTCGCAAGAAATAGTCTGCAAATTGAGACAGGGGCTCAAGAATAGATTGTATCCCCGACACAATCGGCCTGCCCGGCGGAGGCCGGGCAGGCTTATGGATTTTCGGTAGAATATAAAATGCAGGCATCCTGGTATTTGTTTTCACCAGGAATTCTGCCTCTTTACTCGAAATCCATTTTTGCTCCTTTGCGTCTGCCACCAGCTTTTTTATTTGTTTTTGTAAGTCAGGAGTAGGATCGTTTGCCAACGGTTGGTAATTGGCCCTTACATTTAATAGTTGTAATACTTCTGCCTCATAGTCCCGGGTATTCAGTACCACTACTGCTCCCCCTTTATCAGCACTTTTTATTGTTATATTTGTGTTGTTTTGTAAGGACTTGACTGCTTCCCAATCAATTCTGGACATGTTCTTATATCCGGTGTTTCTATTCAGAGATTCAAATTTCTCAATGTCCTCTAAAACTTTAGACTCGAACACCGCAATTTCAGGGCCCACTGCTGCATTCGAGGGAGTAAATCCGGATGGTTTTCTGAGATTTGTGTTGAAACCAACCTGCTTATCCTGGGGCTGGGAGGCAAAGAATTTTTTGAGTTTGATTTTCCGGATAGTCTCGAAAAACTACCCTACATAAAAAAGGGTCATGAGTGGGCGCCTGGACAAATCCCAACCCTTTATTGAGGACTCGTTCTTCACTTTCTGAGAGCTGATAATCAGAAAGATTGACCACGATGTTATTTACTGGGGTTGCCTGCCTCTGCTGCGGGTTAGTCTTGGGGAGTAGGTCTGCCATTGGGGTGGTCGATTGCCTCGTCCTCTTCCCCTTCCTGGTTGTCCTGTTCCCTTGTTGGTCCCCTGACCCTGCTCTAAAAAAGAACGCAGCAGTATTCCCAAATCGGCGTTACTCTGTGGTTGTTGGTTAAACCTAACTCGATTTCCCTGAGGTCTGTCTTGCTCGTCCTCACTGGACGTATTGTCAAAGGACCAATTGGTCGGTGTACGTTTCTGTTGCTGGGGTTGTTGAGGTTGTTGTCTGCCTCCCCAGCCTCTACGTTGTCCTGTTTGGTTGGATTGTTCTGGTTCTGGCTGGTAGTATGTATCAGTTACATACGGGAATGCCCACTCGTGAGTGTACCTTTGCAGATTTCTTTGTAAACCTTTGATTTTTTGATTTATCATATATGTTTTATATTCAGTAAGGTCGTCTTGTATTTTGCTCAGATGGTCTTTGGCATTCGTAAGAGTGTTGTCACGTTTTATACTCTCTTCGAGTTCTAAAATCTCCTTTAACAATTCCTCACTTAATCTCTGGGCTGTGCTAATTATAAGGATTAGCCAATCCCTGGTGCATTTATTGGCTATGTAACTCCAGTCTAACCTGAATTTTTTATCATCAAGGAATATCCTTGGTTCTATTCTGACCAGAAGACTGGCTGGGGAGGCTCCAGACGTATAGTACTCTGACATCAACGCCCCATGTAGGGCTATTCGAACTTGTTTTTTCTTTAGGTTGCTTAATTTTTCCCACTCTTCTCTAACAGAGGTGTTCCCTAGTAATGGTGTATCGGTCAAAAGTGAAGGAGCCGCTAATATTGCGGCAACATTTGTCACCTTAAATATCGAGGTGACTGTGTTTTGTTTGTCTGTAGAAAGGCACATAAAGTTTAAAAGTGTTTGACTCCCGAGAAAATGAGATCACGAGCCGTAATCTCGCGTGATTTAGACTCTTCTGGGTACTCTGCACTAAAGGGAATGGGAGTTGGCCCAATCCAAGATGGCGGCCGCATTTTTACGCGAGAACACGCCGGGCAATACATATACTCTAATCATTCCATTGGTAAAAACGCAGGGGCTGAGACACGGCTGATGATCTTCCACTATTCCGGTAAGGGGTAGCGTCTTCCGATTTTGCTGAAGTGTGGAAGCTGTATTTGGCTGCTCCGAGCTCGCTATGTGTGATAGACATATCGAGTAGGATATAACTGGACCATTCCTAACATTTGGGAGGCACTGAATTGTCATTGCAATTGATACCAGTGTAAATGGACGGGGAGATAAGGGATTTTTAGAGCATAGAACCGGAAGGTCCACAGCAAGATTGCGCCCTGAGTTGACAGAATTCGCACTAAATTGTCTGGGGGGTGCAGTATGAGCAGTGCTGTGATTTTATGTGTACAAACTCACTCGGGCAAATATAAATGATTGAACCATTTGTCACTTGCAGTAAACTGAAGGGGAAGAGTGAATAATCGGCCGTAGGCGATTTTTTCATGTACTATGATCAACAACCTCGTCCCCCCCGGCTGGTAGGAGCACCTATGGCCAGATGAGGGTAATTATCAGGAGGTTACATGTATGGTATACTGGGTGGACATGCGCTATGTAAACAGGTTAACTACAGAGGTGTGTTTTTCATGTGTTTTTACAGTTGTGAAGACGTTTGGGTCCATATGCAGTGGCTTTAATATACATGACGCCCTGATGAAATTGCCTAAAATTCAATGGCAATGAAACATGTCGGCAAGTAAAGTAGGATTGGTTAAATAGGTGATAACCACGACTACTTTTTCTTTTTTATCTCTCCATACCCAACACAAGAGACAGAATAAAATTGTATATCTGTGTTGGAGTGTGAGTGTTTTAATGTGTTGATTGACACTGTGCTGGTCACTTTCTTTCTTTATCTACGTTCACTGCATCTTTTCACAAACTTTTTGTGTTTCTGGACACTATTTTTTCTTTTCGAGCTTGATGGTACCAATGATGAGAACTGGGCTATCCTGACAAGTACCAGTCAGGTTCCCGTTTGGTGGTGCGCCCGTGAGGTGCCATCTCGCTCTTGCACACTTTTTTTCGGTTTAGCACAATATATGTTGGACACGAGATTAGGTGTGGTATGAATGGTCTCACAACTGTATCTTAGTTTTTGAGAATCAGGCAATGGTTTAAATATAGCACTACCCTAAGGTACATCGACTACCCCATTAACGCTTAAAAGGGGAGTATGGTTTGTAAAAAGAATGCAACAAACGAAATATCCTAAATAAGGGTGAAGTTATTGAGTGCTTATACAATCTAGGTCTTGTTTTGTACTAGTCGCCTATAACAGTAGCCAAGCGATTGGCAAGCAATTTGGCCTGGATCTTCGGTTCAGCGTCAATCAGCGATATCGGCCTATAGGAGGCGCAGCGGTCGCAGGGCTTGCCTTCCTTAGGAATCACTACTATAGAGGCTAATCTTTGATCAGGAGGGATTCCAGAAACATCGATTGTAAATACGGGGCTATCGTGTCCGGACGGATTTGTAGAGCTCAATAGGAAGCCCATTAGGACCCGCGGCACTCCCGGAGCGAACCAAACGAATGGCGGCCGAAACCTCCTCCACCGTGGGCAGCGCATCGAGGAGTTCCCTCTCAGGAGCAGACAAACAGGGCAGCGGGATGTCACGCAAAAGCAAGTGGGAGTCGTGCTCAGATCTATCAGACACAGGGGAATATACCCCCGGAAATAATCAGCGAAACATTCAACTATTTCAACAGGATCAGTAAGGAGCACTTCATTCACATCCACAATCACAGGGACCACCCGACTCGCACTCTCCCTCCTATCCAGCCAGGCAAGCAACTTCCCAGCTTTATCACCAACATCATACAGCCGTCCCTGCTGTTCCCTGCTCATTACTTTAGCAGCATCTGTGACCAATGCTCTAAATTCAAATTGCTTGAGACCCAACAGATGTAGCCCGTCCAGGGTAACCCCGGACTCCAGGTCCCCCTCCAGGGCAGTAATTTCACCCTCAATACGGACAACGTCAGCTCGGTTACTCCTCTTAATGTTACTAATCAGAGAGAGGGCCTGGCCTCGAATAACAGTTTTATATGCTTCCCACAACGAAACCGAGGAGGAGACGGAGCCAACGTTGTCAGCAAAGTAGTGGTCAAGTGTCTTAATCAGTTCAACTCGAACCTTGGGATCACGGAGGTACCAGGAGTTAATCGGGGCCACGCGACCTTCCGTCCCCAGCTGCGCATCCACAACCAACCACACCGGGGAATGATCCGATATACCCCTAGCGAGATGTCATACCTCCCGCACAGCGGAGGTCTGGGAGGAGGGCATCAGCACGTAATCCAGTCTCGAGAGACTGCCGTGTGCCGTGTGCCCCAGAGTGAAAGGTATACTGTGATATCCCCGGGTGAAGCAAGCGCCAACAATCGGTGAGCCCCAGAGTATCAAGGAAGTCGCCCAACCAGGACTGAGCTTTGGAAAGTTCCCGGGGAGGATGACGATCACACAGCCCCGAAACTACGGAATTAAAGTCCCCGCCCACCACAAGCAGACCCTCCGGGACACCCAGGAGCACCCCTCCCAGATCAGCACAAGTAGTAGTCTGGAGGCCGGGTGGTATGTAGACAGAGACCATAGTTATGACCTTCCCCTCCCAGCGCCCAACAATGGCGGCATACCGCCCCCTATCATCAAGGATGATCTCGTCAATAGCGAGAGGGAGGGAGTTACGGACCAATATGCCCACCCCCCTGGATCCAGAAGTGAAACCCGAGTGCGCCAGAAGACGATACCCACGCCTATTCAACGCGTGGCACGTATTGCCAAGCAAGTGCGTCTCCTGGAGCAGAGCAACATCAGGGGAAAGACGTCGCAGCAACTGCAACACCACACCCCGTTTAATCCTATCCCCCAACCCGTTAACGTTCCAACACAACAATCGAAGTCCCCAACCCCCCATCCCAATAGTGAACCCCGCCCCCACTCCACACCCAGTGCAACAAAGTACAACAGAAGCTCGTCATTACTGTGCCTTGTAAAGAACTAAGAAACATGAACACCAACCCCCCAACCCACCAAGAAACACCGTACAACACACCCCCCTCCCCGCACCCCTGCGTGAGACTAAAAAGCCACCCCAACTTGCAGTGTGCCTGTCGCCCTAGTACCCAACTAATCTACGAAAAGAACCCCGGAGGAGGAAAAGGCACCCACCCACCCCCAAAAGTGACCAGGTGTCAGCAGCAACAAACATAGCATCAAACCAAAGTGAAAAGTCAATGCGATGGACAAGGGTCCGGCCACGATCCCTACTCTTGTTCCACCGGGCCGCCCTCCGCACCTCCGGAAGGTCCAAAGTTCTCTGAGTGATCCCGCCCCATAGGCAGCGAGTCCAGCCAGTCACTTACGGCCCAAGGATGGTCGAAGAAGAATGTCCGTTCGTTGTAGACCACACGCAGTCTGGCCGGAAAGAGCATAGCATACTTCAGTTCTCTGTCTCTCAGCGTCTTTTTCACCCCTTGGAAACTAAGTCTCTGCTTCTGGACCTGCTGGGTAAAGTCCGGGTAAAAACTGACTGTAGTATTCTCAAAAGCAGTCGGGCCAGACTGGCGTGACGCCTGTAGAATCGCATCCCTGTCCCGAAAGTTGAAAATCCTAGCGATGATAGGACGCGGAGTGGCACCCGATTTCGGCACGCCTCCAGGGATCCTGTGCGCACGTTCCACAGCAAAGAACTTGCTAAGGCCCTTGGGTGCGAGATGATTCAATACAAGATCCTCCACCAGTAGGTCCACCGAAGAGGGCCCGGATGTTTCCGGGACACCGATCAGACGGATGTTATTCCGCCAGGCACGGCTCTCGAAATCCTCCAGGCGTCTCGAGAAATAATCCTGGGCGGATCGTAGGTTACCGACCTCGGCCTGCAAGTCAGAGACATCGGTCGTGAGACTAGATGTCTTAAGATCAAGGGACTTAACCCTCTCGTTGGTCTTCGCGAGATCAGCCCTGATCAGATTAACATCTATAGCAACCGTGTCTAACTTATGAAACAGGGCCTCATATTGCTGCCCCAAGGTCGTCTTCATTGCAGAAATGGCGCCCATAACGTCCCTCAGCGACAGGTCCTCACCAGTCGAGGAGTCATCTGTAGCAGTAGGTGGGGATTTAGTCGGTCCTCCCGGCGAGCCCTTGGCGAGGGTATATCTATCGATGACGTTCGTCTGCACGGAACTCCCTCGGACACCCGGCTTGGTCTTGCGTTTTTCACCCTCAGGCTTGGTGGACATTTTAGATCTGGAGCCCCGAAGGGAGGCCTGGTACCGGGTGAAAATGGCTACAACCAAGTCCCCAGCATCAATAAGAAGGGTGAGACAAGCACCTCTCGCCAGGCAGAGAACCAAAGTAAGCCAAAGTCACACTCCCAAGAAGTAGTAGAGTGGAAGACGAGCGGGACAGACCACGCAGGCTGAATCAAGGAGGTCCTCGGACGAGAAACGAAATCGAAAGTAGACAACCAAGCCGACAGGACTCGGGCGGTCCGTTGTTGTTCAATTACTGTCCGGCTGGCAAAGAAACAGAGCCCGGGGCAATGCCATGGAGCGGGCCTGAAAAAGTCAGAGATTCATATCGCCGGCTCCCAAAGTCCAAATCAAATTCTGGAAACTGATAATTGATCAGCAGGACTGTGCCAGTAACAACCCGTCGTCCAAATCAGGATAAAAGTTAGGATATACGGTGGAGGTGGCGAGGGTCCGGGGAGCCCTGTGCTCACGCGACCATCTTGGTTACGCGCGAAGCTCCTCCCTCTGGACTAAAGCATTCTTTATGCTTTAAATTGACCTGCACATTCCGTGTCTTGGCGTGTGCTTTGGATCAAGAGGTTAATCTGCACTGAGACGTGTGACTGCACATAGGGATTATTTAACAGAGTGTCTATGCGAGGACGTCCTAGTTATGTGCAGTGTTTATGTTGTTCCTCAGGATTTTTGGAGGTGAGCCATACTGGTAATCCACAGAAATTAATCTAGGATTTATAATAGGTTGCCTGGGATACGAGTGTGAAAGGAAGCCCAACTATGGAGTATCGCTTGCTTAATATAGGAGAAGAAGTTTCACATGCACAATGTTTCAGATGATTGCACAGTGAAGGTTTGAAAACCCAGTCACGTTACCTGCAATCAATTTGCGATACTATTGAGGGTGAGTCTATTTTATTTTTATTTATTGCTGGCATCCCCTAGACTATTGGGGGTTGGGGCGCTGTGTTTGGATTTAAAATCATGGTTTGAGCGCCTAACAGCACGCACTCACTCAGCATTTATTGGAAACTGCGCGCAGCCTCACCTCCATTTGATTGTCCTGCTATGTCACTATGGAGCCCTCTGATGTCCTGGCTGTTCGTAGTGCGTTCCTGCTTGAGGATGCTGCATGCACTGGCATGCCATGAACCATCCGGTGCGATGTACGCAGCGTGCCGCCATCTTATGTGCTTCTTCTGTTCTCTCTGGCGATCCTGGTTGCTTTTGCCAACCACTTGTGTTGTACATGCATTTTTGTACACACCGCGGGCCTTTCGCGACAAAATATTTTCTACTGCTGCCGTTGGAGAAATATATGTAGAATCGTCATTGTGGGATTCTTTTGGTGAGACTCTTCATTTCAAGTATGTTGGAGGCAATCTACATTGAGTATTGTTCCTGCTAGGTCCAGTTTGTTTCTCCCTAGAGCCAGTCAACTGTTATCTGCACATTTTTTTGGGATTACGTTAAAGACCTTGTTCATTGCAAGGACCTTGGGTATTGTTTCTCTGCACAAGCCTTGGTTCTTTTTGGTGAAGATCCGTTTTTTGGGAATACATCGATTGATAATGCTTTTATCTGCTAAGCTATGGGTACTGCTGTGCTTGTGACATTTTCATTCTACTTTATAGTTGTGTGGTTTTACAATGCTCTGGGCTTTACAGCCTCAGTTTAAAAAACTGTGTATTCATGTTTAATGCAACGTGGGTGAATTTTGTAATGTACTTGTGTTCTGGCATACGTTTTGTTGAGGCAATGGTTCTATATGTTGCATTTGTATTTTCAACGAGTTTCAGATGGCGTTCATTGTATCTGTGTGAGCACAGTGTAGTACTACGCGGGTGAGATGTCGCTCACCGGCGTGGGACAAAGTTTAGTACTGTTCTACAGTTATTGGAATTGTATTTGTATTAACAATGCAACATTTTCGTATTTCGTGATGCCACAGATTTACACTTTTATATGGATGGGTGGTCCATGTGTTTTGTCGGTGGTCATCGCAGTTTTATCCCTTACATGAGGGATGGGTTTGGGTCAGAGTCCCATCACGGACTCATCCCTTACATGAGGGATGGGTTTAGGTAAAAGTCCCATTTTCACATTTTACATTCTGTGACCTCTACATGGGGGTAGGTTGATGTATGAGTTCCCATATACATGGTTATTATATTAACCCTTACACAGGGTTGGGTTGTGGGTGTTAGCCCCACTTACATGTACAAATGTACACCCGTACATAGGGTATGTGTTTATGGGTGTTAGCCCCATTTTCACTATGTGTGTTTGTCGTCTCACGCTGCACGTTTGGTCTGATTTTTGGGTCTTTATGTGTTTTAGTAAGTCGCGTAACGCTGCACTTCATGTCTTGTGTGTAAGTCGCCCGGCGCCTCACGTGTTGTCCTCACCCCGCGCTTCAGGAGTTGTCGTGTGTAAGTCGCCCTGCACATCACTGTGTGTACCCTCTGTGTTGTCAATATTGGGGTACACGTGTATTTTTGATGTTGGTTTCACCCTTGTTGTCTGTAATTGACCTCGGCTGTTACTTTTGGGGTGTGGTTCACCCTTCACCATATTTTTTTCTAATTGTTTTTGGGAAGTATGGGGATATTGCTTGCTATTTATTTATTATTGCTTGACAATATTTTTCCTCTTTTCAGGTATGCAGTGTTTCTACTCTGGCGAAGTTGCTTTTAGTTTTGCTTCCCTGAGTCTTAACCTTTTCTGTGATTGTACATTTTATTGCCGTGTCTACAGGTGTTTTATTGTTTCTTCTCACTTTCTGTTTTCTTTTATAAGAAAGAGGATAATTTTATATCCTCACTGTGTATTTAATACTAACCAGCCTAGCTGTCTCCTGCTGCTCAGCCAGAGTGAGTGATGGTGACGGAATGTTGGTGTGAATGTGATGAATGGAATGCCTGGGTGCCTGTGTGGATGAGTGGTGACAGTTGGAGATGGGCTATGCAGCAGGGAGGCTGCTCCTGGTGGGGCTGGTACATGGCTGGTGACAGGGATGGTTTAAGAGCTGGAAATAGAGATGAAATGGACTGATGTACTTATTACCTGGCACCAATAAAGAACTCTTCAAATTCGACATGGCTACAGGGCACAACATGTTGGCTTTGCCAATGCTTGTTGTGATTCTTCCTGACAAGGACTGTGATTATTACTTGAGTGGGGCTCTCACCCCTCTCAACTAATAAGCTGATATCTTTCAAAGTTGTTAAAGGAGGGGTGCTGCTGGCTAAGACCGTGTACCTGATTGTAGATCAAATTTTTTTTTTTTAAGACCTTTATTTGCACTTCACAGCAATACAAGTATGGGCCTACAACCATCCCGGCCGGCCGCTTAGCAAGCCGCAAGGTAAGCAGAGCAATGTAAAAGAAACAGCGGTCGATAAGCCGGGGCAGGCAAGTATACAGGATATAACTCGTATGATGCGTACAGCGTAAAATACAGGATTCAAGAAGGTCAATTTTACAATGAAGAAAAAAAATAATGGAAAAAACATCAGAAGAAGTGCCAGACATCACACACGGTCCTACAATAGCAACATGAAACAGAACCCCGGAATGAGTGCGAACACAATTAAGGACACGGGGGCAAGGCATACGAGTCAGGATTAAAGTAAACCACACATACACGGCATGGCGAATCTGCACCCCAACCCCTAAAAACAAAACAGATTGTAGGAAACATGAAGACGACGACACCAAGATAAAGACGAAGCAAAGGGCCATAGAGACAAAGAAAGGACAAAGAAACAACCCACTTCCCCCTACCCCCCACCCTGCACCCCTGCAGAAGGCTATGGCCTACCCCCCCAGCAGCGTGCCTATCGCCCTAAAAGAGACCCGAAATATAGAAGAAAGAGAAAGGAAAAGAAAGGAGAAAAATACGGAGAAGGGCCATCGAGCAGACCTCCCGGCCCCCCCTCCCCCATCGCGCACAGTATACAGCAGAAGCAAAGTCAGAAGAGCCACAGTAGTAGGAATCATATAGTCAATCGGTATCATCCCCGTGGAGTGTCCCTACAAAACACCGTCAGCTGACAATGTGTTCCATCATATCCCAGACGATATCATCCCTGGCCTCCTCTATCAATGGTACCCACATATGGCCATTCATCAATCGGCAGACAGTACAATGTGGCGGGTCCAGCCGAACCGGACGGTCCGAGAGGCGACAATACTCCTTGGGACCGTAGCCCCCAACTCCCAGTCAAGGACGCATGGCGGAACTCCGTGCGTGGCAGCCCCGATGCCGGAAACATCCTCCCGGTAGAACACAGTTTCAGCGGCCAGGAGTAGAAAGACTCACAATCCAACAATTGTTGAAGCGCCGCCGGGGCGACCCAAACCATGGACCGGCGTTGTTTCCTCCGCCGCCGTACACTAGCAGATCCAGATGAGTCACTCCCAAACACAACAGAGCAATCCAGAGCGATGCAACTGACCGGGTCCATCTGCGTCTCCACGAACACAGGCGCAGCTGGAACGTTCAACACAGACGCAAAGGCGGGCACTTCAGCGCTTCCTTGCGATTCAACCCCACCCACGTGGAGCGGCGGGACAACAATGGCGACCATTCTCCGTCCCAGTTCCCGGGCGTCACGGATCACGGTCATGTGCAGAGTTGTTAATGCAGCCAAAACATCTCTGAACGTGGGCTCTCTCTCGAGGCGCCAGACCCCAGGACTCTCTCGCAGAAAGGTTTCTCCGCCCGAGTGAGGTGTGCGCACGAGGGCGCTCCCCGCCATCTCAGCCGCTCCGGCCGCGTCCCTCACCACCGCACCACGTGACCAGGTCTCACATCAGGGATGGACAGGATCCACAACGGGAATCTCACAGGCCAAGGCAGGTTTCTCAGCGGATTCTCACAGGCCAGGGCAGGTGTCTCAGCGGAGAGTCACCAAAAGGCTAAAAACTCCGCCGCACCCTGGGGGCAGCACGCCGATTCCGGGCAATGGCAGCGAGGGGCCCGGGCACAACACCGGAATGGGGGCCAATAATCATGTAGCTCTCTTGACCCAGCAGCATCACGCTCCCCACACGGTTCCCCTCCAGTCAGGCGGGGTCGACACTTTCTCCATCGGCAATCCGGCCTGCAGTGTCCTCCGGCCGAGTCCACACCACCACCAGTGTTGCACTCGCGGCCGGCCACTCCCCGCACTCGAGACCCCGGACCCAGCTCCACAAAGGCCTCAAAACTGTCAGGGACACTTCAACTGGTCCGCAGCAAGCAGAAGCCTCAGGAGCAAGCGGTAAGTGAAAGTGACTCTTCGCCTACATGTAGATGCCTTTGCAGTTCAGGATAAGTGCCAGGATGCGTGCGCGGGGTGAGGAGGCTCACGGAGCCGAGCGGTTACGCAGCCATCCCGATCGCCATCTTGGCTCCTCCCCCTGTAGATCAATTTTTAATGACATTTCACTTACCAAGTCTCACTGTTCTGTTTCGGGAGCTGTAGCAATTAAGCTAGGTTCTTCAGAGAAGGAAGGGTATATGGATGTGCCATCCGAAGGGATCTTTGAGATACTTGAAGGGACTGACTTGACTGGCACATCACCAGTGCCTGTGTGTGACCTGAGAGGAGCTTTGAATATACCTGACATAAGGTTAAAAAAAGGAAGGAAATTGGGTACTTTCTGCCCACAGTGCACTTCATGCAGTGTACTGCACTGTTGAACTACGTTTTGGTTTCTGCAGATGGAGACAATATATTCTAATTGTTTATTGCATTCGTCCATTTAGCTGGTCTTACATGCCTTGCTTTCCCCCCTCAGCGTGTGTAGTTTCAGATGTTTCCTCCCCGTTTTAATATTTGCTGGGTTCCTTGGCTCAGCTAGTCCATCTTTTTTTTGACACATTATCTCAAACAGTGGAGCATGTCTCCTCCCACGCCCAACACCTGTTGGGGAACCCCACATACACTCCTCGGGAGGCTCTGCTCTTGCCGTTCCTCTTTCCACACTCTTGGCCCAAGCTATCCCCAGGTTGACTAAATAGCTCAACTCTTATTCTGCTGTGTCAGCTCTATGATCATATAGTCCACAACCTCAAACTGCATCATCTTGCCACTGCCCAAGCAATCCAGGATCAACATGGGCATCACTCTGTGCTGTGCATCCTCCACACAAACCTCATGCAGACCAAATGTGTGTTTTTTACCTTTGCAGACCTCAATAAGAGGGCGTCACCTGAGCAGGCAACTAATCAACTTAGGGCGAGGTTTTGAGAGGCAACTGTCCCATTCGGGCTATACTGTGGTAGATGAGTACTGTGGTTATGTTGTCAGCACCTTGTGCCTTTGATTTTCTATAAGCCAAAGCTGTTAGGGAAATTAGTAGTTCCTTAAATCTTTCTCTAGCCCCTTCTTCAGAAGTGAGTGTAAAGGGAAATGTATCTATTAGGGGTGAAGCAGCAAGAGAGGTCTGACTGTGGAAACTATGGAAAGAGGAGAGGAGGCAATCTCTTTAGGAAGACTTCTTCATCCCCAGGCTCTCATTCCAGCGTTTGCTCAATCTTGGGCTCAATTTGTGCACCCACTAAATGCCAACATCACAAATATGGCCATGGTGGCGTGGATCAGGAAAAACCAAGTGGTGCAAGGACTGGTAAGATCAGGGGATTTTCTTGTACACATGCAGCTAGGATTTCTGGATCACTATTGACTGTGTAAATGAGTCCCATCTGCATGCAATGAATGTGAATGTATTGTCTGTGGATGTGCTGAAAGTCTGATGTTGATCCGGCCATCCTGGCCCCTCATTGGACCCCCATGGTTTAGCTAAACATTCATGTCATTGTTGTGCAAAGGTGTGACTACCTGAATTTACAGACATTGAACGGCGCACTCTCCCTTGCTTTTGCAGCCTGCTTTCCACTAAATCTTTGTATTTTTAGTACTCTGCATTTTTTTGTATTTCAATGGCATGACATCTGCCCATATGTTCTTACTTTAGGAGTGCAGCAAAGCATATGCGGGGAATTAAATTGTATTTTCTGCAGGAAATAGGAGAAACGGATGACAATCTGGCTTCTGTGCTTCTTAAAATGGGGTGTTTGATTTTCCAGATCCAGTATCAAACCGCCATAGCTTGTCGGACCTGATTTAATAAATGCCCGCGCCAGCAGCTGCTCTTCAGACCTCCGAGCAGATTTAGAGACTGCCATGTGACGTAAGCTGCAACTCTGAATCCGCACAGTCTGAGGGAACACAGGCTCGGCTCCTGGGTTTGAAGACAAACATTTCCGCCTGATAAATCGACGCTCTCTGGAAGTTCTCTTTGTAGAAATAATACACATGTTGTCTATAAATAAAGATTTATGTAGTAAGGGGGCCAAAGAAGAATGACGCAATCTGCAGCCTGCCTGCTCTGGTGTAATAGTATAGGGCACAAGTGGTCAGCTACACACACACATGGTTAGGCTGGAAAGGTGGTGATTGTTTGTCACGTTGCTAAGGCAATTCGGACAAACACTTCTGTAGCAAAAAGACGTAGCCACGTATAGGATGTGCATCGCGCGCGAACCATGCGGGTTCTTCATAATAATAACTCACAATAATTAGCACCCTTGTATATGGCGCTGTAAGGTCTATTTCACGTCTAAGCGCTGAGGTGTTGATCAACCTGTGGACCAACCCAGAAGAAACCTGCCTCGCTACCTCTAGGAAGGTCCTGGTGGAGAGCTATAGGGAGTACAAACAAACCCAGGTTCTAGGGAGCCACCTAGTTGCCCAGGGCCGGACTGGGAACCAGAACCGGCCCTGGCAAAGTGCTCGGCCGGCCCCCCTCCCCACTCGGGGGGGGGTGTTGGAGGTACCGCCGAGCTCTTTACCGGGGCCGGTTTTCGGCCGATTTTGTTACAGGGCCGATTTTGCAGCTATGCTGCATAAACGGCCCTGAAACAAAAACGGCCCACAGGGGCCCAAAACCGGCCCCCACCCATGCGGCGCACCGGGGGATTGCCCGGTGCCGGCTATGGCCAGTCCGGCCCTGTAGTTGCCCGATTAACCCCTAGGGCGCAGACGGAATTTCGCCACGTCAAAATTCCATGCGTGCGCAGATCGGGTGGCTCCTGGCCGTCCGACGCACACGCCCACTGTGACGCCGGCCATCCGACGCATGCAAGGGGTTAACAAACACCCGAGTTCTTAGAAGTCAAAGATCAATACAGATTAGAATCGGCTCTGGAAGATATTCAGCCATTTTTGTCCAGGAAACTGTACTCAAAGTTCAGACATGGGGTCCTCCCGTTGCGTGCATTTACCAGTAAATAGGCGGACTCACCTGATCGGGGCTGCCCAGCTTGTAGTAACACATAGGAGACAGTTATTCATGTGTTATTTTTCTGTCTAGGTTATAACAGGGCAAGGACTTGTTGGCTTCGCCAGATCTGTAGAAATTTGGGATTCAGACATTGTAGAGAGGCTTACAGGATATTGAAATGCGACACACATCACATTGTGTTCTCTGTTTCACACTTCCTATTTTCAATGTGGTGTACTCGTTGTGCCATTTTAAAGATGATTCCCTAGTTCTGGGCAACCCACTGTATAATATCGCCCAAAATGGGCTCTCCCTACTGTTTTATTTCTGATATTTTTAAATTGAAAGAAATTATTAAGGATCCTATTTTTAAAAACATTGTTTTTAACTATAATGTTTCATATAAGTCGTTGTATATTCTTTTTTGTATGACTGTCTATTGATGCTCGATGAGGGCTATTTTGACTGCAATAGAATTTCTAAGATGGGTCTATTGTAATGGCCTTGTTCCAGTGTGGGACCTGCACATGCACTTTACAGAGCACGGCTTCAGAACAATGTAAGGAATTGTTTGCTTTTTGATGTAGCGCACAAAGCATCTCATTGAAATTATTATTATTATTTTTTACTTTTTTATGACTTCTCGCTTAAGATAGAGTTTTCTGGGTTCATCAAAATGGCTACCCTTAGTTCACGTGCAGGCATTTTATCGAATTTAACAATGCAATAGGCTCGAAATGGACTGTATATCGCACATGAACATTATGATTCCTCACTGACACCACAGCTCCGGATCATGGGGTAAGTTAGCTGGACAATGGAGATGACCATGTAACGTGATTGTAAGTTTCTACTTTTAAAGCGCCAGTTGGAAGCACCAGTTGGAGCCTCCTCCACTGCAATGGTTATGCTACTGAAATGGCCTTGGTGCTCAGTTGTTGAAATAATTTTTCTATTGAATGTCTACTTAGAACAGAGCCTTTTGGGTTCACCGAAATAGCCATCTTTTGTCTGCGCACAGGTTCTTCATGGAAATCAATTCCCCAGATAATGCAATAGTCCTCAGATGCCTGTATAATGCACAAGCACTTTATCACTTCCGCCCTCAATTAAAAACTTGGGGCCGTGAGGCGAGCTAGTGAAACATTTGAGATGACCATGTAACATGAGTGTAAATTATACATCTAATGTGCCAGTTGGAGAGGCGGCGTGGCTTGGCGCCCAGCGGTAATGGCGGCGCCCGAGTGAAGCTCTGGTGAAGCTTCGGGAGACGCACCGCTGGAACATCGTCTTTTCCTGCTACGAGGGTATGCCTGCATTCCGGACCATCGCGGGACGCTTCTGAACTGTTTTCGGCAGCCCGGCGTACCTTGAAGCCAGATACTCCACGGAAGTAAGTGGCTCCGGTATTTCCGTGGTTGCGGCCGCCGTTTTGATATGCGGCCGCGATCGGACTTTTCTGTCACCAAGTGGAGCTTCCTATGAAGCGGAGCGCCTCATCACGCCTGCCCACTTTCTGCCTCAGGATTTTGTTACATGACATTCTTTTGTGATTTTTGCCCCTTTGCTCCGCTTGGCACACTGTACGAGACACTATCATTTCTCTCAGCTCCTGACCACCATTTTGTAGCGTCTGCTTAATACTGCGCTACTTTCTCGGGCACGGTGCATGAGCTCATATGTGCTTAGCAACTGCTTCCTTTCAAGTCTTGGCAGGCCAACACTGAATGCACCTGTTGCTGATTTAGGGAAGGAAAACCTGCTCTCTCCACACAATAATACATCACAATATAGTTCTTTCTTTTTGGTGACTGTATGGCTACTGCAGCATGTGGCTAATTGTCATTCTTACCTTCTGCTGGGTATAGCTTGCCTGTCACACCTACCAGCTATGAATTGTCCTCAGGTTTTCTTATTTCCTTATGTCAGCGCCCAGCAATACATACGCCCCTACTCTTGACGTGGTGAATACAACTTCGTCATTTGGCACGATAGCACGCCCTTCTCTTAACCGCTCATAATGGATAAGACTCTATATGCTCCAACTGATTGACGCACAGCATATACATCAGTTTCAGGGCTATGTGCTTTATTCAGCTTCTCAAATTTGTTCAGTGCTGGCTATCTATCTCCCGTGGTTTAACCTGCCTCTGCTTGCAGTCATATTTTTCATGTTTTTGATCCAGCTCTCCTGCTAGTTGCCTGTTTACTCCATATGTTTGGTTCTTCTCACGAGTGACCTCCTCTTCTGGTAATAGTGGCTTCTTTCCTACTTCAGAGAACCTCCTTATAATTTATGCGCATTTCCCTGTGACATTTCTCGCCTTATTGCAAGACAGCGCACGCTGTATGACTGTTGTACTCTCTAGTTTATCTTCTCATGGGAAGGCTCAAGTCCATGTCGCGCCTACCTTCCTCAACGACAAAGGTTGCCTTTGTGAAAAACTCTAAAGTATTTTCTGCCTTCTCTAAATTGGAAGATCCTCACGCGTCTTCTGGCTCGGACACAACCATGGAGTCCTCTCAACCTACTCGGGGAAAACTACTGTCAAAAGATTGAAGAAAGACCCTCCCTCGCCACTCAAACAGTCTGCGCCTGTCTCAATGGAACTTTTGTTGGAGGCGATACGATCTTTTCGCCCTTTTCTGGAGGAAATCAGCTCCTTGCGTCCCTTTATGGAGGAAACTAACGCCAAACTTTAAGTCCTTTCTGACAACTGGTCGCACATTGAAACAAGAGTCTCCTCAGTTGAACATTCTGTTGCTTCACGTCAGGAAACTTGCTCCACGGTTTCTCATCTTAATTCGCAGGTGTGTACACTTCAAAAGCAGGGGGAGGAGTTGGAAAATAGGAACAGGCGGAACAACCTCCGCATTTATGGTTTGGCAGAGGGCCTTGAGGGGTCAGACTCGCTTGCTTTCTTCAGGTCCTTCCTCCCCAAACTTCTCAGTTTGCCAGATGGTACGGTTCTCAACATTCAACGTGCCCACCGACTAGGTCGTCCGCCTACCTCTGCCTCCTCTTCACAATGCCCAAGGGGTGTCATTCTCTACTTCTTGGAGTATACTGATCTCCTCAAGGTTTTATCAGCTGCCAAGGCTTCTCCAAAATTGACATGGTCTGGCTCCTCCTTGTTCTTTGCCCAGGATTATGCAAAAGCAACTGCTAATCGTCGAAAGGCCTTCCTAGACTTGAGAGGATCTTCGCTCCATGGGTGCTCGATATGGCCTTTACCATCCATGATTTTTCAAAGTCACATACAATAACAAGACTACTACCTACGAAGACCCAATTCGACTGCAGAGTTTCATCAATGCACATAAGACTGCCACTATGGATTCCTCTGGACCTTCATCTTCCAGCCCCGGATGAGCTGCAGTCTGTGTTCTCTTCATTTTGCTCCTGCTTCTTGCTCATGTTTTTCCTCGTTATAATGTTGTATTTTTTTTCGACAGTTATTCTCCTGTAGTTGTACTGTATTGATGTTGCTTGTTGCTCCTGTTTCTTCTCCGACTTGCGTCTGTAATTTAATCCCGCGTTTTCTTCTCCCGCCTCCACAGGAACCCTCCTTCGTCTGATGATGTCTCCCTGGCTTCTGGCTCAGCTGAACTTGGATGTGTTGCCTTACCTGTGTGGCTCCATCCCCCCTCGACACCTTCTCGTCTTTTCCTTTTGTAGGTATGTCCCCCTCGTGTTTCTCCCTTTTGTTCCTCTCCTTATTCAGTTTTCTCCCTTTTGAATTTTTCCTTCCTCTTCTTTGTATGGGTGACACTTTCCTTCTCACCATTTTTTCTCGACTATTTTATCTACATGCTTTCCTTCTTTTGACTCTAATCTTCTAGAGCTTTTCTCTAGCTTTCACTTTATGCTCACTTTTTGCGCTCTTCTCCTTGTTCAGCTCTCTCCCTTTTGAATTTTTTTTTTCCTCTTCTCTCTACTTGCATATTTTCCCATTCTCGTCGATCTCTTCTTTCTTTTTCCTTTCTCAATCTCCATTTTGCATCTATCTTCTCTTCTATATCTATTTTCTTTTTGTCCATCCTTATTCATGGGTTTTTATTCCAATTATACTTATGATGTATTTTCTGCATTTCTGTTTAATGTCTTTGAACATAGTATCGTGGAATGTTAAGGGTATTAACTCTCCGATTAAGCGTCAAGGCATTTTGTCACATCTTGCCAAATTGAGTGTTGATGTTACGTTCCTCCAAGAAACCCACCTCTCTGACATAGAATCTGCAAAGCTATAAAGAGGTTGGGTGGGTGAGGTTTTTTATTCACAAGGTGATGGTAAACGTAATTATGTAGCAATTTTATGTCGTAGATCTCTCCGTCTCACAATTATTTCCCAAGACTCAGACACTCATGGCAGATGGACACATGTCAGACTATCGCTTAGAGGTGTTCCAATCTCCCTCCTTAATGTCTATGCTCCCACCAATGGTGAACCTCTTTTTTGGGCTGAGTTTTCTCAACGTATCACCCAATTTATGGATGATCATTTTATTCTAGCTGGAGATTGCAATCATCCCCTAGATCCTTTTATTGATAGGAATTCCGACGCCACTTACGTTCCCAATAAACCCCATAAGCTTTTCACCCAAGCCATTTCCCAACATAAGCTCGTCGATTCCTGGCGGCTTTGCAATCCGACCTTGCGGGAGTTTACTTTTTACTCACCGTCCCACCGCTCCCAGTCGCGGATTGACTATATTTTTGTTTCTCATACTCTTTCTCAAACACTCACCGCTGCTGAAATTGGTCCGATTCTGCTCTCGGATCATGCCCCCGTTGTAATCAGCGTTGATGTGCTTCCTAAGATTGATGGGCCCAAAAGATGGCGCTTTAACAATACCCTCCTCCTAGATCCTAAATTTACTGCTTCCTTCAATGCCTTTTTTGATGAATATTTCCTATTTAATGATACTCCTTCCCTCCCGAAACACACCATTTGGGATGCTTTCAAGGCTGCAGCACGCGACCTTATCATTGGTTGTATAGCAAAGAAGCGTAGGACTGCCCGCCTATACACTAAAATGCTCCTCTGTGACATTAAGAGATTGGAACATGTCTACTACACCTCACATTCAAACGATAGTCTGACGGCCCTTGTCGCTGCCAAGATGAAATTCAATGAGAAGTCCACAGAAGATGCCTCCCTGTACTTGCTAAAGTCTAGTGCTAAGTTTTATGGTGGGAGAAATAAAGCTTGCCAATTATTTGAAGGTCAAGCACAACAGAATGAACATTGAATCTATTTATGACGCCAATTCTAACTTACAGCATAAAGACGCCGATATTCTTACTGAATTCTCCCGCTTCTACAAAACCCTATACACCTCTGAAACCCAACCCTCAATCCAATCCTTCACACATTTCTTCTCTAATATCCAAACGTCTGCACACTTTCCTCTCGATCTTTCCTTCTCGGAGAATGACATCTCGCAGAAGGAATTGATTACCGCGCTCCAACGTCTCAAACTTAATAAAGCTCCTGGGCCAGATGGTTTTACCGTTGAATTCTATCTCCACTTTTCCAATTTGTTAATCCCGAAGCTACATTCGCTCCTTACCACTTTTGTTGATTTAGGTAACTCCTTAGGCACCTTCTCTGATGCACATATTTGTTTAATACCTAAAGAAGGAAAGGATGCGCAGCATTGCAAAAATTACAGGCCCATCTCCCTTGTCAATATTGACTACAAACTCTTCGCTAAGGCATTGGCGATAAGGTTGGATCATTTACTTCCCGATCTCTTGGGCGAAGAGCAGTCTGGTTTTGTTAAGGGTCGATACATTACTGACAATACCAGACTTTTATTCAACATATTGTCAAAATCATCCCATCTCCAGAATTCCCTTGCAGCGATCGCCCTAGACGCCGAGAAGGCGTTTGATAGGGTCGAATGGCCATACCTTTTTCACACTCTTGGATGGTTTGGCTTTGGCCGTAAATTGACTTTCCTCGTCTCATTGTAGTACTCTCGCCCGCGGGCTGCGGTCTATGCGAATGGTCAGATTTCCTCTTACTTTGACCTTGGTAGAGGCGTTCGCCAGGGCTGCCCCCTTTCACCTTTCCTTTTCAACCTCGCTTTAGAGCCCTACTTGTCCAAGCTTCGCCAGAATCCCAACATACATGCTTTCAAACTGCGGAATCCTCCATTAAACTTGCTGCCTATGCAGATGATATTTTACTCTTCATCTCTAATCCTACAGACTCCATTCCGGCTTTTCTGGAGGAAGTGCGGAATTACTCTTCAATTTCTGGTTACAAGCTCAACAATGACAAGTGTGAGATTTTACCCCTGACGAAGTTCACCTTTAAACCTGACTTCAGTCCTTCCAATGTTACCTGGAGTCCCTCTCATATTAAATATTTAGGCTTGCACATCACTCCTTCCATCTCAGACACTATTTCCCTCTGTTTGTCCAAGTGCTCTCCGACAATATCTGACCTTACAGCTAGATGGCATCCTCTATATTGGTCTTGGTGGGGTCGCCTTGACACCATTAAGATGATGTTATCTCCTATAGTTCTCTACACAATTTCCAATATCCCTGTTTCTATCCCAGCCAAATTCTTTAAGAAAATTAATTTGATCCTGTCCTCTTTCTTGTGGTATAACAAGAAACCCAGAATGTCCCTTGCCAGACTAATTCGCCCTGCTCTTGAAGGCGGAGTCAATTTTCCGGACATTCCAGCCTATCAAAAAGCCTTTTTGTTACGCCAAGCTTCCTTTTGGCTCCAAGATCCTGCCTCCCCTGCCCTTTGTGGACTAAAATTCAGCGTCTTTTCCTTTCCCCATTTTCCTTTGCTGAGTATATCTCTTTCTCCCGTAAGCCCTCCTCGATTCCCACTCCTATTCATAAATTTACTGTCAAGCTCCTTTTAGCCTCTAATCCTCCTCCCCCTACGACTATTGCTGACTTTCTCTCATCCGCTATATGGCATAACAAATATCTTTTAATTCATAACAGACCCTTTTACTGGAAATCCTGGAGGACTAGAGGATTGCTCTGGATTTCGCAGTTGTTCTCACACTCTACCTTTCCACACTCTTTGTTCCTCCTTTGATTTACCCTCATCCTTTGCTCCCAAATATCTTCTACTTAAAGCAGCGGTCATGGAGGTCTACACACGGCTCATCCAAGCATCACTCTTCTCCACTACTCCTGACCCTACACTCCGCCTCCATTCTCTCTTATATACCACTCCTAAAGCTGCCATTATTTATAAGCATCTTCATACTCATGCGTCTGCTAGACCTAAGTCTAATGTGGAGGAGCAATGGGAACAGGACCTTGCTGTGTCTTGGCCAATATCCCTATGGGACAAGATATGGACAAAGGTTCGTAAAACGTCTAGAGCAGCGTCCTTGACGCAATCCTTATTTTTCATCTACAACAGGTTGCTCCATACTCCTTTTTCCCTCAACAAAAGGTTCTCTACTGTCTCAGATGCTTGCTGGTCCTGCTCCTCACCTCACGCTACTCTGTTTCATATGCTATTTCTTTGCAAACATGTACATGATTTTTGGTTGCAGGTTTGGGCTCAAATTAATGTAATTTTCCATACACGTATTCCCTTATCTCACACTCATATTTTTCTAGGGAGCCTCTCTCCCTGTTGGGAGGGGACTGAGCTACATGTTCGCATTGTTGATTTGCTTTTGGCTGTTGCGTTCCAACAGATTACTATTAATTGGAAGACCTCTTCTGACATTTCTTTCAAAGCATGGTGGTACAATGTTTGCCATAATCACAGGCTTGATACTGCTTTTGTTTTTCCTGCCCAATTGGCAACCAAGCGTGCAGACCTATGGCTCCCTGTTAGAATGTATTCGGATAATTGTGTGACTCGTTCTTTTTGCCCACGTCCTGCTCAGCAGGAAGTTCCCAAACCCCCCTGATACCCTTTTCTTTTCCTGTATTTTTCTGCATTATTATCTGCTTTGTCCTTATTTGCACCTGTTTCTGATGCATAATTATTGTACCCCATATTTTTATTCTTATTGCCCATGATATGCCTTTTGCTATTTGATTTCTTGTAAGTATATCCTGATTACTCTTTCTTTGTTTCCCATTCCCCCCCTTCTTTCCTTCATTTCTCTTGCTTTATTATGTATTGTTACCTTATTTTATGATCAATAAAATTTTTCTTGAACTAAAAAAAAAAAAATGTGCCAGTTGGAGCTTCTTCCAGTGCAATGGTTAGCATAATGAATTGAATGTAATGTAGCCTATTTTAGTTGTGCTCTTAATTGAATGTAATGTAGTGTATTTATTTGTGCTTTTATGGCCATACTGGCCGAAAGAAAGTATTCCTGATGATGATAGTGATTATTACCCAACTCAATGGGCCTAATTCTCAAAGGTAAACTTGGACTTTTGGGTAAGTTTACGTTTGTTTTGGAATTCACAAGACTGTATTTTAATAGTAAGTTTATGAGTGCGGAGACTCCGCGGTCGGGCAAGAAACCACACATAAACAGATATGACATGCTTACCTTTTTATGCCCCGAGTTCTCTGCCCAGACAGCGGAGTTGCCGCACTCTTAAACTTACTATTATAATGCAGTTTTGTGAATTCCGAAATAAACATATATTTACACAAAAGTGTAAGTTCACTTTTATGAATCACCAGGCCCATTGGTGGTACATTTTACTGACCTCAGAAGGATGAAAGGCTGAGTAGTCCTGCTGCTATCCCTAGCTGTGATCTCCAGGTTAAAGTCACGTCTCTGCTGTTCACTCATTTTCATGTTTTCACCTTCTGTAGGCTGAAAGGCGGAGCGGGCCCGCCGTAATTTCAGCCTGGCATCATCAAGTTACACAGTGCTCGAATTGGAAAAATACAAGTGCAGGTACCGTGTCCCAGAGCATCTACTTGTTTCTGAGAAGTGCCCGGAGGTAGGTTAGAAGGTGAAAACATGAGACTGAAGGCCTTATTTGCAAGCACCTTGTGCCGCAGGTGCGTCACTTTTAATATGGAAAGTGAGCTGAGTAATTATCTCAGTTTGGATGTAAAAATTCAGCTTTTAAACAGGCAGGGGCCTAAGTCTTGCGTGGCAGTGAAGAATTACAGCCTGGCAACCGTGTTTATAGCGTGTTTGCTAGCTGGAATCCTTTGCAATAAACGAGTTTTAGTAGCAGTCACAGCCCCGGGATCCTTCTGGGGTAACAATAACAACCAGTGAATGTTTTTTATGATGTAGTACATTGTGAATGAGCCTCGTAGGGTCAGGATTAAATACACCTATATGACATAGCTGTTTATAACCTAAATCGCCACGTTATTTTTTTGTCCAGCTATTTAAGTAGGTCACAGAGATGCTCCTATATGTAAAAGCGCCATCCAACCATTCGTAAAAACAGACAGGACGCCCGATTTAAAGGTAAGCAGTAATGGAAAACTCTCAGATTTCAGGAGGAAGTGCTGCTTCTAAAGGCAAATCTGTGCACGTACTGGAGGAAATTCCACCTCGTGGCTTCTCTTCCGGATTTATCACTGCCTCAGGAGTTGCAGGATTTTCCATTGCCACTGCCAGCAGGCCTCTGGTGTCCCTAATGTTCCTCTCAAAAACATGGACCTGCTCCCTGTCTACATCTTTGGAGTAGATGACAAAGAAAAGCTGTGCTTTAATCAACTCTACTTTGGGGCCTTAAGAGAGTTCCTCACCCCCAGGGTCTCTTCCCAGGTGTCTACTTGGAACACTAGTGCCAGTTGAGCATTTCAGTTTATTCCTTCTCTCCCTCTGAGCTCTTTTAGATTTGCATGCTTTTTCAAGCATAGACCTCTTTGTCGGATTTTGATTTCAACTTCTAAACAACGATCACCTTATCGAAGTGCATCCTTACTCATTGTGCTGCAAGGGCTCCAATGGGGGTTCCCAATTTATTCTGACTTGTTACTTAACACGCCTATATATTGGACTTGGGATCTCCTTGTTTCCCCTAATTTGTCTCTCACTACCTGTCCTTAAGGAAGCAACATTTCTCTGTAGGAGAGAGAACTGGATATTCAAGGTAGTCTATCGAGAAGAAATGTAACTCAACAGGGCGATAAATGTCTTCCTAAAGTTTGGCATCAGTTAGAACGATTTGGGATCCGCCCTTCGCTATAATGGTGAAGGGGTACCTGGGATTTCTTCGGGCACACTCGCCTGTATTCAGCCGTCCTACCTGCTGGTAGTCACCAGTCAATCACAGGAAGCCCATTGTGACAGTAGTTCTTGTTAGGATCCTGACGGCCCAATCAAAATCTATGTTTCTGAAGTCCAGCAGTCATCAGCAGTAATTTGCCACCACAGGAGAGACTCCTTGGGTTTGGGATGAGTCCAGGAGCCTGGAACCACTCTCATAGCACATATTAGAGTGACCCAGGTTAGTGCTTTAAAAAG
Source organism: Lissotriton helveticus (assembly GCF_964261635.1). Lineage (NCBI taxonomy): Eukaryota > Metazoa > Chordata > Amphibia > Caudata > Salamandridae > Lissotriton > Lissotriton helveticus. Next base: position 1,922,840,718 of record NC_136063.1, read on the forward strand.
TATAACCATGGGTGAATTTCTGAAGGAAGTCATCGTTCAGAACTCTGACAGGAAAGGCAATCACAACATCTTCTTACCTCCAGCTCTCAACTCCCCTAGACCTCCTGGCAAGGAACCAGTTCTAACCAACCTGAACATTCTAATGTGATGTCACAGGCATACCCACTTATACGGCTTGGTCACATGATACAGCCCATGCAATAAAGGCATAACTGCTAACTTAACTTATCCCCTTACAAAAGGGCTGTGCTCTGTGCAAGGGAGTTACAAGACATGTTGACAGGGAACGAAGACCAAGGAGGTTATATACTGTTAAGTAAATTATGTCCAGAATCAGGATACTTCCATAAGGTGTTTATTGAAAGTATTAAGTAATACAGGCCAACACGGTAACAGCAGTGAGGAACCGCTGCTGCAACAAACTCGTCGCTGCTCCATCTGATCCCTGATGACACATTGGAATTTCCATGTGTCATCAGTGATGAGACTCGAGACAGCTCACTTAAAGTGACATACATAAATACAACACATCTCCTTCCTTTTGTAAATAAAGAATAATAATTATACTTACTATAACGAAAAGACTGAACTAAAAACTAGCAATATGACTGAACTATAAAACTAAAAGTAATTTGTTCTGATAATGAATTATGCACATATTAAGTTACATTTCAAATATAAACAATTAATCTCACCACCCCCAGCAATTCTAAAAAAAACAATGACAAATCAATTCTTAGTTATGTAATCATTCAAATAAACAGGTTTTATAATTCTTCCAAAATTGCATACAGAAAAATCTTCTGTATGCGAAGCTGGATCATGAAGATCAACATTAACCAAATCATTCAGTTCAACATTCGAAGGAGTCTTATCTTGCTTATGTTCTTGATCAAGCCAATGAAAACTCCTAGAACTTCGATGATTCTGAGTTTCAACTTCGTCATCTAAGTTGTCCTTACATTTCACAACCCTCCCTAGATGCCACACTTTTCCATCAGACAATCTGGCCGAAGTCTTAAAAATCTCAACCACTCTTAAGGGTATAGAAAATGTATTCTGACCTTTTTTTTACTCTAAACAATAACTTTACTCTGACTTTATCTCCAACCTCCAAGACAACCACTTTAGTGTTATGTTTGGAGTCATAGTGACAATTATATTTTTCCTGATGAAGCTTAATCCTCTCCTTCACTAGAGCTGGAGACCACTCCAATAACTTTGAATGTTTCATCCAACATTGGTTATCCTTAGTAAATGGAACTCACCCCTTCATTATAGTAAAAGGGCTAAACCCTGTGACAGTAGGAGTGATGCGATACATCCAAATCATTATCTTAACTCCAATAATTCAATCTTGCCCTCTCAAATTAGCTAACTGAATGGAGTCTTTTATAACACGGATGAATCTCTCAACTTCGCCATTCCCACTAGGATGGTAAATAGAAGTGACCTTGTGAGTAATACCGTTCCGTTTTAAATACTCCTCCATTCTATGGCTCTTAAATTGAGCACCATTATCAGTAATGATATTTTTTTTTTCAGTTCAAAAAGTTTTATTGAAAGAAATGCATGGTAAAGGAACAGAATATGGACAAGTACTGTAGGGAAAATAAAAAGGGGGGTAAAAGGGGAGGGGAAATATACGATGACGGATTAATAAAAAGATATAGGAGCAATACAATTGAAAATAAACAATTCATAGTATAAAAACGAATCATGGAAAAGCAAAAATACAAAATACAGTAAATATGCAACAGAATAAAATGCAAATATAACTGTGCAGTAAAATGGATTTGAGTGAACATGAAGAAACGTGAAGGGTATCAAGGGGGTTTAGGAACTTCCTGCTGAGCAGGTCGAGGACGAAAGGAACGGGTTGTACAACTGTCTAAATATGAGGTAATAGGAAGCCATAACTCAGCACGTTTAGTAGCCATCTGTGGAGGAAAAACAAAAGCAGTATCTAGTCTATGGTTATGGCACACATTATACCACCAAGCCTTAAATGTAATACTTGACGTAGATTTCCAATTAACCGTGATCTGTTGAAATGCAACTGCTATTAATAAATCAACTATTCGAACATTAAGATCAATATTGTCCCAACAAGGAGAGAGGCTACCTAGAAAAATATGGGCGTGTGAAAATGGAATAGTAGTCGAAAATATCACATTGAGTTGAGCCCATACTTGTAACCAGAAGGCATGAACATTCTTGCAAAGGAACAACATGTGAAACAAGGTAGCATTCGGAGAAGCACATGACCAACATGTATCTGGTGTGGTGGGAAAACGTGTATGAAGGGTGGAGGGAGTATGAAGTAGACAGTTATAGATAAAAAAAAGGGATTGCGTTAGGGAGGCAGCTCTGGAGGATTTGCGAAGCTTCAACCAAATCTTATCCCAAGTGGAAGTGGGCCAAGATAAAGAGAGGTCAGTCTCCCACTGCTCCTCTACTTTGCTCTTGGATCTAGGGAGAGCGCTTGTATGAAGATGTTTATATAGGAGTGCAGCTTTTGGAGAGGTAAGTAAAGTAGAATGAAGGTGAGTAAGAGGATCAGGAGTGGATGTAGGAGGACGAGAATGGGGAAGGTTATTGTATGTGTCCATGACTGATGCTTTAAGTAGAAGATATTGGGAAAGAGAAGAGAGAGGTAGGTGAAAAAGGAGACGGAGTGTGTGAAAAGATAGGAAAACGGAGTTGGAAAACAGTTGTGAGACCCAAAGCAGCCCTTTAGTTCTCCAAGATTTCCAATGAATGGGCCTACCTCGAATCAAAAGGTACTTATTATGCCAAATAGTGGAGGAGAGGAAGTCAGCAATGCAGACAGGAGGCGGGGGTTTGGAGGCTAAGAGGAGTTTAAGGGTATACTTATGTATAGGAGTGAGAATGGAGGCAGGTTTACGTGAAAAGGAGATACATTCGGCAAAAGAGAAAGGTGAGAGAAACAGGCGCTCTACCTTGGTTCACAAAGGGCAGGGAGAGTCAGGATCCTGTAACCAGAAAGAGGATTGACGTAACAGAAAAGCCTTGTGATAAGCATAAACATCCGGAAAATTAACCCCCCCCTCAGAAACAGAACGAGTGAGTCGAGCCAAAGACATCCTGGGTTTACGCTTACTCCAAAGAAAGGAAGATAGAATTGAATTAATTTTTAGTAATGATATTTTTAGGTAGACCCTCTCTTTGGAATAATTCTTCCATGAACTCCAAAACACAATCTGAATCCGCTCTATCTACAACCTTAATTTCAGGCCATTTCGAAAAGTAATCTACAGCAACCAAGATATACATGTTACATTCATTCTTTAAAATAGGTCCTGTAATATCAAAAGCTAAAGTTTCCCATGGCATTTAAGGGCACTGAATAGGGCACTGAATAGGACACAACGGAGGAGTACTGACTTTCTGGGACTTATCCGAATTTAAACAAGCAGAGCATGCTCTGACAGCTCTTTCAACTTCTGAGTCGACTCCTGGCTACCAATACAGTTCTCCTTAACATTTTTTTGTCTTTACAATACCAAGGTGTCCTTCATGACATAACTGAATAACCTTAACTCTCAAAACCTTTGGTGGAATCATTTTTCCACTACGTAAAATATTGCAATCCTCAAGTGACAATTCATTACGTACTTCCCAGTATTGCCTTAGTTCCTCACTCAATGTACTTTTCCTTGGCCAACCATTTACAATACACTCCTTAACATTCGTAAGAAGTTCATCTTTAACTATACTTTCTTCCCATTCCTGCGGACTCAAAGACCTATGGTCATGTTTCAAATCAACAACTGCGACTTGTAAGTCATCCCAATTTTCGGTAGAAGACACTAATGGCAATCTGCTCAGACAGTCATCTACTTAAATCTTGACACCAGAAATGTAAGAAATAGTGTACCTATAATGTAATAACCTGACTGACATCCTGGCAATACTAGGGGTGGCATTTAACAATCCTTCAGGAGAAAGGACTTTTACTAATGGTTTGTGGTCACATCTCACATCCACACTCAAACCCCATATAAAACTCCTAAAATGTTCCAAGCCCCATACAACAGCCAATGCCTCCCTTTCGATTACTGAATATCTTTCCTCAGCTGGAGAAAGGGCCCTTGACGCGTAAGCAACTGCCAATTATTTCCCATTCAACTCTCTTTGGGCTAATACAGCCCCCAAACCTTTGTTACTAGCGTCAGTGGTGATAATGCACAGTAAACCTGGATCAAAACCAACTAGCTCTTTCGCTTCACACAATTCTTTTTTGAGGGTTTTGAAATCACTACCCAAATCAGTTGTCCACAAAAATGTAGACTAGTTTTTTAGTAATTGACGCATGTTGAAAGTTTTCTAAGAAAAATTCTTAGCAAACTTACTGTAAGATTCTATTAGGCCTAAAAAGGACCTTAAATCATCTTTACTCGTGGGTGCAGGGGCATCCCTAATGGCTTTAACAAGGTTCATTTTTGATTTGATTCCATTGACTGAAATCTCATGTCCGAGATGATCCAAGGAATTAACCCCAAATTTACACTTAGATAATTCTGCAGTAAGCCCTCGCTCTTTTAGTTTGCTTAACACCATGTGAATTCTTTCGTCATGAACATAATCATTTTCACCCATGATAAGAATATCATCCTGGAAAAATAATACTCCAGGTAGTTCATGAAACAATTTGAATATTAGCTTTTGAAATACAGCTGCCGAGGACGCGAGGCCAAACGGCATGCGTAAAAAACGAAAACACCCTTGAGGAATCATGAAAGTTGTTAAACTTCTACTATCTTCATGCAGTACAACTTGATGGTACGCTGATGTCAAGTCGATAATAGAAAACAACTTCATGCCCTTGGTGAGAGATATTAATTCATTAATTTTGGGCAATGGAAATCTCTCTACAACAATATTCTCGTTGAGAGACCTCAAATCAATACAGAGACGAACCTTGCCATTGGCCTTGCGGGTTAGGACGAAAGGCGCTCTACTTCCTCAATGATGCCATCATCCAAAAGACGTTTCAGTTCTGCATTGACTTAATCTCTGACAGCCCAATGAACATGCCGAGACTTATGAACAAAAGGCTTTGCATCATAGATTGATTTTATGAACAAAACCATTCAATTGCCCCACCTTTTTTGAGAACACTTCAGGATATTTCTCCTCTAATTCAAGATGGTAATTTCTGTTAGAATTTAGGACTATTACCTGTTCCACACCATTGGGGTTAAGAATTATGTCTAAATTCATTTGATCAATCCATCCCAATACTAGAGGACCATCTACTGCTAAATACAATTTACCCATCGAAGATCTACTCTTGAACTCAAACATGAGCTCTCTATAACCTATAAGGTCAATTTTTTCTCCTGTAAAACTCTCTGGAGAAATATCAGGAGGTAACAAGTTGGACCCTAAAACTTTTACAAAATCTGTGTACAGCCCAGCCACCTAAATTAGAAGCCTTTGCTTGGTTGAATGAATATACTTATACCAAAATTGAAAGTGTATATTCGGAAATCATACACTGATACTTGGAGAAAATGTCTGAATTTCCAATATTTAAAGCGGATATTTGAGTGATTAATCATGTGGCATTGGAGAGACTTTTTATAAATATTATCACCTTGGTGCCAGACACATTGCAGCAATGGATGATGTGTATTTCCCTTGTTGAGACTTTCCATATTGACAAAGCCTGATGCACTGAGCTGATCATTGGTAGTAATTTTGCATATTGTGGTCACTGATCTAATCTTGTCTGATGTGACCACTATTAGAATACTAGTAATATTAGTAGCTCTTGATACGTTTCATTGAACACAAGTAGCTCTTTTTACAGAAAAGGGTGAAGACCCCTGTTTTAGATCATTATGCAGGTCACTTAATTTGGCTAGGTATTTTAATTGTTTTACACTATTGTGTATGTTTTTGTTTTTGTTCCCTGTTACATTTATTCAGCCATAGAGTATATCCAGCCGCACATTTTCCTGCCTATGCCAGGAGATGTGTTAGTATCGTGGATACAGTGGTATAACATGTTTGTTACCTGTTCTCCATTCTTCGTGAAGGAAAAAGACAGTTTTGGTGTAAATGTGGTTGTTGAACGAAGCCAACAAGATTGCTCTCTTGTGTATAGATGTAAGTGAGTTATAATAATTTAAAGTTGTTGCGTAAATTAGAAATTAAAGGTATACGTTTACAATTTTTAATTTTTGTGTAATTTGACTTTGGTTTGTAGGTAAAGAATAAATACAGTTAAATTAATTTAAAGGGAGTGCATAATGTATACATTTAAGGTATAACTATAACTTTATAATTTGTAATGTTTGTGTATTTTAAGTTGAACTTGTATAGAAAGAATAACTAATGTTTTCCTAATTTTAGCAAAGGTTTAACCTTTAGTTTTTTCTATGAATTCTATTTTTTTATTTTTAATAAAAATGTGTTGAAAATCAAAGAGGTTACAGTCATGGAGTCGAATTTCATTAAGTGGAGTATGGTACAGTAGGGTGGAGTAGAGTGTAAGGGGAGTGTGGCACAGTTGAGTGGCATACAGTGGAATAGCATAGAGTGGAGTGGTATTGAGTGGAGTAGCATAGAGTGGAGTGTAGTAGAGTAGAGTGGGGTACATTGGAGTGGGGTTGAGTAGAGAGGAGTGTCATAGAGTAGAGTGGAGTGGCAGAGCGTACAGTTAAGTAGATTGTTAAATATTGCAATGGCATGTTGTACTGTGGCTTGGTGTGCAATAGAGTGGACAGGCGTAGTGTAGAGTCGAGTAACTTGTTATACGTTGTAGTGGCACCTTATAGTACAGTGTTGTGTTGTAGAGTGTTGGAAAGTGGCATAGAGTGGAGTAGAGTATTGTACACTGGGGTGTAGTGGTATAGAGTTGAGTAGAGGGTTGTACCCAGTAGTGTTGGGGCACAGGGTGGAGTTCAGTGTTGTATAGTGACACACAGTGTAATAGAGTCTTGTAGAGTAAAGTTGCATAGAGTGGAGTAGAGAGTGGTGCACTGGAGCTGTGTAGAGTGGAGTGTTGTACAATGCCATAGAGTTAGGTAAATTGTTGTACAGTGGATTGGAGTCCAGTGGAGTGGTGTAGCATAGAGTGGAGTAGCGTGTTCTAGAGTACAGTGGTGTGGAGTAGAGTGGAATAGCATAATATACAGTGGAGTAAAGAGTTGTAGAGTGTAGTGGTGTATGGTACAGAGGAGTACAGTGGTGTGTTGTACAGTGTAGGAAAGAGTCCTAAAGTAGAGTGGAGTGTCAGATAGTGGAGGAAAGTGTTGTACAGTGGAGTAAAGTAGAGTAGACTGCAGAACAGTATGATAGAGTGGCAGGGGATAAACTGTCATGCAGTTGAGTGGGACAAAGTAGCGTGCAGTGATGAGGCATAGAGTGCAGTAGCGGAGTACAGTGGAGTGCAGTGGAGTAGTGTCTAATAGACTAGAGTATATTAACTGGGGTGGAGTGGCATAAAGGGAGTCGCGTAGAGTGGCGTTCAGTGTCATAAAGTGCTAAAGAGTAACGTTAAGTGCTGTAGTGTGGTATTGACAGGAGCACATTGTTCTACAGTTCAGTACTAAGCAGTGGAGCATAGTACGGTACAATGGAGGGGCGTAGACTGTGAGTGGAGTTTAGTGTTGCTGAGTGGAGCACAGTGGAGTATAATTAGTTATAGTGAAGAAGCATAGAATGGAGTGCTGTACTGTGCAGTGGCATAGAGTGGAGTATCTGAGTGGAGTGGTGTACAGTGCAATAGGGAAGAGTGGAGATTTATATAGTTTAGTGGCGTATAGTGAAGTGGCATAAAGTGGAATATCATGCAGTGGAGCGGTGTAGAGTGGAGTTACGTACAGTGTTGTACAGTGGAGTGGCGTTGACTGCTGTGGTGGAGAGGGAAGTGGCATACAGTGGACAAATGTAGAGTGGAGTGGCGTAGAGTGGAGGGGTATACAGTGGAGTGAGGTACAGTGTAGTGGAATACAATAGAGTGATGCACAGTAGAGTGGTAAGGAGTGCCATAGAGTTAAATAACATAGATTGGAGTGATGTACAGTGAAATAGCATAAAGTGGAGTGGTATACAGATGAGTGGCATAGAGTGGAGTGGCATAAAGTGGAATAGCATACAGTGGAGTGGCATACAGGGGAGTGACATAGAGTGGAGTGACATACAGTGGAATAGCATATAGCAGACTAGCATACATTGAAATAGCTGACAGTGGAGTAGCATAGAGTGTAGTGGCATACGTTGAAGTTGCACTGGAGTGACGTAGACTGGAGTGGATAGATTTGAATAGCATACAGTGGAGTGGTGTAGAGTGCAGTTCCATACAGTGGAGTGGTGCAGAGTGTAGTGGGGTACAGTGTAGTAGCATACATTGGAATAGCAAACAGTGGAGGAGTGTACAGTAGAGTGGCGTAGAGTGGAGTGGCATAGAGTTGAATAACTTTAAGTTGAGTGGCGTACAGTGGAGTGGCATAGAGCTCAATAGCATTCAGTGGAGTGTTGTATAATGGCGTGGAGTGGCATACAGTAGAATAGAGTACCGTGGAGTGGCGAAGAGTGGATTGGCATAGAGTGGAGTTTGGTAGAGTGTAATAGTGTACAGTGGAGTAGCATACAGTGCAGTGGGTCAGTGTAAAGTGGCGTACACTGGAATGTCATTCAGTAAAATAGCGTACAGTGGAGTAGTGTAAAGTCAAGTGGCGTCGAATTGGAATAGCATATAGTGTAATGGCGTACAATGGAATGGTGTACAGCTGAATAGCATAAAGTGGAGTGACATACAGAGTAATTGCCTAGAGTGGAGTGGGGTTCTGTAGAGTGGGGTGGCATACAGTGGAGCTAGTGCCAGTAGACAACGGAAACCCTAGGATTGTAAGGGACCAAGAGTACTGAAGTAATTCTATGATTAAGGGTCCGTTAACAAAGTTAGAAGAACAATCACCATGGATACAGTGATAAGGTCCATGAATAGGTCTGATAAACTTAATCTAAAGTATTTATTTTTAACATAAAATTCAACCAAAAAATATGACAGCAAATCCCTACAGGAGCAATTTCAAGGAACAAAAAATAGGTGTACAAAATTGAAAAAACAAAACATATAAACACATATAGGCGTTTTAGACTTGCGCCCTCTCAATGCCTTCCTCCAGAAATAAAAATCTCAAATGCTCACACTGGCTCAGTTCTTGTTTGCCCTGGAGACTGGATGGTAGAGTTGGACCTGCAGGACACCTACGTCCATATACCTGTCCTACAAACCCATCAATGCTACTTGTGGTTGATGGTGGGACAGAAGCATTTTCAGTTTTCTCTGCTTCCCTTTTATCTCACCAATGTCCTGTGGGTGTTCATGAAAGTGATGGTGGTGGTGGTGGCAGCACACCTCAAGTCAGGAGTGTCAGTCTTCCCCACCTTGATGACTGGCTGGTAAAGGCGGGCTTGCCCCCAGGCAGTTGTCAACCACCTCCAGACTATAGTGAACCTCCTGTCATCTTTGAGGTCCATTATCAACATGCTGAAGTCATTCCTGACTCTTTCTCAAATACTCCCCTTCATTGGAGCCGTTCTGGACATATTCAGTTTTGTGCCTTACCCTTGGAAAGAGGGTCTAAGACATTCAGGTAATAATCCTGATCTTTCAGCCTCATTCTTGGATTTCAGCGAAGTTGACTCAGAGGTTGCTTGGAACGATGGTCTCCTGCATCCTGCTGGTCGAGTACACTAGGTGACATATGTAGCCTCTACAGTGAGACCTGAAGTCTAAGTGGGCCAAACTTCAAGGGGATCTCTCCGATCACATCCGCATTTCAGAGGAGACTGCAAAAGACCTGCAGTGGTGGTTACTGGATCACAACTGGGTCAGCAGCAAAGCCCTCTCCCAACCTCACCCAGAGCTGACAGTGGTGACCGATGCATCATTTCTGGGTTGGGTCGGCCACCTGGGAGAGATGGAGATCAGAGGTTTTCGGCTGAGTCCCAGGTTCATATCAACCTTCTGGAGCTGAGGGCCTTCCTTTCATCTATCAAATGGATCCTGGTACACCTGCTCACGAACAACAGCACCACAATGTTGTACAGCAGGAAAAGAGCTGGGCTGGGCTGCAAGTTCTGTTCGTGGAATGTTAATGGATTAAATACAAAGCTGGAGGAAGACGACTTCATAGAGTTCATCACCCAATATAACATACTTCTGTTTCAGGAAACATGGCAGACAAAAAACTCGCCACTTGTGGGATATAAAGAATATTTTATACCAGCACATAAGGAGGCATAGCCCGGTAGGGCAAAGGGAGGCCTATCAATCTTTATATTCACCGATTTCCTTCGGAGAGACATTTGTATCGAATTAGATTCTACATGGATGCAATGCATCAAAATCGAAATCTCTCCTATCATGGGTCTATTGGTTCTAAACTTATACAAGCACCCAGGTGGAAAACATAAAGGGAAAAGGATTAAGCAACTTATAGCTGCCATTACCACACTGAAATCCACCTACCCAAGCGACAACATGCTAATAACTGGTGACTTTAATATGAACCTAATCCAAGGACAGGAGGGAACCCTACCGAACTTTATTGAGTCACGACAGGGCAACCAACGTAGACAAGATGCAATGGAGAGGAAATGTGCAGTAGAATTGGAAGCCCTCTTCCTGCACACACTCAACGGAAGGGGTCCTTTGGACAGACCAGCAGCCCTAACGAGGGTCACTAGGAATACAGGCTCAACAATAGATTACACTTTGGCAGATCCCGATTTATTTCCTTATATCAAAGACTTCCATATCCTGGAACGGGGTGAAAGCGATCACTACCCTCAGACATTTACATTATCAATCAAACCAAAAGAGTCCGAGCAAGCGCACCCCCTAACATTGAATACTCAACTCTTCAACTTACAAAGACTAAATTGGAATGAAGATAACATTTCTAATTTAATGGAAACATGTCGCTTACTGCTTTTACCATCAGAAGAATCAAAAGATATAGTAAAGACCTGGGAGGCCTTTGTAGTTAACATCTATAAAAAACAAAAAATCAAGCACAGGGGACACAAAACAACAAGAAATGGAGGAGGGAAATGGTACACGCCAAAAATGTGTTTATTAAAAAAGCAACTCAACTCATATCTTAGGTCTTTACGAAAAAAGGATCCCCAATTATCACAACAAACTCTCAAATCAATAGAATAAAACGCTAAAACGCGAGACCAAAGTGGCCAAGCAAAAGTATAAGGAAAAACTAGAGTGCACTATACTCCATGCTAGCAAGCTGCGGAACTCTAAAGATTTCTGGGCAAAAATAAATGTTATGCTTAATGGCAAACATCGACAGTTCAACTCTGATATGACAGACCAGATTTGGGGCGCACACATTAATCTAACTTACAACTTTACACAGGATAAATCCATAGATCATACACCTGCGACCCCAATAGAGTTTATTCCAACTGTAAGTTCCAGAATAACGGCAGAAGAGTGGAAACCCAGTAAGCAAAAAGATTTACCCCACACCCATAGTCGGATATCAGTGGTAACCTTATCCTCAAACCCAGTAAAGTCTTTTCAAACCAAAGTAACCAGCAAGTCACCAGTTTTGGAGCATATAGGAGATATAGACCAGATTACACCAAAGCAGGTTTTGAGGACTATAAACCACCTGAAAGCAGACTGGCCCCCGGACCAAATGGCCTACCCAACGCTCTATTTAGGCAAGATCCCACGTTTTGGTCTAGTTACTTATCCCCCTTGTTCTGTAACAGCCTAAGGACCGGGAACATTCCCGACTCTTGGAGGGGCAGTATTCTACAACCGATTCACAAATCAGGGACTCGCTCAGACCCTAACAACTATAGGTTGATAGCCCTAATAGATGTTGAGGCTAAGATTTATGCATCCAATTTATTGGCAGACCTGGAGTCTTGGGTCAGCAGCAAAGGTTTGATCCCATTGACACAGACAGGTTTCCGGGCCGGTATGGGCACCCTAACAAATCTATCTGCGCTAACTCTCCTTGCTAAAATGGCAATAGACAACTCTACCGTTCTATATACATGTTTTCTAGACCTGAAAGCGGCTTTGATAAAGTGCCAAGATCTAAACTTTGGACCAAAATGAAAGCTTGGGGTGCCCCTCCTAATCTATTGGGAGCAGTTATTAATTTATACTTCCATACCTGGGTCCAAATAATAAAAGGGGATGGTCGATGCCAACAAAGAAATTTCCAACACTCAACGGGCTAAAGCAAGGATGCGTGCTGGCCCCTAGCCTATTCAACATCTATACCGCTGACCTAGAGCGTGACCTAGGCACAATCCAGGGAGATCCACCGAAATTGGGACAAACACCCATAGTGAGGTACTGGGTTTTTCAGAACCGGTACCGAACCGGTAACCCAGCGGTGCCAGGGTACACCCAAAGACCTCGGGTACTTTCCTGATTCAGACCACAGAAACTCAGAGTCTTCTAGGTGAAGTCAAGGATCGATTTTATTGGCTGCAACCAAGAAACAAGCGTCCTAGAAGTACAACACACGGGATGTATATTCTCAGGAGACTGCTCAAACTTACAAAGTCAGGCTTCTCTTTTTATACAAAATATTGTGCTTTAGGCAAACATTCTTCGAATTTACAGTACACTTATTCACATTCTTTGTTACAAAGGAAAAGCAGAGTCATGATGACATGTCTATATTTCAGTTCGTCCAGCCCACAACAAATCACCCGGCAAGGCCCAACATTTCATCAGATATCGGTGGACCCCCAATAAAAATGGGCACCTCCCCATCATAAAGCAAGTGAGAGAAAAGAGCAGGGACAGGTGTGAGCAAGATTCGGCTGGGTGTGTGCGATGAAATGGGTTTATGGCCTGTTGTGCCTTGATGCTATCTCATTCGGCCACTGGGAGAGGAACTGACCAAACAGGTTCGGCCTGGGGCAATGGTTCCAACTTGCCCAGGTCACAGGAAAGTCAATTAAAGTGTACGTGTCCTTTGGAATCGAATTTAGCTGTATTATAAGCCTATGTAAAGGGCAACTCACAAAATGGCTGCCGTATACAAAATGGAGGCCAAGGGTTCAGAACGAAAATGACGATTTCGAGGTGAAATCGTCACTGGAATATGACAAAAATGCTTGTACATAGTGTACTCGTAATTTTCGGTCCTTTGATACTAAATTCGTCATGTTACGACGAAGTTTTATTCTCAAGTCCAGAATTTTCAGAACCACAAACCCTCCTTTTGCCCTTACATAGGCAATTTAACCTCTCATGCTAATATGAGTCCAGGTCTATATTCCTAAAGTCATTGAGATGTTGCTGTAACATCATTCTAGTACTTAGCTCGTCTCTTGATACAGGTTTCCTTACACATGATGCAGCACAGAGGCCACATATTGCAGGAGCACACTGCACGCACAGACAGAACAGGAAAAGAATGGCTAAGACCATCCCAATGACCATCAGAATTTTCCATCCCCAGGCGGATATCAGTTCCCAGAATCATCCCATTAAAGACCAATCTCCTTTATCCACATGAATAGATTCGGAAATCTTATGCAGTTTAGAGATGGCCTGGTACACTGTTGGAGCGTTATCTGGAATGAAAACACAGCAACTCGATTGGATCAATCTACACACCCCACCTCGGTCTGCAAGTATGACATCTAATGCAACCCTGTTCTGAAGGGTCATAAGTCGATCGACTGGAGCTCAGCAGTCAAGTTACTAAGGGCACCAGCCGTTTCAATCACGGTGGATTCAACCACCCTTGTCAATGGCCTTATGTTCCTGCTGTTAGCCATCGGTCTAAAAAAAAAAAAAAAAAAAAAACGGGGGAGGTAGAGCAAAGGGGACTGGATTCTTGCTCCACAGGAATATTAAATAAACAAGGAGAATCCAACCCGGAGGTAGAGTGAAGTGTTCAACGAATGTTGGAGCACTTAGTGTTGTGTTAAATACCCCTCACACACCAACAGGCCCCTTGGTGTCATGCTTCATCATCGGGGTCTTCGCACCCCTCTAACGGGATGCGGCGTGCTGCGACCTACGACTACGCGGGAGCACTTATAGTTATTGACTATGTGTGGTGCATGTGTGTGGGGTGTATTTATAAGTGAGTGGTGGGACGTGGTGAAGGATTAAAAAGTACCTGGCACATGAGTATAAGTGAAAAAAATGTATTCTAACTCTGGCTGGTACTATTAAAAGGGTGCAGTGTGAGGTCAAATCTGTAGTATTAATGAACAGGACCTCTGGTGTGCGTCGACATGTTTCGGAGTCAAGCTCCTTCTTCAGGACGGGGGCACAACTTCCCACCTTACTCACGTATTTCTAGATAAATATCAAGAATATTTTATAAAAAAGTGAAATATAAAGCTAAATGTGCCTACAGCGGTCTCCTACAAGCTCAATGACCTGTAGAGAGACAAAAAAGGTAATAACAATTAATGGTTACCCATGTACCGGGTAGTTCAAGCAGGTGCAGTCATCTGGTACCTAACCATTTGCTTATAATAAGCCCTGTAATAGAAAAAGTACTAACAACACATACAACATAGAAAAAACACCAGGAATTTTAGGCATCAGTGGTCATACTTATAAAGCTTGCTTGCTTGCTTCATGAGCAACTAGGAACGTCTGGGGGGTTTTGCTTGATTTGCAATCTATAGTGAGAAGTAATGCAGATGTTAAAATACATTCTCACTTACTTAGGAAGTCTTCGCTTATGGTCGTTCTAAAGTTCTATACTCACTGACTAGGTACATAGTAATCACCGTCTTCCCCCATACGCTGCTCTGCTGAAGTGAGCTGATCTCAGGATTTAGGCTATTTATACCTTGTATTTAACAGGGCGGAAATGGTTACATGGCCAAACATGGGTGTTCCGATGTCAAAAGGTAATTGGATGCCCATGTTAGGAAGGTCCGATCGTAAGCCATACATATCGTTGCCTGATGTGTCAGCAGGGGCTTGCGATAGGTGAGCGTCGCTACACACGAGCGTGTGTTGTGTGCGCATGTGCCAGGATCTAGTGGTGATCTATCGCGCATGCGTGCTGACTTTGCATTCATTCTCGGGCGGCAGTGCTCGTTAGCGCATGCGTCCTGATCCCGGGCTCGTGTGCCAGGGCGGTGTATAACCTTCTATATTAAAACAAGATAAAATACACGATAGATAACGTAATGCAGATGTTATGGGCCTCAGTTGGGACGGTACTAGAGGGATTTGAATATTGAACCTGATGTATTTAAGGCATCGGGTTAAAGTTACTTGGGGTGGTATTATTGTAGTATAATTACCCCCAAAGGTGTTACATTCTGTATTAAATCAAGTACGCAGCAGATATCGTAATAGGATGTCATGGGCCTTAATTGGGATGGTACTAGAGGGTTACTAATGGTAGGCATAATGTATTTAGGCATCAGGTTAGAGTTACTTGGGGTGGTATTTTAGTTGGATAATTGCCCCCAGGGCACCTCATCATTCAACCCTGTAAGCTGGGTGCCAAGGCGGAATACCCATCTTTGTTCCTTCAACAGGAGACCGTCCTCTGAAGGTAGTTGCTCAATGACTGTCCATTTAAGGTCATTGACACAATGTTGTGCCATCAGGTAATGTGTCGCCATTTTTGTGGTGCTTTTCTTACAGCGCACGTTACTTTTGTGCTCGTTCATTCTTGTTTTAATTGCCCTGGTGGTCATGCCTACATACTCAAGATTACATGGGCAGGTAATGAGGTAGACCACGTTTTTTGAGTTACAGTTCGTCAGCCTCCTTTGATCCCAGGTCGTGCCATTCCGAAACGTTAGTTTGGTGCTCTTCTGGGTGAGGTGGCAACTACTACAATTGCCGCAGGGGAAGTGACCTTGTACTCCTATGGACGGTTGTGTAGCCAAGGTTGTAGGTTTTGGTCTAGTGTGCACCAACATATCTCTGAGATTGCGTCCTCTGCGGTGAGCGAACATGGGTTTCTCCAAATTCAGTTTGCCACATGTCAGTATGTTCCAATGTCTGTTGACGATTTTGGACACTTCGTTAGACATGGTGTTGTAGGTCGTCACTCAAATCGGTCGTCTGCCTTCATTAGGTTCCTTTTGTCGCTCTTCCAGTAGTGCCTCTCTGTTGTTATTTTTTGCTCTCTTCATTGCTTTGTCAATGATTCTGATCGGATAATCACGTAGTTTAAGTTTTTCTTTCAGATCATTGGCCTGTAGTTTGAAATCTGATATATCGGTGCAGTTGCGCCTTAGGCGTAAAAATTGTCCATATGGTAGGTTTTCTCGTAGATGCCGAGGATGGAAACTATCAAACCTCAGTAGGCAATTCCTGGATGTCGGTTTGAAATGAGTGGTAGTTTTCAAACGACCTGACTCGGCATGTATATTTAGGTCCAGAAAAACCAACGTATGGTCGGAGACCGAGCTCGTGAAATTCAAAAAGGCGTTCTGGTTGTTTAGCCATACTTCAAATTCTTGTGCAGATTGTCGGTCCCCTTCCCAGATGACCAGGATGTCATCTATGTACCTTTTCCAACATTTAATCTTGGATCTGTAAGGGTTCTGGTTGTGAAGGATCTTTTGTGTTTCGAGGTGGTGCACATAGAGCCCCGCTAGGCTTGGGGCAAAAGTACTACCCATGCTGGTACCATGGCACTGTTGGTAGATCGTTGTCTTGTACTGAAAAAAGTTTTTTTGCAGTGCCAGTGAAACGCATTCTAAAACCAGACCTCTTGGAGTTTGGTATTTCCATGGAGTGGAAAATAGGATTTCCTCGATGATTTGGAGTGTCTCGTCGTGGGGCAGGCTCGTGTAGAGACTTTCCACGTCAAAGCTGATTAAGAGTTGGGTCAGAGGGTCAAAAGTCGTATCCTGCAGTAATTGTAAGACGGACTTGGTGTCTCTTAAGTAAGTGTTTGTTGACTGTACTAAAGGTCGTCGGAAGGCATCTGTGAATTTTGACAGAGGTTCTAATATGGAGCCGATGCCGGAAACTTTTGGTCTCCCTGGTGGGTTGGAAGTGTTTTTATGAATTTTTGAGATGCAATAGAAGTAGGGGATGCGTGGTTTTTTCTGCTCCAAGAACTCCCCTTCCTTTTTACTCAGCCAATCGTGCGCCAAACCCTCCTCAATCATGGCACCGATTCTAATTCGTAGGTTCTCAGTTGGGTCTTGCTGGAGAATCATGTAATTGCGTCTGTCAGACAGTAGTCTCATGCATTCATTGTCGTATGCCTCTGTAGTCTGTATGACAATTGCTCCGCCCTTGTCTGCAGGTTTTATTATGATATTCCTGTCTGCTGACAAGTCCCTGATGGCCTGTTGTTCCTCTTTGGTCGTGTTGTGGAACGTTCTTATGGATGATGAATCCCAATTTGTTAACCTCTGTCATGAGAGCTTTTTCAAAAGTTAGTAACTCAATCGGGAGCATCGAGTCAGGAGGAGTGAAGGTAGACTTTGGTCTAAGGCCAGTATCAGTGGTCGTTACAGTGGATGGTTTGTCCATGAAGTAGGCCTGTAGTTTTAATTTCCGGATGAATTCCTGCATCTCTATATTCAATTTGAAAATGTCAGGTTTTTGCATAGGCACAAAACCTAGGCCTTTATTCAGCAATGTTTTCTGTATTTCCGTCAACGTTTGCAGAGTGAGATTAACTACTAGGTTCCTCTCTTGTTGCTGGTTGATGGTTGGTTGGGGAGGGAGCCTGTCATGCTCCTGGTTGTTCGGGAGTTCCCTTGGTCCTTGTCCTCCCATGTGACGTTGTTGCCCTTCCTGTTCCTCCCGCGTGGCCCCGGGCGGGTGCCTAAAAAAGGCTGTTGGTCGTAGCCTACAAAAGGTTGTGGATCGTAGAATCCGCCATCGAAATCTGGGTTCCATTGTGGGTAACCTTGTACATTCGTGGGTTGCCCGAATTGGAATGGGGGAAAAGGTGAAGGCCCCATGTATTGTAGGAATTGCGGAGGGTATCCTCTCCACCCTCTCTGTCTCGGGAATTGTTGTCTTCTCTGTCTCCATCCGCCTCTGTTAGGTCTGTACCTTTGGCCGTTGCTTGAGTTGGAGCCAGATGAACCGTTGTCTGACCCCTCGCTGTCCACATCACTGTTCTGATTCTTAGATACATAATCAGGTTTGGTGTATGGATAAGCCCCTTCTGGTGTAAATTTGTCTTTGTCCTTCCTTAATTTGTTGAACTTGCTTTGTTTTAGTGTGTATTCAAACTCAGTCATCTGTTGGTTGAGCTCATCTAGTCTGATTTTAAGATCGGCTGGTGATATATAAGTGCTTAGTTGCACCTAAATTTTCTGGATTTCGATCTTTAATTCATGAGTGATTCTGGCTGCTGTTTTTACAATAAGGACTAGCCAGTCCCTGGTGCAATGCCAGGAGATGAGAGACCAATCCTTTTTGAACTGTAAGTCTGACTGAAATATAAATGGTTCGTTTTTGACGATCAAACCTGGCGGTCCCATCTTATTTCTAAGGTACTCTTTCATTAGTAGTCCGTGTAGCGCTGCTTTAATTTGATTGCGTCGAAGGTTAATTATTTCGTTCCAGTCATTGATATTTGGACCAGTTTCTGGGTTGCTAAGGCCCTCAAAGGGGTTGATGTCTGTTAGAATCCTATCGATTTCGTCCTCCCCAAACGTGAGGCCATGTTCGTCCTCCATTCTGTTAAGACCGCTGGTGCCTTGATAACCTAGTGCAATGTAACTATGTGTATGGATGAGAGTGGAACTGCCATGCCTGCCTGCCATGGTACCAGCATGGGTAGTACTTTTGCCCCAAGCCTAGCGGGGCTCTATGTGCACCACCTCGAAACACAAAAGATCCTTCACAACCAGAACCCTTACAGATCCAAGATTAAATGTTGGAAAAGGTACATAGATGACATCCTGGTCATCTGGGAAGGGGACCGTCAATCTGCACAAGAATTTGAAGTATGGCTAAACAACCAGAACGCCTTTTTGAATTTCACGAGCTCGGTCTCCGACCATACGTTGGTTTTTCTGGACCTAAATATACATGCCGAGTCAGGTCGTTTGAAAACTACCATTCATTTCAAACCGACATCCAGGAATTGCCTACTGAGGTTTGATAGTTTCCATCCTCGGCATCTACGATAAAACCTACCTTATGGACAATTTTTACGCCTAAGGCGCAACTGCACCGATATATCAGATTTCAAACTACAGGCCAATGATCTGAAAGAAAAACTTAAACTACGTGATTATCCGATCAGAATCATTGACAAAGCAAGGAAGAGAGCAAAAAATAACAACAGAGAGGCACTACTGGAAGAGCGACAAAAGGAACCTAATGAAGGCAGACGACCGATTTGCGTGACGACCTACAACACCATGTCTAACGAAGTGTCCAAAATCGTCAACAGACATTGGAACATACTGACATGTGGCAAACTGAATTTGGAGAAAGCCATGTTCGCTCACCGCAGAGGACGCAATCTCAGAGATATGTTGGTGCACACTAGACCAAAACCTACAACCTTGGCTACACAACCGTCCATAGGAGTACAAGGTCACTTCCCCTGCGGCAATTGTAGTAGTTGCCACCTCACCCAGAAGAGCACCAAACTAACGTTTCGGAATGGCACGACCTGGGATCAAAGGAGGATGACGAACTGTAACTCAAAAAACGTGGTCTACCTCATTACCTGCCCATGCAATCTTGAGTATGTAGGCATGACCACCAGGGCAATTAAAACAAGAATGAACAAGCACAAAAGTAACGTGCGCTGTAAGAAAAGCACCACAAAAATGGCGACACATTACCTGATGGCCCAACATTGTGTCAATGACCTTAAATGGACAGTCATTGAGCAACTACCTTCAGAGGACGGTCTCCTGTTGAAGGAACAAAGATGGGTATTCCGCCTTGGCACCCAGCTTACAGGGTTGAATGATGAGGTGCCCTGGGGGCAATTATCCAACTAAAATACCACCCCAAGTAACTCTAACCTGATGCCTAAATACATTATGCCTACCATTAGTAACCCTCTAGTACCATCCCAATTAAGGCCCATGACATCCTATTACGATATCTGCTGCGTACTTGATTTAATACAGAATGTAACACCTTTGGGGGTAATTATACTACAATAATACCACCCCAAGTAACTTTAACCCGATGCCTTAAATACATCAGGTTCAATATTCAAATCCCTCTAGTACCGTCCCAACTGAGGCCCATAACATCTGCATTACGTTATCTATCGTGTATTTTATCTTGTTTTAATATAGAAGGTTATACACCGCCCTGGCACACGAGCCCGGGATCAGGACGCATGCGCTAACGAGCACTGCCGCCCGAGAATGAATGCAAAGTCAGCGCGCATGTGCGATAGATCACCACTAGATCCTGGCACATGCGCACACAACACACGCTCGTGTGTAGCGACGCTCACCTATCACAAGCCCCTGCTGACACATCAGGCAACGATATGTATGGCTTACGATCGGACCTTCCTAACATGGGCATCCAATTACCTTTTGACATCGGAACACCCATGTTTGGCCATGTAACCATTTCCGCCCTGTTAAATACAAGGTATAAATAGCGTAAATCCTGAGATCAGCTCACTTTAGCGGAGCAGCGTATGGGGGAAGACGGTGATTACTATGTCCCTAGTCAGTGAGTATAGAACTTTAGAACGACCATAAGCGAAGACTTCCTAAGTAAGTGAGAATGTATTTTAACATCTGCATTACTTCTCACTATAGATTGCAAATCAAGCAAAACACCCCAGACGTTCCTAGTTGCTCATGAAGCAAGCAAGCAAGCTTTATAAGTATGACCACTGATGCCTAAAATTCCTGGTGTTTTTTCTATGTTGTATGTGTTGTTAGTACTTTTTCTTTTACAGGGCTTATTATAAGCAAATGGTTAGGTTCCAGGTGACTGCACCTGCTTGAACTACCCGGTACATGGGTAACCATTAATTGTTATTACCTTTTTTGTCTCTCTACAGGTCATTGAGCTTGTAGGAGACCGCTGTAGGCACATTTAGCTTTATATTTCACTTTTTTATAAAATATTCTTGATATTTATCTAGAAATACGTGAGTAAGGTGGGAAGTTGTGCCCCCGTCCTGAAGAAGGAGCTTGACTCCGAAACATGTCGACGCACACCAGAGGTCCTTTTCATTAATACTACAGATTTGACCTCACACTGCACCCTTTTAATAGTACCAGCCAGAGTTAGAATAATTTTTTTTCACTTATACTCATGTGCCAGGTACTTTTTAATCCTTCACCACGTCCCACCACTCACTTATAAATACACCCCACACACATGCACCACACATAGTCAATAACTATAAGTGCTCCCGCGTAGTCGTAGGTCGCAGCACGCCGCATCCCGTTAGAGGGGTGCGAAGACCCCGATGATGAAGCATGACACCAAGGGGCCTGTTGGTGTGTGAGGGGTATTTAACACAACACTAAGTGCTCCAACATTCGTTGAACACTTCACTCTACCTCCGGGTTGAATTCTCCTTGTTTATTTAGTTAGCCATCGGTCCCCAGAACGGCAGAAAACCCTTTACGAAGTCCCCAAATTCTTGTCCTGCAGTGTCTTCTTGACTCAAGGCACCTCTAACTATCCTTTTCTTGTGGTAATCTGCCGCTGCTGTGTAGGTGGGAGGCAACAGGAACGAAACAAAACATGAGCCCGAAAAGTCAGGGGGCAACCATGTATAGGCTCTATCATGGCAAATGAAATAGGTACCCTTAGCTGCTAAAAACGAAGGGGAAGTCTGGGCTGAAAAAACATACGTTTTAGTGCAGATACTCTTCCCTAACTGAGCTCTGGGATTCGTGCCATTACCTTGCAGACACAGATGACCCTGATGGGGTACAATCCAAATCGGGGAAGATCTCTTAGCTTGCTGTTTCTCACTCAGAGTAGCTCCATATCCGGTTACGTTCCATCCTATGTATACTAGTGTCTCATCTCTCGGGATAGTCTCATAAGAAATACCTTCCTTAATCATGTCTACTATACCCTTAACTAGAGCACTATTTTTAGGATTGTCTGTTACAGAACGTAGGGGGTAGACTTCATGTGCGTATATGAACATTGTTCTGTATGCCCACACAGAACCATTGTGACTGAATGGCAGGACCAGATAAGGAATACCTTTATCCGTTGTGTGAGGCATAAGACCACATACCCAACAGTTAGTCGTGTTCATTACAAGTTGGTGTTGGTGCAAGAGCTGAACAAAGGAGTTATTAATAAACTCTAATCTCCTAGCTGATTCGTGTTCAGGAAGGGGTTGAAAAGAGTGTGGGAAAACAATAGAAGGAGGAGGTATTTGCGATGTAGTGGGTGCAAATGTTACTCGAAAAGAGAATAACACATAACTTATTAAAAATATCATCACACTGAATAACATGAAAATGCACAATATCAAAAAGCTTTTCTTTGTCATTATTTTACAAATCTTGTGTTTAAAGTTCATTTCCTTGGCAGGTCTCTCCATCTCGAGAAACTCCATCCTCTCTAAAGTGCTGCCCGCGATGGGAGGTTGATTCTGCTAAGGAATGCTTCTGTCAGTCCAGGGCAACTCCCTTAGACCAACCAGAACTGCCGACCTAACGTCGTCAGCTGCACCCCAAAGACTTTGGGCAATCCCGGCCCTAGCAGCGGAACCCGGATGGCGGTTCGAAAAACAAAAATGAGCACGTTTCTCAGATGGGAGAGCTGCACTTTCAAAAAGAATAGTACTTGGAGGTGAAAAAAAGTTTTTTTTTTTATTTGTCCATAGGTCTTGGCCTCAAATTATAGCGCTTTTTTCCGGGTACTGTCTGATCCTGAAACAGGAGTTCAGGCTCTGTAGTGTTCAATGGAATTGACGGTGATACGGCTGGTTGCAAAAGTTTATCGCTCTCTTGTTCAGTAAGTGTTCCTTTTACTCGTGCATCACTGAAGGGCAGAAAGCGTGGTACAGTTTCAGTTTCTGAGTCGGCGACACCCTTCTGGACCCACTGGTCATACGGCAGAGCGGAGGGATCCGTTTGCAATGGATCCCGTGGATCCAGTTTGCCTTCCCCTCCACTCGAACAGCTGATCTTGTGGAGAGAAGGACGAGGTACGGTCCGGTCCACCTGGGCTGGTCATTCTTGGTTCGCTGGAAGTTCTTGACAAGGACCCAGGATCCAGGGTCCATTGCGTGACCTGGAGTTTCAGAGACCGGAGGCAGGGTGTCGTGAACCTGTTGATGCAAAACACGCAATTTAGCCGTCAATTCGTACAGATAGTCAAGCAAAACAGGGTGTTCGAGTTCGCTGAACTTAGTGGGCCTTGGCACTCCCCATAAGTTGGCCGGGCAGCCGAAAACAATCTCATAGGGACTAAGTTTCACTCGTGAATGCAAAGTCATTCTGGTGGATAGGAGTGCTAAGGGTAGAGCATCAGGCCATTTAAGACCTGTGCTCGCTTGAATTTTGGCCAGTTTTAACTTAAGCGTGCCGTTATAACATTCTACTAATCCAGCTGATTGGGGGTGATTTGCAGCGTGGAACCTTTGCTGAATGCCTAACCCTTCACATACTCTCTTCATCACTCGACCCACAAATTCACCCCCATTATCACTCCAGACCATTCTAGGCATTCCGAACCTGGGGAAGAACTCTTTGACAAGGGCTTTAGCTGTGGATAAGGCAGTATTGTCTTTTACGGGGTATGCTTCTACCCATCTTGAGAAGGCACAAACAAAAACGAGTACGTATTTTAGATTGTTGCACCTCTCCATGTGGATGAAATCTAGCTGCAAAACCTCAAACGGATACGTAGGAGGTGCAAAATGACCAGCTGGAGTTGGGGTTCCCCTACCAGGATTGTGTTTCAGACACACCATGCAATTCTGGACGACATTCTCTGCACACTTGGGAATTCCTGAATTTTGCCATACTGGAGCCAACAACTTGCAAATCCCTTTCACGCTGATATGAGCCATTCCATGAGCCATTGTAACCACTGCAAGCACATATGCATCGGGTAACAACCATCTCTGATGCTCTGACAATTCAATCCAACAGCCATTTGCGTCCATTCTACCCGTACTTTCTCTCCACATGCTCAACTCTTTCTCTGTAGCTTCAGCTTGAATGGATTTCACACTCTCTATCGTGTCTTCACACATTCCAACATCACCAACCCATCTTGCAGGGCCTGCAACATACATTCGGCTCATCATATTCCTTGCAGTTTCTTTCGCGATTTTGTCAGCAAATGCATTTCCACGACCAACATCATCAGTCACCTTTTTGTGGGCACTGCATTTCACAATCGCCACTTGCAGAGGCATGGTCAGTGATTCAAGAAGCTCATTCACCAACTGACCATGCTGAATCTTAGCTCCATGCGAAGTCAGGAACCCACGTTCTCTCCACAGACGTCCAAAACTATGAGCCACACCAAATGCATACTGACTGTCGGTATAGACAGTCACTTTCATTCCTTTTGACAACACACATGCTCTTGTAAGTGCAATCAATTCTGCTGCTTGAGCTGAATTGTGTGTAATACGTGCAGTTTCAACAATTGTATGCAAAGTCGTGACAGCATATGCTGCAGTCGTGTCACCATTCGGAAGCTTGAAGCATGAACCATCCACCCACAATGTACCATCACATTCAGCAAGAGGAGTGTCTAGGAGATCTATTCTCCCTTTCGTTTCTTCTTCTGTTCTAAGAAAACAATCATGCTGTTCTGAAGCATCTAATTCCTCTACATTTGGCAACAACGTAGCTAGGTTTAAAGTGTTGCACCTTTTTATGTGCACATGACTAGCTAACAATGTTAATTCGTAACCTGACAATCGAGCACTAGTTAAGTGCTGTGTCTTGGTTCTATTTAACAACGTGTCTACTGCATGTGGGACCATCACGGCTAGTGTATTGTTCATTACTAGACCAGCAGACTGTCGAATAGAAACAGCTGCTGCCGCTGTGGCTCTTAAACAACTTGGCAACGCTCTAGCTACTGGATCCAAAGTCGACGAAAAATATGCACATGGACGCTGTTTGTCCCCAAACAACTGAGTCAACACTGACAATGCACAAACTTCCTTCTCATGGACATACAATGTAAAGGGCTTACTGTAGTTGGGGGTACCCAACACAGGAGCCGAACATAATGCTGTGCGCAATTCAGAAAAACTTTTCTGACACTCTTCAGACCAAGGAATGGGATTAGATGTATCTTTACACGTTAATGCCACCAAAGGTTTGGCTAATAACGAAAAATTTGGTATCCATTGCCTGCAATATGATGTAATGCCCAAGAAAGCACGCACTTCTCTCTGTGTTCTTGGCACACTCAATTTCGCTATTGCCTGAATTCTTTCTGGGGTCAGTTTCCTTCCCTCCTTCGATAAGAGATGACCTAAGTAGGTCACTTCTTGTCGACAATATTGCAATTTTGAGAGAGACACTTTGTGGTGCAAATCACACAAATGACGCAACAATGACAATGTGACTTCTTTACAGATTTCCTCAGTATTTGCAGCAATAAGCAAATCATCCACATACTGAATAAGGGTAGCACCTTCAGGTAAAACAATTGTATCAAGCTGTGTTTTTAAAGCTTGACTATATATTGATGGACTTTCACAGTAGCCCTGTGGAGCTCGTTTAAAGCGGAAGCTGCGACCTCCTAAACTGAAACCAAAAATATCCCTGCTCTCCTCAGCAATCGGGATGCTGAAGAAAGCATTCTTCAAGTCAATCACCGAAAACCAGGTGGCAGAAGCTGGAATCATAGTCAATAGGGCAGTAATGTCAGGAACAACTGGAAATTGTGGCACAACTATTTTATTGACCTCTCTAAGATCAATCACAAATCTGTAAACAGGTGGCTGGGAAGGATCAGTTCGTTTTAAAACAGGCAGAACAGGGCTATTGCAAACGTTGCCTCTTGTCTCTTCAATGACATCTTTTTCAATTAGATCGTAAACGATCGCTAGCAAAGCTTTTTCACCTTCACTAGAGATTTTGTATTGGGGAATTCGTGGCATTCTAACATTGGCTTTCAATGTTACAACATATGGTGGTATTTCCAAAAGACCTACATCATTAGGACCAGTAGCCCAAAGAATATTAGGGAGGGATGACAATTCTGTTGGAAGTTTGTCTCTCGACAAATACATTGGAGAAACCACTTTCTTACCCAGTGTAAGTTGTACTCCAGAAGGAGAACAGTACAAAGTCGCGTACAATCTTTTTAGCAAATCTAATCCTAGCAAGTTTTCACCACAACCTGTTGTCAGAATAAGGGGTGCTTCGAATTCGCAAGGTCCAACAGAAAGGGACAAAGGGTCAGAAATCGGATTTCTAACTGGGGCGCCAGAAAAACCTACAGATACATTCATTTCGCCAGACAAAGGTGCGCCAGGGAGTTTGGAGTGCATAATAGAACTCTTTGTAGCACCAGTATCCAACAGAAAAGGCTCTGACACACCTGATGTAATCACCTCAACGTAAGGTCCACTCTGATCTACTGGAACTGAAACAACTCCCTCTCTTTGTCTATGGCTGTCCTAGCAATCATTACCTTCCCAATGCTCATCTTCTGCATAGTAATCATCAGCATAGTACTGGGCTGTCCTACCAGATGCGTTATTTTGCTGATCAAACCTATTCATCGAATTTTGAGGTGGAAGAGACTGTGTGTTCTGGGGGAAATCTCCACGTCCTCTACCTCTAGACGCTTGTTGAACACCTCGACCTCTTACACCAGAAGCACCATTTGCACGCTGTAATAAAATAGGACAACTATACTTGAAATGACCCTCTTCCTTACAATATGAACACTGATTGGGGCCTACAGGGACACGTGGCTGAGTATACTCGACTCTTTGCGAGTTCCTCTGATATTGTTGAGGCTGCTGATAATTATTCTGATAGTTACTCTGACCACTAATATTTTGACCACCACTATTCTGGCCACCACCACCACGTGGCAGATATGCTTGCTGTAACAAAACCTTCGTTTTCAACTCTTTACTTTTCTTTTCTGCTCTATCTTTCTCGTCTTTGTCTCGATTTTCGTAATACTGTGCAGTAGCCAATATCTGTGCTGAGGAGGAAACTGCCCATGAACTCTCTGAATCTTTTAACTTTTTACACAACTCGGGAAGCAGATTGTGCACGAATTTATCGACGAACAAACGCTGACCACCTTCTGTGCTCATATCTTGACCACTGTGGTCGACAAATGTTTCTTCAAACCTGGTGAAGAAATCTGACACTGTTTCATCTTTCTTCTGCTTACATGCAGACAACTTATCCCAATTTACACGTATTGCAGGCATTATCGTTTTCATGTAATCAATTATTTTACCAGGAAGTTCGGCTACTAAAGGCTCAGGCTTAGCACCACCAACTTGTCGGGCATCTGCAGCAGCAATATTAGCCCATGAGTCACCTAACTCCTGATCATGATCTGTATGACGAATCTTACCCCATAAAGGCTGTGGAACAACATTCCCAAATAACATATCGATATCGGCTAAATTCATGATACATGACCCTGCAGTCTGTGACAACTCTTTGTAATACCCTGCGGGATTTTTACGGGGATCAGGTAATGTCTGTTTAAGGGCTAAAACTTCAGCTCGCCTCCATGGGACATGTACCCACACCCGCTGGAAATGAGGCTGAATAGGTGGGTTAGCTTGTAGGTCCCCTTCCCTCCACTGTGGGGGAACCTCTCTCATGGGGTACTGTCGCGCCTTTTTCCTACCGGATGTGCCATGGTCAAATAACGACTGAGAAGTGCGCCCCTTACTCCGAAATGACAACAATGTCTCAACCGCTCTCTCGACATCTGGACCTACGATCATGCCCTCTGCGAACTCGAACCGCACACGACACAACTTGGGCGGGTTGTATTCCAGATCATTGTCTTCCAAATCCTCACAGAGGAAAACACACATTTGTTCAAAAACATATCTCTGCTTCGGTGCTTCCCATTGACGGAAGACTTCCATGACAGACTCTACATCATACCTTACAGTGTCCATAACCCATTTATGCGCCAAACGATTCAGTAAATCTCTCTCTTGATAGTCAGGCAGTTGACTTCGCAACTGTCTTCGTTCCATGTTAGGGGTCGTAGTAGGCGACCCGAAAAGAGGTGAGAAAAGATTAGTAACAGTGTTGGCCATTCTCTGCCGAACGGAAGGAGAAACTGAAGGAAGAACGGGTGGAAAAACAGGGTGAGATAAGGCAGGGGCAGAAGCAATAGCAGAGGGATCATTAGGAGAAATAGAAGGTGCACTAGGCAAAGTCGTAGAAAGCACAGGTGAAATAGATGTGATCGGTGGGCCTTGAGGAGGCTGCACCAAAGGAGCAGGAGCCAGCTGAAGAACAGCTGGTGGGTGCTGTGGAGGAACAGGAGGCACAGGTTGCACAACTAATGGTTGTGGAGGTGCCGTGGCATTTTGCGCATAAGGGGGTGGCAAACTTAATAAATGCGACATTAAGGGATCTTTTTCAAGCCCTTTTGCTGCATCTTGCTGAGGAGGTGGCAAAACTGGATAGCATTTATCTATTACCATTTTACGTTGCCTGTGCAACTGCTCACTCATCTGTTCTTCTTCATTGTCTTTAAACTGCATAGCAGCTTGCATTATCGAGATTCCCCCTTCTCTCTTATTTTTCTTCGCTAATTTAATTTCCTTCTGTTTGGCTTCCTTCCGCCATAGGCGGAAAGAGTCAAACATCGCCGGCCGGGCTTTCTTCTTAAAAAGTTTAATTTCGAGGTTATCTAAGATTTCTGTATCAAAGCTACCATATTGGGGCCATTTTAAAACACCATCTTTTCTGGTGTATTTGATCCACACTTCATTATATGTGATGGGGCCCACGCCATGTTTTACATATAATTCATAAGTTGGAGTTCCAACCGGAGGAACCGGACACGAGTCCTCCAATCGGGAGTCCCTATTATTACAACCAAGACAAAACAAATTTCCAAGTCTAAGACCAGGCATCTTCGCTCTCTAGTCTAGCTCCAAACTTCAAAGGATTATCGATTACGATATTTCTCGTGAATACACGAGTCCTTCGGCTTTGGCACTTGCAAGTTCCAAAAATGATCCCAAAGGGAATACCCAAACTAAGACCAACTAAGGACTGGGAGACGCTCCACTTAATACTTAACTGAGATATCGATGACGTCACCAGAAGACTCGTCTTATCGTTTCGCTCTACCAAACTTCAAGGGTCCAAATCAGGGCGATAGCCAGGGCAGCAGTCCTTTGTAGCCGTCGGGAAGCGGAGAACCTCGCAGCAAAGACTTTCGGACCACTTCGACATGCAGGGGTCGATGAGTGGATGGCCTTCCTCCAGAATTTTCACACGAAGCTCCTCACGAACCTCTGGCTGGACTGGTACCGCTGGAATCGCCCAACGTTGGGCGCCAACTGAGGTACTGGGTTTTTCAGAACCGGTACCGAACCGGTAACCCAGCGGTGTCAGGGTACACCCAAAGACCTCGGGTACTTTCCTGATTCAGACCACAGAAACTCAGAGTCTTCTAGGTGAAGTCAAGGATCGATTTTATTGGCTGCAACCAAGAAACAAGCGTCCTAGAAGTACAACACACGGGATGTATATTCTCAGGAGACTGCTCAAACTTACAAAGTCAGGCTTCTCTTTTTATACAAAATATTGTGCTTTAGGCAAACATTCTTCGAATTTACAGTACACGTAGTCACATTCTTTGTTACAAAGGAAAAGCAGAGTCATGATGACATGTCTATATTTCAGTTTGTCCAGCCCACAACAAATCACCCGGCAAGGCCCAACATTTCATCAGATATCGGTGGACCCCCAATAAAAATGGGCACCTCCCCATCATAAAGCAAGTGAGAGAAAAGAGCAGGGACAGGTGTGAGCAAGATTTGGCAGGGTGTGTGCGATGAAATGGGTTTATGGCCTGTTGTGCCTTGATACTATCTCATTCGGCCACTGCGAGAGGAACTGACCAAACAGGTTCGGCCTGGGGCAATGGTTCCAACTTGCCCAGGTCACAGGAAAGTCAATTAAGGTGTACGTGTCCTTTGGAATCGAATTTAGCTGTATTATAAGCCTATATAAAGGGCAACTCACAAAATGGCTGCCATATACAAAATGGAGGCCAAGGGTTCAGAACGAAAATGACGATTTCGAGGTGAAATCGTCACTGGAATATGACGAAAATGCTTGTACATAGTGTACTCGTCATTTTCGGTCCTTTGATACCAAATTCGTCATGTTACGACGAAGTTTTATTCTCAAGTCCAGAATTTTCAGAACCACAAACCCTCCTTTTGCTCTTACATAGGCAATTTAACCAGAACCACAATAGTAAGTCTGCAATATGCAGACGACATTGTGCTCCTCTCACAAACACCGCTTGGCTTACAACGGCTGATTTCTAAACTCGCGCTGTACATGTCCAATGCACAACTAACAATAAACTTCAAAAAATCAAACATTCTGTGCTTCTCTAGCTCTAAAAAAAAACAACCAAAATTTGTTTGGAGGATAAATTCCTGTACTTTAACCCAGGTAGATAAATATAAATACTTGGGTATCCTATTAGAACATCAACTAAAGTATAAATATCATTTAGACCTTGGGAATTCAAAATCAAAACAACTCCAATTTGCCTTCAAAACTATAAAAAAAAACACCTAAGTGGAAGTTCAACCATTCACGTGCTAAAGATTGTAGCAGCAAAATTTCTGCCCTCGCTCACATACGGCTCGGAAATGATGGCTACCAGGGACTCTTTAGTGCTAAACCTTGCCCAATCAAGACTGTTTAAAAACCTCTTCTTAATTCCGCAATATATTTCCCAAGCATAAATACGTCAGGAATACGGGTTAACAAATCAGATTCCGGCAAGACAAGGGGCCCTGGCCAAATATTATTGGCGCATGAGGAACGCCGAAGATAACACACTTGCCCACCTCTGCTGGGAAGAAGTCGAAAAACAGGCTAGGCACTCCAACTCCACATGTAAGACTCTTAGGCAAGCGCTTCTATCGTTAAATCTGGAAGAAGCTTGGCTTTCACCTATGCCTTACAATGCTTTTAAACAAATTACCAACAAAGCTATCAAACAAGCATCGTTGCAAATGGACAAAGGTTCAGTGGCTGGTAAAAGCCCCGCCTGCATCGTGATGCCAACATACAACCAACTGAAACAACAACCTTATTTGCAAGAATGTTTTAGGGACCATTACAAGAGGAAACTAAGTCTTCTGAGGTTGGGTTGTTTCTCGAGCAAAGACCTTACCCCCAAATGGTTACGGACCTGGTCAACTTCAGACTGTCGCCTCTGTGACAAGGGTGAAGAGTCGTTACTGCATTTATTATGTATTTGCCCGGCACTACAAAATCTAAGGAAGATCCTCTTGAAACCACTCTTAAGAGAAGCACAAGCCAGGACCTGTAGGGCGGCTGTGATAAAATGCCTCAGCGGGTCTTCGATACAACTTTCCTACAAAACTATAAAATTCCTGGCTTTTGCTGCCCAAGAGCTTGAAAAAAAGTCAGCAACAAAAGATGAACTAGGTCACACTGTCTCTCCGCGGCTGGCCCTGGACTCTCCCTAATTTTGTCAATAAATACCTTCTTTCCTACTCCCCCTGCAAATGCACTTTATCTGAGACTATGGGTGACAGTTATATCCAATTAGGTATAAGCCCCTAAGTATATCGTATCCCCTGTCACATCACTCATTTGATGGTCCCCATGTCTTAATGAGACAGTTATCTCCTTACAAAGTGCCATACCTGTTTTTTTATTATTTTTGTTGGTATATTTGTGCAGAGTCGCTAACGACTTGTGTCATTTTATCATTTGTTTTATCACGTCATTTTATGCTATTTTTACGCTGACTCAAAGATGTTGATGTCAAGAACGTGCAATATCCGCACTTCTGCGCTTTGGAATTTCCAAGGCGTCTCTCGCTCTGAGACGTGTCCCACCTTGAGTGGAATTCGGGACTCCTGATAATATGGTTTCCAGAACTCCTGGGCCTGAGGGTCTGTCCTCTGAACAGGCTGCTCCTTCAATAGGATCTGCTGTTGCAGAAGGGCTGGGTTCTGAACTCTACCTTCATGCTTGGAGATTGAGAGGTGACAGCTTGAACTTCCTCCAGAGTTGTTAATTTCCTCTTGCCATCCAGCTGTCCCTCAACAAACATGATGTATTCCTGTCATTGGGAAAAGTTTGTGGTTTGGTCATCACATGGCAGAATGACCCCCTCCAGGCCAAATTATATGGCATTTTGTTATTTGCCAATTACTAACCCGGCAAGGGCTTTCTATGGGCACAGTTAATGGGTACCTTTTGACTCTTTATGCTCGATCCGGGGGGAAGGTTGGAGGCGGAATCGCCCTGATCATCCGGTCCGGACTCCATACTACCCTCTCCTTCCATTCAGGCGGTCAACTGTTTAGTTGTTCGATCTTCCTCCTTCCAGGTTCCTATTACCTGTGTTCTCATCTATCGCCCTCCTCAGCAAACATCGCACTTTATTTCTGCCTTTCAGGAACTGTAGGCGACTTTAGCAGTGAACAATGCATCTGTCATGGTGCTTGGGGATTTTCACCTTTGGCCCTCTGACCCTGCTGAGGACGCCATGTCGAAGGAATTCACTGAACTTCTGTGCAGTTTAAACTTCCTGTCACACGTTCACATCCCGACTCATGTCCGAGGTCACATCTTGGATCAAATTTGGTCACTCAATATCCCTGTTTCCCCCCCAGTCGTTATGCCCTGTTCCTGGTCTGATCACTTTTTGATCTCGTTCTTTCTTGATTTAAGCCTTGCAAAAAAAACCTCTTTTCCCAGGAATACCTGGGCTCGCAACTGGAATCATGTAGACGTGCCTTCCCCCTGCTCCTCTCTCTCTGCTTCCTGTCCTAACCTTGCAGAACTATCCCCGTCATCCCAAGCAGACACCATCAATAATTGGCTTGCCAGAGCAGGTGATCAAGTGGCCCCGCTTAGGCGCGTCAGAATAAGACGCGCCCATGATGCCAATAGATGGTTCAATGCCGAGCTCAAGGAGAAAAAACTTACAGTGCGGCAGGCAGAGCGCGCCTGGATGCGCGCCTACTGCCCTACGCTAAAATTACAGTATACTTCCACCTTGATTGAATATAAAAAAGCCATTTTCCTTGCCAAGACCGACTATTTCTCCTCCAAAATGATTGCGGCTAAAACCCAACCTAGGGAAATCTTTGCAACTGTCCATGAGCTGGCTTCCTCAGACAGGGTCACCCTCAAACCCTCCCCCTCCCAACCCCTCTGTGATTCTCTCAACGATTATTTTATTGAGAAGATCGCTGTCATCAAGGCTAATATATCACTGTCCTCCCCTTCCTTTTCTAATCCCCTACTTCCACCTAACCTATCAAACCTGGATCTAATACCCCCTCTGACCAAGGAAACTTTTTTATCCTTGCTCGTCAGAGTCAAGTCAGGATCTCCCTCGGACATCTGCCCTGCATATGTCCTGAGAGAGATTTTCTCGGCCTGTCCTTCGCCCCCTCTTACTTTTCTCAACGATTCTCTCAAGCGGGGGATCGTCCCAGACCTCCACAAATCAGCGGAAATAGTTCCTATTCTAAAGAAGCCTGGTGCTGATCCTTCCTCCCTCCCCAACTATCGCCCCATCTCCCTTTCCTGGGTAAAGTCCTGGAGCGCCATGTCACTAAAGTCTTCAGTGCATTTGTGGAGGATAGCGGCAGCTTAGCCCCGTGCCAGGCTGGCTTCCGTCCATCACACTCCACCGAAAAAGTTGTTCTTTCGGTCATGGACAAGCTCAGAGAGGGGATGGATATCAACTCGCCCCAGGCATTGGTCCTCATTGATTTGTCCGCCGCCTTTGACACGGTTGATCACTCCATCCTTCTCACCCGTGTCCGGGCGGCTGGCATCAGGGGACCTGCACTGGCCTGGCTCGCCTCCTTTCTGAGTGACCGCACACAGGCCGTCCATCTGGCAGACTTCTCCTCCCCCTCACGTAAGGCCCAATGCGGTGTCCCTCAGGGCTCTTCCCTTACCCCTCTTTTGCTTAATTTATACATTTTCCCCCTTATTTTTGCTTAACAGCAGATGGAGGTCACGGTCTTCAACTATGCCGATGACCTCCAGCTTATTTTAACCTCTCTTCTTCCCCTGGCTCCATCCATAATTTCCAATCAGTTATGATCTTTATTCGGGACTGGATGAATTGCAACCACCTTAAGTTAAACCCTGATAAAACCGAACTGGTACTTGTAGGTGGAAGCCCCAGTCCCTGGACCCCTTTTTTTTGGCCCACTGCCCTAGGTACCCCCCCCTTCACCTTCTCCTTCAGTTAAAACACAAGGGATAAAAACTTAACAACCATCTCACTTTACATTCCCAGATCAGCGCAGTGGTTTCATCTTCCTTTCTGACTCTTCGCAACATCTTGTACAATGGTGTCCCGGCCTACGATCTCCGGCGCCTTCAATTGGTCCAAAACCAAGCTGCTTGCCTTATCCATGGTCTTCCTAAATCACATCACGTCACGCCCCTACTCAAAGCCCTTCACTGGCTCCCTATCAGAGAACGCGCTCTTTTTAAGATGGGCTGCACTACTTTTCAGGCCCGCTCCGGAACTGACCCAGCTTTCATCAACTCTGAAATTAAACCTTATATTCCTAGTAGAGAGCTGCAGTCTTTCTCCCAGTCCCTTCTCTCTGTGCCCCGTTTTAGGAAAAATAAAGTTGGTAGCACAAAGTTCGCTGTCCTCGCCCCCTCCTTTTGGAATACCCTTCCATTTTCCATTAGGTCTTCCGCCTCCTACTTTGAGTTTCGTAAAGCGTTGAAGACATTCCTCTTCTCACAAGCCTTCTCACCTTAACGTCCGTGCCCCACTCCCTCTGGGTCCGCATCCCTAGCGCCAAGAAACCGCCTGGTAGTTGTGCGCTTAATAAGTATTTTAACTTCAACTTCAACTTTACAGTTGCCGAATCAGCCTTCCTTGTTTAAGTCTCCAGTTGTTATGTGATTTTTGAAAGGTTTGCAACATTTGTTTCTTCTTTCCCCAATTGTTGTGCCACAGAGAGATCTTAACTTGGTCCTCACTTTCCTGATGTGTACTCCATACGAGCTGCTTCACACCTGTTAATTACGGCTCCTCACACTTAAGATTGTGTTCCTCGTCGCCATAAAATCGGTGCAGTGTGTGAATGAGCTTCAAGCTCTCTGTATTAACCCACTATTAACCACTTTCTTCCCAGATAAACTGGTTTTGCAGACACAAGCATCTGTCTTGCCTAAGGTTGTGACACCGTTCAACATTGGTCAAAGTATTACATTGCCGGCGTTCTACGTTCCACCTCACCCCTTTAAGGAGAAGGAGAGACTCCATCGCTTGAGCCCCAAGAGAGCACAGAGCTTCTACAATGATCATTCCAAAGGACACCAGATGGACAATCAGATCCTTGTGGGGTTCAGTGGAGTGAAAAAAGGAAAGGCTGTGAAAAAGAGAACAATCTTCTGCTGAGTCGTGCTATTCGTGAAGATCTTTTCATATTGGCTAAAAAGCAGCCTTTGGAAGGACTGTGTGCTCATTCTACAAGCTCCCAAGCAGCAGCCACTGCATTAGCATGCAGATTTCCAGTCAAAGGCAGCTACATGGCCGTTCCTCCCTACGTTTACAAAGCACTATTGTCTGGACAGTCAGGTTCGCTGAGAAGGACATTTTGCCCGCTTGGTCCTGCAGATCTCTCTGGTTTGAGTCCATTCACAGACCCACCTCTAAAAATGTACTGCTTTGGCATCTATTCTTAAGGTGAGAAATCTGCAGCTAGAAGTCTTTATCAGAAGAAAAAGTTGCTTTCTTTGGTAATGCTCTTTCTGGTAGAGGCTCTGTCTAGCCACAGATTCCTCACCAACCCCCCCATCTACGCCGTACTGTGATTGGCCTCTGTCCATTAGTAAGCTCCCATGTCTAAGGATCTACTCACTGGTCACACTGATTTGCTTTTGGAGCTCTGAATCTGGCGGCACGGACAGTCTTGAAAGCAACTGATTATAGCACGTGGGATGGGCGCCTAGATATGCTCTGCACATCATTTCTGGAGTGGAATGGCATCAGTGCAGAACTGCACTGCCCCATGTACCGGCATGCAGCACTACTGCTGAAAGGGTTCTGGATCCTGTCTGACCCCAGGGGCATATTCAAAAGCTGAGTAATCTGTGGCTAGATAGCGTCTCTACTGGACAGTGTTACTGAATGTAAATAACTTGTTCTTTTGTACCGCTCGTATGTGTTCCAGAATCCTTTGCTGCCTACATACTTTCAATGAAAAACCAAAGGTGGTGATGGACGGAGCGTTGACAATACAAACACTCACCCCCAGTCAACTGATCTGGGTTTAATCCATCACCGTTCTTTAGCTCACTCCGCCACCCCAGTTCAGACATGGCTATATGCAAATCAGTCTGACCCTGTGCCTCATGGGAACAGTCCAGCCCGAACTGCCATGTCTGAACTGGGGTGGCGGAGTGAGCTAAAGAACGGTGATGGATTAAACCCAGATCAGTTGACTGGGGGTGAGTGTTTGTATTGTCAACGCTCCGTCCATCACCACCTTTGGTTTTTCTTTGATCGCCCTAAGTTGGCAGGGTATGCTCAGACGTGAGTCCCTTGCTCACTTTGCCACTGGAGTCAAGCAAGCCCAGCTGAAGACGGCTGTAATGCCAGAAACCGGTCCTGGGAAGCTTGATTTCGGTCCAGGGAAGACATGGCTTGGCAGTTCGAGCTGGACTGTTCCCATGAGGCACAGGGTCAGACTGATTTGCATATGGCCATGTCTGAACTGGGGTGGCGGAGTGAGCTAAAGAACGGTGATGGATTAAACCCAGATCAGTTGACTGGGGGTGAGTGTTTGTATTGTCAACGCTCCGTCCATCACCACCTTTGGTTTTTCTTTACATACTTTCAACCACATTCACATTCCAGAAAGTATACACCAAAATGAGACTCCAATTATTCTCTTTTTGATGTTAACTGTATGTTTGTATGGTGTTTTGTGCCATTTTTTCAGGCTGCATGTGTTACACTTTGTGTAGCCTGTTTGTGACTTGTCAAGTCAATTTGACATAGGTGCCTCAGAAAGGTGACTCTTAAAGTGACTCCTAACAATTTTATCTTTTAAGGACTGGGCTTTACTGAAAGTGATAATCTGCCTTTACCCTCGCATATGGCCAATATCTTGAACTTGGTTGATGATTTTCCAATATTTATTGAATGCTTTTCTGAACTCTCTTTTTTCACAGTAGGTGAGGATTAATCGTATCTCATCCAGGTCTGATCTTTTAGTACTTTGTTAATTGCTGGTTACAAGAGTGTCCAATCTGGACTTTTTGGCTCATTCCAAACCTTTCTTGATATCTCTCCTACGGTAACCTCTTGTTTTGAATCCTCATTGCAGTCTTGCAATTCATTTTCATTAGAACAATTTTGTTTCATGTGTACTAATTACCCATAGGGTTTGCTTCTGATCAGTGCTTTGGGGTGAAAGCTTGTGACATTTTAGATGCTACTAGTGGCAGTCGATTTACTAAATACAGTAGTTTCAATCATGCCATCATCGATGTACCGTATTTTCTGGCGTATAAGACGACTGGGCGTATAAGACGACCCCCTAGTTTTCCTTTTAAAATGTAGGGTTTGGGCTATATTTGCTTGCTTATTAAATGACACCGGCGTATAAGACGACCCCCAACTTTTGAAAAGATTTTCAAGGGTTAAAAAGTCGTCTTATACGCCAGAAAATACGGTATACTGATATGTCCAGAAAAGTCACTTGTGTAGTGCTGGTTGCATCATTTTGATTCAAGTTCATTAAAATATGTCTTGAGCTCTTTGTGTATTCTATTTCAAATAATAAAAGTATTGTTTATGTGTCTCAGCCATAGAATGAACTTTTCCAGATGTTTCTCATTTGTCTCACCCCTAGGCGACTTCTTTCTCCCACCATCACATGGTGAGATTAGCATAGCTTGGAGAAAAGGAAATTCCAATGGTGGTGCCACTTTATTGTTGATATAGCTCATGATTGAATATAAACACACTATCGGTGAGGCACGTCTCTGGCATGCCTAAGAGCAGGCGTAAATGTCGCAATTTCCCTATGTTACTTTATTTAAAGTATTCACAGGCTTGTATTTTTGTGTCATGTCTTATTGATGGACACAATGTCAGGACATCTATAGTAACCATTAAAAAAGCCTTGGAAAATCTCCTGTATCACTGATATACAAGATCATATTTTTCACAATTGGGGCTAAAAAGTACTCCACATTTATTGAAAATCCGAGTAAAAAAGCCTTTTTGCATGTGTAAAAGTAAAAGATGTACATTAACATATGCTTAAATGTTCTAGCAAAAACAAATGCACTTAATTTTTTAGTTTTTTTGCACCGTGGAGGATTGTTTTTCCTATGGGGAAACCTATACCCAACTTCTCCACCAGTTTTGGGGTGAGTTTCCTTACTATTCCTAACCGCAAATAGCTTTACATCTGCCTTTCACATGAG
The DNA here is from genome assembly GCF_964261635.1 of Lissotriton helveticus. Taxonomy (NCBI): domain Eukaryota; kingdom Metazoa; phylum Chordata; class Amphibia; order Caudata; family Salamandridae; genus Lissotriton; species Lissotriton helveticus. Next base: position 1,922,879,334 of record NC_136063.1, read on the forward strand.
GACATCTCCAAATATATCTAAGGTAGTAATGTACCTACCAAAATCTTGCGAATACATACAAAGTCACAAATGCATATGTCTGGACCTCCTTAGGCGGGCACCCCACCTTGAGAATGCCCACAAGCCCCCTATGTAGGTAATTGTTCTCAAATCTGTAGATGTCATGTCCAATGAAGCTCCCAGGGGCCATATTATACAAGCGGCACATTTTCCTTGTTCTGCGTCGGGAGCACATTTTAAAAGGTGCGCCTGGCACAAAGAAGGCAAATGCTCCATATTAAGATGAATTTGCTGCCCCCAGGGGAAAAAAATGGAGCGGCTGCTTTGACATAGCTCCGTGTTTCACAGTGCAGACGGCAACCCGTCTGTACTTTTAAGGGGATTAGAGACCCTCTTGAAGGCGGGTGTAGTGAGTTGCCCCCGTTACCCTCTCCAGAGGCCTGCCCATCAGGGGGCGCACTGACAGTACACTGTCAGTGCGCATCCTTACAGCTTTTTTGCCTCTGCGCCTGCATCCATAATACGGCGTGAGTCCAGAGGCAAAGGGATTTTCTCATTTGCATGGGCCATGCCCCCATGCAAATGAGGGAAAGTGCTCTGATGATAGCACAGGCACTTTATGTGCGCCAGAGCTGTTGGTATTACTGAAAGGAAGCACAAGCGTCTGCGACCCCTTCTGTAATACCAAAGTGCCCCAGGGGCCCGCAAAGTGGGTGCAAACACCTGTTGTGCCCCCGCGGTTCTTGCATAATACAGGCCCCCCTGTATGTATAGGGCATACTTTCCCTATTTGCGCCTGGTGTACCTTAAAACAGGGGCATCGGGTGCAAACAGGGAAAGTGCGCCCTATTACATAGAATGGCTGCCCCCGTATGGGCAGGTCATTCAGACGAAAAATGGAGGGGCTTTGAAGCAGCCGCTCAGTGTTTCACTGTGCAGGCATCAACCCACCTCCGTTTTTTAAGGTGATGTGTAGGGGGTCCATAGGACCCCCTTTCCCCCATTGTTGGACTTGGCCCTTTTTGCAGGGTCATCCCTGAACTTTTTGCCTTCCTCCTAGCCTTTTTTCTGACAGGTTGTTGGTGGTTCTAGGACTCTGAGCACTTTAGCACTGCTGTCCAGTGTAAAGTGTGTGTGTTCTCTGTGGTAAACAGCGTAAGATTGGTCTACACCTGTTTGGCATATTTAATTTACCTGTCAGCCCCTTGTAAAGTGGTATCTCAGATACCCAGGACAAGTAAATTAAATGCTACTGTTGGGCTTGCAGCACTGATTGCGCCATCCACCGAAGTCGCCTTTCAAACCTGTCTCAGGCCTCTGCCATTGCAGGGCCTGTGCGTGCAGTGTTACTGCCGCTGTGACGTGGAACCTAAAGTGTGTGCCATGTCTGTGACCCCCCTTTAACTGCTTGCCAGTTACCCCTAAGGTAGGCCCTAGCTAGACCTATGGGCAGAGTGCATTGTAGGTAAAAGGTAGGATATGTACCTTAAGTGCGTGACATTCCTGGTAGTGACAAACAACCATTTTGGTTTCTCACTGCTGTGAGACTGCCCTCTCATAGGGATGCATTGGGGATTCTCTGATAAGTGCTTCAGTGGTAATTCCTAATATGAGAGGAGCAGTGTGGTAAAGTTTAGTATGCATGAACTCAGAATCTAAAGATGCATCTTTTGGTGAAGGTGATTTTTACATTCTGTGTTTGAAAATACCACTTTTAGAAAGTAGGTATTTTCTTGCTCCGTCATCCCGTGTGCCTCTGCCCGAATGTGGATTGCCTGTCTAGGTTTTGGAATGACCGAAGGCTGGGGAGCAGGAGTGACTCCAGATAGTCTAGGTGGGTCAGGAAAGGGCTGAATAGGACGGGGCTGCAATTGGGGAAGGGGGAGGAGATTTCCTTGCACCTCAAAGCATAGGGCCTGGTCCGCCTCTGACCATGCCGTCTCCACCTCCTGCCAGGAAGTCACGCCACAGAAGGCAGAACTGGTTCTGGCTGGGCACAGACACTCTCGCCTAGGAGATCAAAGGATTGGCAGTATAAGTACTGGAGCTGTGACCCCATGAAATGTGCTTCCTTGTGGCTTGGGGTTGATGTGCTGCTGCTGGTCCCAGTAGGAATCGCCACGAGGGACTGCCTTCCTGCTGGAGGGCCCTGTGAGCTGGCCTGCCTGGGCCCAGCCTTGTGCCCGTGAGACTTTGGGCTTAGTGCCTCGAGAGTGCTATATTTTTACTCCGGAAGGAGTGCTGGTGGCCGGCTGCACTAGGCTGTGATGTGTGGAGGGTTCCCACATGCCTACAGGAGAAGCGGTAGCCCACCCCGCATGCTGGTGCCGTCATTTGTGGAGTGGGTGCCCACTCCGCATTTGTGTGTTTAATGGCGGGAGCCCACCCCGCCTTTATGCTTGAAAACGGCACAGGAGCCCACCCCGCATTTGGTGGCCTTTGAAGGCGGGAGCCTACCCCGCATTGTGCGCACTATTGGAGAGAGGAGGCCGGCGGGAGCCAACCCCGCAATTACGAGGAGCCGCCGAGATTGGCATAAGCGTGAGACAGGCGCCTGCGCCTGACTGTGGGCAGGGCCTGCTGCGTCTCCAGAGCCTTGCGGGCTCCATTTCCACCTCCCTCTTCCATGGGAAGGAAGTCCAGCGGTTGCGACCGGGTTGGAGGCCGAAGTCGAACCCCCGGAAAGCCGAGGCACATTGTCGGTGCCCTTTTCTCCGTCCGGAGAAGAAAACGGGAGGAGTCCTGAGACACCCCGGTGAGTGGGGGCTGAGACTGCAGCCAGAGGGGGCCGAATGCTTGCAGGAGAAGGAACCTGGTGAACGGGGCTCCTCCAGAACTGTTGATCCCAGGGCTGATTTCTTTTGTGAGTAGAGTTTCGTGAAGGAGGGGCTCCTGAGGCACGCCATGTTACCAGTGCATTTGTTTTGAGAGCCCCAGTGGGGTCTCAGGAGGCACAGCAGTGCCAAGGTGATTCCACAGCTGACCCACCTGTTGGAGGGCAGCTGCAACAACGGGGGATATTCATTGGATTATCAAGGAAAGGGATGAGATACACCCCATTCCCCCAGCTCATTGCGCACAGTGAGAGTGCTGCCAAGGCAGCCAGAGGGCCAGTTGAAAGGCCCTGGTTTACAAAGCCCTGACTCTCAGGACAGAGGGCATTTAAGCCCCAGTGAAAGGCCAATTGGCCTGGGGGTCATTTTGGTGACATGGGTAGGGCGCAAGGCTTTACAAGGATTGCTTAATGTGTTTATTCCTAATCTGATTGTTGCTAAATGTGATTTATGCACCATGACTATTGCACAATGTGTTTATGCTTGTAATGCCTATGGCATAATGTGTTTATGCCTACAGAGGTTGCACAATGTGTTTATGCTTATGAGGGTTATGCATAATGTGTCTTATGCCTAATGTGATGCGGACATAATGTGTTTATGTTGCAGGTGATGATGCTAAGTACAGTGTTGTACCAGTAGTTACTGGTTGTGTTTTACAATGGCTACTTGTGCTTTCTAAAGGTTCTGACAGTGGCCCGATTCACCCTGTCATGTGTATATAATCCCCTGTGAATATTGCCTAGTGCCAGTTGGCACAGTGTATATGTGTGATTATGATCTAATGTGTTTTGATAATACAAAGGCTATTTTTTATATAACCTTGTGTGAAGTTTCTTTTGTGGTGTGACTAGTGTGTTGCTGCTATGTGTGTGTGTGTTGTGCAAATGACTTACACATTGCCTATGGGATAAGCCTGACTGCTCGGGCCAGGCTACCAAGAGGGTGAGCAGGGGTTATCTTCAGTGTGTAACTCCCTTGCCCTGACTAGAGTGCTGGTTTCTGCCTGGCTTAGGCGCATGCCCTAGCCAACCAGAAATCCCATTTCTAACACCCATGCAGAGGGCTGTTATCAGGGAGCCCACTGACAGTGCACCACCTTTTAGGTGGTGTACTGTCATTGCACCCCATTACGGCTTCGTTGCCTCTGCACTGCCTCTATAATATGGTGCAAAGGCAGAGGGATTCCCTCATTTGCATGGAGCCATGCCTCATGTAAATGATTGAATGCCCTCTGATGATAGCCTATGTGCACCAGCGCTATCGGTATTAAAGAAGGGGACGCACAAGCGTCTGCTGCCCCTTCTGTAATATCAAAGTGCCCCGGGTGTGCAAAGTGGGCGCAAACACCTGTTGCGCCCCAGGGTCACTTCCGTAATACGGCTCCCGATGGTTTATTTGTTGTGGATATATAGCATTCATTTTCCTAAACTATTAAAGTGTGTTTAAACGTTTGTTTTATTCTTTTTTCTATTTAATTTTCAATGCATCTCTCGCACTTTTAATCGCATAAACTCACTGTGGGAAACTGACAGACAAACATTTGCAGAAATGCTCTCATACAAAATATAAGACCCCAAAATGTTAGACTTATGTTATGATCATCGTTTTCGATGTTATATTACTATTTAGGTTAACGCTACTAGGGAGAGGTTTTAATCAAAACATACAGTCATTTCCTTCATATATTTTAGGCAGGCATCCAGTGTTTCAATAAATGCCTGATAACCCTGGTATTAATTAACAACAAGGGGTGGTGATGGACAGAGTCTCTGAATTAAGCAGAAAACTCTCACCCAGTCAAGAGATCAGGGCTAGATCCAACACCGTTTTTTAGCTCACTGCATCATCCCAGTTTCAGAACCTGGCTGTATGCAAATTAGTCTGTTCCTGTCCCAGTGCATGATGGGAACAGGGCAAACCAAACTACAAAGCCAATTCTTACACTGGAAAGGAAACAAGCTACCGGGGACCGGTTTCTGGCATTTCAGCCTCTTCGGCCCGGCTTGCTTGAATCCTGATGGTGCAGTGAGCAAGGGACTCATGTCTGAGCATACCCTTCCACGCTTAGGGTGGACAAAATAATTAACAACAAGGGGTGGTGATGGACAGAGTCTCTGAATTAAGCAGAAAACTCTCGCCCAGTCAAGAGATCAGGGCTAGATCCAACACCGTTTTTTAGCTCACTGCATCATCCCAGTTTCAGAACCTGGCTGTATGCAAATTAGTCTGTTCCTGTCCCAGTGCATGATGGGAACAGGGCAAACCAAACTACAAAGCCAATTCTTACACTGGAAAGGAAAGAAGCTACCGGGGACCGGTTTCTGGCATTTCAGCCTCTTCAGCCCGGCTTGCTTGAATCCTGATGGTGCAGTGAGCAAGGGACTCATGTCTGAGCATACCCTTCCACGCTTAGGGTGGACAAAATAATTAACAACAAGGGGTGGTGATGGACAGAGTCTCTGAATTAAGCAGAAAACTCTCACCCAGTCAAGAGATCAGGGCTAGATCCAACACCGTTTTTTAGCTCACTGCATCATCCCAGTTTCAGAACCTGGCTGTATGCAAATTAGTCTGTTCCTGTCCCAGTGCATGATGGGAACAGGGCAAACCAAACTACAAAGCCAATTCTTACACTGGAAAGGAAACAAGCTACCGGGGACCGGTTTCTGGCATTTCAGCCTCTTCGGCCCGGCTTGCTTGAATCCTGATGGTGCAGTGAGCAAGGGACTCATGTCTGAGCATACCCTTCCACGCTTAGGGTGGACAAAATAATTAACAACAAGGGGTGGTGATGGACAGAGTCTCTGAATTAAGCAGAAAACTCTCACCCAGTCAAGAGATCAGGGCTAGATCCAACACCGTTTTTTAGCTCACTGCATCATCCCAGTTTCAGAACCTGGCTGTATGCAAATTAGTCTGTTCCTGTCCCAGTGCATGATGGGAACAGGGCAAACCAAACTACAAAGCCAATTCTTACACTGGAAAGGAAACAAGCTACCGGGGACCGGTTTCTGGCATTTCAGCCTCTTCGGCCCGGCTTGCTTGAATCCTGATGGTGCAGTGAGCAAGGGACTCATGTCTGAGCATACCCTTCCACGCTTAGGGTGGACAAAATAATTAACAACAAGGGGTGGTGATGGACAGAGTCTCTGAATTAAGCAGAAAACTCTCACCCAGTCAAGAGATCAGGGCTAGATCCAACACCGTTTTTTAGCTCACTGCATCATCCCAGTTTCAGAACCTGGCTGTATGCAAATTAGTCTGTTCCTGTCCCAGTGCATGATGGGAACAGGGCAAACCAAACTACAAAGCCAATTCTTACACTGGAAAGGAAACAAGCTACCGGGGACCGGTTTCTGGCATTTCAGCCTCTTCGGCCCGGCTTGCTTGAATCCTGATGGTGCAGTGAGCAAGGGACTCATGTCTGAGCATACCCTTCCACGCTTAGGGTGGACAAAATAATTAACAACAAGGGGTGGTGATGGACAGAGTCTCTGAATTAAGCAGAAAACTCTCACCCAGTCAAGAGATCAGGGCTAGATCCAACACCGTTTTTTAGCTCACTGCATCATCCCAGTTTCAGAACCTGGCTGTATGCAAATTAGTCTGTTCCTGTCCCAGTGCATGATGGGAACAGGGCAAACCAAACTACAAAGCCAATTCTTACACTGGAAAGGAAACAAGCTACCGGGGACCGGTTTCTGGCATTTCAGCCTCTTCGGCCCGGCTTGCTTGAATCCTGATGGTGCAGTGAGCAAGGGACTCATGTCTGAGCATACCCTTCCACGCTTAGGGTGGACAAAATAATTAACAACAAGGGGTGGTGATGGACAGAGTCTCTGAATTAAGCAGAAAACTCTCACCCAGTCAAGAGATCAGGGCTAGATCCAACACCGTTTTTTAGCTCACTGCATCATCCCAGTTTCAGAACCTGGCTGTATGCAAATTAGTCTGTTCCTGTCCCAGTGCATGATGGGAACAGGGCAAACCAAACTACAAAGCCAATTCTTACACTGGAAAGGAAACAAGCTACCGGGGACCGGTTTCTGGCATTTCAGCCTCTTCGGCCCGGCTTGCTTGAATCCTGATGGTGCAGTGAGCAAGGGACTCATGTCTGAGCATACCCTTCCACGCTTAGGGTGGACAAAATAATTAACAACAAGGGGTGGTGATGGACAGAGTCTCTGAATTAAGCAGAAAACTCTCACCCAGTCAAGAGATCAGGGCTAGATCCAACACCGTTTTTTAGCTCACTGCATCATCCCAGTTTCAGAACCTGGCTGTATGCAAATTAGTCTGTTCCTGTCCCAGTGCATGATGGGAACAGGGCAAACCAAACTACAAAGCCAATTCTTACACTGGAAAGGAAACAAGCTACCGGGGACCGGTTTCTGGCATTTCAGCCTCTTCGGCCCGGCTTGCTTGAATCCTGATGGTGCAGTGAGCAAGGGACTCATGTCTGAGCATACCCTTCCACGCTTAGGGTGGACAAAATAATTAACAACAAGGGGTGGTGATGGACAGAGTCTCTGAATTAAGCAGAAAACTCTCACCCAGTCAAGAGATCAGGGCTAGATCCAACACCGTTTTTTAGCTCACTGCATCATCCCAGTTTCAGAACCTGGCTGTATGCAAATTAGTCTGTTCCTGTCCCAGTGCATGATGGGAACAGGGCAAACCAAACTACAAAGCCAATTCTTACACTGGAAAGGAAACAAGCTACCGGGGACCGGTTTCTGGCATTTCAGCCTCTTCGGCCCGGCTTGCTTGAATCCTGATGGTGCAGTGAGCAAGGGACTCATGTCTGAGCATACCCTTCCACGCTTAGGGTGGACAAAATAATTAACAACAAGGGGTGGTGATAGACAGAGTCTCTGAATTAAGCAGAAAACTCTCACCCAGTCAAGAGATCAGGGCTAGATCCAACACCGTTTTTTAGCTCACTGCATCATCCCAGTTTCAGAACCTGGCTGTATGCAAATTAGTCTGTTCCTGTCCCAGTGCATGATGGGAACAGGGCAAACCAAACTACAAAGCCAATTCTTACACTGGAAAGGAAACAAGCTACCGGGGACCGGTTTCTGGCATTTCAGCCTCTTCGGCCCGGCTTGCTTGAATCCTGATGGTGCAGTGAGCAAGGGACTCATGTCTGAGCATACCCTTCCACGCTTAGGGTGGACAAAATAATTAACAACAAGGGGTGGTGATGGACAGAGTCTCTGAATTAAGCAGAAAACTCTCACCCAGTCAAGAGATCAGGGCTAGATCCAACACCGTTTTTTAGCTCACTGCATCATCCCAGTTTCAGAACCTGGCTGTATGCAAATTAGTCTGTTCCTGTCCCAGTGCATGATGGGAACAGGGCAAACCAAACTACAAAGCCAATTCTTACACTGGAAAGGAAACAAGCTACCGGGGACCGGTTTCTGGCATTTCAGCCTCTTCGGCCCGGCTTGCTTGAATCCTGATGGTGCAGTGAGCAAGGGACTCATGTCTGAGCATACCCTTCCACGCTTAGGGTGGACAAAATAATTAACAACAAGGGGTGGTGATGGACAGAGTCTCTGAATTAAGCAGAAAACTCTCACCCAGTCAAGAGATCAGGGCTAGATCCAACACCGTTTTTTAGCTCACTGCATCATCCCAGTTTCAGAACCTGGCTGTATGCAAATTAGTCTGTTCCTGTCCCAGTGCATGATGGGAACAGGGCAAACCAAACTACAAAGCCAATTCTTACACTGGAAAGGAAACAAGCTACCGGGGACCGGTTTCTGGCATTTCAGCCTCTTCGGCCCGGCTTGCTTGAATCCTGATGGTGCAGTGAGCAAGGGACTCATGTCTGAGCATACCCTTCCACGCTTAGGGTGGACAAAATAATTAACAACAAGGGGTGGTGATGGACAGAGTCTCTGAATTAAGCAGAAAACTCTCACCCAGTCAAGAGATCAGGGCTAGATCCAACACCGTTTTTTAGCTCACTGCATCATCCCAGTTTCAGAACCTGGCTGTATGCAAATTAGTCTGTTCCTGTCCCAGTGCATGATGGGAACAGGGCAAACCAAACTACAAAGCCAATTCTTACACTGGAAAGGAAACAAGCTACCGGGGACCGGTTTCTGGCATTTCAGCCTCTTCGGCCCGGCTTGCTTGAATCCTGATGGTGCAGTGAGCAAGGGACTCATGTCTGAGCATACCCTTCCTCGCTTAGGGTGGACAAAATAATTAACAACAAGGGGTGGTGATGGACAGAGTCTCTGAATTAAGCAGAAAACTCTCACCCAGTCAAGAGATCAGGGCTAGATCCAACACCGTTTTTTAGCTCACTGCATCATCCCAGTTTCAGAACCTGGCTGTATGCAAATTAGTCTGTTCCTGTCCCAGTGCATGATGGGAACAGGGCAAACCAAACTACAAAGCCAATTCTTACACTGGAAAGGAAACAAGCTACCGGGGACCGGTTTCTGGCATTTCAGCCTCTTCGGCCCGGCTTGCTTGAATCCTGATGGTGCAGTGAGCAAGGGACTCATGTCTGAGCATACCCTTCCACGCTTAGGGTGGACAAAATAATTAACAACAAGGGGTGGTGATGGACAGAGTCTCTGAATTAAGCAGAAAACTCTCACCCAGTCAAGAGATCAGGGCTAGATCCAACACCGTTTTTTAGCTCACTGCATCATCCCAGTTTCAGAACCTGGCTGTATGCAAATTAGTCTGTTCCTGTCCCAGTGCATGATGGGAACAGGGCAAACCAAACTACAAAGCCAATTCTTACACTGGAAAGGAAACAAGCTACCGGGGACCGGTTTCTGGCATTTCAGCCTCTTCGGCCCGGCTTGCTTGAATCCTGATGGTGCAGTGAGCAAGGGACTCATGTCTGAGCATACCCTTCCACGCTTAGGGTGGACAAAATAATTAACAACAAGGGGTGGTGATGGACAGAGTCTCTGAATTAAGCAGAAAACTCTCACCCAGTCAAGAGATCAGGGCTAGATCCAACACCGTTTTTTAGCTCACTGCATCATCCCAGTTTCAGAACCTGGCTGTATGCAAATTAGTCTGTTCCTGTCCCAGTGCATGATGGGAACAGGGCAAACCAAACTACAAAGCCAATTCTTACACTGGAAAGGAAACAAGCTAACGGGGACCGGTTTCTGGCATTTCAGCCTCTTCGGCCCGGCTTGCTTGAATCCTGATGGTGCAGTGAGCAAGGGACTCATGTCTGAGCATACCCTTCCACGCTTAGGGTGGACAAAATAATTAACAACAAGGGGTGGTGATGGACAGAGTCTCTGAATTAAGCAGAAAACTCTCACCCAGTCAAGAGATCAGGGCTAGATCCAACACCGTTTTTTAGCTCACTGCATCATCCCAGTTTCAGAACCTGGCTGTATGCAAATTAGTCTGTTCCTGTCCCAGTGCATGATGGGAACAGGGCAAACCAAACTACAAAGCCAATTCTTACACTGGAAAGGAAACAAGCTACCGGGGACCGGTTTCTGGCATTTCAGCCTCTTCGGCCCGGCTTGCTTGAATCCTGATGGTGCAGTGAGCAAGGGACTCATGTCTGAGCATACCCTTCCACGCTTAGGGTGGACAAAATAATTAACAACAAGGGGTGGTGATGGACAGAGTCTCTGAATTAAGCAGAAAACTCTCACCCAGTCAAGAGATCAGGGCTAGATCCAACACCGTTTTTTAGCTCACTGCATCATCCCAGTTTCAGAACCTGGCTGTATGCAAATTAGTCTGTTCCTGTCCCAGTGCATGATGGGAACAGGGCAAACCAAACTACAAAGCCAATTCTTACACTGGAAAGGAAACAAGCTACCGGGGACCGGTTTCTGGCATTTCAGCCTCTTCGGCCCGGCTTGCTTGAATCCTGATGGTGCAGTGAGCAAGGGACTCATGTCTGAGCATACCCTTCCACGCTTAGGGTGGACAAAATAATTAACAACAAGGGGTGGTGATGGACAAAGTCTCTGAATTAAGCAGAAAACTCTCACCCAGTCAAGAGATCAGGGCTAGATCCAACACGTTTTTTAGCTCCCTGCATCATCCCAGTTTCAGAACCTGGCTGTATGCAAATTAGTCTGTTCCTGTCCCAGTGCATGATGGGAACAGGGCAAACCAAACTACAAAGCCAATTCTTACACTGGAAAGGAAACAAGCTACCGGGGACCGGTTTCTGGCATTTCAGCCTCTTCGGCCCGGCTTGCTTGAATCCTGATGGTGCAGTGAGCAAGGGACTCATGTCTGAGCATACCCTTCCACGCTTAGGGTGGACAAAATAATTAACAACAAGGGGTGGTGATGGACCCTGGTATTAACATGGTGTTCCTGTTTAGAACAGGGCTAGGGTTAAAGACCATAATACAATATCAGTATCCAGTATTTAAAATAAGTTCTAATCTAATCCAAATAAGCTTTATTCGACGGATATATCATCAAAGCAAAATACTGAAAATAGTACTTAAGACACATATATTATAAACACAGTTAAAACCCCCCATTTGTTTATAAAACAATAAAAAAATCTGTCCTCCAAAATACTAAAAATATGTTAAAACAGCTTAGGATGACTGCTGACTCCTGGGGTGACATCCAGGTTGAGCCGCCGATGCACCACCTGGTCCAATATCTACATGTAATGGGCAGAGGATCGCACATCACGCATTGGTTAGCGCAGGCGCTTCTCATCCACACGCAAACACCCACACAGCAGATCAGGGCTAAGTGGGCGGCGCACCGTGGGAGGGATTGGACGGATAAGGAGTGGGACATGGTACTAGCTAGCCCCGTAAACATCCCCCGCAACTCCCGCTTCCGCATCATCCAACTGTACATATTGCACCAGGCATACCTAACGCCAGATAGAATAAACAGATACTTCGCGATCGACACTGCCGTTTGTCCCAGATGCGACCTGTTGGGCGCAGATATCCTGCACATGCTTTGGCACTGCCCAACCCTGACCACGTACTGGGGGGAGGTGACCTCACTCCTGAATCACAGCACGGGCCCGGGCCTGCCAGACACGTGGGAGGCGTGCATTCTCGGACTCTATAACAGAACCAAACTGAACAAAACACAGGCACGATTCTGGGATTTGGGCCTCATCACGGCCAAACGGCTGCTTACGCGACACTGGAAACGGCGGGAACCGCCTACCCCAAAACACTGGTTCGCATCCTTTACAAACTGGGCCAGGGCGGAAGGCACGGCGCTCTACCGGGAAGAAATAGCGGGTCTGCGGCAGTTCCCGATAGCACAGCTCTGGGACGGTATCCTGGGGACCATGCAGGAGGAGGGCACTGCCAGAGGGCTCACGTAGAATAAGTGAAACCGGAGGTGGGTCACAGAGGCTAATGCTGTATCGCAGGAACCACCGCAAGCGACGCCCCCCCCCCCCCCCTCCTGACACAGACAAGAATCAGCCAGCGCGTAGACCTCGGATACGACCCAACGCCAATGCGGGCGCCCATCAGCAGCCATTGCCCAGCAGCGCGCCCCAAGCACAGAGTTGCTGACATCGCCCCCGCAAGCACACTCCACCCCCCCCCCACCCACTTTCACATATATGTTTACATGTTTACAGTATCGGACCCCTGCTCACAGACGGTGGCCTCCCTGACCCCCCGTGTTGAAGTGGGTAGGAGCCACTGGCGGCACTACAGACGGCGACTGCAGGCGTAGACGCCGATAGCCACACCGACAGCGAGGCTCCTCCACCTGATTGCAACATGCTCCACTAACAAGGCCGGCGACCGATGACACATCATGGCCCACAGGGGCTGTCCCACTCTAAGTTCACGATACAGAAAAGGGGGTGGTGATGAACAGAGTGTCTGAATTAAGCAGACCACTCTTACCCAGTCCAAAGATCAGGGCTTGATCCATCACCGTTATTTATCTCACTGCCCCATCCCAGCTCAGAACCTGGCTATATGCAAATTAGTCTGTCCCTGGCCCAGTGCATCATGGGAACAGGGCAGACCAAACTACCAAGCCAATTCTTCACCAGAAAGGAGACAAGCTACCGGGGACCGGTTTCTGGCATTTCAGCCTCTTCGGCCCGGCTTGCTTGAATCCTGATGGAGCAGTGAGAAAGGGACTCATGTCTGAGTATACCCTGCCACACCTATAGTGGCCAAAAACGATACAGAAAAGGGGGTGGTGATGAACAGAGTGTCTGAATTAAGCAGACCACTCTTACCCAGTCCAAAGATCAGGGCTTGATCCATCACCGTTATTTATCTCACTGCCCCATCCCAGCTCAGAACCTGGCTATATGCAAATTAGTCTGTCCCTGGCCCAGTGCATCATGGGAACAGGGCAGACCAAACTACCAAGCCAATTCTTCACCAGAAAGGAGACAAGCTACCGGGGACCGGTTTCTGGCATTTCAGCCTCTTCGGCCCGGCTTGCTTGAATCCTGATGGAGCAGTGAGAAAGGGACTCATGTCTGAGTATACCCTGCCACACCTATAGTGGCCAAAAACGATACAGAAAAGGGGGTGGTGATGAACAGAGTGTCTGAATTAAGCAGACCACTCTTACCCAGTCCAAAGATCAGGGCTTGATCCATCACCGTTATTTATCTCACTGCCCCATCCCAGCTCAGAACCTGGCTATATGCAAATTAGTCTGTCCCTGGCCCAGTGCATCATGGGAACAGGGCAGACCAAACTACCAAGCCAATTCTTCACCAGAAAGGAGACAAGCTACCGGGGACCGGTTTCTGGCATTTCAGCCTCTTCGGCCCGGCTTGCTTGAATCCTGATGGAGCAGTGAGAAAGGGACTCATGTCTGAGTATACCCTGCCACACCTATAGTGGCCAAAAACGATACAGAAAAGGGGGTGGTGATGAACAGAGTGTCTGAATTAAGCAGACCACTCTTACCCAGTCCAAAGATCAGGGCTTGATCCATCACCGTTATTTATCTCACTGCCCCATCCCAGCTCAGAACCTGGCTATATGCAAATTAGTCTGTCCCTGGCCCAGTGCATCATGGGAACAGGGCAGACCAAACTACCAAGCCAATTCTTCACCAGAAAGGAGACAAGCTACCGGGGACCGGTTTCTGTCATTTCAGCCTCTTCGGCCCGGCTTGCTTGAATCCTGATGGAGCAGTGAGAAAGGGACTCATGTCTGAGTATACCCTGCCACACCTATAGTGGCCAAAAACGATACAGAATCATTTTGTCCACCATAAGCGTGGAAGGGTATACTCAGATGTGAGTCCCTTGCTCATTGCACCATCAGGATTCAAGCAAGCCGGGCCGACGACGCCTGAAATGGCAGAAACCGGTCCCCGGAAGCTTGTTTCCTTCCCAGTACAAGAATTGGCTTGGTAGTTTGGTTTGCCCTGTTCCCATCATGCACTGGGACAGGAACAGACTAATTTGCATATAGCCAAGTTCTGAGCTGGGATGGTGCAGTGAGCTAAAAAACGGTGATGGATCAAGCCCTGATCTTTGGACTGGGTAAGAGTGGTCTGCTTAATTCAGGCACTCTGTTCATCACCACCCCCTTTTCTGAATCATTTTGTCCACCATAAGCGTGGAAGGGTATACTCAGATGTGAGTCCCTTGCTCATTGCACCATCAGGATTCAAGCAAGCCGGGCCGACGACGCCTGAAATGGCAGAAACCGGTCCCCGGAAGCTTGTTTCCTTCCCAGTACAAGAATTGGCTTGGTAGTTTGGTTTGCCCTGTTCCCATCATGCACTGGGACAGGAACAGACTAATTTGCATATAGCCAAGTTCTGAGCTGGGATGGTGCAGTGAGCTAAAAAACGGTGATGGATCAAGCCCTGATCTTTGGACTGGGTAAGAGTGGTCTGCTTAATTCAGGCACTCTGTTCATCACCACCCCCTTTTCTGAATCATTTTGTCCACCATAAGCGTGGAAGGGTATACTCAGATGTGAGTCCCTTGCTCATTGCACCATCAGGATTCAAGCAAGCCGGGCCGACGACGCCTGAAATGGCAGAAACCGGTCCCCGGAAGCTTGTTTCCTTCCCAGTACAAGAATTGGCTTGGTAGTTTGGTTTGCCCTGTTCCCATCATGCACTGGGACAGGAACAGACTAATTTGCATATAGCCAAGTTCTGAGCTGGGATGGTGCAGTGAGCTAAAAAACGGTGATGGATCAAGCCCTGATCTTTGGACTGGGTAAGAGTGGTCTGCTTAATTCAGGCACTCTGTTCATCACCACCCCCTTTTCTGAACCACTCTAAGTTCAGGCACACTTGCGCACACACACCTCTGACCTCCAGTTGCACTGTAACAGCATCGGCAAACAACACACCGATCAGAGGTGGTTCCTACTAACACCGTGCAGGTGGGGCGGACTTCGAGTGGGGAAGTCGCGAAAGGAACATTGGGACATACCGATACGAACTGTTTTGTTTAGTTTGCCGATTTCATGGCTAAGTTCTAGGAAAAAAAAGAAAAACAAGGCGTCATTTATGGACTTTTCCTTTCTAGACTTGCGAAAATGTGACTATCTTATCCATGTCCTAGCACACCGGGGACACGAGGGACGCAATGACATGCTCTTTTATGATGACCCACACCCTCACGATTCACCGTTCATTTGCAGCCGGCCCGCAGGGTTGTAGGCTTTGCTATATGTACTGTACCTTTGAACACTAATAAACGTCTTAAAAAAAAAAAAAAAAAAAACAGCTTAGGATGACTGAATATATTAATACTATAAAACCACTAAGCTCTTTACAGTTCATCGTGTTGCATAACGTTGCATAACAAGTGCCCGAACATATCAGAACAGTACCACTGCATCTAGCATGCATGTGGCCAGCTCCAAAAATACATATACAAAATAATAGTACAGATACAGGCCTTCAGCCCACAAGAAGTGTCTGTAATCTAATGGCCCATGTCCATCCCAGAAACTTTGCCATTGCAGCAACGATGGGGATTACAGTTTCCATGCGCAATAATCTTAGCGCAAAGTCATTCCTTCTGGTGCCCAGTAATCTGCAAATTAGTGTCAGCCACGCTCGGCGAGGGGCAGCACAAGCTGGACATACAAACACCAGATGGGCCAGTGATTCCGATTGGGCGTGGCAGATAGGACAGGATTCGTAACCATCTTGCTGCAAATGATCTTACAGGTAATGAGCCTACCTTAAATTGGAAGTATAACTTCCGATCATGCGGCTTAGTTATGGCATCCCAGTACCTTTCCAGCCTTGAGATTGGTTTGACTTCTAGGAACCTTCCTGTAAGTGAAGAGGTGTCTCTATTCCTATAAGCATTTTGGGTCACCCAATCCAAGTACTTTTCTTTAAGAATCGCCTCGGGGGAAACAGGGTACTCGCTGGATTCTCCCATAGTGCTGCCATACCAATACTTATTAGGGAGGCTCTAACCTCCTGCAGCAATTTTATTTTGTTAAAACGGTCAGCACTGATTAAGTCCTTGAGACCTGCAGCGTAAGATGTCAGTTCTGGTGTACACCAGATTCTCCGCCAGTGAAGTAAGGGACGCAGTCTTGCTATGTCAGCCAGTGCCTTCCTACCTAGATCATAAAGCAGTGGGCGCACTGCGGTGCTTTGCGGGAGGTTAGTGATCTTACGCAAGAACCTATTTTCTGCAGCTGTTAATTTAGAAAGATTCTCATACCCCCAAAGCTCAGCTCTGTATAAGGTGGAGTTGACCACTTTCATGTTATATATTTGAAGCACTGGACTAATTGGTTTTGTAAAAGAGGTGTTAAACTCAGTTTGCAGGGTTCCAGCGAGTTGCCGTTGCTTCAACTAGGCCATGTCAAGCTTCCGGTTCCACCTTATGACCCTCTGCTTAGTAACCCCCAGATATGTAAAATCAGTGACTTGTTCTAAGGGCCACTTGTTTAACAGTATGCTCTATGAGGGTTAAAGGACATACATTTCGTTTTTGACACGTTAATTTCCAGGCCCTGTAAACAACAGAACTCCTCAAAAAGTAGCAGAGCTCATTGGAGACTGTTCAGCATTTTTTAGTTAATTAATGTGTCATCCGCGAACATTAAAATGGTAATTTTAACACCAGTCAGTTGGAGTAGATGCTCCGAATTTTACTATACTGTTGCTAAACAGAGAAAACTGTGTGGTTGCCATTACACTACCTTGGTGCACACTTTTCTCTATGGGAAAGGTATTCATAACACTACCCTGCAAGCCCCAAGATATTTGGGCGTGGTGCCCACATGAAGTCTAGCAATGAAGGATAACAATCCAGGGGACATCCCCGTCTCATGCAGTGCTACCCATAATTTGCTACGTGAGACGAGGTCGAAGGCTGACTTGAGATCCACAAAGACAGCATACAAGCTGCCCTTGTCCAGGACCACCGTCTTCCAGTATAGCAAGATTAATCGAATTACTTGATCAATAGTACTGGGACATGCCTGAAAGTCAGCCTGCAGTGGGGATAAGATGCCCTGCTCGTCTAGCCAGCCTTGCACCTTGTTTAAGACTAATTGCCCCATTATCTTTTGCAGGGTATCTATTAGGCTGATAGGCCTATAGTTTCCCGGTTGAGATGTATCCTCTTTTTTAAAAACGGGGGTAATCTCAGCCCCTTTCCAGGAATCAGACTGGTGCACCCTGGGCAATTGCATTAACCAACAGCACTATGTAACGAAACAATTTAGTCTTGTCATAAAGGAATATATCTGCAGGGATACCATCTTGACCCAGTGCTTTTCCTCCCATTACTGCTCCCAGGGCAAGGCCGACGTCAGCCTCGTCAAAAACTGGGCCAGGATAGTGCGAATATGGGAACTTCTCCACCTCCCTTTCATCTGTGCTACGGGCATATTGGGGTTTAAAATGGATAACCCGTTGGTCCTGGCTTACATGATTTTGTGGCTGTGATGGCTGGTCACCCCTGTTCCACTTTACTACATTCCAGAACTGTTTAGAACCTATGCTTGCACATGCCCATCTGAGGTCCCATGCTTTATTGGCCTTTTCCTGGGCTCTCCTGTAAGTTTGCATTAAAGACCGTTCTTCGCCGTGGTCCCCTTCTCCTATCGTACCCCCTAAAGATCTGCGCGCCACTTTGCAATCTTCCTTAAACCACTGGCAAGCTTTCTTTGGTTGGATTCCCCTAACCTTATTTTGCCTAACAAAGTAAGTGCATAGTTGGGCAAAGAATATATCATGGATGCCAGTTATAGCCTCAGAAATCGCAGGATTGGCTACACACGCCTCTAGCTCAGCTATCGCACCGTCAATGTCTAAAGAGATCTCAGCTAGAACATCAAGTTTCTCAAGTATGTCAACCCATTTTAGTAGCCTCAGGTCATTTGTGTGAACGACATTAAGAGTGAGCAATTCATTGCCTGGCTGAGTGAGCTCTCTCTGTGGCAGCAAATCAAAGGTCACACATAGTGGGTTGTGGTCGCTCTTGAGCCACTCTCTTACAACCATATCCCTAAAAGCGTGTGATAGTTGCAAGTTGGTCAATAGATAGTCTATGCAGCTAGCACTGTGACAATTATTAAATGTGTGAGCCCCATGTCCATCAGATGGGGATCTTCCATTTGCTGCCCGTAGACCTTTCTCCAGGCAGATGGAATTTACTTGGATAGCCACATCCGACCATTTTTTAAAGGGTGCTAATTCAAGTTTAGGACTGCCCCAATGAGCATCTTCCTCAGCAGTGAGATCACATTTCTCATTTATGAGAGGCTCAAAAGACACATTAAAATCACCAGCGATTAAAACGTTAGAACCCCTGGAGTACCCGTCTAATAAATCATTGAGTGCCGCAAAGATTTCCGGCATTTCTCCTTTGATCCTCTCGTGTAAACTACATATTCTTGCTGACTCCACTTCAACCTGATTGCAGGAATGTCTTTACTCTGAGTCTGGAGTATCTGGATATCAAAGCCAATTCGCTTGGCGGACCCAAATTGATAGACCCCCCGAGGTTCGACCTTTATCTCCACTAATAGCTGGAATATGGTAATTTAAGTAGCTTATACAGTGGAGGGGATCCACCTGCCAGGTTTCCTGAAAAAGACAGATGTCAAAAAGCTCAATAAAAGTGTACCAGTCACGAGATGTAACCTTTGTCCTCAACCCAGCTATATTCCAAGATAGCACAGATATCCCAGAAGGAGCTTGGGAACCTAGGGAGTATTAGGTGAATTGTCGCTAGGAACCCCCAACCCTACGGGCGAAAGAGGTGCTGTCACTATGTTCCTGGGAGCCATATCAGGGATAATGCACCGGAGCTGGGTACTAGAGGGGTTATGAGTGGGGGTATCCCTGCAAATTCGAAAAATACCATGAATAGCATGAAATCCCAGATGGTTTTGAGGCTTGCTCTGTAGTCAGCCATTAAACTCCAGAGAAGAACATCCCGCTAAACAGACAGGTGGTTGCCCAGATGTTCGGCAATCGGGACTGCTAGGTGGAAACTGCCTGAACTGGATGGAAGAGCTTTCCGGAGGGCAAGTGCGAAATTCTAGGGCAAGGAGATTTTCAGCAAGGTCTGGCCCCTTCAACATGAGCTCAATACAATCTAATGGTTGGGCTCAGGAGGTGAGTCTATATGCCCTCGTAGTATCTTCCCAAATAACTGAGCGGCAACCCATAACATGGTGAATCCAATGGATGACTTTGTTAGTCAGGGAGTCTGCGTTTTCATAGCCACTTCTGTCATTATACTTAAGTATGTTAACCATATAGATTTTAGGAGATTGGAACAAGTTGGAACTAGTCAGGTCAGTCGGTCGTTGTTGTTGGCTATTCAAAGAATTATATAACAATGGTAAATAAGGAGGTTTTATGTGGGTGAGATGTGCCTGCACCGGTGCTGGGCTTATACTAGAATCAACTGAACGCTTTGTCCACGTAGGAGCTGGCACTAACATATGAGATGTGACAGCACGGTAGGGCTGGGTGGAAAACCTATGACATGAGCCCTTGTCTATAATACCTGTCTCACGTTCTAAGTATTTTACTTGACAAGATTGGGGTGGCTTTCTTGTCTTAGAATTAATATTCTCAGAATGGGAAGAATCCTTTTGCAATAAAAGGTAGACCATGGAAGTGAGGCCCTCGATCATTGAGGCCTATTAGGATGGCGGACGGACTTGCGTCCGTCCGCCACACCCGAGGTGGAGGGATCGTCCGCAGGGGCAGCGGCGGTCCCTCCATACCAATAGGATGTGACCGCCACCCTGGCGGTCACATCCCGTATCTTTAACCTTGCGGCGGGAGCTGCTTGAAGCAGCACCCGCCGCAAGGTTAAAAATGCATGCTTTGCATTTACATGCACAAAGCGGCAGGCACCGCGCGGTGCCTGCCGCTTTGTGCACCTGCACCCCCCACTCCCAACACCCTGGGGGCCCGCAACGGGCCACCAAACACAAAAGACCACATGCTTTTCCGTGGCGGAAAAGCCGCCGTGGAAAAGCATGTTTCAGCCTGCCGCTGATCCCACCGCCATCCTAATGTGGCGGTGGGTGTTTCCAATGTCCGCGGCAGTGAATCCGCATCCTCCAGGCCGGCGGTGGCTTCCGCCGGCCGGAGGATGCGGATTCAGCGCCATCCTAATCGGCCCCATTGTTCACATAGATTCTACTTCTAGTCTAAGAGTATTAATAAGGTGGGGACACTCACTTTTTATTTAGCGGCAGTTCCTGGCTCTAAACTCCGAGGCAGCATATTTTACTCAGCACTCCAGCGCACCGGCCCACCGGCCCACTCCTCGCCGCACCCGCTCCGCGGGTGCCGCTTCGACGTGTGCAGCGGACACCAGCACTGAGGGGCATTGTTTGTGGTGGCAAGGCGGCTGTGGGCGCGAGGCGACAGCAGGGCTGCGAGCGTGCGGGGACTTCATTTTCCAGAAGTCCCTGCAAGACCGACGGAGAGCTTCCGGTCCGCTCTCCCTGCTGGCCCGCCCCCCGCCCCTCCCGAGGCTTTTAAAAAGGTGCATTTTGAATCAACGTGTGGGACACTCACTCTTTATTTAGCGGCAGTTCTTGGCTCTAAACTCCGAGGCAGCATATTTTACTCAGCACTCCAGCGCACCGGCCCACCGGCCCACTCCTCGACGTGTGCAGCGGACACCAGCACTGAGGGGCATTGTTTGTGGCGGCAAGGCGGCTGTGGGCGCGAGGCGACAGCAGGGCTGCGAGCGTGCGGGGACTTCATTTCCCAGAAGTCCCTGCAAGACCGACGGAGAGCTTCCAGTCCGCTCTCCCTGCTGGCCCGCCCCCCGCCCCTCCCGAGGCTTTTAAAAAGGTGCATTTTGAATCAACGTGTGGGACACTCACTCTTTATTTAGCGGCAGTTCCTGGCTCTAAACTCCGAGGCAGCATATTTTACTCAGCACTCCAGCGCACCGGCCCACCGGCCCACTCCTCGCCGCACCCGCTCCGCGGGTGCCGCTTCGACGTGTGCAGCGGACACCAGCACTGAGGGGCATTGTTTGTGGCGGCAAGGCGGCTGTGGGCGCGAGGCGACAGCAGGGCTGCGAGCGTGCGGGGACTTCATTTCCCAGAAGTCCCTGCAAGACCGACGGAGAGCTTCCGGTCCGCTCTCCCTGCTGGCCCGCCCCCCACGCCCCCTATATTACAACCTCCGCCTCCCGCAGCGCGGGACGCAGCCCGGGCGAAGACTGGGCAAAGACTGGGCCGTTTGAGGCCGTTCGAGGTCTGAGAGGACTGGACTGGCCTACTCTCTTTCGCCCATTTTCCACTATTGACTAATTGGGGTTGATGTTGTAATCTCTCGCATTCCCTAGGTGGCATTACCCGGGTCCTTGTTCTTGTTTAACTATGTCCATCAGGTTAACTCGTAGCAAGGCCGGTAAGGGAGGCACATCAATTAGTGGTCCAATGGATGATTTTATCACTCGTACTAATCTTGCGATTGACCAGGAAATTTCCAAACTGCAGACTCGTGTCTCTCTTGAGTTGGCTGCCGCTAGAAGATTATCGGAGGTAATTGCAGTCTCCAAAAAATCTTCACTGGGGCATATAGCTACTGCTGTTACCCCGGAGCGACCTGCCAAGCTCAGTTCTTTAGTCCTGCAGGCAGAAGTCCACCAGGTCCCGATTTTACAACCCCCTTCTCCAGCCCCAGGGCCAGCTGCCGATGCAGGTGACTCGATCCTGCCTGTGTTGTCTCCCATGAAGAATGCCAGTTTTAACTTTTCTACCCCGGTAATTCTAAAATCACTCACTGGCAAGCAGGATCCCAGCTCTAATTTCCCCGCCCCAGTAATTTTTAATTCATCTAGGATTAATACAAATCTGGGTAATTTA
This sequence comes from Lissotriton helveticus, assembly GCF_964261635.1. Classification (NCBI taxonomy): domain Eukaryota; kingdom Metazoa; phylum Chordata; class Amphibia; order Caudata; family Salamandridae; genus Lissotriton; species Lissotriton helveticus. Next base: position 1,922,901,466 of record NC_136063.1, read on the forward strand.
CCCAAAAGGAAAAAGACTTCCCGGTATACTTATTACCGCAAGAAGGCAAGAGTTGCGGTGGCACAGAAACCGAAATTGCCCAGTGTACCACTACCCAATATAACAGAAGGGACTATCCCTAGGGATCAGCCATATCGAGAGGGGGTTTCTGAGGGGACAGATCCTGTTTCTACCACCACCACAGTACAGGAGGGGGGCTCACATGTTGAGGGTCGGGAAGGGAAGGATGGGGAATTCATAGGTATAGTTTGGGAAACACTCAAGAAACTTCTTTCCCCCCTTGCTCTAAGACTCTCATGCATTGAAAACAGCTTGCTGGAGATGGAGAAAAGCATTATTGCTTTGGCCACTCTTGGCTTGAGAAGTCTAGAAAACCAGGGCTTCGGGGTAGAGGACCCAATTCCACAAGCATTACATCTTCCTCCCCCTGTACCACCACCTGAACGCCCGGTTCCCAAGCCGCGAACCCTGGGTGTGAACCAAATCACTGCTACTTCTAAACCTGAGGTCCCCACCCGTCCTTTTCCCCTACCTTCTCCAAAGCCTACTACAGGCCCTCCTGTCAAACCTCCCCCCAGTGAATCTCGTCAGCAATACTCCCAGGGCACTTTTGCTAAGAATAACTTTAGAGGGGGTTACATCGATCTTCCCCCAGAGGCCAATGATTATGTGGTTGTTCTGACGGGCGTTTCTCAGATTGAAAACGGCCATTATGAGAACCACTGGTCTTTGAAGAACAAGACAATGCACTGGCTTAATGTGAACCGTCCAATCCCCAATGGTCGGAAAAGCAGAGTCCTGATGGTGCGTCGTGTCCCCTGGGTGGGTCCCACAAAGAAAACCACGGTTGGGGACTGTATAGTGGTGACCTTCGAGGACCCACATACAGCACGTCACATCTGCTCTTGCCCCACCGGTGAAGGCTCCCGTGTTATTCCTAGGCTTTTGCCTTTCTTCTATCCGCCACCTCCCAAAAAGTCACGGGAAGACGATTGGTCCCTGGTACAGCGGCATGCATGGAGGACTCATCCCTCCAATTACCAAGATCCTTTTGTGTGCTGGAATGGTCTATCTACCCTGAATAGGTTTGGTAGCCTTGAGGAGGTAGACTGACTTGCAAGGCAACCTATTGTTGATGTAGTGGCAACGGCTTCCTTACCCCAGATTGCAGGGCTTACTGATAGTCTCTCCGTAGTGTCTGATTATAGTTTCGGACATATGGAAAGTCATTCAGTTTTGACTTTAGCATGTATCGACACAGTTGAGGATTGTACTGGTGGAAAAATCAGTACTTCAACAGGGGCTCTGATTACTGATGAAGAGATCAAAATAGATTACCCATACCAAGATAGAGTAGTTCCCCCTTTGGCACCAGTGTCACCTACTGCCGAATGTGATTCTTTTGGTAGTGGGCCAACCCCACAGTTGTTCTTCCTGTCATGGAATATTGCAGGGGTAGGCAAAAATCTGAAAGATCCAGAATGGGCAGATTATGTCGATTCCAGTGATTTCTGCTTACTACAAGAAACCTGGGCAATGGATATTCCACACAGGATGGGATATAAAACCTTCGGCATTGAGGCCATCCAGTCTGATAGGGGAAGGCCATCTGGGGGACTGATCATATGGCTTAAAATTACCCTAGCTATAAAGGTTGAACCCATAGATACAGGAACCCCTGATATTTTGGCTTTAAAAATTGCATCTGCAAAACGTGGTGAATACTACATTGTTAACGTCTACAACAGACCCACAGGGCATTCCAGGGTCTCGCCCACTTTGGAAATCCTGGACTCTTTTTAGAAAAGGGTGGTGGGCGAAGTCCCTGTGATATTGGGAGGTGACTTGAATTGCAATTTCGAACCGATCCTCGGGATTACTGATGTTTTTCAAGATGAAGATCAAGCTTATAATATTCCTCAGCTTGAAACTTCGAACTATGTCCCGTGTACCACTTTGGCGGTCCAACTATTGAGGCTAACAGTTGACCACGGTCTTAGAGCATGTAATGGTCGCTTCCCTTCAGACCTAACCAAACAACCAACCTTTGGGAAATCAAAAAGTAGGCTAGATTTTATTTTTGTTTCACTAAATATTTGGCATTTCATGATCGATTTTAAAGTATCTACAAGGGCCGAGAGTGATCATTTTCCTCTGGAACTTTATATTGACGTACACATGATTAGAGATATCCCCGCCCCTACGTCAAGTGAGATAGTTACTGATGATTTATGCGAACATGCACATATAATTAATAATAACAGACGTGCTCTAAAATGGCCGCATCTTTTAACTGAAGGTAAGACCTTAGCAGCAGTCTACTCACTGTTTGATAAGATTTTTGCACCTTTAGTAGGACAACCCTTGTTAACTGATAGCTGCGATCACTTTGTTGAGCTACACAAGGTTTTTTTTAATGAACTAAGAATCTACATGTCCAAAATGCCAAGGAAGAAACAGCAAAATGTACGAGTGGGATGCCATGGGAAAATTTGGTACGATCATACATGTAAAATGGCCAAGAGGAAGCTCTTAAATGCTATTAAAAACAAATCCCAAGATGACGTTAGACTCGCTAGGGATGAGTATAAGCATGTTCAAAAAGTTTCGAAAAAAACATGGGAAGAGTTAATTTGGGCTGACATGTTGACTGCTGCAAAACAAAATGATAATGTTGGCTTTTGGAGGTTGGTTGCAAATGGGGGGCATGCAGGAAGACCTGTGAAGGACACGTTTATTGATGAAATGACATGGGTGACACATTTTACCAATTTGTAGAAACAATATGACAGTGGTGATGAGGAGTTCCCATGTTCACTTCCACTACCTGTATGCCTTGATTTTACCCTGGACGAAACAAATAGGGCAATCAATGAATTAAAAAATAACAAAGCTCCCGGCCCGGATAAAATACCGGGTGACCTCTATAAACATGAATCTGAAGTCTGGGCCCCTTATATTAATCGTCTGTTTAATGCTCTGTCTATAAGTTGCAAATTCCCTGATAGTTGGCGTGCAGCAGAAGTTGTCCCAATTTTCAAAAAGGGGAATAGATCCGTCCCCTCAAACTACAGACCTATTAGTTTAATGGACATTCTGCAAAAACTCTATGCCAAACACTTGCTATTTAGGATAAATGATTGGTTGGAGGAGTCATCTATACTTTCCAAATTTCAGGCAGGCTTTAGGTCTAAGATCAGCACCATAGACCAGGTCTTCAGATTTTGTTGTCTGTATTGGAAGTACGTTCACATTAGGAAAGGCCATTTGTATGTAGCCTTCATTGACTTGAGAGCGGCATTTGACCTTGTTCCTCGCAACTTGCTCTGGAGATCCTTAAACAAAGCCGGCCTGCCAGGAAGCCTCTTGGTACACATAATTGAGCTACACGCTAGAAATCATGCTAACATCAGATGGGGTCCGAATGGCGAACTGACGCGTGACATCCCGATTAAGCGTGGTGTCCGACAGGGATGCGTCCTGGCCCCCACCCTGTTCTCTATTTTTGTTAACGATGTCCCTGATTACCTTAACGCTTGTAGCAATGATTCACCCCAGCTCAATGGAGAGAGGGTGCTTGCGTTGCTCTTCGCGGATGATACCATCTTAATATCCCAAACCAAGAAGGGCCTCCAGGCACTCTTAAACTCCTTTAGTAGCTACTGTGTGATCAAAGGGCTAGAAATAAACGTTGATAAAACCAAATGTATGGCTTTGAATCCTAGTAGGCCGGACAGAGGGAACCTGATCTTGAACGGGGAAACTCTAGGTACCGTGGAAAATTTCACCTATCTGGGGGTAGTACTTGACTCTAAGTTAACATGGAAGGCCCAAATCGAGAAAAATAAGGTGTCATATGCTCATAATGCCAAACCAATAATCTGTAGATTGAATGCTAGTACAAGTAAAAGTGTAACACCTGTACTTGAACTTTTTAAATTCAAAATCCAATCTGCCGCCCTATACGGGGCTGAGATATGGGGACCTTGGGCCAGGGAGAGTTTTCGAGGCCTGGATAATAAATTTATGAGAACAATTGTAAGGGTCCCAACTAGTACACCACTAATTCCCCTTCAGCTCGATTTGAATTTTAAACGAACCGACCATCTAACTACTTTAAGACCGTTAATGTTCTGGATAAGGATTTGGTCCACCCCAGAATTGATAGACTACAGGAATGGTCTCCGAGAAGTAATGAACTTAGATTCTTTTAATTCCCTTTGGTGGTTCGGGCATATTAAAAAATGGCTCGTAATTCTGGGCTTGCATTCGTTCTGGGAAAACCCAGAGAACCTACCTTCCTTTGCTAGACCCATGGTAAAAAGAGCCTACTGGTCCTTTATGAATAATAGGCATGCTTATGAAAGCAGAATTGGCACTCTAACCCAAAACTTTTTATCCTTCAAAGATTAACCTTGTTTTGAATCCTTCTTGGACGAAATAGAGCCCCCTGTTGCTAAGACTCTCTTCTTGAAATTTAGGTATGGGAACCTCATGCTGAATTCCAACATAGAGCGTTGGTCAAAGAATAAACCGGATTATCTGAATAGTACAAGTGAGAGATGTCCTATGTGCTCAGATTTGTGTAAGGAGAATGAGGTCCACATGTTGTTTATATGTAAAGCGTATCTGAAAGCTCGGAAAAGATGGCTTAAACCCATGTGTGTACTTTTAGGAACCAGATCCTGTTTAACAGCATACAGGATCTTAAAAACTAATACTGCTCAGTCTATTGTATTCAGCATTAGTAGGTTCCTCTATTCTGTGTACATTGTCCGAAGGAGATTGGGACAGATGCTTTAAGTTGGACTAATTCTAAAGACTGAAACTTGCTGCTAAATGAATGATGTTTTAAATTGATTGATGAAACCTAATTCCGCACTTTATTATAGAATTGGTTGTTTTAAATGAATTGGTGCATGTATACTGTTACGATTTTCTGTTCTATGTATGTTTTTACGTGTGTCTTTTATGGCCATTCGGCCGAAATAAAGAAATAAATGAAATGAATTAATAAGGTGGTGTGTTTCCTGGGAATCCGTATTGTAACTTATACCTAACTGTGTACTAGGGGTCTGAGGGAGCAGAGGAGGTGGAGAGGGAGGGGAGTGCTGCAGCCTATCCTCCCTGTCACCCTCGAGCGAATCCGCCAGAGCTGAATAATTGTTAGAGCATGAGATAACTGGTCCCAACTGTTGTAGATTGCTGTCTTATGACTTATTGGGAGCCTGGCAGTCCCTCACTGTGTCAGTTATTTCCTCCCTATGGGGTGCGGACCCCCTTTTTTGTCGGCTTATGAAACATAGCTGGGATTCCTGGCTGGCGGCTCGGGCTAGGGTTGGAACATTGTGTGTGGCGTTGGGGAGTTTTAACACTATCAGGCTACGCAGATGATTCGCCCTCTAAAATACTTTTATATTCACTGATGTGGGTATCTATACGATCTAGAACACAAATACTGCCTGAAGGTTTTTGTGTCTACCTGGCCATCTTCCCCTCCCAATTCCTTCGCCGCCGAGCCGCCTCCGCTTCCCGCCATGGTTTTTCTTTTTCTCATTATTTTGGGCTTCAAGTTAATAATAACTGGAAACAGTCCAGCCTTGCAAAATATGTACAGATGCTCAGCACTAGCAATAATGAGATGACAGTCTAAGTTCCCTCAAACACAAGCATGAGTTGAATTCAAACAATAGGGCCGGTATTTAGGATCCCAGCTTCATAGGGGAACAGCAGGTTTAAACAGTACCTGGTCCAGGTCACAATTGGCAATGCATGTCCAAGCTAAGTTATAGTGCAGTCCAGGGACCGGGGGCCAGATGAAAGGGGTGTGGCCCTGCCCTGCCTCTTCTTGGCAATGATGGGCAAGGACGGGCCCGCCCTTGGCCCAGGTTTTGCCCGGGCACGTCCCGCATGTGTCCCGCGCTGTAGGAGTTTGTTTGTGCTATTCAAGCGCGCGACAGCAGGTATGCTCCTCCCTCCAGGGAGAACAATGGATCCTGGGGCTTGGAGTCCCCCACCATGAAGGCAGTCCTGGCGGTGGCAGCGTCCCGCGCTGCAAGAGTTTGCTTGCGCTTTTCAAGCGTGCAACAGCAGGCACGCTCCTCCCTCCAGGGAGAGCAATGGGTCCTGGGGCTTGGAGTCCCTGAACGTGAAAGCAGTCGTGGCGGTGGCAGCGTCCTTACCCATCATTTATTTTACGTGTGTATATGTTGTGATGCCGTCTGTACACGTATGGCCCTTCATGAGGCTATTTCAATTGTATCTCTAGACATAAACAAATGTGTTATTCATCATCATCAGTGGCAAAATATGTCTGGACATTACATTCGCTTGTCATTCCTGGATATTGTATACTGGTAGAAATGCTTTCATGTCACCAATATTTACTACTTGGGAGTATTCTCCGAGCAGTGAAATGCAGTGCAGTCTCATCCTCTTTTCAGTGTGTGTGCCTGTAACCACTTGCTCTTTCTCCATGCGTTTACTTGCAGCTAGTTTCCTTAACTACTGGTATTTATTTTTATTTATTTAGCTTCTTGATATAGCGTGTCAAGACCCTGTGCACAGGGTGGCAAAGCGACTTACAGAGCATGGCATAGAAACAACAGTGAACAAGCAAAAAATATATAAAATGAGAGCAGATGAAGATTTTGCAATGAGTATTTAGTTCATATTAGTTCATATTACCTGCCTTGTAGGTAAGGCATGCGGTCTTAAATGCAGGGCGATGGTCCACGATAAGCCAAGCTAGTAATGAAAGGACCAGTCTGATGCACTTTTTAGGTTTCGCCTGTCGAAAGCTGCGCACCGCGCAGCTTTTCAGCGCAGGCGAAATCTTATGTCAACAGTATGTGGCTTGGTCACCGACCCTCTGTTCCATTGGCTAGCTCCATAAATGGAGGCTAGCCATTGGAACAGAGATCTGTCCGTCAATGCCGGAGCAGATTCGTGGGCGTTCCGGCGATTTTTAGACTTTTCGCAACGTCATGAAGACGTGTTTACTGTGGGCGTGTACTTTTTTTTTTTTTACATGGCTTTTACATGCATTTGTTCGATCGTCCTGGTCCTGCATGGTTGTATCCCGCTGTCCGCCCCCCTCCCGCTGTCCGTGTCTTTGTTCGCTCCCCCCCAGTTGCCGTTTTGGACTGGGGCATCCTTAAATTGGACTGACCAACTGAGTTGTATTCTTGGAATGCCCATATTCAGGGAACAACTTTTTCCAGCCCTCCATATGAGTACGCGTGTTATAGCTCTCGTATTCCTGTGCTGCTTTCCCAATGCTCCTTTTGCTCTGATGGGCGTTTGCATATATATGTAATTTTTTTAATTTACCCCTCCAAGACTGGTGCCTACCATCTGGGAACGGTAAATTAAAAAAGTAAAAAAACAAAAGCAGATGTCCCGTCATGACGCATACCTGCAGCAGCCTTTTTGAGGCTGTGAAACTTCCATCGGTAAAAATACATTGATCTGCATGGCAAAGGCGCGTGTTATCTTTGTCAATGCTCGTTTAATTCCCAACCTTGCTACGTCACAGCACAGGGTAAAACAAGAGGGTGGCACAGTGACGGACGCACCGCGCAGCTTTTCGGCGCAGGCGAAATCTTATGTCAACAGTATGTGGCTTGGTCACCGCCCCTCTGTTCCATTGGCTAGCTCCATAAATGGAGGCTAGCCATTGGAACAGAGATCTGTTCGTCAATGCCGGAGCAGATTCGTGGCCGTTCCGGCGATTTTTAGGCTTTTCGCAACGTCATGAAGACGTGTCCACTGTGGGCGTGTACTTTTTTCTTTCTTTACATAGCTTTTACATGCATTTGTTCGATCATCATGTTCCCGCATGGTTGTATCCCGCTGTCCGTCCCCCCTCCCGCTGTCTGTGTCTTTGTTCGCTCCCCCTCCCCCCCCTGACTCCCGTGAACCGTAGAAAGTGCCGCCCCGAGGGCCCAGCCCGGGGCAAACAAACTAGGAAACGCACTCTGTGTATGCTGTAGTGGGCGTAAATTAGAGCATTCATTTATAATCCGGACTTGGATTGCGTGCAATGAAGTCCTGTTCAACAGAGGGCTGTTTGATAGAGAATGTAGTGTTTTCATCACAATCGCGCATTTTAAGAAAGGAAAAAGGGGATTGGACGGGATTCCGTGGCGCGAGCGCCGCCACCACTGCTGGAGCCGTCTGGTGCCGCGAGCTCAGGGTGTGTTTGCGGGCGGCGCGCGCATGGGAGCAGCCGCGGCTGGACCGGAGGAGAACAGCGGCTGCAGCTGTAGACCAGGGGCATCGGCATGGCGGTGGAGGACGAGGGGCTGCGGGTGTTCCAGAGCATCCGGATTAAGACCCTGTAAGGCTGCAAGGCGTGAGGAAGGAACTTGGGAACCCTCCGAGGATTGTGCTTGGGAGGTGACAGCTGCAGGATGTGGCCGCCGCTGCCTCCTTTGTCACAGGCGGCTCTTGGGCATCGGGATTTTTGGGATGGTGCAGGCTGGACCCTCTCCTCTGTAGATGGGCAGAGCCGGCGCTGCTATCGCTGATTAAGGAGAGGTGGGTTTGATTTGTATTTGACAGGATGGATTCTATTTGGGGAATGCGGAAACCATACCTTTGACTTTGTGAATCCATTCCCATTACTGTCGAATGACTAGATAGATGTACAGTTATTGCCATAACACATTTGTTTACACACTCTTGCGTTTGAGACACTATTCTTATTAACGCCGTAAGTAATGACACACAAGTTATGTGTTCCGTCAATAGCTTCTTTTCTTGTGTTTCGCTAATCTGAATTGTGTAAAGTGCATTTTGAATACATTCCGTGGTGCAAATATACCTGTTTATAAGCGCTCCTGGCTTTGTCTCACACACACTATGACGATCTAGCGATCACAAAATGATCTGGGGTCCGTGCAGCAGTGTCATCTGTCAAGATGCGCCCAGCCCTGGGCCTCAGAGCAACACGAGGTGCCCCCACGCACCCGGTATAAATAAGTTCCACCTCCCTTGGCGACCCTTTAGGCCCTTGCGCTTGGCTGCTGACCAGATTTCAACTCACAGGAAGCGGCCTCGAGGGGAAAAGCTCGCCCGTCCCGAGCAGCAACTTGTACAGCTATGTCTGCAAGGGAGGAGGTGGTCGTACGAGCTCGAACCTTCACAAGGTAGGCACTCTTGGCCGTTATTCTACCTCCTCTTTGTCTTAAAGCGTTTAATTCCGGAGCTTGAATTAAGCGTTCTGGATTTTGGCAAGTTAACCTCAGAGACATTAATTTGACAAGAATAACACAGCGCTGTCAAGTGGGAAAGCCGCGATTAGATCTTTGACCTCGATATTTCGTGTTGAGAATCGCAGACTTCTAGTTTAGGGTATTATGCAATACAGTCAGTGGCAGTCATTGGTAGCACGCGCCCTGCAGACCTTAATGTGGACTGCAAGAGGCACACACCACCATAACCCACCGTGAACGCACTACCTGTCCTTCCCAAGCTCTGGACTTATCCAAGTGCCTGGCTGGCTTCAATGTTTTACATTTATCGCTGATAAGTGTCGACACTACTGAAATAAAAGTACAGCAGGCATGTTCTGCATCCACTGCATTTATACACAAGCATCTGCAAAGCCAGCCTTTATTATGGATTTTGTAAAGATTTATATTTTTAATTTTAGCAAGGCATACTGCATGTGAACAGCAGCGGTGCAGTCCCCCCCGCCACATGCAATCACCACAGATGTGCGAGACTCTCCCCAACTAGAAACAACTGGGCTTGGGCAGCCCCTTACTCGCATGCAGGGGACACGCACCTCATGGGCACCAACAACGCAGGTCCCATCTCACACAGAGGTACACTTCATGCCCCAATGCGCACCTCCACACTCAGTGTTTGATTTGGTGAAGAAAGTGCAAGTGCCCAGAATTTGTCTTCGAAGACTACCGACCACTTCCACCCCAGGACAGTTCACTTCCACCACTGGTGAGACCTACTCTGATGAGACACAGGCCCTTTTAAGTCAGTCTACTACATTCATTTAATATATGGAAAACTAATATGTGATTTGGAATAGGTAAAATAATATTGAATACACTTTTTATATTGGTTTATTATTCCCTGCCCGCTGGCTGTGCTTGCTCCCCCGGCCCCTGGTTCCCCTTCCCCTGGCTGTGCTTGCTCCCCTGCCACCTGGCTGTGCTTGCTTCCCTGCCCCCTCGCTGTGCTTGCTTCCCTGCCCCCTCGCTGTGCTTGCTTCCCTGCCCCCTCGCTGTGCTTGCTCTCCTGAGTGTGTGTGTGGCTCTGGGTGGGTGTGTGTGGCTCTGGGTGGGTGTGTGTGGCTCTGGGTGGGTGTGTGTGGCTCTGGGTGGGTGTATGTGGCTCTGGGTGTGTGTGTGTGTGTGTGTGTGTGTGTGTGGCTCTGGGTGTGTGTGTGTGGCTCTGGGTGTGGCTCTATGGCTCTGTGTGGGTCTGTGTGTGTGTGGGTCTGTGTGTGTGTGGGGGTCTGGGTCTGTGTGTGTGGCTCTGTGTGTGTGGCTGTGTGTGTGTGGCTCTGTGTGTGTGTGTGTGTGGGGGGGGGCTCTGTTGGTGTGGGTGGGTCTGTGTGTGGGTCTGTGTGTGTGTGTGGGTCTGTGTGTTTTTGTGTGGCCTTTGCCAGAGATTAAACTATTGCATTGTAAATGACAATGCCATTTATTGATCTGTTTTCAAAACCAACACATAAATAAAATGTTTGTCATTTACAATGCCAATAGCTCAAACTTTTCAAAAGGCGAAACCATTGCATTGTAAATGCTTGTTGTATTTGAGACAAGATGTGCTGCTGAATAGAGGACTTCTTTGAGGAGAGCTAGTTATAGTTTAGACAGTCAGTATTGTGTTTCCATAGTCTATACATAAAAAATTACTGGTGTTTGGATAGCCAATTTAAGGTATTGTTTTGGAAGAAATGCTTGGGGCTTTAGATACGTTTTAGCTGGAATCTGGTATTCTTGACCATATCTTTTACATCTAGATCAAGGTTGAGTAGTTTATCAAGCTTGAAGCAAAAGGATTTTGCAAAGGCACTCATTTTTAGTCCTGATCCATGTCTTTGAGTAAATAATGCAAATTTCCACAAAACATGAATGCTGATGTATAACAATGAAGAAAGATTAAGATACGTTATGATGTAGTCCTATTTATATATCTAATTAGTACTTTACTTATGCTGTCACTTCTTGTACCATGTTGGTTTGACAAATACTTGATTGCGTGGAATGTACCGGGCCCTTTCACGAAGCCCTTCCAGGCACTCATCATCGCTCTTGAATTCGTCAGGTAAGTCATAAAAGAAGTCGGGGACATCTACAAAGTTGAAGCATTCTTCAACTTCACAGCCCGGTCCAAGTCATCATAGGATGCGGGGAACCACGGACCCACTCTAGGGCCTGCTTCCATGCATCAGCCGTGGCTGCCTCTGGGTCCACTTTGGTTCTCCCTGAGTTTTCAGGAGCTGGAGGGACCCCCACCCAACTATGTGACTTTTATGAGGCATTTTTGCGCTGACCATTTCCCCGATTGGATTTCTGCCGGCAAGTCTGTCTTCTGCACCAATCAGGCCACCTGGGCCTCCCAGTCTTGCTCTCCAGTATTTTGGTACTGTTATCAGACAGATGGAGGTCGAGCGAAGCAGTCTGGAAGGGATGTGTTTTTTAAACATATTGAAGATATAAGAGGACCGTGATACTAGATAGAAGGCTTAGTGGCACATACACAGGGCCTTAAATCAGCATCTCTTATGAACAGGGACCCAATATAGCTGTCAAAGTAGGGATGAAGTGCAATTAAACTTCTTCATCTCAAAATCAGTCTGCTCACTGCATTCTTGATCAGTTGTAATCTCCTTACAAGGGAAGTCAGCAGTCCATCATAAAGAGCATTACCATAGTCCAGTTTGTTTAAGATCAGTGCTTGCGCCAGCAACAGTCTAGAGTGTTGAGGAATAAAAGAGAGGATTGGGTTTCATTAACAGAAAGCACGTAGACAGCAGCTTATTGATATGATGCTCAGACAAAAGCATGATGTCAAATAGAATGCCCAAATTACGGGCACTGGATGCTGGTTCTGGTTACTCTCCTAACTATTGGGACACCACATAGAGGGCCATAAAGAAGGATTACCATATATGAGAACCTCCTTTTTATCTGAATTTAACCAGAGAGAATTAGCATTCATCCACTTAGCCACCTTGATTAACAAACCTTTAAATTGCTCCTGGAGTTGAGAAATTGTTGTAATGCTGCTGCCCAGCCTGAGTGCCTGGGAGAGAGAATGGGATGTTCGTGATCGTGTGTGTGAGTGTAAGTTGGAGATGGGCTGAGCAGCAGTGAGGCTGCGCCTGGTGGGGTTCTCTCCTATGCAATCCTTTTTATCTGTTTTTTTTTGTTGTGTTAGAAAGGAGGATGGTGGTGTGCATGAGCCTTTCTACTTGTGTCACTGTTTATCTTTAATTTTGTATATTATGCTTCTTTTAATTGTCATCTTTTCTATATCTTGCAATGCGTATAATGCCTGTGGGCATTCTTTCTTTTACATTGCAAAGAAAGGTGATGCGTTATACAGCTGCTTCTCAGCCTCAGTGCCTAGGAGAGAGAATGTGGGTGAATGGTATGTTTGTGTGTGTGAGTGTGAGTTGGAGATGGGCTGAGCAGCAGTGAGGCTGCTCTTGATGGGTTTCCCCCCTATGTAACTCCTTACCTTAATAAACCTACATGGAAAACTAGCTGGATTGGATCTTACTCATTTTATTACAGAAACATTACCCTCCATGCGGATTATTATTTGAGTAGCATCTGCATAGTTGTGAAATTGAAAGCCAAAAGAGGCAATCAGGTCCGCCAAAGAAGCAACATGTTGACATCTGAAACTCCTTTCTTTTTTTCAAAAAAGATTCAAACCAGATAAGCAAATTGCCTCTCAGGCCAATTGCATATAAACTTTTCAATAAAATAGCATGAGAGACCGTCTCAAAGGGCGCTTAAGGATCAAGGAGGATGGGAGCCACTGACTTCCCTCAATCCAAGATCATACAAGTGTCACTAGGAGCGGCCATAAGTGTGGTTGCCGTGCTAAAGCAGGAACCCAGATTGGTGTTTACCCCTTTGTCTTCACTGTCCGAAACTAGCTGCCTCTTTACCCTGCTCTCTAAAATGATTGCAGAGCAAGGAAGGATAGAAATGGGTTGATAATTCAATGATATGCCAGTATCTAATATCTCCTTTTTCAAATAACTAATGCTGATTTATAAGAGACACAACGCCCCTTGCTAAAGAGTTGTTACACATAGAGGCTATCAAAGTGGAGGAAACGTTGGCTAGCTCCTTGAAAATCCTGATAGGGCAGGGATCAAGGGGAGAGCCAGAATTGATTATTGAAATTTTAGTTATCACCTTCTCTGTGATTGGTCAAAAGTCTGGCCAACAAACAGAGTGCTGAGCAACTTGATACGATCTTTCTACAGCTGCCGCTGTTGAGGTAGATGGTGACAGGATAACTGTGATGTTAGTCTGGACAAATCCTACCATTTCCAAACAGCATTTGCATGCGGGGTGTGGGGTGGGGAGTGGTAAGTAGTTTGCACATTTTGTCAAAGAGTTGTAGATCTCAAAAAGGCCTCTGGGAGAGTTATTTGCAAAAATTGTTTTATTGTGATAATAATTACATCTATTGGATTTCACAAGCTCTTTATATAATCTGAGTTCTGATTTATAAGCGTATTTCCCTGTTGCAGAGAAATCCTGTCTCCTGACCCTCTCTAGCCTTTTACATTTTCTTTTGGCCAAAATCAGGTTTTTTTTAAAGGTTTATTGGAATTTATTACAAATTCAAAAATAAGCTCACATAAACCACTTTTAGCATTAGCATACAACAATACAAAATTAGTAAAACGTGTCCAAATCTCCTGAAGAGATGTGCTCAATACAGAAGAGAAAGTATGATTAGTTCAATTATTACCAAATAAACAATCAGGAAAAAGAAAGATAAATCAAATGCAAAATCAGTTTTAATGGGTAACACCTCATCTAGGGTGCTTACGATCCAGGTATTAAACTGATTAATAACATCCATCAACACTGGTATTTGGCTTGGAACTTTCTAAACACTCCTTTTGTCTTTTATTATCCAGTTGTGACCAGGCACAATAACTTGTTTTCACAGGTGGTCTACTGGGTGGTCTGCTTTCTGCTATGTGTAGGCAAAAAAAAATGCTTTGTGGTCAGACCACAAAACTTCCTCAACAATATCCACTGTGATCAGCCCAACCCTGTCATAAATGTGGTCCAATTTATGCCCTGCCTGGTTGGTTGACTGTTGGACAAACTATTGCCGCTCCAGAACCGAGCAAATGTTGGCTATGTGAGAGGTATTAGTGCCCATGATATTGTCAAAATGAATATTTAGATCGTCCAATACTACTAGAAAATTAGAAATTCTGTAGAAACTGCCTCTCGGAACGAACTAGTAAAGTTCTTTGCGGGACCTACTCTATAAATCAACAAAAACTTCACTAAGCACTTATGATTTATTGTTAATCATATAGCAAGTGATTCAGTGTCTTGCATATTTGGTATAGGCCAAGTAAAGCATCCAAATTTCTCTTTGCAAATTAGGGCTCTCATCATAACCTGTTGGTTATTTGATTGTTTGAACTATCTAACATGTCATTCACCCCTTTAATCTATGCTGTCTTAAAAGTTATGCTTGTTATTATATGCATCTTATGCTATGCTACACTGTGCTATTTCTTTTATGTAAGTGCTCTGATACCCTCGGGTCTAGCTAGCGCTATATAAAACTTATAAAGGGCTACACCCCACCTATCTCAGATCATAGGTACAGCAAAAAACTACATCAGGGCAAAAGCCCTCCCTGATCCAGGTTTCTGTTACGAACACACAGTCTAGCTTCTTGTCCTTTAGCAGAATGCTGACATCAGCTATATGCATTACCTTTGATCACTGATTAATTAAGGTGCATTTAATGTTATTGAATTGGTCTAAGTTCATTCCGTATAGTGTTTACAGGGAGAGACCGCCACATGATTCACTAGTTGTTTCTCCTCACTGATGTTTGGTCAGATTTGAAATGTACTCACACCATCACCAATAACGTAAGGCTGAAAACATTGTAAGGAGGGATTACGGTTTCGAAGGACCACAGGACGGATGGTGCTTAGCGGAGAGAAACTTTTTTTTTTTTTTTTTACGTTCAAAAACCTTTATTCATATTCACATAGTTAACACCGCTCTTAAGCCAACAACCCGGAGGCAGGCAGCAACGTGATGCTATAATCTCACAATGCCATATTACACGGCCAGGTTGTCAACTGTATTCAGTTTCCGGCAGCAAATTGTATCAACTAAATGAAAGTTAGCGGTTATACATGTGATGCATAGATATTTGAGCAGAAAAGAAAAACAAAAAAAATGCACACATTCATAACTATACCCACTTTCCTATTTCTACAGTCCGATCACCACACATCCCCCCAATATGAGCGCTGTTTGGTAGTTACCCAGAATAGCAAGGTACAATCCATACACCGCAAGACACTCAGACTATACTGCCCTTGTATCGCATGTCTCACATGGTATATGGCACAGACGACCAGCACTTTCCTTTCATACAAGTCTCATATACTTCATCCACCTACACAGCCTCACTTTACCCACACAAGTCTGACCCCGTTTGACCCAGCCATCCCACCAAAGGCTTCCATATATCTACAGGTCTGGAGCGCTTTGTTACAAGTTCCCAATATGTCGTCAATTGATCTTTGCAATATACAGGCGATTTTAACCAACCCGCCACTGTTGGTGGATCTGCTCTCTTCCAGTGTAGCGCAATTTGTCTCTTGGCCAATAATAGCAAAAGAGCCACCAATTTCCGGGAACCGCATGGTATTTCCATAACAAAGCCCAAAAGTGCCATAAGCGGATTGACTTGTAAGTCTAGCTCTACAATGTGTCCTATATGCCGCAGTGCGTCAATCCAGTATCTCCCTATTTGTTCACATTCCCATGTTAAATGGAAAAACGTTGCCTCCTGTTCCCCACACCTCCAACATTTTGCGTCATTTTGGAGTCACATACGAAAGAGCTGTTTCGGTGTGCGATAAGTTCTATGCAAATAATTAAAATGGATGAGCCTCAACCGATAGTTAGGTGAGAGGTTTTCAAGCTGGGAGCAGCAGAAAAGCCATTGTTTGTCAGTTAGGATTATATTTGCTTCTCTTTCCCAAAGTGATCTCGACAAACTTATTAGAACAGGAGCAGTGTCCTGGGTAATACTATAGATACGTGTTATTAACTTGCAAGGTGAGCTATTGGCTAGAAGGTTCTCCAGCGCAGACAGTGTTGGTGGTGCCGCTGGAGATTCTGGATATCTAGCTTTGCATGCCGCCCTTAGTTGATAGTAAAGTAACATTTCAATGGCAGTAGGGTCATTCGGCTCACACATCTTCTGCAAAGATAAAAAGGTGTCATCTGGATATAAGTCACCTGCGGTGCCGAGTCCGCACTTGTGTGCTCTGTCCATCACGGCCTTGTCCGTGAATGGTCCTAGTAACGGGTTCCCCCCTATCGGCATAGATGGTGCGTAGAGCTCCGCAAGGCCTGCACGTTTAGCTATTTTCAGCCAGGCCCATATCACTATTTCGACCGTGTTGATATCCGTTGGGGATCTCCTATACGGGTGATATACAGTCACCTGAATTGGGGTAGGCGCTGCCACGTCCCTCTCCATTGCCACATGCGGTTGATAAGGGATAGGATGCTGCCAGTAATGCAGGTACTGGGCTTGTGCACTGTAAGCATATAATTCAAAGTCAGGGGCTGCAAGCCCCCCTTGATGAAATGAAAGTGTTAAAAGGTTCCACGAAACTCTAGGTTGTCTTTCCGCCCAGACCAATTCTAAAATGGCAGTCCTTAGACGTTTAAAAAATTGCACTGTAAGTGGCAGGGGGATATTGACAAATAAATAAAGCAATTTCGGCAGAATGACCATCTTAGTTATTGCTATACGTCCCGTCAAGGAGAGCGGTAGCGTTTTCCGCCTCTGCACCTTGACTTCCAGCCAGTCCATCGCTGTACCATAATTGGACAGCCATATTTCTTGTATTGAACGGCTGAATCTGATGCCCAGGTATTTGACCTTGTCCGTCGCCCACTCTATGGGAAATTCAGTATAACATTGTTTAGTTTCATCAGTCAGAGGCAGCATCACTGATTTTGACCAGTTGATGTGAATGTCCGTGAGTCCGCCATATCGCACCAACTCTCTCATCAGTGGATCAAAATGGTCAGTAGGGTTCATCATATTAATGGTCATGTCATCGGCGTACAAAGAGATAAGCAAGCCTCTCGAGGTGAAGCCAATGCTACTGTGCGTGTGATGTTGTCTTAGACGGGCCGCCAGGGGCTCCGTTGCAATAGCAAAGAGCAGTGGCGATAACGGGCATCCCTGCCTAGTTCCCCTCCTGATGTATATTGGGCCCGAAATTTGTCCATTAACCCTCACACGTGCCATGGGGGCGGTGTATAGTGTCCCTATTTGCTGGATAAATAGAGGGCTGAACCCCATACGCGTGAATAAGGCAAATAAGAACCCCACTCAAGAGAGTCGAAAGCCTTAGTAGCATCTAATAAGGCGGCAGCCGCCTGCACCTTAGGGTCTAGATAGTGCAGCAATCTGAACAGTACTCTCAAATTGTGAGAGGTTGACCTGCCCGACACAAAGCCAGATTGATCAGACAATGCAATTTGAGGTAACATAGGCTTCAATCTATCTGCCAGCAACTTAGCATATATCTTCGCGTCTAGATTAATTAGCGAGAGAGGGCGGTATGAGTCAGGGCAGGTCGGGTCCTTATTTGGCTTTAAAAGGGTTATTATCATGGCCTCCCTTAGCGTTGGTGGCAGTATTTCTATTTCCATTGATTCTATAAATACCTTGTGCAATCTAGGTGCTATTATATCTACGTATTCTTTATAGAAGGCCGCTGTCAATCCATCCGGACCTCAGGCCTTATCAGCGGGCATACCTGCAATGACTTCTCGAATATCATCTGCTGTGATCGGGAGGTCCATGTATTTTCTCGCACTGTCATTAAACCACGCCAGGGCGATCGTATCCAAGTATTCCGTTATCGCCTTATCATCTGGCGTTACCTGAGAGGTGTAAAGCGATTTGTAATATTCAGTCATCGTGTTCAGTATGTCCGGTGGTGTTCTAGCCGTCCTACCATCTATATCCCGCAGTTCAGTAATGTATTCTGTTCCTCTGGGTGCACGCAGCAAGGTGGCTAGAGTTTTCCCTGCACGGTCCCCCTCTCCATATCTCCTTGCCTGAGCATACTTGTTAAGGAAGGCAGTCTCTCTCTCAGCCTCCTCTTGATATTGTGTAAGTTTAGCCCTGAATTCAGCTTGTGTGGATGCCGAGGGAGCCGCCGTAATTGCAGTTTCCAACCTCGTTAGATCCCTCTCCAATCATTCCAGTGTGTCCCTGATGGATCTCAGCACACCTCTTTTGAGAGCCAAGCAGTTTCCCCTCATCACCACCTTGCAAGCTTCCCACAGCGTGTCTGGCGACTCTACTGAGCCCTCGTTGAGCTCATTGTACTCCACTATCTTATTTCGAAGCTCCTCCCGAAACACCTGGTCCAGCAGTGCCAGAGAGGGAAACCACCAGCTAAACGGCTGCACATATTGCGGTGGTATGGCAATTGTCACACCCACAGGCGCCTGATCAGACAGTGACCACGGAAGGTGCATTGCATCCATCACCCCAGAGTGTAAGTCTCTGGACAATAACTAGTAGTCTAGTCTCGACCATGCATTTCTATGAGCTGTTATACACGTGCCCGCCCGAACACCTGGATGAAGGGCCCTCCATGAGTCTACCAGTCCAGCTTCCGATATGATCTCCCCTACCATCTCTGCCGCCTTGGGGTGGTGCTCCCGAGGTACTCCCTGTCTGTCAAGTAAAGGGGATAATACTACATTAAAGTCTTCACCCCAAAGCACTGCCACTGAGCCGCATATCTGTATTTATTTATTTATTTATTTAGTATTTTGTAGAGCGCACAGCTACCTCCGACGGAGGTGTCCCGGCGCTGAAGACATTATCTCAGAGGGTCATGGGAGTGTGGAGAAAGAACTAGAGTTAGATCTGGGAAAAAAAACAGGTCTTTAGTTTTTTCCGGAATAGGGGTTCTGACGTCAGAAATCTTAACTCAGTGGGCAATTGATTCCATAGTTTGGAAGTGGCAACTGCAAGGGCCCTTCCTCCCGTGCGTGCAAGATGAAAACGGGGGCAGGTCATGAGGCGTAGATGGTTAGATCTGAGGTCTCATGATGCCACAAATTCTGGAAAAACAAAGGGCAGTCTGTATTAGGGCCGTACACATTCACGAGTAGCACCTGGATACCACATAACGTACCCAAAAGCAATATAAATCTACCTTCCGGATCTATTATTTTTTTGTGGGTTTTCCACTGTAGGCTTTTACGGATTAATATCACCACCCCCTGGCATAGTTGGAGTAAGGGGCCTCCGCAACTTCTCCCCATCTACCATGTTTGAACACCGGTGAATTATCAGTTGCCAAGTGAGTTTCTTGTAACAAACAAATATCCACTTCCTTTCGCAACAAGTAGGAATGCACTAGTCTTGTCTTTCTACGGTCATTCATCCCTCGTATGTTCCAAGAAATACATGTAATGTTCTTCACAGTGGATCAGGGTCTGGCACATATTCCATAACGCTTAGTCCTATTATTTCAGGCAAATAGTGTCTTCTTTTCATAGGTACTCCAAACAACATACTAACAGTACCTGCGAACATATCAGGCTGCCATCTAGGTTGTCCGTGCATCCGTACATATTGAGGTAGTGGTGGCTGTGTCTTGAAACATAATAGGTGCAAACCATATAACATGAACTTAAGTGTTTCCTCTGCTTTCCACAACATCACAGGCAGGCTCATCCAACCCCAAAATGCATGCATATGTAGCGTCTCCTGCTGTGTCTGAACCCCCCCCCAACTGTTTCATGCGACTCTCCAGTCTCACTCTTCCTCCCAACCCACCCACACCAACCCCCCAATCAGGTTGTGTATTCACCCCTCCCACCATCCACCTCCCTACCTCAACCAAGACCAATATCAAAAATACAGTCCGAATAGTGGGAATCATCCCAGAGTGGCCACCATACTTCCCTGTTCTCGTGACAGGGTGACCGAGCGCTGACACTACCTCTGCATCTCAAGGACGCACCTGCTCGGGTTGAGCTATTTAGCTAGTGGGGACATTAAAGCACTATTACATACTGGAAACTCTCCCCAATGGACATGAAAGCATCCCTCGTCAATATTTAGGTGTGTGCCATAGCAACTACTTCCCTACGTACACATTTCTAGGCCTCGGCATTTCACCAAAAAAAACATGTTATTCAATGTCACTTAGCCTGTCAGCAGATTCCCGTCCCTCCGGCGTCGTCTGTTGCTTCTGATCTTTGGCCAATTGCTTGGCATATTGGAGCGCCGCCTTTGCATCCACAAAAAATGTAGGTCTGCCAGGGCCCTGCACCCTCAGCTTCGCTGGGTATATTAACGCATATTTGGTACCTGTTTGTTGAAAGATCTTTTTCGCCGGTATAAACTCCCTGCGAGCAGCCTGTACCTGCAAGGTAAAATCCAGATATAGCGCTATGTCATTTCCGCGATACTGAATCTTGTCCTTTTCCCTTGCCAGGCATAGTATTGTTTCCCGGTCCTTGTAGTTTAGAACTCTGGCCAATATCGGCCTGGGCGGAACCCCTGGTTTTGGTCTGGGCCCTAGGGATCTATGCGCTCTCTCGATCAAGAACATCGGGGACAAGCCATCTCCAAACAGGTCTTTCATCATGTCCTCAATATAACGTTCCATGTTTGGAATGTCTGTGGATTCCGCCACTCCCGTTATGCGTACATTGTTCCGCCGTGATCTCGCTTCCAAATCCTCGTTCTTTTGTTAGATTAGAGCCAGTACCTTATCCATACCTGTCACTTTCTTTTCGAGCTCAGTCTGTCCCTCCTCCGATTCGGTGACTCGCGTTTCCAACACACTAACCCTTCCTTCTTGCTTATCCATTCGTCACGTGATTCCATCCATTCGTGCAGCCAAAGTGTCCATTTTAGTGTCGATGCCCTGCAGGCTCGTTTCCAGGTCTTGGAACATGGATCTAATATCCTCAGCCCGTATCTGATTTGCACCTTCATCCACCGCATCCTGGTCTACGTGCTCCGGACCAGGCGGCTTCGGCGTTTTTTTATCAAAAGTAATTTTGGGCTGGCGTGTTTCCGGCTTGCCCATTGCAGCACCTGCACAATCGCACCCCTTGCAGGTCAACCTCTCAACAGCCCACTCGATCTCCGGATACCAAGACTGTTTCTCAGCAGGGCTGCCCTGCACAGATCTAGTGTCTTCCGCACAGCATGCAACAGCGAGGAATCTCACATTCCACCTCGTCTCCACGCTATATACATACAATGTATCTCCCCTCAAAGTCGTATGTAGACACTGCCGCCACTTACTACAGATGTGATCCCATCGCTCTGATATATCAGATCCCCAGTTATATCGGAGTCGCAAAGGCCGCCAACTTGACGCTATCGTATGACAAACCACTACCGCATCAGCAGGCACCGAGTTTCAGCACCTTGAAGCCGCTATGTTATGTGCGAACAGGCAATTCGGACCCATACAACTCCTTAGTGACAATAGTTCCGCCCCGCTGCCCAGCAGGAGCTCAGATGGAGTCATGCACGTTCAATACATGGCGTGTCGTTCGACGTGCCTGCATCCACCAAAGTCCCAATTACCAGATCTGCATGAGGGGCAGTATACATGCATAGGTGCCACCATCTGCCAGAGACCACGTGGAGGGGAGTACCGTTCCGGTGAGCGCAGCCCATTCACTTCAATGGCGGTTTGCCCCTCTTCCACAGGCTACCTCGTAGGCTGCTCACGACAGCACCACAGCTTTTGCGCCAGCGTTCCTCCCCAGGCTCACCTGCGCATTATTACCAATGAGCTAGGCAGTCCTCACCTCATCTTCCTCAAGATATCAGTGTACATCAGGTCTGTAGAGCGCATTTTTACAGGTCAATCTACTCCGTCTCAAAATGGCCGCCCATATCTGCGTCCGGTTATATACTCCCCCTTCTCCGAGCACACCGAACTTCCGTGTGCCTTGGGTGTTGTGACTGCCAATATTTCAAAATTCGTAGTGTATCAGCGCAGTGTACACTTTGTTTAATTATCTGCTTCTTCCCGATCCCCAGCAATCTCCACCTGTCTGCGGCGTTATTGCAGGCCTCGCGGTCATGTCACGGGGGCACTATTTCGCTCCGGTCTCCGGCACCACAATCACAGACACAACCATGTCCGCTCTGGCGAGTATCACAGATAAGTCCAGCGCCGATCTCCGCTGTGTCGCAGCTCTCACTGCCCGCAGGTCAGCCGCCAATCGAGTCCCCGGTCACGCTGGTTATATTAGGCCGCACCACCGCCACGAGTGTCCTGCAGTGTCAGCCGCGCATCTGTTGACACTGCGGCTCCAATCCTGCAGGAGGGCAGCGCAGAGGGTAGTAGCAAGCTCCGGTCCCCGGCAGGTCCGAGAGACAGCATTAGAACATCGGATTATTGACGGATTTTGTGCTCAGTCGGCAGAGCTGCAAACTTAGGCAGCCATTCCACTCAGCGGCCAAGCCACGCCCCCCTAGCGGAGAGAACCTCACATATAAAAGTAACTCACAAGTACATTTTCCTTGGTCGTCCACTGTAGCAAATTGGGCAGCATGCTGGGCCCTGTCCCGGAGCTAGAGCGGAAGGGCACAAGTTCAAGTTCAAAAATTTGTATAGCGCACTACTCACCCAGAGGGTCTCAAGGCGCTTGGGGAGGGGGGGTACTTTACTTATCGAATATCCAAGTTTTTAGTTGCTTTCTGAAGGAGAGGTGGTTCTGTGTAAGGCGGAGGTGGGGGGGAGAGAATTCCAGGTTTTGGCCGCTAAGTCGGAGAAGGATCTTCCCCCCATGGTGGATCTATGGATGCGCGGAATTGCGGCGAGGGCTTGATTGGACGATCGTAGTTGGCGGGTGGGGGTGTAAAAGAACAGTCGCGTGTTGAGGCATTCGGGTCCTAGGTCGTAGAGGGCTTTGTGTGCGTGGGTGAGGAGACGGAACGTTATTCTCTTGTTGACGGGGAGCCAGTCGAGGTCTTTCAGGTGACCGGAAATTTGAGCTTGACGGGGGATGTCAAGTATGAGTCTGACTGAGGCGTTTTGGATTCAATGGAGTTTTTTCTGTAGTTTGGCTGTGGTTCCGGCGTACAGGGTGTTTCCGTAATCCAGTCGGCTTGTGACCAGTGCGTGGGTGACCGTCTTTCTTGTTTCGGTGGGGATCCAGCGGAAGAATTTTTTGAGCATGCGTAGGATGTTGAAGCATGAAGATGAGACGGCGTTGACTTGTCTGGTCATCGAGAGGGAGGAGTCCAGGATGAATCCCAGGTTACGTGCGTGGTCCGTAGGTATGGGTGCGGTTCCCAGGGCTGGTGGCCACCATGAGTCATCCCAGGCAGCGGGGGATGAACCTAAGATGAGGACTTTCGTTTTGTCCGAGTTCAGTTTTAAACGGCTGTTCTTCATCCACTCGGCTACTTCTTTCATTCCTTCGTGTAAGTTGGTTTTGCCGGAGTTTGGGTCTTTGGTGAGGGAGAGGATCAGCTGGGTGTCGTCTGCGTAGGAGATGATGTTGAGGTTGTGTTGGCGTGCGATGGATGCGAGGGGGCTCATGTATACGTTGAAGAGGGTGGGACTGAGTGATGATCCTTGCGGGACGCCGCAGATGACTTCGGTGGCCTCCGATCTAAAAGGGGGAGGCGGACTCTCTGCGTTCTACCGGCGAGGAATGAGGTGATCCAGTACAATGCTTTTCCTTGGATTCCGACGTTGCTGAGGCATTGTATGAGGGTGCTATGACAGACTGTGTCGAAGGCTGCGGAGAGGTCAAGTAGTATGAGGGCAACTGTTTCTCCGTTGTCCAGTAGAGTTCGAATGTCGTCTGTTGCTGCGATGAGGGCGGTTTCGGTGCTGTGTTTGGCTCGGAAGCCGGATTGTGAGGGGTCGAGGGAATTGTTGGATTCGAGGAAGGCGGCGAGCTGACTGTTGACGGCTTTCTCAATGACTTTGGCTGGGAATGAGAGGAGCGAGATGGGGCGGTAGTTCTTAAGTTCAGTGGGGTCTGCTGTGGGTTTCTTCAGAAGGGCGCTGAGTTCGGCATGTTTCCAGCTTTTTTTTTTTTTTTTTTTTTTAATTTTTTTTATTTTTGAAAACCTTTATTGGTCATAAACACATGGAGTACAGCTCAGTGCCTACAACCCACATTCCTGGGCCGGCTTTCACAGTGTCTCGAAAGAGGATGGACATGCAGTCCTAGTAACGTTATGGGATGCACACAGCAAGCCGCCTACAACCCATCCGGGCCGGCCGCGTTAGTATGAAACATGGGTCATATAGGAAATTGCAGGAAATCATCTTGATTACACTGTGAGTCTTGAGCAGCAAAGCAATGAGGTTACTTTTTACATTTAAAACAACTTAACAACATAACATTTCCATTTCCTTCCCCCAGCGATTCCTCCATACCGGAGCAGTGGAATGATGGAGCTTAGTTGCGCGGGGGGCGCAGGGTCGAAGTCACTATCCAGCATCGGATGCCAGGCAATGCTGGTCGTGTCATTACTACTGCAATAATGTTGACTCAACCCCGGGGAAGGTAGTTTGCTCGCTTGCCATGTAGAGAGTGCGATATTGTGTCGTGCTATGGATGTGTTGTAGTGGATGATTGTCTGAATGAGAATATCCGTTCCGAACCAAGTCCGAATAATACAAGAGGTGAGAGGGGGAGGGGGGGACGTTCGTCACCCCGCAATCCCGTCACACCACGTTCCGTATGTTATGTACCAGGGGGGGCGTAACAGTATGTGCTGCGTGTGTTCACATACGCAGGTCCCAAAGTAAGCCATGTCCAGCAGGGGGTAGCATACGTTGGAGGCGCGTGTTGGGGTAATGCCATTGAAAGTGTGTGAATGGGCATAGCCCCCGTGTGTGAACGGAGCGGTTATCGCTGCAGTCCACCCCTCAATTATCCCCCTCCACAGAATGCTCATCATTGTGTAAGTGAAGTAGGTACGAAGTAAGAGGGCCCCATAGATCTTTGGGTCGTGATTTAGGTGGTAAGAGGTCAGCATAGTTGTGTAATTGTTCTTGCCAGGTAGCCATGCAACTCAACCAGTCCTTAAATTTAGGTGCCCGCCCTCTGCCCCATCTGCATGCCACCTGACGTTTGGCCAGAAGGAGGCTCAGTGCAAAAAATTTGCGGTTCGTCTTAACAGCAGGGTGAGCTAGTCCGAGCAGCGCTATCTTAGGACAAGGGTCTATGGATAGTCCGAGCATTTCCGAGAGAGCGTCAAACACTTCCACCCAGTACATGGCGACTGCTTGGCATCCCCATGCTAGGTGTATAAAATCTGCCCCCGGGATGCCACAACGGAGACATCTATCGTCGTCTTTGAGGCCCAGGCGGTGCAATTTTGCCGGTGTGAAATAGAGCCGGTGCAAGAATTTATAATGGATCAGTCGGAGACGTGTGTTTCCGGTTACAGCATGTGTGTGAGAGCAGCTCGTCTCCCACTGCTCGTCAGATATGGGTTCGGGTAGGTCAGCGTCCCAGTCCTGCCGGGCTCTAAAGGAGGGGGGCAATGGAGCCACCTGGACGTGTTTGTACAACATGGAGACTACATGTTTCGGGACCGTGGCCTGGAGCAGGGAGTGCAGAGGCGCCATGATTTCTGGTTCGTCCGGGAAATTGGGCGTGACGGATTTTATGTTTTGTCGGAGGCGGACATAGAGGAAAGTATCCATCATCGTGGGGGTGTTGTCCCCAAAAATCTGCACAGCTGTGCGGAAGGCGCCCTGCAGGTAAAGATCTCCCCATGTGTTTATAGCGTATTTGGCAAGGAATTTACGTCCCAATTCTTCTCGGGCGATACTCACCCTGGGGTCATTAGCCACCGCCATTAGAGGCGAGTAGGCGAATAGTACTCCCATATGCCCTGCAATGCGCTTCCAGGCTCTGACAGTACAGTCCACCGTAGACGGGTCCCTGTCGGTCATACTGACCGTAGTATAGAGATACCCAGAGGGTTTTTCTGGTCTCATATAACCATCCTCAACCGCCAGGTGGGCCATAAATGGAGGGGGATGGAACCAGTACGCCGCAAAATGGCCCTGGGCACAATCGTAATATTTTCGGAAGTCCGGGACTTCAAACCCTCCCTGGTGGTAAGGTAACATCAGGGTTTTCAAACTAAGTCTAGCTTGTTTGCCTCCCCAGATCAGTCGCGAGAGCTGGGAGTCGAGGGCCCTAAAAAAGCAAGACCCCGGGCTATAGGGAATATTCGTAAAAAGATACAATAGTTTGGGGAGGACCACCATCTTAATAAGTGATATGCGGCCCGCCATGGATAGAGGAAGATGTAGCCACCGTGTAACGCTGTCTGACAATTTGTCCAGGACCGTCCCATAGTTAGCTCGGATAAGGTCCTCTCTATTCCTGGTGATTTTGATTCCTAGATATTTTATTTCATCGGATTCCCACACCAGGGGGTAGTCAAGGGGAAATTCCGAGGTCTTGTCTGTCAAGGGGAACATAGCAGATTTCGCCCAGTTGATCTGTATCCCCGCTATAGCCCCAAATTTAGTAATCTCGCGCAATAAGGGATTTAGATTATCTCGTGGATTGTCTACGTATAGGGTCATGTCATCAGCGTATAGTGCAATCAGGAGTTGCCGTTCCGGGTAGACTAGTGCACGATGTTTGTGGTGTTGTCTAAGCTTCGCGGCTAGGGGTTCGATGGCGATAGCGAAGAGTATCGGGGACAGAGGGCAACCCTGTCGGGTACCCCGATAGATCTCAAACGGAGCAGAGCGCGCACCGTTGAGTAGCACCGTAGCTTGGGGTTTATAGTATAACAGCCGAATCCAGTCAAGAAAATTAAAGGGGACTCCCATCCTCTCGAGCAGTGTAAGAAGGTAGTCCCACTCCAGGGAATCGAACGCCTTTGTAGCGTCCAGGAAAATGGCAGCAGCCTCGCACCTGGGGTTGATATCTTGCAGCACTGCTTGTAAGGTACGCAAATTATGGGACGTGGCACGGTTCGGAACGAACCCCGCCTGATCTGGAAGGACGAGTCTTTCCATAAGGAGGTTAAGACGTGTAGCGAGAACTTTAGCTAAGATCTTGCTGTCCGTATTCAATAGCGAGAGGGGCCTGAAGGAATCGCAATGTTCGGGTGGTTTACCTGGTTTCAGCAGCGACGTTATTAAGGCTTCCCGCATCGTGAGGGGGAGTGAGCCTTCTTCCAATGCCGCATAAAAGACCTGTTTCAGTATGGGTGCTAGTACATGTAGAAAGGATTTATAAAAATCTATCGGAAGGCCGTCCGACCCCGGTGCTTTCCCTGACTTCATGGACATGATGGCATCCTTGATCTCATCAAGTTCGAGCTCATGATGAAGGAATTTTTGCTGGGACGGTCCCAGCCAGGCAATAGCAGTGTCCTCTAGATATTCCTGCAAGTTGAGCGTGTCGTTCCTATGTGAGGTGTAAAGCGAGGTGTAGTGTTCAGTTAACACTTGGAGCTGTGTCACGGTATCGTGGTGCGGTGTGCCATGTTTGTCTAATAAAGTCGGGACATAATTTTGATATCGAGGGGTTCTGACTGCATTGGCCAGCGCCTTGCCAGGTCTGTCTCCCTCACCATGTAGCCGAGCATTAAAGGGCTTACCCAGAAATTTGCCTTCCCTATCCGCCGCTTCTGAGTATTCGTTCAGTTTGTCCCTGATCTGAGCATGTACTGCGCCGTCCCAGTCTCCATTCGCCATTTCTCGCTCCAGCTGACGGAGCTCCAATTCAAGCTTGTGTATGTCTGTTCGCAGCGCTTTTAGAACTCCCCCCCCTTTGGCGATACAGCTCCCCCTCATTGTCACTTTAAAGGCCTCCCAAACTGTAGTGAGACTAGAAACTGAGTTAATATTCCGTTCAAAGAACTCTGTGATTTCCTGTTCCAATTCAGCAGTGAAGGCAGTGTCAGTCAGGTGTGCGGGATTTAGGCGCCAGTTCAGGAAAGGGGGAGTTGTAAGGGGAATGGTTAGGGAGAGAAGAACCGGGGAGTGGTCCGAGTATGTGCGCGCCAGGTGACTTGCTTTGGTTAACCATGGGGATAGACCTGCTGAGACAAATATATAGTCCAGGCGGGCCCATGTGGAGTGGAATGCAGAGCAATGAGTACCCTGTTTGGTGGTGGGATGCATATGTCGCCACGCATCCACCAGGCGGTGCTCCTTCAGTATTCCTATTAGTGATCTCTGAGTATTAGAATAATGAGAGGCATGTGGGTGCGATCTATCCTGTGCGGGTATGAGGGCCGTGTTGAAATCTCCCCCCAGCACCACGTGATCTATCCCCAAAGCCTGTATTTTCCCCCATAGGGTGAGAAGAGCATCAGGGTCATCCGTGTTAGGACCATAATAACATGCAAACAGTATTGTGTGTGAGTGTAATTTCCCCCATAGCATACAGTAGCGCCCCTCAGCATCTACCTCAGTCCCAGCTGGAGTGAAATGTATTCCTCGTTTCACCAGTATTACCACCCCTCTAGCGTAATTAGAATAGGAGGAGAACACCCTGCTCACAGCCCATTTAGAAGCGAATGGAGGGGAACCGCTAGGCATCAGATGAGTTTCTTGCAGCATAGCTACAGATATCCCGTGTCTGTCAAGATACCCCAGTATTTGTCTTTTTTTCTTTGGGTTGTTCAGCCCCCGTATATTCCAGGAGGCTACTCGGAACTGCGAAGCGGGCAGTGGTTCAGCTACGTCTCCCATATTTCTAACGGAAAAAATGAGCGCCAATCATCCACAACATCCATGCACAAATAACAAATGGCAGCAAATATAGGAATCGAAACCCAACTACCCTCTCGGTATGCCCAACTGCTAATGTGGACAACAAACATTTCTGTCCTGCAGGTGATATGTCGGAACATTCCCCCACCCACTCCGGCAACCCCAACTCGCCGGGCATCCTGAACCCACCCAATCCCCATTATCCCTCCCACTCCCCAACTTAAAAACCCTAGAAATGTCACGTATCCCTCCATTCTACCACAAGAAGGGGGGGTTTGGGGCTCGCCCATTGGGGTACCGCACTAGGGGCACCAAACCTGCCATCCACCTCCCTACTCGCACCCACTTGGAACCAGGCAAAGACCCGGTCTCTCGGCGTGGGACGGAGGTGGGCGATCGAGCCTGCCAAATATGTATACCAAGTCAAGCAACATTATCAATTTGTATCTCACCGTGGTGTAGGCTTCTAGTCCGTCACCACTTCTTGTCCACGGAGCGGTCACTGTGAATATGGACTATTCCTGTTGGTTCATAGGCGAAGTGGATCTGGAGCGATGGGATTCAGCGCCTCCTCTGGTTTCGTCCGCCCTGTGGTGCTTAAGAAAGTCCTCCACCTGTTGAGGATTTTGAAAGAAGTGCTGTTTGCCCCCGTAGGAAATCTTCAATTTAGCCGGGTACAACATGGCGTATGTCAACTCTCGATCCTGGAGATTTTTCTTTACACCTATGAATTTCCTCCTGGCTTCCTGTACTGCCTGGGTGAAGTCCGGGAAAAATGAGAGTGTAGTGTTACAGTAACTCACCGTGCCAATCTCTCTCGCTCGTCGGAGCACTGCGTCCCGGTCTCTATAATTGAGAAATCTCGCTATGATGGGCCGAGGTTGGGCACCTGGCGGTGGGCGTGCGGCCAAGGACCTGTGGGCTCGCTCCACTATTAAGTGCGAGGAGAACGATTCCTTACCAAAGAGTTCGACGACCAGATTTTCAATGAACACCTCCATTTTCCCAGTGTTGGTGGACTCTGCAAGGCCCAGGACGCGGATGTTGTTGCGCCTGGACCTGGCTTCTAAATCCTCGTTTTTCTCCGCGATGATTTTTAAGAGCCTGTCCATTTGGGTCACCTGCCTGGCGTTCGTAGTGGCACCATCTTCCAGATCTGATATTCTATCTTCCGCTTCCTTGAGTCTGGTGTCGTGCTGTTCCAGTTTGGTAACCACACTGTCCATGCGAGTATTGATCGTGTCAACCTTGGCGTCAATGCTTGTCAGACTCTGTTGCATGGTCAGCAGCAAGGCTTTCCAGTCGTCCCCCGGTGGTCCACGGGCAGGAGGGGTACCTTCGGGTTCGTGCATGGTTCTGGAGGCCCGTTTAGATTCAAACGGTATTTTGGTCTGTTTGGCGTCATTGCGGCCCATGTCGCGTCTAGGTGCACGCGCAGCCGGCGTGGTAGGAGCAGCCAGTGTGTGGTGACGCGAAGTAGCGTCTATGTGACAAGGCGGAGTGGCCGGGCGAGAAAGAACACTTGTGGAAGTGGCACTATGGGCGCAGTGTAGTTCAGAGGTGACGTCTGTCTGAATTCTTCGGCTCACGAGCCCAAAGTAGTGAGGTAGGGCTTGTGAACAATGTCTCCCCAGCCTCCGGTGAAGCAGGAGAAGCAATTAACTTTAGCTAGATCAGCCCATCGACACATCAGCCAGGGTCCCTCTGTGCGGGCCACAACAGGAGAGTAACCAGAAGAGCAACCAGGAAAGCAGTACCTGTAAGGGGGGCCAGATCACATCGCAGGTTGCGTCCTGTAGCAGAGCAAGTGGTTTTGGGCAGATATCGCCGGCCCTGTGCCAACGTTCAGCGTAACCGGAGGGCAAGGTCACGTGGGCATGCGAAGGAGCAGTGAGGCGGCCTCCGCGCCCCGTCAGTGTGCGCTGGGAACGACGTGCTCTCTGGGCCGGTGTGTTGACAACCCCCCGGCAGTGCACCTCGTGTGCTGAAAGGCGGGAAGGACGCTTCAGGAGAGCAGGCGAGTGCAGAGAGCGCCGTATGAGATGCATGCAGGGTCACACAAGCAGCATGAACGAGCCCACAGCCCTAAGGGAGCCAGCAGGTAGACCACAGCGCTGTGAGGGCGGCGGGAGGGTCAGAAACAGCAAGTGGGGCCAGCGTAGCCTCAATGCGCTACAGCGCAGGATATATGGCTGCTCCCTGCAAGAGTTCAGTAGTGCCCCATCTGTATCAGCGCCTCTGCAGTCCCTAAAGTAGTGTGGGAGGCGGCTCCTGATAGTGCGTCCTGTCACTGTTCGCTGAAATCCGCTCCGCCGCTAATGGCCGTGTTCGCGCCTTTTTCCGCCGTTAACGGCCTTCCGCAGTCACTCCCAGGACGCGGCAGCAAGAAGAAGGGCTCACCTTCAATGCAGGGAGGTCCCCATCCAGCAAGAGGCAGGCGCAGAGGAAGCGACGGTTGAACGTGTGCTCCGCAGTTGATGATGTGGCCGCAGCTCCGATTAGGCCGCAAATCCCCGGAGTTTCCTGGCCAGTCGGTCCCGGAGCGGCGGGTCACTGGCAGACAGCCCGAGCCGCCTCCGAGCAAAGCCGCTGATATCTCCGCTTCCAGGCGGGCGATTTCGACGCTGCTGGCACCGCTGAGTGCAGGAAAGCGCTGCGGTCACCACGGTGGGGAGATAGAACAGGTATCCCCGGTCAGGATGGTCAGCAGGATCGGTCAAAGGCTCGATCTGGCGAGAGCCTCACTACAGTGCGGCCATCTTGGTTTGGCGCCACCTAGCGCCCATGTTTCCAGCTTTCCGGGAAGGTAGCGGAGTTGAGGGAGCAGTTGATGACGTCACGGAGATGCGGTGCGATAATGGAGTCTGCTTTGTTGAAAATGTGGTGGGGACATGGGTCGGTTGGTGATCCCGAGTGGATGGAGTTCATCAGTCGGATGGTGTCTTCAGTGGTGATTGGGTTCCAGGCGCAAAGGTTGTTAGAGGGTGGTTTAGGTTCGGAGGTGGGTGGAGTGGACTGGTCTTCGGACTGGATTCCAAAGCTGTTATGTATGTCAGCGATTTTGTTGTGGAAGAATGAGGCTAGGGAGTCACAGAGGTCTTGTGAGGGAGTGATGTCGGTGGTGCCGGCGGTGGGGTTGGTAAATTCTTTGACGATGTTAAATAGTTCCTTGCTGTTTTGGGCGTTGTTGTCAAGGCGATCCTTGAATGCTGATTTTTTGGTGGATCGGATCAGTTGGTGGTGTTTGCGGGTGGCGTTCTTGAAGGTGGCCAGGTTGTCGGTGGTTGGGTTTTTTCTCCAGGCTTTCTCGAGGGTACAACAGAGCTTCTTGGATTTCTTAAGGTCATCGTTGAACCAGGGGGCTTTTTTGCTTCCTTGCTTGATTTGATGGTTTTTCAAAGGTGCTAGTTCGTCAGCGCTGTGGGTGATCCATTGTGTGAGGTTGGTGGCTGCTTGGTTTGGGTCCGATGATTTGGCAGGAGGGTTTTGGTGAAGCGATGTGAGGAGCTGGTCGGTGGTAATTTTGTTCCAGTTTCTTCGGGGAATAGGTTGTGGGGGGTTGTGGGTCGTGGTCTTTTTGTAGTTGAAGTGAACGCAGCTGTGGTCCGTCCAGTGGAGAGCTGTGGTGTGATTGAAGGAAATGTGCTTGCTGGAGGTGAAGATTGGGTCGAGCGTGTGTCCGGCATAGTGGGTGGGGGTGTTGACAAGTTGTTCGAGTCCGAGGTTGGCCAGGTTGTCCAGAAAGGTGGTGGTGTTGCTGTCGTTTTTCTTTTCCAGATGGAAGTTGAGGTCTCCCAGTAGAATGTAGTCCTTGGAGGGGAGGGCGTGTGGGCTGATGAAGTCAGTGATGTCTTCGCTGAATTGTGTGCGGGGTCCTGGTGGTCTGTAGATGAGGGTGCCTCTGAGTGTGGTGTTGGGGTCGGTGTGTATCTGGAAGTGAAGGTGTTCGGCGGCAGCGAGGTTATCGTCAGAACTGGTCGTGATGCGGATGGTGTTCTTATGTACGATGGCGATGCCCCCTCCTGTTTGGTTGGTGCGGTCCTTTCGGATGATCTTGTAGCCGTCCGGGATGGCTATGGCGATGTCGGGAGCTGATGATGCATTCATCCAGGTTTCTGTAAGGAAGGCGACGTCCGGCGATGTAGTGTCGAGTAGGTTCCAGAGTTCAATGGCGTGTCTGTGGACCAAGCGGGTGTTGAGCAGGATGCATTTCAGGTGGTTGGTGTCGGAGCTCTGTTTGTAGTTTGTGGATTTGGTGCGGGTCCTGATGCAGTCAAACTTGCAGGAGTGGCAGGTGAAGGGTCCATGGGTGTGTCCTGGGGTGGCTTGGTAGAAGTTTGGAGGTCGGCCGGGGTTAAGGGCAGAGAGGGTAGCGTCGTCGTATGTTATGCGGGTGGAGTGGGATTTACGGGGGGCAGGGGGTCTGGCGCTGGGCGCGGTCCAGGCGCGGACGGGCGTAGACGGGCTTACCTTTGGCACGCCTTCGGCGCGCATGGGGCGCGTCCGCTGCGCGTGAACGCTGCGCGTACAAGCATCTGTCATAAGTAGATAGTGGAGGGGGGTGGGGCGAGGGAGGGTCAGCTGGGAGGCGGGAGCGGGATGGAGAGACGGGCTGGAAGTCACAACAACAAAATGGCTGCAAAACAAACGCGAAGCAGGACGAGATTGGGGCACAAGTAGCAGTGTAGCAATGATGTGGGCAGAGGCACCGGCACAATCAGTCCGAAATTGATTAACAGGCAATGCAAAATTAGCACTCAAGCGCTACGATTTCAAGCAGGCACACGTGTAAATACACGCTATGAAAATTATAAGCAGGCACAAGTGTAAATACACGCTATGAAAATTATAAGCGGTGAGAGCGGAGCCAAATCAGATAATGCCAGCAATGATCAGTAAAGCGCTAAGGTTCCCGGCAATGATCAGTAAAGCGCTACGATACCAGCAATGATCAGTAAAGCGCTACGAAACCAGGACAGCAGGGAGCGTGGGGAGCGACCGTTTCTGCACGAGTCAGGACGGTCACAACGCTTGGACGCACAGGTCAGTTCTTATCTTCTAGTGGGAGGGAGGGTCAGCTGGGAGGCGGGAGCGGGGTGGAGAGACGGGCTGGAAGTCACAACAACAAAATGGCTGCAAAACAAATGCGAAGCAGGACGAGATTGGGGCACAAGCAGCAGTGTAGCAATGATGTGGGCAGAGGCACCGGCACAATCAGTCCGAAATTGATTAACAGGCAATGCAGAATTAGCACTCAAGCGCTACGATTTCAAGCAGGCACACGTGTAAATACAAGCTATGAAAATTATAAGCAGGCACAAGTGTAAATACACGCTATGAAAATTATAAGCGGTGAGAGCAGAGCCAAATCAGATAATGCCAGCAATGATCAGTAAAGCGCTACGATACCAGCAATGATCAGTAAAGCGCTACGATACCAGCAATGATCAGTAAAGCGCTACGAAACCAGGACAGCAGGGAGCGTGGGGAGCGACCGTTTCTGCACGAGTCAGGACGGTCACAGATGGGCTTGCCTGTGGTGCGCCAGCGGCACGCCTGATGCATGGACACAAGTAATCCATCCTAATGTAACCTGAGGCCAGTCTGCCCATGGCATCAGGAGAAACACTGGAGTGTGCACAATGAAAATGGCTGATCTATTATGTGGGACGCCCACAAGGGGAAAAATGTTGGTTTTGTGTTTCACTGTGTCAGCCAAAGAATCAGTACTCCCACACAAAATCACATTAAAACTGTGGGGCATATTACCAACAAGTAGCGATAATTATCGCTAAATAGCCTTAGCGACGATTTTTTTATCGCAGGATATGTTAGCGGAGAAAACATGCTATTAGCAACGTTTTTCTCCATTGTGCTAAAATATCCAGCGATAGCGGCGAAATGCGTGAATATCGCTGAGAATACAGCGATAGTCACGCATTAGCGAGGAAATGCTCTTAGCCATGTTATCCACCTCCCATTGGATAACATGGCTAAGAACTGGTCTGAGCAGGCATTGGTTTTTGGCGATAGCGGGAATATTTCCATCGCTACGCCTGCTTTGCTAATAGGCGATAGCGATGTTAGCGACTGCTTTCAGTCGCTAACAGGTTGGGTACGCCCACTTTGCATGTCATTAGTGATAAATATCGCTAACATGCAAAGCTGGCCCCAAACCACTCGCTATCGCCTAAAAGCTGTCGCTAACATCAGTTAGCGACAGCTTGCTAATAGAGCGATAGAATTATCGCCGCTTAGCGGCCGGAAACGGCCGCTAAAACGGCGATAATTGCCTATCACCACCCTTGGTAATATGCCCCTGTGTCCCAACCTTCAACAAGCTTATAAGGGTGATCCGATATATTAGTTGAGTAGGGTTCTTAATACAGAATGCGAAAAAATGCTATTTCTTATGGGCCAAAAAACTAAAGACATACAAATTCATACAGTTTACGATGATATGTACCAAAAATGTAAACCTTTTAAAACTGTTAATTCCTGTGAATAACTAGAAAGGTGCAAAGTGCTGACATCTTGCCCAATGTCAACCCCACGCTGCCTTTCACACCTTCAATGGTTATGGTAGGGGCTACCTTCTGCGTCCATTCTTGCCCAGCCACCAAGGTCCACAGCCTCCCCAGTCATTTCGAAGCCACAGATGTGGTTCACACAAGTCTTGTGGGATACACAGCTACCTAGTCCGTAACGGGCACCCAATAAGTGGCAGAATTCGCCTTCACCTGCCCCACTGGTAGTCCATAACATCAGACAAGTGGGTACTTCAACTTGCTTAGAGGGATTACTCCATCCCTTTCATAGAAACCGATGCCACCATTCCCAAACATGCTGACGAAGTACCACCTCTTTCTGCTCTATCAGGAAGTACAGGCTCCTTTAGCCAAAGGAGCCAACAAGAGGGTGCCTGCATCAGAAGTAGGTTGTGGTTGCTATTCCCACTATTTTCTGGTGCCCAAGTATGGCAGAAGTCTCAGCCCTATTTTAGTCCTGTGCCCTCTCAACTTCTTCCTGAAGAAGGAGAAATTAAAGATGCTCATGTTAACTCAGGTTCTGTCTGCCCTGGATGCTGGAGACTGGATTGTAGCGCTGCACTTGCAGGCCGCCAATTTCCACATCCAAGCCCTGCCTGTCCTTAGGGGGTCATGACCATTTTCAGTTGGCAGTGCTCTATTTTCGTCTCACCAGTTCCCCTCCAGTATTCAGCAAGGTGATGGCGGTGGTTGCATCACATATGTGGAGGTCAGGGGTTCCAGTCTTTCCTTCCCTTCACGACTGGCTGCTGAAGGCAGGCTCACCCCAGGGAGTCGTCTCCCACCTCCAGACTATGGTAGGCCTTCTCATTCACTGGCAACGTGGTAAAGTTATACCTGATGCCCTCTCAGATACTCCGGAGCCATTCTGAACACAGTTCAGTTTTGGACCTATCCTCTGGAGAGGCGAGACCAGGATATTCCTACCATGATTCTGATGTTTCAACCTCTATCCTGGATTTTGGTGAGACTGACTCTAATGCTGCTAGGCCTTATGACTATCCCTGCTAGTAACACATGCCAATTAGCACATGCGTGCTGCGCAGTGGAACCTGAAGTCTCAGTGGATGCAGCATCAGGGAAATCTCTCAGACGCTGCTCAGATATCCGAGGAAACTGCAGTGGTGGCTGATGAACCACGATTGGATCAGCAGCAGAGCCCTCTTTTAGACTCAACAAATGTAATATTCTCCACGCAGGATCTTTGAAACCAGTACTCCACAAACTCCAGATGGTACAACATGCAGAGGCCAGACTTGTGCTGAAACTCCCCAGATGGAGTTCTGCCTCCGCAGCTCTAAAAACTTTACACTGGTTATCGGTACGCAAAAGGATCCTCTTTAGAGCATTCAAAGCCGTCACACCTAAATACTTGGCTGCAAGTCTTCGGCATCAAAAGTCTTTGATAGACTCTTCAATGATGGTCTAAAGGCTATTTTGGACAAGGATTGTTTTTGGTGTTTCGTTTGTTTTTCTTGTAGACGACTCTCTATCTGAATAGTCAGCTGAATAAAGTCTTTTAAAAAAGTTGGTCTAGTTACTCCGCAGGTTGGTCCTTTAGTTTGTCTTTTAGCTTCTTTTGAAATAGGGTGAAGAGGGTGGAGTCCATCAAGACAGTTTCTCTAGCTAGACTTTTGAATTTGGAAATATTGAGTATGAAGGTCAATGGCATCTTGACTGAAAACCAAAATTTCTTCTTGAGTAGACGACCTAAAGTCTTGATGGTCCAACATCTGTTTACATTCTGTGAGAAAAGCTCAAAAATTGTCCATAAGTGGACTGGCATCCAAAACTAAGGACATAGTCAAAGCAGAAGTGTTTTCCGCTGAATTACTGACAATGAAGCCCACAGTAGATCTATTGAAGGCATAAATGTGTGGCTTAAATGTTAATGAACCTGACAGGTGTCCAAACACCTTTCAGTTTATTTGGGTTGCCCTCAAACTTCAACTCTGCCAAGCCAGCCAGAGGAGGATCCAAAGAGCCTTTTTCTAAGACTGCAAGCTACTGATGTAACGGGGCATTCTCAAATTTTGGACCTGCAGAATTAAGTTGTTTATCATCAGTAAATTTTGGACCGGACCCATTTCTTGGACCTGATCCATTTCATGTACCTGATCCATTTCTTGAACCTGCAGCATCACAACCAGTCAAAAGCTGGTCTTCTATGCGATGCTCGAAGAGTCTTCTTGGTAGTAGATACAACCTTCTATTTCCAGAAGTAATGCCAGAGGCCAGATTGTAATTGGGAGGTTTGCCAAACGCCATAAAACAATTCCATCAGGAAGGAAAAAAACTGGAGGCCAGATAAACTTTCCAGCTGACAAGGCCAAGCAGCAAGGCGAAGGGCAGGAGAAAACAGGAACTAGAGAAGTCTCAGAGACCATTAAGTTCAGTAAACGAGCAATGGTACTGAAACAATTATGATGCAACTGGAGTCACTATGGGCTCCCTTTATATAGGGCCAAACAGGATGTGAGGTAATTCATGACGTGCTTCGGCCGTCTTGAATTGAGATTTACAATTATAGTTAAACTTCATAAAATAAATAATGGTCATAAAGCTATAAGATCAGAGGTTTTTTAAATAATCAATGTGAGCAGCTAATAACCATAATGTGGTCTGGCATTTAAAATAAACTACTGTAAATGTTACACGTCCTCTTCATGCAGGGTATCTGGTGCCAGCATGTATTTTTATTTATTTTTGTATTTTTATACATAGTGCATGTATAGAAGAGAATCAACCCAAAATGTTTAGCACAGTCTTAATCAACCCACAGGCACACTGAACAAGAAGGATGCTGGAGCATCTATGAAGACCAAGGTGCAGGTGGGAGCCCACCAGGAAGACAAGTTGCCACAGGCGCTGTGCCCGAAAGCCGATTGCACGTCCCAAGAAGGAGTCTGAGGTGAAGATGGGAGTCCATGAGGGAGACATGCTGCTGTGGACGCTGTGCCCGAAAGATCAGGGTAAGACCCTTACAATAGGTCTAGCTCTCAAAAAGTATTTACGTGCTTTCATTCCTAAGATGTGGCTAAAACTCGTATACAGGAAACTAACATCAATAGTTGTCAATATCTCAAACGTGACAGATCTCCCACCTGCTGTAGAAGTGTATTATATCCAATGGCACTTGTAATACAGAATATCCGTCATGCTTGTGATAGGGTATCCTGTCTTCTGAAATATAAATCAGGCCCAAAGTTTAGTAGTTTTGCCTATACTTTCCGATGGGGAGATCAGCAGCAGGTGAAATGTTATACTCAAAATTCTTTTGTAGGAGGCTCCACCCCTTGACTCGAGGGAAGCAAGGTGTAAGTCTCTCAGAAATGATGAACAGCAAAAAAGTGGAGAGTTTTACCTAGATGTAGGAGTAGATCTGCATCTGTATAAATCTACAAATGTATATTTACCTTTGTGAATTAAATCCTTTGAGAGCAAATATTAGCTCCTGACTATACTCCTAGACACTGCTACCTAGATTTATTAAGCACTTGAGTTATCCTTGCATCACACACGGCAAAACAATTGCTTAGCTGCCATTTACAAAGCCAGGCTAATTGTTATTTGCAGGCCCTTGAGTCACTTTTCACCTACAAATTAATGCAAGGCAGCACCTTGCACTGCCTTGCATTATCCTGTGTCGGGGAGGTGCTACCCTTATATTTGGATGCAAACTGAAATTTACTAAAGTCAGTAAATCTGGGTTTGCTCCAAAATGGTACACCTAATCGACCTTAGATTAACAATGGAAATATCTTTAGTTATCCTTGTTACTTCCTCTTTGCATGTGTGCCATGGTGCAAGGATGCTAGCATTGGCGCCAGGCAGCCACCAGTGCGCCAGAGCATGGAGAGAGCTAAGCAGCACCATATGTTTATAAATGTGGAACAGTTCATCCCTGTACCCCTTACATCCTGCGTTGCATGAAAGATAAGTAAATATGGGCCTCAAAGCCTACTGTGTGGAGTAAGAGCAAAATGTATCCACAGGGACATCATTGGGTAAACTGAAGAGGAAATTCCCAAGGCACATCAGCAGCCCTGATGCAGGGGCATTCAAGAAGGGACCAATGCCAGTGTACACAGTTACACTGCTCTCTAAATCCCAAAGGTATAAACAGATACGTCAGGAGACATTTTCAGGTGGGTGAACGTGGGACTGCTCCTGATAAACACCCAGGGGCAGATTTACAAGCCCCTTGCGCCACTTTTGCGTAATTTTATCATGGGGAAAATGACGCAAAAGTGGCGCAAGGGGCTTGTAAATCTGCTCCCCTGTAGGTGGTCTACTTTCCCTTTCCAGGGTAGAGGCTGCTTAATGGGCCATAACACTGTCACACAGAATGGTAAATAACACCTTTATGTGTTGAGGCACCTTTTTTCCTAGGACAGAGGCTGCAGTGTGTGCAACCGAGCCAGCTTCATGACTCACCAAGCAAGATGGTGCCAGAAACTTGCAACTGGCTTCGTGGGAGTGGGAGGGAAGAGTGACCCGCCCCTCTCTTGCACTGCCACTGTGTAAAACTTGAAGACTTTGAACTAGATCTGAAGTCCAGTCCAGTGTGTACCGCCTTTGGTTGCATATTTCACTTTTATCTATAAATGGAAGTCTGTTGACACACATCCCCTGTGCTTCTGCTGCAGCACATCTGTTTGAGGTGTCCGAGCAGGGGAACAAGGGGTTCCTTCTCTAAAACCCGCAGGAATCCAGCGCCCTGGCTGCGGCTCCAGGCTGCAGCATGAGCTGAGCACTTCCTGTGGGAGACAGGGTAACCGAGCAGCTTAGCTTTCATTCAAGGGAGCTGTGCCGGACAAGCAGACTAAGGGAAATTTATGAAAAGCTTTACAGTGAGCACAGTATATCTAATTCACGGAGACTGCCAGAAAGAGAATTATCGAAAAATCAATATTATGAGCATAGTGTTATTTCATTCACAAAAAAATACAAGGACCAGACTGCATTTTTTGCCACAAATATGCTCTTTTTAATGCCTTATTCTGATGAATTACTTTCAACGGACATGCCCATATTTATTCGTATCTTATGTCTTCAATATCTGATTATTTTTCTGTGTGTCCTTGCTCAGTGCACAGCTAGCCGGCCTAATCTCCGACAATTGCTGATGGAATTTCCTCACGCCAGAACGATGCTTCGATAAAAAAATCATTTTCCGTTTGATTTAACAGGTGTTGGTCAACGGAAAACCAGACGCCCACTAAATGACCTCATTTTGGTTGGTGAATTGTTTCCATTTCCTTCAAATGAAAGGTGAGAGGAATGAGTAAGCGGGTCAGAGAGATGCACTACTAAAGTGAAGCGAGCAATTGTTATAAAAAACATACATTGCGAAAAAAACAGCTTTTTAATTAAAAGATAAAAATGTGGGTACTAGGACGTCGCACACTTTAATCAACTGCATACAGGAAGCAGGCTTAAATGAATGCAAAGAACAGCTTTCTCATTTATATAATGGTAACGATTGGCCTTAATTTGTACAAAATAATGATCCTTCGCATCAACAATCTGGGAAAGATATTTGACTTTCAGAAGTAGAGCTCATGCGGTTTCAGAGACCACATTTTTACAGAAACATTGCCTTTTCATATTTTGGCACATTACTAATAAAAATGAGAAAACAATTTGGAGTTGGTGGTTATAGCGACACGTATGCATACTCAATCAATCATTTGTACAGTGCAGCTCATCTCCCCTAAGCTTATCCGAGAGCTGAGGTTTCGCTTGTCTCAGTCAAAGATCCTGGTCTTGAGTCCCCTTCTGAAATCTGCATGGAAAGGTGGTATTCGTAGATAGAGCAGTAGGTCATTCCAAGTCTTGGCAGCGCAGTAGAAGAAGGAACAACAACCGCTGTAGCTTCGACGGATGTAGGGTGTGTGTGTGTGGGCCAGGGTCGTGGAGCATAGGTGTCTGGCAGTTTGGTGGAATCTCTGACGGGGGTTAACATATGCTGGTCCCTAGTGGTGTAGGGACTTCTAGGTGTGTATCAGAATATTGAACTGGCATCTCTTCTGGACGGGGAACCAATGAGGTTTCCTGAGACGGGGTGAGGTGGGATGGTTTGGGGAGGTTGAGGACGAAACGGGCTGCTGTATTCTGTATGGTCTGGAGCCTCTTGAGGATTTGGGTCTTAATGATTGTGTAGAGCAGGTTTCCATAGTCCAGTCGAATGGTGACGAGGGCCGGGGTGACTGTCTTTCTGGTTTTGATAGATGTACATCTGAAGATTTTCTGAAGCGTGCAGAGGATGTGAAAGCAGGAGGAGGTGACTGCGTTAACTTCGTGGTGAATGGTGAATTTTCATGGTGAATTTTCTGTCAAGAAGAATGCCGAGGTTGTGGGCGTTGTCTGTCGGTGTGGGTGTGGGTCCAAGCTCCTAGGGCCACCAACAGCTGTCCCACAGGGATGTGTTGTTCCAGAAGATCAGCAATTCCATCTTTCTGGTGGTGAGTTTCTGGCAGTTGGTCCTCATCCAGTTTGCTACCATGTTCATGGCGTTGCAGAAGTTCATTCTCGTGTTCGAAAGGTCTTCGTGAGTGAAATGATGAGTTGGGTGTCTTCAACGTAGGAAATTATGTTGAGTCCATGGGTTCTGACAATGTCGGTGAGGGGTGTCATGTAGGTGTTGAACAGGGTGGGGCTGAGTTACGATCCTTGGGGTACGCCGCAGATGACGCTTTTGGGTTCCGAGGTGAAGGTTGGTAGACGTATTCTCTGAGTACATCCTGTGAGGAAGGATGTGATTGATTTGAGGGCATCCCCCCTGATGCCGATGCGGTTGAGTCTGTCAATGAGGATGTGGTGTGATGAGGTATTGAATGCCCCTGAAAGGTCAAGGAAGATCAGGGCTGCTGTTTCACCTCTATTGAGTATGGAGCTGATGTTGTCGGTGGCAGCTATCAGGGCGGTCTTGGTGCTGTGGTTGGATCGTAAGCAAGATCGGGAGGCATGTAGGTGTTCGTGAGCTTGTGGTTGATAGCCTTCTTGAGAACTTTGTCTGG
Source organism: Lissotriton helveticus (assembly GCF_964261635.1). Taxonomy (NCBI): domain Eukaryota; kingdom Metazoa; phylum Chordata; class Amphibia; order Caudata; family Salamandridae; genus Lissotriton; species Lissotriton helveticus. Next base: position 1,922,944,062 of record NC_136063.1, read on the forward strand.
GAACTGGAATAGTGAGATGGGGCGTTAATTTTTGAGTTAGCTGGAGTCGGCCATTGTTTTTTTTTTTTTCAGTAGAGGTCTGACCATGGCATGTATTCAATTTGTTGGGGAAGGCCGCAGTGGTGATGGAGGCGTTGAGGATGCGTTGAGGATCTCAGTGAGTTCGACGCTTATTTAGTCCAGTGGTTGAAGAAACGGTGGGGGCAGAGGTCTGAAGGTGCTCCGGAAAGGATGGAGGACATTCTAGCTGCAGTGGTCTGCGTGCTGAGCGGGGTTAAACTGTGATAGGGTGGCTGCATCAGTTGGAGGGCAGAGGTTGTTGAGACTGGTGGGTAGAGGACCAAAGTTGTTGTAGATGATGGCTTTTTTGCTGTGGAAGTAGTCTAACTAGGAGTCGCAGAGTTCTTGGGAAGGGTGGACCGTGTTTCCAGTGGCAGCCGGGCAGGAGAATTCTCTGACAATTTTGAAGAGTTCCTTAGTGTGGTTGGTGCTTGTTTAGATGCGGTCTGTGAGGGAGTCTTCTTTTGTGTCTTTGATGCGTTGGTGGTACTCATTGAGGGCTAATTTGAAGGCAGTTCAGTCAGCGGGGACTCTGGTGGAGCTCCATTGCTTTTCCAAACATTTGCAGTTATGCTTGATGGTTTTGAACTCTGGAGTGCACCAACTGGCTTGTTTGGAGGGTCTCTTGGTTTTTCTTGGCTTCAAGGTGGCGACTCTGGTGGCACATTTGGTAATCTAGTCAGAGAAGTTCCGGACGGCCAGTTCCAGGTTTGATGGTTCATCTAGCTGGCTGGTGTTTGAGGGCCTCTGTCCACTGGGTCCAGGTCACTTTGTTCCAGCTGCAGTGGAAGTAGCTTGGGAGCTTGGTGGTGGTGTGCAGGTAGCCTTCTTTTGTGAAGTGGATGATGGAATGGTCGGTCCATACTACGTTTTTGTGTTGAAAAGGTAGCTTTCATTGAAGCAAGAAAAATTACACAAATAGCTGTTAATACAATTTCCAACTTTCGAATTAATTTAACTTGTTAATCATTTGACGTTTACCTTATTTCCAACTTTACACTTAAATTCATAATGATGTCTGCTTTTGGAACTCAATTTGATTTAACTCTCCTTTATTATAGGTCACTTCCTATTGATTAGACATGAATCGGATGTCATAATGTCAATCAATACAAGACTAGTCATTTGCAAGAATTGTTTTACCCCAGATGAATTATCACCAGATCCACAGCCTCCTTTTTCAGCCACCATTCATGCGTCCTGGGCAGTAACTGCAAATACGGCCCACGTCATTTCCCCACATCTGAGCACGTTTATATTGGCTAATCAAAAGAACACGCTAGCTGAATTGTGGTGCACATTTCACCTCATATTTCCAGACCATTTTACGATAAGTTAGGCACAGGTCCGTGTCCTTGTTGTAATCCTGACAATGACAGAAAACAAATTACCTGTGAACATAGCATAATGCCTCATAAATATAGCCAAACAATAGGGTATGCAGTCCCTAAGGAAGGGGATGGGTAGGTCAAAGGGAAACGGAAAACCAGGTAGGAGAAGGAACAGAAAGGGGGGAGAGCTCCATTAAGGGGGGAGAGCTCCATTAAGGAGCAAGGGCCCTCACACACCCCGAGAGGTGTCATGCTTCATCATAGGGCAGCTCCTTGTTGTGCCGAGCTGACCCCACAGCCAAACAGTAACACCAGCAGGAAAGGAGAAAAAAAGTCCCCAATCTACAGATAAACAACTAAAGCATAATAATACAGTAATTAGTCCCTGCTCATAAAAGACAAAATGGAGGGACAAATAGAAGGATTGGCCACGAGCAAGCAGCTATTTTTAAAGGACACTGAAAAAAACAAATGAAAATCAGCTAAGCCCACAAAGAAATATATACTGAAGTATATACAAGAGGTATCAATTGCTCAACCTAAAAAATATACTAAGGGCCTGATTTAGATCTTGGCGGGACTCCCATCATCCCTCCGTGGCGGCGGTTACAAGTACTCCATTGAGCTGACAGATTCCTTCCTGCTGTATTTAGATGTGGGCAGGCTGACCGGCTGTCTGTGTTTTCCGTCACATAAGCGGCTCACCTCCATTGACGCGGCAAACTCCTCTGCTGGCTAACATTACTCTGTAGCCATCAGGGCGGCAGGATAGCGCCGAGCCTATTTAGATTTATCAGTTGTGCTGGCGCTGTCCTAGCTGCAGGTTCCTGACAGAGTGAGTTCATCATGGGACGCATCCTACTTTGTACTCTTGCTGTGGCTTTTGAATGGATGTTAGCTGTACACACATGATGTATTTGTGCTAATTGTTGTTACCTGCATACCTCCTAGCATCACATTGAGGCCCAGAGGACTGGTGGTGGTTCTCCCAAGCTCCCCTTTACTACTATATCCATGGAAGGAGAAAATCTGGAAGAACCTACATAGTGAAGCCCTGACAGAATTCCTGGTGGAGTGGAGACTGGTAAGTAACACTTTAATATGTCACTAAACATGCTAAACATACATGTAGTGTGTGTTTCGAACAAGCTGTAGCTAATGTGTTTAGCATTATGTTAACATTTAGCATAGCAGCCCCCTCACTCACCTCACCAAAAACAAACACACACACTCACCAGATTATCAAACATCTGCCAAAAACACACATGCAAACCTACACAACATACACCAGTCCCACATGCAACTGCCAAACATACAGACACAAGCACATCACCCACTCCAACTTCCTCTACCTCCAAAAGCCATAACTCTACCACCCCGCCTACCCTTACTCCTTTTTTCCTTAAATTGTTTTTGGGTAATTCTAAAAAAGTACATGACAAAATTATCTCACTTATTTTTACATATTTTTACTTTACAATTGCATTCTTTTAAAGTGTTTATTTTAACTTAATAAGTTGTAATTACACATAAGAAATAAATTGCATGTAAAATCAATATAAAAACGCACAAGTCCAGGGCAAATGTAAACACAGGATTTATAGGAAATCAAGTAAAAACAAAGCTTACCTTCGATACCGGCGATGACAGCTGATTTGCTTCATGGCCAAGTAGCAGCAACAAAGGAAAGACTTGAACAAATTGGTTCAAGACGGAAGCAGAAATGGAAAACGGAAAAAAGTTGTTTCTACCTCATATCCCTTTGATTCCACCAACTCAAGTTTGGAGGTTTAACCGCCACAGTTTCCTCGATGTATAGGCACATCGTAATTGGCCCAGTAGTAATATTAGCTGAGGTCCCCCAAAGCCATTTTTGCCTATAACACAGTCGAAATGGGAGGAAAAATCTGGCAGGGATGGCGACACTCTGACGGACTATCGCCCTTAGAGCCACCAACATCTACATTGAGCAGGCGGACCACTAAGTAGGCGGGCAGAGAAACTGTTGAAAAGTGATGACGTGACCAGATCTCACAAGATCTAAATCAGGCCCTAACATTTACTGAATAAACCAAGACCAAAACTGCAAAAACCTAATTAGTAGAGATATGGAATTTAAAGATTTCAGTGAAAATAGCACCAAAAAGCACCAAGCTCCAACTGTGGATATTTGGTCACGCCGGACCGGGACAAAATCACACGTGCAGGCTGACCATGATGGAGCTACAGGTACCAAGTTAGGCCTGCTGAACAAAGTACCTTTAATCCTGGTTTGTGGAGCTTTGCGGGGATCCGCATCGAAGTTGTGTTGTGCAGCCGATGCGATACGTCGGTTCTGAGCTGTGGCGAGGCTGTGATGTAGGGAGACATCCATTACAACGTGGGCATTGCATCACAATGTTTTAGATTGTGGTCATTACAACGCAAGTCTTTACAACGACTTGCGCTGGATGGCACTCTAACCTAAGGAATAGTATGATTTACTATTCCAACCCCTTTCCTACTGTACGTAGACTGGAGTTGGAATAGTAAATCATACAATTCCTAAGTCCAGCGCTCTCCAGCGCAAGTCGTTGTAACGACTTTCATTGTAAAAACCGCGATGTGACATACCACGTTGTAATGGAACGCATTGTATCGTCATATATTCGTGATGTAAGGTCCTGCATCGCTGTCAAGAATCCCATCAACAAGGGCTTGCAAAGCGACGACTGGCATTGAGGATGTGTCACGCAGCAGCAGTTCTTAGGCAGTTGCGGGCTGCAGAGGTGGTGCAGTCTTTGCTCCGGGATCGATCCATGCATCAGCAGCGATCCATCAGTTCTGCTCGGGGTTGCGCCATGCAGCAGAGATGCATCAGTTCTGCTGGATCCACAGAGACAAATAAAGCACCTTATGCCGGTGCCCAAGAGTCCAGAACTGGACTGGCACCACTTGGCCCGATAGACTCACAGATGGCAGAGTCTAGGTGCAGGTTTGTTGCAAGCCTCCGAGGCTTCCGATCAGGAGGCCAGCCAACTAGCTCTTGGAGTCACTCTGGGGTTCTGGGTTCAAGTGATGCAGGTCCAGCCCTTCTCACTCATGCAAGAGGGTAGCAGGTCAGCCCGACAGGGCAGCAGACCTTCAGAACAGTCGTCCAGCAGAGTGTTATGAGCACCTTGCAGTTACACACTCCAGTGAGTCCCATCATTAATGGTCATGCATGGTGCTTGGTTATATTTCTGTATGGGAGAGTAATAGCCGTTGTAGGAATCATTGTTTGTATGGGGTATGTCCTTTCCATTGCCTGTACCAATGCTTGTTTGTAAAAGGTTAGGCACGTCAGCCACATGCTGTGGTCATTTTGTTCCCTAGTTGAAGCCTTGTGTTAAGTGCCATGGTTCTGAAAGTATTTTGCATAACGGGTCCTTCTGTTCTCCACATGAGCTTGATTGTATTTATGATGTGCCATTTGAATCAGCATTCTTTGGAAAATGTTCCAGTGTTTCTGGGCAAATATGATAATGACTTCAACTTTTGAACTCTCAAGGACACGTGTAATGTTGAGCATTTAAAGTTGCGCTGATGAGCGAGCAGTGCTTGACTTCATCTGCTTCCAGTCTACGTCTCACCAGTACTCTGCATCATCAGCCGTCGTTCGTCTGCCTCCTTGGGAGATTCAAATCCCGGCAATCCTTATTGAGTTCCCGTTGTGCTCTCCGCATTCCCTGTAACTCCTGTAGTGAAAGAGCGGCTCAAGAGAGAAAACATGGACATCACTTCCGTTGTGTCTCCTTGAAACTGCAGTCAGATAAAACAAACTTTGCTTATAGTGTGGAGAGACGTGAAGGTGTTGATCGAAAGGCTCAAGTGTATTCCCACAAAAGCAAGAACAGTGCCAGGTCGATACAGCAGTTTAAAACTGCACACTCACAGGCTGCAATAGCAGGTCTGAGGCATGTTTAAAGTGTTACTTAAGTAGGTGGCACAATCAGTTCTGCAGGCCCACTAGTACAATTTAATATACAGGCCCTGGGCACAGATAGTGCCATTTTACTAGGGACTTTCAAGTAAATGAAAAATGCCAATTGGGTATAAGCCAATTCTACCAGGTTTAGAGGAAAAAGAACAAGCACTTTAGCACTGGTTACCAGTGGTAAAGTGCACGAAGTTCTAAGGCCAACAAAAATGAATTTAGCAAAAATTGTAAAAGTGAAGGCAAAATGTTTGTCAATGAGCCGGCAGGAAGGGCCAGGTCCAACAATTTCCTTTTTGGGATCTGACTTTAGTCTTGGCTGCATTATTGGCTCCACCTTTTGGGATATTGGATAGTTTGATTCTAAAGTATCACACTCTCAAAACCTTTTACCTAGTAGCCATTAAATTGGCAAGGAGACTGGCGGAATTAGGAGCCTATTCTATAAGCATCCACTTTGTAGGGTATTTCAGGATATAATTGTGTTAAAGATCATTCCTGCATCTTTACCAAAAGTTACTTCTAATTTTCACAGGGATCAGGAAGTGACCCCTCCAAAGTTCTACCCTTCTCCTGAATCAGAGTAAGACTGAAGGCTCTTTCCTTAGATGTCAGAAGAGCTCTTTGTTCTTATTTACGGAGAGTAGAGTCCTTTAGAATGACAGAATTTCTATTTGTTAACTAAGGAGCGGCCAGAAAAAGTGAAAAAGCAGCAAATGTATCTATGAGTAGGTGGGACGTGTTGCTGATTTCATTGCCTTATATGGCTGTGGGGCAAATGTTTCCATTGGGAATGCAAGGAAGGTAAATTAGAAGTATGTCTTACACTGTGGCAGATTTCTGGTGAGCCACGATTGAGGAAATATGCTGGGTAGCAATGTCGGCTTCCCCATCTATATATATTAAGTACTATAGTGTGTTAGAGGAGACACATCTTCATTCAGTGCCAGGATATAAAGTACTGCCCTCTTTGAAATAAAAGAGTGGTGTACAAGTATTCTTTAATAAGAGCCCTTCTGGATTTTTTCAGCATTCAAATTCAGTTGCCCATTATTTATTGCTTGCTATCTCTGACTTGTTATTAATGTAAGATAAAGGAGGAATGCTGGGGTAAATTCCCTGTTGGAAAGTGGGTTATTAGTAGTGGTAAATATGCATCTACCACTGGCAATAAGGCCACTGACACAGTCTATGGCAGTCTAGACATCTGGTCGCATTTCACCGGGGCTAAGTCAAAGTTTCAGGTCAACCGCAATGGAGCCTTGTTCAGATACCCCTCGCTGTAGGCCTCCTCAAGATTTTACCTTCTAACATAGAACCATTTCTGGAGCTTTTTCTGCAGGGTTCCCTGAATGCTCTTCACCAGTCCGGGTTCTGTTAGGGTTCACCAGCTTGCTTTCCAGGGAGCACCCGGTCAAACTCTGGAAGTCGGACCTCCGGAGCTTTTCAATGGGATGAACCATCAGGGCAGGCTGGCTCACGTTTGAAGGTTGCCGGCTTGGCTCTCGCGGTTGAGTCGGTCTCCTTATGGAGCTTTTTTCCAAAGTTGCTCCAAACTTCTGGAACTTCTTCCTGAAGTTCCTCCTGGGGGTCCAAAGTGTCCAAAACACAATCCAAGGGTCTCTATCCCCAGGGCATAAAAACTTCTTTTAAAAGGGTTCTCCTTATAATTACATGACCCCGACCCCTGGAACATCTATGGGAGACCGTGGGCGTACCTGAAATGTCGAATTATTGTAGATTATCACTATTTAAGTGCCCCTACCACCAACGTTGAGTTTGGACACAATTTACATTTAAAAGCAGTGCTGCAACACAGGGTTGCTTTTAAAATGACCTCAGGTTCTCAGCAGTGCACACATGCAAGTTCAGAAAGGGCTGCTGGCCTCTAAGCTGCCATGCCCTATTATATACTAGAGACTTATATGTAGTTTTAATCCCCCTGCCCTATTATATACTAGGGACTTATAGTGTAGGTCCTTCCAATTATAAGTGTACCCTTATATATAGCGTACCCTCATGTATGTGTGTGTTTTCACTGTGTTTTCACCATAGCACTGGCCCTGGGCCTGGTTAGGCAGAGCCCAGGGACAGTCAGAGTCAGTTACCAACAGTACCAGTCAGCAAAACATGGGGGTGCCCAGAGCATAGGATGACTTTGCAACACACCCTAATTACTTATCGGTAATTACATACCTGTATGGTATGCTTGGACATTGAGAAAACATGTTCCATCATAGCAGTATCAGTTTAAAGGAGTGCACATTTGTAGACAATGTGCTTCTTGTAATAGCAGCTCTACAGAAAGCGTGTCTAGGACTTCAAATACAGCTATTAAAAGAAAACTTTGGAACTATTGTACAAGCATGATTATGAGACTTTGATTATGGTATGAGGTTGTTCACAACAGAAGTTAAAGTGTCTATGTTGGTAAACAATGCATGCTTTATCTGATATGCTTTCTTCTTGCAGATCATTGGGTGATACATGCTCTCTTCAGGACTCACCATTGAGCATTGGAGCACTGCTGTAATCTCATGTGTATGTTATAATCTTTAAGTGTAATGCTCTATATGGAGATAGTGTACAAGTTGTTTAGTCACTTGCTGTTAATTGGGTTTCTCTCCTTACAGATCTGAGCTTCCCTCAATAACTAACTCCCCCTTGTCTGGCAGTCTCATACCCAGAAAAGACACTGCTCTGAGTCCAGAATTCCTGACGTAAATTCACAACACTCACAAGGAAGCTGGCATTTCTCTTTTCTCATTCCAACCCCCCTTCCCTATGGGAATTTTTTGGGAGAGCAGTGTTACCAGTCGCTGTCTCATTAGTTTCTACTGGGATGCGAGGAATAACGTTGCCCCATCTGAACTACTTGGGTTTCAGGTGAGTGGCCCACGACACAGAGTGGCAGTCCATCCAGAAGCACAGCAGTCCTTCTTAGTGGCAGAGTATCCACAAGTCTAAAAGTGTACTGAAGAGTTGCGGTCTGAGGTCCAATATTCCAGTGCTTAATTTGAAGTTTGAGAAGCTTCTAGAGGTGTCCACCCCCTGAGGTATCAAGTATCCCCTCCCTCCCAGTCTTGGCCCCAGCTTATGATGTGCAAGTGTGTTTGATGACAGCTTCTTCCCCTTGTTAACTCAAAGTGGCTCATCCTTCCAACACCTATCTTTCCTTTGTCTCACTGTCTGGGAGCAATACTCAAAGACCAACTGCCAGCTAGTCATGTGACCCAGGATCAGTCTGCAGGCACCAAATGGTTAGGACAAGAAAATACTAACTTTCTAAAAAAGTAGCATTTTTAGAACTGTAATTAAAAATCCAACTTTACCATTAAAGAGGGCTTTTAATTACAATTCTTTAGACACCAAATCCGAGCTGTCAACCTGGTCCCCATTGGAAGTTACAGCTTATTAAATATAATGAGGAAACTCTAGTGATATCTATCCTATAAGAGAGGTAGGCCTTGCAGTAGTAAAAAACAAATGTAAGAGTTTTTCACACATGAGATATGTAAAACTTAAAAGTGCATGTCTTACTTTTTAAATACGTTGCACCCAACCCTCTGGGCTGCCCAGGGCCTACAATAGGTTTGGGCCTGGCAAAAGGTTTATTTTGCCAGGTCGATACAGCAGTTTAAAACTGCACACTCACAGGCTGCAATAGCAGGCCTGAGGCATGTTTAAAGTGCTACTTAAGTGGGTGGCACGATCAGTGCCGCAAGCCCACTAGTACCATTTAATATACAGGCCCTGGGCACAGATAGTGCCACTTTACTAGGGACTTTTAAGTAAATGAAATATGCCAATTGGGTATAAGCCAATTCTACCAGGTTTAGAGGAAAAAGCACAAGCACTTTAGCACTGGTTAACAGTGGTAAAGTGCACGAAGTTCTAAGCCCAACAAAAATGAATTTAGCAAAAATGATAGAAGTGAAGGCAAAAATGTTTGTCAATGAGCATGAAGGAAGGGCGAAGTCCAACAATTTCATTTTTTGGATCTGACTTTAGTCTTGGCTGCATTATTAGCTCCAACGTTTGGGATATTGGATAGTTTGGTTCTAAAGTCTCACACTCTCAAAACGTTTTACCTATTAGCCATTAAATTGGCAATTAGACTGGGGGAATTAGGAGCCCTATTCTATAAGCATCCACTTTGTAGGTTATTTCAGGATATAATTGTGTCAAAGATCATTCCTGCATCTTTACCAAAAGTTAGTTCTAGTTTTCACAGGGATCAGGAAGTGACCCCTCCAAAGTTCTACCCTTCTCCAGAACCAGAGTAAGACCAAAGGCTCTTTCCTTAGATGTCAGCAGCGCTCTTTGTTCTTATTTACGGAGAGTACAGTCCTTTAGAATGACAGAATTTCTATTTGTTAACTTCAGAGCGGACAGAAAAGGTGAAAAAGCAGCAAATGTATCTATGAGTAGGTGGGACGTGTTGCTGATTTCATTGCCTTATAAGGCTGTGGGGCAAATGTTTCCATTGGGAATGCAAGGAAGGTAAATTAGAAGTATGTCTTCCACTGTGGCAGATTTCCAGTGAGCCACGATTGAGGCAATATGCTGGGTAGCAATGTCGGCCTCCCCAGCTACATTTATTAAGCACTATTGTGTTAGAGGAGACACATCTTCATTCAGTGCCAGGCTATAAGGTACTAATTTCAAAAAGGGGGTGGTGATGGACAGAGTATCTGAGTTAATCAGAACACTCCTACCCAGTCAACAGATCAGGGCTTGATCCATCACCGTTTTTTAGCTCACTGCACCATCCCAGTTCAGAACCTGGCTACATGCAAATTAGTCTGACCCTGGCCCAGTGCATCATGGGAACAGGGCAGACCAAACTACCAAGCCAATTCTTTACTGGAAAGGAAACAAGCTTCCGGGGACCGGTTTCTGGCATTACAGCCGTCTTCGGCCCGGCTTGCTTGAATCCTGATGGTGCAGTGAGCAAGGGACTCATGTCTGAGCATACCCTTCCACACTTATGGTGGCCAAAATAATTTCAAAAAGGGGGTGGTGATGGACAGAGTATCTGAGTTAATCAGAACACTCCTACCCAGTCAACAGATAATGGCTTGATCCATCACCGTTTTTTAGCTCACTGCACCATCCCAGTTCAGAACCTGGCTACATGCAAATTAGTCTGACCCTGGCCCAGTGCATCATGGGAACAGGGCAGACCAAATACCAAGCCAATTCTTTACTGGAAAGGAAACAAGCTTCCGGGGACTGGTTTCTGGCATTACAGCCGTCTTCGGCCCGGCTTGCTTGAATCCTGATGGTGCAGTGAGCAAGGGACTCATGTCTGAGCATACCCTTCCACACTTATGGTCGCCAAAATAATTTAAAAAAGGGGGTGGTGATGGACAGAGTATCTGAGTTAATCAGAACACTCCTACCCAGTCAACAGATCAGGGCTTGATCCATCACCGTTTTTTAGCTCACTGCACCATCCCAGTTCAGAACCTGGCTACATGCAAATTAGTCTAACCCTGGCCCAGTGCATCATGGGAACAGGGCAGACCAAAATACCAAGCCAATTCTTTACTGGAAAGGAAACAAGCTTCCGGGGACCGGTTTCTGGCATTACAGCCGTCTTCGGCCCGGCTTGCTTGAATCCTGATGGTGCAGTGAGCAAGGGACTCATGTCTGAGCATACCCTTCCACACTTATGGTGGCCAAAATAATTTCAAAAAGGGGGTGGTGATGGACAGAGTATCTGAGTTAATCAGAACACTCCTACCCAGTCAACAGATCAGGGCTTGATCCATCACCGTTTTTTAGCTCACTGCACCATCCCAGTTCAGAACCTGGCTACATGCAAATTAGTCTGACCCTGGCCCAGTGCATCATGGGAACAGGGCAGACCAAACTACCAAGCCAATTCTTTACTGGAAAGGAAACAAGCTTCCGGGGACCGGTTTCTGGCATTACAGCCGTCTTCGGCCCGGCTTGCTTGAATCCTGATGGTGCAGTGAGCAAGGGACTCATGTCTGAGCATACCCTTCCACACTTATGGTGGCCAAAATAATTTCAAAAAGGGGGTGGTGATGGACAGAGTATCTGAGTTAATCAGAACACTCCTACCCAGTCAACAGATCAGGGCGTGATCCAGCTTGTTTCCTTCCTAGTATAAGAATTGGCTTGGTAGTTTGGTTTGCCCTGTTCCCATCATGCACTGGGACAGGAACAGACTAATTTGCATATAGCCAAGTTCTGAGCTGGGATGGTGCAGTGAGCTAAAAAACGGTGATGGATCAAGCCCTGATCTTTGGACTGGGTAAGAGTGGTCTGCTTAATTCAGGCACTCTGTTCATCACCACCCCCTTTTCTGAGGCTATTAAGTACTGTCCTCTATAAAATAAAAGAGTGGTGTACAAGTATACTTTAACCCCTACCGCGCTACCGCGTTTTCCCGCTGTGCGTGGGAATTTCAAAAATGGCTTGATCGTGACAAAGCCAGCTCGTCATCCGCGCAGCGCAGGTAACGCTGATGACGAGCTGGCTTTGTCATCAGCGCCGAAGGGGTTAATAAGAGCCCTTCTGGATTTTTTCAGCATTCAAATTTAGTTGCCCAATATTTATTGCTTGCTATCTCTCACTTGTAATTAATGTAAGACAAAGGAGGAACGCTGGAGTAAATGCCCTGTTGGAAAGTGGGTTATTGGTAGTGGTAAATATGCATCTACCACTGGCAATTAGGCCACTGACACAGCCTAATGCAGTCTAGACATCTGGTCGTATTTCACTGGGGCTATTTCAAAGTTTCAGGTCAACCGCAATGGAGCCTTGTTCAGATACCCCTCGCGGTAGGCCTTGTCAAGATTTTACCTTCTGACATAGAAACATTTCTGGAGCTTTTTCAGCAGGGTTCCCTGAATGCTCTTCACCAGTCCGGGTTCTGTGAGGGTTCGACAGCTTGCTTTCCAGGGAGCATCCGCTCAAACTCTGGAAGTCGAACCTCCGGAGCTCTTCAGTGAGATGAATCAGCAGTGCCGGCTGGCTCGCGTTTGAAGGTCACCCGCTTGGCTCTCGTGGTTGAGTCTGTCTCCTTATGGAGCTTTTTTCCAAAGTTGCTCCAAACTTCTTCAAACTTCTGGAACTGAAGTTCCTCCTGGGGGTCCAAAGTGTGTAAAAACACAATCCAAGGGTCTCTATCCCCAGGGCATATAAAACTTATTTTATAAGGGTTCTCCTTATAAGTACAGGACCCCCACCTCTAGGACATCTATGGGAAACCCTGGGCATACCTGAAATGTCAAATTATTGTAGATTATCACTATATAAGTGCCCCTACCACCAAAGCTGAGTTTTTGCCACAATTTACATTTAAAAGCAGTGCTGCAACACAGGGTTTCTTTTAAAATGACCTCAGGCTTTCAGCAGGGCACACATGCAAGTTCAGAAAGGGCTGTTGGCCTCTAAACTGCCATGCCCTATTAAATACTAGGGATTTATATGTTGTTTTATTCCCCTTGCCCTATTATTTATTAAGGGGCAGATTTACGAGCCCCTTGCGCCACTTTTGGGTCACTTTTATCATGGGGAAAATTACGCAAAAGTGGCGCAAGGTGCTTGTAAATCTGCCCCTAAGGACTTATAGGGTTGGTCATTCCAATTATAAGCGTACCCTAATATATGGTGTACCCTCGTGTATGTGTGTGTTATCACTGTGTTTTCATCATAGCACTGGCCCTGGGCCTGGTTAGGCAGAGCCCAGGGACAGTCAGAGTCAGTTACCACCAGTACCAGTCAGCAAAACATGGGGGTGCCCAGAGCATAGAATGACTTTGCAACACACCCTAATTACTTATCGGTAATTACATAACTCCAAACCCTAAACCTCTGAGTATTAATTCATAGACCCTCCGTGCCCTCCCAGCCTGGAACTTGAATTGCTTTTCTTTGAGCTTTTGAATCTACAAGAGCTGAAGAGGGCTGGAGGGGCTTTTATTCTATTATGGGTCTTGCGATAGGTGTCTAAAGAGGCAAGGACTGCCTCCCTTGTAATGAATTAAGGGCAGGGAGTAGTACTTGGAGTATTACACAGTTACTGGTAAGTAATTAGTTATAAATGGCTTTGCTCACATGTAATTTTACAGCAATATGGTCTGATGTTACGTTTGAGCATATGGTCTGTAAACAGCGGTCCATATGTCCCAATGCAGGAAGACTGAATGGGTAGGTAAAAGAAAGTTAACATGTGCAAATACGCTATGGACAATATCGTGATGAGTTTTGCTGGAAGAGGGCAAGTTCTCTTCTGTGTTTTGCACCTACAATGTATAGAGTGAATTCATTTAACCTGGTATTTCCTAGAGTTAGTGCTTTATTTTCAGATAGTACAGCTGAGGAACAGTGTGCATGGTTTGCCTCTTTCTTTTTGCCTTTTGAGCTGCGCTTTTAAAAAATAAAGCACTTACTCAAAGAAATGTCAGAGTAAATGAATTCACTGTATGCCATGCAGGTGCATAAAACAGGCACTCGACTCTGTGCTGCGGGAATAAAACGCATCATAATACAGCACTTGCGCGTCAAATTTACACATGCGCAAATGTACCCCGCTTTTTTGCTTTCTTTTTTCATACAGCGTGTACTTGGACACTTAAGCGTTAAATTTACACATGCGCAAATACAACCCCTTCTTTTCATTTGCAGTTTTTTTTATATATAGCACAAACTTGACCCAAGGACATTAGAGCCCTTTACTTGAGCACCAGGGGCCATATTACACATGCCCTGGGAGTGCATGGGAGGGGACACCTGATTTTTGCACGGCCCTCCCCCCCCCCCCCCCCCCCCCACCCCCCACCACCACCGGGGCACTATAGTTTTACAGAAGGGGTTGCAGATGCGTGTGCGGGCCCTTCTATAATAGGGATAGCCCTGGTGCATGTGAATCATCAGCTCTATCTTCAGAAGGTATTCTCTTATTTGCATAGAAATGTGGCCCCATGCAAATTAGGTAATAGCTTTGCTCTATGCCGTATTACAGACACAGGCACAGAGGGAAACATACCCTTAGGTGGCCCAGTGCCAGTCCGTCCCCTGAGGGCAGCCCTGTAGAGGGCAGGAAAGGGGGTTGAACGGACACCCAGACATCTCTCTGTAGATGAGTGCAGTCACTGCATGGGGGTCTCTGCCCCTTCTTTAGAGGTGAGTTACCTCCTCCACAGAGAAACATGGAGTAGCTTGGAAGCAGTCACTCCGTATTTCACTGAATACACTACCCCTAGGGCATGTGCAAGTTCATGTTTTCCCTGAGGGGATCAAATTCATTGTAATAGGGCACACTGTCCTTGTTTGCGGTTATGCTCGTGCTTAAAGGTGCGTTGTGGCACAAACAAGGAGATGGCGCCCTATATGTGATACGGGCCCAGATTACAGTACACAAGATCAGATTCTTCAGTTTTTTTAGGCGCAGATAATAAATGATTTGCCCAGAAACATAGGATCTTGGGCCAGCACCAAGACTGGATCATGGTTCCCCAGTTTCTAAGTCGACCTCTCCTCTCATACATTTCTGTATGCGAAAATTTTTCATTGGAAATCAAATGAATTTTCCTACGATTTCCAGAACCACAGTTCAATGAACAACAGTCGGAGCATCCATGGAGTACTGCTGTGAAAATACAAAATTATCGGAAATGCATTCCTAATAAATGTGTAAATCTAGAGGAGTGAATTTCAGTTTTGGGGAGGAATTAATTATTTAAAAGCTCGTTTTTCTGACCTGAGAGCATACAGTGAAATAAGTAGGCAATAAAAGAAATGTATTAATGGCTTGAGTGGGAAAGTATAAACTGTTAGATATTTGAAACGTTGTTTAGAACTTCCAAGCGATGCGCTGACTCAAACCAGGCCACCGCGAAGGGTTGCTTTAGGACTTAACAAGGATCTTGGGCGCGTCTCTATAAATATTTAGTCGATGGCGTATTCCTCGGAACTTTGTTTCAGAGGAACAGTGATGAGGCAATGCAGAATAGAGAGGCCCTGCTTGAAGCAGTTAAACCAGCTCTTCGACCCTCGCTGTTGAAGAGCACGTGGCCTCCACTGTCCCAGGTGTTCCGGTCAGGGACGCCATGTTGTGATGTCACAGACACAACATCCTGCATGCTAGTACTGCCTAGTAAACGTCAGTGGCTGGCATTCCCTGCCATCCTTCCAAGTGTCTAGCCGCTGTTGACTGCATTACACCCTGACGGTCTGTCATTGCTGAAAAAGTGCTGTTAGATTTTGGCTTCATTGTCAGGACATATTGCCACAGGAAGTTGTAGTGCAGGACAGGGAGCACTACAACTTCCTGTGGCAATATGTGCCAACTTCTAACAGCCCATATCTAGCTGTCGCTTCCACCAAACACCTTTGGAACACCGAAGTGCTGGATTTGTTATGCTCCTTGTTGTGTTGTGGGCCCTAGGCCCACATGCTACTAATATTGACACAGACACTGTAGGTACGGTTGCTGAACTGGCCACAAGAACGTGCACCTGGTCCATTTTATTGGCAGGGTCACGTCACTTGTGAAGCCTGTGGTGGATGTGTGTGGTGTGCAAGCAGGAGGGCAACTAGAGCCAAATTTCTAAAGACCTGTTCACTACTCGGGTGTGGCTGCAATCAGAGGGTCACCAGCCTGCAAAGCTGTGTCAGCCCGGGCTGACACACACGACGGGTGAAGGGGGGGGGGGCTGAAGCCCCGTGAGCCCAATGGGTGTTGTGCCCCTGTGTGCAAGTGTGTCCAGCCCTCGAGGAAGTGTCTGACAATACAAGTGCCTGCTGAGACACTAGAACGTGTCCAGCACTATACTGTTCATAGTTATGGCCTAATGTTGATAGTTGTGGCCTGTGCCAAAGTGCGAATGCAGACATGGCCACCAACTAAGGCAGCAGTAACCTGCTTTGTCATGCTAAAGGGGCAGGTGAGTAAAAAGATGATCACGCATTCGGATCAGGAGTCCATAAAGTGTTCCTCAGGCCTAATACGTGACACCGACAAAGAAAGTAACTGACATTTCTTCAAGCATCTGGCGGCCAGGTCGGTGGCTCCCTTGATGGCGCTGCCTTCCCTGCTGCTGACATCAGCTATGGTCCTGCTGTGGAATCTGGGGGTGGCCGGCCTGCCAAACTATATGAAGGCCACCAAGGAGACTGACTCGAAGCCCAAACCAAGTGCTTCCTTCTATACCATGTAAATCAGGTGGCAAGTAGCTTGATCGACTGGTTGAATGTGCAACTTCAAGAATGGGTGAGGATCTGCACCTTGAAGATAGAGGAAGATAGAGGTTCAGGTATGTTGCTACAGTTGTATCACATCATCTGGTTTGACCGTATCATGTCTTTGAAGGTTATCCTAGAAACCATGATGTCCTTTGATCTGTCACATGAAAGAGTGCTGCAGTTGTGTGATGTATTTGGTGGGAACCAATTTCTAGTTGTGATACACCCAAAAATATGGATAGACATATTATTCATCAAGAGGAATTGCTAAACTGAAAGTGGGTTAAATGTTGGGCCCCACTATGGTCACTGTTCTAGTGCACTGCCACACAGTGTGTGTCTACAGAAGGGCCACAGGTTTTAGTCACATGAAATTTTCGATAGCTATGCCACTTGCAGGTCACACAGGGGCAGCGCACACAGAAGAGTGTACGGAGAAAAGCACAGCTTGTGCAAACTCTCATGTGCTATGAAGTTTCCTGTTTGTGTGATGACGAGGAGGATGCTTGCATGGTTAAACCTACAGTGAAGAGTCAAATATAACACTCTTAATGCATGGTGGACGTTAGTCAATGGAACTGCACAGCAATTATAGATACTGGGGCCACAGTGAATGTCATGGAAGTGCATTAATTGACAAACGTTAATCCAGGCTACAACTCCAAACCATTGTCATGCCAGTTTACCCAATGGAGGCACTATCCCTTAGAGGGACACTCCTGACCAGCGAGTGTCATCTGAAGATCCGTATAGACACCAATATCTCTTTGTGGCAGATGGGCACACTCATCATGGTTGAGGCCTTCCATCTTATTCATTCTGCATTCAGTGTTCGATCATGTGATCTGGAGGGCACTCCTAATCACTAAATGAAGCTGCTTGAAGACACGTGCTGCCCGAAGAACAAGGAAGATACACCTCTCACTGCAATTCCAATCAATTCACCTACGGTTCATATAAATCAGCCGTATCCTGAAACTAAATTATAGAGCTACTTTTTTTTTACGGTGAACAAAACTTTAATCCATCATCTTTTTTTAAGCAAAAAAACAGAGCACATTGCACAGTAGTCACCAATGCAACTCTAAGGGCAAGATGTCTGTCTCCAATAAACCATTGTGCAGTGGGTGGTGCAAATCTATTCAAAGTGAGTCACTGTGCATGTATACAGTATATAAGCAATAATTTGCCTTAGTAAGCTCGAAACATCAACACAACTGAGAATCTTAAAGGGAAATGAACCAATACAATGTTTCTAAGCGGGTAAGGATCAGTTTAATTTCACAGTCCCACTTTATGTGGCCATTGTTATAAGGGAAGGGGATTTAATTAGTTAGGGGCTACTCTAAATTGCTGATACTGAGAGCCTTTATTTGCTTCCTTTCTCTTATGTCCTACTGTTACTTACTGTGGAAAGTTCACCCGCATCTTGCCGCTCTCACTGAAAGGCTCAAGAACAAGAGAAAGTATACCTGGAAAGCCCAACCCTAGGAGGCTTTCCAGACCTTGAAAGATGCACTATTGGCAATTACGTCCATGTCATACTTTGGTCCCTGATGGACAACTGAACGTCTAAAGGACGCAGGGTTCTGGAGGCTTGGGGCATTTCTGTTGCAGGTACATCACAAAAGGTCCCCCATTGCGTATTCCAACTCACCCCCCCCCCCCCCAACCCCCCCCCATTAACAGCCCTCCCAGGCCACAGTTTTCTCTAATAAAACAAGGGATCCATGGTGGAGATGTACATTTTCATTTGTATGAGCCTGGACATCCATTCAGGGAGGACCTGGACTGGCAGTTCAGTCTGGACTATTCCCATTGGATCAGGGTCAAGACTGATTTGTATATTGCTGGGTCCAAACTGAGGTGACATAGTATGCAAAATAATAATGAAAAGTGGATGCGGCCTGAGTAATTACCAGTGTCTTAGATTAATTCAGCCATTCCATCCATCACTTTTTGTATACTTGTGTAGACATCCATTCAATGCAATCGCTGATTAAAATCTCCTGTAGTGATATTTCAACTGAGCCACTACTTAACAAATATCAATTAGAGGTAGCAAACTAGCTTGGGAAGAATAACTGAGCTGACTGTGAAGACAATCCTGACGTGCCACCAGGGTAGAAGGTGGAAGCGCTTGCTATGGAGAATCATGCGACAGTGGTCATCAAATGTTAATGTCAAAAGAGCTTAAATAAGATATCATCACTTAAACCACAGTACACAAATGATACCTCCATATCGTCATTCCATCAAAAAGATAGGACAGAACCTGTACTTCTCAATACTAATATTTGTCAGTTGTGTTTTAAGGTGCTTCAATTGTAACATCAGTCGATTCCATCTAGTCTATTTATCTTTTAAAAGTGCATATCGTGTCCCAGCACAGGAGTGGTCTCAGTTTTTACCTGGTAATCCACCCTCTCATGTGGTTCTTTGCGAGAGGGAGGATATGTTTTGCAACTACTGCAAGCATAAAGCAACAAAATGGTGTAAAGAATATTACTGGTAAGTGGTCCGGGCAAATATCACCTAATCTCTCATTTTGTTAAGTGCTTATTATATGGACATTCTAGCAAAAAGAGGAGTTAAGCCCAAGGGACCAAGGGTAAGCTGGGCCAATTAAAGTTAAACGCAAGAGATTTGCCTACCCTTCATATATTTTGGTTTTTGCAATTACTGGAAGCAACAATGATAAACACGTTTCTTCTGTTTACCATGGAAATTTAATTATCATTCCATTCATTATTTTCATTTTTTTGAACATATATTTGTACGTGAAAAAGGTTACCATTGGCTTTTCAACTTCTACTCACATACCACAATCCCATAGTTAATAAAACAAATTATATCTATAAAAGACAACAAATTTTCATACAGTGATGAAATGATAATTGCCAAAACACATATGTAAGTTATATATGGACATAGCAGGATGGAAGAGAATCTAATCTTTTAAATCAAGAGGAAAGGAAGGTCCATACAGCCATCGACTTGAAAGGCCAGCTCCCCTGAATCTGCATAAGTAGACATGATATGCAATCCCAGCGGCACTAGCCACCTGAACTACACAGCAAACCTTGCACAGGTACATAACTTCTCTTCTATAATGAATCATACTGTATCAACATGGCAGGATGAAAATGGAAAGAGATGTCCTTTCCGGACCACCCATCCAGATAGGCTGTCCATGGACAGACACCGTCATTGCAGAGACCACTTCTTCCGACTGTAGATCTGCCTAAGCACACATGGGAATCAATTAAGTGTATTTACAACTAAGAGCCCCAATTGGACCAGGCCTGACCCAGCAAGCTGGTGCTTCGTGGAAATAAGAATATTCCGATTCCACCTACCTCCATAAGACACTGAGACAATTTGGGTTTGGACCTAAGCTCTGCAAATTGGTAACCTTGCTTTATAAAAGCCCTATGGCAGAAGTGACAGTGAATGGAGTGACATCAGAAAGATTTCAGTTGAAAAGAAGCCTAAGTCAGGGGTGACCGCTCTCCCCACAATTGTTTGTGCCATGCCTGGACCCCCTGGTGAGCAGGATAACGTGCAGGGCTGATGTAACTGGATTCCAGGAGGTTATGGGTGCGCCAGAGAAAATACAGTTCTGCGCAGATGACTTATGCTTTATCTCACTGATCTAGAGATTGAGGTCCCGGCAGTCCTCTTGATTATTCGGATCCTCTGGGGATACTTTGGGTATTGCATCAACTGAGAGGAGTCCACCATGTATCAAATGGGAGGCTTGGAAGATTGTACGGGAGTGGCAGGAAAGTTGTGGGTAGTAAAAGAGGGGTTAAAATACTTGGGCATTGAGATTACTTCCGACAAGGAATGATTCCTAGGACGCTCCTTCGCTGGAGCAGCTGCGCGCATTACAAATGCCACTAACATAACATAACATAACATAACATAACTTGGATAGAGAACTAGAGGAGTAGATGCCAATCGGTGGAGTACACTGCAGTTAGCGATATTGAGAAGCCTCTCCCTATATAAAATGATAAACTTACCGAAATTGCCATATGTGCTGCAAAATACTCCATTTGCGATAACCAAAACTTAAGTTTTTACGCTTTATGACATTATGAGAAGGCTCCTCTAGAACGATGCCCCAAGCATAGCCTAAGGACCCTATTCAATTCCTTTTATAACGAAGGTATTGCCTTGCTAGACCTTAGGACACATTATAGAGCCTCCTAGCTACAGGTTATGTTATCAGGGACTGGGGGTTCACCTTCCACACTGTGCTGGCGAGTCAAGTTGAGAGGGAACAACTGGCGCCAGCTACCTATGTCCACTAAATATATGGTAGGAAGGAGAGGAGGTACCTGCCCATGCCAACCATGGCGACCCTGACAGGGTTGGGGGATAAGGCACTCAGGGCCATTGGTTGGTGGGGAAAGGTCATACTGACCACTCCGTTATGGAACGGTATGACCCTAAAAGAGTTCCATAAATTGATGGGTTTCAAGGCTTGGGAACTAGTGGGTATTGAGACACTAGGAGATGTTTTCCACAAGGGGGGTATGAAACCCTTTGAAAACCTACAGCAAGAGGACCAGCCTCTAGCCAACAATACAAAAACAACATAAAACATGCGATCAGGGAGAGCAGGCACTGAGGGCAGAAATTCCGGAACATTCTCTCTTGGAAAACTACGTACTACAGTAGGAAATACCCCAGAAGGTGCTATCGCAGCTCTATCGCACCCTGATTTATCATGCCGCAGACAACCGTCAAAACCTACGGGCCCAATGGGAGGCTGATATTGGAGACATAGAAGACATGGGAGATGGCCCTCATGCACCCAAGGCACATGGCAATCAAGTCCTTACTAAGGTTAATACAGCTGAACATACTGCACCAGATTTATTACAACTGGAGTAAACTGCTAAGAATGGGTAGGGTTCCTAGCCCGGGCTGACTGAGGTGCATAGTTGAAGAAGGAATCTTTCCTACATAGCATATGGGGATGTGCCAACATTCGTCGATACTGAAGAGAGGTCATACAGGAGATTGAAGAAGTCATGGCCTGGAGATACCAAGAACACCACTTTTAATAATTTTGGGAATCCCAAATAACGTGGATATTCCATGCTGCCTGCAGGGGCTTTGTATGTTGGGGATCACAGTGGCCAACCAAGTATTGGCTAAGTTGTGGGGCCAGACACAAGCAGCAACTGTAGTAGAAAAGAAGAGGGAGAGTATGAGTGAGTATGTGCATGTGCGTGAAAGCAGAAAGAGAAGTCTTTGTAAGCAGGGGGTGCCCCAAGAAGTCTGGCAAAGTGTGCGGAATGTGGAGAACCTACCATGGGCTTTAGGTACGATGAAGCGTGCAGGGAACGTTAATACTTTGGAGTGAAGCCGCATTCCCAACCCTGGCGGGGATAAGAGGGGGGAAAAATGTACAAAGTGTGCCCAGGTTGTGTAGCCTGGGCATCAATGGGGGGAGATCAGGAGGGAAGGTGGGGGAATCTTCTCTTGTACAATCTCACCAGCTCCCTATCTGTACTGTATGCTTGATTAAAATCAATAAAAGGAGTCGTTGTTTAAAAAAAAAAAAATAAATAAAGATTATTCCACAACGTGGAAGGGGACATGAACCCTTTACCTTTTAAAGGGACCATCAACGCACCTGCACTTTCTCCTGTCTGTTCGTTCAGAGAGAAAAGGGAAGGCCTTCTGATGTCTCTAAGCCAATCATGAAATCATATAATGAGGGTAAACAACCTTTACAACGCAACTTTTACAACGCAACCATTACAACGCAAACTATTACAACGCATTGCTCTGGGGGGCACTCTAGGATAGGGAATAGGTTAATTTACTATCCAATAACCTTCCCTAGTGTCCACGGGGACTGGAGTTGGAATAGTAAATTAAACTATTCACTATCCAGCACCCCAAAGCACTATGCGTTGTAATGGACTGCGTTGTAATACTTGCGTTGTAAAGGCATGCGATGTAAAAGCATGCGTTGTAATGTCATACATCCTATAATGAGAGATTACCTGCTATTTCTGTGAAACATCTCTGGTGATGGCGTATTTGTGACGACAGGCTTCTCTAATGACCCACGTGCACCGAGCCAGGGCAACCGACCCAAACATTCACTGAAACCTTTCCACACAGAGAAAGAACTATGATAAACGCACAATGGGCTGCTATTGTCCTGACCTGGCACTGCGACCAGAATTCCAGCTGTCTCTACATACTCACTAATATTATCCAGAATATAGAACTTGATATTACTAAAAACTGGTGGGAAACACACACGCTACCAACTGTTAATCGACTCTGACAAAGATGTCATGAGCCGAAAGTAATGCCCCAAAGCACAAACTAAATCAAGGTAAGTGCTCCCTCACAGCACTCCCAAATGGCAGCAAATGTTTGCTCAGACAACCAACCATCAGGCTTCTTGCAGCTTGCTGTTGGGAATCGTAATAGGTACATTAAGAGTGGCTGTTACTTGCACTGTCCTCCTACCATATTATGATTGGATCTGTACAATGCTTCACATCTATATACCAATTAAACCCATTTATCGTATGCTACTGGAGCATTGTAATTTAGTGCCCTACCCCTTTATATGCAACTTATACACTTAAGATGAGTTAACTATATTAATTATTATTATTATTATTATTACTGCATTTGTAGAGCGCCTGGTTACACCCACTAGTGTGTCCCTGGGCTATTTGAGCTCACTAAACTTTGGGAATTAGTATCTCACAAATTCATGCAACAATCCCTCCCTATTGGGTAAAGAGCCATGTTTTTAATCTTTTACGGAAGAGTCTCACTGATGGTTCTTCCCGGAGGGGCAAGGGTAGGGCATTCCAACTTTTTGCTGCCAAGTAGCCAAAAGAGCGGGCCCCCATTTGTGCTTTCCTTATCCTCGGGACTGTCACCAAATGGGTCCCGGTGGATCTCAACCGCCTTTATGTATTGTAGGGAGTCACAGGATCCAGGAGGTACATGGGGCATCTGCCCTGCAAGATACAATGACCGATGCATAGTGCCTTGAATGTAATTCACTTCTGGATGGGCAACCAATGTAATGTCTCCAGTACACTCTTCGAGGATGCTCGTCTTGGCAGATTTAAAACTAAGCGGGCTGCTGCGTTCTGAACGGATTGCAGCTTCTGGAGTCCTTTTTTGGTAGCACCTAGATACATCAGATTTCCATAATCTAATCTCGATGTGACCAGTGCATGGGTCAGGGTTTTCCTAACTGCTAGAGGTAAAATATCTAGGGTTTTCCTTAATATTCTGAGGACTCCGAAACACCTGCCTGCAACTCTCTTGATCTGGGTCTCAAAGGAAAGTCTGGAGTCTATCCATACTCTCACGTTTTTTACCTCAGTCTTAGGGGTGGGGACCAGTCCCAAACTTGCTGGCCACAAGGCCGAGGACCAGATGGATGGTGTATTCCAGACTATCAATACTTCCGTCTTATTGCCATTTAGTCTCAGGCAGTTATCTGTCATCCACCCTGCTAGATCTTTCAGGCAGTTT
Organism: Lissotriton helveticus; assembly: GCF_964261635.1. Classification (NCBI taxonomy): domain Eukaryota; kingdom Metazoa; phylum Chordata; class Amphibia; order Caudata; family Salamandridae; genus Lissotriton; species Lissotriton helveticus. The sequence goes on from NC_136063.1 coordinate 1,922,968,170, forward strand.
GCAAAGCTTCTAGCAGCTAATGCTGAATTTGGAGCTAAGATAACCACCAGCTGTGTGTCGTCTGCATACGACACTATTGTAACACCGTGTTTTTCCACAATTTCAGCTAAGGGGGCGACAAATAGATTAAACAATGTAGGGCTCAAAATTGAACCCTGCTGCACCCCATCTGTTAACTTGATGTGTTTGGAAGTATACGCAGACTGTGACACCCGAAAACTGCGACTGTGCAGATAAGAAGCCAACCAGTTCAGGGCAGCCCCGGCCACACCTCCCCTTCTGAGTCGGTGCACTAGCATCTCGTGTGAAACTGCATCAAACGCTGCAATGAGGTCTAGGAGAACCAGCGCAGTTGTTAGGCCTTCATACACTCTTTTACGTACTGTCTCAGTAGCATAAAGCAATGCTGTCTCAGTTGAGTAGGTTGATCTGAAGCCTGATTGCGTGGGGTGTAGTAGGTTGTGTTTCTTAATGTGTGCCCCCAGCTGTATATTAACCGGTTTTCAGTAGGTTGTGTTTCTTAATGTGTGCCCCAAGCTGTATATTAGCCGGTTTTCAGCTATTTTTGAAAAGTAAGGGAGCAATGAGACCGGTCGTAGATTTTCCATTACACTCCCATCAGCTGTAGTTTTTATTTTCAGTGGGCGAAAAATTGCTTGCTTCCACATATCAGGTACCTTCCCTTCCCGAAAGGAGGTCTCTAACAACTGTTGTATGTAGGGTAGTATAGCCCCTAGTCCTGTGCAGATCACCTTAGATGTAGATGGATCTTTGGGGGAACCCGATTTTATACTTAGCGCTACCGTTTCCAACTCTTCTAGAGAGGGAGGAGAGAATTGGGAAATACTGTTTTCCCCCTACTCCTTCGTTAATCCGCGCACATTGTTATTTGTAGTGAGTGGCTATGTATTCATTTGGATGAGAGACACCCGTATATTAAGCTGAAATATAATACATGTATGTGCAATAAAAATTAAGTGCATACCGTTCTAAAACGTACTCGATATATTCACTTATGCTAACTATTTTAGCTTAAAACTTATTCTGAATCCAATTTTGGCCTAAGTGATAATTGTCTTGCTAGTAGCTTGTTTTTACTCTTCTCTGCAGGTGTCTTATCATGTGCTTCAAATTAGAATATACAAATTGTTTATTTAATTAGACTAGTAGACTATTGAACCTTTAAGTATAAGTTGGCCTGGGATGCAAAAACTGAGACAGCGGGAGAGATCTTTCTGTACCAGGCAGACTAGACTGTTGTTACAATCAAGGTCGCCCAGATTATTGCTCCTTTCTCGAAAATTAGGGAGTCTACCTGCTCCCAGAGAGCATTGTCTTCAAATTGGTTAACTTAGTGAAAACCAACATGGAAAAGCCTTCTAGAATCTTCTATCATGCTTTAATTGTGTGACCTTAAGAACAGTTAAGATGAGCTTGTCCTAATTTCACTGAGAGAAGACTCCTTCTCGACACTGCTGATTTCCCTTGTCCTGTGTGTTGAGCTTCATGCTTGAGCGCTTATACTTTCACCTCCAACCTTAAACTGGTACATCTGATGCTGACACCTTCCTTATAGAAATTCCTCTTGCCGCTTTCGATACTTTATTTAGAATAGGGAAATTATTTTATAGAACCTGCTTGCCAATAAAATCCTTAAGGTATGGACGCCATCTTCTCTGTCATTCTTGTGGAGCCAAATTGGTTTCACTGCACCTAAAATACATTGCAGATGTTAGCTCTTTTATTACACTTTAAGATGACAATCAAGGGTTCATGCGACGAGTGGGGGATTCTCTTTGATGATTTTACTAAGAGATTAAGGTTCAAGAAACTCGGCTCTATCCCTACTTCGTCTGCCTTTGCCTTGGTTTTCTTCTACTTTAATAGATGCCAAGAAACATTTCCAACAATTGGAGCAGAAATTACCTGAGTACTAGGCTCCCCTATGCAAAGCCAGCCAATTCCAAGACCTACACAACTATAAGTGATGCATTCACATTGAACACATTCATACTATGGTAGCAATATTCATATGTGTCTTATAATTCAAACGAAACTTTAACATTGTCTTTAGCCTCTCTTTCTCAGACATTGGAAAACCATCTCGCTTTTCAAGGACATTGTTCAAAGTCCTCAATTGGGCAAGTCAGACCTTGACAGTTCTACTTTTAGTATTTGCTAATCTGCAAATAAATTCTTCCTTTGTCCTCTGGCTTCCCCTTTTGACTCCGGCCCAGCCAAAACATTCAGGCCAGGACATCACTCCCTATCTCACAAACCTTTTGAATAGCACTTTTGCCCAAGGAGCTCTAACTCTATGCTGGAAACAAACCTTAGTACCCACTCCTTTAAAAAACCACGCTGATTCCACAGTTCTCTCTAATTATTTCCCAGTCTAATTTCTTCCAGCGCTTTCCAAAATGCTTGGGACTTTGGCCAACACTCAGCTATTCTCCTACCCAGAAAAAACTTCAAGCTTCAACTCTCAACAATCCTGGTTTAGTTCTCATCGAATAGAATAATGTCAGCTCCAGCAGCAGCCGGTGACGGTAAGCACGGAGGGGCAGGGCAAGGTGGGGCAGGGGAGGATGTCGATAGATGGTGGAATAGGGACAATTAAATAAATCTGATTCTGTTGTCTGTCTGCATCCCCCTGCCCACTGTTCTTATCTGCAACGGCCACTGCTGGTCAGCTCTTAATGACATGCTTAGGAAAGAGGATGCTGGGAACACTGTGGCCCTCATACTACTTTATCTGTCAGCTACCTTTGACACCGTTGACCACTCCATACTGATTGATCACTTAATCAACATAAGAGTGGCAGGCAAGGCTCTTGACTGACTCAAATCCTTTTTGACTAATCTACCCCCTTATCACTCACATTACAAACCTCCTGCGGGTGGAGTGCCTCAAGCCTCAAGGAACATAACTCAGACCCACCCTATTAAATCTGTATAGGACCCTTTTGGCTTCTTTGAATAGGTCCTTTGTTTTTTAGGTCGAGCCTAGCGCAGCGAGCATGCGCTGCTCTAGGAGAGGGCCTCTAGGAATTACTCCAGACATTCAGAAAGCTTTCAGAAAGCTTGTGCGTGTGGTTGTCACATTCTATTGGCCTTTGTGTGTGTCTTTCAAAAAATGAAAGCATGCAATTGTCCAAAGGCGGGTGTATGTCGCACCTCTTCTTAAAATGTTTATCCCATGGCGTTTTGCTCTCGGGAGCGAGCAGACTGGCACTGCATTCCTCCTTGGTCACGTGCTTTTGCTTGTTGTTTTCTGAAGGGAGTGTTGTAGGTTAACTTGTATGGAGCATGGAACAGCCCACGGAATGCGCAGTCTCTGGTAAGTACACATTTTTGGCAGTCTGAATTAAGTTTAGTTGCGCTGCTTCTATTATACGGTGACTCGAGAAATGCTGCGTTCCGCCAGGAGGGTTAAATGAAATAATGTCTTTAACATCTTTCGGGACTGTAACCAAATGATGATAAAACTTAACGCTGATCACTTAAAACGGACTTGTGTTGCTTATGTCTTTGTTAAGACCCGGGTTTAATGGTGGCTTTTTCTCTCCTGCAAGGGTAAATTTTTGGGCAAAGTGGCACATCAGTGAAAGCTGAAAATTCTGGTAATTTCTAGCTCTTAATTAAGGAGGTGGGAGGATTGCCGGCCCTGACGCAAAGCTTGTCCACTGATGCCAAAATATGTTAAATGAACCTGATCCAGAAACTATAAATAAATAAAAGCAGCTGTAGTGTCTCTACATGTCGCATGGCCTGTGACACGTGGAAGTGTAATTACATACCACACAATAAAACTTGAAATGGGAACATTTACGGCAAGCTCAACTATAGGGTGGTACAACAAGTGAAAGCAGGGCAAAGTGAAATGATGGCTTTAACATCTGTCAGGACTGACAATCAAATGATGATAAAACGTAACGCTGAACACTTTGGGATTCCCCCCTTTTTCCAAGTAACTCATCATACCAAGCATGTCGTAAGTATGAGTGGTGGTGAAGTAGGTATTTCTAGGGTATTTCACGTGAGCAATGCATACTGAGTGAATAATTTAATGTGGCGGGCGAGGGCAAACTGATGTCTTAGGAGAGTACCATGGACCTCTCTGATGCTTGACTTAGTGGTTCGTAAACTTGGCCCTGTCGGTATTTCATACTTCTGATGACTGTTGTCTTCTCTGGCTACACCAGTCACTGTGCCCTGTATTGGCCTAAACGTGGATAGCATTGGCCTGCAGCTTTATTAGCAAGCCTCCAAAGTTAATAATTCATGGAAAAGTGTGAAATTGAACGTCATTACATTATGGGGTATTGTAGTTTTCCGAAGGTGAACTAAGCCTAAACTATTCACCCGGATCTGCAGCAGCCACACAAGCTTGGTTTATTAAATTAAATCCCATCCAAAGGTTTTACACATAGCTTAAATAAGGGGGCACTATTTAGTTCTTGACTCTCGCTAGCTCCCTAACCTAGACTAGACATTTGAGGCCAGCTCCAAAATTGGCACGTTCTTCATACTGTGTACATGGTGTGTAGCAACGCAATTTATAATTGGCTCTTTAACGCTTCGGAATATCCTTTAAACGAGCTTCGTGTGTTTGGTAATTTTGTTGTAGTGACTAAATAATGGACCTTCTCCAAGCCTGTCGTGGGGATATTACTCATAAGTAATTTCCCAGTTGCTAATAGAGGGCGTTCAATATTTCATAAGGTAGCACAGCTCTTTGTAGGCTCACTTGAACAATATTTGTCCTATTTATTTCCATCTGCTGTTGCTACTTCCCCTTTAGAAGAAGGCTTTTTCTCAAACAGTATACATGCTGCTTTGAATTTGTCACATGTCTGTGTGTGCATGCATGTTTCTATGTTTCTGTGCTTGCACGTTTGTGTGTGTCTATCTGTGCATATATGTTTATATTTACGAGGATTTTTTAAATGTACACAAAAGACCAGGGGGTGAGTGAAAGTGCTTTACTAAAAACAATATCTGCGACATTAACTACTGCCTGGGAAAATATTAGCCTCATTAGCACTTGAATGGGGGCAATCCAGGGAAGGGAAACACATTTCTCTTTACCTAGTACTGGCACTACATATCCAGCAATCGCCAACAATATTTGATAATATCTGCCATGGGTCTGAGACCTATTGTGACATCATTCACAGGATGGCCATATAAGGCAACAAAAATGATTATTACTTTATTATAACTGCTCAACATGCTACACAGCAGGTACACTGCTCTACAACATAGCCTAAACACATAAAAAGGCCAATAAGTCTGGCAAAACACTTATAATGTCCCAAAGGCGAGACCTATTGGCTATGCCAATGCTTGTTTTACTTTTGCATGTATGATTCACAATTCATGCCGAAATTAGGAGGCAACACTTTCTTTCTGCAGTGCCAGTTTTAAAAACGGCATGGTTGCCATTGCCAACTATTTGAATTCTAGCCAGCTTAGTTCTTATATTATACTCATTTATGGTTCGCCTTCATTTTGGAACTGATCGGTGGCCAGCAGAATAGAGTGAAGACACCTACGCGCTTCATCTGTAAGACATTTTGTGGTTATTTTTTATTCTAATCTCTCATTCGAGCTTCTTGTATCGAAGCTTACTTTGCATCTTATTTCTTCTGCTTGACAGCACTGAAAAAGATTGAACATCGGAAAATGGTCGTTCAAGAAACCATTTTGGAAAGATTTGACTACTTTAGTTCCTTACTTATCAGCATCCCTACATTTCGCCTCAAATGGCTCCGAATTGTCTATTATACAGCAGCATATCTCATTCTGAACTTTAGAAAATATTGTAACTTCTTACCTTATCTGGCTTCTCTTCTCTAGCTCCACTTAAAAAAATACTGTATGTTCAAAGCTCTTTGTTTGTGTCACAGGGCTATTCATCAATCTGGCCTTGTGTATCTGTGAAATATCTTTGCTAAATATGTCCATGCAAGGGCCTTGCGTTGTGCTTCTGCCAATCTCTGAGTCTTACCATGCATCTCATGAGCAAGAAAGGATGGCTGCTCTTTTCAGATCCTCAGCCACATTTTGGAATAATATTTCACCCTCCCTCTGTGCTTCGGACTGGTATGCTACATTTAGAAAAAATCTTAAGACTCACTTATTCACACTCTAGTCTCTTTCTCTTCCTTCATCTTTTTCTGCTGTATTTTTTTTTTTCACAACTGTGTTTATTAAGGGTTTCAGGCAAATCATACATACAGTACTCCATAGCCAGGAGGACACTGCCAGTGGAAAACACATAATAGAATGCATGAACAGCCTAGACATTCAACTAACCCCCCACCCACCGTCCCGCCCCCAGCCAACAACCCCAAAAAGAAAAAAAAAAACCCCGACTACCCACCCCTTATCCCACCCTAACCCAGTGCACGTGATCACCATCAGCTGCAGCATATAGTGTAAAGCACAATAGGCGTCCTGGAGCCACCTAGGCCCCGAGGTCACTGCCGGTAGGCAGTCCATCATCCAGGTCAACGGGAGGATCCAATGGCAAGTCTCTGTATTCTGCCCACTGCTTCCAGATCTTGTAATGTTTGCGGGGGCAGCCCCTGGCCTCAAACACAGGCAATTCCAGTCCCATGAGAAAATCTAGTCCCGCCCTCCATGCGCTGAGTGGGGGGGCGCGGTCACTCTTCCACGCCTTTGCCAAATCCCGTTTGGCGACCGTCAGGCCCAACAGAAGGAGGTGACGCTTATAGATGTTACCCCCTACTTGATCCATGATATGTAAAAGACCTAGTCTGGGCGTGCGAGGAAGGTCCCATTGCAGCACCTCTGACAAGCAAGACCAAACCCCACTCCAGAATCGAGTCAGACCCACACACGACCACACAGTATGCAGCAGCGTACCGCTCTCCGTCCCACAACGCAGGCATACAGGGGTGGCAATGAGGCCAGCCTTCCACAGTCTCTCTCTGGTGTAATAGGCCCGATGCAGGTACTTGAACTGTATAAATCGGAGTCTCACAGCGATGGCTGCCCCACGGGGGGACTCCAGTGCCTCCCTCCAATCATCCTCATCCAAGGGGCCAACATCTACTTCCCAGGAGGCCTTCAACGACAAGAGGGAAGAGGAGCAGTGAGTAATTAAGGTTTGATAAATTTTGGAGACTTTTTTATCCCCCAGATCCCCCATGAAGAGCTTGGCTTCAACGGGGCTAAATTCTGGGAGTTGGTCTAACCCCACTAGACTCGGCGCGAGAGCGTGACGCAGTTGTAAGTATTTAAAAAATTGGGTCTTGGGCATGTCGAATTCGGCGCTAAGGGCTTGAAAGGTTTTAAGAGTAGTCCCAGTAAGGACATGGCCTAGCGTCGAGATCCCAATAGAGTCCCATCCACTAAACCCCGACAGTGAGGCAAGTGCAGGGAGCCGGCCATTGTTCCAGAGTGGCGTTTCCGCTGTTAGGCGACCCCACCAGCCCATACGACGTAGCACCTGTCTCCAAAGCATGAAAACCACCTGAGTAGCCTGCGGCAGCTTCCGCCGCCGGCTGGCCGAGTATAACAGCGTGTGGAGCGTGGCATCCCCCATAAGAAAGCGTTCCAGGGCGTATGCCGGGTCATCACGCCCACCGTACCACCACTCATTCAGAACCAGCAGATGAGAGGCTTGGTAGTAGGATAGTATGTCTGATGTAGCGAGACCGCCACAGTACGTGGACAGGAAACAAGTCCGCAGTGCCACTCTGGAGGCACCCCCTGCCCACAGGAAACGTCCCAGTACCGAATTCACGCGACGGAACCATTGTGGGTCAACCCTATATGGGAAGTTCTGAAGCTGGTAAAGGAGTCTAGGGAGGGCGACCATCTTAAAAATCGCCGACCTGCCATAGATGTTAAGGGGCATGCGAGACCAGGTCTTGACGTCCGACTGAACTCTGTCCCACACCGGCAACACATTGCGCTCCCATGCAACCGCGGCAGATTCAGACAGGAAAACTCCCAGGTATTTTAGACCACCAACCGCGACTTGCAAGGCCGAGGCCCAGGGGAACACCTCCGATCTCCCGCCCAGCACCCATAAAGTCGATTTACGCGGGTTAAGGAAGAGTCCCGACACTTCACCAAAAATACGCCTTATGTCTAGGATCCGCGGGCCAGAACGGTGAAGGTCTGTCAGAAAGAAGAGGACATCGTCTGCGTATAACGCAATCCTGTCCGAGAGTCCAGCTCCCCACACAAAGCCCCGAAGTTGTGCATCAATGCGCACCCACGCGGCCAATGGTTCCATGACCAAGGCAAAAAGGTACGGGGAGAGGGGGCACCCCTGGCGAGTCCCCCTGGCAACTGGGAACTTCTCCGACACAGCCCCCGAAACACGCACCGAGGCGGTGATGTCTGTGTATAGAAGCCGGACATACGAGACAAAAATTGGACCGAGGTTGAGTCGCGGCAAAAGAGCGAAGAGATAAGTCCAACTGACTGAATCGAATGCCCTATCGATGTCCGCTAGTAGAAGCGCCGCTTGTTCTCCCGTCGCTCCCATCGCATCGACGGCCACCTGCGCGCGCCTGATATTGTGACGCGTCGCCCTACCGGGCATAAAGCCCGCTTGATCCGGGTGGACTAAATCCGCCATATACGGGAGGAGGCGGTTCGCCAACGCCTTGGCCAACAATTTGGCCTCAAAGTTGATCAAGGATATGGGACGATATGACTCATGTCTGTCGGGTGGTCTGCCTGGTTTCTGAAAAACCACAATTTCTGCCTGACGCCAGTCAATCGGCAGGCTACCACATTCCCGCGCTGCCTCTAGTGCCCGCCTATAATGCGGCCCCAGCTGCAAGTGGAATTTCTTATAAAATTCGCTGGGAAATCCGCTCGGTCCGGGCGCCTTGCCAGTGTTGAGTTGACCCAATGCATCGCCTAGTTCCTCCGCCGTCAAGGGGAGATCAAGGGCGGTCTTGGCTTCGTCTGTAATCGCGCGAGGGGGAAGGTCAGCGATGAACTTGTCAATAGCCTCCGGCGGGAGACTGTCCCGAGGGGCATATTGTATCGCATAATAGCGAGCGAAGCTCGCCGCAATGGCAGCCGGATCCGTCATGGCCAACCCGTCTTCGTCCACGAGGCCCGGCACAGTAACCGGCTGCAGTGTTTGTTGGCACAATCTATGGAGCATGGTGCAAGATTTGTCGCCCCATTGGTAGACCCTGCTCCTCGTAGCCAGCCAGGCCAGTCGCGCCTCGTCAAGTAAAACTGAGGCGTAAGATTGCTGCGCTTGCAGGAGCAGCCTGAGAGCTACCCCATTACCGTCAGTCCGACACCGAGCTTCCAACACCCCTACTCTATCTGACGCCGCCACTATAGCCTCACGACGACGTCGACGGGCTGCAGCACACCAAGCTATGTCGACGCCTCGCAACGTGGGCTTCATGGCCTCCCAGACCATCACCCCATCAATCTCCTCAGTCAGGTTCTCGTGCCAGTAGTGGGCAATCGCTCCGCGCATGTGAGTAGTATAGTCTGGTTGCTGGAGATGCCACGAGGACATCCGCCACCGAAACGGCTGGGGCGACCTGTGCAGCGTGATCTGTACTACGACTGGGGAGTGGTCCGACAGCCCACGAGGCTGAATCACGGCCTGCTTCACTCTGTCAAGAAAGGCCCCCGGCACAAACACACAGTCTAGTCGGGAGAAGGAGCCATGCACAGCAGAGACATATGTGTACTCACGCGACCTGGCATGCAAATGCCTCCAGACATCCACCCAGCCCAGCCCATCAACCATCGCCTTCAAGCGAGTAGGGGAGGTGGCCACCGCAGTTTCCTGCAGCCTTCGCCGATCCAGGCACACATCTACCACATCGTTCCAGTCACCACCTATCACAGCCAAAGAGTCCGGAATCTCAGCCCACAACGCAAAGAGGCGCTCAGCCAGGGACCATTGTAGAGGAGGAGGGGCATACACACAGCCAAACACCACCGGCTCCGCGCCTATCACCCCTTTGACAAAGACATATCGACCCTGGGGATCCAGCCAATGACGCTCGTGGGTATAGGACAGTCTCCTGTGTATAAGGATGGCCACCCCTCTCGAACCTCTAGAAAATCCCGCATGAAACACTTGAGTGTAGCCAAAGCGCTGTAAGCTTAGCACCTTTGTTCCCAACATATGTGTCTCCTGCAATAGCATGACATCAGCTGAGTCTCTCTTGCCCCAGCGCAACACTGCCCCACGCTTAATTTTGTCCAACATCCCCCTCACATTCCAGCTTAAAATTCTCATAGATCCACTAGTAGGTGTCAATTGTGCGGGATCAGCCATTGTCCTGACGAAAAAGTCTCAGAAAGCCCCAGGACCCAGCCCAGGCACCCTGTAGCATGCAAATCACTGTAGCCAAAATCACGTGCATCCCATCCAACACCCCCCCAGCCCTCCCAGCTCCCCCAACTGACACAACCCCACAAACCACCCAACACCCAATACTCCGCCTCCCCCCACCCCTATACCTCATGAAACCTTGAAGTACCTGTCGCGGCATGGGGAGCTTCGGGCCCAAAACATAGTGCCCAAAACCACCCATACCAATGGATCCCACTACACCCCCCAAACTAACGGGAACTACCCTTCGGGGCCGCCTCCCAACGTGAGAGGACAAGGCTGCCCATATGTCAACACCCCGAGCCCCAATGAACCACTAGTGACCTGTATCACGGTCAGGGCGAGGCAATCAGGCCTCACCAACAGCGCCCCACCTGAGACAAACCAATGTCTGGGTCTCACCACCCCTGGCGTTAGTTCCTCGGCCATCGCGGCAGTTGCTCCGGGCCTCTCGGATAGTCCACTGATGAAAAGAGAACTGACTTAGGAAATGGAGGTCTCATGATCATCAAAGCCCTTTCCCGGACTGATCAGTGTCGGACTGTACACCATCCCGCGGGGCGCTCCCGGAATGGGAGCGTCTCCGCGACCGAGATTTCCCGCGTCTTTTACCCCTAGTGGAGGAGTCACTCCTCTCCTGCGACGATCCACGTGATGGCCCTGGGTTCAGGCCCGGTTGGGCGTTCGGCCGGAGCCGGATAGTCTCATCCGTCCAACCATACACTGCCTCTGGAGTATCGAAAAAGTGAGTCTTGGACTGGAAAACGACGCGTAGACGGGCCGGGTAGAGCAGTGAATAAGGAATCTTCAAACCCCGGAGCTTGGCTTTCGCATCTTGGAAGGAGCGACGCTGCTGCTGCACTTGTCTGGTATAGTCCGGGAAAATCATGATCTTATGATTATCGAACAGCAACGCGTCCGTGGCCCTTGCTTCTCGAAGTATGGTATCCCTATCGTGAAAGTTGAGGATTTTTGCGATGATTGGGCGCGGTCGTTCTCCCACAGGCGGTTTCTGCATCAGGGCTCTGTGGGCCCGTTCGATCACAAAACAGCTCGAGAGGACATCCGGGGGGAGCCAACCTTCTAGCCAACGCGTCAAGAACGCATCTATGGGCCCCTTCTCGCAATCCTCCGGAAAGCCAATGAAGCGTAGATTATTCCTGCGCGCTCGCCCTTCTGCATCCTCAACTCGGAGTGCCAGACCCCTCTGAATCTTGTCCATCTCCGCCACTTTCTTCTTTAGGGCACCAACATCATCTTCCACTCCCGTGATCCTGGTTTCAGCCTCCGTGATGCGAGCAACCGCGTTTCGAAGGTCCTGGCGCAGAAGCATGACATCAGCCCCAACGGCCCCGATCTTGGCGTCCAGTGAGTCCCTGGATTGCGTGATGGCCGCCATCAGGGCCGCGTTGTCAGGTCCCGCGTTCTGGCTGCCACCCGAGGCTCCTGACCCCCCGCTGGGTCCGGTAAACTTGTCGATTGGACCTTGCTTGTTGGGTCCAGCGCCGCCCCCACCTCTTGTCATGATCAGGGGAAGTCGGGCGAACCCCTCCGCACCCGCAGTAAAGTAGACGTAGAATGCACTCGGGGGCTTAGCTGCACACCGCAGGTGGACACACCAAATCAGGGGGCACTCACAGTTCTCTGCGTGTCGCAGTCGGATCAGGCCACAGTCCACTCCTGGGCAGCAGGCGCAATCCCCAGGCTGGCGGGGATAGGTTGCACTGGACACTGCCTGCCACCGATCCACTGCCCAGCCAGCACAGCCGCAGGATCCGTAACAGTCCAGTCGCAGAGGGGCCCTCGACCCCACGCGCCACTGACCACAGCGTCGGCTCCCCCGACAGAGAGCCAAAGACGGTTGCGCCAGGCGGGGACCGCCAACCTCAAGGTCCCGGCGTCCAGAGGCCCAGCAGAGCACAGCACCACTCCGGTGTCCCCGGGGGCCAGGTCCCCCAGTCGTCACAGCAAAGGCATTCCGGGGAGCCCTCCGTCACGTCCCCGGGAACCAGGCAGCCTCAGTCCCAGGCAAGGGAATTGTACCTCCGGACCCACGCCACCAAAAGGGGGGCCAACCCACAGTGCAGATGGGCCGCAGTCACGGGGGGTCTCCCGTGGCACCCCCTCCTCACGACGAATGGCGTCCTGTGGCAAGAGCTCGGTCCACCAACCCCAGGGGCACCCAGCGCCGACTCACCACCTCCCAGGCGCGGGTCAGCTCAGCGTCTCCAAAATCGAGGCCCCGGCTTCTCGGGGTCAGCATAGGCCGCAGTGGTACTGGAGCTTCCAGGGGCCACCCCGGCGTGGGAGTCCGCTCCACTGGTCACCGCCGCAGCTCCTTTCACCTCCGGTGTCGCAGGCACCAATCAGGAAGGCTTCCCACCGGTCCGACCAGCGGCCGCCAGCCGACGCCTCGAAAATTGAGGTCCCGGCTCCGCCTGCCGGCCCCAGGCCGCACCACTCCACATCCGATGTCGGCTCACCAGAGCAGCCGGGGGGACAGCGCGCCTCACCGGACAGGTCCAGATGCTGCCAGGGACAATCGCCACTCAGGTAGGGCAGGTAGCGGGCTCGGGGGTCAGGATAAATGGTAGGATTGTGTCAGGGCAGGCGGGAGCTCTACAACGCTGCGACCGCCATCATCGCCCGGCAAGCCACGCCCCCTTTTCTGCTGTATTTTGATGTCATTAGCACCAGGACACCCACGGCTGAATAGCACTGCTCTTTACAAATACACACTTCATTCATTAATTCATTCATTCATCATACCTGCTACTGAGCAAGACGTTCACCTATTCACCTCCTCTTCTTGCTGCCAATGAGGACATTACAACCCAAACTTGTGTTACTGTAAAACAGTACCTCACACTGAAGAGGTGGGTGATTGAAATGAGGACATTCACCCAGGAGAACAGGATTCTTGAAAGGAGTTTATTCTGATAAAATAAGTGCCATGAAGACAGATCGCTGTGCTTGTGCAGGAGCAACTACCATAGCTCACTTGCAACACAGTCAGCATACTAAGTGCCCTAATTAAAGTATAGAATTATAGCAGGGTAACAGTGAGTTTCTGGGAAGTTTGAGGTGTCTATGATGTGACTCAGAGCCCCGAGGTAAAAACATCCTTGTTATTCACTTTTTACCCATCTATGATTTATAATTTTATAATGTTATGACTTTTAACAAGCACACGCAGTTTTGATCGCATTTCCCCATTACTCAGAGCCCTCAACTGGCTCCCAGTGGAAGCTAGAATTCTATTGAAGGTAGCATGCATAACACATTGACCCTACACTTTTCTGGTCCAAAATACATCGCAAATAGAATCAAGCTATCAGGAGGCGGAAGGTATTCTAGAAGTGCTAAATACCTCATACTAAAACCAACCATATTCTTAACAAGCATTGGCACAGTCAATAGCTCTCCCCTGTGGGACCTTATAAGTGTTTTGCACAATATCCTTGGTGCAACAACATCAAGTGTTGCATGGCTAAACACTTATAAGGTCCCAAAGGCGAGACCTATTGGCTATGCCAATGCTTGTTCGTTATGCCGCCCATGGATACTTCATTCTTCTTACCCCATACATAGCAATGAAAACAGAGCCAGCTTTAAACACTAGTTTGTTGCATTTGTGTACAACTTAGTGGTAACTGGAAAAATTGCAGCATGCCACTATAAACAAGTATTGGCAAAGCTCATCGGTCTTCTTTGCATGTAAAGGGTAGACCGGTTGGCAATGCTGGTTATAATCAATGGTGGCAACAAAGTGCATGAAATCAATCTAGAGATCCTGACCATGACTGTTTACCAATCTTTGTAGCCCCCACGCTTTGTAAGCAAGACTCATTTGTCAGCGCACCTCAAGAATGACACACAAAAAACAGTCACTGGGATCAGAGTCCTCTGCAGCCTTTGGCACCCCCAAAATCAGACTTCTGCTCAGGTTCATGTTTGGCTTTTATTCCTAGGGAAGAGACCTAGATTCTTGCCAGACACTAAAAGCAGTAATCACTCTGGGCTCTTTCCAAAACATTCTGTGCAGCGTGGTCAACTGCATTTAAAGTAGGGATTAACATAATCAAAGACACTATCAATAACTTTGCATCAGATACTATCCCCTATGTAGGTGGAATGAATGCCTCGGAGTCAGAGGACTATGCCAGACAGGGGAAGTGGTTGGACAACCAGAGCTACCAGTAAAGAGTTGGCTAAATTTCCTTTACTTGGCCATAGCCAAATTACAATATTAATGTAAAAATCCATAAACATACTATTTCAACAACAGCTAGAAATACTTACCTTGAAATCTGACTCTGCATACTATTTTCTATAAATATGAAAGTAAAGTATAAACATTTAAGATATATACTATAAGGAAATATATTTTGCAAAGTCCCATGTGGAAATCGATCAATGCCCCCCAGGGTAAGCAATTACTTTGGAACATTTCTTTCAGTGTCCTCTGTCACCCTGAAGGCACACATCTCTACAGTCCTGTGTGAATGCCCTCAGAGAGTTTCTTGGGCGAGGCTGTGTGAAATGGAACCAGTAAAGCAGGATTGCCATTGCAGCAAACTTGCACTAGGCCTATAATTTGCTTTTGATAGTAGATTGAGCAAAACAGGCAATCTGCCACTCAAAGGCTTGCTCTCTCTCAAGTCCAGCACTGCTAATCGAGTAGCACTGACAAGGGGGATGCTTGGCATCTTAATAACACTAGCATAAGAGCATGCTTCCTAAATTAAAGACGGGTCAAGAAGTAGAGAAATTCAAAGAAAATTCCATACCAAAGTCACATCACTTAGAATGATAAACAGAGTGAACACTCCTTAGGCGAACTAGCCGGGAGCACCTTTATTTTTAAAAAAAACTGTGATTGATACTGTGTTTTAATCTGTACTCCGCACTTTAAATAGCTATTTGCACAATCCCTTGGTCTTTACCTGGTCGGCGCAGGGAAGCAGATCGCTTGCTGTCTCTGCCCGACCCGAGTCTTGCCGCCATTCCCTGCTTGAGGGACACGCCCACCTCGGGTGGCCACGCCCCCCCCTCCCACTCCAAACTCCACTCTACAAAACATGAGCACCAGCCGGAAGCGCAGCGGACGAGCGCAGCGGGCGCGACGATTGCGCGCCGAAGGCGCGCTTAAGGCAAGCTCGTCTGCGCTCGTCCGCGCCTCGGACGCAACTGGGCCAACTCTCCCTGCCTTGATCCCTCCGCCGGCCGCTGCCCCCCACCCACATTTGGCGCGTGAGTCCCTTCTCCGTCTGCGAGACTTCGCACATAAGGGTCAGTTATCATTTCTTGATACTGCCTTCCCCCTGCACGAGTTCACCAGTCAGGGCCTTCTAACTTGCGGCCTTCTCAATGTCAGGTCATTACCTAAACATGCCAATGAAATCCAACTGCTCATTGACACCCATCACCTGGACGCGCTATTCCTCACTGAGACCTGGACGCATGCAGACTGCAACGTCGACCTCGGTCTCGCATGCCCTCAAGATTTTAAAATACTGCATCTCCCTAGGCCAAAGGGCCGTGGTGGGGGAGTGGGTGTCATCTTCCGAGCATCCTGGTCGACTGCCATCCTTGACATAGACCCGGTTGCCGGAACGGAACTCCTTGGCGTTTCTATTAACTGTCACCTTGGAGACACCGTGACAGCCATTATCTGCTACCGCCCCCCTGGGGTTTTCAACGCCCAGCAGCAACAATCGCTACTCACTACTATCACTAATCTGGCCACTTCCCACCACAAACTAATCATTCTAGGAGACTTTAATCTCTGGTCCAACGGTAGCCTGGATAATGCACTGCACAACTTAGTGCTTTCCTGCGATGGAGTCGGCCTCTCACAAGTGGTTAACAAACCCACCCACACTGCTGGGCACCAACTGGATTTAATTTTTGCCTCTCCCCAGTTGGTACACCTGGGTGACATCCTGCCCATGTGTTGGACCGACCACGCACTCATTAAATTTCACATCTTATGTGATAAAGCTAAAAGGCCCCCACGTAGCACTACTTCAGATTTTCTGTATAGAGATTGGAAAGCCCTTGACAAACTAAGAGCGGCGGGCACTGTATTCAATGTTGAAAACAGTTTTTCCTCCACTAACTCGGTTGAGAACAACTTCAAAGCCTTCAGTCTAGCGATCACCTCCACCGTAGACTCTCTTGCCCCCCAGAAGAAAGGTAAAGCAAAAAGCAGAGCTCCTGCCCCCTGGTTTAACGACTCTCTGAAATCCCTTAAACTAGCCTGCAGACAATCAGAGAGGAAATGGAGACAAGGCTACTCCGATTCGAATAAAGTAATCTGGAAAAACCATCTCCAAGCATATAAAACTGCCATTAATCAGAGCAAAGCCATCTATTTTTGCACTACGATCAGCAATGCCCCCAACAGCTCTAAAAGCATTTTTCAGATTCTCAAACACCTTACCCAACATGACTGTGCCATAACATCTACCCCTCCCACACAAGCCCTCTGCGATAACCTTGCGCTATTGTTCAAAAACAAAATCGACACCATTATTCTTAATCTGAACTCCTCCCCTCCCCTAGGTGGTCTCATTACACCTAGAGCCTGTACTAGTGATCCCG
This sequence comes from Lissotriton helveticus, assembly GCF_964261635.1. NCBI lineage: Eukaryota > Metazoa > Chordata > Amphibia > Caudata > Salamandridae > Lissotriton > Lissotriton helveticus. The sequence continues at coordinate 1,922,985,142 of NC_136063.1, forward strand.
CTTCGGTGCACTCAGATTCTCCTCTCATGGAAAAGCTGCGGGAGTTCCCCCCCATTCCAGAACCGGAATTTGAAAGGCTGGCACTTGGAATCACCTCCGGATCCCCTCTTGACCCGGTGCCTCCAAAAGTCTGGAAGAATTTTGGCACTGACCTCTTTGTCACCCTCTGCAGGATCTGCAATCAATCCTTACACTGTGGGCTTGTGCCATCCTCCTGGAAGGAGGCCCTTATCACCCCACTGTTAAAAAAACCTTCCTTGAACCCTGACTGTTTGTCCAATTACCGGCCTATATCCCTCCTGCCTTTCCCAGCAAAAATTGCAGAGCGCTGGGTAAGCACCTGTCTCTCCATTCATCTGGAGAAAAATCAGATCCTGGACGATTTTCAGTTTGGCTTTCGTCCTGCCCACGGGACTGAAACAGCTGTCCTGACAGCGCTGGAGGACCTTCGTATGCGGGCAGACAGGGGCCAGGCAGTAGCCTTGATCCTGTTGGACCTGTCTGCCGCTTTCGATACGGTCAACCATGGGGTCCTGTTGGAGCGACTCCGGGCGGCTGGGGTAGACGGCACTGCCTTACTTTGGTTCCACTCCTTCCTACGGAACAGGAGACAGGCGGTGTCTCTCCCCCCGTATCAATCTACCTTCTCTCCTGTCCCCCACGGGGTGCCCCAGGGCTCCTCCATCAGCCCCATCCTTTTTAACGTGTACCTTAGACCTCTGATCACGTTGATAAAGGCACACGGGTTAAAAACTATCAACTATGCGGACGACACCCAACTCATCCTCTCTTGGGAGGGAGAAGACTCTACCCCCCTTTCAGCCTTTCACGACTGCTTAAGGGAGACGGCTGGGTGGCTACACAATAACTCGCTGCAATTTAATTCTTCCAAAACGGAGGTTCTGTATTGTGCAGGAAGTCGCATTCCTCGGCAATTCCCCTGTGACTTTTGGCCCCCGGAAACAGCAGATAAACCTCGGCCAGTTACATCGGTTCGCAATCTTGGGGCCACACTGAATGATAAAATGAACACTGAAACCCAAGTTGCTAAAACGGTGGGAACGTGCACAGCTCTCCTGCGCTCCCTGCACAAAATTATGCCATTGCTACCCGCACAAGCTCGGGAGCAGATAGTCAGGTGCACCATCCTTAGTCGCCTGGACTACTGCAACGCGCTGTTACTTGAGTCCCCAGTTGCCCTGCTCGACCGACTTCAAAGAGTTCAGTCGGCCGCAGCCAAATTAGTTCTAGGCTGGACTAGGAGATCTTCGGCCTCAGCGGCCCTAGCTGAACTACACTGGCTCCCGCTTAAACAACGTGTGGCCTTCAAGTCCCTCTGCCTTGTTTTTAAAGCGCTCCACGGAGCTGGACCTAAACCTCTGCAGGCCATGTTCACATGGTATACCCCTTCCAGAGCTTTACGCTCAGCCTCAGCCCGTCTGGTGATTGTTCCTAAATATAACAAAGTCAGGACGGGGGGCAGATCTTTCAGAGTCGCAGCGGCTAAACTGTGGAACAGTCTGCCTCCTGATATCCGTCAAATCTCACAGCTCCTCCCTTTCAGGAAACGCATTAAGATGTGGTTATTCCCTTAGAACATCCCCTCTTCCCTGCTCCTCGCTATCTGTTCCCCTGAGTTAAGAGTATTCACCAGCGCCAGGAAACCTGCAAGGTGTCAGCCGCGCTTTATAAATGTTTAAAATAATAATAATAATAATAAGTTTCAGATCTGTAAATGATACTTGAATACGGTCTGATCAGTTGTGCCCTTGTATGCGATTTCTTGCAGATTGGACCTAACTCAAAGGCAAACCAAGTAAGTCAATGTGACCCTCTGCTAAAAGGGTAGGCCTAAAAATAAACTCGTACCTAGAACACTCATTTGTCCAAACAGCAGGGGAGGCACGAACAGTGATGGCATTCGTTTCAACAAATCTCAAGGGTGCGAGAAATGGACGTGGAAGACGCGCAAATAATTACAACATTAAAAGCAGATTGAGAGATTGGTGACTTTAAGGTATTTACAAATTTAACGTGCTAAATTGGTTCAAAGGGGAATTCTTATTAGCGGTAAAAGAATTGCCGATTGAAAAGGGGATTCAAGGGGGCGTGGTCTGGACGCCAAGAGAAATGGCGGCTTAAGGCTTCCCTCCTCCCATAACGAGGTCTCGCTTTAATATTTGGAACCTCGTTCACCAAGCCACTTACAGATTTGTGAATCGGAAGGTGTGAGGCACGGAATGAGCTGACTTTCGGTCACAGAGGAGACCGGAGTGCTTCAAACTCGGCGAAGACACTGAATGCGCCCGCGCCTGTTATCGGCGGGTACGCAAGTTCAAGACGGCCGGCCGGGACAGGCATCGGACGGAGGCCATTCGAGCTACCATGCACGGAGCCTGCTGATCCCTACTGGAAGCTATGCCGAGCGTCTGGAACCCCATGGCACATGTGTGAGTGCCCCTTCCTGTCATCTCGGCCACCATTAAAGCACCGCAGGTCTGTTTTATCACACGCTTGGAACACTTCCAAGATGGAGGACGGGAGCTTTTCAGTCCGAAAATGATCCGGCGCTTGTAATCGCGCTACACCTGCCTGGCCCCGGTCATACATGAAGAGGGTCTGCCGAGTCTTAATATATTGGGCACTGAGGCGGAGACTGAATCTATATTTACTACTGCATGTGTAGTGGGTTCAAAGGCTCCTGTTGCAATTCAAAAGCGATCCACCTGCTTGCGCTTCTATAACCCACCGGCGCCAATGCCTCAAAATAAAACTAAGATTTAAAACCATCTACAGTCGCTAAGACATGGGCCCTGTTCCATGAGATCGGCAAGGGGTGTACTCCTAACAAATCTTGCGCACATCATGCACCACTATTAATGCTACTCTGCCATATCTGAAAGTGATTACATGTAAAATGGCGGCCACGTTTTCCCATGACCAGAAGAACGGGCAATTTGCATGACTGCACGCTCAGAACCTATAAGGCATAAGGTACCAGTCCAGTCGGGCCCACTCAAGTAACGCATGCACAAGGGAGCGTAAGTATGATCTCGTCAGCTACGTGTGGTGCGCATGAACGCTAACCTGACCAAATTAAGAGCAGACGCAGACGTCCATCCCTGAAAACGGTTCCGTATACTATCTACGCTATCATATACACAGGCACTTTAAAGAGGAGACCACGTGTTTCCCGACTCAACCACTCATTGCGTATCCATCACTGCATGTGGGCGACAGGGGGACATGTCATTGCACTTACAAACAGGTCACTTCGTCCTGACGCCACTCTCATGAGAGTATCATGTGTGTCTTGCGCTATCTAATCTCAACCTGAGGTCCTTCCATGCACGGTACACTCTCCTCACAATTGCTGTCGTCCAGTTAACCAAACCATACCTCATCTACTAAGCCAGTGGGGAGCAATTCAGAAAGCACTGCCTACTGACCTGCGAGCACATAGCTGTTGAGTCACTGTTAACCACACGCTCTGGCGGCTACTCCCAAGAAACGGAAATATGGAAACCAAAGACCAAAAAACCCTGAAACGAGTCAAATCTGACCACTCAAATCCAAGCTCACTCGTCAAAGGCAAAAAGGATACTAGTGAAGCAATAGAAATGATCCTGAGCAGACTAGATGAGGTGAGAGACTTGGCCAAATCAACTAAGGAAGAGGTGGCAGCGATACGACAGGATACATGGGACACTAATACAAGGCTCACAGAGTCAGAATCGAGGATTAGCCGCTTGGAAGATATAGAAACCAAAACGTGCGGAGCTCTTAAACTCCTGTCCATAGTATCGGATCAAACAACTAGGAAGCTAGCCGAATTGGAGGACAGAAATCGGGGGGGGAACCTACGTATTTTTGGAATTCCGGAAGGGGCTGAGGTTCACAGGGCTCCTGTGTTCCGTTTCTGGAATCATGGTTCGCGCAGGCCACTAATATAACCTTCCATCAGCCATTAGAATTTGACAGGGCGCATAGAGTTCCAGGCAGGATCTCCAAAACACAAAAAGGTCCTAGGCCCATTGTTTGCAAACCACTTCGTTACCAGCACGTGGAACAGATCCTTTCCTTTGTTCGGAAAAACAATCACATCTTATGGAAAAATGCCAAAGTATATATTTCACAGGACTACAGCAAGGAAACAGTGGATGTGAGAAAGGCATTTCTGGCACTCCGCCCGCAGCTCAAATCAATGGGATATCAGTATGGTTTCACAGGACCAGCGATACAAGGATCCCCACATATCTTTTCAGATCCGATGAAACTCAAACGAATGCTGGAGGGCCCTACAGACCAAGATATGGACACGAACAACTCGGGAGGCATGGCTGCCTCAGATTCCAGCTACAAATGAGTATCCTTTGTGCATAAAGTTGGCTGAATAAATCTTTTCTTTGCTGTTTGGTTGTGCTGCGGCCATAGGTGGGTCTCTACACGGCCATAGATTGTACAGTGACACTGATATTGGTAGGACAATTGGGTGCTGTTGGTATTCATTCAAACTTGGGTGGGCTCATGGAACACTCTTCTTGACACTCACCATAGTGTATCGACCGTCAGGCACTTTCCATGCTGTTGACTCTTCTCGTCATGTGCCATGATGGTTCCAAGGCAGTTAAAGTCCAGCCCGGCCAGTGTGCAATGTGCTACATATAATTGCGCTTGATAACCGCTTGTGTGTATAGAGATAGTGGAACAAACAGTTTTTTCAGAAGCTCCATGCAAGTTCAGTGCAACTCATATTTGAAATGCAATTTATACTTGGAATGCTATTTTCATATGAAACAGTCATATATGTCAGTTGCCTTGTTTTATGCCTGAAGCTTTCTTGCTTTACAGCTATACTGATCTTTGGTGGTCTTTGGTGTGAAGTTTGGTATTGGATATGTGTTAGCCCTCGGTTTAACTCAGAGGAACAATGTTGAGTTCATATTTGTTACATGACGGGGCCCTGTCCTCAAATGTCATGTGTCAGGAATTTTACTCTGTAGCTAAAATTGGCTATGATATTCTTGTTTGAAGAAGCAGTTCCAATGTTTCTAATAGTTGATATCCACGGGAGGGAATTGCTGCGATTTCTCTTAAGTCACCATGCTTACTGTTTACTGTTGGGGAGGGTGGGGTGGGGGGGAGAGAGGGCTGGGGAGGGGTATGTGTAGTGTATGTAGTATGTGTAGTATTTTTCTTTCCTTTTATGTACTTATTGTCCTGGAATTATCTGACAATTGCATGACATATTCACAGGCTTCTACGACCACACACACTCTGATTTGGTCGGTCATGGTAGTTGGTAAAACCTTCAGGTACATCACTGTTCTCACACGGGATGACTCGCAGATAGTAAGACCAACTAGGTGTCAAGAGGCTTGGATCTTGATCGTATTGTTTACAGATGGTGCATCCTACAATTGAAACACAGCTTGGTGTGGCCGCTATAGACAAATTGAAAATAATGTCCCTGAATGTGAAAGGTCTGAACCAGCCCATCAAGAGACAAAAGATACTAGACTACCTGCGTAGACAACGAGGGGACATTGTCCTGCTGCAGGAGACTAAAATTGATGTTAAACAATTGTATACATTGAGTAATAAATATTATTCTGAGGTTGTAGGGCCAGAGGCAGTGGGTAAGAAGAATGGGGTATTAATACTACTAGCGAAAAAGTCAAAAATTGAACTCCTCTCTCCACCACAGATGATAAAGGGAGGTGGGTCATAGCTAAACTTAGTAGGGATAACACAGAATTCTATATAATGAATGTTTACGGCCCCAACACTAACGATTTAAAATTTTGGGAGGACTTGGCTAAACAAATTGAGACCATACCAGACTCGGCCGTACATATATTAGCTGGAGACCTCAACTTTCCCATGGATCCTATCCTAGATGGGGACTCCCGATGTCCATTCAGGCCGAGCAAATCACATAAAGCTTTTATTAACCTATGCAAGCGCTTCCATCTCATTGATGCGTGGAGATTGCAGAATCCCACGGATAGAGATTATACATTCTATTCCGCTCCTCACGACTCGTATTCACGGATAGACTATATTCTTATAACACAAAATGGGGTTTCTAGGATTGAGGATACCTCGATAGAACCAAGAGTAATATCCGATCACTCCTGCATTTCCCTATCCATCTCCAACGTAAAGACCTCACCCCGTCAAACATCGTGGCGCCTGAACGACGAAATATTAGACAAAGAGCAACACCGCACTACTATTCAATCTGCTATTAACTCGTATCTGGACATCAAGAAGAGGGGAGACACCTCCGATCTCATCCGCTGGGAGGCCCTGAAAAGCACTGGTAGGGGGGTATGTATCAAAATTAGATCAGCAATGAATAAAGATCATAACATGAAGTTAGAAACTTTGGAACGGGAAATCTCGGACCTGGAACATAAACACCGGATAATCAGGGGTGACATGATATTAAATACATTGGCTAACAAAAAATATGAATATAATAAAATAGTGAGCGAAAGGGCTGGGGTTTGGCTAGATAGAAGAAGAAGGTTTAAACTGCGATTGAAATAAGGCTGGTAAGAGCTTGGCCGCATATTTGAAATTCAAGGTTCAAAAAAACACAATTAATATCGTCAAGGACGCGTCAGGGGTCGCCCATTCAGAGCCAGACAAGATAGCGGAGGTATTTAAAGAATTCTATGAAACTCTATATGCCAAAAACGCCTTTGTGGAAGAAGATAAAATTCAGGACTATTTAAACGAATGAGACCTCCCCCAGCTTTCCTCTGAGGAGCAATTGCGACTTAGCTCAGCGATCACAGTTACCGAAGTAGAGCAAGTGATTAAATCTTTGAAATGCGGCAAGGCCCCTGGCCCTGATGGGTTCACAGCATGTTATTATAAGACATTTCCCTCCCTGTTAGTAGAGCCCCTTCTACATCTTTTTCGGGAAATAAACGACACTGGTGAAGTTAAAGGTACCCTGTCCGAAACTATAATAGCTGTTCTCCCAAAAGATGGTAACAATCCTTCTCTCCCAAAGAACTACAAGCCCATTTCCCTCATTAACCTTGATTGTAAACTTTTGGCAATGATCCTTTCCACTCGTCTCCAAAGAGTTCTTCCAAAATTGATCCACCCTTCCCAAGCAGGGTTTCTGAAGAATAGATTATCAAGTGACAATACTAGGGTACTGACACATGTTTTGGAAAAAGCTAAACTCCTCGACACACCCACTGCGGCAATACCTTTAGATGACAAGAAGGCCTTCGACAAAGTTGACTGGTCTTTCCTGGAGGTGGTACTACACAAATTCAACCTGGGGACGACCTTTACGAAATTGGTAATGTCCCTCTACTCTTGTCCAACGGCTAAAGTTAGGGCGGGTTGCTCTTTTTCATCCCCTTTACAATTGAAGCAAGGTACTAGGCAAGGTTGCCCCCTGTCGCCTTCTTTATTTTTACTGGCGATCGAACCATTTCTCTACCACATTAGACATAATGACGCTATTGATGGTATTCCATTCCAAGGGTGTATGTAAAACTCACGGCATATGCAGATGATGTACTAATTATGTCGGAGAGAGCTGGTGAAGCAATACCCGCCCGGATGACAACTATTGATGAGTTTTCCCGGGTCTCAGGGTACAAACTGAATAAGGACAAAACGGAAGTCAAACTCCTTAACAACATAGGCAATAAAGATTTCCTTGGAGACTCTGGCCTAACCTGGCAACCAAAATGTTTTAAATATCTGGGTCTCTATTTTGACAAAGACCTGATCTCCACACTAAAAATCAATGACGAACTTACCCTAAAAAAGATCTCTTCCCTTCTAGAAAGATGGTCACCTAAATTCCTTTCATGGTGGGGCAGAGCGGAGACCCTTAAGATGATGTGCACCCCGTTGGTGAATTATTTGGCCAGCATGCTTCCTATGACATTCACTGATGAATTCATTAACAAGGTGAACAAGCTGTTTGGCGGATTCCTGTGGCAAGGTAAAAGAGCCAGGGTATCACTGAAGAAGCTACAATTAGCAAACGAAAAAGGTGGCCTGGGTCTTCCCTCGTTCAGGACTTACCAGACAGCTTTTCTCTGCAAACAGGGAGCACAATGGCTGATAAACTCACCATCCTATACTCCAATGTGGTTAGATATTGAAAAATCTATCATCGCTCATGCACCTCTCCAGGCCCTGCTAACCATGGATCTATCACACTTACCCCACTCTAAATATATTATGTTGAACACAAGGAGGGCCCTGTTAAGGTTAGATCAGTCCCACAAAACCAACTTTTTTTTTAATTTATTTATTTATTGACGTAAGAAAATTAATTACACTGTTCATCACCGATAAAGAGATACATAGGAGTCGCCTACAACCCAGCGGGCCGGCTACATGTACTCACAGCAAGGACAGCTAGTTGTAGTTGGACACAGCCCATCAGCCGACATCCAACGGACCGGCGGCGTATTATCAGATAAACCATATGCTGTCAACAGTGTCATACTCGCCTATTTGTTCGATAGTATTCTTACATTTTCACAATTTTTTATGTTTAAAAACTTAAAAACCTATAACAGAACAACACATTACCCAACATCTGATTTCCTCTTGCCACTAATACTCTGTATCACAGCATCCTTCCTCCTCGGTGCCAATATTAAACAGCAGTACGCTCAATGTGCACCTTCTGATGAATATATCACTCAGTGTCTGTTTCCGGGTCTGACGCGCCATGAGTTAGCAGATATGTGCGCAAAAACCCCCAATAGTCCTTAGGTCTAGATCCGATCAGCAGCTCCTCCTCGTATGTATTGAGAGTGTCACGACAATACACCAAATCCTCAATCCAGTGCTTCACCTCCGGGATTTTCCTGCTGTTCCAATGTAATGATACCCGTCTTTTGGCTAACAGTAATGCAACTACACAGAATTTGCGTTTTAAAGCCCTGAGCTGCGGAACTGTACCCAACAGACAGATTTTAACGTCACATAACACAGACATTCCAAGCATTTCATTTAGGACTTGCACGACCTGTTCCCAGTATCCGGCTACTCTGCGACAGTGCCAAGCTAGATGCATGAAGTCTGCGTCATCCTGGTTACATCTGCAGCATTTGGAGTCTGCCCTCAAACCATATTTATACAGTCGCTGAGGTGTATGATACACTTGATGCAGATACTTGTAATGGATGATTTTCAGGTTACCATTAGGTGTTAACATGCCAGTAAGCAAACATGTGGATTCCCATTCATCGTCCGTTAGAGGTTCCACCAGCCCAGAGTTCCACCTATCCCTAGCTTTGTCTGAGTTACCCCCTATAGCTCCCTGTATGCTCGTGTATAGTTTAGATACTAGGTGAGACGCTGTGGGTGTGGTCAGGAGCAATTGCAGGGGTTCCAGTGTCTGTGGTTCTTCTGGATGTGAAGGGTAATGTTCCCGAAGCGCTCTCTGTAGTCGATAATAATTAAAGCTGAAGAGCGGGGATGGGTTGCTGATGTATTGCAATTTGTCCAGGGTCTGGAATTCACCATTCATGTACAGATCCCCTAGTGTGTCTAAGCCAGCCCTCTTAAGCAAATTCATACCTATCTGTTCCTGTGTTACCGAAAGTGCCGGGTGATGTGCTAGTGGAAGCCGTGGTGCATATAGTGGTAGGGTGTGTGCTGCCTCCGTGGTCGCATTTACCGGGTTAATGTCGCGCTCGTGTATCCTAGGGCGTTGATGTGTCAGTATGCTAGACAGAGGAATCGGATCCGCATCTCCCGCCTCCACCGCCACATGCGTCATAAAGGGTACACTGTGGTGCCAGAAATGTGCGAATTGCGCTTGTGCGCATAAGTAGTATAGGTAGAAGTCTGGGACCTTAAAACCCCCCCTAGCGTATGGCAGGGTCATGGTGCGCATCTCCATCCTCACTTGTTTGCCCGCCCAAAGCAGACTAAGTACCAACGTATTGATACTTCGGAATACCGCAGCAGGGGGTTTGATCGGAATATTATTAAACAAGTACAGGAACTTCGGTAGAAGCACCATTTATACTATCGCGGCTCTATCTGCCAAGGATAAGGGAAGTCTGTTCCATCTTTTAACTTTATCTTCAAGGGCCGCTATGGTACGTCCGTAGTTCGTCCGTACGACCAATTCCGGGTCTCTGTGGAACCATATACCCAAATATTTTGTCGGTTCCCCCTGCCATTCCAGTGGGTAGTCCAATTGTGTCGGGCTTGTGCTGTCCGTCAGCGATAGGATAAGGGATTTATCCCAATTTATCTGCAGACCGGATTGTTGGCCAAACTTTATGTATTCCCGCAAGAGCGGATTCAAATGCTGTTCAGGGTTTTTAACATAGAGCACCATGTCATCCGCATAAAGCGAGGTATGTATTGGACGGGAGGGCATTTGAAGTGCTGAGTAGTGATGATGTTGTCGGATTTTACAAGCCAGCGGCTCCAGGATTAATGCGAATAACATCGGTGAGAGTGGGCATCCCTGCCGGGTTCCCCTGCCTATGCGGATCGGTTCCGAAATGTACTTGTTTACTCTGATGCGTGCAGTCAAGTCAGTGTACAACATAGATATCCATCCCAGAAAAATCATTGGGAACCCCATACGCACCAACACCGCCTGAATAAAGGGCCAGCCGATGGTGTCAAACGCCTTAGCAGCGTCAAGCAACACCGCCACAGCCTTCGTTTCAGGAGCCAGGTAGTGAGCTAGTGCAAACAATGTGCGGGTGTTGTGTGTGGTGGCTCTATCAGGAATAAATCCGGACTGGTCGGGTCTTATTAACAGGGGCATAAGAGGTTTCAATCTATCTGCAAGCAGACTGGCTATTATTTTCGTATCTACGTTTAATAACGAGAGAGGGCGGTATGAATCACATTTGTCTTCTTTTTTGCCCGGTTTCAGCAGTGTGACGAGTAAAGCCTCTCTCAGTGACGCTGGCAGCGTCTGGGCCTCATGGGCTGCCCCGTATAATCTTACCAAATGCGGGGCGAGTTGGTCAACGTACGTTTTATAAAATTCCGTCACGAAGCCATCTGGCCCGGGTGCCTTGTTATTTGGCAAGCGTTGGATGGTGTCTGTGACGTCCTCCACTGTTATCGGACGCTCTAAGTATTGCCTATGCCTATCCGCTAGCCATGCCAGTTCAATATCTTCCATATATGCCAGTAAGTCAGCCTGAGAGGGCGACGGGCGCGCCTCGTAGAGAGTGCCGTATGTGTGCATGAACTCCGTTAGTATCCCCTTCACATCAGTGATCACCTCCCCTGATTCCGTACAGATGGACTTAATATTTTGTGGAGGTTTACCTGAGCAAATTTTAGCGGCCAGTTCCCTGCCCGGTCTGCCCCCCTCGCCATATCTCCTAGCAGTTGCCCGACGAGATACATATTGAAGCTCATCCAGTGCGTATTTATTATGTTCCGTTAGGAGTGCTTGAATGTCCCCCAATAACTTCGTGTCGCCAGTGTGGGTGTATGTCTGTTCCAGTTCTTGTATGGAGCGTTCTCGTGTGTGTAATTGTTGTCGAATGTCTTTGAGGATACCTGAGGGCGTACTGATACAGACTCCCCTAATGGTAGCCTTAAAAGCCTCCCAGAGCAATCCCGGGTCCTCAGTTGACGGGCCATTCATGTCAAAGTATTCCACTATTGCCTTATGTATTGTGTCACTATATATCGGGTCTCGTAATGCTGCGGCATTGAAGCGCCATGTAAAGGGAGGTGGGTCATAATGTGGGATGGCTATTTCCAGCAGCACAGGGTTGTGGTCCGACAGTGTGCGTGGTAAGTGTTTGATATCTGAAACCCACGTTAGAACTTCTTGTGTGCCTAGCCAGTAGTCCAGCCTGGACCAACTGTCGTTTGCCGCATTAATGTGTGTCGCCGTTGTCGCCCCTGGGTGACGTGTCCTCCACATATCTACCATATGAAGGTCTTCCATCGCGTCCTGCAACATCAACCTGGCCTTCCCATGTTGTTCCGCTGTATGTGCTGCCCTGTCTATCGTATCCTGAAGTGTAACATTGAAATCACCCCCCCATAACATGTGATCTACCTGGAGGCCAGCCACAGTGTGCCATACAGTACTGAAGAATCCCGGGTCATCTACATTAGGGCCATATACATTAACTAAGAGTACCTTTTGCCGCCTAATCGTGCCTGCCATAACAACGCTCCTTCCATCAGTGTCCCTGTGTATGTGAGTGATCTCAAAGTTCGTACCCTTCTTTATCAATATGCTCACCCCCCTAGATTAAGATGAGTAGCTCGAGTTGGTGACAGATTCCGCCCATCTAGCGCCCAATGTGGTCGTGCCATCCCGAGCCAAGTGCGTTTCCTGTAAGAAGACAATGTTAACATTCATCCGATCAAAATATGCAAACAATCGCCTAATCTTTTTCGGGTTGCCCAGACCTCGCACATTCCAAGTGAGGAATTTCAATGTACTATGGTTCGCCATTACTCTCGATGATGATATCAATTTTCAAGAACATTAACCTTACTAAGTGCATCTCAGTCACTGCGTGATTATTTGTACTTTGCCAAATCCATAATAGTGCAGAGTGACGGTATTTAAAACCTGCCCGGCTATGTATGGTCAAGGAGGTCGCCATGCTTCTCAGATACAGCTTTCGTAGCTCAGTAGACTCAGATTTCCCCTCCCCCCCACCTCCCACTTTAGCACCCAAACTTTGCCAAAGCCATCCCTTAATAAACAGTAACATCAGTTTAGAACTTAGGTTGGGGCGCACCCGCCTGGGGGTGTCACCAGGGTCACACAACTCCATCCACAAAGTGGACGTGGACGGACGCATATAACGTCTTTAACGTAAGTTGCATAGTAATTCACCTTTCCCTCTCCCCCCGCCGGCAAGAAACATGAACAATATTAAGTCATTGCCAGAGCAACAAATTTTAGCACAGCCCAGGACTTTAGTCCGGCGACATTACGAACCTGTGCCCATTAGGGGGATCGACCCGAGGGCCTACACCGCAGTACCCCCTGATACTAGTCCATCAGCTAGTGGTGTGTTCCATACCCCCGATCTCCACAGTCTGACCTGCACCCTCCGGAAATGGCCGGTCTTGTAAGTACTCACTGCGTGGAAGTTCATCTCAGGGTGTACCGCTGCAGTCAACAGGTCGAGCGGCGTGGCTCCGCAGGTGTCCACATTGTCCAAAGTGAGCCTGGCACCAACTTAGGTCGACCTGACACAGCTGCTTATTTCGTTGCAATAGTGGAATGATCATTTCGGCCTCGCAGCATTACCAGGGACAACATGTAGATATCGCAGCTCATCTCGTCAGTCCACATCGCTCGTCGGTTCTGCTCGTTCCTGCGCTTTGCGACGTTTCACATGTTGTTTGATGAATTCATGTGCGGCCTGCACCGTCAGCAGAATGATAGGCTTGCCCACGTTCGTGATTTTGAGTTTCGCTGGGTACAGCATTGCGTATTCAAGACCTAGATCCCTTAACTTCTTCTTTACTGGGACAAATTCCTTTCGTGCCAGTTGTACCGCCATGGTGTGATCAGGATAGAACTCCAGGGTATTTCCCTGATGTGTGACTTTGCCCATGTCCCTAGCAAGCCGTAGCACAGTGTCTCTGTCTCTGTAATTGAGCACTCGGGCAATTACCATTCGTGGCGCGGCCCCCGATTTCGGCACAGGTGCCAGTGAGTGGTGAGCACGTTCGATCAGAAACATCGGGGATAGTTTGTCAGCGCCGAATATGTCTTTCAGGAGTAGTTCGATATAAGTTTCCATTCTCCCAGTGTTGGTGGATTCCGGTAGGCCCGATATTCTAAGGTTGTTCCGCCTGGACCTGGCTTCCTGGTCCTCCACCTTAGCGCGCAGGGTCTCTACCGTCTTCTCCAAGCCCCCACAGATCTTCGAGGTGGTGTTGTGCTCATCTTCCACTTTGGAAATCCTCTGTTCCGCTTCTACAATCCGCTCGTCGTGCTTTTCAATTTTGGCCGCCATGTCGTCCACTCTTTGCACCACGCTATCTAGTTTGCCATTCATCTCCTGCAGGCTCTGCTGGATCGCTCGCAGCACCGTCTCCATGCCCGACCCTTCCGCCATTCCTCCCTCGCCTTCCAATTCCGGGGGGGGAGCTGTGGTTTTCTGCTGCTTTTTCGTCTCGAATGGGAGCTTGGTTTGTTGTTTCTCCGGCCTTCCCATGCTCCACTGCGACGGGGGCGTTGTAGATGTTGTCGCCCTCGGGCTGCTTGTTGGTGCCCTGTTAGTCGCAGGGGTATCGTGGGGTGTTGGCGTCTTGGTGCCCCACCTCGGTGTACGTCTATTCATTTGCCCCTGCGGCCTCAAGGAGCGTCGTCAATGGCGCAGTTATGGGTGCTGCTGTAAGACGCCAGGATCCCTACATTCGCTGTGGCAGGCGTAAGTAGTGTCCCTCAGAGTCTGGATGATGCTGGGTGTTGCCACATGGTATGTGTCTGCACCTGAGCGCTCTCCTGAGCCCTGCGGCGCCTCGGTAGGGTCCAAGCGCTTCTGCGCCCTGGGCTCCAGCTTCCACCCCCCCTGGGCACTCAGCGCGAGCGGCACGCAATATATGGATCAGCGGGTATGCGGCATCCCCCCCAGCGTGTGCAGCAAGGCTCGCTCACCTTACGCTTGCCGCCAGTGCCGCCCATTGCAACTTGAGGTCCCGTTGTGTTTGCTCCGTAGTAGGTCGTCGCCGCAAATCATTTGCGTTCCAGCGCCACCGCCATCTTATCCCAGCTGGAACGCACAACAAAAGATTCCTTTTTCCGCTAGATAGGGCGAACACCTCCACGTCGCTGCATCACTGTCCAGCAGGCACTATGCGTTCGCTCATTTACCGTTATGAGGTCGTTCAGGGCAGTCGCCAGTCCTCATAGAGCGCCAATGTTCATCGGGGCAGAGCGCGGCCATTTTGTTGCGCTCAGGCAGTTCCCGGGGATTTCGCTGATTATTCGTCTATCAGCCCTTGGTCTGCTACATTAGTGCCGTAGAAGTGTCGGCCTCATGTTCCGATGACCATAGATGTCATTTGGTCACTTCAGTGGCGGGTTTGCAAGGCGAAAGGAGTTCCGCGGTTGCGTCCGTCCGGCGGAGCTGACACTTCAGCCAGCCATCCCGCAGTGCGCCCTCTAGCGCCCTCCACAAAACCAACTTAACAATTAAATAGTCCACGTTTGTGGCTCTCTGGAGAAACCCTTATTTTAAACTAAATGGCAAAACCCTCTACTGGGAATCCTGGGCCACAAAAGGTATTAACATGGTAACCGATCTATATGACGGGAATCAACCCCTTCCCTTTTCAAATTTACAGACAACATATGACCTAACAACCATGGATTTCTATGAATTCCTGAAACTGAAAACCATCATATCTGCCCGGGGCCTTGTCACACATACACCATGGCTTGTGTCCAACCTACCACGCCTCGTGTCCGCTGGCCACTTCGTATCCAGAGTATATAAGCTAATACTCCCTCTGCCCAAGAACTCACACAGGCAGGCTGAACTAAAATGGGAATCAGAGCCCAATTCCACTGGGATAGGCTTTGACTGGGATATGATCCACAGAACCGCTTTAACAAATAAGGTGTCGCCAATCTTGTCCCAGACAAAATATATGCTATTAAACAGGGCGTTCTGGACTCCCAATCGACTTTTTAAGTGCCAATTGAGAGATACCCCCACATGCAGGAATTGTCAATTAGGGGAAGGTGATCTCGCCCATATGCTCTTTTACTGTCCCTCTCTACAGACTTACTGGGATAAGATTTTCGACTGCATTCAATGTGTATTCCACCTGAAGCCAGTGAGGGAATTTATTTATGTTGTATTGGGGGCCCTCGACCCACAATTACCTAGCCCACAGGATCGCCAACTTTTGGACTTGATGTTAACACTGGCATGTAAGGTGATTTTGTGCAAATGGAAGAATGCATCAGAAATTAGTTTTAAGATATGGCAGGAGTGGCTCTCCTTCCTGAAAGGAGCAGATAACCCAGCGCTACAATCGGCTACCTGGCGACCTTCCAATAGGAGACTCTGGAAATCACTCGACGAGTCCTCCTTCCGCTTTGATCCTCCGTGAGTTACCGATTAGTATTATATCCCTTCGAAATGCGGAACTCTGTGACTGACCTAATTATCGTATGCTGGAATTGTCATGTAACTGTACTTCTTTTGTTTTTAGTCATTTATTTAATCATTGTCATTATTCCCATGTAACTCCATTTACAGACTTTACCGGACAAGCTTATAATTTGATTTCGGTTGGATTTGTGTATTGTTTTCGAACACTGTTTTTGTCTTGATCTATGTACTGGAAGCTTTATTGTATTGTATTTTCTTTCTTTGTTTCCCTTTTCTTCAATAAAAATGATTTGAAATAAAAAATAAAGAAAAGGGGATTCAAGTATATGCAAGTGTCAGAAAAGGCAACATGACTTAAATACATAACCCTCCCGTTAAAAAAATTATATGTGTACCATCCGCGTATGAAAAAAATTCTAAGACTGAAGAACTAACTTAAAACCAGAGACTCCATGAGATTAGCCAGTGTGAAGATGTACAGATTAAAAATAGTAGGGTAGAGCACTGCACAACCCCAGAGTTATGGGATTTGGCAGCACAAGAAACAATTAAGTGAACCAGCCTGCAGAAGGCTTGGAGGGAAAAAAACCAAGACCAGCTGAGTACAGATCCCTCCCTTTACACCGATATCACCTAGTCAATTCGAAAGAATGGCATGGGGCACCTGTCAGAGGCCGCAGGCAGCTCAAGAAGAATTAAAGTCGCAATTGTTCCCAGGATTCAATAGAACACGGATATTCACGAGAACAGTTCCTGCGCTCGTATTCTGTTGAAATCCTGATTAAGGAACAACTGCTTACTGGATTGTGGGATGCAGAGCACTTTCACTCACTCCCCAATCAAATAAATACTGGTCAAACATTAAAAAGATAAATAGGGAGGGCGCCGGGAACACAATCAAATCTAGAGACAGGCCCAATATTTCTTATGGGTATAGTGGGTGCAGGAGCTAACCAGACACAATGTTTGGCAACCAAAGTTTGGTGGTGTGAAGGATGGCATAGCACAGCCTTCAACAATCCTAGAATGAAGTAATATGCACTGTTGCCAAGTAGCAGGTAGAGGTTGTCCCAAAAATATTTTGGCGAGTTGGGGTGGTGGAGGGAGACAACAAGGATGCGCAAAATACACATCACATCACTTGGTGTGACGCGCATTGCCCACTTTGTTATACAAGACAAAAACATGAATACGTTGCATAAGTCAAATATATTGGTTAAACCTCTTAACTTTAACAAACATGTTATGCGAAAAAAAGAATTTTTTTTGAGAGCCCTATGAAAACCCAGACAAAATGCCAGCTCGTGTCCATGGAGGCAAGTAGTATACTTAACGAATGGACTGTATTAATCCCTGCATTGTTCATGACGAGATTATGCTTGTACAGTAAATGAAACTTGGTTAAAAAAAAAATGTCAATGTCAAGAACCAGTAACTGTAGCAGGTGGACTGCAGCTAGCCACAGCATTGACCATGGGGGTTTACAGTGTACTTCTTTAGTCTAGCAACGGGGTGGAGATCTAAAGAGATAACTCGTCATAGTAGTGCTCCACACACACCTACAAACACCTATTTTGCGTATGTCCTGAAAAAAGCCGGAGGCATGCATGATGTTCTAAATGTACACAAATGCTGTAACTCATTCATCCACATTTCACTGATAGGTACACCGATGCTCCCACACATCAACCTAACATCACATTTTTCAAACACTACCTACCAGTTCCCTTCACGGATGGCTCGGTCCTCTCAACTCTTTTAAGCTTCCCTCAAAGACTCACCGGCTTTAAACATTCCCCTCCATAATCGCTGCCCGACAACAATACCGAAATACGCCTCTAGTCTCCTTTTTAACCGGGACATTAAAGCCTTACTATTAGAAAAGTCTCATAAAATAACTATTTTGTAACTGTCATTCACTCTATTCGATGTGGTATACTATTGTTATATGCCTTACTCTTCGAACTCTATATATGAGAGCTCTTTTGAAACTGTCTTTCAACCTATTCAATATTGTATAGGATTGTTTAATACCTTCCTCTTTGAACTCTACGTTCAGTATATCTTAAGTGACCGATGTCTTTACTGTATTACAACCCTCTTCAGCTCTCTGTACACAGCACTCTGATACTGTAATGATCATGTCTGCTCTTTTAAAACACTATAAATAAATAAATGTTATTGTATGGCCTCCAAAAGCATCTGCTTTCATCTTCTGTGCAAAGGTAAAGGAGTAATGGGGAGCTGTAAGAAGTTGGTTGAGGGGATGGAAGCCACTTAAGTAAAAGTCACAATCCTTGTCAGTGTGAACCAGCAAAGTCATAAATGAACCCGTGCTTAACCCCCTAGTAGCTTGGTACAAAAGCAGTCAGGCTTAACTTAGAGGCAATGTGTGAAGTATTTATGCAACAGGTAAACAGAAATAAAGTAAAAATACAACAAACGAAAAATCCCAAACCAATTTAGAAAAATAGAGTACATGTTAATAAATAAAAGGATATTGAAACGACAATAATCCAATCAGTAGACTCTGAGATACTGAATTTTAAAGATTTTAGTGAAAATAGCACGAAGAAGCAGAAAGCGCCACTCATGGTTATCTGGTCACCTGTTTAGGCCAACCGCAATAAAGTGCAGGCCCTATTACAGGGACCAGCTTAGTCCCGCTGAAACATTACCTTCTCAAGACATTGTGTGAAGAGTTCGGTTCACATTGGAGTAGTCTGCGAGGAGGAGGCTTTCGGCGCAAAGAGCAGGTCACAACTCTGTGTATAGTTGCATTTATATTCTATTGAGTTTTCATACATTTTATTGACCAGAAGTGCTTTTAAAACACCATTCGACACACCTTTCCCAAAAAAGTTCCCAATGCTCCTTTATTAATGGCAACATTTAATACTACGTCAAATGTGTTGATGACTTTAAAATCTTACTATATTGCTCATATTTTAAAACAAAATGATAGCAGGGCACATTCATGACCACCCTGAGATGCCTTTGATGCTGTAGTTATCCTTTGGGGCCAGAGATCAAAACATCTACCATTGGCTATACACCAGCCCCAGGGGCAGAATTATCCCACTGACTGAACTTCCTGCCCAGCTCTCCTGACCGCTAACAGTAGTTACTTTCCCTGTGTAGCATCTACTCTTTCTGTAAAATGACCTCAAATGCATTAACCTACAGCATTTCAAGTGTGTCCTCTGAACCCCTAGGTTCTGTAAAGAGCAAAAAGAAAACACAATATGGTGCCAATGATCAGAAGAGGAGGCTAGTTGTGCAGTCAAGCTTCAACAGTTATATTTCAGGCTACATGGAATGCAATGTAGGAATCAGGCCGGGGCAAGTAAAATGCGGAGCATTTCCATTCCCCAGACTTATTTGTATGAAATGATTCACAAAGTTGGAAGCATGACCAATGCATTAATAAAGCCAAGAAACACACCCGAAAGACATTAGTATTTTTGAGCGCACGACCAATTATGGCTTTGTCTATTGCACAAACATGTATGTATGTCTTAAAAATATATAATGATGCAACAGGCAAGGTATTCAGGGAGAAGCCGCTACAGATCTCAACATTTCTGACTCGCAGGTTTGCAGAAACGAGTAGAGCAGACTGGAGAAACCTTACATGCCAGATCTGTATTCGAGCCCATGTATTCGTGCGGATATGGTCTGTTATGCCATGTTTGGTGCAACAGTAATAAAATCAATTCGTACATCGTGGCCTCCGGGTCCTAAGAGTAGCCCCATAGACTTCAGTCTAGTTGACAGTGGTGCGAGGGGCTCAGGTTTATGCGCTCTACATACTAGTATTGGATTTTTTAAATATCCCGCCATCTTAGAGTCAGACAATCGGACAAGCCATTTACAATCGACAACCTATTTCTTAACCCAGCAGTTACCACTGATCGCTTTGTTGTATTTAACATGAACCTTTATGCTAAGTTTCTTCTACTAAAACCCCTTCTCTGCTCCAATGATACACAGCTTTTAAGATTCTCTCTGACAGGATTCCAAAATGGTTGCTAAAAAAAAGATAACATGAAGGTGCTACCCCTGCTAGTAAACAAAATTACAACTAAACAATTTTCCGGGTTGTGTTTGTAGTACATTGATTATCGCACAGCTCTTGATAAGGTTGACTGGCACAACTGGGTAAACTTATAATTCCGGGGCACAATATCACTTTGCTGTCCCTTATAGCAGAATTACATTCTCAGATGGACGTGGGTCTAGATTCAGATGAGAAAGGGCAGTGGTTATCAACATGAACGTTAATTCACCAAAATGCCTGGGGTAGCGGAAGTGACGTCCCACACCATTTGACTTTTACATTGACTCACACACACATGCTTACACATACTAACACATTCACACACTCTTGTGCCCATTAATGCACCCCCCGCAAGCATGCATACAACATACATTTAACAGCATTTTTTGCGTACCTTAACTTTCATATAGATTCATATTCCAGCTATTGTACTCCATTTTTTAGTGCACTAATAGTGAATAATATTATTATCTATTTCTATAATAAAAATACTGATAGAAGCCAGGAGCTCCAACCAGTGTCTTTTAGGAAGAGCTGTCCCTGTGTTCCAGGCACTGATTTTGCCACCTCTGAGGTCAGGGGTCGCAAAAGCAGTGCCAAGATAGCAATATGCAAGCCAGGGGTCGCAGATGAGACCCCTGGCGACCCCTAATTGACGTCCATGGTTATTGTTGTGTCCTAGCAGACACAGGCTAGGGTTAAACTTGTAAGCCTACACTAAACACCCACCCACCACTGATGTCACGACATCACGTGACACAGTTAATAAAAAGAGCCGAGCGCTCGTGGCTCACTAACCCACTACAGTTCTGGTGTCCGTGTCGCAGTTATTGCCACATGTGGGCCTAGGGCCCCACGACATAACATTTGGCGACGAGGAGTGGCTAAGCCCCAGCGTGCCACAGCCACCTTCTTCGTGGGTCAAGGGGAGGGAATACTGCCCGAGCGAAGGGCACCCCCTGGTGAGGCGGTGCCGGCTGCCGAGAGGCCCGTGGGGCGTGTGCTGTGCCCCGGGCCGAGTCATCGATAAGGAAAGCGGACCGGACAGAGCCCACCTGCACCGGCCGCCACTGACCCCCGCCACGATGACGCCATGCGGTGCCCACCCGTCACGGCTGCAGCAGACTATGAGGCCCGTCGGCCGGAGGTGAGCCCAGGGGCTGTGAATGGCCCCGGGGGGTCGCGGATGCCAGGAGCGACCCCCCATATGACTGCACTGAAGCAGAGCCCACCCGCATGGTCGGCGCCCCGCCGGGCGTAAAGCGGCCGAAAATAAACTTTAAATAAGGCAGACCACCCGCGGCCTGCCTGCAGCGTTCCCCCGCCGCGCGGTGTGTGAAGCGCGGCGGCAGGGTTAAGAGACACTGAAAGAAAAGCGCCCGCAGCGTGTGGCGAGCTGCGGGGCACCGAGTAAGGCCAGCGGAGCCCACCCGCGGCCTGCCTGAGGCGAACCCCCCCTACGAATAATGATTACAGCAAGGCCAGCGGAGCCCACCCGCGGCCTGCCTGCAGCGTCTCTCCCGCCGCTCTGCGTGTGTGAAGTGCCACGGGCGGGGAGAAGAAAGTGAAAGCAAGCGGGGCCGGACTGCAATGACGCCGGCCGCCGTTTCCAAGGAGGAAACGGCGATCGGCCGGTGGCCGAGTGTAGCACCTGCATCCCCTCCCCCGCAGCCCGTGAACTCAAGGGCCTGCTGCGAGGGGTGGGGTAGGAAAGAAGAGACTACATGCTGCCGGAGCCACCTCGAAGTGTGCCACAAAGCCCCACCTCCCCAGGTGCTGAAAAGTACGCTTTGCCATCCATAGCCCAAACAACAAGGAGTAAATAAATATTGACTTACCTGGCATCCTTGAGACCAGCCCCCAGCACACCTGTGGAGCCTGAGGGGCTGCAGCGCCACAGGCTCCAACGGAGAACACAGCCCAGCACCGGCAGCCCCATGAAAAGAAAGCTCCAGAAAAACGACGTGGACTGCCAGCAAAGCACACTGCCACCTAGTGACCTAATGCAGAAATCACAGCCTGGAAACTAATCCAAAACTCAGCAAACAAGCACAAGGCAAACCTGCAACAACGCAGACTAAAGACTACAGCCCACAACAGTTTGCAGAAGCAGAACACGGACTAGTACAGGAAACAAGCACAGAATCAGCAAACAAGCACAAGGGAAAGCCTACAGGGAGAACAAGCCTGCAGCGACGCGGACGAAGACGGAGACCCATCACCACTGCAGAAGTGACGCCTGTGGCCAAAGATGCTCACCGCCAACGCTGGAGAGACAACAAGGGAGAGTCAAGATGTCTACCGCAAGCAGCAAGATCCAAAGGCAACCGATGGAAGAGCGCAAGTGTACCCCGGACGCGGACAGTACAGGACAGCGCCTGAAAGTAAGGACGCCACACCCAAAGCACCAGAAGACGTGCGAGGCAAGTACCCAAGTGTGAAGAAGAAAAGTGCGATACGTACGTGGAAGAGCGACGACGCCAAAGAATCTAATGAACCGCAAGGAACAAAGCGACACTGAAGATGTACCACGACGGTACCAAGTGAAGCAAAAACTTGCCACTGCAATGCACACTGACGTGCAACGGAAGAGTAACGCAAAGTTACCCCGCAGCCAAAAGGAGGCGAAGTAACCAAGCACGGTCAACGCCCCAACAAGCTAAAGAGCCTCACCAGAAGCGCGCACGAGAAGTGCATCCACCGGAGAAGGTCCATGGAGAGGTGAAGTTAACCATCCGGAAAAAGCAGAGCACACGAAGAGCGCAGGCGAAACGGCGCCAACGCAAAAAGCACTGCAGCAGAAGCACATGGCGATCCCAACGATCGCGGATAGCGAAGACTCAGAAGAGGAAGCTGTCCACGCCACCTGGTAGCAAAGAAGATCACCCAAGAAGGAAAGGATGATCCGACAAGCCAGAGGGGCGCCCAAGAAATTCTGCCAAGAAGTCAGGATGAATATGTCCTGCCAGAAGACGTTCGTGAACTGAGAGATCAGAAGACCCGGAGAGACGGACGCACCACCAACAATAACTAGTAGTAATAGGAGGCAAGAGAGAAGATCGTAATGACCGGTCCAGTCACCGAAGAAGGGAGAGAAGACAGTGTCCCAAAGACAGGACAAGATCAGATGGAAACAGGCGGAGTGCACGCTGCTTGAAGAAGCCTGGTCAGCAAGACAAAGGAAGAAAGGTGACCGCACCTTGTCGCGAAAAGGAGAAGGGAGAAGGGTGGCACGATGCCATGAAGAAATGAACTGAAGTAAGAAGTCATGTGGCACGACGCCATCAGGAACATCTGGAAAAGGTGAAGAGAGGTGTAACAAGTCCACACACCTACAAGAAGAAGAAGAGGTGACACACCACAACAACGTGTACAGTGACCCGCACGTCCAGGAGAACACTGACAGCACCAAGAACAGAATAGGCACCTATTCACAAGACCCTGACGACCCGTGGACGGTAGGAGAGCACAGGCCGGACCATTGGCAACACCCACCTTTGGGATCGAGCGGAAAACTGGAAGCGGAGGGAGCTCAGATGGCCTGAATAAGGAGAACTGACCATTCCACACCAGCCCGTGGAGATCCAAGGGGCAAAGGCCTCAGGGACACCGGTGGCAGAGGGTCCCGACACGAGAGATGGATCCATCGTCGTATAACCTGCACGTCCCAGGAAGAAGAGGAACTTGTGCGCGAAGGCAGGAGTCAACAACTACCCTTCAGGTGGAGCTACGGACTTTACGAGGTAGTATCCCCATCGTCTCCTCCATTCACACGCAGACTGTGGAGTTGGAGCAACCCTGTGGAATAATACCCGGCCCAGTGGAAACCTGATAAAAGGGCCTCCAGGACATCTCGTGGCAGGAGAACACCCGAGAGGGGGGCGTCCTAGTGAGAAGAATGTCCTTCGAACACTCCATCCTTTGTAAGGTAAAGCCAAGCTGCCTACAGTGAAGAAACCGACGGACCAGCAGAAGACAACATCCTTCAAGCCTAACATCTGGTCATCCTGTTTGACGTCATCCTCAAAAGCAAGATCTCAGTTGACTGACCAACACACTTCCACGCGCAAGTAAAGAAGAGCACGCCCACCGATAACCAGGACGTCAAGCCAAGAAGAACTAAAGTTTCAGCAGCAATTTCCACCGTCGTCATCAAGCAAGCAGCTGAAGAGACTCAATGTAAATTTGTAATTAGTGTATATTTATGTACTTCCTCCCACAGATTCGGACTTTTGTCTTTCCTTAATTTTTATCAAATTTTGGGAGGAATGTTGTGTCCTAGCAGACACAGGCTAGGGTTAAACTTGTAAGCCTTCACTAAACACCCACCCACCACTGATGTCACGACATCACGTGACACAGTTAATAAAAAGAGCTGAGCGCTCGTGCTCGTGGCTCACTAACCCACTACAGTTCTGGTGTACGTGTCGCAGTTATTGCCACCATGTGGGCCTAGGGCCCCACGACATAACAGTTATCAACAAAAAAAATACAACAGTCTAAAATAAGGGTCCATGTTAACACCCTTGTTTTTCTCGCATCATATAGCAGACCTACCAGCAGTCATGACGTCAGTCAAGAGTCTTTTAATCCTGAGCTGGGACTGACAGAATACCACATCTAGCATACGCTGGTGACTTGTTTATTATGTCTAGACCCCCAATTCGTTTATAAATACCCCTACAGTTTTTTTAAACAAATATAATTATAAGTACATTTACCAAAAACTAAAGCGATGCAGTTTATCCCAAATTTAGGTCAAAATCTACATGAGCGTTTGACCATTTAAAAAAATCGAACATGCAAAGCAGCACCAAGGTTGAGGAGTAATTATCAACAAAGATAAACAGAAATGTTCACATACTACAAACCATCGGTGCCCATGATGTTGTCAAATAGTGGCAGTGATGTTGGCAAACTCTTGAGTGTCAAATGCAAAATTAACCCGATAAAAACCCGACACAAACATATGGGTCAGGTCCATTCAATGTAATCTCAATGTGAGACTTAGGCCCAATTACAAGTGAGTGGAATTCAGGTGTGGCTGAAAATAAAGAATATACCTCATTATCACGCAGTCTTTTTCCCCGCAGGGAATTACAACGCTGTTGTTATAATGACCGCGTTGTATTTCCGCATACCATTACCCCGCAAGTCGTAACAACGACTTCCGGAGGGAGGGGCACTGGATGTTGGAATAGTATAATTTCAAGTCCAGTCTGTGCGGACAGTAGGGTAGGTGTTGGATTTTAAATCCAAGACCTTCACCCCCCTCCGCAAGTCGTTGTTCCGACTTGTGGAGTAACGGTATGCAGAATTAAAAAGCGGTCGCTGTAATGACTGAGTTTTCATTCCCTGCGCGGAAAAAGTTTTATGGTAAATGTTGTTTAAAATAATTATTCTGGCTGGTATCCCTACAGCTATATTCAGATATTCTCACGTTTTGTTCCCAGAATGGGGAATAACATGCAAATCCAGAATTAATGGGGCCAAAAACAATACAGAATCTCCATGCCAGGAACAAATCTGCCCGCAGTTACCACTTGATGTTGGATTTTCCAGTCATTATAATCAGTCCTGCACCCAGGCAATCGAGCTGTGGCAACGCCAGGCCTCAAATGATCAGACAAGTTAGAATTCCATCAAATAATAGCACTCTGCCAACAAGTAATCGCGCCCTTGATTTTATATGCATAAACTGTGTTCATAAATTGTTTAAGGTCCTCATATCCTCACGTTTGTATATGGTTGGATTTCTGTCTTTCTTCTATTTCGTCACTGGTTTACTCACACTGAATCTAATATTTATTTTCTATATTGGCGTATTAGTTGAGGGAGGTGAGAACCCACCACAAATAATAGTCACAATCCTTGTCAGGATGAACCACAAACGTCACTAAATAAAACTGTGCTTAACCCTCTGGTAGCTTGGCAAAAAAGCAGTCATTCTCAACTATGATGAAATATGCAAATTATTTATGCAGCATTAAAACAGCAAGTGAAAACACAACACAAAAAATCTCAAATTATTTAGAAAAATAGAATAAAATGACACACAAACAACAAAAATCCATTCAGTAGAACCAGCGATATAAGTTTTTAAAGTTTAGGTAAAGATAGCGGCAAAATGCACAAAGTGCCAACTGCGGGCATCCGGTCACACCAGACCAGGACAAAGGCACAAGTTCAGGCCGACTGTGTTAAAGCGTGGGCCGGTTATGGGGCCAAGTTCTTCCCACTGGAAGTTTTACTTTCTGACTTCAATATGAGGATGGTGCAGCATAGCTCTGCAGGGTTTTGTGTCGGATCTAGTGAAGCAATAATTTGGGAGCTCTGGGGCTCTGCATTCTTCGGTGCTGTGTCCCACGGAGCCTTCAGCGAGGAGTTGCGTCGAATCCGATCAAAACTTCATGTAAGCAGGGAGAAGTACACTCTGACTCCAGACAAGGGACCAGGACCTAGAGGACAGCACTTGTAGGTCAGGACTCACTCCCACGGAGGCCAGGAGAGAGGATCAAGTTAGGTCCAGTTGTGTCTGGTCAGCTGGGAAGCAGGAAAGGTTGCTGGAACTTGTTATATCTCTGTAGTTGAGTCCCTGTAATTCATACATGAGGTCGCCCAACTTACCCTTTGAGTTACTTCTAGGGTCCTGGGTTCAAAGAAAGCAGGTCCAGTCTTCTTGCAGCCTTCAAACAGCAGGCCAGTCCTTCTTTTGAGTCTTCACAGATCCAGGTGTTATTTTATTTCAGATTCTGGGGATGCCACTTTTATGCCTACTGCAGCCTGTGGGTGAGGGACAGTCATTTGTCTTAACACTAAAATGGTTTCTGGTCTCTACCTTATACCTTTCCTTTGGTTTTTGCTCCAGCTTGGCTAGTGAAACATAGGCTGGGGCAACCCTTATTACAGGTTGTCATGTGTGGGCCAGGGTAGGCCCCTCTAAGGTGAAATCAGGGCAGGGGCACACCAGCTCCTCTGCTCCTTCCCAGCTATGTTGTCAGGAAGACCGACACCTCTTCGCAGCCAGGCCTGTTGCCCACTGTCTGGAAGGAATACACATCACACCATAGACGAGCCAGTAACAGCCGGGTGATCCTAGACTCTGTCAGAAAGACACATTTGGCCTAGGCAGGAAATTGGCAACTATCTAAAAGTTGCTTTTCCAAACTAGTCATTTAAAATCCGACTTGACCATTAAGTTGGATTTTAAATTCAATATTCAAATGAGTCCTTGGTTCATTTTTCTGGCTAGTCCTGAACTGAAGCTATGCAATATAATGTAAACCAGTGCTTTTCTATTTAAGAGCTAGCCTTGCTGCAGTGAAAAATATCTTTGGAGGTTTTTCACTGCCTGCCTGGACATGTAAAACCTAAGTACACTTGTCCTACTTTTTTAAATACCATGCACCCTGCTCTATGGGCATTAAGGACCTACTTTAGCGGTGAACTTATTAGTGTTAAAAATCAAGGGTCAAAATACTTACATCCTACACACTGCAGCCGTAGGACAATCTGCAACAAATAACGGAACATCAAACTAATTCAAGTCCACTGTTGGAGAAGGTTCCCTGATTTGGGATCATTTGCATGAGCAAATTATCTGCACTCTGAATACACAATAGTTACATACAGTTTTCAAAGGCACTTTCATGTAGACACCAACTTGAATCTGACCACTCAAAAACAATCCTTAAGGTTCCACCACATCACTTCTTCACTGTGAAGGGGCAAGAAAGAGCATTGTGATCCAGCGATCTGGGACTAATACATTTCCATTACCTGGGCCCAATTCATTACCCTACAGGCCCCTTCACACTGGGTGAGTGAATACCAAACTTACCAATTTCCAATTAGTATATCATTCCTCGTATATACTTTGTGGTGATGCGATCTTTATTTATGTAATCAGGGTTTGGCAAATTAATACCTGGATCTAGAAATATTCTTTATAAACCAAATTCAATATTTCTAATAAAGACAAACTCAGCTGACGACTTTCATATGTTTGTGGATAAGTTATTGGATCAAAGTACAGGAATTTCTGGTAGATGTGCTCTATAAACAACTGGTGGTTACTCCGGGAATTATCCTTATTGGGCTGAGCACAGATTACCATCCTAATGACCTGCCGTCCAAATTCATCTTTTATGTTATTACTCTGGCAAGGCGAGAGATATGTAGGTCCTGGAAAGATGTAAATGCCCCTACTTTCACAGAGTGCCTGAAACATATAATTTCTATAAGTGATGTGGCATGGCATGTGACAGTGCAAGTTATGATAAGGTTTGGGCAGCCCTAGTGGCTTGGCGGAATAGGTAATGGTATTCCAATGATTTCACCTGGGCACTGTTGGTTCTTTTCCTCCAAAGAAACGCAGGGCCACCCCAGTAGTTTGAAATGGACTAAGAAAGCAGTAGCCGCTTGAGGGTTATACACCACTCTCTCTGCATGGGTCTCGAACATCAGGGCCGTAACAGGTCGATCAGCGGAGAGAGGTTGGGGTTTTCCCATCAAGAATTCCCATCATGGTACATGAGGAGTACACAAAGAAAAAAAAGACAAACTCAGTTGTATATTTATAATGCTTTTTCTAAATAATGAGATTGCTCGTCAAATACAATACAGCTCGAATCATCAATTACCAAACAAGAAATAAGAAATGAAAATGACAGAAGGACATCTTAACATCAATGTAATGAGTGAGTGGATAAGCATAGGATCAAAAGATTAGAGACAAAAGACATTTGCAAAATGATTATTTAAATTCAGATAATATACTAACCCACAAAGAAAATTAGGAAAACTACTCTCTGGCCATGAGAGCAGCAAGGCCCCTCAAGAAGAGTTAGAGAGCAAAGACTAAGTCAGGATTTAGCAAACAGGAACAGCCAGCCCAAATAGGAATAAGAGACAGCAACGCAGCCCTCTCCTCTCGGAAAGAAGAAAATTACACAACCTCTATTAACCCTTCCACGGGTACATAATATTATACTCTAAAACTCATTGTATCATAACACACAATTTCTCTTCATTTTATTGGTTAAGGAAGGGGATGTACTGTAACACCACTCTCATCATGGCACTTCTGTAAGACTGTCCATTGTCCTTTTTACTCATTTTATCAACTTCCATCCAAGGAAGCTGCTGTCATAATACACATTTCCTCAATCTCGGTCATGTAACAACTTTTGTGCCTCGATTGTTCTATTGCGCCACTCTCTAGGGAAGTATTCCGCTTCCAAAAATTCTTTTGTTTCTCCACTCAAACCTTGGCAGGTGCACAGGAGCCGTGAAGGACAAACAGTTTTCCACCTTCCCTTTCTCGCTCAGATTAAACCCGCATTTATTTTCTAAAATGACTCTCGGGCCTTTTCTGCAGAGCAGAAAACCATACTTCTACAGAAAAAATACATTCATTATTAATCACTTAGAATGCTATACCATAGCGCACCCACCCTATGTGTAACATTTGCCCATGCGCATCCCTGATTAATGTTATTTCCAACACATAATAGTATGGAACAATCCCAAGCCGCATTAGTCCTTTTATTTTTCCATTAGTCATAAGCATTTGGGGCCTACTCCAGCATTTTAGTTTGCACAGTTTATTTTCCCTTATGTTAGCCCTTTTCGCATTTGATTTGCACACCACACGATTAATGATCTCACACTATGAGAGTTTAATCCGAGCAGGTTTCATATCGCGAAAACCTTGCTCCATCAATTGTAAGGGAAAACAGGCACTGTGACCTGTGCAAGAGCATCTGGAAGCAATCAGCACACACTGTGGTTCTGCCCAATCCTGCCATACCTTCCAATAAGATATCCACGTCTATTTTTAGAACAGCAGGCAACAGAACAGTTGAAACAGAGTGGTTTACTCTTTAGAGGACAGTCGAGTAAAGCCACAGGATGCACTATGAAGCTAAGAAACATTGGTTCCGATTGGTTGTAGCTGAGAGGTATGGGACATTACCGCTCATTGAAAACATATACACTGAACTATTTACGTGAGGTATTTTCAAGGGCCACCTACTTGCCATTAAGTTACATAATTCTTTTTTACCATCGAGCATTTGAGCTCTCCGCATTCAACAGGGTTTGTATCTTCATCTTCAAAAAAGAGCCCTAAACTCCCTTTCCATTAAAGGGCGAAACAAATGAGCACAAATTAAGGAGATTTATTTTTATGATACCTAGTGCTAAATGATCCAGGCTCTTTCCTCCTGGGACTGAGGCGACTCTCTATTGCGTCAAACAATAGCGGATAGATCAATTCTGTGGCTCAGTCTGGGGCAGCAAAAATGGCAGTGGAAGGTACGTGGAAGAGGACATAAGCCTCCTCTGTGACACAATGGAATGGTCGTCTGTGGCAGGCTTTAACAATGGAGAGCATGACAGACATAGTGTCAGATACCTTTAAGAATTTTGAATATATATGGGAACCTTTGGGGGCATATTATCAAGAACAGCGATAAAATTATCGACGCTTTAGCGTCAGGAAACTGCCTCTAAAGCAACGATAATGGGCTTGATAATATGTTTTTGTGAATACCCATAGCAGCCCAGGTTCTGGTGTTAACCTGGGCTGCTATGGGAATTTACAAGGGCATATTATCAAGCCTATTATCGCCGTTTTAGCTGCAGTTTCCTTCCGCTAAAGCGGCGATATTTTTTTTGCTGTTCTTGATAATATTCCGCGTAGTTCTTGACCTCTTTCAGTGATTGCCCCTAAGCGCATGCCAGAAGCAAACACGGGCCTTACATTTATCCCAATACTAACAACAACTCAGGGGATGACATTATAAGATGACTTAATAACAGTTTGATACAAGCCTTGACTATGTGGAATCCGCCTTGCACATGATAAGACCACACGTGTATGTTTCCTGTATTATCTTGCTCATTTCAATGTTGCACCTTTCAATGTTGGATTTTTCTTATTGTTTCATCTATCTTTTTGTTTTAATACAGGGAAGGGAGTGAACAGAAAAACATTCGCACAGAAAAACAAATGAGAATTTTGTGTGGCAGTTACTTGAAAAACGGTTCTTTCTAACAGCATTTCTGTAAGCTACAGTTACAATTGTGACACTAGCGCGAAAACTAATGACACTGTATTATTGTAACTTCTAAAAACGTAATAAAGAAAGTTTGAGGGTAAAAAGGAAAAACAAGTGTTGGCTGAACCTCTACAAACTTAAAAAAATGTTTTTTATGGACTGACTTCAACTTTAAACAACAAGCATTGATTAATTTATACATATAATGGACAGAGAATAGAAAATGTATATATAACATTGGATACAAATGAATGTATTTTTGCATTATTGTTTAAATATGAACTTCTTGAGGAATTACATTAACTATCAATTTGTAATATTTGTTATGTATTTGCCTCTTGTCTGTTTCTAGTTTGTGTGCATCTATCTTTATGGGCTTTAACCTAGTCAAATGCATTTACACTCAATGAATAAGCTGTCATAATTCGACAGGCTATTATTGGACATAGGAAACGATTTTTCCCATTTGCTTCACTATCGAACTTGTATAATGATACCTGTTGTTTTAATTTGTGTGGAATCATTCGAAATGATTTTTATCAATGCTCTAAAAATATTAAATAGTAAACAAACGTGCCCTGTCCGTGATGTACTGTTGATCACACATGTGATAGAATGAATAGTTGTCCCAGATTTACTAAAATGTAGCATGAGCATTCACGCCATAGAAAGGGGTGAAAGAACAGCAGCAATAAACATTCGCACTCAAAAAGGATTTTTGCACCGAAAACTAATTAAAGTGCAGTGCTGAAACAGCATAATATATGCAAAGGGAAACTAACAGGAAAGGAACAGCGCAAATCCCCTTCACAATTCCAAATAGGCCAAACCAAATAATGTCACACAAAGAAGAAAAACTTGGCTTCCCTTGGAATCCTAACACCAAATCAAAACAGTCCTGAATAATGGTCAAAAGGTGAATCACACGATAATTCCATGTGCAATCCATGTTAGCTCATGTAAAATGACACATATTATGTGATTTATCCTTGTTGTAGAGATTTTTCCTGGAGAATGCGGCTCAAATGTAAAAGTCAAGCAAAACACCGCTCACTTAGCTGGGCATCATGACAAAACAATAAATCATGTTTAGTATCACACAAACAAGGGTGTAGATTACGATGCCGTTCGGAAGGGATCCGAATCTGATTTGGGTTTGCCGAATCGGATACGGAAGCCCTGTTGTTTCAGACCGATTCCGAAACCTTTTTAATAACCCATTACAATGTTCGGACTTTCCAAATCGGTTTCGAATCCGAACCAGACGGCATATGGAAAGGGGTAGAGATGGCCATGAGCTTCACGTGTCCGCTGAGGACTTTCAGGGGCATATTCACAAGGAGCCATCGCAGAATTAACTGCACTTTATTGCAGCCATAGTCGTGATAAATTTACCCCACCATTCACAAGCTTGTGCTAACAGCCCACAGCACCAGTTTACCAGCGATAGAAGCCGCAAAAAACATCTCCACAGAGGACCCCCGCAACTATCGCAAATGAGATGCAGAGTAGGCGTTCCAGTGACAAAAGGCGCGACAAGACCACACCTCAACATTCACAACGGCCAGACAGATCGGGGATAAGAACACAAAACACGCGATAAGGCGCGTTAGCAGCAGGAATCATACACCTGCTCTGACCTGGTGCAAAGTCGGACCACAGTCTGCACCACAAAAGGGAGCACAGCCCACAGCCACTCCTGAAGACAAACAGATGCCATGGAGCAATTGAACATGCAGCACGGACACCCAAGAGGGCCACAACCCCCACCGACACCACACCCATGCCCGTAACATCTCCCCCTGGGCCCACCACCAAACCCAGACCACAAAACTGAACATCAACACCACAAATCACAAAAAAAATATGTTGCCTCAGGTCGCACAAGCAGGAAAGTCAACATACATGCCTTGCAAGAAAATGGAGAGCCAGTCATACATCAGTGCAATCACCAACACAAAACACCAAACAAACAAAAATAATACACAACCATTCGGATGAGTCCTAGCAGGTCCACACTGGACAATCCGTAGGACACAGCCTGGAAGACGAAATACAACAGAAGATGGTGTGCCATGCACCCAACAAAGGAAAGAGAGGGAGAGAGTGAGGGAGAGAGACGGAGTGAGCCTGCACAAGCAGAGCAAGGCCTTGCAGGGCACCTTGCACCACATGCCAACCTGTGTGTGTATGGCCATCCATACACCTTGAGCCCAAGGCCGTGTCCCACATTCCGAAAACGCAAGTAGTAGTCAGACAAACCTCCGGGATGAAATCTCCATGGTCCCAATGCAGAAGGCGAGAGGACACCTGCACCTCTGACCTTGGTCCAGAACGCACCTGGAACACCCTGAGAGAGATGCCATGGCAGATTAATTAATTAATTGTGGGTTTATATAGCGCTAGGAATCGACTCCCGGAGGAGTATCTCCACGCTTCGACCGCTGGGGAACCCGTCCTGGCTCACCCTGCGAGATGGTCCCTGATGGGTATCTCTAAGGTGTGACCAAGCATCCCCGGCGGTCTGGGGGGGCCGTTGTGAAGATGAGGCAAGCTGATGCCCAGAGTTGCCGAGTGTGGTTTCTGACTAGAGTAGGCACCGAGGCGAGAATTATCGAGTCCGCTGACCCTGGTCCACGACCCTGCCGCGTCGGGAATCGAACCCTGGTCCCGGGCCGTTCTCTGCTTACGGGTCTGCCGCCTCTAACCAGTGAGCCACACTTCTCCTACACAGATGCGGACGATTCCCACACCACACATTGCGCAAAAGAACCATCCGACTCATCCACACCCCACACACTGAAGCCCCTGCCTGAGGTACCCCGGCATGGGATGGGCTTGACTCACACGGAAACACCACCCCATGCTGCTCAATGTTGCACACACATTAGAACCATTGCTCAGGGCCATGGCATATCCTCCACACAACTTCCGCAACACAGAAGAGTGCGGGTTCCACGAGATGCACCAATGCAATGGCAGGCCATACCGGGCACATGCACAACCCCCGTCACGTGGGACACTACCATGCATGCATGCTGCATTTACTGGGAGCAGTGCCACTGGCAGTGCTGCGGATCAGTTACTGGCTCAGCTTCCACATTGCCTGCATCACCTGGGTCCAGACCTGGTTCCACTGCCGAACATGCACATTCGAGTGTCCCATGGAAGTCTGCCTATCCAACACAACCGCAGATGAATTGGAATATGACTTGAGTGTGCGCCCCCTGTTAGAACACGAACAGGAGTGTCACCGTGACAGCCGAGCAAGGGATGCCTTGACTTCCTGCATATGCATTGGCAGTTGTGCATGGGAGATTGCACAATTCCTCATGTGCAGTGACCACATTGAGGCGCTAACCTATTGGGCTGTATTGCGGATTGGTGAAACAACGTGGGTAGAGCACACCTGCCCAGACAAGTTAATGGATTGGCTCACCCTGGTGTTCCTTCAACACGACAACAACGTACTATTGGAACACATTGCATATGAAGCTGCGCAGGCATTCATTGATGAGTAACTACATCCCTGCAGCCACACCCAACTGTCACCCACAACACAGGTCCCAACGACATGTTGCTACATGGGGATTGCTCACATGTGCCACCACAACAGAGCACACGCCTGCCTTCGTCCGATCCCTAGATGCATGGGCGTGTAACAACGCTTGTGTACACACACCTGCGCAAGGTAAGATAGGTCCATGGATGTAGCAACACAGCTTCGTTTGGCAACGTTACGAATGCATACACACTGCTAGGGGACAGCACACACACAGTACTGTGGCACGACATGTGAACACCTCTAACCCTTTCACCTGAGCACTGTCAGCAGAGCAGACAAAATGCGCACCCAAGTGGCGGAGCACCATGCAGATCCCATGGGCAGTGAGTCGTGCCCCCCTCATACGGGACAATGGGCAGACACCAAACAACACATAATTCATCCAACATGGGCTGGGAGCATTGCCATTCATGATGATCTCCGTACATTTTAAAAAAATGTCTGAACCTCAATATGTACCCATGCTGCGTGCAAGTGTCGTAAGCTTGTCCCTGCCTGTTGTGGCCGCTGCCTCCTCCATACTGACAAGCACATCCCAATAAAGTCAATGTCACCCCACTGGAGTCTAAGTGTGTGGTGTGTTCATTTGATTGTCCACTCGTGTGTCACAATGAGCATCGCCCCTACACACGGAGGAACTGTCTGACGCATGTGCAATCATGGTGTGTCCTTTTTGCAAATTCAATCTCTGTGAGCCAGACATTGTCAGGGGATAGGTGCGGGCCGACATGTGCATTTACGTGACTACAACAATGTGAGTATGGTGTGCAACCCCTGACCATGTTGAGCACTGTCATACATCATAACAGAATGTGGCCACACAGATGTGTGTAAGTGGGTTTGCGACGTGCAGTGCTGTTGTCACATGTGATGTAGAACAGCACTCCTGGGCTGCTACAGATTTGGTCACTCCTACCCACAGCCCCATTCAATACATGGATGTGGGGCTGTAGTGTGGGGGGTCGTGAGATTATTGATGTTGTGCAATGGGGGCACAGCTGGTACTCACCTTCAAAGTCATCCAATTTGCCATGTGTCTCAGGGATACATATGCCCCTAGACGTAAGTTACCATGTTGTACCTTCATGTGCAATCATTGTCCCCACATCCAGCCATACTCCCATACGTGAGAGAACATAGTAATGACACATCTGTGTGATTCAGAATGTTTTATTCCCATTCAGGTGATTGACGGAGCTGGTGCTGTACATGGCCATCCAAGCCCACATCACATAGAAGCCCAGTGGTGGGCCAAACACAGTCCTTTGGGGATTGAGCAGAGATTAGGAAGTGGGAGAGTGCATTCCGCAGCAGGATGGCTGTATAATTGCTCAGCAGTGATAAACGGCCGTCCGTGTCAGAGTCTGGGTGAATGTCGCAGAGTTTTCCGGGGGTCAGTAGGAGGTTTTCCCAGGGCATGCTGCGTAGGTCATCTCCAGGCAGGGACAGGGCACATGGCGGTGATGGATGCTACTGCCACCTCCTCATACAGTAATTCCCCTCCCCTTCTTACTCCCCTGATACGGGTTCTGTGTCCGGTGTGTGTGGGGGGGTGATGGCTGCATCACTGTGTGCCACTGACACAACAGACTGTGAAGGTGATGGGGCAGCATCACTGTGTGCCACGGACACATCAGGGCTCGGAGCTATATGTGTGTCGAAGTTCCCGCTGCAGTCATCTGGGACCGGCTCAGTGGCAGCAATGGCAAGATGAAGTACTGCAGGGCATTGAGGTTCCCAGTTACTACTTGCTGGTGTCCAGCCATGGCAGACAGGCTTTCAGCCTGCATCTGCTCCATGGTCTCCATTGACCTTCATCTTTGCCAACTCTGTGCTCTAATCGCTGGTGCCTGTCTGACCACACAGCTCTTGTATAATGTTCATTGCCCCAGCGAGGTCAGCCAAGGTCTGTGCTGGCGCATGGTGCGAACAGGGGGTGTACGATAGGGACTGTATGTGGTCCCTGATGGGACTCAGACACCCACGTATGGCATCAAGTTTGGCTGCCACGAGTTCGAAGCCCATACGCAGCTGGTCAGCCAACTCTATCTGGCAATGCCACATATGTTGTTGGGACTCCATGAATTGGTTTGGGGGTGCTGGGAGACAGCCATGGTGATGTATGTTTCCAGCTGTGTGGTCTGTGCAGGTGGTGGACTCACCTCAGGGCAGCTGGACTGCCCTGCTTCTGGTGATGGCGTTCAGAGGATATCTATAATCCGTTGGAGGGTGTCAATGCAGGTGAGCAGGGGGTCCTCTTCATCGTCACTGATGATGTCTGGTCTGTCTGCAGGTGATGTTGGTTCTCCCTCTGCAATGTGTAAGGGGAGAAGCAGTGTTACAGAGTCGTACATGTATGCTATTTGATTGCAGTCATTGTATTTGTTCGACTACAAGATGGATGTGTGGTAGTACCCATGACTTGTCATCACACAGTGTCATGCAATACCAGATATGAGTGGACCGTTACTACGCACGTACAGGACCTGTTGTGGGTCGGGTACTATGGTGCTGGTGTTGCACTTTGTACCTCATTGTCGTCATTGCTGTTGTTCTGTGATTGCTATGTGCGTGCTGCATTGTGATGTTGGGGATCTGGAGGGGCCCCTCTGTGCACATTGTGGATGTGGGCCTACTTGGCGTTTCTATGTGTGCTGCAGCGTCAAGGCTCTCAGTGACATGTTCCACCATCATTGTGGCGGTGCAGTGTGCTACACCTATTCGTGCATGTGTGCCATTGTGCCCATCGCCCCCGTTCGTTACTCACCCTGTTGCTGTTGGGTGAGGTCGTACTGATAGAGCGCCATGTTGTTTGAAAAATTGTAGGGGTGCATTATAACAGCCTGAAGTCAGCACCCGCATATCTAGAGGACATGACTAATGTTTGGTTTAGAAATGTAGGACTAATTGAAAGTGTTGCAATATATAGAATCATACTCATATTATTTATCGGTTAATGTAGGGCTTAATCGAGAAAATAATGCTTTAAGTAATTTCAGATTAATTGCTTTGTGTATGTAATGTGTTTCGCGATTAAACATTCCATATTAAAGTTGCACGTGTAGTTTGCTTAGTGAGAAATGTAACGTTTTAACCTGAGAATAATGTGCGTTAACATAGAGTGTATTGTTAGGATTTATTAATGAAATGTTTATGTTGTCGTATTAGAAATGCATTTAAAAGAGTAAATGCCTGAGAGAAGAAACGCTAGCAAAGGCCTAACTGTGATTTTTGATTGTAGAACTGGAAAAATGCTTTGGGATAGAAACTTAATGTTGTAGTTGAATTTCGAATTGTAACTTGGGACATGCAGAGGGATCATTCTCATGCATTTCTTTTGCAGGTGCAAGGCGGAGGAGCTTGTTAGGTAGAATAAGTCGTTGTTTAGAAGTTAGATTAGTAGGAGTGAAGGCGAAAAGAATGTGCTGGCAGGTGCGTTTGCAACATTAGGCGGAGAAGGTGCCTGGGACCCAAGGACACAGCAACGGTTTCTGGAAAAAGAAGGTTTGACACAGGAAAAGTACGAGGGGCTGTACCTGCTGAAAGAGGCGTGTCATGGGCGTACTCATTGTTTTGGGGATTTTGTATTAGGGAAAGTGCCCCGAGGGTGGAGAGTTAGTTCGGACATTGTGAAGCTAGGGTTAGGGTCAGTTGGGTTTAGACTGTATCCTGTCTAAGGCATTCCAATTGGACGTGCAGTTAGACATGGGTCTTAGTTTGGACTAGGCAGGAGAAATGAAGCAGCATCTTAGAGCGAGCTCAGTAGTTTAGGCTACCCACCTGGAAAAAGTGAATGTGCTTCTTAGGGAGCCTTCACAGCTGACACCTTTTTCTCTTGTCTGGGAGGTATGTTAAGTAGGGATGTCACTTTAGATTCAGTGTAGGGACAGACTAATCTTTTCTTTCTTCACCAGAACAGATGCAGTCCAGTTTTCCAGTAGCCACGGTGATTGCGTGTCTAATGCTTCTAGAATGAACTCTGCTTTTCATTTTGAGTCGACTGAGACTCTTGCGTAGGATTATGTTTGTATTAGTGCCAGTTTATTTCCTGAACCTCTTGTTGATGTGCTTGTATGTTCAGTTATTTTTGGCTTTGTAATAACATTTTCAACTTTCCTCAGAGTCAGTCGTCCTTTAGATTAAAGCATTGATTTTTGGTAATTTGTCAAATGAGAATTACATTTAAGAACTTCCTTCACACTTCCAAGCATACTAAAGAGATCTTCGACCTAGGGATTCCTTGGAGTGGTAAGTTAAAATTCTAGGTTGGAACCCCAGCGTCATCAGTTGGTAGCAGAGGATGGTTAGTCTCTGGAAGTAAGGGAGTCCTAGATTAGGATAAGAGTTTCCCCAAGGCCCATAATATTCAGGTGATGACCGTTCAGTGGATTACCAGAGGAAGACGGCGTTCCATGGGAACTGGCGGAGAGTGACGATGCGGTGAAAAGTAGCAGTTCGTGGGAGAGTGGGAATGAACAGGGTTTTGTGATGTTAGATTGCGGTTTTATGTTGTGATGTTTATGGTGTTCATGTTGTGATGTCTTGCGGAGCTGGAATGCCTGTTGTATGAAAGGAGATCAGGCTGTGAGCGCGCGCAGCCCGGGAAAAATCTTAGGCTTAAGGAGTAGCTTAAGTGGGTCGGGTGTACTGTACACCTAAAACGTAGTTGTCGACCATTGTTAAGGGGATCGTGAGGTACCATCAATCGCATGCTGGACTGAGATGGGGGAATGAATGTGTGAGTGCGTGAGTAACTAACACGCTGGTCGTGGGTTGCTGAGTGTTTGTAATCTATCAGTTGAGGTGATTGTCCGGTCGTTTCGTGGACAGACAGTTGCAAGTTTGGTAGACAATTGCACGACTGCGGATATACAGTAATATTGTGAACGTACAGTCAGCGAAGTAGTTGCTTGGTGGTAAGCGATCGTTTCAGTGTATGCATGGGACGTGTGCGTGAATGAGAAGCGAAGTGAAAAGGAGGGGAACTGCTGTGAGTGGAGGAAAAGTGACGTCAGACGGTGCCGCGCTGTGATAGGGTGGTTGGTGTGAGACCGCGCTGAGATTGGTGGATTGTCGTCAGAAAGTAAACAAGTGGAAACGCTGGTTTCATCATGAAATGCTTTAAAGTGTTGCGAAATTTGTTCAAAAAGGAAGAAAAGAAATTAGAGCCCTGGGGGGGTGGTTGCACACTATATTTTGGCTCGAGAACTGGTACAAAATGACTGACGGAAATGAGGAATTGATGTTTCCCAGATGTGGAACTTTTAGATTAGAGGTGTTATATCAATTGAAATCTATTATGGCTGCTTCGCCACCTTTGCCTGGACCTACACAGTTTGAGGCACTGAATGCGTGGATTAGTGCGGCACACAAGAGAAACAGGGACATGAGACAGGAATGAGTGAAGAAGTCAGTCAGGGCGTTTCAGGATGCGAGATGGGACGCACTGGAAAAGAGATGGAGAGTACAGACGATTGAGGGGGATAAGTTGTATCCATTGTTGGTCAAGTCAGGAGAGGTGCAGAAAAAGAAAGTTGAGGATGAAGACAGTGATACTGATGATAGCTTGCTAGAAAGGATGTTATCAGAAAGCCCACCTCCGTACAATCCGGAGTCAGAGGGAGTTAGATCAGCTCCGTTGGAAGGAACTAGGGAACCACAAGCTCTACCGAGCTCTGAAGTAGTGGGAAAACTCTCAATGGGGGAAATGCAGAGGGTGTCACTTCTCAGAGGTTACCGGATGCTCTTAGGGTGCCGGTTACTATTGGTCCCATAGTGTCAGTGTACAATCCAGAGAAGGTGAGGAATGGAAGTCCATCACAGATAGGGATGGAAGGAAGTGCTGCATTTGGAGGAAACAGTGTATTGAATGAGCTGGTACCATGACAGAGGCCTGTAGAGTTGAGCACACCGTTGCCGGCTACCGCAGATTCATCAAGAGGACCAATGGATCTGAGGAGACCAAGACCTGGGAGAACTGAGGTCAGACTTGAGATCATGGGAGTCAGTGGAAGGGACTCAAGGTGATCAGTCAAGAGAGGAATGGAATCATGGGAGTACCGAGTGAAAAGTGGCTTTAAAGGGACGCCTTTGAAGTGAACAGGTACACAGAGCAGGACAGTGACTACAGAGAGTCGAGTGGTAAATCTGATCGAGGGGTCCTTAGAACAGCGATAAGGGCAAAGAGGTTAGATGTGATGCGATTGAAAGCAGAAGTGGACAAGATTGTTGAAGGGAACCTGCCTATAGAGAGAGTGGAACTCTATGAGCCGTATGAGTTGTTGTTTGTGGCAAAGGATGTGACTCGTAAAGCAAGGTCGGCACACAAGAAATTAACTGAATTAGCAAATAAATACGATGTGGACTTGTCTAAGACAAACATTTTGCAGAGTGGTTATCGGTTACAGTATACTGATCAGGATTTGGATGAAAAGAGGGTGATTGGACTGAACACCCACATCAGAGAACTGATCATAGGGATACGAGCATGGAGTAGGCTTGACAAGTGGGAAGAAAGATGGTCCAAGAAAAAGAGTGTTAAGAGAAATGCAGCAGAACCACCTCCTCCAGGAGGGAGGATATCAGGAATTGGGAACTACCCTTTGCGAGAGGTAGCTAGTGGGGGTATGTGCATGTGCCTTGGAGTAGAGGAGATTTGGCAGCATTCACAAATACTTCCCAAAACTGAGAGAGAGTCCAGTTGAATGGTACAAGCAAGTTGAGAGGTTTGTCAAGATTTTGAAGGTGTTGTGGATCGATCTGAATACACTGTTTGACATTGTAGTTCCAAGTGATTTGTGGGTAGCTTGTAAGGTTGTCATCAAGTGGCCCACATCTGAACCAGAGAATGATGCTTTCACGAATGGCCCATCACCTCTTGTTATGATCAAATATGAGCAGGTGATTACGTGGTTGAAAGCTAAGGTACCGCAACAGGACATTGATTGGGTGAAAATAGACCGAACACTTCAGGAGCCAAAGGAGACAGTGCATGAGTACTATGAAAGGTTGTTGCAGGTTTTCAAACAGTACAGTGGGTTGGATGCGATGGATCCTAGGGACATGGGACAGTTTGTATCAAAGTTTGTCCTGGGATTGAGACCTGATATTTGTCTTATGATCCAACAGCATTTAATTTGTTGGCATAACAAGCCGCTGGACGAGATATTGAGGTATGCAAGATACTGGAGTGATGAGATTGATTCAAAGCATAAGAAACTCAAAGATAAACTGATGCTGGTCCAGATGAAAGCTGCTGATAAGGGAGGTCAAGTTCAGTCGGGGGGAGGCACTCTGGGAAGGAAACAGAATGGTCAGGATAAGCCAAAGGCAAGTGCAAACGATTCAAGACCAAGGGTGGATTTGGCCACTCTGAAAAAGACTACTGAGTGCCATCAGTGTCATCAGGTTGGACACTGGAGACGCAAGTGTCCCTTCAATCCTGCAAATCAGATACAGCAGGAGGAGGAAGTAGTGCAGGTTACCTGAGCCCGAAGTGACAAAGGCAGTGTCAAGATCAAAGTTGACCTAAGGGGGACTTCGGCTCCGCGAGTACAGGTTCCCCAGCCTCCGAAGATCCCGAGGGGGACTTGGACTTACCAGCAGATGCCTCTTTTCGATGACGGTGATGATTATTACCTAGACCCTTTGGCATGACGGTGCCTGAGGGGGGAGGTAGACTGCACACTTGGGACAGTCTTAGAGGTAGACCAGAGGGGAACATTTGTGGAAGCTGACGTTGATGGTTGATACTGGTGCTACCCGTTCTACTGTGAGATCCGCAGTAGTCCCCAACCTACCCCTCTCGGGACAGAGAAGCCAAGTTGTAGGTGTTGCGAATAAGAGAATAACCAGCCCTTTGACAGAGCCGATTCCTGTAAAAATAGCAACGTTCCGAGATCGACACCAGTTCGTGGTGTGCGATTCAAGTCTTGTGTGTTTATTAGGGAGGGATCTCCTGTGTAAACTCAATTGTACCATCTATTGTATCCCTTAAGGAGTGGAACTGCAAACAAA
The DNA here is from genome assembly GCF_964261635.1 of Lissotriton helveticus. Taxonomy (NCBI): domain Eukaryota; kingdom Metazoa; phylum Chordata; class Amphibia; order Caudata; family Salamandridae; genus Lissotriton; species Lissotriton helveticus. Next base: position 1,923,027,940 of record NC_136063.1, read on the forward strand.
TGATGATGATGCTGCTTTTAAAGTCACAAATCAGCATTTGTGTATTGAAATGTACCCTATTGTGACAGTGGAAGAACTTCCACTCGATTTGAGAGACTCGGTCTCACGGGAAGTGTGGGACTTCACTAGTGAGAACATAGGGTTGATCAAGGGAGTTGAACCTGTCAAGATTCAGGTCAAGCAGAACACTGACTCTCCGAGAACACCCCAGTACAATCTGACCCCAGAGACGATTGCAGGGATAAAACCTGTGATTGAGTCCATGATCAAGCAAGGAATCCTGAAAGAGATAATGGGCAGTCAATGTAACTCGCCTATTATGGGATTGCAGAAACCAAGTGGGAAGTTCAGAATTGTGCAGGATTTGCGCCGGGTGAACAACATAGTTGTTCCCTGCTGTCCAGTGGTACCGAATCCATCTGTAATATTGTTTCCGATTCCATGTCAAGCGGAATGGTTTACTGTGATTGATCTTTGTCAAGCTTTCTTCTCGATCCCATTGCACGAGGAGAGCCAATTTCTTTTTGCATTTAAGCTGGAAAACCGTGTTTTAACATGGTGTCGTATCCCACAGGGGTATACAGAGTGTCCATCGATCTTTAATCAGATCCTGAAAAATAATCTTGAGAGTCTTGTACTGCCGCAGAGCTCTGTTCTCGTCCAGTACATAGACAACCTCCTTGTGGCGTCAGAAACTGAAGATGCGTGTAGGATTGACACCATCGCCTTACTGAATCATTTGGCAGAGAATGGACATAAAGTATCGCCAAACAAGCTACAATACTGCCTGAATGAGGTGCAGTATTTGGGCCACCGGATAGAATAAGGCAAGAGAAAGGTGTCACCAGACAGAATAGAGGCAATCATGGGAATGATGGTACCTTCTACTCAGAGTGGAGTCAGGATGTTCTTGGGGATGGTGGCTACTGTCGTCAGTGGATTGCCAACTTTTCACTGAAGGCGATGCCCTTGCAAAAACTGACGCACAAGGATGTAAGTGATCCGGTACCATGGGACGATGACTGCATGAAGGCATTCTTAGAGTTGCGAGAGGACCTCTGTCGTGCTCCAGCATTGGGAATGCCTGATTACAACAAACATTTTTCAGTATTTTGTTGTGAGCGAGAAGGTTGTGCATTAGCAGTTTTAGTCCAGGATCAAGGAGGTGTCTGTAGACCAGTTGCCTACTTTTCAGCTACTCTAGATCCAGTAGCTTCAGCGTTGCCCGGATGTCTCAAATCTGTTGCTGCAACGGGTGTCAGCATTGAGAGGTGTGAGAGTGTTGTCATGGGTCACCCTTTCATTGTACATGTTCCACATTCCGTTGAACTATTGATGACCAGGACCAAGACACAGCACCTGACCAATAATAGGCTCACACGCTACGAGCAGGTTATACTTGCTGCGGAGAATGTGACCCTCAAGAGGTGTTCTGTTTTGAATCCTGCTACCTTGATGCCGTTGCAAAACACATTTGATGAAGATTGTGCGGACCATGACTGTCTTGATGTGACTGAACTTTGCACCAAGCCGAGACCTGACATTGTTGATGAACCATTGCTTGACCCTGATGAGATTTTCTTTGTTGATGGTTCATGCTTAAGAGACAGTGTTGGTCGTTTGAGAGCAGCCTTTGCTGTATGTACCATTACAGGAGTAGTTGGAGCTGCATGCCTGGGAGGAGTATACTCTGCTCAGGTGGCTGAGATCATTGCTTTGACTCATGCTTGCATAGCAGCAGACCAAATTCGAATTACCATTTACACTAATAGCCAGTACGGGTTTGGTGTGGTTCATGACTTCGGACAGCTCTGGTCCCAGAGAGGTTATATGACATCATCTGGATCGCCCATCCGAAATGGGGAGTTTGTGAAATTGCTTCTGGAAGCCTTGCAGCTTCCCAGAGAAATTGCAGTTGTAAAGTGCATGGCTCATGGAAAAGGAACAGACTTCGTGTCACTCGGAAACCGCTATGCGGACAAAGTTGCACGATTCTGTGCCAAACAAGGTTGTTCATTCACTGAGAAACATGTAGACGGGAGTCAAGAAAGAACCGAGTTCAACACGATGTTGGCCATGGCAGATACTTGGGATGAACCCAAGTGCCTGCAGGAACAGGTTTTTGATCAGGAAAAGAATGTGTGGATCAATGCAGGCTGTGTGAATGGAGATGTGGATATTTGAGTTTCAAATGATGGAAGGGCAATGTTGCCGGATGAGTTGCTGAGCCCAATGGCAAGACAGATCCATGGTGCAGTACATCTGGGAAGAGATGCTATGGTGCGAGTGTTCAGACAAACGTTGTACAATCCGTGATTTAGTGCTGTGGCAGAGGCTGTGTGTCAGAGATGTGTCACCTGTCAACAAATGAATGCAGGAAAGAAAACTGTGGTTACAATGAGTCACATTGGGAGGTCCGGGGGGCCTTTCAACAGGATGCAATTGGACCTTATCGAGATGCCTAGGTATAATGGGTTGAGGTACATCTTGGTTGTGGTGTGTGTGTTCTCAAGGTGGGTGGAGGCGTACCCCATACGTAGATGTGATACACTCACAGTAGCAAAGCAGTTGTTGAGGGAACTTGTGCCCAGGTTTGGGATTCTGACCTCTTTGGAATCGGACAGAGGAAAGCATTTTTAAGGTGAAATAATGAAGATGCTTTGTGCTGCATTGTAAATTGATCATAGACTCCATTGTAGCTATCGCCCAGAGGCTTCTGGGATAGTGGAACAAATCAATGGGACTCTGAAAGCTCGAATGGGAAAGGTGTGTTCATTGACGTCTCTGAAGTGGCCTGATGCATTTCCATTGGTGTTGATGAGTATGCGCAGTACCCCAGACAGGAGAACAGGTCTTTCACCTCATGAGATACTGATGGGGAGGGCTATGAGGTTACCGGCCGTTCCATCGACAGCCTTGGTTAGCATTACCAATGATCTGATCCTTGATTATTGCAAGGGACTAGCTGATGTCATCCGTTCTGTGTCCCATAAGATGCAGGCTGCTGTGGTCCCGGCTGCAAGCGACCTCTGTCACGACCTGAGTCCTGGGGATTGGGTGTTGGTTTGGAAGCACGTGAGAAAGAGCTACTTGGATGTTCGCTGGAGAGGCCCATACCAAGTCATCTTGGTGACGAACACTGCAGTGAAGTCTGGAGGCCTGCCGAACTGGTTGCATGCTTCTCACACACACGTTGAGTTTTAGCACCCTTCGAAGCAACAACTCCTCTCCCTAATGAAAATCCAGCTGAGGTGGCAGGGCCACTGGAGGGGACAAGCCAAGGTGTGAGGGTGTCTGAAGAAGCTGGTTGCTCACCTAACCAAGTTGAGGAGGGTCACGACAGCAGCGAAGCTCAAACTGCCTCTGAAAGGGGAAGTTGCTGTGAAAGTGGTCCAGAGTCGGACTCAGCTGAGAGAAGTTGTGAGCAGAGTGAGCAAGGAAAAAGCCAGACAACAAGCAGAGCTGAGGAGCAGTGGCCAGAGAGGCAGAGGCGCTTGAACCTGAGACTGGTTTCCGAGAAGGATCTTGCCCCTGTGTCTGAAGAGTCAGAGTCAGACGAAGGCGAAGAAGGGCAAGCCTGTGGAGGTCTGAGGAGATCAAGGAGAAGGAGAGTGCCTTGCCGAAAGTATACAGCTCCAGAGTGGACATATCCTGTGACTGATGCCAGGAGTGCTGACATCGGGAAGGGTGAGGGCAGTAACAGTGATCAAGCTCTATGTGTTGTTTTTGGTACCAGGACTTGAGATTGAAGGCATACTGACCATCACAGTTCCGAATCCCCCGATATTGAGTGGAATTCGCCATCTGATTTTGAGTAGGCTGATCTTTCATATGTTTGGTCCTGAAATTCCAGCTCATGAATCGATTGTTCTTCGTCTTGAACTTTTGCAATATGTGTTAGAAGCAGTTGGAACAAATCTTATTATGGATTAAAAGAGACTTTTGCTGTAAATAAATGCAGTTACCTAGGTCCGAGTGGAAGAAGAAGAAATGTAGGGACTTTCCACATAGGGCGGAGAAGGGTTAAGGTTGACTTTGCTTGCTGTAAATAAGGAACTGAAAGAAAGGGGGACTTCCAGCTTTCTGAGGTGTGGTTCAAGTTGATTCACAAGCATCTGGGGAAGAAGAGAGACACTGAGCGTTTCTCGTTGAATAAAGAAGCTGAAAATGTCTGAGACCATGGAGGCCGGAAAACCCAACCGTAGAGCTAGGTGCATAGTAGGCGCACTCGTAGGAGAAGTGATGCTTTTCATAATTTTGGTTGTTGTAGTCTCATATTTAGTACCACATGAGCAGGTGGTGGAGGTAGAGGGAACCCCTACACCTACTACTCTTAGCAAAGAAGAGGTCAAGGTAGGAAACGAAAGAGCTTTGCTAATAGAGGAGAGTCATAGGTTACACACAGATCTGTCCAGAGGTAATTTCAAGCTTAATGCGTATGCAAAGTTGTTGTATGAGTATATTGATGCGATGGATGCAAAAGATTGTTATGTGTGTATGCAGTTGCCAGATTCAGTGGATGAGGGTATCAGATACCATCATCTCCCCTTGACATATGGCATTTCATGTAGTTTGCTGCTTAGCATTTTTATGGGCGAAATAATTTTGAGTATTTCTTTTCGAATTATGATGCTGTTCTTCCTGAAGTACCAGCTTACAAGCATTTGAATAAGTATGATTATTATAAATCTGAAGATAAATTTAGAACGTATTTCATTCCGACTCAAGAATTGGACACAGCTTATGCTCATCGCCGTAATCTGACGTGTCTGTTGTCAGAATCAGAGAAGAAATTTATAGATCAAATGGAAGATAGATACAGAAAACAAAAGCAGTTGCGAGATTCAGGGCAAGGAATGGTGGATTGGACAGATGAGGAAAAGTTGCACAAGTCGAAAGGGAGTTATGGTCCGATAGCTCTAGATAAAGTGCAAAAAGGGAAGTTGTGCATAAGCCGTCCACAGACATACTATGAGAATGTGTATGTGGGGCAGACCACCTGTGAGCATACATTTACCATGGAGTATTATTCGAAGGACTTTTTGCAAGGTATATTGCAAGTAAATCCAACTGTGTATTTTTTGTGCGGGAAGAATGCCTATGTGCGATTGCCTGGGAAATGGTATGGTACGTGTTATTTAGCTATAATCTTTCCTAAGATTTACCATACAGAGGATTTTGAGCTTATAGAAGGAGGGCAACATGAAAGAGTGAAGTGAGGTGCAGCAGCTGTGGTTGGAGTTGTTTTTGGAGCAATGATACCAACTTTGGGAGTGATCTTAAATGATGTGAAAATTAGAAGTTTGGCGACTGTTGTGGATAAGTTGTCAGTGAATACAGCTAAGTGTATGGTGTTGGTGAAAGGAGAGACGTTATCGATGAGGACGATGGTTTTGCAAAATCGTCTTGCTCTAGACGTCCTTCTATCAAAAGAGGGAGGAGTCTGTAAACTTTGAAGGTCCAAGAGTGTTGTACTTATATACCAGACAACAGTAAAGATCTGGAGAAATATATAAGTAACATCACTGCCATTCACTATGAGATTGAGGATTTGACTAAGGAAACTGTGTGGGAAAAGGTTGGGAAAGGATTTGGCAAAGTGGGGAGTTGGTTTGCAAACCTTGGAAAGGGATTTCTTGGTTATGTGTTGAAGCCTCTTGTCATAGCTGTGGCATGTGTGATTGGATTGTGGGGTTTAATCAGAGCTTATAAATGGTATAAGTCTGGTAGATTGGAAAGATCTCTGAGAACGCAAGAGAGACGAAGGGAGAGACTGCAGGACAGCCAATATCAGAATTTGAAAAACATGGAGTTGCTCAGGAGAGGTATAATGGCAACGAGTTCTGTTTAAGTTGGTTCTTTCCCTAACAATGATGTATTGTGTGATGACAAAGGTCATCAAAGGGGGGGGGCGGCTGATAGAGCGCCATTGTTAGAACCAGGGACTCTAGTTGGCAGGGGTATGCACCCTAGTCCAAATAGGGACCACCGCTTCCGACCTGGTAGCTTGGCGCAGAGCAGCAAAGGCGTAACTTCAGAGGCAATGTGTAAAGCATTTGTGCAACACGCAGCAGCAGTGACACAGTAAAAACACTCACAAAAGGAACACCACACCAGTTTTGTATAAGAATAAGAATTTCTTTATCTAAAAATTATGCGAGAACCAAAAGCAGGTAAATCCAGCTCCAGGCAAGATCAATAATAAAAAGGATTCCAGTTTCCAAGCAAGATCAATAATCAGTAAGAATGAATCCAGTTCCCAGGCCTGATCAATAATAAAAAGGATTCCAGTTTCCAAGCAAGATCAATAACCAATAAGAATGAATCCAGTTCCCAGGCCTGATCAAATCACCAAAAGCTCATGTGTGCCAGGGGTTCCTGCTGGTAATGTCTTTCTCACAGTGTCCTTGGATGGTAAAAGTTCACTTGAGGTAGGTTCTTATGGTCAAAATTCTCTGTGGGAAGGTTCTTAGGCCAAAGTTCCCTTGCAGCGTAATAAGTGTGCCTCTCATAGAAATGATGCTCCCAGCGTAGGAAGTGCGGCTGCCCAGGAGCTGCTGGTAATGCTAAAAAATGCCTCAGTGTCAATTACCAAGTAATTATGCCCCCGTAGGCCGGTCAGTGAATGATGGTTCCCAGCCAAGCACAAAGCTCACACTCCAGGTACCCGGCTAACCCGCACCCCACCCCCTCGCAGCAGCCTGGTTGCACTGAGGCGTTACCTGGGGTGGTGGTTGTGGGCGCGGGTGCGAGGCTCCTCTCCCCCTGGGGCCTCGGGCTCAGCAGGCGCTGCACGGGTGGGGGTCACGGCCACACAGCACTCCTTTAGCACAGCGCTTAACAGTGCCTCCAAGTCCGGGGCAACGACGGAGCCTCCTGCCACACAGCGCTTCGCTTCTCAGCGCTACACAGCGCGGTCCGGTCCCAGTGGCGGTGACCTCAGGGCCAGTTTCAGTCGGCTTGCACCAGAAGTAGAGGCAATCACCGAGCCCTCAGGAGGATCACGGGGCAAGCAGTGCTGAGGGCAGGCACAGCGTTGCAGGGCAAATCTTGAGAGTGTTGTTGCTGTTCCAAAGGGCAGTCTTTAAAACTCTGTGGTCCAAGGACAGGTAGTTTCCTTTAGCTTAAAAAGGGTGCAGTCCCAAAAAGGCAATCTTTAAAAGGTTGAAGACTCTTTAAAATGTGGTTCAAAGAAAAGTAGTTCCTTTGGGATGTTGTGGAGACACTCTAGTGATGATGTTGCAGTCTCCCATGCAGGGCAGGATCAGCAGACAGTAGGGCAGCTCAGCAGGTTGTGGGGCAGCAGTTCCTTGGAGCAGTCAGCCTCCTTCCCAGTGGCAATCCTCTTGCGCAGCAGTCCTCACTCCAGCAGGGATTCTTCCAAGTCCAGCAGTGTAACAAGAATGTGAGGCCAGGACCCTCCCTTATATATCTTTTTTAGTCTAGGCTAGAAAGTGGTGGAAGTCTCTGGAAGGGTCTGGGGAGCAGGGGCTTCTGGAAGAGTCCAGGGAGTTCTGGTATGTTCCCTGCCTTCCCTGACCTAGCTGTCACAGTGACGAGAGACAGGCCGTTAAGGCTACAGTGGGCAGCCCATCACAGCTCATCCCAGGGAAGAAGGTGTGAATCACCACTCCCACCTCCCAACCCAGGCAGGCTATCAGTATGCAGAGGGGAGGGGGGAGTCTGCAGCCTAATCTAAGTGTAGGCAGGAAAAAGTCCCCTTTATAAAAGTGGGATCCCTGGCGTAGTAATGCCCAAACCCTATATATCATTGGAAAGGGTTCCCCGCCCGAGTCCAACAAGACCAAACATGATAGACTTATTAGGTCCCTGTCAGAAGTTAGTCCATAAGGGGAGGTTCCCAATGTTAGCCTATGGAGGATTAAGCCTTACTGCGGTAGCAGTGGCTTGTGGCTCATATGCCAGCCTCACAAGGTTTTAGGGGAGAGCACCTGCACCTCAGCACTGTTTAGCAGTGGTGAGGCGCCCAGAGTCCTAAGTCCAACAAAATATAGGATAAAAATGGGAGGCAAAAAGGGCAAAAATGTAGGGGAGACCACCCTAAGGCTGACAGGTCTAACACGTGTCCCCCCCAGCTGAAAGTGGGGAGAACTATCCAACCTCTAGGGAGTTCTCATCACTAAGGCGGAAAAACCGAGAGAGACCGTCAGCATTGGCGTGGTCTACTCCGGGTCTGTGTTCCACCCTGAAGTCCATCCCCTGTAGAGAAATGGACCACCTCAACAATTTGGGATTCTCGCCCCTCATTTGCATGAGCCACCTGAGGGGCCGGTGGTCAGTCTGGATCAGGAAGTGGGAGCCAAACAGATATGGCCTCAGCTTCTTTACAGCCCAGACCACCGCGAAGGCTTCTCTCTCTATCGCACTCCACCGCTGTTCTCGGGGGAGCAGCCTCCTGGAGATGAAGGCTACTGGTTGGTCCCTACCCTCCTCATTGAGTTGCGAAAGTACCGCCCCTATGCCATGCTCTGAGGCGTCCGTTTGGACAATGAACTCTTTGGAGAAGTCAGGGGCCCGGAGCACAGGAGCGGTGCACATGGCCTGCTTTAGAGAGTCAAAGGCTTTTTGGCAAGCCTCTGTCCAGATCACTTTCCTAGGGTATTTCTTAGAGGTTAGCTCAGTCAAGGGGGCCACAATGGTGCCATAGCCCTTGACAAATCTGCGGTAGTAACCTGTGAGGCCCAGGAATGCCCTGACCTCAGTCTGTGTTTTGGGAGGCTCCAAGGCCAGGATGGTTTCTATCTTGGCCTGTAGGGGCTGCACCTTGCCCCCGCATACCAAGTGTCCTAGGTAGACTACCGACCCCTGCCCTATCTGGCATTTGCTAGCTTTGATAGTCAGGCCTGCCTGCTGCAGAGCCTGAAGCACTTCCTGGAGGTGACCCAAATGGTCCTCCCAGCTGCTACTGAAGACAGCTATGTCGTCCAGGTAGGCAGCAGAGAAGGCCTCTAAACCGGAGAGGACCCGGTTCACCAGCCGCTGGAAGGTGGCAGGAGCGTTTTTCAATCCAAAGGGCATCACTCTGAACTGGTAGTGGCCCTCTGGGGTGGAAAAGGCGGACCTCTCTTTAGCTCCATCTGTTAGGGCGATCTGCCAGTACCCCGACGTGAGGTCAAAGGTACTTAGGTATCGGGCAGCCCCCAACCTGTCAACGAACTCATCCGCCCTCGGGATAGGATGAGCGTCAGTCTTGGTCACAGAGTTCAGTCCCCTGTAATCCACACAGAACCTAAGTTCGGGTGTGGTGCCCGGTGGGGCAGCTTTTGGTACCAGAACCACCGGACTGGACCAAGGGCTGTTGGAGGGCTCTATCACCCCCAATTCCAGCATCTTAGTGACCTCACTCTGGATGCTGGCCTTCACCTTATCCGACAACCTGTAAGACTTGGACTTGACAGGGGGGCTGTCTCCTGTGTCCACATCATGGGTACACAGGTGGGTAATCCCAGGGATAAGGGAAAACACTGAGACGAACTGCCCCAGGACCTGGCGACAGTCCCTCTGTTGCTCAGGAGTCAAGGATGGGGAGAGGACCACTCCCTCCACCGATCCATCCTTCTCTTTGGAAGCAAAGAGGTCCGGGAGAGGTTCACTTTCCTCTTCCTCTGCCCCATCAGTCACCATCAGTAAGGTGAGCTCAGACCTCTCATGGTGGGGTTTGAGGCGGTTGGCGTGTAGCACCCGGTGGGGCTGCCTGGGGGTCTTAAGGTCCACTAGGTAAGTGGCCTTACCCTTCTTTTCCAATATCTCATAAGGGCCAGTCCAGCGATCCTGGAGGGCACTAAGCTCCCCAGGCTCCATGACCCACACCTTCTGTCCAGGTTCCAGCTCCACAGGGTGAGAATTCTGGTCGTACCATTCCTTCATCACCGCCCGGCTGGCCTCTAAGTTGTCAGAAGTTTGCTTCAACAACTTAGCCATTTGGCTGCGGAAGGCCAGCATGTAGCTCACTACATCTTGGGGGAGCCTCCTTGGAGTCTTCTCCCACCCATCCTTCACTAAACTGAGAGGTCCTCTAACAGGGTGACCGTACAAAAGCTCAAAGGGGCTGAATCCCACTCCTTTCTGCGGTACCTCCCTGTAGGAAAACAACAAACAGGGCAAGAGGATGTCCCACTTTTTCCTCAGGCCCTCAGGCAGACTCCTGATCATATCCTTTAGGGTCTTGTTAAATCTCTCCACGAGACCATTGGTCTGTGGGTGGTAAGGGGTGGAGAACTTATAAGTAACCCCACACTCTTTCCACATGGCTTGCATGTAGGCAGACATAAAATTGGTACCCCTGTCGGACACCACCTCTTTGGGAAAACCCACTCTTGTAAAAATCCCCATCAGGGCCCGCGCCACTGCAGGTGCAGTGATGGTTCTCAGAGGAATAGCCTCTGGGTACCGGGTGGCATGGTCCACCAGAACCAGGATAAACCTGTGACCAGAAGAAGTCGGTGGATCCATAGGCCCAACAATGTCGATGCCCACCCTCTCAAAGGGGGTGCTAACGACAGGCAGCGGTTCCAGGGGAGCCTTCAGCTTAGTCCCTGTTTTCCCACTAGCTTGGCAGGTCAGACAGGTCCTGCAGAATGTATCTGAGGAGACCCTCATCTGCGGCCAATAAAAATGTGGGAAAATCCTAGCAAAGGTCTTGTCTTGGCCCAAGTGTCCTGCCAAAGGGATCTCATGGGCCAGTTCCAAAAGAAAGGCCCTGTAGCACTGGGGGACCACTAAGGCCCTTGATGACCCATGCACAGGAGCCTTGGGCTCACTGTAAAGGATCCCATCCTCCCAGTAAATATGATACTTTGCGGAGGCATTGATTGCTGCTTGGGCTTCGGCCTGTCGCCTCATGCCCTCAAGGGTAGGACACTCCTTCTGTGCCCGGCAAAACTCCTCCCTGGTGGGCCCTCCTTCCACCTGCCACCCTGCAGGGGTAGGTAGGTCCCCCAAGGGAGCAACGTCCCCCTCCGTGGACTCTGATGCAACCTCCTCAGGTGCCCCATCCATCTCACGGGGTGACTGCCCCGGGGCGGGCTTCCCATGCCCTCGGGCTCCTCCCTTCTTAGCAGCTGGCTGGGCCATTTGTCCAGGCTCCAGCCATGGCTGACTCCCTTTCCGGGCAGCCATAGACCGTGTGGTAGCACAAATCCACTCCGGTAGCCCCAGCATCTCCACATGCGCTTTGAGCTCTACCTCCTTCCAGGCAGTATGCTCTAGGTCATTCCCTAACAGACAGTCCACTGGCATGGCAGGGCTCACAGCAACTCTTAAAAGGCCTGAAACCCCTCCCCACTCAAATGGAACCTGTGCTATGGGATAGTGACCCCCCCTTTTGTCAGCCATCACAACTGGATGGACTGCATCGGGAATTATTTGCTCTGGGGACACCAGCTGACTCCTTACCATAGTCATGCTGGCACCTGTGTCCCTCAGGGCCTCCACCCTCCGACCATTGAGGGTGACCCACTGCCTATACTTGGTAGTATTTGAGGGCACATGGCTCTTGGGAACCATCTCACTGTCTCCCAGAGACACTAGGACAAGCCCTGCCCCCTCACTCCCATCATCTAGGGACAGCTCCTCCCCAAGCGCTACACTAGCCACCCCAGGGTTTTAACCTCCAGTGGGCTGTGGTGCTCTCTTGCGACACTTGGGATCCCCCTTGTAGTGTCCAAGTTCACCACACTCGTAGCACCGGACAATTCTGGGCTGCTGACCTTTGTCAGGATAAGTGGGCTTCTGGTGGCCAGATTGGGGCTGGGACCCAGACCCTTTCCCTTGTGAATTATTTTGGGGGCCTTTGGGAAACTCTTTCTTTTTGTCTCCCCCCTCTTTCTTCTGGTAGGAACCCTGACCACCCCTTTGGGAGTCCCCCCCAGAACCCTTGTTGGACACCCTGGTACTGACCCAGGTGTCCGCCTCCTCCGCAAGCTTCCTAGGATTGGTCAACTTGCGGTCAACCAGGTGTTGGCGCAGCTCTGGAAAACATTTCTCTAGAAGGTGCTCTCTTAAAAACAAGTCATACAACCCTTCATAGTCATGCACATTGCTGCCCCGCACCCAACCATCTAAAGCTTTACTAACGTAGTCCAGGAAGTCTACCCAGTTCTGTGTGGGAAGTTTGTGGCTATTCCTAAACCTCTGCCTATACCTCTCAGGGGTAAGACCGAACCTCTTAAGCAATGCGGCTTTCATGACAGAATAGTTAGTCTGGTCTTCCTTCTCTAGGTAAAGGAGGGTGTCCCTAACATCTGGGGGTAGGTACTTATACAAACCACCCCCCCAATAACTCTCTGGGACCCCATGGGCTCTTAAAGACACCTCATAGGCGGCTAACCACTTATCAATGTTATCCCCCACCTTAAAACTGGCCATCACATCTTTAGGCATAAAGACCCTGGACTCACGTGAAGTTTCCATAGGTACGCTGCCACCATTCTTGTTGCTGTTGGCCCCTACTTCTAGGGCCCGGATTTCCAGTTCCTTCAGGCTGAGCTCATGGGCAAGTTCTTTTTCCCGGATGTATGACGTTACATCGCAAACTTTTACAACGCACACCGTTACAACGCAATTTTTACAACGCAGATACATTTACAACGAATACTTTTACAACGCATGCCATTACATAGCAGATGCTATTACAACGCATGCCATTACAACGTAAGTATATGTAAGTATATTATTTTAAAAAAAAATGTAATTTATTAAAATTTATTTAATTTAATAAATTAAATTATTTTTTAATAATTAATTTGTAAATATATATACTTTAAAAAATTGTTTATTTAAAAAAAAAACAATTATTATTAAAGAACTAATATTAAAAAATAATAAAAATATTAAAATTAATTATTTAAATTATTTAAAATTATTTATTTAAAAAAGGAACCCTAAAAATACCCGTTACCCTGAACCCTTAAAATACCCATGTACCCCATAACCCATACCTATCCTTGAAACCTAAAAATACCCCTGTACCCCAAAACCCATACTTAGCCCTGAAACCTAAAAATACCCCTGTACCCCAAAACCCAAACCTAACCCTGAAACCTAAAAATACCCCTGTACCCCAAAACCCAAACCTAGCCCTGAAACCTAAAAATACCCCTGTACCCAAAACCCAAACCTAGCCCTGAAACCTAAAAATACCCCTGTACCCCAAAACCCAAACCTAGCCCTGAAACCTAAAAATACCCCTGTACCCCAAAACCCAAACCTAGCCCTGAAACCTAAAAATACCCCTGTACCCCAAAACCCAAACCTAGCCCTGAAACCTAAAAATACCCCTGTACCCCAAAACCCAAACCTAACCCTGAAACCTAAAAATACCCCTGTACCCCAAAACCCAAACCTAGCCCTGAAACCTAAAAATACCCCTGTACCCCAAAACCCAAACCTAACCCTGAAACCTAAAAATACCCCTGTACCCCAAAACCCAAACCTAGCCCTGAAACCTAAAAATACCCCTGTACCCCAAAACCCAAACCTAACCCTGAAACCTAAAAATACCCCTGTACCCCATAACCCAAACCTAAATATATACTATTAATTAAATAAATTTATTTAATTTACATTTAAAAAAAATGATTAAAAAAAATAACATACTTACCAATACTTACGTTGTAATGGCATGCGTTGTAATAGCATCTGCTATGTAATGTCATGCGTTGTAAAGGCATGCTTTGTAACGGATCCTGCGTTGTAATGGTGTGCGTTGTAACGGTGTGCGTTGTAATAGTTGCGTTGTAAGGGTTGTTTCCCCTTTTTCCCGCATAGCCAGGGCAAGTTCTTTTTCCCGCATAGCCAGTCGCTTGTTCTCGCGATCCTGCTCCATGGCCCACCTTTCTCTTTCCCGCTCTTTCTCCAGCTTGGCAAGCTCCAACTTGAGCTGTCTCTCCTCCCTCCTGTCCTCCAGGTCCTCTACGGACAGGCTCTTCACTGACACACTACTACCTGCCCTGGAAGGTACCCTTGTACCTGGTAACAAATTACCATTTCCCGCCAAGTGCAGTAGGTCCACGTTTCCTGTGGCGTCATGCTCTGGTCCTTGCTCGTCCCCATCTCCTTCTGAGTGGGCTGTTACCTATGCTCTCAAAGTTTTCTGAAGCTCTGCCTTCTTGGCGCTTCGCTTGAAGGGCACCCCTTTCTCCTCGCAGAACTCTTTGAGTTGCGCCACTGTGTAGACTTCCAGATTGGCCAGCTCGAATTCCATGTTGCTAGGTGGGGCCTCAGACGTTTGTAGAGAAAACCAATGGGACTTAGGCAAAAGGACTTTTAAAAAGAGCAGCCAGTCAGGGAGAATAAAAAAAAAAATCAAAAATGGCAATTGGAGAGGGTAGACAAAAATTCAGTAGAGTCAGGTGTAGGGTTGTGGTGTACACTGCGTCGCTGCGTGGTGTTACACAAGCACAAGTCCTATCCCACCGCTCGATCACCAATGTTAGAACCAGGGTCTCAAGTTGGCAGGGGTATGCACCCTAGTCCAAATAGGGACCACCGCTTCCGACCTGGTAGCTTGGCGCAGAGCAGCAAAGGCGTAACTTCAGAGGCAATGTGTAAAGTATTTGTGCAACACGCAGCAGCAGTGACACAGTAAAAACACTCACAAAAGGAACACCACACCAGTTTTGTATAGGAATAAGAATTTCTTTATCTAAAAATTATGCGAGAACCAAAAGCAGGTAAATCCAGCTCGAGGCAAGATCAATAATAAAAAGGATTCCAGTTTCCAAGCAAGATCAATAATCAGTAAGAATGAATCCAGTTCGCAGGCCTGGTCAATAATAAAAAGGATTCCAGTTTCCAAGCGAGATCAATAACCAATAAGAATGAATCCAGTTCCCAGGCCTGATCAAATCACCAAAAGCTCATGTGTGCCAGGGGTTCCTGCTGGTAATGTCTTTCTCACAGTGTCCTTGGATGGTAAAAGTTCACTTGAGGTAGGTTCTTATGGTCAAAATTCTCTGTGGGAAGGTTCTTAGGCCAAAGTTCCCTTGTAGCGTAATAAGTGTGCCTCTCATAGAAATGATGCTCCCAGCGTAGGAAGTGCGGCTGCCCAGGAGCTGCTGGTAATGCTAAAAAATGCCTCAGTGTCAATTACCAAGTAATTATGCCCCCGTAGGCCGGTCAGTGAATGATGGTTCCCAGCCAAGCACAAAGCTCACACTCCAGGTACCCGGCCAACCCGCACCCCACCCCTTCGCAGCAGCCTGGTTGCACTGAGGCGTTACCTGGGGTGGTGGTTGTGGGCGCGGGTGCGAGGCTCCTCGGGCTCAGCAGGCGCTGCACGGGTGGGGGTCACGGCCACACAGCACTCCTTTAGCACAGCGCTTAACAGTGCCTCCAAGTCCGGGGCAACGACAGAGCCTCCTGCCACACAGCGCTTCGCTTCTCAGCGCTACACAGCGCGGTCCGGTCCCAGTGGCGGTGACCTCAGGGCCAGTTTCAGTCGGCTTGCACCAGAAGTAGAGGCAATCACCGAGCCCTCAGGAGGATCACGGGGCAAGCAGTGCTGAGGGCAGGCACAGCGTTGCAGGGCAAATCCTGAGAGTGTTGTTGCTGTTCCAAAGGGCAGTCTTTAAAACTCTGTGGTCCAAGGACAGGTAGTTTCCTTTAGCTTAAAAAGGGTGCAGTCCCAAAAAGGCAATCTTTAAAAGGTTGAAGACTCTTTAAAATGGGGTTCAAAGAAAAGTAGTTCCTTTGGGATGTTGTGGAGACACTCTGGTGATGATGTTGCAGTCTCCCATGCAGGGCAGGATCAGCAGACAGTAGGGCAGCTCAGCAGGTTGTGGGGCAGCAGTTCCTTGGAGCAGTCAGCCTCCTTCCCAGTGGCAATCCTCTTGCGCAGCAGTCCTCACTCTAGCAGGGATTCTTCCAGGTCCAGCAGTGTAACAAGAATGTGAGGCCAGGACCCTCCCTTATATATCTTTTTAGTCTAGGCTAGAAAGTGGTGGAAGTCTCTGGAAGGGTCTGGGGGGCAGGGGCTTCTGGAAGAGTCCAGGGAGTTCTGGTATGTTCCCTGCCTTCCCTGACCTAGCTGTCACAGTGACGAGAGACAGGCCGTTAAGGCTACAGTGGGCAGCCCATCACAGCTCATCCCAGGGAAGAAGGTGTGAATCACCACTCCCACCTCCCAACCCAGGCAGGCTATCAGTATGTAGAGGGGAGGGGGGAGTCTGCAGCCTAATCTAAGTGTAGGCAGGAAAAAGTCCCCTTTATAAAAGTGGGATCCCTAGCGTAGTAATGCCCAAACCCTATATATCATTGGAAAGGGTTCCCCGCCCCGAGTCCAACAAGACCAAACATGATAGACTTATTAGGTCCCTGTCAGAAGTTAGTCCATAAGGGGAGGTTCCCAATGTTAGCCTATGGAGGATTAAGCCTTACTGCGGTAGCAGTGGCTTGTGGCTCATATGCCAGCCTCACAAGGTTTTAGGGGAGAGCACCTGCACCTCAGCACTGTTTAGCAGTGGTGAGGCGCCCAGTGTCCTAAGTCCAACAAAATATAGGATAAAAATGGGAGGCAAAAAGGGCAAAAATGTAGGGGAGACCACCCTAAGGCTGACAGGTCTAACAGCCATGTTGTTTGAAAAATTGTAGGGGTGCATTATAACAGCCTGAAGTCAGCACCCGCATATTTAGAAGACATGACTAATGTTTGGTTTAGAAATGTAGGACTAATTGAAAGCTTTGCAATATATAGAATCATGCTCATATCATTTATCGGTTAGTGTAGGGCTTAATCGAGAGAATAATGCTTTAAGTAATTTATGATTAATTGCTTTGTGTGTGTAATGTGTTTCGAGATTAAACGTGCCATATTAAAGTTGCACGTGTAGTTTGCTTAGTGAGAAATGTAACATTTTACCCAGAGAATAATGTTCGTTAACATAGAGTGAATTGATAGGATTTATTAATGAAATGTTTATGTTGTCGTATTAGAAATTCATTTAAAAGAGTAAAGGCCTGAGAGAAGAAACGCTAGCAAAGGCCTGACTGTGAATTTCTTAGCATGACTAGAATTGTCGAACTGGAAAAATGCTTTGGGAAAGAAACTTATGGTTGTAGTTGAATTTCGAATTGTAACTTGGGGCGTGCAGAGGGATCGTTCTCATGCATTTCTTTTGCAGGTGCAAGGCAGAGGAGCTCGTTAGGTAGAATAAGTCATTGTTTAGAAGTTAGATTAGTAGGAGTGTAGATGAAATAAATGTGCTGGCAGGTGCGTTTGCAACATTAGGCGGAGAATGTGCCTGGGACCCAAGGACACAGCAACAGTTTCTGGAAGAAGAAGGTTTGACACTGGAAAAGTACGAGGGGCTGTACCTGCTGAAAGAGGAGTTTCATGGGCCTACTCATTCTTTTTGTGATTTTGTATTAGGGAAAGTGCCCCGAGGGTGGAGAGTTAGCTCGGTCATAGTGAAGCTAGGGTTAGGGTCAGTTGGGTTTAGACTGGGTCCTGTCTAAGGCATTCCAATTGGATGTGCAGTTAGACATGGGTATTAGTTTGGACTAGGCAGGAGAAATTAAGGAGCATCTTAGAGTGAGCTCAGTAGTTTAGGCTACTCACCTGGAAAAAGTGAATGTGACAGCTGACACCTTTTTCTCTTGCCTGGAAGGTATGTTAAGAAGGGATGTCACTTTAAAATCAGTGTAGGGATAGACTAATCTTAACCGGAACAGATACAGTCCAGTTTTGCAGTAGGCACGGTGATTGTGTGTCTAATGCTTCTAGAATTAACTCTGCTTTTCATTTTGAGTCGTCTGAGACTCTTGCGTAGGATAATGTTTGTATTAGTGCCAGTTTATTTCATGAACCTCTTGTTGAGGTGCTTGTATGTTCAGGTATTTTTGGCTTTGTAATAACATTTTCAACTTTTCTCGGAGTCAGTCGTCCCTTAGATTAAAGTATTGATTTTTGGTAATTTGTCAAATGAGTATTACATTTAAGAACTTCCTTCACACTTCAAAGCAGACTAAAGAGATCTGTCGACCTGTGGATTCCTCGGAGTGGTAAGTTAAAATTCTAGGTGGGAATCCCAGCGTCATCAGTACCGTGCTGTGTCCAGGCCCCCAATTCCTGCCACCGTCTCATCAGCCACCTCCTGTGTCGCAGGACTCCCACCTTCAGTTGCCCTTGCTGCCTTCCTGTTGGTGGCGAGATTCTCCTTTGTTTGGCTGCGCACTTCATGCCAGCACTGCATTGACGTTGTTGACAATGGCCTGCCATATTTCCGTTTGTCCAGTGCAGCAGTGGAGGTGCCGAACAGTTGTTGGTAGTGTCCTGTGACCTCCATGAAGCTGGTCCAGTCTTCCTGCGGACTGAGCCCTGTCTTCCTCTTCCTCTTGTCCTTACCCTTCCCCCTATCACAGGCTTCCTTGCTGGTCCTCCGTGGGGCTTGTAGGGTTAGCCTTGTCCTCTGCACTCGGTCCGGGTGCATCCATGGTGCTACGCAGTGTAGCATCGTGCTACTAGTAAATACAGACACTGGTGAGGTTACAACTGGAGCTTTATTCAGTACATCCAGTGCCTTCCCTGTCCCTACACTAACTGCCCCTTCCTATTCTGTCCCCTCCTCTTCCCCTCTGCCCACCTAGCTCCGCCCACCCCAACTACTGAACTGCTAACTTCATTACATCTCCCCCTTTCTTAATAAAGCAACAAATGAAAGAACTAGAGATTAGTCCATCTCCGCAATCAGTCTCTTGGGAGGCCGCACGTGACGGCGGGGTCTCGATGGTGTGGACACGACAACGTCAGGTGAGAGTTCTTCTGTAGGTGAATGTTCGGTGTCAGGTGCGACAGTCCCAGGGTTGTCCCTGCTTTCAGGTGTGGGGACCACGAGTGTGTTTTCAGGGATCTCAGGAGAGTACTTCTTGAAATGAGAAGCGTTGCGGGTGACTCTTCGTGTCTGTGATTCGGCTGTTACCATGGTACCCTTTTGTTGGGTGATTGTTAGGGGCTCGTCTTTAAAACGACAATCAGTCTTGTGGCGTTGTTCCTGCTTGACAACAACTCTGTCGCCTTCCTCCAGGGAGGGGGACCGGGCCCTTCGCCTGCGGTCCGCATACTCTTTCATCTTATCCTTGCGGTGTCGATCGGTTATGGCCATGTCTCTGTGTTGTTGGTCCGACGGAGGTTTTCTCAAGGCTCCGTCCCATGTGGGGATCCGATTCCTCATTGTCCTCCCCAGCATGAGGGTCGCGGGGCATTGGCCCGTTGTGGAATGGGGAGTGGTCCTGTAGGCACTAAGGACCTCGTTTAGTGCTGACTGAAGATCTTTCTTTTCGGCCGTGGCTTGCTGGAATGTTCTCTTGATGGTGGACATGAATCTTTCCACAGTGCCGTTGGCCTGAGGCCAGAGTGGCGTGACTTTGCGATGTTGAAAGTCCATGTGTTTCGCGAAATCACTGAACTCATGACTATTGAATGGGGGCCCGTTATCCGTCTTGATGACCCGGGGGACACCCCAAGTTGCGAATACTTCTTCGAGCACCTTGAGGGTGCAGGCGGCACTGGTGGATGGTATGAACTGGGCCACTGGGAATCTGGAGTATTCGTCCAGGATGACGACTACATACTTCCCGGAGTGCAGAGGGCCATAAAAGTCCATGGCGACTTCTTGCCATACTCCATTAGGCAATGGGGTCATCTGTAGGGGTGCGGGTGGATTACTGCGGCTGGTCAGTTGACATGGGTGGCAGTCTTTCAATGTGTCCTCAACCATCTGGTCGAGGGCGGGGAACCAGACACGTTCTCTCAGTGCTCTCTTGGTGGAGACGACTCCTCGATGGCCTTCGTGAGCCAGATCAATTACTCCTTGTCTCAGTGTCGTTGGTATAACTAGTCTGTGATCTCTGAGGAGGAGATCGTCACTGGTTACGGAGAGTTCGTCGGAGACATGCCGGAAGGCTTGGAGTTCTTTCCTGACAGCAGGACTTTCCTCTGCCTCCTGCGGGTGATATCTCCACCTGTTGGTTCGGGTGCGCTCCATCACTGCTTGTAAGGTGCTGTCTTGTCTGGTCGCTTCCCGAATGGCGTGCATGGGGATGGCTGGTGGACGAGCATGATTGGTCACGAAATGAATGTATTCTTCTGCAATGGAAGGCACAGTCTCTGATGAGTCTCGGGGGTGGCGAGACATATAATCGGCCGGATTCTCATCCTTCCCCGGTTTGTGAATGATCGAGAATGTATACTCTTGCAGCCGCAAGCCCCATCTCTCGATCCTGGGGGGCATTTTGCACTTAGGATTGCCATAGATCGTGACAAGCGCCTGATGGTCAGTTATGAGCGTGAAATGCTTCCCATAAATGAAAATGTGGAAATGTTCGCACGCCCACACGACGGCCAGGCTCTCCTTTTCCGGCTGGGAGTATCGTTTCTCAGGGTCTGTTAAGCTCCTGCTGGCATAGGCGATGATCCTCCTTTGATCCGACTCATGGTCGTACTGTGCCAGGATGGCCCCCAAGCCCACCGGGCTTGCGTCCACGGTGATTTCCGTTTTCCTCCTAGGATTGAAATAGGAGAGGCATTTGGCTGATTCCACAGCGTGTTTGATGGCTTTGAAGGCACGCTCGCACTCCGGAGTCCACACAAACTGCGCACCAGCTTTCGTGAGGAGCCTCAGAGGGTGACTCACGGTGGCGTAGTCACGAATGTAGCGGGCGCAGTAGCTGGCCATCCCAAGAAAAGAACGCAAGTCGTTGACGTCTGCCGGACTCTTGGTGTCGTTGAGCGTGGCGATTTTGTCCGGGTCCGGTTTCATGCCACTCGCAGAGAAGATGTGTCCGAAAAACTTCAGGGTCGACTGATGAAACTCACACTTCTCTTTGTTGAGAGTCAACCCAGCTTCCATCAGAGCGAGGCAGACACGATCAAGGGCGGTGTCATGCTCCTTCGTGTCCGAGCCGTAGACCAGGATGTCGTCGCTGTAATTAAGCGCGTTGGGGATGTGGTGGATGACAAGACGTATGGCCTCCTGGAAGATCTCTGCGGCTGATGAGACGCCAAAACTGAGGCGTTTGTAGCGGAAAAGACCAAGATGGGTGGCAAATGTCGTGATGGGGCGGGAGCTGTCGTCAAGCTCGAGCTGATGGTAGCCCTTGTTCAGGTCCAGTTTTGAGAACACGGTCGCCCCGTTGAGGGCTGTGATCATGTCGCTCAGGAGCGGGCCTGGGTGTCGCTCCCTCTCAATTGCTTGGTTCGGCAGGCGCATGTTCACACAGAGACGGACTTTGTTTTGGGAGCCTTTCTTGGGGACAATAACCACCGGGGACACCCATGGAGTGGGGCCCGCAGTGCGCTCAATGATATCTGCGTCCAAGAGTTCCTGCAGTTCACGTTCAACAGCGGATTGCAAGTGGAACGGCACTCTTCTCGGGTGTTGGGCCACTGGTTTGATCTGCTCGTTAATATGCAGGTGGATCTGACGGCCCTTCAGCTTCCCCAGACCTCGGAAGAGGGAAGGGAACTTTCCGGCGCAGTCCGAGATGTCATGGACGTTGAAGAGGATGTGCACCAGTTGAAGACGTTCCGCCGTGGGGAGGCTCAGCAGACAGTCAGCCTCAGGACCTTTGATCACGTGGATAACCGCTGGGATGGAGAGCTTGCCATGTGTTAGGGTGGTGTCAAACTTGCCCAAGCATTGGAGAGGTTTCTTCGCCATCCAGGTGTAGACGCGGACAGGTGCAAAATGCAAACGTGGTTTGGGGTCCATACGGTCGTGTTCAGCAACAGATATGTAGTTAAGCGATGCTCCGCTGTCCATCATGAACTTAGCGGCATGGTTGCCCACTTTGATGTTGAGGCGTGGATTACGTTTGAACTGATCGTCGTCAGCAAAGTTGACATATTCGGTGGTGTAGGATGAGTGCCTGGATGAGGATGATCTTGAGTCTCTTGAGGGGGAACGACGGTCCCATCGGGAGCGCCGAGAGTCATGACTCGAATGTGAGGACGTGGGAGATCCAGGAGGCTCTTCCTGAACTGCTCTGATGTGATGACGTTTGGCCTCCGAACGTGAGGGCCGCTGCGATCCTTCCCGTCTGCCGCCATCATTGCGTTTTTCTTTGTGGTAATCCCCACACATGGCCTCAAAGTGGTTGGACCGTCCACATTTCCGGCACCGTTGGCCCATGGCAGGGCAGGAGTCAATGTGAGGATAGTCGTACCCGCACCTGAAACATCGCCTCGTGCGTTCAGGTCGGCGATCTCTCCTATCGGATTCCTTTCTTCTGTAGTCCGGGCGTCGCCTGGGTGAGTACTTGGAGCGCCTCGATCTGTCTCGCGGGTGACGCCGTCCACTGTCGCGCCGATCCTGACGTCCCTGCCGTCTCTCAGTGATGCGGTTGGCGTGCTCACGGCTGGTACTGGGCCCTGTTTCAATTTCCGCCGCATTTTCCTCGGCCTGGTCGTACAGTCGGGAGTTTTCTTCGATTTCCGCAAGTTCTTGAGGTTTTCTCAGCAGTCGCCGTCTCAGGGACTCCGAGTGGCACCCCGTGATTATCTGAGATTTGATGGCTGCATCCGGCGAGAAGTTGGTAAAGTCACAATGTAGGGACTGCCTCCGCAGCCGATGTATGAAGGAGCTCAGTGGTTCTTCTTTACCTTGGCGCTGCTGGTGGAATTTATGCCTCTCATAGTCGACGTTTCTTTTATGCAGAAAACGATTGTTCAGAACAGTTCTCACTTTATCATATGTGTCACCATCTGTGGCTGGAATCTCTCGTACGATCTTGCTTATTTCACGCCCCCCTAGATTGCGAAGGGCTATGATCTTGTCCTTGTCTGGTTCAATTTTGGACCCCTCGATGTAGTCCTCAAAGTCCTCGAGCCATTCTTGCCATTTTAGTCCCATGCTGCTTCCTGTTGTGACTGACAATGGTTCCGGGGCGCGCAGGTGGGTGCCTCCCGTGACATCCTTCTGCGCGGGAGGGTTAGACATCGTGGCACTGAGCTTTGACGCTTGCGTCTACCTCTTGCGTCAGCGACTGACGTGCGTTTCCAAGTTTTGTCAATTGCGGCTAGCAATGCTTGTTTGTTCCTTGCGACTGTCAATGCTTGTTTTCTCTCTCTTCTTCTTTTCACTGCTTCCAATGCTTGTTTTCCTTTATTCTATATATATTTTGTTTGATGCCTGACTTCAAAATGGCCGCCTCCACTTTGCACAGGGAGGCTGTCCCAATGGTTGCCTGACTCCAAGATGGCCGCCGTGGTTGTCTGCAGGCACTACTTTCTCTCTCTGCATTCAACTCCTCTTCTACACACAGGACTCACCGGCGGTCGTTTTCAGGGGCAGCACCCTCCTGATTCAGCTCCCTCTGGTCACTGCTGCAGGCAGGTGAGGTTGGGGTGGGCTCCCTCCTTACTTTGCAGGGTCTTCGGCGTCAGCATGCCAAACCTCACGCATCCGGCGTGAGATTTTCAACGTCGGAACTCCCGCGGTCATTCAGCTCACCGCGCTCAGCAGCGCTTGATGGCAGACTCTCGTGGGGGTGATCCAGGCTGGAATTCACCACTCTCCGGCCACAGCAGGTGTCAGGTGAGGTTGGGGTAGGCTCCCAACTCACTTCCTCGGTTCCCGCTCTTCAGCGCCGATCGCGTGCTAAACCTCACGCATCGGGCGGGACTCGCGCTCTCGGCGCGAAAGGCTTCTTCCTCTCGAGCGTTGCAGCGCTCGCAGTAGCGGCTCCCTCTGGGCTCCCACACTCACGGGGGGGGCAGGGTCACCTGCTGCTGGTCTCCTCTTTCACCTAGCAGCACCACACAGCAGCGGATTCTTCTTTTCGACGCTGCAGGGGACAGGGTGCTCTGATGGGGTTCTGCAGGCTTCAGTTATGCAGATCCCACTCTCGTCGCCAGCTGTAGCATCGTGCTACTAGTAAATACAGACACTGGTGAGGTTACAACTGGAGCTTTATTCAGTACATCCAGTGCCTTCCCTGTCCCTACACTAACTGCCCCTTCCTATTCTGTCCCCTCCTCTTCCCCTCTGCCCACCTAGCTCCGCCCACCCCAACTACTGAACTGCTAACTTCATTACACGCTTCCTTTTATAGTGCATTTTCCCACCTAACTCGTGGGATTAGCAGTCCTGTGGCTGGTTTACTCTGATTTTTTGTACCACGATTGGCCTCATCGCATGTTTTTTTGTGTTCGCGTTTTGAATTTTTGCGGCACGGTGTAGGTTTTCACGCTGAGTTTTGCTGCATTATCTGGTGTCTCTCGCATGCTAATGCCTTGTTGTGAATTCCACGTTGACACTGGGTTGTTTTCCCGCGATAGGCTACGATGGTGAAAGTTGTGCTACGCTACTCTTGCGGTAGTTATCACATGTTCTTGTGAATATAACTCTCATAGTCAAGATAATAGGGACTTTCAGCTGGCATTAATGTACAAAGGGAACAATCTTAGGCATGTTCACAGAAGGACACTCAGGAAAGACCGATAATAAGGATAGCTTCTGAAGACTCAGGGAGATGTGCACATTACGAGCGTGCTCGGCTTGATAGTTTCTCCATTCAAGTCCAATGGGCCCATGGACCCTTTTGAAGAATGGAATGTTGCAGGTAACATTGTTCTCATCTCTTCGGGGTGTTACAAGAGTCCATTTGATGCCTGACATTGATTATTGTTGAAGTTCAAATGGGAGTCTTTGCCTGCTCCCTTGGTGCCTGTTTTTCACAAGTACTTGATTTCCAGGATTAATGTCAGAGGCTCTCGCATGACAGCTGATACTGGTGAGGTCATTGTCACTACAAAGAAGTGCCAGGGATGCCTTGTTTTCATGAGGTGTGAAACCTGGGTGAAGTAGTGTGGTATGGTATGGTATGGTATGGTATCTGAAATCGTCCTGGTTCAACAGGAGAATGAACTGTGGTTCAGCGAAGAGTATTTTGATATTTCCTCAAGAACAAATTCACAGCCCATTTAGAGTTACGTCTAGATTCATGTGAAATACTTTGTTTTAAAAAAAATCTTTTTATTGATTATAGATGAAACTTATGCCCATACGGTTACAAATCGTAAACTTGTTATACATAACACACTTCACGTCACAACACTTCTGTCATTTAATCTTTACAGTTACTGCATTGACATTGTGAGAGACTGTCTGACATGGCTCCATTCTCATCTAATTCAGCTTAAGTCTATTTCAGACACGGTCGGGGGTGGAGTACATATGTTACCTCTATAAGCGTTCCACGCTTCCCACAACCGTTCCCACTTTTTGGGGTATCCCCTATGCATATAGGCTGCCCTTTCTGCCACCATAGCACCATCCATATCTCCACACCACTCTCAATACGTCGGACAAATTTGTAAACCCCAATGTTTGGCTATGTTTCGCTTGGCACACATCATGCTCAGCGTTGCCCAATCATTACTACGTGGTTGAGGTCAGTGTGAATTACCTTGTTGAGAGTGCTCATGGATCTTCTGGCTTCACCATTGTCTTTTGGCCATCGAGCAGTAATACTGATTTGTAGCATCTTGAATGATCAGAGGTAATTTTTAGGTTTAACTTTGTTTTATTGGCATTTGTATCAAAATACAGTCTAACAAACAGTTCCAAGGAGGTCATACATGAAGTTCGAGCACGTCTGTTTTGAAATAGACCCCTCCTATGCATCAAGAGTCCCATAACAACAAGGCTGCCATAAGCTCCCCCTATCGCTGCCATAATAGCCGCTAAGAAAACAGCCAAAATTGGAGGAGATACGATATACTGCCTTTTGATGAAATAAAAAAAAGAAAGTCCCCTCTTGTCCTCCCCAACCCCCAACTTCCCCCTCACACCCCGAACTGGTGTGCTCTCTAAGTGTACCAGTGTGCAGTTTGTAGAGAAAAGAAATCCCAGGATAGCCTCCGCAGGTTATGAAGTGGGAGCCAGGCTTGTGAGTCGGAGAAGGCAGAGGTATTTAGGGGATGTGATCTCATTCATCTCCAATGACAGAAGTGAAAGCAGTGGTTGCCAGGCATCAGCGAAGCTGGCCATAGTGTTAGACAAGGAGGCCTGTATGCGTTCCATTCCTAAAATATACCATAATTTATGTAGCCACCCCAGTCGTGTTGGGTTTGTAGGTGAGCCCGAGTGTGATAGGATATTCTGAGTAGCAGTTCCTAAAACTATTCCCATTAATCTGCCCCGCCTGGACTTGAGTGGGTATGTTACGGGGTTGGGCAGCCCCAAAATCACGTATGCAGGGAAGCGCAGTATTTCAGTATCAAATTGACGGTCTATTTCATCCAGAACCTTTTTCCTGTAATGCTGGAGCTCCCTGTAGTCCCATAATATGTGTAACAAGGTGCCATCCTCCCCACAGCCACGCCAACACAGTGGACTGCGTGCTGAATTCCCCCTGTGCAAGCGGGCCAGGGTCAGATGCCAATATATAGCCACCTTAACTGCAGCCTTCCTGCTAGCTGTGTTACGTGCGGTGTGATTCACGCAATAATAGATGTCCACCCACACTTTCCCTGTGAGTTCCCTCCCGAGCTCCTTCTCCCACCTCTTCTGGCCTGTAGTTGGATCTGTAGGGGCCCCAACTCAAAACATGTTGTAAATATCAGATACCATCGCTTTGTCTGAAGTTTTGGTATTAACCACTTCTCAAACTTAGTTAGTTTCCTAGACACAGCAGGGCGTACGTCAGTATGGAGGAGCCAGTGTCTAATTTGTTAGTAGCATCCGGAAGCCCGTAGTCCGTTTTAAGGTCTTGGAAGGGGATAATACCATCAAGGTCAAACAAATGGCCAGCCGACCGGCATTCAGATGCCCTCCAGGCAGAAAAAGCTTGAGTGTCTATACCTGGGGAGAACCCCTTATTATCACAAAGAGGCGTCATGGGAGAGGGAAATGTCATCAGACCCCTGGTCACCGCCACTCCGTCCCACGCTCTCAGCAGAGTTTTTGTGACAGGGTAGATCCAGAGGCCGGGGGTCTGTGAGCCCGTTTGAGAAAAGGGACCTTCCAGAGAGATCTAGTTGGGCAATGGACCTATCTTGGAATATGAAAAAAACAATTGGAGGGAGGTAGAGTACAGGGTAGGATTCTTACTCCACGGGAACTGATACATAAACAAAAGGAATCCTACTCACAGTGGAAAGGGAAAGGTGTCAACCACAGGTGTGGGGACACACAGTGTTTTGTAAAATACCCCTCACACACCAACAGGCCCCTTGGTGTCATGCTTCATCATCGGGGTCTTCGCACCCCTCTAACGGGATGCGGCGTGCTGCAACCTACGACTACGCGGGAGCACTGAAGGCTGGACTATGTGTGGTGTGTGTGATGCAAGTGGTAGGGGTATTTAAATGTGAGTAGTGGGATATAGTGAAGGTTTAAAAAGTACCTGGCTCGTAGGTGTATCGGAATTTTTTTTATTCACAACCCCGGGCTGGTACTGTTAAAAGAAGTGCAGAGTGAGGTAGTTAACTGTCGTGACTATGGACAGTACCTCTGGTGTGCGTCGACATGTTTCGGAGCATGTGCTCCTTCTTCAGGACGGGGGCACAACTTCCCCACCTTACTCACGTATCTCTATTGTTTGTGTAAATAACAAAAAGTGCAGGACTATATACAGTGACTTAATACTAAATACAGGCTATAATGTGCCTACAGCGGTTTGTGACCATGCATTTGCATGACCTACAAAGATGAAAAAAGAAAATTAATATGGTTACCCTTAATAGGGTGGCTCATACAGGTGCAGTCACCTGGAACACCATATGGCATATTGGCCCTGGAAAGGAAAAAGACAGACAAGACACACAACACAGATAACACACGTAAAGCTAATTGAAACATGTTGGTCATACTCATTGTAAAAAGACGTCTTGCTTCATGAGCATTCAAGTACGTCTGGGGTTGATTGCCAATTTTGCAATCAAGAAGGACAAAGGATCGTTTTCAGTATTTTTACTCACTTTTTGGATGGAAAATGGTGTTTCTGTTTACCCAATACTCACAGACTCGGGACAAGTTTGCCTCCGTGCTGCCCCACACGCTGCTCCGCTGGTAGTGGCTGGGGATGTATGCCGTGTGCTTTTTATGCTGCGATTCCCTAAGTGGTTCCGCAGTCATAGGCTAATTGTCGGATGTGCCAGATGCCCAAACATGGGCAATCCGTTCAATTAGTGGACACGCCATACATGGTACGTCCGGTGAAGCAAGTAGCGTAAGCAAATGGGCCAGGTGCGGCGGTGGATGGTAGAGGCCCGCATGCGCGAGTGATCTGCGGCTTGCGCATGCGTGTTAAAGCTGGATTTTTCAACGTTACAAAGCGCATGCACAAATGATCTGTTCCCGCGTAGTCGTAGGTTGCAGCATGCCGCATCCCGTTAGAGGGGTGCGAAGACCCCGATGATGAAGCATGACACCAAGGGGCCTGTTGGTGTGTGAGGGGTATTTTACAAAACACTGTGTGTCCCCACACCTGTGGTAGACACATTTCTCTTTCGACTGTGAGTAGGATTCCTTTTGTTTATGTATCAGTG
The DNA here is from genome assembly GCF_964261635.1 of Lissotriton helveticus. Classification (NCBI taxonomy): domain Eukaryota; kingdom Metazoa; phylum Chordata; class Amphibia; order Caudata; family Salamandridae; genus Lissotriton; species Lissotriton helveticus. The sequence continues at coordinate 1,923,056,450 of NC_136063.1, forward strand.
CCCGTGGAGTAAGAATCCTACCCTGTACTCTACCTCCCTCCAATAGTTTTTTTCATATTTAGGCAGCGCAGAGCTGCGGGAGTTCCCTACACACAATATACACACATAGTGACACACATCAGAGATAAGAAGCCAGTGGTCAGCACATAATGGAGGACGAACATGGCCTCACTTTTGGGGAAGATGAAATCGATAGAATCCTCACAGCTATCAACCCATTTGAAGGCCTGAGCAATCCGGAAACCGGTCCAAACATCAATGAATGGAACGAACTAATGAATCTCAGACGAAACCAAATAAAGGCAGCCCTTCATGGTCTATTCATGAAGGAATATTTACGGAATAAAATGGCACCACCAGGATTAATAGTTAAGAACGAACCGCTTATTTTTCAAAATGATTTGGTTTTTAAAAAAGAGTGGTCACTGATATCGTGGCACTGCTCAAGAGACTTGCTAGTTCTAATAGTTAAAACGGCAGCTAGGATCACCCAGGAGCTGAAAATTGAGATTAACAAAATAGAAGTACAGTTAAACACATACATATCCCCCGCAGACTTGAAAATAAGGCTGGACGAATTGAATCAACAAATGACGGATTTTGAATTCACCCTGAAACAAAGCAAATCTAACAAACTAACTAAAGATAAGGCCAAATTAACACCAGAGAGTGCATACCCCTAAACCAAACCTGATTATGTCCCAAAATATTCCAACAGTGACGCTGATAGCGATGTTTCGGATAATGGATCCGCAGGTTCCAATTCCAGTGGCAATAGAGGATCCAAACCATGGAGAGGTGGATGGAGACAGAGGAGACAGCAGTTCCCCAGACAACGGGGATGGAGAGGTTATCAACCCCAACCACAATACCCACAATACATGGGCCCACCTCAATTTAACCCTTTCCCGTACGGACCTCCATCCGGTGGACAGAACTACCAACAATGGAACCCTGACTACAATGAGGGATATTATGGCCAACCACAGCCTTTTTTAGGCACACGCCCCACAACACGGGGAAGGAACCGGAAATGCAACAACGTTGCGTGGGAAGACCAGGACCAAGCCAACTCCCAAACAACCAGGAGCATGACCGGATCCCTCCCGAACCAGCCATCAACGAGCAAGAGAGGGACCTAGTAGTCAACCTCACACCTTGGCCTTTGACAGACACACAAAGGAATGTGTTAAACAAAGGACTAGGTTTTGTGCCTACTCAGAAACCAGATGTCTTCAAATTGAACATAGAACTCCAGGAATTCACACGCAAGCTGAAATTACATGCCTTTTTTCAGGATAAACCACCAACCTCGGACAATACTGACACCGGTTTGAAACTGAAGTCAACCTTCACCCCTCCAGACTCTGCTATGCCAATTGAACTGTTAACTTTTGAGAAGGCTGTCATCACTGAAGTTAACAAATTGAACTTGAGGGATGATAACGTCTATCATAACACCAGCGGCGAGGAACAGAGGGCAATCAGAGAACTGTCTAACAACAAGGAATTAGTCATAAAACCGGCAGACAAAGGCGGAGCCATCGTCCTACAAACCTTAGAAGCATACGATACAGAATGTATACGGATTCTGTCAGACACACGGAATTACAAGGTCCTTTTGGAGGACCCTACAGAGAAATTACGCATCAGGATTGGAGGTATGGTAGAGGAGGGTTTGGCCCACGATTGGCTAAGCAAAAAAGAAGCAGAATTTTTACAACAACCCTCACCCCGAATCCCGTACTTTTACTGCATTCCAAAGATCCATAAGAACATCAACAATCCACCTGGGAGACCCATAGTATCAGGGATTGGCTCCATCCTGGAGCCACTTTCTAAATTTGCGGATGCCTTCCTACGCCCACTGGTACAATCCACGGACACCTACCTGAAGGATACGAAGTCAGTCCTACAACTTCTGGAGGATAAAACGTTTGATCCCACGAAGCAACTCCTGTTGGGCCTAGACGTGGAGAGTCTATATACTAGTCTACCACATGATGAGACACTCCAAATAATTGAGGAAGTACTGTTCACCAACCAATGGAAATACCAAACACCGCGAAGTTTGGTCCTGGAATGCATCTCCCTGGCACTACAACACAATTTTTTTCTATATGACAAGACAATATACTTACAGAGTCACGGCACCAGTATGGGCAGTACTTTTGCTCCCAGTCTGGCCGGATTGTATGTCCACCATCTAGAGCAAAACAGGATACAACATACAGACAACCCATACAGAACCCACATCAATACCTGGAAAAGGTATATTGATGACGTCTTCATCATCTGGGACGGTGAAATAGACACGGCCACCAACTTTGTGAACTGGCTAAACAATCAAAATGTGTATCTGAAATTCACAAGTACGATTTCTAACCAGTCCATGGTGTTTCTTGATCTCAATATCTATGCAGACGGGGATAGACTCAAGAGCACCACACACTTCAAACCTACAGCAAGGAATTGCTTATTGAGGTATGACAGCTTTCATCTCAGGCATCTGAGGGAGAACTTGCCATATGGACAATTCTTGCGGTTGAGACGCAACTGTACAGAACTTACCGAATTTAAATCACAAGCCGGTGATCTAAGAAAGAAATTGATACAGAGACAATACCCCACAAAAATTATTGACAAGGCGATGAAAAGGGCTAAGAACAATCACAGGGGCGCACTCCTGGAGGACAAACTACCAAATCAAGATGACAACAAAAGACCAATATGTGTCACGACTTATTCCACAATATTCAATGAGGTTTCTAAAATTATAAACAAACACTGGAGGATACTGAATTGTGGTAGTCTTAATCTTGAGAAACCGATGCATGCACACCGCCGAGGTAGGAACCTCAAAGACCTATTGGTTCACACCATACCCAAACCCAGTACCACAATGAGACAGACCACAATAGGGATACAGGGACATTTCCCTTGTGGAAATTGCAGTAGTTGTCATCTAACGCTGAAAAGCAACACCTTAACATTCAGAAATGGCACTACTTGGGAGCAACGACAATTCACAAATTGCAATACTAAAAATGATGTGTACATGATCACTTGTCCGTACGGTTTGGAATATGTGGGCATGACCACGAGGCCTGTGAAAACGAGAATAGGTGAACACAAAAGCAATGTCCGCTGCAAGAAGTCCACAACTAAAATAGCAACTCACTATTTGGAGAAACAACACTGTGTGAACGATCTGAAATGGACCATAATCGAACACTTGCCATCTGAAACGGGTCTCTTCCAGAAAGAACAACGGTGGGTGTTCCGTCTGGGCACACATACCCAAGGTCTGAATGATGATGTCCCCTGGGTTCAACTATCCAGTTAATTATAATGCCCCCAACAGTAATTCATAGGTCCTGATAACTAAAAGGCCCCCTGCAGCAATTTAGCTGCCCAGCCTACTGATAAGCCCCTTGGCTCTTTGGTTTATTGGTATATGCCGCTATCAATAATCTACTTGCCCCCATAAACCGTTGGCAAATTGTAAAAACCTTTACCATTAGGAGCTTATTGGAGGCCCACACATGGTGACTTAAGTGCTTTCTGATTGCAAAATCAACTTTGGTAGAATAATCCCAATACTTATGCCCGTTAGAAACACACATCGCCGCATACAACTCCAGGCGCATACGCTTATCCAACGCGCATGCGCCGTGCAACGCACAGAACGCTGAGAATCTAGTTACCACACGCGTGCGCAGATCATTCACGCATGCGCTTTGTAACGCTGAAAAATCCAGCTTTAACACGCATGCGCAAGCCACAGATCACTCGCGCATGCGGGCCTCTACCGTCCACCGCCGCACCTGGCCCATTTGCTTACGCTACTTGCTTCACCGGACGTACCATGTATGGTGTGTCCACTAATTGAACGGATTGCCCATGTTTGGGCATCTGGCACATCCGACAATTAGCCTATGACTGTGGAACCACTTAGGGAATCGCAGCATAAAAAGCACACGGCATACATCCCCAGCCACTACCAGCGGAGCAGCGTGTGGGGCAGCACGGAGGCAAACTTGTCCCGAGTCTGTGAGTATTGGGTAAACAGAAACACCATTTTCCATCCAAAAAGTGAGTAAAAATACTGAAAACAATACTTTGTCCTTCTAGATTGCAAAATTGGCAATCAACCCCAGACGTACTCGAATGCTCATGAAGCAAGACATCTTTTTACAAGGAGTATGACCAACATGTTTCAATTAGCTTTACGTGTGTTATCTGTGTTATGTGTCTTGTCTGTCTTTTTCCTTTCCAGGGCCAATATGCCATATGGTGTTCCAGGTGGCTACACCTGTATGAGCCACCCTATTAAGGGTAACCATATTAATTTTCTTTTTTTCATCTTTGTAGGTCATGCAAATGCATGGTCACAAACCGCTGTAGGCACATTATAGCCTGTATTTAGTATTAAGTCACTGTATATAGTCCTGCACTTTTGGTTATTTACACAAACAATAGAGATACGTGAGTAAGGTGGGGAAGTTGTGCCCCCGTCCTGAAGAAGGAGCACATGCTCCGAAACATGTCGACGCATACCAGAGGTACTGTCCATAGTCACGACAGTTAACTACCTCACTCTGCACTTCTTTTAACAGTACCAGCCCGGGGTTGTGAATACAATTTTTTCCGATACACCTACGAGCCAGGTACTTTTTAAACCTTCACTATATCCCACCACTCACATTTAAATACCCCTACCACTTGCATCACACACACCACACATAGTCCAACCTTCAGTGCTCCCGCGTAGTCGTAGGTTGCAGCACGCCGCATCCCGTTAGAGGGGTGCGAAGACCCCGATGATGAAGCATGACACCAAGGGGCCTGTTGGTGTGTGAGGGGTATTTTACAAAACACTGTGTGTCCTATCTTGGAATAGTCAGCTCTTTTTGGATTTGGGGCGCCTCCACTCCACCAGGTATCGCAATTGTGCTACGCGAAAATATTCTAACACGTTCGGAATGCCACATCCTCCCTCGTCTGGCCTCAGATAGCCCAGATTCTAGTGTAACCGAGGTCTCTTCCCCCCATATGAAATGATTGATAGCTCACTGTAGAGCCTGCAGGGTGCCCGGGGGCGGCCAGACCGGAATAGTTTGAAAGAGATACAGCGTGCTGGCCAATAGGGACATCTTGACTGCTGCTACCCTGCCCAACATAGAAAAAGAATGGCGTTTCCATTCATTCAAGACTTTGGTGGTGCACTGTAAGAATTTAGAGTAGTTGAGAAGTACCGTGTGTGGCACAGATGCCGCAAGCTCATTGCCCAAATAGGCAATAGAAGGGTGGATCGGCACCCCTGAGTATGCCTGAGCGACAGAGGAAGGCACTGAGGTATCTTCCCAGAACCAGAGGATCAAAGACTTCCCAATATAAACTTGTAGACCCGAAACCTGGCCATAGTCCTTCAATTCCTTCAAGAAGGCAGGCACTGAGCGAGCCGGCGACTTTAGGGAAGCAATGATATCATCCGCGTATAAACTAACGATGTGCCGATCTCCCCCATATGGGATGTCCACTATCTCTGGATTATACCTGATCCTCTGCGCCAGCAGCTCAATATATAAGGCCAACAGGAGGGGCGACAATGGGCATTTCTGCCTGGTCCCCCATTGTATCTCAAAAGGTGGGGAGGTAACCCCATTCACCCTAAGCGTTGCTCTGGGTTTGGTGTAGCAGCTCGAAATCCACGCATGGAACCTTTCTCTAAAGCCAAAGTGTATCAGGGTTCTATCCTGGAAGCATCAGTCCACCCGATCGAACGCCTTCTCAGCGTCCACTGATAGGAGGAGGGCATCCATCTTGGTGTGATGAGCTTTATCTATAAGGTGGAATATACGTTTTGTGTTGTCTCTGCTTTGTCTGGCCTACATAAAACCTGATTGATCTGGCTCAATTATGCCTGGCATAAGTGGACCCAGGCCTGCCGCTAGTATCCCGTGAACAAATTTAGATCGACTTTGAGCAACGAGATGGGCCGGTAGGAACTGCACTGGGAAGGACCCTTACCCGGGTTGGGCAGCACAAATACTGAGGCCAGTAACATCTCCTGTGGGATGGTCCCTGGACCCGTGAAGGAATTAAAAAGTCTAGTACGTATAGGGGCTATGACGGAACAGAACTTCTTATAAAACCTGGCCGAAAAACCATCTGGGCCCGGGGCTTTCATGAGCTTAAGGTGGGAGATAGCCCCCACCACTTCCTCAATGCGAATGGGAGCATCCAGCACTTTCCCGATGTGCTGGTTTGATGCAGTTGTGTGGACATTGTGAAGATAGGCATCTATCTGAGGCAGATGATGATTCTCTTTTGTAAAGATCAGCATAAAAAACCCGGAAGGCCTGTGCTATGTCCGTATCATTGGTGAGCTGTCTCCCCTCTGAACTGAACATCTCCTTAACCTTACTCTGCTGTGTTTTTGCCCTCAGCTTGCCAGCCAGCATCCAGCCTGTCTTATCCCCTCCTATATAATAAGAGTGCTTTAAGCAAAGAGCAGTGTATTCCACCCTGTCTAAATCGAGCCCCGCCAGCAGGGCCCACGCGTTCTTCAACTGCCTCCAAATTCGGGGCACCCCCGTTCGACTATGAGCTCTCTCCAGCTGGAGCACTTGAGCTGTAAGTACTTCCCTCTTAGTTTTACACTATTTTCTGCTGCTGACAAAGCGATCATCTCCCCCCTCACAACTGTCTTGAGCGCCCCCCAGAGAGTGACTACGGAGATGTTTGGAGTATCATTAACCTCAAGGTAGTCTTTGATATACTTAAGGATTTGCGCCTGTATTCACGGCTTTTGAAGCATAGTCTCTCGCAACCTCCATCCCCCGGCAGGTCTAGCTATGCGTAGGACCCTAAGGTTACCACTACCGCGTCATGGTCTGACAGGGCCGCCGCTGTAATATAGATAGCCTTGATCGTCGATCGGACTTTCGTGGAGCCTACAAAGTGGTCTAATCTTGCATATGTGTGGTGCATGTGTGAGTAATAGGAAAATTGGAAGGCCTAAGGATGAGACACCCTCCATAAGTCTATCAAGCCCCTCCCCTCCAACCATCTCTTGCCTGCTCCCGAGACCTCCCCCACCTGGGAATGTCGGCTGCCAGATCTATCCGCTATTGTGTCCATAACTAGGTTCAGGTCGCCTCCCACCAGAATGAAGCGATCTTATGGCTCTAAAACCCTTGAAAGGGCGGATTTGAGGAATACCTCTTGGCCCGTATTCGGAGCGTATATCGTTCCAATCGTCAGAGCGAGACCTTGAATCCAAAAGCGGTATGCCAGAAGCCGCCCCTTGATGCCACTACCTTGTCCCGAACTGACCCTCTGAACTTCCTCGCTACCAGGATCGCCACCCTCTGCCTTCTTATCGTTTGTAGAGGAAAAATATTGATAAGGGAATGCACTGGACATCATCCTATCCGAATCGCGGGCTAGCAAGTGCGTTTCTTGCAGTAAGCAGATGTCTGCACTCGCATTCTCTAAGTAGGATAATATGGTGCGTCGCTTGTTGGGGCTATTGAAGCCCTTACCGTTAAGTGTGAGGATGGTTAGTTCAGAATCATGCATGGGAGAAACAGGTGGACAGCGTTCCCCCTAGCCCAAGGTACCAGCTGACTAAGTAAACCCTGGGCCCCTCCTGTGTGTTGGTAGTGTCGAAACCCGCAATGTGTGGAGTACAAAGACCCCCCGTGAGCACACCACTCCTCTCTAACCCCAACTTCCATTACCAAAACAATCGTCCCCACAAAACAATCCCCCCATCATAGTCCCGCGCGCATCACCTCTAGTAGTGATAAAATAAGACAGTCTGGGGCCTCCTGTGGTGTGGGCAATATCCCCAAACCCTCAGCCCCTGCTTCATCCCCCAGCCCCATCTTCACAGGCACACAATCAGGGCCCCAAGTACCTTCATGAATCTTCCTGCCGGGATGTGTCCGCTGTGACTGCTTCTATTGCTGCTCTCCGTTCCTGTGCTAACACCTCCGTATCGGGTCCTCGGGCAGCCTCCCCCAGAGTGTCTCCCCCTGACCATCTGCCAATGCACCCGGGACTGGCGGCGATTCGGCCTACTCTCCGACGCTGGACATTGGTGCGGCAGACCCAACAGCTTGCACGCCTTGGTGAGGGAAGCTATCTGATGCAATCGTCTGTGTCATTTGAAGATGATACGAAAGGGGTGTCCCCAGAGTACGCCACCCCTTTGTCTCGTAGATGCGCAGCAACATCCTCAAATTCTCTCCTTTTCTGCAAAGTACTAGCCGCCAGATCTTGGTACAAGGTGATATGCAGGCTGTGGTATAGGACCCGATGTTTAGACCTAGTTTCCCTGATAATTTGCTTTTTCAGTGGATAGTCTGGGAGGAAGGCCAGTATATCCTGTGGCGGAGCATTGGCTCGCCGCCGCAAGCCCACCCTGTGAGCTCTATCGATGCGGATCTCCGTCTCCGGGGGTGCCGGCAAGATATTGCGAAACAGACCGTGCAGGAAAGCGGTGATATCGACTCCCTCTGCATCCAATGGCACCCCCGGACTCGGATGCTATTCTGCCGAGAGCGGTTTTCAAGGTCCTCGGCGTGAGCCTGCAGGTCCAGCTGTTGGTCCCTCAGGCGGATCACCTCCTGCTGCAGCTGCGTGACCTCCTCGTCCTTAGCTTGCTCCTGGTCCTCGATTGCCGCAATTCTGTCTCCAAGGGTGTCTACCTCCCTCCGCAGTTCCCACACTTCTCCTGCCACTTTGCTTTTTAGGGTGTGAAAATCTTTACAGAGGGTATTGAATAGTGACTCCAGGAAGGATTTGGGGATGAGGGTATCTTCTTCATCATGACCTGCACTAGCCTGAGGGCCTTTGGTGAGCATATCCTTCAGCATGTGCTCTTTCCTCCACCATTGGCTGGATATGGTGGCGCCCCAACTGAGAGAACACTAGTCGCCAGGTAATCCGTGGCTCCGTACAAGCTAGGCACAAGGCTATGGTGCGAAATGTGAAGGAAAGCGCCCCGCCGAGATTCAGTAGCTGTTCAAGAAGGCAACACAGCCACCGCTAGGCACGGTAGGTGGGCAGCCGAAGTATCAAGCTTCCCATAGCCAGTGATGCAGAGGCTCCTGAAGCCGAGACACGGGCCCCCTGCCCAGGGCCAGCCTCCACTTAATGCTCTGATTGTCAATAAAAAGGCCCACGTCGACAGTCCAGGGCCCTCAGCACCTCTCCAGGCAAAGAGATGTGGGACACCAGGTGCAAACCAAGGACTGTCTTACTGTTGGTAACCGCTCACTGCAAAATGGAGGGCCACTGTAAGCAAACAAAGCTGCTCTGTACTGTGACGCAGGTGCCTCCCGGGGAACTACTTGGGTTTATGCACGCTGAAGCATCCTTGCAATCCCACACTGCCAGTTGAGTCGCCCCGGCCGACACCCCCAGCGGAGTATTGCCGCCTTGATGCCTCTCAATGCGCCAATCTGACGCGCTGCTGCTCCTCACCATGCGGTGGGCCCGCGTGTGTTGCCGTCCCCGGGACCTTTTGCGGCTGAGCCTGTCTCAAATTACTGTCGCTGGACCCACGATTGCGCAGAAGGGCCAGACACCGGTACCCCCTTCGTACCGGGGGCACAGCTTCCCCGTTACCTTTGTCATGTCACTGCGATGCTCGGCCTCCCTCCGTGCTCCCAGCTCCTCCAACCAGAAGGGTAGCGTCTCTGGAGCCACAGGTGGGTGCAGGGGCTCCTGGGCCACCATACCCACAGCACCACAGCGTCAGCCTGTCGTTATCGGCCGCTCTGTCTGCCGGGAGCCCAGGCCTCCGCTCCCCTCCACTCCGAGGCGTCTCCCGCGATGCAGCTCCGCGGGCCTCCTATCTGGCTGTCTGCGTCCTGGACCCTCCGCCGAGGCTGCCAGCGGTTCGCCTCCCTGGTACCTTCGTCTGCGGTTGCCTGGATCACCGTCTTTGCTCTGCCTGCGTCCTCTGGCTCACCCAGGTACAGCGACATACCGGGCCCGGCTGCCATCTTAGCTTCACCGCCCGCTCCGCAGGTCCGCTCTGAAAGAGGCGCAATATGTCAGCCCCCAGCTGCACATTCACATACTCGGGCCCTAAGTCGGCTGGGGAGCAGATCCTCCGCTCTCTGGGTACTTTAGAGGGGGAAATAAGCTAGCCAGGGGCAGAGTTGGGCATCTGCGGGCGTGGAGACGAAGCAGCACGTGTACTACCTGCTCGCCATCTTGGCCACGCCCCCTCTGAGGTAGTTTTTGAATTCTTGGCTCTGAGTGATGATAGTTCTTTCAACAGCAGGACATTAATCAAGATTTTGGATGACTTCTTTTGCAGAAATAGGTCATGCCACTTCAACTGCTGGCTACTTGTAATAGTTGTCAATGCTAACCTGGAAATGTCACCCATGTGGAAAACAGACAGAATCTACACTATATGGGATCCCGGTATGAGAGGGGTTATTTTCTGTGATAATGGGATCTGGTATGACTGGTGGCCTGGCACACCATGCACTCGCTTACCATGGTGTCAAGCACGATATCTAGATAAGGAAATTTGATTTAGTTTATCAATCTTGCTTGATCATCAGTGTGGGATAGCTAAAAAAGCAATGGATTTAGGCCCAGATCTCTACACTGGGGTGGATGTTTGACATTGTTCAGCATTCTGTCCATCAATTGTTTTCTTTTAATTTGTCGGCCTAAGTGGGACAGGTATGCCCAGGCTTGTATACTGTGCTCTCTATGCCACTGGAGTCAAGTTAGCCTGGCTGATGCGGGATCATACCACAAAACCTAGTGCCAGGAACCTTGTTTTCGGTACGGGAGGACATGGCCTGGCAGTTCGGGCTGGACTGTTCACATGGGAAGCAGGGTTAAGACTGATATGCATGTGGCTGCTTCCAAACTGGAATGGCATGATGAGCATAACAATTATTGATTTAGGGCCAGATCTCTGTACTGGGGATGAATGTTTGACATTATTCAGCATTCCATCCATCAAATGTTCTTTCAACCATAATTTCAAGCATGATATCTAATAAGGAACTTCGATCTTGTTTCTCAACATTGCTTGATCATCAGTGTGGGCTAACTAAAAGTCTTGATCAAACATACAGGTTTATCACAATGATAATAAGATTGCCCCTCAGGAGTAGCCTATTATAAGTAACTGGTAGTTCATTTTGGACCTGATGTAAAGTTATCAAACTCTGCCAAACATTAGCAGTGTGGAATAGTTGGTTGTGGATGCGTGTTTTCCAGGTGACTTGATCAGTTTCTTGAACTGTAAGCTGAATACCGCTAGCAGCTGCGATAGCTGATTGGATGGCAGATGATGCCATTGTTAGCGATTGCAATCCCTCTACCATCAAGTGGACCTTTTCCCCTGCTTTTTCAACAGTTATATTTTGGTGGCAGACCAAGGGTGTCAAGATAGTCTGTTGCATTTTGGAACACTGGCTGATAGGCAATGGTGATGAAAAACCCCTAGACCTAGACCTATTTTGTGATCAAACCTTGCAAGAGGGGTAGTGGTTGGTTGATTCTCGAAAGATGTGTCCATACAGGTATGGGCGGCAATGTGGAAGTGTTTCTACTCCCATTGGAAAGCAATGGATTCTCCCTTATTTGTGAGAACCTCTGTTAATAGTAAATGTGTGCCTGGGCCGCCGTGTACCGTTGGGGCCCATTCTCCAGATGCTTGAATTTGAAGGACAACAGACCCTAATCCTGTTGTGCTGCCATCCATAGACAGTCTGTTAGAATGAAAGTATTGAAGCTTGAAAGGCTTGCTGATGCTCAACCATCTACTCCCAGGCCTTTGTGAGTTTTTCTCCAAATAGTTAAGTACGGTAGGTGAGATTAAGGATAAAGAGAGGTATGTGATCAGGGCTATAAAGCTGCATCGTTCTAGTACTAAGGATAGTGGCCACAGTACTAGAGGCATAGCACAACAACCCTAAAATAGGAGGTGAGTTTCACAATGGCCTTGGTGTGAATAATAATGTCATCACTGACACTGATGACTCTACATAGTCTGAGAGGACCGCTCCCATACAGTTTTGGAAAACTTAAGCAGCACTAGAGATTCAAAGTTTAGTCTCCTTTTCTTTTGACGTCGAATGTGTGTTAAGAAGGTGATGCTTTGTGACTCAGGGTCAACAAGCAATTGATGATGCCTTGAGTTGAGATCCTCCTTTGAGATCCATCGAGCTATATTTATCTCTGGAACCAAATCACAATAGTAGGTGGTCTTCATGATTGATGGGCTTGGTAGGAAGGCACATTTCCATGGTCACTGTGAATTGGTAGACCAATAGCGTGGGTGTTTCGGCTATTTCTATGGTGCCAGCATTTTTGGAATTCGCCAGTTTGATTTCACTGGAGGCTGCATGTGGAAAGTAACGCGTCAATGATGAGAATGATGAGCTCTTCAGCTCACACCATGTACCAGTAAGACATCCTATGCCCTCGAAAATTTTCTCAAATCTTAGAAAATGTTGCCCAATGCACAGGTGCTGACACTTTATCTGCAGTGCAACAACTCCTCAAGGTGCCACACAAATTTGTGGATGAACATTTTGACGTGAACAATGTGATCTATGATACCAACATACATAACAAAGACCCCTCAAAGTGGTAGAAGTGCATTGTTTGCAAATGCTAAGCTGCTAACTGCTATTGAAAGAAAGGTTGGTGGTGGTTAAAGCAAGCCCTCCTTTGATTTCAACAGTACATTAATTCCCTGTGTCTCATTGAGGGAAGTGACAGGCTGTACAAGACATTTCAGATAGTTCCTCTGATGAGCTTTACACAATCCGGTTGCATGCACCACTTAAACAATGCCTTCTCTCACCGTCCTGTCCTCCTCCAGGTCTTACAGTTCTGGTCGAAAGGGTGTAGATGTGACACATTGGATCTTCTGATTTGGAGAGGTAGTCTGTGATCAAGAAGACCTGTGGGTACTTGTCCACAGACTCTGGAATTAGGATGAATCTTCCAGCATGCTGAGTAATCCTTACCATGTGTTGGGGAACCCTTCAGCTTAAGGGAAGGTAATTGTAGCACGGACACAGGTTGACCTTAAGAAGAAAGTGAAGAAAGTGGTAGATTGGTTGATCAGTCCTCAGCTACGTTCACAGATTCAGTCTTGATAGTGTAATCCTTTAGCTTGGTTTTGATGTGTGAGTCCCTGGTACGCCAGACTTTACGTTTTAAGTGAGCAGATAAGATTAAGCATGTTGGACAGTGACATGCCTTGTTCTTATAGGATGAGGTGCAGGTGTGGCTGATGCACACCTTTTAATGATCTATGCTTGAATCTCTTTGACTTCATTATCTATCTAAAAAGTGCTTACCACGTCTTTGAGTTAGGAATGAACCTTATTAGTTGGTTTCAAGCTTGATTAGCTTGTCATACTAGGAAACATTTTTGATCTGTGTTGGCCTATGGCATAAAGTGAGTGTTCAGATGGGCTTTGACCAAATTGTACATGATAAGGTAACCATAAATGATAAGGTGACCAGTTCCCAGTAGTGTTTATAATAGTTTAAAGACAGCTTTGCCTGCTAGATGAAAGAGTATCTAAGTCTTTAATTCATCTTAAAATCTCATAGCTTAAAAGTGCATTTTCAGGCATGCTACCCATAGGCTTTATTTCAGAGCTTTGGATGATCGCATACCAACAATTTCATAGGGTTTATAGCCTGAATACTGGATATATATATGCAGCATTGCTTGGTGGTTGAATGTCTTGATCAAAATGGCACAAGACTGGCTGATGCATACTGACATTGGCACCTCAAAGCTTCTTGTGTGCACTTTAGCACTCTAGGGGCCACGTCCTCTCTTAGACCTATGGTTTGATGCAGTACCCCCTCTCTAAGCTTTCTTCAGCGAAGAACATCAAGAGCCCCCACTAGAGATAAACGGATCAGCAACAGAACATGCCACATTACAACTCAAAGAAGACAACGGAACAAGGCCTGGCTGGGGGCAGTGAGGAGCCGTGGTAAGGTGGCACCAATGGATAGGCAAAATGCGGGAGAACAAAGGTCTAAGAGAGAAAGCCACACTTAAGAAGGCAGATGTTGATGATGGTGGGTGAGTTGCAGGTGTGTCAAGAATATGTTCGTACCTTGTTGGCAGTGCTGAGATCACCAGTACAGATGTTTGTTACATCACAAATAAATAACTCAGAGGCGCAGTCTTCATTTGGTCTCCATGTGCCAAGCGCTCGGCGTATGGTGGAGTCTTACAGGAGAAGCCAGCAACAGGGGCACTGCAGAGTGCTCCACCTTCAGTGTAGCTCATGTGCAACACTACAGATGACATCAACAGAGTGTCGTGCAACCTAAGGGTTCTTGGATACTGAGTTATAAGGTTCTTGCATGCATCCAGCTTGGGATCCATGCCTGGCTTTAATGATATCGTTGTAGGATGAATGCCTACAGTGATTCTAAATGGAAAGCATTTATATGAAAGTGGTCAATCTTGATAATCTGTCTTGTCCGGATCTTTGTAGAGCAATGCTGGATACCTCTGTCCTACCCGCCAATGTCGTCTTTGAACGTGCATAAACTATACCTGTGACCCTAAAATAGTGGCGCCACCTTCTGATCACATTATATATATTTCTGGGTAGCCAAGTAAAGAGTTCCTCCTTCAGAGGCATGGCCACCTTGCCAAATGTCAGTTGTTATGACTTCTATATACACAAATTATGTTTTCAGAAAGGCTTGAATTTTACCGACGTCTAGCAATGAAAGCTTTTATTTATCCAGTTGCCAAGTAAAGTAGATAAGACTCTTTCTCAGTGTTTGGCTGCCTGGCTACCGAGCAAGTAACAGTGAAAACAAATCGCTCATTGTATTTGCACTTGTCACACTTCCCCTTTCGAAAGTTTGCTCATGCTTAGCAATGTTAAGAAAAATAAATGTACAGAAATCACTTAATTTTCAAAACAGCTTTGAGGATAGCCTTTGTACAAATTCATTTTGCGGTTTTTCAACCTGGGAATCACAAATAACAGTGTATGCAACTACAAAAGGGCATTTGAGCAAGTACTCAAGTATTGTGGAAAAGTAAATTTTGCCATGTCATATGTGCCTACGTGTTCCCCATCTTATGTTATATGTGCATGATCGATATGCATGTATTCCCCTCTGATCGATTAAAGACGCAATTACAGTTGTGTCCATCTCTAGTATACCAGTTTCCAGTTTTCGTGAATATAACGAATATCAGGCCTATGTAAAGCTACCTTGCCACGTTTTACAGTGTGCACGTTAATTCATTGAATTGTCCCCGTTTCTAGGCCTCAAAAGGGCCCGGACTCAGATTCAGCTC
Organism: Lissotriton helveticus; assembly: GCF_964261635.1. Lineage (NCBI taxonomy): Eukaryota > Metazoa > Chordata > Amphibia > Caudata > Salamandridae > Lissotriton > Lissotriton helveticus. Next base: position 1,923,071,805 of record NC_136063.1, read on the forward strand.
CTGTTTCCTGAACCCTCTCCGAGGAGCGATACAGCCCCCACCTGTATCCCTGACCCTTCACTTACTTTCATGCCTCGCAGTGCCCGGCTAGGCCTGGCTCTGCCTCCCAGTCTGCCAAGAGTATGTTATGTTTCTAGTTATCAGTCCAGCCCTCCTTCTCTGCATTCCTAAGCTACTGAATCGCATCAATAGTTTCCGTCATGGTCTAGCCTTTATGTCTCCATGTAAGAGAAATACTGTATTCATATTCATAGAATATTCCTCGCACATGCAATACATTTAGAATAATGCATGCACCAGTCTTAGTGTCTGTTAGCCTTTACCCTGATAACTTTTGGATTCTATCAACATGTACTATAAACACCAGATACTAGATATGCCTAGGTACATGTCGCCCTGACCCTCCAGACTTTCGTCTCCTCTTCTAGTGCAGAAGTCATAGCCCCCAGTTCTCCCTGGTAACACGTCATTGCCAGTTTACGCGCACCACTAGGTTAGAGGTCCCAGCTGCTCAGGTAGCCCCCTCCATGTTTCCGCCCCGTTTATGACATATTCTGTTACGTTTGCATCACATGTCTATGTATACGCCCTGTACACACCTCTTGTTACACCCACTTTATGCCTTATCTTTCGCGACTGCTACAAACTCCGCCTACTGCTACGCCTACTGTATTGAATGCAATGTAATTGTTTTTAGTATATATATTAATGCACTGTTATTAAAAGCCAGCCAATTCCCAGATCCTGCCCCCGGCAGCTGCCATCCTATTCCCATGCAGGCTGTCCTGTTCCTGTCCTTTTATGCCTGATTAAAGCCTGTATACTTCAGCTACCTCGAATCTTGACTCTTATTTATTGAGCTATCTGTTATTAGAGTATCCTGAAAAATAGAACCGGTAATTAATTATTTATTTACCACATAATGGCGCCCGAATAGGGACTTGCCCTTTCCCCACGCGCCGGAGAAGCCACGCAGGCCCCCTGATCCTCTGCAGCCGTGTCGGAACCATACCGGCCACGTGCAGATATTTCTGCTTCAAGTATCCCTCAGGCCCACGGAGGAGACGGAGGTTGCGGTCCAGCGTCCAGACGAGGCGGTGGAGGAACGCGGCGAGTCCCGACCAGAGCCCAAGCCGAGAGTCCAAGGTCCGAGGTATCCGGAGGCCCACCTGTAACTGAAGTCCGAAGTTCGTCCGTCCGTCGTCGTAGCAGTCCAGTCCAGTCCGAGGCCTTCCGTTCTTGCTGCCCGGTGACTACCGTTGCTGGGGTAGTATCTAGACAGGGTCAATTAATTTGTCTCTGGTCCGTGGGTTTGGGTACACAGATCCAACACGAAGTGTCCACCTAGGTGGATGCGGGTCCTGACGTGTCTCTTTATGAGACCGGTAAGTTTCGTACTGTTTTAGCAGTGCATCTAGTCATTCCAGTAAGTTCTGTTCTGTTCTCGAGAAATTCATGTGTTTCTGTTTTCAGTATTCCAGGTAGTATTCTGTCCGAACTGTTATTTTAAATGTTATTTCATGTGTTTTCAATGTTGTGGTAAGAGTGATTTGTTTTCAAGTTATTATTGTGTTTATCGTGTATTGTATTTGTGTCCAGATTCCAGTCTAGGTCATGCCTCTGTTCTCAAAGTTACTTCAGTTAAAAACCAGAAAAGGTCTGCTCGAAGAAGCAGTTCCTGTCCCGCCTAGGGACAGTCCAGGTCATTTTATGTATCATAAACATGGCATAAGTGCCATATTATATCTAGACTTATGGGTCGAGTATACTAAAGATCTAGAAGAGAAATATAGATGGCCTGTATCAGGTACATGGGATGCCGAGTGCATCATGCGAGTAGAAGAAGCATTATGGAAAAAGAAATCCAGACAGTCCCAGAAAGATGCCATCGAGTTATGGCGCAAAGAATCTCATAAAAGAACCGAAAAAGAAATCAGAAAGTCATAATTAAGTAGAGAATTCTCAGAAAGAGCCCAAGAAAGGGAATTAATCGAAGTAGGTGAACGAGTTAAAGCCGAACAGTCAGACAGACAGAGAAATGCCCTTATTAAGGGTATGTATCCTCTTCTTGCCGAGGGCTTGCCAAAAGCAACCCCGGAAGCACCATGTAATTTTCCGCCGACATTGGTTCCGGTTAAGCTACGTCACAAACTGACCGCAGCTGATATTTTTCTCTCGTCCTATTTGGGCGACACAGTCCCAGAATATGCAAATCCTGTTCTGCCAGCTCCTGTAAATAATGTAATTCCTGTTCCTCCAGCCACCGGGGCACCTGTTACAGCACCTGTTACGGTACCACCGGTCCAGCCCGTAGTACAAGTTCCCGCTACATCGGTCACTCTGCCAGCACGAAGAGTATCAGTCGACGATTCTAGTATAGGGGCCGCGGGGGGAGGTCCTCCTGGTACCCCGCCGCCACACAAACGTGTAACGTTAGTCGAGTTACATGAACGTGCGTTACAGCGTACGCCCAAATATCAGTCCGTTGCAGATATCAGACGAGCTCTCACCGAATGCCGTTATGATTCAGTCCCAGGCGATGATAATATGGTTATATATTCATTGCGTGTAAGACGGGTGACCGAGTATTTGGACACCCTACCGAATATGAAAGAAGATCTAGACAGAATATATCGTTTCATCCGTACAGGAGACGATCCAGAAAGTATTGGCGAAATCATGTCTCTAAGGAAAGCTGAGACCCAGCTCATGCTATTAAAATTTCTAATCAATTGTTTAATAAGGGAACAAGATTATCCGACTAAGGATCCGATCGAAATGAGAGTTCTGACAAAGTGGAGTGATCATATAGCCGAGGGTAGACACAAGACACTCAGTAGTATAGAGAGTATGTACAAGAAAATTCGTAAGGAAATAATAAGGTTACACGAGAAACGCAAAGCAGCACAAGTAAGCTAGAAAGAAGACAACACTGATACTGAAGAGGTAGAAGACGAGAATACCGCCAGAATAGCGTATGTAGGTAGAACTAGACTTCTAGACCGACATTCACGCCTAGAACACAAGAAAGTTTTTCACCTTCCAGCACTAGAACAAGAGAATCTTGAACAAGTATTTCAAGCTACCGATCACATTCTGAAATCACGTATCGGTTATAGTGAACTTAGTACCATGCATGAACTAGAACTAGCACGATCAGCAGTCCGATGGACTACTGATTCTACCACTTTTCCAGATGAAATAGTGGCACAAATGTTTCTGAAACTGCCCCCAGCCGAGCAGCGACTGGTGGGTATGTATATGATCCAGCACCTCATTACACTGTATGAGGGACAACATTCTGATCCAGGTCCGTTACATGATGTTCTGAACGAGTTGCTCCAGTATAGATGGAAAGGTTTAGGTACCGATTTAATTAGTGTCATTCTAGAACAGCGCCACAAATATAGAACGTTTCTGAATCCGCATTTTGTTCACGTCTCACCTCCAGAAAGTAAACCATTTTACATAGATAGACAGCATCCGTTACGAGAAGTACACCCAGTTAGGACAGCGGGTGGTGAAATGCAACAAGTATTTGTTTACACCCCTATTACAAAGATGGAACTCTTAGAGATGAAGAAATTAATTCCTTGTCACGACAAAGATCCAGCAGGGTTCCATCGAGAATTAAAAGACATGCTCCGTATGGGAGAATACACATATCCTGATATCATTAAAATGCTAAAGGTCCTGTTGCCCGCAGGGGTATATGAAAAACTCAAGGAAAAAGAATGGGAGGTGGGAGAGAAAAAGATTGATTGGACAGCTCTAGAAGCTGAAGATAAAATACGAGTACCAGGTACCGGTCTTGGGGACAAATGTAAAGAATTGCCCGAGTTATTGATACAAGTTTTGCCAAGGTTATTATCCACGAAAAAGGAAGATTGGGATGCAATCTCAGCATGTAAACAGAAACAGGATGAAGACACTAGTGATTTCTATTCTAGATTTGAAAAATGTTTTATTATTAACAGTGGTTTGAAGACAGGTAGCGAATCATACCCTCATCTTTTTGTTTCTAAACTAGTCGAGAATTCAAGTCCACAAGTTAAAAATCGAGTTTTGAAAGTCGAAAGTACCTGGCAAGCTAGTACCCCGTCACAAATGCTTCAGATGCTCCAGTATCACCAGAATAGAATCAGGGAAGAGCAAGAACACGAGAGGAGACGTATGAAAGACACGAAAATGAAAGTACTAGTTGCACAATCTGTTCCACAAGACAGTCAGAAGAGGGGTCCGAATCAAGCCAGTCATCCTGCAGCTCCCGTTAAAGGGACATGCAATTATTGTAAACAGCCAGGTCATTTTATAAACGAGTGTGCAGTTCTGAAACACAACATAGCTACTGGTAAGACTAAAGAAAGACCACGTCCGACTAGACCAGAACAAGTCTCACAGACTTCTCAGTCACCGCAGAATGCACAACAGACAGTTCCAGCACCGCAGCCTGTCGCTGCAACACAGCATGTTACACAGCAGATGTACCAGTATGCCCAGACAGAGTATCCAGAGTATCAACAGTATTCATGAAACAGCCTAGAGAGGGAGGTAGGCTTGCCTCTCATCGAGATACCTGTAGATCAAGAGGGTCCCTATGTGCACAGTCAAGTATTAGGGAAAGACAGAAAGTTTTTGATTGATACAGGGGCAAGTAGGACTACTATCAGTCATGACGAGGTTCCAGGGGCTCCGCTCTCAGGCTCTAGAAATGTTTCCCTTGGATTTTCAGGAAAGCCTATTGTTAACGAGATTTTAAAGCCAGTTACTCTAGAAGTTGGTCCATTGTCCCGAACTACTGATTTGTTACTTACGAAGTCATGTCCAGAAAATTTGTTAGGCATTAAAACATTGAAAGAATTAGGTGCAGTAATTTGCTGCTCTCCAGAAGGAATACGATTGTTTTTGCGTGACTTTAAAGGTCACTATGTATTACGCGATTTTGATCCAAGATTATCCAATGTACCGCAGCATTTATGGGCGCAAGGTCCAACTGATGTAGGTTTTATGCAAATCACACCCCATCGTGTGACTCTCAAGCAAGGTATAGTCTTGCCACGAATCAGACAATATAGATTGCCACCTGAGGCTGTAGCAGCCTTATCCAAAATTATTGATGAGCTCATTGCTCAAGGAGTGGTTGTAGAAACTGACTCCAATGTATGTAATTCTCCTATCATTCCAGTCATGAAACGTACTGATCCAAATGCACCTCCAGTATATCGATTAGTGATTGACCTTCGAGAACTTAATAAATGTATCATACCCCAGTATCCAGTAGTCCCAGATATTTCATCCCTATTGACAGCCATTGATTCTGAAGCTACATTTTTCACTGTCATCGACCTCAAGAATGCATTTTTCAGTGTCCCCATTCATCCAGACAGCCAGTACCTTTTCGGTTTTTGTTTAAATGGAAGGAGCTATAAATTCACACGAGCTCCTCAAGGTTTCACAGAAAGTCCTAGTATTTACAGTCAAGCACTTAAAAGACAACTAGACAATATCCACATGCCAACTGACACTGCCCTGCTCCAGTATGTCGATGATCTACTGATCACAGCCCGTTCTGAACGTGACTGCGAACGAGCGTCACTTACAGTTCTGTATTTTCTGGCCGAGATGGGGCACAAGGTGTCCCCTTCAAAGCTCCAGTTCTGTGTCCAGCAAGTGATCTACTTAGGCCACTTACTGTCCAAGTGGGGTAGGCAGTTGACACCAGACCGTATCCAGTTGATAGCGAGTCTTCCACAGCCCAAGACACAGAAGGAGGTACGTGCTTTTATTGGCCTCACTTCTTACTGCAGACAATGGATTCCTCAGTATGCATTTCTAGCCAAGCCACTGATACAGTTAACGACACAGGAGGCAGCCGTATCGACTGTCCTCCCTTGGACATCTGAACATACACTTAGTTTTAATGAATTAAAGAAAGCCTTATGCCAAGCACCTGTTCTAGCTACACCGAACTACAGTAAGTCTTTTACACTTTTTGTCACAGAACGTGATGGTACTGCATTATCTGTTCTCACACAGGATCAAGCAGGACAGTACAAGCCTTGTGCTTATTTTTCGAGCACATTAGATCCAGTAGCCCAGGCTTTGCCTGCGTGCCTCAAGTCAGTTGCAGCCACAGCTCTAGCTATCAGACAAAGTGATTCCATAGTATTAGGACACTCCTTGACAGTACAAGTTCCACACTCCGTGGAAGTTCTTTTAAACCGAACACAGACACAGCACTTGACCATTGCACGTTTAACAGGTTATGAACTGACACTGTTCCAGCCACACATAGAAATCAGACGCTGCAACGTTCTAAATCCTGCTACCCTGTTACCATCAGTTACTTCAAATCCTGCCACACATGACTGTGTGGAAGTCATTAATACTATGACTAAGCCAAGACAAGACCTGACAGACATTGCATTACCTAACCCCGACCTGACACTTTATGTGGACGGTTCATGTATGAGAACTAGTACAGGAGAACTAGCAGCCGCGTACGCAGTGACTACTGACACTGAAGTTATAGAAACACACCGTATTGACATCCTGTCTGCTCAAGCAGCAGAGCTAGTTGCTCTGACCCAAGCCTGCATACGTGCCAAGAACCTGAAAGTAAACATATATACAGATTCACGTTACGCATTCGGAGTTGTACACGACTTCGGAGTACTCTGGCAGGAGAGAGGTTTCATGACTTCTCATGGAACCAAGATTCAGCATGGTCTCCTCATTCAAGCTCTGTTAGATGCAATACATTTACCGACAGCTATCGCTATCATGAAGTGCAAGGCACTTACGAAAGTTACTGACATCATTTCCCAAGGTAACGATCTAGCAGATCGAACAGCCAAGCTTACAGCTCAGACACCAGACATTCCAGTTAACAAGACACAGACATCCACTCCAGAACAGACTACCTGTATGACAGTTAAGGACCCTACACAAGATGTCATAGACATACAGTTACATGCTACTCCTGAAGAAATCAAGAAATGGTCCGAACAAGGAGGGGTCCAGACAGATCAGGGATGGGTGACGAAGGGAAAAGCCACATGGTTTCTCCCCGACTCTATGGTTCAAGTCATTATCAATACCGCACATAGTCCAGCACACCTAGGAGAAAAAGCCATGTTAGACAGTATACAGAACCTCTGGTTCAACAAGCATTTACGAGCTGCAGCCAAGCAGAAAGTCCGTACCTGTATGATATGTTGCCAGTTCAATCCAGGTAAAAGTGTCCCGGTGGAACAAGGTGGATTCCAACCTCCTGACCACCCTTTTGAAGTCCTCCAGATGGATTATATTCAGATGGAGCGATGTCGAGGTTTCAAGTATGTCCTTGTAGTTGTATGCGCTTTGTCCAGGTGGACAGAAGCATATCCAGTTCCAGATTACACAGCAGCGACCACGGCCAAGCAGTTGGTTCGTGAATTTTTCCCCGTTATGGACTCCCTAGGGTCGTGTATTCTGATAACGGCCAGCCATTCTCATCCGAGTTAATGAAACATGTTTCCCTTCTGTTAGGGTACCAGTGGAAGTTCCATTGTGTGCGCCATCCTGAAGCAGCCGGTCTCGTAGAGAGACATAATCAAACCCTGAAAATCCGTATTGCTAAGACATGTAAAGAGAAAGGTGTAGACTGGCTAGTTGCCCTGCCAGTTGCTTTATTCTACATGAGAATGGTCGCACATTCCAGATCAGGTCTGTCCCCTTATGAGGTCGTATTCGGCCGCCCCCCAAACATGTGGGGTACACCTAGACCCCGCAGTATTACAGATGTTTCCAGCAATATGTTGACAGATTACCTAGCTTCCTTGATGTCTGCCCTACACTCTTGTCGTTCACAGGTTGCCGCTGCATTTCCAGACAATACTGAAGTGAAACCGCACGAGGTCATACCAGGGGACCTCGTCCTTGTAAGGAACTTTGATCGTTCAAGTCCGCTGGAGCCTCGTTGGAAGGAGCCGCGACTTGTTCTCCTGACCACCCGCACGGCCGTGAAGTTGGAGGGCCGCAAGGGGTGGGTCCATCTGTCTCATCTAAAGAAGTTCCATGGAGTCCGAAAAAAAACATTTGCAAAGGACATTTCTAAAGACTGCCTGAAACCAGACACTGATTTGAATCCTGAACTGAAAGTTCCTCTGTTAGAGAAAACTCCGCAACAGGAGTATAAGTTAAAGCTCCGGTCTAGTAAAATAAGTCAGCCAGTTTAATTGTCTAAGTCCCTCTCGGGTGAAACGGTTAGACAGGTCCCTGACATGTATGAGATAGACCCCCATAGTGAGAGAGTTAGTCAAAACTCTATACGATGTATCGTCATTCTATGTTTCCTATTGTTTCTAAGTTTGATGGTTACCTGCACAAGTTATGCATTACATTTATGTTTTCCAATTTCGCATATAAATAAGTTTGCTAATGCTACAGTAGAGCACACATTTAGTGATCTGCCTCCTCACGAGCTATCCTATCGTCTTGCTATGCGTAATAATACATTCATCCGAATGTTACACTATTCACACCAGACCAGCAATGCCACTAATTGTTGGGTGTGTGGTCGACTCCCCCCTTTCCAGACACCGAAGGGAGTTCTGCCACTCTTTCCTTATCCGTTTTCACATAATGGTTCGTGTGGAGCATGGTCCATGTTAACGTCATCTTCAAATGATATGTCCCTTCTGAATAGAACATGTTTTCCAGACAAGCAAGGTCTCTCCCATAGAACAGGGTTAGATCTAGAAAATGAAGTTTATAATTTAGGTAATTATTCTTCGAATTTTATGGTCCTGAATGTTCAGTCTGATACTACTCCAGACTTACCTGCTATTTCAGTACTACCAGTCAAAGGCGAATTATGTGTCAGAAAGAATGGTTCCGCACATGTAGGACATAGTGATTGTACTACTATTGTCAAGTATAGTGACAGTGGGAAATCTATTTTCAAAGCCTCACGTCATTCTTATTTTGTTTGTGGTCAGACCGCATATGTTCGTCTGCCCCTCGATTGGGATGGAACATGTTACATTGCCTTCCTACTGCCACCAGTTTTTCTAGCCCCATCTGATTATCATAGAAACACACATCTAGTACAGGTCAGACATAGAAGGGAGATTGAGTCCCCGATTGTCGATCAAACTGAAACTACTCTAGAACAATATCAAGATTTCAATAAAGGTTTCTTCTTCTTTATAGGACCTATCCAGAATAGTAAGTTAATACGTAGACTAACCAGAACCCTTGAAGCAGTAGTGAATGAGACTACTTCTGCTCTAGGTAACTTAACCGAAGAGCAATCTGCTATGAGATTTGTCGTGCTCCAAAATCGTCTCGTTCTTGACGTCATACTGGCCGATAGAGGAGGAGCATGTAGAGTCATCGGATCTAGTTGCTGCATTTTCATTCCTAATAACGCGCCGTCTGTTTATTCAGCTATAACCAGACTTCATAAAATTGCCCATCAGTTACACCAGAATCCAGGCACCTGGACATGGTCCGGTTGGCTCTGGAGTATCATATCTGCCTGGGGATGGAAAGTATTGTCATTTCTAGGTATTGCAGTAATGATCCTATTCAGTTGCTGCCTCTGTATACAATGTGGCCCTGCGATTTGCGGCATTTGTGCTACCTCTTGTATTCCTAGTCCTAAGTCCCGTTCCAAGACAATTCGAGACGAGCAAATGATGCTATATGAAATGATAGATGGTATCATGAATATTGATATTTCCTGATGGAAACGTAGGGCACAAGGAGGGAATGTGAAAAAGTAAATTTTGCCATGTCATATGTGCCTACGTGTTCCCCATCTTATGTTATATGTGCATGATCGATATGCATGTATTCCCCTCTGATCGATTAAAGACGCAATTACAGTTGTGTCCATCTCTAGTATGCCAGTTTCCAGTTTTCGTGAATATAACGAATATCAGGCCTATGTAAAGCTACGTTGCCACGTTTTACAGTGTGCACGTTAATTCATTGAATTGTCCCCGTTTCTAGGCCTCAAAAGGGCCCGGACTCAGATTCAGCTCCTGTTTCCTGAACCCTCTCCGAGGAGCGATACAGCCCCCACCTGTATCCCTGACCCTTCACTTACTTTCATGCCTCGCAGTGCCCGGCTAGGCCTGGCTCTGCCTCCCAGTCTGCCAAGAGTATGTTATGTTTCTAGTTATCAGTCCAGCCCTCCTTCTCTGCATTCCTAAGCTACTGAATCGCATCAATAGTTTCCGTCATGGTCTAGCCTTTATGTCTCCATGTAAGAGAAATACTGTATTCATATTCATAGAATATTCCTCGCACATGCAATACATTTAGAATAATGCATGCACCAGTCTTAGTGTCTGTTAGCCTTTACCCTGATAACTTTTGGATTCTATCAACATGTACTATAAACACCAGATACTAGATATGCCTAGGTACATGTCGCCCTGACCCTCCAGACTTTCGTCTCCTCTTCTAGTGCAGAAGTCATAGCCCCCAGTTCTCCCTGGTAACACGTCATTGCCAGTTTACGCGCACCACTAGGTTAGAGGTCCCAGCTGCTCAGGTAGCCCCCTCCATGTTTCCGCCCCGTTTATGACATATTCTGTTACGTTTGCATCACATGTCTATGTATACGCCCTGTACACACCTCTTGTTACACCCACTTTATGCCTTATCTTTCGCGACTGCTACAAACTCCGCCTACTGCTACGCCTACTGTATTGAATGCAATGTAATTGTTTTTAGTATATATATTAATGCACTGTTATTAAAAGCCAGCCAATTCCCAGATCCTGCCCCCGGCAACTGCCATCCTATTCCCATGCAGGCTGTCCTGTTCCTGTCCTTTTATGCCTGATTAAAGCCTGTATACTTCAGCTACCTCGAATCTTGACTCTTATTTATTGAGCTATCTGTTATTAGAGTATCCTGAAAAATAGAACCGGTAATTAATTATTTATTTACCACAGTATACCAGCCAGAAAAGTCTTTCAGACTCCTAAGAGGGCTTCTGACCCTTTCTGATTTTCAAATAGGAGGGGCAGTGGGTGAATGTGGTGTTCGGCACCTATTTGTGATTTGAAAATAAATATATAAATGGTTTGTGACCAGAATTAGAGTTGCGACCCAATAATTATAAATTATGAATTGCGTTGATATAGCGCTTCCTACCTCTGAAAAAGCATTGAAGTGATTTCTGGCGAATACCATGCTATTTCAGAACTCAATGTTAGAGTTAAATAGTTAGTAGATAAGTAGTATGTTCTTCCTTTTTTTCGCTTGTGGATTAGTTGTGTTAAGTTTGGAGAGTTAGGGCCATATGTATCATCAACCAGATTTGCGATTTTTTAGCAATCGCTATTTCAGAATTGCAAATTGGGATGTATGTACAAATTTGCAATTTTTTTGCGAATTCTTAGTATTCCTTAATTGCTATTCGCAAATTGCGAATCGCAATTAAGGAATACTTTCCCATGCATTTCTATGGGCTAAGAGGCCCATAGGAATGAATGGGAAGTTATTCTCAATTTGCGATTCTCAATTTGAGAATCGCAAATTGAGAATAATTTCAAGGGTGCAGGGGTGTCCAAAGGACACCCTGTTGCACCCCTGAAATAAGCATGGATGCAAATGTGGCACACATACATGCCCTAAGGGCAGGTATGTGCGTCACATGGCACATTGAAAAATGAAAAAATGTGCATTTTTCAAGGAATTCGCAAATTACCACCAACTTGAAGTTGGTGGTAATTTGCGATTCCTTAAGGACAATTTGCATTTTTTTTTTGCTTCATACATTGCATTTAAGGAATCGTAAAATTTGCGATTCCTTAAATGCAATTGCAAAATAAGGAATCACAATTTTTGCGATTCCTTGTTTTGCACCGGATTTTCCTTTATACATACCATTTGGCAAATTCGCATTCGCAAACGCCGAAATTCTGCGAATTTCGGTGTTTGCGAATGCGATTTTGCTTGATACATATGGCTCTGAATGTTCTCGAGTTCTCATGCATTCAGTAGTGTTTTGAGTAGGGATAGAATAATAGAAGTGGATTAGAAAATGGAAGCTGTGCACTGTTATTGGAAGTAGTGATGTGTGCATGTTAGGTGAATTAGATGAAAAGGAGGTGGACGTTTGAAAAGAAAATTTGGAAATTCATAGTTGTCAGAAATGTTTAGGATGACTCAGATAAGAGGGATGGAACAGAGGTTGTAGGGAATATTTTTGAGACACATGCTCACACATCTAAATTTTTTGCTATATGCATGTGCACATATTCATATATGCACATGCCACTTAGTAAGGTATTAGTAACAGACATAAAAGTCCCTCTATATATGCACCCATATGTACATAAAAGCAGCAATATGTATGTGGTCTGATATATACATGTATTATTTATTTATTTATTTATTTACAATATGTATAAAGCGCACAGCTACCCAACAGGGTTCCCCGGCGCAGGGCAAGCGGGATGGCAGATAGTGGAAACAGAGGGATTGAACTTGGTTATAAAGAAAGCTTTTTACGGAAGGCTAAAAGAGACTGACAGGTCCTAAGTTCCAAAGGAAGGAAATTCCACAGTTTAGGTCCAAAGTAGGAAAACGAGCAGCCTCTCATACAGGTCAGCCACACTCTGGGGACAGAGAAAAGAAAGAGGCTGACCGATCTCAACTGGCAGGAAGGTAGGTAGGCAAGATTTAACCAGGCATTGTATGTACAAGGGTGACAACCCATGCTTAGCTCGAAACATGTAACATACAGGTAGATTCATCAAGCATTTTTGCGAGCGGAAACGGTGCGAATCGCAAAATTTGTCCGTTTGCGCCCGCAAAAATGGCATTTGAGATGTCATCTGTGATGTCATCAGTGATGTCACTGGCCATGTCATGAACGATGTAATATGTGACATCATCAGCAGTGGATTGCGGGCGCGCGAGTTATAGTGAGTACAACTAACTATAACGGGGGAATTTCAATGGTTTTGTATGACTAAAATGTACAGCTAACTATAACTGGTGTAAAACCTATGTTTTTTTCAGTGAATTTCTAAGGTTTTTTAAATGCAAATTCCTAACCATAACATAGGTCAAACCTATGGTTTTTTCAGTGAATTTCAAAGGTTTTTTGAATGCTAATTTCTAACTATAACATGTGTCAAACCTATGGTTTTTTCAGTGAATTTCAAAGGTTTTGTAAATGCTAATTCTTAACTATAACGTGTTTTAAACCTATTTTTTATTCAGTGAATTTGCAAGGTTTTTTAATTCTAATTTCTAACTATGACGTGCAAGATACCTGAGGTTTGCTAATTCTTAACTATTATGTGTGTGAAAATGATATTTTTGTAGTCTTTTTTTTGTGAGACTTAAGTCGAGATGGCCTATTTGCAGAGCTACGATAGACCGGACCCCAGAACTCCACTGTTAGACGATCCCAAGTAGTACAATTGTGGCCGAATCTGGACTTTGTTCTTCCGAACAGGGTCTGACATGAACTCTTAATTGCCCTCCAGGGTCCTACTCATGTCCTCTCACCGTTCACGTGTCTCAGACCTCTTTGGACTGTACTGATGCAATAAAGCTCTGAAGTATTTGTGAACTCTTCCCTATGACTTACTAGTTGCCCGATGGGTGAGGCATTTCTTTATAGATTTGCTTTGTTCTTACCTACTGTGTGGAGCGGTATTTCAATTCTCAGTCTATTTCTTACTAATTTTGCCTGCTTTAAACGTGTTATTGAAATTGTCAGTTAGACAGTGAATAATGTATAAAAAGTGCATGGTTTCATCTCTCTTGATATACGATGGACGTCGGCTCTTTGATGTCGAACAATCCTTTAATGAAAGTATGGTGCACATTATATAAAATATGATTTAAAAAAATTGAATATATTCAGGTATTTTCTTAGATAATAATGAAATAATAATAATGATAATAAAATGTGTTTTTTGTAGCCGTGCGCGCACCTCGTGATTTTTTTTTATTTAAAAAAAAAGGGTTTTTTTGCCCATCGGGGTTCTTGAGGGACCCCCTGAGAAGCTCAAGGGGGTCAGGGAGTTTCTACCTTGCCTCCAATTCACGTTTTGAAACTTTTATGTAAATCGGGTAAAACGCCATTTTGAAGTGAGGTGCGCGACCGGGTGCGCGCACCTTGCAAATTTGAAGTGAGGTGCGCGCACCTCGCAATTTTTTTTAAAAAAAAGGGTTTTTTTGTCCATCGGGGTTCTTTAGGGACCCCCTGAGAAGCTATAGGGGGTCAGGGAGTGTCTACCTTACCTCCTTTTCATGTTTTGAAACTTTTATGTAAATCGGGTAAAACGCCATTTTGAAGTGAGGTGCGCGACCGGGTGCGCGCACCTTGCAATTTTGAAATGAGGTGCGTGACCGGGTGCGCGCACCTCACAAATCGGGTAAAACGCCGTGCGCGCACCCGTGCGCGCACGCTAAGTCATGTGACTCAAAAACAACACTTTTCATTGGTTCATAGTAGTTGCAGTTCTAGAATCTTCAAAAACCCCACCCATTTCCCTCACTATCTGTTTCAGTCTCATGGAAGAAGGACCTTATCCAGCTTCTCTGAGAAATAACTGAAATGGCTGCCAGACAGGAATCATCATCATCTGATTCTCATGAACAGTATCGACTTCCTCAACGGCGAGTGAAGGAATCTTTTATTTGGCAATTTTTTCGATATCCTGAAGAACAAAAGAAGGTGAATGCACCTAAGGTCACGTGCACCATTTGTGGCACTGTCCTTTCTAGGGGAAATCCTTCGAAAAAATATTCATTTTCCATTCACACGATGATGAGACATGTGAAGCAAGTGCACCCTGCGCAGTACCACCAGAGCCCTGGCCACACAAATGCCAACAGCTGTGGCCAGCACTTCATCGGCACCACCTCCATCTCCATCAACTGCAGAACTGGACCTGAGGCCTTTTTTAAAGAAGGTGCACATGAGGTGCAACAAGTGCTTTGAAGTAATTGTATATTCTGAACAGAGCCTTGTTCTAATTGAGAAGCGCATTAATGAACATGTATGCAGTGAAAGAAGATCATTTTTTTGTGTTTGATTTTCGTTGTTCCTGTTGAACACTTTTGAAATTCAAGATTCCTGTTCGTGTTTGAAAAAAAATATATATAAAACTTTTAAAAAAGAAAAAAAAAATCTAAAATATCAAAACGAAAAAAAAAAGTTCTTTTCAGAACTAACTCATTTTTCCAAAAAGAGCTCTATTTCTTACGCACTGTGTCATAATTTTTTTGAATGAATGTGTAGTGTATAAATGAATAACTGAAAGGACTGACTAAAGTGGAGGAAGGGGCTGAGGGAATGAGTGAGGTAAAGGGAGTATAGTGAGTGAGGAAAGGGGAGTAAAAGACTGACTGAAACAAGGGGACTAAGGGTAGGGTAGTGGGTTAAGGGGAATGAAAAAGTATGGGAAGAGCAGTATGGAAAAGAAACTGAAGGAGGAGGAGTGACAGAAGGGGAGTGGGGATGGACATATGGAAGGAGAGTAAGGGACAAAGAGAGATAAATAGAGTTGGGTAAGGAGAGTGAAGGTAAGGGAAATGGAAAGATGGTGAAGGAAGGGGATTTGAGGATGATAAAAGGGAGGTAAGTGAAAGTGAGAAGTGGGGAGTGAGTGAGAAAAAAATTGAGTGAGGGAATGGAGGGACTTAGGAAAGCGTAGAGAGGGAATGGGACTGAGGGACAGATTTATGTTACCTGACACATCTCTGCAAATTAGCAGAGATGCGCCAGGAAAGATGCAGCACACAAGTTTATCCTTGCGTCACCCATGATGCACCGCATTTGCAATGCGGTTCACCATGGCGCAGGAATAAACAGATGCGTGTCGCATGTAGGGCGTAAAGTTGGCACAGCACTTTTCCAACTTGCCCTATCTGTAACGTGGTGCGTCAAGCCTTACACCTGCTTCAACCAGGTGCAAGGTTTTGACGCATCAGCTTTGGTAAAGTGGCTTAGTAAAATCTTGTAGATTTCACTGAAACACTTTTCAAGGGCGTTCCTGCGACGGAACGCCCACCCCTGCGTGGAAACGCCCACATGAAACCTGACACTGGTTTCATGAGGTGGAGGGTTTTACGACGTGACGCATCTCCCTGATGCGCCACGTTCTAAATACCATGCACTATAGCGCTTCTTTTGCGCTGCCACTGCGTAAGAAAAGTGACGCAGCAGCGGTGTAAAGAGGCGCAAGGGGCTTCTAAATCTGCCCCATAGGATTTAAATGAGTGAAAGAGTGTGAGGGAGACTGAGGGAAAGAGGGTGGAAAAGAGAAAAGGGGTGAGATACAGACAGGAAGGTGAGGTTAGACTGAGTGAGACACAGCAAGAGAGGGAGAGAAAAATGTTCAAAAGATGAATGAGAGAGTAAATGAAAGGGAGTTAGCAGAAGGGAATGAGGAAAAAGAATTAAGGGAGCAGGATTGACAGATGAAGTGAGGAAAAGAAACTGAGGGGTACTGATGAAATTGGAGAAGAAGAAAAGGAATGGGAGTTATGTACAGAGAAGAGAACATGAAGTGGGAGGAGAGGAGTAAGATTGAGTAAAGGGCAGTGATAGTGAGGGAAGGGATATAAGAGTGAGGGGAAAGGAGTAATGGGAAAAAAGCATATTAACAGAAAGGAAAAATAAGTAAATGAGAGACAAGTATTTATGGAAAGAGAGAAAAGAAAATGAAAAATAGACAAGAGAGACAGAGACAGTGAAATAGAAAAACACAAGAAGACTGAGGGAGTATGAAGGACTAACACTTACACTTACTAAAACAGAGGAAGAGACTTAGAGACGGATGGAGGAAGGGAGAGTGATGGAGAGAATAAAGGAAGGGGACTGAGCAAAAGGGAGTGAATGAGTGAAAAAAGTGGAGTGACTGAAGATCAGTGAGGGATGATGTAATAGAAATATAGTAAGGGGGAGTGAGAAGAGATTGAGCGATAAAGCAACACAAGGTAGTGATTGAGGAAAAAGAGACTTAGAGATGGATGGAGGAAAGGAGAGTGAGGGAGGTAATAAACTGAGGGAAGTGAGCGAAAGAGAGTGAGGAAGTGAAATAAGTTGAGTGAGTGAAGGTGACTGAGGGATGATGTTATGGAAAGAGAGTAAGGGGGAGTGAGAAGATACTGAGGGATAGAACAAGGCAAAGGTAGTAATAGTGGAAGATAGGAAAGAGAAGTAAGGGACAGAGAGAGAAAGAGGTAGTTGGACAAGGTGAGTGAAGGTGAAGAAAGAGTACTGATAGTGACAGAAAGACTGTAAAGAAAAATGAAGGGAAGTAATGAGAATGAGTAAAGGAGAGTAAAATGAGTAAATGAAGGGGAATAAGAGAGAGATTAAAGAATGAGAAAGAGAGAAAGAGAAGTAAGAGAGTGATGAAAAAGTATTTTTTGTTTGTCATACTTACCTTATAAATAATGACAAATTAATAGTATATTTCTTTAAAAAATATACTATCTGTGGAAGAAAAGTAAAAATTGAGTTATAATATATATTTCATAATACAAAAGAAAGTAGGAGTGAAGGAAACAGAAAGTGAAAGAAAGGAAGGATGAGGGAGAGCGAGAGAGGTAGAGAATGTGTAGTGTATAAATGAATGACTAAAATGACTGGGTGAAGGAGAGGAAGGGATTGAGGGAATGAGTGTGGAAAGGAGAGTATGGTGAGTGAGGAAAGGAGAGTATGATGAGTGAGGAAAGGTGAGACAAACAGTGACTAAAAGAAAAGGACTAAGGGTAGGGGAGTGAGTTAAGGGGAGTGAAAAAGTAAGGGAGGGGCACTAAGGGAAAGAGAGTGAGGGAGGGTGAGTGAGAGAAGGGGAGCGGGGCAGAGACAGGGAAGGAGTGTAAGGGACGGAGAGAGGGAAATAGAGTAGGGTCAGGGGAGTGAAGGTTAAGAGAAGTGGAGTGATGGTGAGGGAAGGGGTATGAGGATGATAAAAGGGAGGTAAGTGAAAATGAGAAGTGGGGAGTGAGTGAGAGAAAAATTGCGTTATAGTGACTAAAATTGTGGAAGAGATTTAGAGATGGATGAAGCAAAAGATAGTGAGAAAGGGAATTAAGGAAGGGTAGTGAACAAAATGAAGTGAAGGAATGAAAGAAGTGGAGTGATTCAAGGTCACTGAGGGATGATGTAATAGAAAGAAAGTTAGGGGGGAGTGAGAAGAGATTGAGCGATACAGCAACACAAGGAAGTGATTAAGGAAAAAGGAAACATAAGTAAGAAACAGACAATGTTGAAGGAAGAGTACTTTTGGAGAGATGGGGTGAATGAAGGGCAGTAATGAACACAAGAAAAGGTGAGTAAGATCAGTAAAAGAAGGTTAGAAAAAGTGATATTAAAGAATGTGAAAGACAGAAAGAAAAGTAAGAGACTGATGAAAAAATATTTTTTGTTTGTGAAACTTACCTTATAAATAATGGCAACTTTATAATATATTTTCTTTAAAAAATATACTATCTATGAAAGAAAAGATAAAAATTAATTATAATATATATTTCATAATACAAAAGAAAGTATGAGTGAAAAAAATAGAAAGGAAAAGAGAGGAAGGATGACAGAGAGAGATAGAAAGAGAGTAAGTGAAAGACAAAGAGAGGTAGAGTGTGTGACTGAAAGGAAATGAAGTGGTTAGACTGAGTGAGAAAAAGAAAGAGAGGAAGAGAGAAATGGAGTGAAAAAAGTTAGAGACTCAAGGTATGAAAATTAGCAAAAGACATTGAAGAAAGGGGAATAAGGGAAAGGGATTGACAGATGGAGTGAGCAAAAGAAAATAAGTGAAACTTAGGAAATAGGAGCAGGAGAAATGGAATGACAATGATGAACAGAGAAGAAAATATGAAATGGGAGAATATGACTTAGATTGAGTTAAAGGCAGTGACAGTGACAGAAGTGATAGAAGGGTGAGGAAAGAGAGAAAGATAAGTAAGAGATTCTTAAAAAAGTATTTTTTTGTTTGTCGTACTTACCTAATAAATATATCTGTGGAAGAGAAGAAACAATTCAGTTATAATGTATATTTCGCAATACAAAATACAAAATAATTTGTACAATATTTTAATTATTTTATTTTGCTGTTCTCAGAATGTATTGGATTTCACTTAAAACAGTGAGTGCAATACTACTCATCATATGACAGCGGGCAAAAAAAAAAACACAATCAAAAAGATTGTGTTTAAAAAAAAACATACAACATTTGAATACATAATGTAAATATTCGAAAAAACATATCTTAAATGTTTTTCTCTAATTCGCAATTTCTTGTTTAAGTATGCTACATCTTCAACAATCACAAAGTAATAAAACAATATCACTTATTTTTTATACCCTTTAAATAAACTTCCATACAAGCATGTTCAAACAACATTTACCCGAAGTAGTCATTTTGTTCTGAGATACTTCTCCTCATGGCCAAATAGTATGTTTAAAGTCCTTAGTTTGCAAATTACTTAATTGTACTCTTAACCTTTCTTTTCCCGACCTTTAGAATCAAAAGTTCCAACGTGTTCTCTACCATGTAACATAAGTTAAACCTCTACCTGATGCTATCACTATGTCAAATACAAGTTTTTTTTTAATAATTTGATCACCCTCACTCACAAAGTAATTCTGAACAACAGAGTATCCTTTCTTAACAGCAGTAATCTTCCTAGGCCAATTAATTTTCCTAAAATTTGGGTTGCAAAAACACCAGGTAAGAATTTGGTAAGTCAAAAGGCAAACGTTTTTTAAAAGTCAATTGAGTATCATTACAGTGTGTCCAGCCTTTTGGAGATTTTAAATAAGCTGTGTAATGTCCTGATGTTGTAGAAGGTCCAACATGGAAGATAATTGCTACAGTTACAAAAGTTCTTCCAGAAATTGATAGTTGAGAAGCCACAAAATTTTTAATTGAAGTTATCGATTTTGTTCCATCAGGTCTGCATCGTTGGAGCATTAAAATTACATACTGTCCATATCTTCGGATAAATAATGTTGATAACATTTCTGAGTTACATTGAGAACAGACCATGTTTTGATTTGCTTCTCTAACTAGATTATTGAAAGACACTGCTTTACAGTCTGGTAATGTTAAATATATAAATCTTTCAGTGTGTATGTAAGTACTACTTGAAAACGAACAATTGTCGCAGTCATGTCGCAATTTATAAGAAAGGCCAAAAAGACTATCAATATCTACAGCTTAATCTTGTAAAACAGCAAGCATATACATTAGAAATTCCTGACAATCTTGCTGAGTATTCTGAGAAAATTGATTTAGTCCAGCACATATGTCTAAAACATTTCGAATATCAGAAACATTTTCTATTTTAGTATTATCACTGCTACATTTCTCAAACACAGAATTCAATAAACAACAAAATGTTTGGTAAAAAAAAACAACATTAACCACTACATTTGCATTGCAGTTGACACCAGAACTGTTTTCAAACTGAAATCCAACAACCTCTTCAGTAGTATCCTTTTTTCTTTGTGCTTCCAATCACAGGTTCATCTACTTTTTTCTTTTCTCTACCACTTCACTACATGTTTTCTCATATCTTCTTTTTCGACCTACCACACGCTTTTCAATTAAAGGATATTAAGGTAAAGTTGGAGCATATCCTCTTCTTAACCTGTTATACTCCTTCACACAATTTACATCTACACTAATCTTTGTCTCATTAAAATCAATCAGATACAATCCAGATAAAGTTTTAACTCGAGATAAAGCAATATAGGCCATACCCTCTTTGAACACAGTACTTCTAATATTTACCAAAGCACTATCTACACTTAAACTTTGAGATTTATGAATAGTCACGGCATATGCCAAACAAACAGGAAGCTGTTTTCGTGGGACATATAAATCTTTCACAAGCAAAAATCAATTTGAACAACGACTGAATTGTAGTACCTCTTCAATTCCATCAAATTTGATTTTTAAAAATTCAATCTCATCTCTATTTGGGTAATTCACAAAACCAACAACATTACCCATTGCTCCATTCACCAAACCTCTTTCCACGTGTAAATTTCTTTGTAAAATAATCCGACAATTTAAACATACATACAGATTCTTATCTAAACCAGCAGTTTTAGATATTGATTTCTCTAAAGAATCCAATTTTAACTTCAACCTTTCTGACAAAATAACAGTACTTCCTTCATGCTCTATTCTATCTTTAGCTTCCAGTTTCTTAATTTCTTGATTTTCTAACTTTAACATTTTTTCATTGAAGATTGAACATTCTTGTAGAGTTGGCATCAAGCATATAACTGACTTATCTTCTGCCACTTTACTATATATATTATCTGCCATAACATTTTCATTTGGAAACAAATTTGAAAGTAATCGTGCCTGTAAAGTTTCTTTGGCCTGTTCACTTAGTTTTCCAATTCTTATATCTTGAAGAATATTTCCATAATCAGCATCCTTTGCCTGTCGCATATTTTGAATGTGTTCTGTATATTTGAAATCCGACCATATATTAACATTTCCAATACTTCCCAGGCACTTTCTGGTGTCTTCATGTGTAACAGTTTTAAACACAGTTTGTCCTTTCACAGGAGTTAGCTGCAGTAGATCTCCAAAAACGATGACGTGTTTGCCTCCAAATAACACATCATACTCTGTTTTAAGAATCTGTTGCATTCTTAAATGCACAAAGGCAAGCATTAAATTTGATACCATGCTTACCTCATCAATAATGAGAAGTTTCATTTTTTTAAGGACTCTAGAAACTTCACAACAAGCTTCTCCAGATGTCTTGTGGTATTCTAATTTATTTTCATGTTCTACTGGCAGCATCAATAAACAATGTAAAGTAATCCCTTTAATGTTGTGTGCTGTCAACCCAGTTGGAGCAGTGACAACACAGGAGAGTGACGACTCAGTTCTTTGATGTAGATATGTTGCAATTCCTTTAATTAGAAAAATTTTACCAGTTCCGGCTCCTCCACTCACGTATAGTCGGACAGGTTGAAATGACATACATGAGCATTCTTTTCTCATGACGTAAACCATGCTCAATCTGCTCTGTCACTTCATCATATATTTGTTTTTGCTCAAGATTTAGTTGTTTTTCCAATTCTTCTAAGTTTATTACATCCTCTTGAGCTTGTTCCATTGCTCTTTTCACCTCATCCATGGCAGTGGCAGCTTCATTTTGGATAATTGGTTGTCCTAGTGGATCTTGACTCAACGAAGCAGAACTTTGACTGTCTTGAGAACTGTCTCTAGCAATCTCCGCTGCAATTGTTGCTTCTTGCTGTATTTCGTCGTTCAACATTTGCAGATAATTACTAACAACAGGACATTCTATACTATTTTTAGATGAATGAATCTTCATAACTGTCAAAGTATCCAAGTAGTTACTCTTCTGTATGCCATAGCTTAAAGAGTTGCAAAAGAGCTAAATAGTAAAATTCCCTTTTGTCAGGAGTTTCGCAACTCAGTTTTCAGTGATTAATCAAATGTCCTTTCTTTGTTTCAGCAAACATCCTTCACATCCAATCACAGCATATACACCTTTGCAGTACTTCATACAGACAAATGTTTTCAAGCTGATTACTTCTATTTGGATAGTATGTATCCACCATGTTTGTCTTCAGAATGTCTGTACTGTTTGGTTCTTTCTCTGCTAAATATTCAATTTCTTGAACAGGTTTCAAAACTCGGTTTCGTGTTCTTGCAAGACCTAAACTCACCCAAATGATTGTTCTAGATTTCGCGTATAGACTTGCAGATGATAATTGATCAGAACATTCATATGCTCCAATTTCTCGATGAGACAACATCTTCAAACTGTAGCTATACAATTTCTTACTTAGGCTCCTTTCATGAGCAATTTCTTCCCACATTTCCTTTAGTTCCGTCTTTTCAGATTTGGTGATGTAAGACGTTACATATCGAGCCACAGCAATAGAGTTGTCTGCAACATATTGAATATCCATGTTAGCATTCCACATGGACAAAATGACTGGGTTATAGTCATTTATGTATTTTGACTCTTCACTTCTTCTTAAATTGTAGGTATTGTTTGGTGATCTTCTTGTAACAGTATGTCACAAAGATGACATAAAATTGTTCACTCTTCCTTTTGAAATTACTGGTCGTGGAAATCAAAAACGACATTTGGTATAGAATTTATCCTTTGATTTGAACTTTCGTCGACAGTATTTGCCACAACGATGGCTTTGAAATCGTAAGACTTTTCCTCTTAAGTCCTTATCTTTTGTACTTTTGGGTATATCACATGTTGCATATTCTTCAATGAAAGACATTACAGTGTCATCTGAGTCTGTTCCAAATTTGGGAGGATCTTTGATCCATAATAGCATATGAATATGAGGAGCACCTCTCGCTTGATACTCTTTTCTCCAGAAGAAATCCAGAACCTCGCCAAGAGGAGGATTTTTTTTGTTTGTAATAAAAGACATCATAGCTTCAAATCTATGATTAAAATACCTGCATACATTAACTGGATCCAAAGAGCACAGTTCTCCAGGTGTCTTGCACTATTTTCTATGTTTGCATTTGCCTCTCGAAGAAATTCAAGTAAATCTTCCCAAGCATACTCAGCACAGATTAGAGTAAGAAACCATGTAGGAGCTCCTAAGTTTCTTAGCATACATTTCAAATCCCCATGACGACGGTACCAATACTCGTTAGTACCACGCTGACATGCCATGAGATTAATTAGCTGAGATTCTAAAACACTGTCTTTCTGTTGGACTTTATCCATAAAGTCCTTTGCCGAAACATTTTGCAGATGTACTTCACTTTTTAGTATATGGTTCACTGCATAAGAAAGTCCAGACAAGTCACTCTCAAACAGAAGATGAAACAAATATGGAATACATTGACGGAACCTCGGATCTTCTGCATATAATCTTGATGTCCGGTATTCAGATGCAGGAATCTGCATAGGTCGGTCATCATATCGTGCA
Source organism: Lissotriton helveticus (assembly GCF_964261635.1). Taxonomy (NCBI): domain Eukaryota; kingdom Metazoa; phylum Chordata; class Amphibia; order Caudata; family Salamandridae; genus Lissotriton; species Lissotriton helveticus. The sequence goes on from NC_136063.1 coordinate 1,923,095,749, forward strand.
CCTTAACCTGTTGGAAATAACCTAGGAAAACAACGAGCTTCCAAGCTTTCTTCCCATACACTAATGGGACTTCCTTTTGCTTTTTTCATCTGAAATAATTCAATAGCATTCCCCATTGCTTCTTTGGAATGCAGTGGATGAACACTATAATGTTCAGAAATTTCTTCACTTCTGGACACATCCACTTTTTCAATTTGTCCAGCTGACAAATCATTATCCTCTTCTACAATTGTTTCTTCTTCTCCTACGTATACATTTTTATAGTATTGATTGTTTTTGCCTTTTTGACTTTTCTAACATCTACTAAATCTTGGCAGATTTTCTTACTCTTTGTAGGCATGCCATTAACTACAATAACTAGAGGTTCCTCTTCCACATTTTCAACACCAATTGTCTCAATGTTTTTCTTTAAATCAAGAGGCAAATATACAACTCTTCCCTTTAATCCTCTCTCTAAATCTGAAGGATTCAATTCCCCTGTCTTAGGCTCCATACGAACAATAGCCTGAAATGGATGCACACATTGAATCAGAATAGTCTCATAGATATTTAAATCCATCAGTTCAGATGGAATATTTACCAACTCAAGATTATTATATACAGCTCTAGCAGGCATTCTATTTTCATTTAATTTATTATAACAATATTTACAAATACGTTGCTCAGAACCCAAATCAAAACAATTTTCTACCAACAAATAAGTTGCAAAATCTTTCCACTCACTATTATTTTCCTCTTCACTTTTTAAATATAAATCAACTAACCTGGTTTGATTTTTGTAATGAGTGCGTCGACAACACACACAAGAAAAGTTCGGCTTTTCACCTGAAATGACCTTAAACTTTGTAATTTCTTGCTCAAAATTTTCTGTATTAAAATTCTGTACATTTTCTACCACATTTCCTTCTATTACTGTCTCGGTTTCTGCACTGTCTTCTTATGGACCAAAGTAACTAACCTCAATTTCTTCACAGATGTTCTTAACATCTAATTCAGATCCATGCAAAAGAGCACTATTTAACTGTTTGAGCTTAAGTGCTGGACTTTTTGCATAATACAACCTTCTCACTAATTTCCTCACTTCGGTATGATGCATTGCTAACATTCTGAAATGGTAAAAAACAGTCTGGCATACTTTTTTAGAAGGACAAGCCAGAGAATGCCCTTGCAGACCTGTTTTTTCTCTCACTCTGCAAGGGTCTAATTCTTGCGACATTTTAATCTTTTGTTTAAGACTTTTCTTAGCATACTTACGTAAGAAATTACGAAAAAAATCAATTGAATCCTGTCGGACACTACAAATACTACTACAATTCCAAGTGTACACTGGAGCCTTAGGACGTCTCCCTAAAACTTCATCAGCTATCACCTCTTCGGCATTTCTAGGCACCATTTTCTCTTTTTCAATAGGACAACCGCCCTTCACCTCATATGCTCAACCACTGGTATCAACTGCATGCAACAAATCATTACTCTGAAAGTAACTCTCTTCATTAAAAAATGGCTCACAACTTGAACTATGCTTCCATTTTCCAGAAAAACATTACAAAAATTACTTCTATTTATTTCTCTTTTTCATTTACTCTTAGCTTTTAAGACATTGATTGCCTTATTGAGTGTATTTATTCTATTAATTACTAAAACAAACAACTTCTTTTTTGTGTCAAACGCTCGTTCAACAATATTCTCAATATATATTTTTTTCTTATAAAAAGCTATTTTCCTTTTAGAAATCTTTACATTTTTTAATAAATTTGAAACAACTCTGTTATAAAACATGCGCTTCCTGATTTGCGCAAACTGATTCGTACGTCTATTATTATAGACAATTTGATCACCACTTAGTTGGGAAACGTTTTTCTTTTTTCTCTGATTTCTCCTTGTAGATACTGACAAGTGTTTTTCATTTTTCATTTTCCATATTATTCAAACTTTTTTTTCTTTGAGTTAATTTCTTTATAAAATCCTTGGTTGTCTTACCAGGAGCACTCTTCTTTCTGTCCGTACTTTGTTGATTACGTAAATCTTCTAATTGTTTTTTCTTGGGAAAGTAAGTCTGTTTATATTTTTTTCTTTTTTCATTCTTGTTCGGCATGTTGATTTTTCTTTCTGTAGAAAATTACAATCTGTTGTGAAGAAAGAAAAAAAATGTTATAGACCACTACTAACATACTACATAGAAATTATAACCACTAAATAATGTAAAAACTGGTTCACTTTATAAGTAAAATTAAGGCATAGCAACAGTCTCTGAACAGAGTAGGAAATCATGTAGTGAGTGGGGTTTCTGACTTTATGGCAATTCATTTCTGTTTCAACATTATAGAATTATTTGCTGAGAATAATATTTCAGGGTTAAGAACAGTACAGTGGTTTTCAGGCAGTGTAGGGGGTCATAGTGGGATTAATATTTCTGAACCTAAACCCTAACACACTTCATCAGAATATCTATTCTCATTTTTATTAAACACATCAATGATCCAAATTATTACAATAATACAAAAAGACTCACTCAAATAATTTTTAATTATAAATTATAAACTTATTCATCAAACATTTTGTATTGCAATAAAACTTCCAACATGACTTCGTCCGGTATTTCATTTTCATCAAATACAAAATTTACATCTTCAACTTCAAAATCTTCTACTGCTTCCACAAAAACACTGTCCAAACTCTCATCAAAGAAATCTTCATTTTCAGTATCAATTTCCTCTGGAAAAGGTCCATCTTTGACATCCTCTATTAATTCGCATGAGATCTCAAAATTCAAAGCAACGTTCTCTTAATGCTCTTCCATTGCACCAATATGATAATGTTGCTGGTCCTTGCAAAAAAATATAAACACTTAATTATATCATTTTCACTAATAGATAATAAAAAACTACCTTTATCAATTTTATAAGTACATATATTCCCATACTTTTAAACACACTAACTACGCAAATTAATCTGCCAACTTCCTCTTAAATGAAAACAGACTCACACTGTGATCTTAGACACATAACACTATCCCTTGCAATTTAGTAACATAATTACTACAGTCAAAGGGGGTCTTACTGTGAGTGTTGGTTCAGGGTTTTCAGGACTGTAGAACTGTTGAAAGAGTTTATAATTTGTTTCTAGGGATGGAATTTCTGGGTTTAGTACAATGAACTGTTTTTCAAGCTGAGTAGAGAGTGAAGGTGGGACTCAAAATGTACAAATGAAAATTCACGGAAATGTTTACTACTTGCTACAGAGATAGTTGCTTTTGCATTTCAACAGCACACCCAGCATCTAAATTGCACAGCATGAACACAATTTGAAAATTAAGAGGCCTGAGATACATACTGCATTGAACTTTCTACAACTATCTCTCCTAAATCATGACACAGTCCATGGTTTACGTGATTTAGCACACAGAGGGACAGATAGTAGAAACAGAGAGAAAATGGTACAAGCAGTGGATATGAGACTACAGACAGAGAGGGAAAAGTTTTAACATAGTAGCACTGTCTAATACACACCAGCAACCATATCATAATAGACCAGTGCAAATGCCTATGAAAGGGTGCAGACAGATGGTATAGGCACAGATAGAGAAATGGTGCAGATAAAAAATGAAATAACGCAGGCAGAGACTAAACTGCTACAGACAGATGATAGATGGTGCAGGGCTGCAAGCAGAGGAACAGATGGAGCAGTCACAAAAAAGATGGTGCAGAGAGACGGTGGGATGGTATGAGCACAGACACACATAGTGCAAGCAGACACAGACATGCTACACACAGAGGATAAAATGGTACAACAGAGAAGAAATGCTGGAAACAGACACTGAAATGTTACATGCAGAGGCTAAATTGAGCACACAGAGCCAGAGATAGAGAAGACAGAGAGAAAATAATACAAGCAGAGGGTGAGAAACTACAGACAGAGAGGGCAAAGATTTATCATGGTAGCACTGTGTAACACACACTAGCAGCCATATCATAATAGGCCTCTGCAAATGCACATGAAAGGGTGCAGACAGATGGTACAGGCAGAGGTAGAGAGATGATGCAGATAAAAAATGAAATAACGCAGGCAGAGACTAAACTGTTACAGGAAGAGGATAGATGATGCAGAGCTGCAAGCAGAGGAACACATGGAGCAGTCACAAAAAACATGGTGCCGAGAGAGGGTGAAATGGTATGAGCACATACATAAATAGTGCAAGCAGACGCAGACACAGACATGGTACACACAGAAGATAAAATGGTAAAACACAGAAGAAATGCTGGAAACAGTGAGAGAAATTTTTCTTATTATCCTATCCCCTTTACAAATTAGCAACTCACCTTTATAAATGGTTTTGAAGATTCAAAACACTCTCAATCACACTCCAGAATCTTTGATTTGAGCACCAAACACTAAAAAAACACTAAGCTTCACTCACAGTGTGATCTTAGACACATGGCCAGGATGTTACATGTAATCTACCATGTTTGTCTCTGCTTCCACTATGTGTGTCTGTGCTCATACTATCTCACTGTCTCTCTGCACCATCTTTACAGATTAAAGAAAAACGTGCAAATATAATTCTTTCTTTCACCTAGACACTCTTTGATCCTGGTCAAAATAGTCTGAGGGTTATACTAGAAAAGTAGGCGCATTCTGTTAGTTAGGCCCTTCTGGGCATGTGTGAAGTCGAGTATGTTAAACATAGTTTGTCTCCAGACAGGCTACAAGGACAGTTAGCAGAAAGGTAGGAGAGAGCACATGGGAAAGAAAATGGCTGCCAGAAATACAAAATGGCTTCCAGCTCATGCCAACAAATCTGTCTAATATTCAACACATGGGCTGTGTTCTCTGTCTTAAAGAAATGACTGTGATAAATGGTTTTAGTAAAATGAGCACTTTTAAAGTTTTTCATCAGGATTTTACATGTAATCTACCATGTCTGTGTCTGCTTGCACTATCTGTGTCTGTGCTCATACCATCTCACCGTCTCTACTGGCAAAAAACAGACCATATATATATAAGCAAGACATAACATTCCTTTTTCATTTCAACAGCACACCCTGGATCTTTATTGCACAGCATAGAGCCTATTTGGGAACTAAGAGGCCTGACAGACATGCTGCCTAAGATTCTCTAGCAGTACATATCCTAAAGCCTAACTGACTTCAAAAATACATGTATTCCCATATTTTTAAACACATCAACTAAGCAAATTATTCACCCAGATTCATTAAAAATCAAGCTTGACTTACAGTGTGATCTTAGACACATGACCAGGATGTTACATGTAATCTACCATGTCTGTCTCTGCTTGCACTATGTGTGTCTGTGCTCCTACCATCTCACTGTCTCTCTGCACCATCTTTACAGATTAAAGAAAAACGTGCAAATATAATTCTCTCTTTCACCCACACACTCTTTGTGAACCTGGTCAAAATAGTCTGAGATTTTTACTAGAGAAGTAGGTGCATTCTGTTAGTTAGGCCCTTCTGGGCATGTGTGAAGTAGAATATGTTAAACATAGTTTGTCTCTAGACAGGCTACAAGGACAGTTAACAGCAAGGTAGGAGAGAGCACATGGGAAATAAAATGACTGCCAGAAATACAAAATGGCTTCCAGCTTTTTTTTATATTTTAAGACCTTTATTATTTGAAATGTACAGTACACAGCATCGGCTTACAACCCGTCAGGGCCAGCTGCGAAAGGTCGAAATCATATCACGTGCATTAGATGAACACAGCCACTAGGCCGACAACCCTGGGGTTCGGCGGCGTATAACAAACTGAATCAGTATTGCACAATCGTACAAACAGTTGGCAATGCAAAAAAATCAAAAATAGGTGTAGGCCTGTAGGTTTTTTATTTTCTCGCTCATATGCAGATACGTAAACACAGAGCTATGCTAGCGCTCATCTGCAACATTTGGTGAGTCGTGGCCCGCTGTAACACATGTAGGTCGTAAGGAAAAATGTCAGATTAGCTCGCCCTCAAGGAGGGCGCGGGATAGCATCAAGGAGAGATGAGGCTGCTCAGCTTCTCAAGTGCTTTGGTTAGCGGGTAACTATACACCGTATCTGACCTGATGGGAGTGTCTGGTGTCCGTAGTGGCGTTCGGGTAGGATCACCTCGGCCCTGGCAGTTATTCTCAAAGGCCCCATGATGTAGCGTGTACGATAATCGACGTTGAAGGGTTTGGTCCAGGGGAAGGTGGGACCAGTAGGTCAATAACGTTTATAACAGTAACTTGGGAAATACAAATGAAAGGGGAAGAGGGGAGTGGGATGGAAGTGGCCATGTGGCAGGGGAGGGGGGTGTGGTGCCAATGTGTCAGTAGCTGGTCAGTAGGCGGGGTAGCCCGGAGGGCGCATCAGGTGGCCGCCTGTATGTCAAGCACATAAGGGAGGATTTCCACCGCAGAGGCAAGTCAGTTGCAGCAGGATAGTGCTGTTCATGAGGTAGTAGGTGGTAGGACCCCTGGTTATAGTAAAGTGCGTGGCGACGCGGGCGCGGGAGGGGCAAGACACTCGTCATTGCAGGACAGCTGGGTATGTGGCATACAGTAACCAAGACCTGGGAGTCATGGAGGCAGCGATCAGTGCAGCATAGGTTATATAGCAATATTGCGTGAGGACTGGAGAGGGGGGAAAAGGAATAGGGGGAATCAGCTGGGTGCAATCGCGCTTCGTGTTGCCTATCGCAATGCGGGGAAGTGGGGGTAGCTTACATCTCATCACGTGATCCCCTGCTCCACACATTTCTGTTGAAAGGACTGGAGGATATCGTCCCAGTGTTGTGCAATTGGAAATTTCCTAAGGCCCACCGTTTCCTCTCGTCGCAGGGCAGCGCTCTCCGCTCGTGCCCAGTTTACCAACGATAGGCTCCAGTGCCGGATATGCGGGGTGGTGTCGGCCTTCCACCCCTTGGTGAGCATTCGTTTGGCCGTGATGAGTCCGAGATCCCAGTACCGGGCCTGGACTTTATTCAGCCGCGTACGCTTGTATAGTCCCAATATGCAGGCCTCCCAAGTTTTTGGCACTTGTTCGTCTGTGCAATGTGTCAGTAGCGTGGTCACCCCCTCCCAGTATTGTTGAAGGGAAGGACAGCGCCAAAGCATGTGCAGGAAGTCTGCTCCTATCTGGGAGCAGCGGTTGCAGGCGGTATCTGTGACCGAGAAATATCTATTTATCTTGCCCGGAGTGAGGTATGCGCGGTGTAGTATGTAGAGTTGTATAATTTTGAAATGAGGGTTGCGAGGGATATTAACCGGGCCAACCAGAACCATTGCCCACTCCCCATCCGTCCAATCCCGTCCTCTGTCCGTCGCCCATTTCTCCCTCAGTTGCACAGTGGCGGAATGAGTATGGAGAAGAAGAGCTTGCGCTAGCCAGTGGATCATGTGTGTGCCATTACTCATAACATGAAGGTACTGTACAAAATGATGAGTGGGCAACTCAACAGTTATGTCACCCCAGGCGGCAGTCAATGTGCGGATGAGGGACGCGTGTAATAGGAACTGTCCAGCTGGTAGAGATGTGTCATCCGCGAGGGTGGCAAAGGGGAGAAAGGCGCCGTCAGAGTATAGATCCCCCAATGTTTCCACTCCCGCCGCGGTCCAGCTGTCAAGCTTCACAGCCGTCAGTGTCCCTGCCGCTGTCGGGGTACCCACTAGAGGGAGTATCGGGGCATATGGTGTTATAGCCCGCGTTAGGCGTAGGCAGCGGAGGAAGCATCTGCGCGCTACCGCTAGATGTAGTTGTGACGGGCGCGGAGTCCGGGTCAGCGGGTGAAACAACACTTGGACCTGTAACTGGGTCCAGACAGCGGCGTCCGCGGCCGTGTCTCCCAAGTCCTTACCGCCTAGCCATCCTGACACCCACTGTATTTGCGCTGCCAGATAATATAGTTCCAGATTGGGAACAGCTAGTCCTCCCGCTTCAGTTGGCATATATAATTTCGCCAGAGCGATGCATGGCCGGCCCTTGTTCCAGATCAGATCGCGCAATAGGGCTTCGAGGTCTCGAAACACCCGATTGGGGACATATGTTGGAATATTAGCAAAGCAGTATAGTAGTCGTGGCAGGACGACTATTTTCATGGCTTCCAGCTCATGCCAACAAATCTGTCTAATATTCAACACATGGGCTGTATTCTCTATCTTAAAGAAATTACTGTGATAAATGGTTTTAGTAAAATGAGCACTTTTAAAGTTTTTCACCAGGATTTTACATGTAATCTACCATGTCTGTGTCTGCTTGCACTATCTGTGTCTGTGCTCATACCATCTCACCGTCTCTACTGGCAAAAAACAGACCATATATATATATATATATATAAGCAAGACATAACATTTCTTTTTCATTTCAACAGCACACCCTGGATCTTTACTGCACAGCATAGAGCCTATTTGGGAACTAAGAGGCCTGACAGACATGCTGCCTAAGATTCTCTAGCAGTACATATCGTAAAGCCTAACTGACTTCAAGAATACATGTATTTCCATATTTTTAAACACATCAACTAAGCAAATTATTCACCCAGATTCATTTAAAATCAAGCTTGACTCACAGTGTGATCTTAGACACATGACCAGGATGTTACATGTAATCTACCATGTCTGTCTATGCTTGCACTATGTGTGTCTGTGCTCATACCATCTCACCGTCTCTCTGCACCATCTTTACAGATTAAAGAAAAACGTGCAAATATAATTCTTTCTTTCACCCACACACACACTCTCTGTGATCCTGGTCAAAATAGTCTGAGAGTTATACTAGAGAAGTAGGTGCATTCTGTTAGTTAGGCCCTTCTGGGCATGTGTGAAGTGGAGTATGTTAAACATAGTTTGTCTCTAGACAGGCTACAAGGACAGTTAACAGAAAGGTAGGAGAGAGCACATGGGAAAGAAAATGGCTGCCAGATATATGTTATGTTATGTTATGTTATTATTATTTGTAAAGCGCAACAGCTGCCCCAGCAAAGGGGCGTCCTGGCGCTATGAGAAGGCAAACACAACACAACAAAAGTCTGGCGCAGAGAAGAACCTAAATTTAGACAAACAATAAGGTTTTGATAGCGCGTCTAAACTGGAGAAGGTCATCAATTGCCCGAGTCTCAGAAGGGAGGAGGTTCCACCACTTCGCTGCCAGTACTCGAAAGGAGCGGCCGCCAGTTCCACTCAGCCTGAAGCGTGGAACCACTGCCAAGTTCTGGCCCAAAGATCTCAGAGTCCGCAAAGGGACATAAGGAATTAGAAGATTCGCCAGAATACGGGGAGACATACCTTTGAGGATTTTAAATGCCAGGCAGAGAACCTTGAATTTAATCCTCTGAATTACAGGGAGCCAATGAAGCGAGTGCATCGTCTTGGAGACCGAGCACCGTCTAGGCAAACCTACCACTATTCTGGCCGCAGCGTTTTGAACTCGCTGCAGCCGAATGAGTTCAGCCTGATTTATCCCGGCCAAGAGCGAGCTGGCGTAGTCCAGTCGAGACAGTACTGATGTCTGAACCACCAGCTGTCTGGTGGGGGCATCAAAGAATCTCATTATAGGCCTTAGTCCTCTAATAACGCCATAGCAAGAGGCCGCCACCCTCTTGGTATGGCAGATAGAACTAAGTGTTGGATCAAGCCAAACCCCAAGATTTTTTATCTCCGATACCGGAGAGGGGGTCACACCCAGTTCAGAAGGCCACCAGTCGTTGCCCCACAACCCCACTTGCTTGCCTACCACCATGACCTCTGTCTTCTTGGTGTTCAACTGGAGACAGTTAGAGTTCATCCAATTGGCCACTGCCCGTAAGCCGTCCCGGAACCTGAGGGCCTCCACATCAGAGTCCCCACTCAACGTGACCGCCAGCTGCGTGTCATCAGCATATGAGACCATCGTCAGGCCCCATTGCCTGACGACCGCAGCCAGCGGTCTCATGTAAAGATTAAGAAGAGTGGGGCTCAACGAAGACCCCTGTGGGACCCCCAGAGACAACGGGTACGGTTTAGACTTGCCAGGTGGAATCGCAACCTGTCCGTAAGAAAGGATCGAAACCAGCATAGGGCAGAGCCCTTGACTCCTACTTCCTCCAGTCGCTGAAGTAAGATCCTGTGCGATACAGTGTCGAACGCGGCACTCAGATCTAATAATAATAGTGCCGCTGTCCGACCCGCATCAAGCACAGATCGCAGATGTTCGACCATGGAAAGTAGGGCCGTCTCCGTGCTGTGGCCCGCACGGAACCCATTCTGAGTTGGGTCTAAGATGTTAGCTCTGGTAAGATGGTCTGCCAGGATACCGTTCACATGGGCCTCAGCAACTTTTGTGGCCCAGGGAAGCAAGGAGATCGGGCGGTAGTTCTCAGGTTTGAGAGGATCGCGGGTAGCCTTCTTCAATATGGGTGTGACTATGGCCTGCTTCCACCTAGTAGGCACTACACCTGAGGATAATGACAGGTTGATTAAAGACAACACCGGAACCCATTCTGAGTTGGGTCTAAGATGTTAGCTCTGGTAAGATGGTCTGCCAGGATACCGTTCACATGGGCCTCAGCAACTTTTGTGGCCCAGGGAAGCAAGGAGATTGGGCGGTAGTTCTCAGGTTTGAGAGGATCGAGGGTAGCCTTCTTCAATATGGGTGTGACTATGGCCTGCTTCCACCTAGTAGGCACTACACCTGAGGATAATGACAGGTTGATTAAAGACAACACCCGAGTGCTGCATAGCAGCAGCATAGTCCTAAGCTGAGCTGGTTTAAGCGGATCTGCAGGAGAGCCCGACTTAATTTTTAAACTCAAGTGGTCAAAAGCCTCACTTGTTATGGAAGGCAGGGTGTCGAGACACTCACTATCTCTCACGATACACCTGTCTCGCACTAAATTGGACGAGACCATAGGGAAGGTTCGATATATGGCTTGCACCTTCTCGAGAAAAAAAGAGGCCAGACCCTCACAATGGGAATCTGAACATATTTCTACAGCCGTTGTCCTCGTAGCCACTAAGTCCTTTAAAACCTTGAATATAAGTTTCGAGGGGTTAGGGCTATTCAGAAACTCCTGAGCATAATAAGCTGCACAGGCTCTGCATACCGCTCTGTGGTAGATCTTAGTTTTAGCAAAGTAGTGGGCCTTAAGCTCAGGGTCAAACAATATTCTCCAAAGCCGTTCAGCCTGCCTACAGGCTCTTTTAAGGGACGCTAAGGTATCGTCATACCAGGGTCTATGCTCTTTAGAGCCCTGTTTAGACCATACCAAAGGGATCAAAAAGTCCAGAGCGCGAGAAATCCACACACAGAAAGCGTCGTACCCATCATCGACATTAATGACCGGGCCCAGGGGCGCTTTCTCCCAAAAACGATAAAAGTCTTCCAGTTTTAATTTATTCCAACGGCGTTTAAGGATTTTTTTATCCTTAGATATAAAAGGATGATCGGACATAGGGACAACTATCTTCACCAGCATATGATCGGTCCAAATCATCTGAATGGGACAAAGTATTCTAATACCCTCTAAGTTGGTAAAAAATGGGTCAAGTATGTGGCCATCTCGATGAGTAGGAGAGGTCACCAGCTGGGAAAACTGCAAGGCCTCTAGATCGGCAGAAAAACTCCGAATAGCGGGCAAAGATAAACAGTGCAAATGGAGATTGAGGTCACCAAGGACATTAAAATTCGCACATCCTAGTGCCTCCGTACTAATTAGATCCGGGAGAGCAGCCCTAAAGGCAGCATCGCAGCCCGGAGGGCGGTAAATTAAAAGGCCCGAAAAGGTGAAGTGATGATTAAACGAAATTTTAAACAGAGCACATTCACATCCGGGAAGTTTAAGGGCTTTCCATTCACAACTTAACAGCCATCGCAATTCCCCCTCCTCTCGTACCCCGATTAAGCGTAAAGATAGCATAGTCAGGGGGAAAAGCGAGGTTCAGTATGGAGGAGTCCGAGTCCTGCAGCCACGTTTCGGTCATAAAAAGAGCGTCAGGTGCCTCTGTTTTAAGGAGATCATATATCTCCTGATAATGTTTTACCAGTGACCTGACATTCAAATTCCAGATGTCAAGATCCCGCTTCTGTGGCATGTGTTTCTGCCCAGATGGTAAATTCAAGGAACGAATGCGCGACGGAGTGTCCAATGCCCAAACGCCACAGGTGCAACGATAGGGGCCACAAGTCGGGGCCACTGGGGGGAGATCACAGACAGTGCACAATCCCCGAATGGCCAACAGCTCTTCCCTTTGATACCTAATTATAGGTGATGGCATAATGGTAGGAAGGGGCATAGAGTCCAGCCACGACCCGCGATGCCTTAGCGCAGACGGGCAGGACTCTGGCGCGACTGGCGGGTCAGGGAGCTTTAAATAGGCGTCCCTCCACTCAGCTGGAGCGCTAGAACGCTCATCAGTGACAGCCCCGGAGAGTGAACACCACTCCAAGATGGTGCCCAAAGAGTGCACACCACTCCAAGATGGCGCCCAAAGAGTGAACACCACTCCAAGATGGCGCCCAAAGAGTGAACACCACTCCAAAATGGCGCCCAAAGAGAATCCCACCCCAGGAACCTGACCCGCCTAAACAGCGGTGAGGAGCCGATTAAAGTGCAGGTAAGGGGGGGTAGAATGAGTCCCGTTAAAACCAGGGGAAAATGCAACAAAAATGAACTCAAATAGATACCAGGTTAATTAAAATAGTAGCGAGTCACAGTGAGGCGCAAAGCGCAATGAAGCGCGCGAATACCTTCTCAGGGAAGACCACAGGGCAGGTCGCCTTAAATAGGCGTCCCTCCACTCAGCTGGAGCGCTAGAACGCTCATCAGTGACAGTCCCGGAGAGTGAACACCACTCCAAGATGGCGCCCAAAGAGTGCACACCACTCCAAGATGGCGCCCAAAGAGTGAACACCACTCCAAGATGGCGCCCAAAGAGTGAACACCACTCCAAGATGGCGCCCAAAGAGAATCCCACCCCAGGAACCGGACCCGCCTAAACAGCGGTGAGGAGCCGATTAAAGTACAGGTAAGGGGGGGTAGAATGAGTCCCGTTAAAACCAGGGGAAAATGCAACAAAAATGAACTCAAATAGATACCAGATTAATTAAAATAGTAGCGAGGCACAGTGAGGCGCAAAGCGCAATGCAGCGCGCGAATACCTTCTCAGGGAAGACCACAGGGCAGGTCGCCTTAAATAGGCGTCCCTCCACTCAGCTGGAGCGCTAGAACGCTCATCAGTGAAAGCCCCGGAGAGTGAACACCACTCCAAGATGGCGCCCAAAGAGTGCACACCACTCCAAGATGGCGCCCAAAGAGTGAACACCACTCCAAGATGGCGCCCAAAGAGTGAACACCACTCCAATATGGCGCCCAAAGAGAATCCCACCCCAGGAACCGGACCCGCCTAAACAGCGGTGAGGAGCCGATTAAAGTGCAGGTAAGGGGGGGTAGAATGAGTCCCGTTAAAACCAGGGGAAAATGCAACAAAAATTAACTCAAATAGATACCAGGTTAATTAAAATAGTAGCGAGGCACAGTGAGGCGCAAAGCGCAATGCAGCGCGCGAATATCTTCTCAGGGAAGACCACAGGGCAGGTCGCCTTAAATAGGCGTCCCTCCACTCAGCTGGAGCGCTAGAACGCTCATCAGTGAAAGCCCCGGAGAGTGAACACCACTCCAAGATGGCGCCCAAAGAGTGCACACCACTCCAAGATGGCGCCCAAAGAGTGAACACCACTCCAAGATGGCGCCCAATATACAAAATGGCTTTCAGCTCATGCCAACAAATCTGTCTTATATTCAACACATGGGCTGTGTTCTCTGTCTTAAAGAAATTACTGTGATAAATGGTTTTAGTAAAATGAGCACTTTTAAAGTTTTTCACCGGGATTTTACATGTAATCTACCATGTCTGTGTCTGCTTGCACTATCTGTGTCTGTGCTCATACCATCTCACCGTCTCTACTGGCAAAAAACAGACCATATATATATAAGCAAGACATAACATTCCTTTTTCATTTCAACAGCACACCCTGGATCTTTACTGCACAGCATAGAGCCTATTTGATAACTAAGAGTCCTGACAAACATGCTGCCTAAGATTCTCTAACAGTACATATCCTAAAGCCTAACTGACTTCAAGAATACATGTATTCCCTTTTTTTTAAACACATCAACTAAGCAAATTATTCACCCAGATTCATTTAAAATCAAGCTTCACTCACAGTGTGATCTTAGACACATGACCAGGATGTTACATGTAATCTACCATGTCTGTCTCTGCTTGCACTATGTGTGTCTGTGCTCATACCATCTCGCCGTCTCTCTGCACCATCTTTACAGATTAAAGAAAAATGTGCAAATATAATTCTTTCTTTCACCCAGACACTCTCTGTGATCCTGGTCAAAATAGGCTGAGAGTTATACTAGAGAAGTAGGTGCATTCTGTTAGTTAGGCCCTTCTGGGCATGTGAGAAGTGGAATATGTTAAACATAGTTTGTCTCTAGACAGCCTACAAGGACAGTTAACAGAAAGATAGGAGAGAGCACATGGGAAATAAAATGACTGCCAGAAATACAAAATGCCTTCCAGCTCATGCCAACAAATCTGTCTAATATTCAACACATGGGCTGTGTTCTCTATCTTAAAGAAATGACTGTGATAAATGGTTTTAGTAAAATGAGCACTTTTATAGTTTTTCACCAGGATTTTACATGTAATCTACCATGTATGTGTCTGCTTGCACTATCTGTGTCTGTGCTCATACCATCTCACCGTCTCTACTGGCAAAAAACAGACCATATATATAAGCAAGACATGACATTCCTTTTTCATTTCACCAGCACACCCTGGATCTTTATTGCACAGTATAGAGCCTATTTGGGAACTAAGAAGCCTGACAGACATGCTGCCTAAGATTCTCTAGCAGTACATATCCTAAAGCCTAACTGACTTCAAGAATACATGTATGTAAGCAAATTATTCACCCAGATTCATTTAAAATCAAGCTTCACTCACAGTGTGATCTTAGACACATGACAGTATAGCTTGCAAATCAGTAAAATAATTACTATCTGCTCTTAAAACATTTTCTATGGCATTTCTACAGTATACCAAAAATGGTTACAAAACTACAAGGTGACAATCTGAAAATTCTAACAGTTGTAAGGAAGAAAAAGAGGGAAAAATTAAAGAGAACAAATACATGAAAAAGTGATAACTGAGATGAAATGAGGAAGTCAAGAAAGAGAGTTGACGGAAAGAAAGTGAGGAAGGAGAATAAGGAAAAAGTACTGAGAGTGAATGAAAAGCAGTAACAGTGAGGGATTAGATATCAGGATGAGGGAAGAGGAGTAAGGAAAAAAACATAATAAGAGAAAGTAAAAAGTAGTAAGTGAGAGGAAATCATGTATAGAAAGAGAGAGGAAAGAAAAGGAAGAGTAGTGAAAAGAAAAGAAAACAGTGAGAGAGAAAAAATAAGGACAGTGACAGACTGTGAGGGAGTGAAACAGTTATAGCGACTAAGGCATAATAAAAGGAGAAATGCAGTGAAAAAGAGTTAGAGGCTCACCTTTAAAAATGCTTTTGAAGATTAAGAACAGTGGCAGTCACAAACCAGATTTTCTTATGCAGAATCTCTGAATAATGCAGCCTCAGAATAATGGCACAGATTCCCTCTCATTTTAGACCCATATTCATGTACATAACCAATCAAATTTCTTCCCACACAAATTCAAAATCAAACTAACATTTCAATTGGTTCTACTTTTCAATATTTTCAAAGTCACATAAACTTCAACCATCCCCCTCTGCCCTCTCTGCCTGTTACCATGGTAACACCTCATACTGCACCTGGCTGAAGACACAGGTCAGAAGTTCATATCTCAATGTTGCAAATAAAACCAGCAAGGCTGTTTAACCTTCAAATACACCTGCTTATCCACTGCTTTGTCAGTATTGATGATTTTTTCTCAACCAATAGCATTTTTCCTTTAAAAAAAACATTAGCATGCACCCTAGTTTTCAATCTTGAAATGTAAGAAACAACCAATCATGTCTAGTTTTTCAAGTGCACTGAACCTCATCCACATTTTTTTCTAAACTCTCAGCTTCTAACTGCCATTTCACTTCCAGAGCCCATCTGAGTACTACTGGATCTGCCTTCAAAATGCTAAAAGTTTGGGTTATAGGACACAGCTATATATACTGGAGTAAAAGGTATACAGCAAATAGATGCTTTCTCAACCTTGATTTACCAAATGTGGATATTATGTGGATTGGCCAGAGAGGATTAAAATGTCACCAATTGATGCCATTGGTAAAATCCTTTTTACATCTGCCACACCCTGACCTCATTATTGTGCACTGTGGTGGAAATGACCTGGGCACTTTGACTGGGGTAGGTCTGGAAATGCTTTTAAAGGACACCTTTGGGCAATTGATGTCACTTTTTCCACAAACTGCCTTTGTATATTCAAATATATGCCAAAGACAAAAATGGAATTGGTCCAACCAATATTGTCCACAGATTGAGAAAGCAAGGAAACATGTGAATAAGTCTGTTTCTGCTTTCCTCAGAGACTATGGAATGGGTTCTATATACCACAACAACTTGCGTTACAACATGCAAGGCATTTATAGAGGAGACGGTGTACATTTCACAGATGACGGGAACAGAGTCTTTCTTTTGAATTTACGACTCTGCATTGGTACTTACTTGTAGGTACCAAAAACACTTTATAAACACAATGGCTCTTTTTAGAGCCAACCAACATCTAAACTCTCAAACATGTTATTTAACTATATTTTTTTGTGTTTGTTTGTCAACATGCGCGCACCTCGTGGTATTTTTTTTTGATTTTTTTTTTTTGCCCGTTGAATTCCTTCAGGGACCCCCTGAGAAATCCTAGGGGGTCAGGGAGTCTCTACCTTGCCCCCTTTCCACGATCTCCACTATAGTTTTCCACACTCACCGCACCCTTGTCCAGCACCTCAGCAACATCGGTATCCAAGAGAAGGCACTGGAGTGGATCATCTCGTTCCTCGCCGGAAGAACACAAAGAGTCTGCCTCCCCCCGTTTCGCTCCGAGGCCACCAAAGTCATCTGCGGCGTCCCGCAAGGATCTTCACTCAGCCCCACCCTCTTCAACATCTACATGAAACCTCTTGCAGCCATCGCACGCCAGCACAACCTCAACATCATCTCTTACGCCGATGACACCCAGCTGATCCTCTCCCTCACCAGAGACCCCGACACCGCCAGAACCTGCCTACACGAAGGGATGAAAGACGTCGCCGAGTGGATGAAGGACAGCCGCCTGAAACTGAACTCGGACAAGACGGAAGTCCTCATCCTGGGATCTTCGCCCTCCGCCTGGGACGACTCCTGGTGGCCCCCAGCCCTGGGCACCGCACCCAAGCCAACCGACCACGCACGCAACCTGGGCTTCATCCTGGACCCCTCCCTCTCGATGACCAGACAAGTCAACGCCGTCTCCTCATCGTGCTTCAACACCCTGCATATGCTTCGCAAGATCTTCCGCTGGATCCCGACAGAGACCAGGAAGACTGTCACCCAGGCACTCGTCACCAGCCGACTGGACTACGGAAACGCCCTCTACGCCGGAACCACAGCCAAGCTACAGAAAAGACTCCAGCGCATCCAGAACGCCTCCGCCCGACTCATCCTGGATGTCCCCCGACGCAGCCACATCTCCAGCCACCTGAGGAACCTGCACTGGCTCCCCGTCGACAAGAGGATCACGTTCCGGCTCCTCACCCACGCACATAAGTCTCTCCGCGACCTGGGCCCCAAGTACCTCAACGACCGCCTGACCTTCTACACGCCCACCCGCCAGCTACGGTCCACCAGCCTCGCCCTCGCAGCCGTACCACGCATCTGAAGAGCCACCGCCGGAGGAAGATCCTTCTCTTTCCTGGCTGCCAAAACTTGGAACTCCCTCCCCATCCACCTTCGGCTAACCCAGGACCATCTCGCCTTCAGGAAACAACTCAAGACCTGGCTGTTCGAGCAGTAGCATACCCCTCCCCCCAAGCGCCTTGAGACCCTCCCGGGTGAGTAGTGCGCTATACAAATGGCATGATTGATTGATTGACACTCTTGTAAATCGAGGTGCGCGACCGGGTGCGCACACCTCGCAACTTTTTAGAAAGAAAACAAATATTTTTTGGGCCTTGGGGGTCCTTAATGGACCCCCTGAGAAAACCTAGTGGTCAGGTAGTCTCTACCTTGCCCCATTTCCACGATCTCCACTATAGTTTTTCACACTCTTGTAAATCGAGGTGTGCGACCGGGTGCGCGCACCTTGCAACTTTTTAGGAAAAAAATGGTTTTTTTGGCCTTGGGGGTCCTTAATGGACCCCCTGAGAAAACCTAGGGGGTCAGGGAGTCTCTACCTTGCCCCCTTTCCACGATCTCCACTATAGTTTCTCACACACTTATAAATCGAGGTGCGCGACTAGGTGCGCGCACCTCGCAACTTTTCAGAAAAAAAATGGGTTTTTTGGCCTTGGGGATCCTTAATGGACCCCCTGAGAAAACCTATGGAAGCAGGGAGTCTCCACGCTGCCCCCTTTCCACGTTCTGCCCCTTTGTTCTCTACAATATGTTGACTCGCACTGACAAACTGGCGGTCAACACCTCCTGATTGCCTCCGAATCGAATGTTGACAGACGTCAAACAGCAAATCGGAATTCCGCTTGCGCGCACCAGTGCACGCACCCGTGCGCGCTTATAGATATACAATTGATTTCAACTTTAAATTTCTCAGCAGCTACTTGAGGGATTTACACCATATAAAGAAAAGCGTAATCTGCGAACTGGACTCTAACTTTTTGTAAAATTTCTTATAATTCCATTCAGCCGTTCGGGCTGTGGCTGTGTCTAATCATCCTATGGAAAATAACATGGGGAAAACACATTTTGGGACCCCCCTTTTATCTCAGCCCCCACTTGAGGAATCCCCCCAAACTTTCAGGGAAGGAGCGGAGCGGAGCGGGCCATCTTCTTTGAGAAATTCGCAAAGATTCGTTCACCGGCGCTAAAGTTATTCCCAATAGAATGTTGCGGATTTCCAATGGAAACTAGGTCCTAACTGTAACTACCTACTGGCGACCGCCAGTAGGTAATATATATATATACCTAAATGTAGTCGAAACGCGTAGGCCGTCCTGTTGCTAATGCACATGGAGTTTTTGGAAAAATAAAGAAATTGAACTTATCTGCTGCTGTGGTGCCGTGACTTCTGTGTAAACTACGTGAACCCAGGGGACTCGAGGTGATATATATATATATATATATATATACATATATATATATATATGTGTGTGTGTGTGTGTGTTACCCAGTGGCAGCCCACTCTGGGGCTGCATTACATAAGTGGATGGGGGCATGCAAACGCCTTGCGGGAGCCATTATAGTTCCCAGGAAGCCCACCACTGGGGCTAAAATATGCATAAAAGGGGAGAGGGAACACATCGTCACCTTCCTGAGCCTTCAAAGGCCCAGGCACCTCATCCCCCAGAGTCGATATCTATAATTAAAGGGGAGGAGAGTCATGTGGCCTTCTATCCCAAGCTTTCAAAGGCCACAGAGGCCTCATCCCCTAGGTCTGATGTCTTTATTTGAAAGGAAGGGGAGCTGCACAGCCCACCTCCGTGAGCCATTATAGGCCCTGGGGAGCCCATCCTCTGGGGCTTGCTCAGTTGCGGTATCTTGGAGTTCCATAACCTTCTAAAGGAACTCGGCCTTCAGCCTTGTTTCTTTATATGGTTATGGAACTCCTTGGTGACTTGCAACGTTCTTATAATGTACGGCAGGGTGTACTTTATCTGTTATATAATACCTACATATATTGACATACATATATATGTGTGTGTATTTATTATGTATACATATATGTGTAATATGAAATAAATACCTACATTTTTTTATATTTAGATTAATATAAAAAAGCATTTGTTGTTTTTTGGGATTTCTTTTTCCTTTTGGGCTATAACTGAAATAAAATACATATGTACATGTACACAGACATACCCACACATCTAGAGCTAACTATTATATACAAATATATAGACTGTACTAGTATTTGAGATGTCATCAGTGATGTCATAGAAAATGCCATGAGTGATGTAATATGTGAGGTCATAAGCAGTGCATTGTGGAGATGCCCCATAGCGTAGGTGTAGGGCACTAGAATGCCTCCTGGAGAGATTTCTCAACACTGACGGTCATGGCAGGTTGCAACTGTTTGAGAAGCTGCTGCTTGAGTAGAAAATCTACTCGAGTGGAAGAAAGGAGTAGCGCCCTCTGGTGAGCCACCTGCGCTAAAAACCCATGTGAGCCCCGCAACATGTCAAATTCCACCTACTCGTGGAACTTCATGGAATCTCGTTGACTGACGTTTTATGTAACTCCGTGGAATTCTGCAGAGTAACTCTCCATGAGTTCTGGTCACCCCAAGCATTTATAAGTAGTCACTCACAAAAATGTTTTTGAAGGTGGTATGAGTTTGTGCGGGAGGAGATTGAGTATAGTCCTTCGAAGTTGTAGGTTTTCTGCTATTGGTGATGCTTTTTACTGTCGTAGGACAAGGAAAGTGTTGTCTTTGTTTATTGCTATCGTCCTCCAAAAGGCATAGAAGATATTTTGTTGGGTCTGTTTGTGTGGTTGGTGGTGAAACTGGTTGGAGCTGAGAGGATGGCCTTTAGATTTGTGTCTGAAATGTAGGCTTGCTGGGCAAGGCGATGTGAGGTTATGAAGAGTGTTGTGGAGTTGTTTTCTTTTGCGAATGTTGAAGGTGGAAGTTGTATGGGTGAGGGGTGGTAGTGGGGCACGAAGATCATGTTTTCTGGCTGACTTCTGCTATATATGATAGGCGAGTGAATGAATTTTATTGTGTGTTTGTTAATTACAAGATTGCTGTCTTTGTTGTTTGGAAGGTGTGAGGTAGAGATGGGTTTGAATGTGCGCTATTTATGCTGGCTTTCAGAGCAGAGTGGAAGCATGTCGATTTTGGAGTGTTTTTGAATGTGTGAGATTTTTTTCAAATAAATTATGTATATATGATTTGTTTTGTTTTGGTGGGGTGGTATTTTGGTAGTGGCTTGAGGAATATGATTTGAATGTGAAGGACTGGTGAGTTGTGGATGTTGAAGGAGAGGGTTTGTGGCATTGGATGTGGTCTGTCGGCTAAACTGCCGACTTTGGTGCTGGAAACCAGGGTTCGAGCCTCGAGGTCGTGTCCACATCCTGGGATTCTGGGCAAATCACTTATTCTCCCTGTGCCTGAATGTGTAATGTAAATACGGTGCTCATGTAAAGCGCTCCAATACCTTCTGGTTGAGTTTGCGCTATATTAATATGCAAAAGAAAAACGTAAACAGAGGTTTGGAGGGATGGTTGTAGGCCGAGTAAGGGGATGATTTTGCCTTATTGGGGGAGGCAGGTGTTGAAAAAATAGATAAGTATAAATACGGGGACCCCCTCTCAAGTTACTTTTAGCCAGGGAAAAGAGGGGAAAATATCAAACACAATGAATAAAGATTTCCCCTGTGGCTATCTCAATTCTACCATAAACCTAGGTTCATACTAGGAATGACCTGTCCTGCACCATGTATTAACAACAAGTATGCTGTGCATTTATCAAATTTTATTTATTTTTTCATAGTTATATCACAAAAGACTTTTTTTAAATTAATAAACTTTTTTCTTCTTTTTTATACATCATGATTTCTTATTTCTCTAAGTCATTATATTATTTCAAACAATTTATATACATATAAAAACAGTTATTTCATCATCAAAATACAGTTGTATTATTTTATCCAATACCACTATTTTTCCAAAATCATGAAAACCTTAGATATCCACACCTAAATCACATGCATCACTCATACATTCATACCCTCACATACAAACATTCAGACAACCAACTATTCCCATTACACTGGAAGGCTGACAGAGAAAACAAACTCTGACTGAGTAACCACAGAGTATTATATGGGATCACACGCCAGGTCGACGCGCGTTTCGGTGGGCTTGTACCACCTTTCTCAGGACCTCCACAGAATCCCTTTCTGTTTTTAG
Source organism: Lissotriton helveticus (assembly GCF_964261635.1). Lineage (NCBI taxonomy): Eukaryota > Metazoa > Chordata > Amphibia > Caudata > Salamandridae > Lissotriton > Lissotriton helveticus. The sequence continues at coordinate 1,923,117,811 of NC_136063.1, forward strand.
GTGGAAACAGGATATTCCATAATTAATGTGGTAAAAGAAACACTTCTTTTTCTGGCGTTTCTCGAGTGAATCCGCGACTATGGACGGACGTACTAGCAGATAAGGAAAACTCTAAATAAAGGGGAAATCTTTTCTTCCTTCACCAAGACTTTGTGATGAAGATAGATAGGAAAACGAAGGCATATCGTTTTACAAGTTAAAGAAAAAGAAGTGTTTGAAGATACACATTAAGAAACTGGTATATTGAAAGTCCCCTCGAGAATAGCCCTTACTACATGACTACGTGCATGTTAATTTGGAGCGGAGTGAGAAATTTGGTACTCCGGAAAAAACAACGTGATTCTTTTACCACATTAATTATGGAATATCCTGTTTCCACCTAAAAACAGAAAGGGATTCTGTGGAGGTCCTGAGGAAGGTGGTACAAGCCCACCGAAACGCGCGTCGACCTGGCGTGTGATCCCATATAATACTCTGTGGTTACTCAGTCAGAGTTTGTTTTCTCTGTCAGCCTTCCAGTGTAATGGGAATAGTTGGTTGTCTGAATGTTTGTATGTGAGGGTATGAATGTATGAGTGATGCATGTGATTTAGGTGTGGATATCTAAGGTTTTCATGATTTTGGAAAAATAGTGGTATTGGATAAAATAATACAACTGTATTTTGATGATGAAATAACTGTTTTTATATGTATATAAATTGTTTGAAATAATATAATGACTTAGAGAAATAAGAAATCATGATGTATAAAAAAGAAGAAAAAAGTTTATTAATTTAAAAAAAGTCTTTTGTGATATAACTATGAAAAAATAAATAAAATTTGATAAATGCACAGCATACTTGTTGTTAATACATGGTGCAGGACAGGTCATTCCTAGTATGAACCTAGGTTTATGGTAGAATTGAGATAGCCACAGGGGAAATCTTTATTCATTGTGGTTGAAAAAATAGATGTCATTGGTTTTGTATGCCATGAAGAAGAGGGTTGTGTGGTGAAGGGGTATCATAGAGGGTTGAAGAAAGGGTTGAAGGGGTGGTAAGGGCAATTTTAAAAGTAGGTCTAGGGTACTGGAAGGATTTTTTGGGGAAAGGGTAGGTGTTTGTGAAATTGAAAGTATGTGCTTTGTGGGTTATTGGTACATTAGCAAAATGTGTTTTTATTTTTTTGTAATACAGAGTTATGGTTTGTGTAGGAATGTGTTGATGTGTGGCTAGAAGGGTATGTAAGAGTTTGTTATCAGTGGATAGAGTTTTGTGAGAGGAGTGACCTTATTTATTGGCAGAGAGGGGTGTGTGCTTGTGTGTGTTGCTCAAATATGAATACACCTTGAAAGAATTAAAGACAAGAGACGTTTGACAAAACAGGAACAGATGGTTTAATTAAACGCAGCGACCAAGATAGCAGCCAACAGAGTCGGACTCTGAAGACTGTCTCAAAGTACAATGGTTTTGGCCGTCATTTTATACATTTCATGAAGTGTAATAAAACAATTCGTACATTCTTTTAGAACAGGAATCTTGGGCCTGGTCACTGAGACATAATTTGGGTCCTTTGCTAAGAAGCGCAGTCGACCCTGTGTGGACACAATGCGGAGTTATTGGGTTTTTTGTCCCGTTGTCCGACATGGGGAGCGCATGATCACTGTGTTTAGTGTGCATGCTGTGTTCAGATTGGCTGAGTGTTTCTAACTTTGTGTGGCTTCTGACTTTGTGGTGTTTTAGGAACTTGTCCTCTTCGCTCAAATTTGTTTTATTGGGGCCAATCCTCTGAGGCCATTGTAGTGTTGTGGTCTATCTGTGAGATTGATCTGGGTTTTCCTGTTCGGACGTTTGCCTACTGGTTACGTGTCCCACCACCTGTGATCTGACCCTCAGTTGATGTAGGCCTAGGTTGCAGGGCCTGCCTGACCATGTATTTCTGACTTGGGGCTGCAACACCTTTCATAACGCCATCCTTGTGACACCATGGATGCACCATATTAACTGTATGGAGCTCCATGTCGCAGGGATTTAGAAATACACCAGTAATTCTGACGTATCTGTAGGCGCAAAAATGGTGCATTGCTGGAGTGTGTCTAGAAACAGACGCAACTCCAGCAATGTGTCCTTTTACATGGGGCAAGCCCCATGTGAAAGGCACTGCATCACCACTACGCCTGCTGCAAGCAGGGTAAGGATTTGATGCACTGACACAGTAGAAGAGTCGTAATGAAATCTTATAGATTTCACTGCGCCACTTCTACGTGGCTTTCCTGCGTCGGAACACCCACCCTACATACATTAAACGTGTCTCAGGTATAATGTAGTGAAGGGGATTAGAAAGTAACGCACCTGCCTAGATGCGTCACTTTGTAAATATGGCACAGTGTGGCACACTTTTTACCCCGACGCAGCGGCACAAAAAGTGATGCAATGGCGGCTTAAGGACCTCATAAATAAGGCCCGCAGTTTGATCCCGATTCGGCAGATAAAAATTTCCTATCCTCAGCCTGCACTTGAAGCACACAAGCGCAGTGGTACATTGAGGCTATTGTAGCCAGATGCTTAATAGCACCATTAAAAAGGCCATAGAGTGCAACAGATTGCAAAACTGACATCAAAATAGTTTTTTTTTTGAGGAGCAAAGGGAGCACCCTAACTGCAAAATCTCACATTTGTCCCTGGTTCTGAAAATCCTTGCAGCAGAGTTGGAAGTATAGATCCTAGATGATAACTAGTGGTCCCCCTAAGATGCGAACCTGTGCGCCCGAGTAGCCTACGAGGCTTGGAGCGAGCGCACATCAAAATAAATCAGAAGTTGTCTTTATTTTTTCGTTTTTTCCCCAAGGGAAAGCTCACACTTTGTTAAGCGTAGTATATAAATCATTACATGCTGCTTCACCTTTTAACCCGGTGATTCCGAGCTGTCTGATTACAAGTTATACTGGTGAGAGTCTGCAGCTGTTGTATAAGGTAGCACGAAGCATCTTATAAATCCATGTGTGATACATGTGGCAAATACGTTGAGATGCTGTGCTGAAAAAGATCTTAAGAAACAGAAGTGAATGTGCTTATTTATTGATTCAACCCTTCTTTGACAAACCACTTTGTAGAAACTGGACAGTGTGCAAAGTCTAAGTGAAAAGAATGGGTTGTTTTTTAAATGTAACTTTTATATGTGCTTCTGATAAAATGGCTTGTGTGGAAATAAGTGTCCAGGATGCATGATCTAATATAAATAACTGACACAGAGACAAATAGCTCTGTGTTTGTGATTTCCTTCCAAACAAAATAAACCTTATAAAATAGTGCTGTGAGAATTGGGTGGTTCCCATCGCGTTAACAGGCTATGCTCCTGCCATGTAGGCGCTGCTTACCAGTTTACATTTCACGTGTTTTACTTCATCTTGTTTTCTCTAGGAGTGCTTGCTTTTCAAGGTGTGCTTCTGAACTTTCTTAATGCAACATACAGCTCTTGTGAAGTGCATACTGTGTGTACAGTGCCTTTTACATGTCTGGGTGAGCTCAGTATGTCGAGGATGCCCATGACTGGGCACGATTGAGATACCTGTAGTTGAGGCTGAATACAGTGCGAGTTTCTCACAGTGCCTGCCAGTTGGTTGTGGTGCTCACACTACATGATCATCCAATCTTTGGCCTCTTTGTAGAGTACACAGGGAAATGGTCATATAATTGGCTATTGTAATTTCCATTTTATGAGAAAGACTAACAGACTTGGAGACTATAGAGGAAAGCAGTGTGAAAGGAAGAAGAGGAGTGAGCAAGACACCGTGAAGAGCACGACCCCTTCCACAGACTTGAGTAATGTTTAATTCAGTCTAACATTTTCAGAATTGAAATATTTTCATTCTAATTATATACACAAACAATAATTATTGTTGTTACTCATTTATCAGATGCTGTTTACAAGCATTAGCTATAGTTCTGGCTTGCTCTAGGTGTACGTTGTGTGATAAATCTGGATGCAATAACAGAAACCTCAGTGGCACCCAAATACTAGTCAGGCGGCACACTCTCTGAAGCACAGGGTTTTACTTTACATGTTTGAACCCATATCCTTAATTATAGAGGCCATCCTTCTTGTAAAGGATTCCTACATATGATTTTTGGTAGCATCCCTTTACAGTCCTCCCCATTCCCAAATACATTTGATTTCATCACAGTTAAAGCACTGGCGGTTATGTTGCCAAATGCCTCTGAGCTACACACATCAAATTGAAATCTTAAAGCCCTGCCCATTGGGAGTAACTCTATTCAACGTAAACGAGTCATTCACTGCAACTGATTTTACTGATATATATCACTGATCTCTTGCCTAATGGGAGATGACAATGCAGAAGACATTTGTAAATCTACCTGTTTTGGGGGATTATAGTCCCCATTGCCACTATTGCCCTATACCTTGAAAGACAGCTCTTAAAGTTTAAAACAAAAAGGTTATAATATCATCACAACCAAAATCAATAATGAATCATCCCAGACGATTAAAAATCAATGCAAAAATATTTGTGCTGCTTCATTTCAATTAAACTTTGTGTGGCCATGTTGAAAAGTAGAATTACCATAAAAGGCATGCATACTCTGAAAACACATTTAAGGTTAGTATTTTTGGGTAAAGCACTCTATTTCTGCATTTGGCAAACCACATTAAGAAGTCACCCTACCCTGCTTGCATGTGCCCTCTCCCCTGGTGCAGCCTAGCTGTCGCTAAAGAATGAGTCATACAAATGATTCTCCTTCCAATTAACTGTCTCCATCCACTCTCAGTGGTTAGGAATGACAGCTTAACACAAGAACCCAGTCTGAGACTGTTCACGCCTTTCTCCTTCATCTACTTGTGAGCGTTCCCTGGTAAAAGGGCACGGAACGGCATCATCTGCTCACTTTGATTAGCACTCTTTGCAGGCTTGTGAAAACTAGTCTCTTGAAGAGATGTGATACACCGTCTGGGACCCCATTCCCTTTAGCTGGTTTTTGAAGTTACTTCCATTAAAGAGGGCCTAACCAATTTCCTGAAAATGTGATTGACCCAAGATATCACTTTTAGGGCCAGATATGTAGCAAGCTCTCCAAATTAATCAAGTTTTGACATCTAGTACTACTTTGTCACACTGTGTTAAAACATATAATAATTAATTTCAGTTTAATTGAATTGTTTAAATATGCGCTTTCTTTCTCATTATCTTTAATCAACCATTCGCTGGGTGAAAGCATGGCATCATAAATAAAAATCAATTTTAAGCCTATTGAGGTAGCTCAGTAAGATAAGCATGCTGTACTGAAGTCTGAATTTAATATACAAGCAACAGGGTCAAATCCTGCCAAGGCTCACTCACCACTTCATTTATTCATGGTTGATAAAATCACCACCACGGAATTTGATCATTTTTTTTGAGGTGTTATTAATAGCTCAACAAAAATGTGAAACAGTGGTAGTAACTAGTAAAGCAAAAACAAGTTTTTTTAAATTGTATCCAGAACTTTTAGCATAACAGCACAGAACTATATGAATGGAGAGCTAGTTGACCACAAGTTTTCAAATTGTTCATCTGTACTACTTTAAATCAACAGAGAACTCACTTAATTGTCTTCCTGGCTCTTTAATATATATCTTCATAGACTTGTCCCCTCAATGAAACACAATACCTCACTCACTACAATTCTACACTCAGGGCTCTTTGCCCCCTTTGAATGCTACGTATCTGAGATAAGCAATCACTTGCATGATGAGCTGGTGCACAAAGCCTTGCCTGCAGTGCACAGAGACCCTTCATTTCTGCACACAGAGGGAACATTGATGATGCCACTGCAAAACCATTTGCAGTTGTTGCCTCATCTAATACCTTTGAAACTGTAAAGTTTGATGAATATGGATAATTAACCAATTGTATAGCAAACAAGCATTTGCAATGCAATAGGTCTCGCATTACTGAAAGTTTGAGCTATTGGTGTTGTGTTATTATTTGCAACACCACTAAGTCAAACTTACAGTAATGTGAGACCTATTGCATTGAAAATGCTTGTATTTTTCTGGCTGGAGGAAGGGAGGGATGAGGGGCACGGTTCAGGTCTCTGTTTGCCAAGTTTAAGTTTGTCTTTTTGCGAGTTTGACTCTGCCCGTATGTGTAGAATGGCTCTTATTCTGCAAGCATTCCCACTTTTCCCTTTTCCTTGCACCATTTTACATTGTCCATCTGCGCACCTCTCATTGCATTCAGTAGGGCTGCATGTCAATTAGGTTAGTCCCAAGTTTCCTGAAAAAATGGAGTAAATTAGAGCGTGTGATTTCGCAGTACGATTATTTTCGTTAGACTAGCGCATATGTGGGTGCTAGTTCAATCTTGAAAAACATGCATTAGACTATAAAATGATAGGAAAGATAATAGCTTGTGTTGGACCTGGGGTTACCAGTCCACATAGGGTAGCCTGGCTCTGAGTGGAAAGACCAAACCTGAAGCAATTGTGTTATGCTTGTATCGCGCCTCTACAGTAACCCAATGCCTACCCACCAAAAAGTAAGCACCGGGGCCTGGCCTGGACTGCGATGTGCTGAGACGCGTCTTACGAGAGCTCCGGTGCCCCACCGCTTGTATAAGCCTTCTTTAGCGGAGTTGGGGCGCCGAACTGTGACCCCGTGATCTGTGGGGGCTCCTGGAGAGTGGGGGCACCTGCGCTGTGAGGCGGATCGCTGCGGAGGACTGCTGTGTGCGCCGGCGGCCTGGGAGTGTTCTGGTGGGCCTGGGCGGGCGGCCGTTCCCGCCATCTTGTGCAGCCTCCGGGAGCCGGATCCCCGCACCCTGGTCCCGTGTGTGACGCGCCGGCGGGCTGAAAGCTGGGCCCGGTCGGGGGGGCCAACAGGAGCAGGAGCAGAGACGAGCCGGCGGGACTGCAGGAAAGGCCCGGCGGGGCTGGAGGCCTGAGTGCGCCCTGAGGGGCTTAGCGCAGTCCACCGGAGCGGCGGAGGCGACTGGGAGAGCGGCCTCTGCGCCGCGATCGGCAAAGTGGTGAGGAGCCCGGTGGAACCCTGCTGCGTGAGCCGCGACCTCCCAGGGGGGCATAGTGCGTGTGGTGAGAGCTGCCCGCTCCGTCTCGCCGGGGGCTGCCGAGGAGTGACGGCGCCCCGGAGACTGTCTGTGCCCGCCATTTTGTGCCCTTGGCAGAGCCTGTGCCTGGCTCGGAGCTTCCTTTGGCCCCCCTCCCGGTGTGGTGACCGGAGCTGCTGGGGATCGAGCGGCCGCTCTGGTGCCCCCCCCACCCCCGTCTTCTGCAGTGCTGCTGGTGTGGGGAGACCTCCGAGGGACCTGGAGGAGGCCTGTGGGGGTGACGCGGAGAGCGCGGCCGCCATTTTGCGACCTGCACCGGAGCGGTGGAGCCAGCGGTGGAGCTCTGGACCTGCAGAGGGGACTGGCCCCGGACCCTGGCTTCAGTGGGGCCCCTGTGAGGTATGGAGCGGCACTGGAGGGTGGCAGTGACAGCCGGGGACCCTGCAGGCTCACTTGGAGGCGGAAGGAGTGAGGTGACAGATTCCTGCACGGCCCCCCTGAGAGAGAAGGGAGATCTGGGTGAGAGCGGCACGTGGGCCAGGAGTTGGCGCTAGGCCCTAAGGACTGTGGGCTGTGGCTCTGAGGACAGGCCCTGGGACGGCGCTGGGGGCGAGGGGTGGGAGGGCCCGGGTTGTTGTGGCCCCCTGGATACGCGGAACACTACTGCCTGAGCCTTTAGCGATGTAGGGGCGCTCTCCCTGATTGTGACCACGAACGTCAGCCCCTGCGGAGCTGGGGGGCACAGTGTGCTATCTGGTACCTCGACCCCTGGCTCACCTGGAAGGGCTGCTCTGTACACCCCTGGCTCTTTTACCCTCCCATATAGGTCTGGACGCTGCCCTGGGCCGCTGGGCCTCTGCTGCTGGTTGTGCCTGTGCTTCCCTAGTGTGCCTGCCGCTGTTGACTAGGGTACTTTGAGGGGGCCTATATCTTGCTGCCACTGGGGACACTGCCGGAGGGGTGGGAGACACGGTCTGAGGCGAACTCCCCCCTCTCTTTCTTCGCTCCAGCTGGACTCTAACGCACTGGACACGCCGCTAGGCCCTGTTTGCGGACCTGACAATGACTCGCTCCAGAGGGGGTAAAGCGGATCCAGCAACAACCTCCAAGACCAACTCTGTGTTGGCCATGTGGGGCAAAGCAGGGGAGATGGCACCGACTGAGAGCTCCTCCCACCCCGCTGAAGAGTCGCCACCGGTGACCCAGGCCTTTATGTCCTCCTTAATGGCTGAACTCAAGACAGAGATAGGCTCCCTGCGCTCGGAAGTGCACTCCTGTGTTAAAGAGATGCGCAAAGAGGTTACTGAGTTGGGGGATAGAGTTGATGGCCTTGAGAAAATTGTTGATGAGCGCGCGGGGGACCAGGAGCAGCTCTGGCAGAGGGTGGCGGCACTGGAGGAACAAAACATTGAGCTTCAGGTCAAACAGGAGCATCTCGAAAATAGAAGTCGCCGGAACAACCTGCGTATTCGGGGCGTTCCACTTGAAGCAGAGGGGAAGGACATCATGACCTACGTGGCGCAGCTCCTCCACGAGGTCTGGGGAGACGATGATGCCTCCCCTCCGACTCTGGATCGTGCGCATCGGGTTGCTGGTCCCGCGGGCCGTAGGGGCCTGATCCCGGACATCCTGACCAGAGTCCACTACTTCACTGAGAAGGAAGCCATCCTCAAGGCGGCGAGAGATAACCCGGACCTCACCTATGACGGCCACAAGATCCAAATCTTTCAGGACCTGGCCCCCAACACCTTGCGCAGGCGGAGGGCGTTCCGGCCGGTGACGGAGAAGCTGCGGTCCCTCTCCTACCAGTGTGGGCATCCCTTCGCCCTCATCTTCCACTGGGAGGGCAAGCGTAGAGTCACTCGATCCTACAGGGAGGCGGCGCAGCTGCTCAAGATGCCGGAGTCGCCGGTGGGAAGCCCTCCCCGACCGCGGCCCCAAGAGAGGATTCCGGCTAGACCTGACTGGACTACAGTTCCGCGCCGGCGTCGCTCCCTTCCGGTGGATGAGAGATCCTCCTCGCAGGCTAAGCAAGACATCATAGCGCACATCCGCTCTCTTGAGGGTGATCGCGAGGGGACGGGATCCCATCCGTCGACTCCGCGACTTACTGCCCCCGGAGGGGCGCTGCCCTCATGACTTGTTGCGGCTCCCGTCGCCTTTACCTCCTGCCTCCGATGGTGGCCGGTGGTGTTCGCATTCCATTCAGTGCGGACGCTGGCCACTGGATAAGCTGTCTACTCTTGTCCTACTTCGACGGGTGACATGTGCCGCTGCTGCGAGACGTAGATCTGCCGCCCTTCCTGGGTATCAGCCTTGTCTTCCCTGGGATTCGCTGACCCTTTCTAGCCCTGCGATCACGGTGCTCCACATGGCGGCTGGAGACTCTTTGCCCTCGTCGATTGCTCGGGGCCTCCCAGGAGCCGGGGCACACTACCTTGGCCATTCTTCTTGACCCACCCCAGGTTGCCATGTCCTGAACGCAGCCACGATACTCTGTTTGTGAATTTGCATTGCATCCTGACTCCCACTTGGGCGGTGGGGGCACTGGGGCTGCTGTCTCCTGAATCTCTTGAGAGGCCCCCCCCTCTTCCTGGTACTGCTCCAAAGGGAGTGACATTCCTGAGTGCGTCCAAACCCTTGGGTAGAGGATGCCCGGCGACTGGGGCAGTCCAATGTGGCCCTGTTGGCCTTTTTTGACCTGCTTGGCCGTTTCCGAATTCTCTCTCCCCTCTTCTCTCTTCCTCTTTTTCTTTCTGGTCTGGTCTCCCTCTGCCGTCTCTTCTATCTCCCCCTTTTGACTTGGCGTGTGGTGGGGTGGTGGTGAGCTGGTTGCTGTCCCCTGGGAGGGATGAGTGGAGCAGGGTTGCTTCTGCGCGTTCCCCCACCGTGGTGGTGGGAGCGGGGATCATGGGCAGACCCTGACTGTTACCCGCTATGTCTGCGCCTATCCCCCAGACCCTAAAGTTCTTGACACTCAATGTCAAGCGCTTAAACTCCCCTAATAAGCGGAAACAGGTTTGGCGCTATCTCCTTCAATGCCGTCCTGACGTCATATTCCTCCAGGAAACTCACTTAATGCAGGAAGACACACACCGCATGGCGCACCCCAAGTATCCCCTTCAGTTCTGGGCTTCTACGGATACTAAAACTGCCGGGGTAGCCATTTTGTGCAGAGCTGGCTTCAGGCGGGGGGCTTCGAAGCCCTATAAAAGTGGAGATGGGCGCTTTCTTAAGGTTACGGTACACGTGGGGGGGCGCCGACTTACCCTATGTAATGTGTATGCACCCAATCAGCTGCAAGACCGATATCTCCAGACACACGGCACCAGCTCCCGTGTGGTGACCCGAACCTGGTTTTGGGAGGAGACTTCAACTTAGTCTGGGACCCGACTATGGACCGCAGTGATGCTGCTTTTAACGATACTGGGGCAATGTCCTCTGCGCTGCGTAAACAGATCGCGGACCTAGGGTTAATGGATGTGTGGCGCTATCACTACCCGGATCTGCGGGACTATTAATTTTATTCGCACGCCCACAGGCCTTACTCCCGCATCGACTTCCTCTTTGTCTCGCTGGAGCTGTTACGCGATACACTGGGAGCCTCCATTTCGGACATATCGCTGTCCGATCATGCTCATGTCGAGATGCTCCTCCAGGACCAAGCTGTGCGCTCCCCTCGTGAGGTGCGTTGGTCCTTACCGCCGAGTATCCTTCGGGATGCTGAGGATGTTGACAGCATCCGAGAGGCCATCAACTCCTATTTTGCTACTAATGATACCCCGGAGATGTCCTTCCCGGTGGTGTGGGACGCTTTCAAAGCCACGATCCGGGGACATATCACCTCTCTGGCAATTGCTCGGAGGCGGGCCGCCTGCAAACTGGAGGTTGATCTGGCGGGATACATCAAAAAGGCCGAAGTGCAGGATAGGGCACATCCGTCATTGGCCTCTAGGAGGAAGCTAGCTAATCTCAGGGGGCAGTTGCGGCTCTTACGCACTAATAAGGTGGAGGGCGCTTTGTTGGCTTTGAAACAGAGGTATTTCGAGGGAGGCGACAAGGTGGGCCGACTACTGGCGGGGAGGTTGCGAGCACGTGCCGCCAAGGCCCATATAGCTAGTGTTCGGCTGCCGGACGGGACGCGAGCTGTCGCGGAGGGGGCTAAACGGGCTGCATTTGTGGACTACTATGCTGCCTTGTATAGGCGGGAACCGACCTCGGCTGATGCAATTTCGACAGTCCTGGAGGAATACGAGGGGGTGACGCTCCCCCCGGGGAGCGCTGTGGACCTGGAAGACCCCATTAATGAGGAGGAAATAGCGGCGGCACTCACGGATCTTCCTTTAGGGAAAACGCCTGGCCCGGATGGCCTACCCTTATCCTTCTATCGCACATTCCAAGCTCAACTTCGGCCTTATCTCCTGCGACTGTTTAACTCTTTCACAGATGACACGGGGCCATCCCCTGACATGGGCATGGCGGAAATAGCACTGATACCGAAACCCGGAAAGGACCCTACAGTATGCGCCTCCTACCGTCCTATAGCCTTACTAAACACAGATCTTAAAATATATACTAAGCTTCTTGCCAAGCGCTTAGACCCGCACATGCCGGGGCTTGTGGACCCTGATCAGGCTGGATTTATTCGAGACCGACAGGGAGCGGACAATGTGCGTAAGCTTGCTCACCTGGTGGGGAAGGTGCGTCATTGGAAAATCCCGGCCTGCCTTCTCTCCCTGGACGCGGAGAAGGCGTTTGATCGGGTAGACTGGGCCTTCCTTAGAGCGGTGCTCCACAAATTCGGGCTGGGTCCGAAGATGATTGCCAGGATTATGGCCCCTTACCTAGGGCCTCAAGCCAGAATTCGGGTTAATGGGGGCTTAACACCTCCGCTGACGATATATAGGGGCACTAGGCAGGGGTGCCCCCTCTCGCCCCTATTGTTTGCCCTTGCAGTGGAACCCCTCGCAGAGATGATACGGCGCGAGCCGGACATCCACGGAATAACTCATGGCGGTCGGGATAATAAGGTGGCGCTGTTTGCAGACGATTTGATTCTTACCCTTACACGCCCGCGCGACTCTCTGCCAGCTCTCCATAAGTTGCTTTGCCTTTATGAGAGCGCCTCTGGTCTCAAGATCAACCATGATAAGTCCTGGGCTCTTAATCTTACCATTCCGATAGAGGAGATCCCTGTTTTACAGAGGGCTGTGCCCTATCAGTGGGCTGAGAATCATATTCGGTAGCTGGGCCTCACCCTGACCTCCTCATTGGACGCCTGGTCGTCTGTGAATTGGCGGGACTGCCGAAAGGAAGTCCTGGAGGATCTACGACGATGGAGACCACTAATGTTGTCTTGGTTAGGACGGCTCAATGCGGTTAAAATGTCGATTCTCCCCAAGATTCTATACGTGTTTCAGTGCCTCCCCACCCCAATCCCGCTACACTGCATACGGAGCCTGCAGCGTGAGCTCACGTCCTTTTTGTGGGGTGGTAAGCGGCCACGCTTCTCACAAAAAATTCTTATGGCCCCACGAGACAGAGGAGGTCTCGCCTGTCCCAATCTAGTGCATTACTATTGGGCCGCACATCTCCGTTTTGTGGTGGAATGGGGGGTGCGGGAGAGTGAAAAAGGATGGCTGCACATGGATAGGGCGGTGGCAGGGCGCACGATCTGGGATTTGCCGTGGCTTCATCGGACAGCCCGTTCTAAGAGTGCATACATGGCGGTACCCACGAAAACGGTGCTCGACATTTGGGACACCGTTGCCGTGTCCAGAGGGCTCACCACGTTCCCATGCCCGCACACTCCCATAGCGTCGAATCCGCATTTTCCGCCGGCTCACCAGTCGCGAGCGTTTGAACAATGGACGCAAGGAGACTGGAGGGTGCTCTGTGACCTCTTTGAGGGGGGCACGCTCAAGTCGTTTGACCATTGCCGGGAGGAGTTTCATTTACAGCCGACGGCACGGTTGCAATATGCCCAATTGCGACACTGGGTCTCCAGCGAGGAGATGCACCAAGCAGCCACACGACCCTTTACGCCCTTCGAAAAACTGGCACGCTCCCTTGGGGGTTTGAAATGATTGGTCACCCAGATCTATCACATCCTGCAACATCCGACGCAAGTACTTACTCGCCCATACCAGCGCCAATGGCAGCTAGCGCTTGTCGCAGACATTGAGCCTACGCAATGGGATAGAGTATGGAGGGATATCCCTAAGGTTTATCGGAGCATCCCGCAGAGGGAGAATGCTTACAAGCTCCTAACTCAGTGGTACTACACTCCTCTGCGATTGCATAAGATGTTCCCCAAAGTTTCCTCATTGTGCTGGAGATGTCGGTCTGCAACGGGGGATTTTGTTCACATTTGGTGGTCGTGTCCGCTCTTGACTGTATTTTGGAAGGAGGTCCTCAGCCACGTTCGGGGGGTGTTGGGGTTCCCCTTACCTGAAGCCATACACACAATCCTACTTGGCATCCGGCCCCTAGAACTTAAGGCACTTACCCGCAGTGACTGGGTTCTGGCGCTTCAAATGCTGGGGGCGGCCAGCAGCTTATAGCCCTATACTGGAAGAAGACTGAAGCGCCCCCCATAGCCTCTTGGTTCGTCCGGCTCTGGCATGTTTTAGCTATGGAACTTCTCACTGCGCGAATACAACTGCGCGACACTCGCTTTGGGACAGTTTGGAAACCCTTGGTGCGTTACCTTTGCTCCTTAGAACACGCGCGATATATGCCCACTAGACTTCGGACTTTACACCTCTTCGATGACGCTGTCCTTCCCGCTGACCCCAATAGACTGCTCCCTTAGACATCCTACAGTGCAGGGGGGCCCCTGCGCCACACCCGATGGGCACCTGCCCCCCTCCCCTCCCTAGAGCAACGTACACGCCCAGCTTGCATGGCACCCTTCCGGTCTTTCGCCTCTTATCCCCTCTCTCTTTCTTTCTTTCTTTCCTGTACTCATCTTTAACTCTCTTACATGTTTGTTGGCCCCCGTTGGGCCGTGTGTGAGTGCCAGCCTTGTCACATGCCTACCTGCTCTTACTGTCCTGACGCCTGGACTTCAACCACACCACATAGGCCTTACAGTTGTTTCTATGCCACGCGGCCGGCCCTGCTGGGGTTGTAGGCATGGTGCTGTGTTAATTTGTTCCTATAGGAGGGTCATACAATCTACTTGCTATTTTATACGTGGCCGGCCTCGAAAGGAGGTTGTAGGCTTATTGCTGTGTTTTTGTGCCCCTGCCCGGGGATTTGTTTAAAAATAAAACAGACTTGGTACAAAAAGTAAGCACCTCACCATATTTAGAAAAGTAGAAAGATCTTTATTCTCTCTTGTTACTAGATTCTTGTAAAGCTCTTAGATGCAAAACCAGTACCACATTTACAGTTAATTCAGTGCATTTAAGTTACTTGTTTTTGTAAACTTTCGTAATTTCTTATACTTTGAGATTCTTTTGCATTTCCTGTTTAGTCAATACATTCCCTCACAGATAAACAGGGTAATTAACTCGACTTACTATTCCCCCCTTCCTCCTCTGTAAAAGAAACAGGTTCAAAGCATTTCTATTATGTATTCTGACATCAGCTGAAACTCTACCATCAGCATTCCAAACTTTATTCCACAGTTGAAGATCAGTACCAGCTTTCTTGCGAGAATGCGTGGAAGTTACTCTAGAAGTTATCCCATCCAGGGTTTAGCATCAGGCAGTCAATTGTTTCAGTCAGTTAATAAAGCCCTTGTGCCTTTGGCAATTCCCACTCAATGGATATCTCACTGCAGCTTAACTTTCCTCTCTCAGAGCTATATGGATAACAATTTGGTTCTGAATGCCTTTTTACCCCTCCCTCCTCTCTTCGATGGACTTCTCCGGGACCTTTGACCGGACTCTACTGTCTCCGGAGGCGGCAAAGAAGGCCCCAAAACACCCGACTTCCCAACCACGCTTTTACAGTCTTACCAGGGTATTGCGGTGTTTGATGGGTGCCTGCTCACTCCGTTCCCACTTTAGCCGCTTCGAACAGACTCTCGCTCTCACACCTCAGGGGCTCAGTATTTGCCTGAACCGGGAGTGCGCCACATTTCTTACGCGTAGATCCCGGCCTCGAATCCCACCCACCTCTCGCTCGTCAGAGGGTGTGGGGGTTGAACTCCGGCCGGCCTCCTCGGCTTCCCGCCCCCTGTTCTCGCCCACTTGGCATAGCGTTCCATCTCCCGCAACGTCTCTTCAGAGGGACCCACGCACCGCTGGCCAGAACCGGGTCCCCTCTCTTCCTCCAGACCTCCTCAGCAGAAAAAGAGAAAAGGGGACGGGGCCCCGTGGACACCGCCAGCCGACAGCTGACACACTATTTGGCGGCGGGGAACACAGCGGGAAAGCCACACTATGGTAAGGTTGATTTACCTTTCCGCATTCAGTAAAGCAAAGTCCTGGGGCCAGGGGTGGTGTTACACCAGACTTCCCCTTCCTCCTCGTGCTTTGTCCGCAGTATGCTCAAGAGTGCGGATAAAGGGGGGAAAAGAACTTGTCAGGTCAACTCCAGGATTCCTCCCCAAAGGTTCCACAAGGGAAAAGGAAAAAGCACGGAACAGTCTCCTCTAAATCGGAGGCCTCCCTGATGTATCTCCCAGAACCACAGGAATCCACTTCTCCCAGGGGGCTCAATGTCGCTGCTAGGTTATGCAGATTAAAGTCAATAACCCGATGGTAGGGCTTGGTCAATAACTAGGGGGGTGACATCCTCAAGGGAGACAGCTGACCCATGGGACAATCTAGCCTCCACTAGTGCGCCTTCCTCCCTCAGCTATCGCCTCACTCCTCACCAGGTTCCAAATCAGCTCACTGGTCACTCTAAAATGGCCGCCCTACTCTGACCCTTATATAGGCTGGACTCAGATTACCAGAACCAGCTGGAAGGTTCTAGAGTGTCCCTATGTTATCCTATGGGTCCATTTTCTGAGGTGAGCAGTTGTGGCAGTTATAAGCCACCATTTTGTGAAACTAAATTTTCATATTAACAGTTGGGCTCTTAGGCCTAAGAAAAATTATAGGGTCAAGGAGTACGTAGCCCCTGGGACAACACCTAAAAATTCCAGTGGACATAAAAAAAATGAAAGGAATTGTGAGGCAGAAAGGGGACAAAAATAAATAAATAATAGGAGGGACCACCCAAAGAGCTGACAGGTCTAACAGCTTGTAAAAATGTTGGTATTAAAAAATACAATGCTTTTCCTCTGGCACAACTGATATATACCGGTGTTGGTTTGAAGAGGTATCTTCTTGTGAATCCTTTCCTGCAGTGCCACTTGCAGAGTGTGAATATTATGATACAACCTTTGAATATCTCTCATGCATTTTGGTTTCTCACAAGGTAACAGATCTCAAAATAAATTTTTAAATAAGTAGCAACTTGAAAGTATGTGTCATTCAAACTTCAACATTGGCACTCATTTGGGCTGGCCATACTGCTATTGGTGGTTATGGGGAGCTCTACGACCGATGGCGAGCGTGATGGGTCTGGGTACTTAAAGTGACAAGCGGCTATAGTGCTAATGGTGACTGGAAGTAGGACTACTAATGGTGACTGTTGGGGCACTGGCACTTATGGTGACTGGGGGTACTGGTAGTAATGGTGACTGAAAGCACTGGGACTGATGGTGAATCGAAGGCACAGAGAGTGATGTTGACTGGAGGTAGGACAGCTGAAGGTGACTGGGAGGCACAGAGTGATCATTACTGGGGCACCGGATCTGATGGGGTCTGGAGGCAGTGCAGGTGATGGTGAATGGGGTCACTGGAATTGATGGTGACTGAAGGCAGTGCTGCTGACAGTGACTGACTGGGAGGCACAGAGAGTGAAGTTGACTGGGGGAACCGGAAATGATGATGACTGGAGGCAATGGTACTGATGGTGACTGGGGGCATTGGAACTGATGGGAAATTGGAAAGCGGTACTGATGTTAGGTGTGGACCTAGTAGTGATAGAGACTATAGAATAGTGGCGTTATTGTAACTGGGGGCACTTATGAGGATTATGGGGGAAGTGGTATAGAATGTGATTAGATGCACTTACCATGATGGTGACTGGGAGGAGGGGTACTGATAGTGACTGTAGGCATTGCTGCTGTGAATGATTAGGGACACTGGTAGTGAGGTAACTAGAGGCACCGATGATAGTGAGGTGGCACTGACAATGACCGAGGTTACTGGTGATGGTGGTGGAGAGCTATCACTTATCTTGACTGGTGTCCCTGATAGTGATGGTGAGTAGGGATACAGGGTCTGATAGTGACACCAGTTGTGATGGTGTCTGGGGACCATTGTGATTATGATGACAGGTAACAGAGGTACTAATGGAGACTGAGGCAGACATGTTAATGCTGACTTGAGGTAATGGTAATGATAGCGACCCTGGTCATCATTGTGACTGCGGACCCTGGAATTAATGGTGACTAGGTTTAGTGGGACTGATGAGCACTGTGGGCTGTGGTACTGGTGAAGACTAGCTGTCGTGGCACTGATTGAGACTGAGGGCATTAGTACCGATGATAATTATGGGTACTCATACAATAATGACACCTGTACTGATTATGAATGGGGACTCAGGTTGCTGAAGGTAATGGCGAGTTAAAAACATGGACTTCTTCAACTACATTAACCAAGAGCAATACATATATTTATGCATTTTTATGTAGCGCAAACTTTTTCCAGAGGTGTCAGATCAATTTACAATAGGGCAAAGTAAATTATATAAGGAATGAGAGTACATGGAAGTAGGTAAAATTACTGATTGGTACTCAAGATGAAAGTTACATATTGACTAGTTATGGCCCCTGGTTTTGAGAAAAGGATATTCTACTCGTTTTTTCATGGCACTAACTCCAGTGTGTGTTCGTTTGTGGGACGTGAAGTTGTGTGAATGCCGTCAACTACTTTTTCTACGGAAATTGTTCTTACATTTATTTTTGTTCTGGCTGGCTGCACCACAGCCATAAAGAGGCAGGAACTACGGCAAGCAGTGAGACAGTGGAAAAAAGAGAAAGAGTGGCAAAGCAGAAAACAAGTCTATAAAACAAACAGTATTGGCGTGGGTAATGAGGCACTTTTTCATACAGTGCTAAGAAGGAGCAAGGCTCTGGAAAGAAGTGCTGTATAACTGATGGCCTGGCAGTTCGGTCTGACTGTTTCCATGGGGCACTGGGTCAAGACTGATTTGCATATGGCTGGGTCCAAACTGGGGTGGCGTAGTGGGCAAAAGAACGATGGATTTAACCCAGATCTTTTGACTGGAGTACAATGTTTGCATTGTCAGCATTCCATCCATCATTTGTTTGCTGTAATACTTTGCATCCTAAGTGTGATGGGTATGCCCAGACGTGGGTCCCCTGCTCACTGTGCCACAGGATTCAAGCTAGCCTGGCTGAAGAAGGGTGACAACCCAGAAAAAGGTCCCAATATGCTTGTTTCTGGTCCAGGGAGGACCTGGCCTAGCACTTCGGTCTGGACAGTTCCCATAGGGTACAGGGTCAATCCTGATTTGCATATGGCTGGGTCCAAACTGGGGTGGCATAGTGGGCAAAAGAACGATGGATTTAACCCAGATCTTTTGACTGGGGGAGAATGTTTGCATTGTCAGCATTCTGTCCATCATTTGTTTGCTGTAACACTTTTCGCCCTAAGTGGGATGGATATTCCCAGACGTGGGTGCCTTGCTCCCTGTGCCACTGGATTCAAGCTAGCCTGGCTGAGGAAGGGTGACATACCCTGAAACCAGTCCCATGATGCTTGTTTCCGGTCCTGGGAGGACCTGGCCTGGCAGTTCGGTCTGGACTGTTCCCATGGGGCACTAGATCAAGACTGATTTGCATATGGCTGGGTCCAAATTGGGGTGGCATGGTGGGCAAAAGAATGATGGGTTTAACCCAGATCCTTTGACTGGGGGAGAATGTTTGCATTGTCAGCATTCTGTCCATCATTTGTTTGCTGTAACACTTTCCGCCCTAAGTGGAACGGGTATGCCCAGACGTGGGTCCCTTGCTACCTGTGCCACTAGATTCAAGCTAGTCTGGGTGAAGGAGGGTGACATACCCTGAAACCAGTCCCAGGATGCTTACTTTCCGGTCCAGGGAGCACCTGGCCTGGCAGTTCGGTCTGGGCTGTTCCCATGTGGCAAAGGTCACGACTGATTTGCATATGGCTGGGTCCAAACTAGGGTGGCGAACTGGGCAAAAGAATTATGGATTTAACCCAGATCTTTTGACTGGGGGAGAATGTTTGCATTGTCAGCATTCCGTCCATCATTTGTTTTCTATAACTGATAAGTTGCACCATAATGAAATGTTTCTTAAAACTCATTTCTCAGTTTTACCTTGCTTGGCAAATAGGTTGAGCGGTAAGAAACTTGGTGGGTCCCTGTATCTACTGCTGAGCTCTTGAAACAATCAGTGAGCTGCAGGTTCGATTAATGGCACAGTGGATTCAGCTTTCAGCTCTTACGATTTCACAGCAGAAATCATGAGTATAGATGGATAACCGCCATAAAGACTATTTACTGAGCTTCGAACCGACACGCCAGTGGTTAGTTAGTGATATCAAATTCTACTTCTGTGCTTGGAATGTTTAAAATGTGGTCATGTTTCTGTCCCCAAGACTGTCTGCACTTTAATGTCTCTGCAGAGGAGATGACCCTTAGAAATAATGAGTGGTTTTAAACAAGGACACTTACTCTCTGTTCTGGGCTGGGCAGGCTGGTCTCAGGCGATATTCTTGAAGATAGTGTCTTGCTGTCACAGGAGGATGAGCTACATAGATGTTTATATTCCCAGTAGAGGCTAGGTCACTGAAGGCCATACCAAGGAAGCGGGGTGGCTTCGAGACACTAATTAACCAGGTGAGGCCTCTGTATCGGAAAATTTACAATGACTGCAGCCTGAGACCCACCTAGAGCGATTCAGAGGCACCTCTGATGCACTCTCACAGAACAGAGGTATGCTTGCAATCAGCGGTGGTCACTCCCTGCTCACAGCAGCAGTGCGCCTTACAGAGAACATGTCATCGCAGCAACAGAAATGTCTTGGATGCTAGATAATTAGTTACAATGAGGCAAGAATACAAAAAATAGAAACAGGAGTGAGGAGGGGGTAGCTGCAGCCCAAGAGGGAGCGAAGAGCAGCTGTTCACAATAAAAACAAGCTGGGTGGTGCGGGAGCTGTTGTTGTAGGAAGGCAGGGGAAAATAAGTGAACTGGTAGCAGCAGTGAGGACAGAGCAAAAGACAAAGTAGCGCAGTGAAGGAAAACATATGGCCCATAGTGAAAGGATTCATGTAGCAAGGTCAGTCTCCAGGGCGAAACAAAAAAGCCCAGAGGCGGGACAAGATATGCAATTGACCAACGAAAACAAGGATATTTGTAAAGGCAGAGGAAAGAACCAATGTAAAGTGCTGAGTGTATTTAAAAGTCCATAGACAGAATACCACAAGTCTCGAAGAGACAGCGCAAGCACTGCCTATGCGAGACCTAACAAGCTGAACAAGCACTGCCCACAATCACCAGAAAAACACCTCTTGACTACTTGCATCAAGCATGGAGATGGAATGGCGGGGGATATATTAACAAGTGAGGCACCATTGTCGCATTGAACTTGGATCTTTAAGGTTGCTAAATTTAAGGGCTTCAAGCTTGGGACCCGACTGGGATTTCAAAGCGCAGGAACTTATGTTATGTTAAGGTTATTTCATTCGTTCATAAACTTTTATTCGGTTGCATATCATGTAACCATAAAAAGTACAAGAATAAAATATTATAGTGCATATATAAAAAATCTATGTGTGTTACATTAAAAACAGTAAGAAAACCTTAAACATTAAAAACCGTAACTAAAAACAGTTCATTGAGATACAAGAGCAAATAGAATAGAAGACTTCAATGGTTACGACGAATTTTTAAACATGATTTTAAGAAGCAAGCTAAGCATTTGGCAGTATGTTGAGAATCCAAAAACTGCAGAGCTAAATAAGCAGGCCGACAAGTTCTCAATCCCAGTTTCCGGAGTAAAGGAATGATCCAGCGCTTGCGAGGAATCTCATAATATTTGCAAAACAGTATTACATGGATTGATGATTGAGATGATATACCATCGCAAGGGCATTTCATAAGGGTATGCGACCAGTCCTTTGCTGTTGGAAAAGTGACTAGGTGGAAAAAGGAGTCAAAGTGAAACCTAGTTAAAACTTACTTTTCATGATTAGTTAGGTGGTAAGATAGATATGGCTGAATACCCAAAACAGTCTGGACAGAAAGAATCTGTACATTTGAAGTTTTCATGACTTCTTGTGTGAGGCGTAAATCTCTCAGATGACTTAAGCACAGTTTTTTCAGATCTTTCCTGGTAATATCTACCAGTGAGCAAGGGTCTGAGAAATAAGGTGTACGATTCAGGTCTTTGAGGAAGTTAGAGACGTAAAAAAGCCAGGGGATTTTGTTCCAGTTTGCCAAGGACAAGCAGTCAGTTATCAGAGAACGGGTGAGATGACATTGCGCTTTAGACCAAATACGGTGCCATAACAAGATCGGCTGGCATTTGATATGGTCTGTCAGATAATCAATACCCAGCTCAACATGGCAACCATACGTTAGGGCACTTTGTGGTAGAGCCAATAGATATTTTAAAAACCCATTCTGGACCATCTGGAGAGTGTCTACAGCAGCTTAACCCCAAACACCTGCTCCATAGGTTGCTACGCTATGACATTTGGCATGGTAAATTTTTAGCAACTCGCCTGGGGCAGGTTTACCCAGTTTCCTGGAAAAGGAAACTAGGGCGGAGGTTGCTCTTTGGAAGAGTATCTTTTTACTTGACATGGCTTGTTTCCAAGAAAGTTTGTCGTCAACTAAAATTCCTAAATAGGGATATTCTCTGGTACGTTCCAACTTAACTTGGTCTATGAAATGAAATGAAATGAAATGAAATGAAATGAAAAAGGGATTTATAAAGCGCTCTGTGGCCAAGCGGCTTCCTGGCGCTGGGGAACACATCAACATCTGCCTAACAGGTACGGGGAGGAATTAGTCCGGGAAAGCCTGAAGGAAGAGGAAAGTTTTGAGGGCTTTCCGAAAGTGGGAAAAGATGGGGATGGAACGGATGGCGAGGGGGAGGGAGTTCCAGATCTGGGGCACGCGCACAGAGAAGCGGGTGCCCCCTGTGCGAGACTTACGGAAGCGGGGGACGTGAAGGAGAGAGAGGGAGGAAGAACGGAGGGAGCGAGGAGGGGCATGAGAGGAGATGAGGGAGTTGATGAAGAAAGGAGCGGAACGGGCTTGCGCCCGAAAGGCCAGGCAAGCAAGTTTAAACTGGGACCTGTACTGAATAGGGAGCCAGTGAAGGGTTTTAAGGGCGGGAGTGATATGGGAGAACTTAGGAAGACGAAGGACAAGACGGGCCGCCTGGTTCTGGATGGCCTGGAGACGACGAGTCTCGTAGGCAGGGATGCCTACAAACAGGCCGTTACCATAATCCAGGCGGGATGTAATGAGGGCAGTGATAATAACTTTGAGAGCATCAACAGAAAAAAACCGGGAGATCTTGCGGATGAGACGGAGGGAAAGAAAACAAGAGGATACAACAGAACTAATGTGCGCATGCATCGAAAGATCATTGCTGACCTTGATGCCCAGAGTCCGAACAGAGGAAACCGGGGAAGGAGGAGGACCAAAAGAGAGGGGCCAATGAGCAGAGGACCAGGGATTAGAGGGGCCACCAGTGAGGACGAGCTCTGTCTTGTCAGGGTTGAGCTTCAAATGATTGAGGCTCATCCACTGGGAAATAAAGACAAGAGTCGACCTGAGCTTGGGAAGAGAGTGAGTGGGGGAAGACAGATCGAAGACGAGCTGGAGGTCGTCGGCGTAGTTATACACCGAGACCCCCAGCTCTAGAAGCGAAGAAATGAGGGGGCGGATATAGAGGTTGAAAAGAAGGGGAGAGAGAGAGGAACCCTGGGGTACCCCACACGTGACCGGGAGGGGGGGGGCAGAGAAGGTGGAGAGGTGGACTGCCTGTGAGCGTCCCTGCAGAAAGGAGGCGATCCAAGAGAGGGCAACGCCCTGGATGCCCGCTGCGCTGACACGGTCAAGAAGAATAGCATGGTCGACCGTGTCAAACGCAGCGGACAAGTCCAAAAGGACCAAGGCCTGAGGGAGATTACCATCGGCCCTGCCCTTCAGTTCGTCAAGGACCGCGAGGACCACACCCTCAGTGGAGTGGCCCGGTCGAAAGCCAGCCTGGTGGGAGGCCAAGATGTTATTCTCCTCGATGTAGGATGAGAGACAGGATGTTACATGGCTCTCAAGAATCTTCCCAAGATAGGGAAGGAGGGAGATTGGCCTAAAATTAGATGGAAGAGAGGGGTCCAGGCCGGCTTTCTTCAAAATGGGAAGCACAATGGCAGACTTAAAGAAGGAAGGGACAGAACCCAGAGCCAGGCAGGAATTAAGGAAGGAAAGGGGAGGGGTGGGACAGCTGGTAAATAGAGTTCTGAGGATGCGAGCGGGTGCGCAATCCGCCGGGGAGCCGGACTTGACCTTGACAAGGAGGACAAGGAAAAGCTCGGGTGAAATGGGTGCGAAGTGATCAAAAACAGAGGAAGAGGAAGGGGGGTGGACCGGGGGGTCAGGGTGAGGCACAGTCGGAATGTTGGCCTTAATGGTGATTATTTTATTAATAAAAAAGGTGTTCAACGAAAGGCAAAGAGATTGCGAAGGAGCAGGGGAAAGTCCAGTACGGTCAGAGGTGGCAAGGCTACGGACCAGAGAAAAGATCTCGCGAGTTTTGTTAGCCGAAAGGGCAACGCGGTCCGAGAAGTATTTGGATTTGGCCGCTAGAATGGCCGATTTATAGTTATTGAGAAGAGCCCTATACTTCAGGCGGAGAGTGGGACAATAGGTACGACGCCAGCGACGTTCCGACCGTCTGAGCTCAAGCTTCAGGGATCTGAGGTCGTTGGAGAACCACCTGTGGGCGTCGTGATGACGGGCCAATCTAATCTTTTTGAAAGGGGCGGCCTGATCACAAGCCGAGGAAAGCCAAGTGCGAATAGCATCCGCCTGGTGTTCCACAGGGAGATCAGTCAGGCCGGGAGCCGATAGAGAAAGAGAGGAGGAAAGGTCGTTAAGATCAACATTCTTCCAGCACCGAGCCCAGATGTTCTTGGGCAAGGTAGCTTTCTCGGGCTGAGCCAGGGGGATGGAGAAGGAGATCAGAAAATGATCCGACCAGCCACAAGGAGAAATAGAAGACACCAGGGGTTTGCAGCGGAGAGACCAGATCTGGTCAAGAGTGTGACCGTGGGTATGAGTGGGGGTCAAGACGTGAGATGAGAAGTTGAGGCAGCGGAGAGTAGCGGAAAAGTCTTTCGAGAGGGGGTCCTCCTGCGGATCGCCCGGCCAAAAATTAAAATCCCCGAGTAGAATTAGAGAGGAATTATCTACAGCCAGGGTGGCCAAGAGATCCTGCAGAGAGGACACAAAAGAAGACATATACTGAGGGGGACGGTACAGAAGAATCACCGTGAGGGGAACCGGAAGGTTGAGAGAGCGGGCCACCAGAAAGTCAACATTGGTAATGCCAGGATGCGAAAGAAGCTGGAACTGCAAGGATCGGTGAACTATCATCGCCACGCCACCGCCAGATCTACCATCTGGACGGTCAGCACGGAGGGCGTAATGGGTTGCCGGGAGAATAGCGAGAAGATCAGGAAGAGAGTGGGAGGAAAACCAGGTTTCGGTGAGAAAAAGGAAGTCCGGGGGGTCAGTGTCCAGTAAATTGAAGAGAGCAGTTTGTTTTTTTACAGCCGAACGTGTGTTCAAGAGAATGGCAGAGGCGTCAAGGGAACCGGGGGACACACAAAGGGGAAGGGGGAGAGAGGAGAAAGGAGAAGAGAAGGCAGCACCGGGAGGGGGAGGGGCGTTAATACCAAGCGAGGATAAGTGGAGAACTACAGAAGGTAATAGAGGGGTTGAAGCAGACCAGGATAAGAGTTGGGCCGAAGAGTACGCCAGGCGAGGAGCAGGGTCTATGGCCCCTGGTCCCGGTCGGTCGCGGACGGGCGCAGACGGGCTTGCCTTAGGCGCGCCTTCGGCGCGCAAACGGCGCGCCCGCTGCGCCCGTCCGCTGCGCGAACGGTAAAAGCACATGGTAAATAATGCGGCAAGGGGGCGTGGTCAAGGAGTGGGCGTGGCCGGGGGGAGCGTCCGCTGGAGGCGGCAGGCGATGGACTAAGCGGCCTCAGCAGCGACCAGCTCGGCTGCGCAGGCGGCGAAGTGAAGGGCAGAGCCCCAAGACCAGGTAGGCAGCGTGAGGATGAAAGCGCAGATAGGCGCTGACAAAAGTAAATGCAGTAGTTAAAAACAAAAGAGGTCTAAAAGCTCCCGCTGAAGGCAAGGGAGTGTTCCAATAAGGGAAGAGCTCTCAATCAGCCCCTAAATACTGGCCCAAGGGGGCGTGGTCAAGGAGTGGGCGTGGCCGGGGGAGCGTCCGCTGGAGGCGGCAGGCGATGGACTAAGCGGCCTCAGCAGCGACCAGCTCGGCTGCGCAGGCGGCGAAGTGAAGGGCAGAGCCCCAAGACCAGGTAGGCAGCGTGAGGATGAAAGCGCAGATAGGCGCTGACAAAAGTAAATGCAGTAGTTAAAAACAAAAGAGGTCTAAAAGCTCCCGCTGAAGGCAAGGGAGTGTTCCAATAAGGGACTACCTAACTAAACTAACTTGGGGTTCTTCGCCTTGGGGCCAAGGTGCATGACGAAAGTTTTGTTTTTATTTACTTTTAGGCCTAAGGAGAGCATGAAGTGGCAATATTTGTTTAGCTGTTTTTGTAGCTGGTTTAATGTTCTGGCTAAGATTACTGAATCGTCCGCGTATAACAAGGCAGGAATAGGGCGTTGTTTATTAGATGGAAGGTCCTGGCTCCCTTCAAGCATGGCTACTTCCAGGCCATTAGTGTATAAATTAAAAAGGAAGGGGGCCAGGACACAGCCCTGTCTAACTCCTTTAACAACAGGGAATGATGACGTTAATTCTCCGCCGATCCCATATCTAACGCACGCAGTAGCGTCAGAATAGAGTTCGCGGAGAAATTGAATAACAGGGGGATCTACCCCCAAATCACCTAGAATGGACCACAGCCTAGAATGAATAACGCAGTCAAATGCTGCGCTGAGGTCAACATAAACTAGGTAACGGTTACCTTTTTTTGCCCCCACATATTTACCAATTAGAAGAGCCAAATTCAACGCTTGCTCTACAATGCCCAGACCCTCCTGAAAACCATACTGAAGGTCGGTCAGGATGTTATTAGAGGATGCCCAATCCTGGAGGCGTTCCAGAATCAGCCGGCCAGCGACTTTCCCCAGGGAATCCAGGAGGGAAATAGGCCTGTAGCAAGCGGGGTTGTTGCGATCACCCTTCTTAAATATAGGGAGCAAAATAGAGGTGGACCATGAATCTATTAAGCCAGTTTTTGTAATTGCTGACATGACCTGTGTAATAAGGGGTGTCCAGAGTTCTGGATTATGTGCAAAGATATCTAGCGGAACCCCGCCGGTCCAGGAGCTTTACCAGTTTTTGAAGATGACAACGCAGTAATGACCTCGTTGTGGTCAAAAAGGAGGTCGATAGGAAATATAGGTTCCACGGAGGGGTTACCCGATAAACGTAGCTCAGCGCTAGTATCCTCCGGGGGACCACTGAAAATCTTTGAAAAGTGAGCTACCCACTCGTCTGCTGTCACTGCCACATCTAGGTGCTGTGAAGATGAGGCATTTAACAGAAAGGGAGATTTTACTGTGCGGCAAAACAATGAGCTGTCTTTACATAGGCAGCTCTCGTGTAGTTGGGCCCACAAGTTCTTCTTAATTTCTTTTCTGCGGTTTTTGAGCGCTTGGTTATAAACCTTTCTGAGTTTAGTGATTTCAACGCGATCTCTGGCGTGGTTATGTTATTTATATTGTGCATGACTCACCGCCAAAGGGGTATCTCGGTGCAGAAGCAGTCACTGAAAACAATCCCTAAAGCAGTTCAGTTTTGAGTAATATCCTAAATTTAAGGTGATCCATGCAGAATCATATGTGAAATGGGAGTACATTACAATAAAGAGGGGCCAGATAAGAAAACACTCTACCCCGTGAATGAGACTTTTTAATCCCAGGGATTGTGAGTAGCCTTTAGTCTCGAGATCGTAGAGCCTTTCCAGGACTGCAAAGGGTGAGCTTTGTGTCTAAATATCAAGGACCCTTCCCATTAGGGTTTTAGGAGTAATGCAACAAATTTTAAAGACAATCCCCTTGCGAACTTGTGAGAAGCTGGCTTGGTATACGGTGTACACCTATGTAAGTGGGCACCCGGCACCAATCCACACAACCCTTATGGTGATTTTAGTGGTCTTAGACAACCTTAGAAAGTTTTCTAAGTGGTAGCTGTGGAGAGCAGCCTTCCGGCTTAGTCCAGAAGGAGCGTAAAGGAGCTTGTTTTACCAGAGCATGATCTTATAGGTATAGATTAAGTGAAAAAGAACCAAACAGTGTATTTATAAAAATATATATTTATTATAAGACACTTACTAACACATACAGATATCTTCTAGCCGGAAATATACACAATGCATGCAATACTTTTCAAAAGAAACAGGTAAGTAGCACAAATACACAGTGGTCGCCAGGGGGAGACCAAACCATACACTAAAATAGTGGTATGCGAACCACAACTCAAGTCTAGACTATATCCAAAAGATATAGAAGTGCCTGGACCCAAGGAACCACAAGAGGTAAGTAACCAGGAACCCCACTGGGGTTGTGTGCAGAGTGGGAACACGACAAGAAGGTACAGGGTCGGGACCAACAAGGTCCAAGTTACTCACCTCAAGCTGGGGAATCAGAGCAGGCCTGAGCAATCAGGGAAGCCTGCTGAAATCAAAGAAGGCCCTCAAGAGGACCCACAGGCCGGAGGCACTGGAGTCGTAAAAGGACCTCGAGCAGCCCAACAAAGATGCAAGCCCACGATGCAAGTGATGCAGTGAGGATGAAGATCTTGGTCACAGGAGATGCTTGAGGCTGGGGTCTACTTGGAGCCTGAAGATCTTGGAGGAAGGTAGCCATCAAGCCTTTGCAACAGCAAGTCAACCCAGTGCACTGGGGTTCGGTTCCTGGGACTCCGATGAGGGATACTGGCCTCAAACTTGGTGAGAGGACAGGGCAGACCTCAAGGGATGTGAAGAACCACCACCTGTGTTGCTGAGCCTTTCGGAGTCCATGGAAGCCCAGGACCAGCAGACCGGTCAGTTTAGTTGGAGTGCCTGCTGATGCAGGGAAGTGACTCATACACTTCAAGGGAGATTGCTTCAGGTGTCTTGGATGTCCACAGGCCTTGGTAGGTTCCTGTATGGAGCACAGGCATGGACATTACAGCAGACGAGCAGGACGACGAGACCAGGTGCAGCAAGAGTCTTCCCAGTTGTAGTCTTGATGCCCAAAGCGAAGTCCAGCGAACTCCAGAGTACCCAGACGGTCGAAGAAGAAGTGGTGTCTTTAAATGAATCTTGTCCCACGACAAATCTAGTGACCTACCCTCAGGTAAACACTTAAGTACCCTAAGGAAAGGGTTAGGCCAATTCAGGGTTCCCTCCCAGGGGAGAGATCAGACAGTGGAGAGGATACTCTCATGTCCTTTGTCCATTTTTGCGCCAAAGCAGGAGCCAACACCTCCCAGAGCTGGTTTGAACTGGACTATGCAAGGAGGGCACCAAGTGCGCCCTTCAAGTAGACTGAGTGGCGCTTGCAAGTGTTCCCATTCGGCCTCAATACACTAAACCCTGTCTGGGAGGTGATCACCCCTCCCTGTGACAGGATACCTATTGTTCTATCTTCCCCTGCTCGAGCTTGGCTCAGCAGCACAACGGCAGAATCTAATCTCTGGTCGGCAGGAGCCATGTTGTGCTGTCTGGGTCTAAAGACTGGTACTGGGAGCACTGAGGGCCTCCTAGAGGAGCTTTACAGTGCATGGAATCATACCTCCCACACATTTATGGTGTGGGGTTATGATTCCAACATTTTCGATATCAAACATGAAAGGGTTCGTTACAGCCAGTTTCGAGATGGTCATCGCGTAATGACGCATGGCCACTCTATGTATCGTAATGGCTTATAAACCTACAACCCGGGAGAATGGACTCCAAAGGTTGTAGGGGCATCCTGCTCATGCTGGGGCACGCTCACACTTAGAACCGAGCCCCCTGCCTTCAGGATTGAAAGGCCTGCTTTAGGGGTGACTTATAGGTTTTAAGTGCAGTGACCGTAGATCTAGGGAACCTATATCCTTCATAAGTGGTGCTAGCACCAGCTTACACAGGCTGCAATGGCAGGCCTGTAGTTACAGTTTGAGTGGTCTCCAATGGGTGGCATAATACATGCTTCCGCCCATGGGGGGTCCTTAGCGTACCTATACCCTGGGTACCTCAGTACCATATACTAGGGATTGGTAAGGTCACACCAGTATCCAATCTGGGTTGTGCCTAAGTTTTACCATAATCAATTTAGGGGAGAAAGCACAGAGACTGGGGTCCTGGTTAGCAGGATCCCAGTCAGACTAGTAAGAAACAGCATTGCACCAGGCATAAAGGCGTGATCCATGAAAGCAGATACCCAAAAAATATTCCATTGTTGAACACTGTACCAAACAAAATGTATGTGTAATAATATATGATTTGTTTCACATTTATAAATAATAAATAAATGTTACAAATATGGTATACTCTTTAATAAAATGTGAATAACATCAAAATGTTTGGTTTCTTTTTTTAAATATTATAATACATTTTGTAACCAAAGAAAATATTAAAAATGTAATTGTGAAAACACATATAAATGTGTTTTCATCATAAAAATATTGGAAAATGAAAACTAACATACATCTATTGACTGATTCAAATTTACAAATATACTTTAAAAATGCTGAATACTTAACAATGATAATTTGGAACTCCAACCCCAAATCCATTTAAAGTCATGGAAAATTATGGATGGTAAACCATAATATTTTACTATTTTAACTCCAAATCCTACTAAACTCAGGGAAAGTGCTGGATAGTAAACCATAATAATTTACTATTCTAATTCCAGCTGCAACTAAACTCAGGGAAAGAGCTGGATAGTAAACCATAATCATTTACCATTCTAAATCCAAATCCAACTAAACTCTGGGAAAGTGCTGGATAGTAAACCATAATAATTTACTATTCTAACACCAAATCCAAATAAACTCAGGGAAAATGCTGGATAGTTAACCATAATAATTTACTATTCTAACTCCAAATCCAATTAAACTCGGGGAAACTACTAGATAGTAAACCA
Organism: Lissotriton helveticus; assembly: GCF_964261635.1. Classification (NCBI taxonomy): domain Eukaryota; kingdom Metazoa; phylum Chordata; class Amphibia; order Caudata; family Salamandridae; genus Lissotriton; species Lissotriton helveticus. Next base: position 1,923,148,250 of record NC_136063.1, read on the forward strand.
TAATAATTAATATTCTATCTCCAAATACAACTAAACTCAGGGAAAGTGCTGGATAGTAAACCATAATAATTTACTGTTCTAACTCCGAATCCAACTAAACTCAGGGAAAGTACTGGATAGTAAACAATAATAATTTACTATTTTAACTCCAAACCCAATTAAACTCAAGGAAAGTGCTGGATAGGAAACCATAATAATTACTATTCGAACTCCAAATACAACTAAACTCAGGTAAAGTGCTGGATAGTAAACCATAATAAAATTACTATTCTAACTCCAATTCCAACTAAACTCGGGGAAAGTGCGGGACAGTAAACTATAATAATTTACTATTCTAAACCGAATTCCATTTAAACTGAGGGAAAATGCTGGGTAATAAACCATAATAATCTACTATTCGAACTCAAGATCCAAATAAACTCAGGGAAAATGCTGGATAGTTAACCATAATAATGTACTATTCTAACTCCAAATCCAACAAAACTCAGGGGACGTGTTGGATAATAAACCATATCAATTTACTATTCTAACTCCAAATCCAACTAAACTCAGGAAAGTGCTGGATAGTAAACCATAATATTTTACTATTCTAACCCCAAACCCAATTAAACTCAGCGAAAGTGCTGAATTGTAAACCATAATAATTACTATTCTAACTGCAAATACAACTAAACTCAGGGGAAAGTGCTGGATAGTAAACTACAATAATTTACTGTTCTAACTCCAAATCCAACAAAAATCAGGGAAAGTGCTGGATATTAAACCATAATAATTTACTATTCTAACTCCCATTCCAACTAAACTCAGGGAGGATGCTGGATAGTAAACCATAATAATTTACTCTTCTAACTTCTAATATAAGTAAACTCAGGGCAAATGCTGGCTAGAAAACCATAATTATTTACTATTCCAACTCCAAATAAAAAAAAATTCAAAACAAAAATTGATTAATACCACCCATTTTGATCTTTATAATTAATAAATATGTATCCTTAAATAAAAATGGTATTAATAAATTTAATATAAAAGAATATTATTTTTTTATATTCAATAATCCTTAACACAATTTCCCAAAAATTATTCATATATTTATATATAATTCAATAATGTAAACTACGTTTATTTACAAAAATAAAACAATATGATTATTTGTAAATATTAGTACGATTTATGAAAATATTAATAATCCATTTTATAAAACATATTTAAATATTTCTAATTTAATTATTACAATTTATTTTACCCAAACTTTCTTCAATAACTCAAAACCGATATCCCATAAAAACTCTATATACCACAGAAAACATTTATTAATTATGAATAAATAAATTTTAGACCCTCAACTATGGGCCCCTATCCCCTATAAATCCAACATCGCGCTCCTATTAATAAATTCAAATTAAAAAATGATATTACCGCACCAAAATATTTTTAAATGACTCCCCACCCTTATATCCTATAAACCCAACATCCCGCTCCTAAAATATATACAAATTATTAAAATATATTACATTTTAAACAACATTTTTAAATTACTACCCACCCTTATCCCCTATAAACCCAACATCCTGCTCCTAAAATTAATATGAAAACAAATAAAAATGAGTTATTCAAACAAAAAACTTTTATTTAAACATTATAAATTAACAAAATCTAACATAAAAATAAAAATTTGAACATTAAAAAAATAAACATTTGAAAACATAAAATTGATATTACATCAATATTTTTTACATCGATATTGTAAAATTCGATATTATTACATAACAAAATTTTTTTTTTTTTAAATCGATATTACTTACTTCGATATTTAAAACCAATGATATTCTTACCTCGATATTCATGCATGTCGATATTTTTACATCGGTATTCTGTCTCTGCACCCATAAAAGTATGTTACATGAAGTGATTGTACTGTTCTTGGTGTTGTTACACGCTCCGCGGGTGTGGCTCTCACACCCAGTGTTATCCCGAGGGCCTTTGAGGTGCACTGAGTGACATGAGGAGAATAAAGATCATTTTTTCAAAGTATCCTTATCCTATCAAGTTCAGGGCATGTGTGGGTACTCACTGACCTCCAGGCCAGCAACTCTGTCATGTGGATAATAAAAATCCAGTATAGTCCCTCACCCCTGGTCCAGTTCGGTTGTGGACAGGCACAGATGGACATGCCTTTGCTGTGCCAAAGGTGCACCCCAAGGTGCGCAACTGCTGCACGTCTGCCCTGCTTAATTAGGAAGTCCTCAAAGCCAGTTAGTCATGTCTGAACGCTAGAGCTCTGACTTTCAAAATGGCGGCTTTGGATTGAAAAAAGGGGGAATAATGGACTCCCTAGTCACCTTAACGAGAGTGCTCTCTCCTCAAAACTAGCGTGGACCAGAGCACACTACCACACAGCCGAGAAACATGCTCTGCTCACAAAGAAATCAAGTTTGTCACCTGATGACAATTCCTGAAAGGAACAGCCTCAGTGCCAGTGGTAAGTAAAGTGTGAGTGTGCCATTTGAACAAACAACAGGACTATTCACTTGGGAGTAATTTACATGTTACTTATACTTTTGAGTAACGTTATTACTTTTGGTTATTCACAGCACGAAATTGTAAAGTTATTCAAAAGTGTAGGCTTACATGTCTCCACCCCTTTCTACAGGAGTTGGAGCCAAATTTACAAGTGTAAGTTGCCAGTGCCAACAAGAAACAGTAGTATGTCCAGCACCACACATGGCCAGCCATTGATACTGCAACACCCTCCATACAAAATAATGGAATTAGGGATTTAAAATAAAATCCCATAAGAACCAATGTTAAATTACATTATTTCAAATATTTAAATATAAATAAATATAATTAATATTAAATAAATATATAAAAGTAAATCACATTCATCATTTAATTATAAAATATTCAAGCAACCTTTTTTAATTTAAAAAGCATTGGAACATTACAATTTATTAAAATATAATCAGATTACTTTTAATTTATTCTATACATAACTTTTAATCATCATTAATTCACAATTAAAAATGCAATTTGTTTTTACTCTTGGGGAAAATGTATAGTTTCAATTAAACCTAAAAAATATATAATTTAGTTTAATATATCTAAATGAATTAACGATACATATATATTTCTGCAGGGTCAACTCCTGCTCATTGCATGTGAAAATTACTAAACGTATTTAAGAAACATGATTAACACTGTTCTCATTGAACACTGACAGTTTAAAACTGCATCGTAAAAGCTTGCAAAAGGGTTGCAAACTGGGTTTGAGTTTGAGTCACTTGTGGTAGAGAGAGAAGATAACTTAATAATGTGTTATGATAATAATGAAAAGATAATAAATACAGTTTGTGCTGTAGCAAGTAATGTTTAAAAAGGAATGCATTAATGAAAAGTTTACTTGCTAAAATGATTTTCTTTCAAGAGGTAAAATTTGAAACGGCAGAATGTTGGTTGCTTATTAATGAAATAATAGAATAATCAGACAGTGTTTATAAGACCATTTCTTTCTTAAGGTGCCTTGAGAATTATTCTGAGTTTGACTTTCATTATTGATGATATTATTGACAGTGCATGATTATTGACTATTGTTGTTAGATATGCACTTCTTTATTACAGGTCCTCATGAAGGAGTGGATCCCGTCTCTTATTATCTGAGTCCCTATCAGCTCTTGCCAAGAACTATTGGAGGACCTCATAAATTGTGAGTGGTCATAGAGTTTCAATGGGCTCAAACTCTTTGTTATTGAGAACTGGTTATTGATAATTGTGTTAATGGTGTGGTGAGTAATCTTAGGTTTGAGCTCACAATTTTACACCGCTTCTGCTGGATCACTGCCATAGCATTTTTTTCTTTTGTTCTACATTTAAAATAAATATAGTGTCTACTTCAGAGCTTTCTGGTGTTGGCATGTGCTTTTGAGGCCTCACTGTTTTCCATGGTGGCTCTAGGCTGTCTTCGATAAGCTGCATGTTGCTTTGTAGAGGTCAGGCAGAATTGTTAGTCTGTTTTCAGCTTCCATGTGCATTATTTTTCCTGTTCCTCTTCATTTTATGGATCTTCGGTGGTTGAAAGTCTTTCTTTTGAAAAGGGACCTCTCTTACTCAGCCTTAGTTTCCATTGCAAGGAAGTTGTTGGGTTGGTAGCTCTCCCAGGTGAAGGCTAGGAAGGGAAGATCTTTATCTGGCTGAATGTCAGATAACCCTAAAAACATGCAGAGGGTTAGAGAGTGAGTGACACCTCCGACCTCGGTCCCAGGATCGTACTCTCCCCTGCAGCTCCGCTGTGCTCTGCGTCACCCTTGGCAGCCCCACCGTTGCAGGGTTTGAGACTACCCCGATTCTGGTTTTTTTTCCTTGTCGCTCTGTGGCTCATTAATTTCACTGTATTGTGCCTTACTTTTGTTGTGTTGGTTGTATTGCCCCTTATTGTTTGTAGTGCCCATTACTGTTGTAGTGCCTGTTTCCCTATGTTTTCCCCCCGTTCCCGCCGCCGCATTGACCCTAGACCCCTCCCCGTGACCGCTCGCTCCCACCTCCCAGCTGCACACCCCTTCCCCCTCCCCTACATAATGGCGGCCACTGCAGGGGAGCGAGAGTAAGACCTCCGACATCAGTCCCAGGATTGCACTCTCCTCTGCAGCTCCGCTGTGCTCTACGTCACCCTTGGCACCCAACCCTTGCAGGGTTCGAGACTACCCTGATTCTTGTTTTTTTTCCTTGGCGCTCTGTGGCTCGTTAATTTCACTGCATTGTGCCTTACTGTTGTTGTGTTGGTTGTATTGCCCCTTATTGTTTGTAATGTCCCATACTGTTGTAGTGCCGGTTTCCCTATGTTTCCCCCTTTCCCGCTGCCGCATTGACCCTTGACCCCTTCCCCTGACCTCCCCACTCCCGCCTCCCAGCTGCATGGTCCTCCCCCCTCCCCTACATAATGGCGGCCGCTGTGCGGAAGTGCGAGTGAGAACTCCGACCTTGGTCCCTAGATCGCACTCTCCCCTGCAGCTCCGCTGTGCTCTGCATCGCCCTTGGCAGCCCCACTGTTGCAGGGTTCGAGACTACCCTGACTCTGTTTTTTTCCCTAGTCACGCTGTGGCTCGAAAATTTCACTGTATTGTGCCTTACTGTTGTTGTGGTGGTTGTATTGCCCCTTATTGTTTGTAGTGCCCCTTACTGTTGTAGTAGCTATGTTTCCCTACGTTTTCCCCCAACTCCCGCCGCCGCATGGACCCTTGAACCGCACCCCCTGACCGCCCCGCTCCTGCCTCCCAGCTCCATATCCCTACTCCCTCCCCTACATAATGGCGGACGCGCGCAGTGGGCGCACCGCTGGCGCCTAAGGCAAGCCCGTCTGCGCCCTTACAAGTCCCGACCGCGGCCAGCGCCAGAAACCATCTCTGGGACCTCGCCGATACAACTCCGCCGCACTCCACACACTCAACCCCGGAAGACACACTGACTACGGAAGATCCACGCCCATCACCACCCATGGACAGTTCTTGTGTAGACTCTGCTGCAGATCCTTCACCGTCAACAAAACCACCTCAACCTCCAAAGACCCGCCTGATGCATGCAGCGCTGAAACCCTAACTTGCATTCTCCTAAATGTGCGCTCCCTGCACCGACATGCCGTAGAGATCTGGGACTTGATCGACACCCTCTCGTCCGACGTCGCATTCTTCACTGATACTACCAATGCCACCTCCGGCCCAAACATCGCCATCCCTGATGGCCACAAGATCCCGAGAAAGGACTGCCCCCACTGCCCCGGAGGAGGACTCGCCATCGCACACAAGACCCCCCTCTGACTCTCCATATCCAGAACGAGCGACCCCCACTCCAACACAGAACAACTTCACTTCCAGATCCAGACCTGCCCCAGGACCACGCTACGCGGGACGCTCATCTACAGACCACCGGGACTTCGCACCCAGTCCGCAGCTACCATCGCCGAGCTCGCCGCACCCCATGCCATCACCTCCACAGACTACACCCTACTCTGGGACTTGAACTTCCACCTCGACAACTGCGATGACCCTGACTCCACCACATTCCTCGACAACCTCGGACTGAAGAAGCTGGTCAACACACCCACGCACAGAGCTGGACACACCCTCGACCCAATCTTAGCGGGTGTGACAAACTTCCGCATCAGCCACACCACCCAGCCCCTCTGGATGAACCACCACTGCGTACACTTCACCTTCAACACCACCACCGCAGCCAAGCCCCCCCCCGCACCCGCCACAGCGGAACTAGAGTGACCTCTCAGAGGAACACCTCAACACCACCTCCAAGTCCCACCCAGCACCTCGACAGACACCAACTCCGCAGCTGGGTAGTTTAACGGCTGGATATCCTGCTGCGCCGACAAAAATGCACCCCTCTGCCGCACCACCAAACGACGCCCTCTGAAGGCCGCCTGGTTCACCACGGAACTTCAAGAAGCCAATGCTCCTGCAGATGCCTAGAGAAAACCTGGCAAAACCAGAAACCCACGGAACAACCACATGAGCGTGCTGAAGGAATCCCACCAGCGCATAAGAGACACCAAACAGACCTTCATTGGAGACAAAGTCCAGACCAACGCAACCAACGCCAAGGAACTGTTCAACGTCATGCAGCAGTTCGGAAAAAAAAACAGCGAGGCCACGGACATCACACCTTCCCAAGAACTCTGCAACAAGCTCATCTCCGACTTCCATGTGAAGCTCAAGGTCCTACACGACAACTTCAACGAACAGACACCGGACACCATCCCCCCACCTCGCTGCCGATAAGCCATCCATCTTGACCTGGAATCCCGCCAGCATAGAACACATCACCGCCAAAATGAAGAAAACCCACTCAGGAGCCCCTACTGACCCCTGCCCACTGCACATATTCCACAGGGCCGCCTCTGCAATCGCACCCAAAATGGAACGGACTATCATGCCTCCTTCATGTCTGGCATCTTCCCAGATGACTGGAAGCGGGCAGAGATCAAACCCCTCCTCAAGAAACCAACGGCCAACCCAATGGACCTGAAAAACTACCGGCCCATCTCTCTCCTCCCCTTCGCGGCCAAAGTCACAGAGAGACTCATAAACGTCCAACTCACTGCCTTCATCGAAGAGAACTCCATCCTGGACGCCTCCCAGTCTGGATTCCGCAGCAACCACAGCACTGAGACCGCCCTCCTCTCCGCCACTGACAACATCTGCATGCTACTCGACCAGGGACACACTGCGCCCCTCATCCTTCTGGACCTCTCCGCAGCCTTCCACACCGTCTCAAGTCGCACACTCGCAGCCAGACTTCACGACACGGGGATACAAGGAACTGCCCTCGACTGGATCCAATCCTTCCTCTCCTTACGAACCCAGAGGATCAGACTCCCTCCCTTCCTCTCCGAACCCACAGATATCAACTGCGGAGTGCCCCAAGGATCATCGCTCAGCCCCACGCACTTCAACATCTACATGGCCCTCCTCGCCGCCATCGTCAAACAGCATGGACACAGCATTGTATGCTACGCCGATGACACTCAGCTCATCCTCTCGCTCACGAAGAAGCCCGAAGACACCAAACCAAGGAATGAAGAATGTGGCAGCCTGGATGAAAGACAGCTTATTGAAGCTCAACTATGAGAAGACCGAGGTCCTCATCCTCGGACCCTGCACCTCCGCCTGGAACAACACCTGGTGGCCCGCCACCCGCGGCAGCCTGCCCACTCCCATAGACCACGCACGAAACCTTGGCATCATCCTCGACTCCTCCCTCTCCATGAACCGCCAGATCATCGCTGTTGCCTCCACCAGCTTCAACTGCCTACGCATTCTCCACAAGATTTTAAAATGGATCCCTCCGACTGCAGAAGAACCATCACCCACGCACTCATAACCAGGAGACTGGACTACGTCAACGCCCTATATGTCGGTATCAATAGAACCCTTTTACACAAACTCCAAACCATCTAGAACGCCGCTGCCAGGCTCATCCTCGGGACTCCGCGTCACAAACACATGACCCAACACCTACGAGACCTCCACTGGCTCCCCGTCGAGAAGAGGGTCACCTTCAAACTCCTTACTGAACCTAAATATCTCAATGAGAGATTATCCTTCCATATCCCCAAGAGGAACCTCTGTTCCGGCGACCTCTCCCTGGCAGAGGTCCCCCGCATCCAAAACAGAATAGGGGGGAGAGCCTTCTCCCACATCGCAGCCAAGACCTGGAACGAGCTCCCTGTGAACATTAGACGCTCCCCGACCCTGCACACATTCAGGAAGGACTGCAAGACCTGGCTCTTCGACTGATCCGGACCTGCTCCCCCAGCGCATTGAGACCCTTACGGGTGAGTAGCGCACTCTATAAACCCTTGATTGATTGATTGATAGAGGGAAATAAAGGTCAGATTCACCTACCACTGGACAAATCAAGCAAAACAAATGGAATGTGAACCATAAAACCCCTGTCCTTAAGCTTTCTAGTGGATACATTCCCATAAACTATTTGGTGAAGTCAGATTTAGAGGAAACATTCTGTGTAAAGTACCAGTATCAGTGAATCAAGCCAGTCATTTAGTCAAATGTGTGAACCAGCAAACCACTCAACCTAGTGGTAGAAAAATATGAGGAACACCTCATAGAAACAAAAATTGGGAAGAGGTCCAAGAACCACTGTGGAAAATCCTTTGAGATTCTCATTATTGTTTTTTTTCACAAACCAAGCTGAGATATGTAGAATTTAAAGAGGAGCTGGCCCTACATGCAAAGCCCTACTACTCACCCTATAGACAATAACATAACAGTGATGTTCCACCTCGACCACTGTTTCTATGGAATAGATGGAAATTAAACAATTGTAGAGGTCTGGAAGAAAATGAGTGGTATGCACACTGAGTTTACAAGTATTTACCTTTTTTTATAAGAAAGTCATAATGTTTCACTACTTGTGATAAGTTCTTGCAAAATCACCAGGACCAAGTATTAGGAACCAAACCTACAGACTATCTTAGTGTGTAGTCTCACTTCCCATAAGTGAGTACCGGGGTTCCAAATTCATAATGAGTATTTATCGCAGAGATGTAGAGCCAGCGTGTGAAACAAATTTGCAAAAAGGTTTACTCAACGCATGGTACACTTTACCATCAAAGGTCCCGGCCTGTAAAGCCTTCCAAGTACCACAAGATTGTCAAAAAAGCTGGAAAGTTTTATTTCAGAATGAAAAAACTGTCATAAAATGATCACTTTTCATTGACTCTGGGCATAAAACAGTGGGCCATATTATCAAGAAAGGGCGATACATTATCGGCGCTTTTATCACAAGGGCATATTATCAAGCCCAATATCGCCGCTTCAGCGGCAGTTTCCTACCGATAAAAGCGGCAATAATGTATCGCCCTTTCTTGATAATATGGCCCAGAGTTCTACAATAGTGTACATCTCTTCCTGAGGTCTGTACCATACATCTAGAGGCTTATGGGACTTTATCCGCTAGAACGCTTAAAGATAGGCAGTGCTATAGTTCAGGTTATTTTTCGTTAAGTTGCATTTCAGTATCACATTAGAGTTCGAAGCCAGTAAACTAGGTCAGGAAGTGAGGTGTAGAAAACTCTTAACAATAGGAGAGTTTTCTTAGAACAAAACATAATGGCATATGAATTACTCAGTGTTCATCACTGGTTCTTTTCATTAAAACAACTGATGCAAGGAACTGATATATTCAACTAAGGATGGACAATGTGTCTGCAGTCCCATAAGCAAGCCATGTGGGGCTTGTTCCAATGGCCAGGTGTGGGGGGGACAAAGACTTTTTCCACTTATGCATTGACAATGATAGACTGGTAGAGACAGGCTATTTTTCAGCTCTGTCCAATACAATAGCATATTTTGGCTCCAGATATTTCCTGGGCAAGAGCAACTTGGCATTAGACCAGGTAACATCCCAACTACTCAACTCTGAGAATCTAGATGCTGACGCTATAGATTCCTTTTTGCAACCGTCAACAACCCTTCAGGGGTATTCATTTCCTCCTTTCTCAATAATCCCCAAGACTTAAGTTCACTTTGTGGGGACAAAGTGATTCTGGTTCTGACCATACTAGCCTGCGTTATCCTCAGCCTCTGTAATTGTTCATTAATTTTTCCAGGTTACCACCTTCCTTCTCTAACCTACTTCTCGTTCCAGTGGGACTCGAGGGTCATCTTCAGTTAATGGTCTGGAGGACTTCTGCTAATTACTATTATGTTTGTTCCTTCTGGAATGTCTTCTGTGTAAGAAACCATATTAATCCTGTTTCTGCTTGTTTGATAGTGAATTTCTATATTTTTCTTCTCTCTGAAAGTAAAGCTTATCGGGCAGTCAGTACATATAGATCTGACATTTCAGCTGATCATATATTGGTCAAGGGAGAGCTAGTTGGTGGACAGTTACTGTTGAGGCGAGCTTTGCCTTCAATGTTTCTGAAGGTTCCTCTTAGCTTGATGTATTCCCCACTCTTGGGTGTTATAATAGCCTCACAATAAAGCCCTTTCGTTGAAGCGGTTTTCTGCTAAGTTGACTATGCTTTTATGCTTAATTTTCTTCAGGATAGTCTATAATGTTTACATTTTAGCAGTTCATAATAGATCTTTCACTGTGCAAGGGTTCTTTTTAAAATGTTCAAAGATACAAAGTGACCGTCGTTTGCTGTTTTATAACCAAGCTTTTCTGCGAGTGCCAAGTTTTGTGTTGCTAAATGCCTCAGATGTTATCAAGCACAGGCTGCTGTTTTCAGACACGCCTTCTGCTTTCCAGCTGTTGATTTAATTCAACATGCCCTTTAATCCTTTTTCGTCTCCCACTGAGATGGTTTAGGTGCTTGATGACTGAATCAGAAGTAGAGCTTTCTGTTTTTGGGACACATTTGGCAAGGGGGGGCTATAGCATCTAAAGTGTTTTTGGCATCCGGGAGTTTTGAAGCTATCATGGAGAGGCAGGCTGGGCTTATGAATGTATTTTATGAATGTTGTATTACCAGGCGTGACTGTTGTTTATGCACTAGCCTTCCACATTGAAAAGGAGTGAAGAAGGTTTTAGAAAAATCAATAGGCGTCTAGGAGGTCGGGTTCATTAGGATAAGAGTCGGATTTTGTATTCATTATGAGGATACACTGAGGTTGGTAGTGGTTCTGCCAAACACTCAGACCCTAGTGGTCTGGAGGGTGGGGCTCAGAACCCTGATAAGGATCAGAAGGACAAGGGAAAAGAGATAAGTCGGTTTTAACATAGTAATAACACGTCTTAGGCTGCAGTGGTTTGATAAGCATTCTATGCACAGACTAAAAGGGTTCTCAGCAGTTGGGTAAAAAAACAGACTACCAGACATCATGTTGGCACTTCCAGGGTAGATTAAGTAGAAGCAGCAGGAAGAGACAGAATGCTGCCCAACTTTCGATGGTTGTATGTTTCCCGCTGCTGATAGTTCTCGTTTACTGTTGGTGTCTCTCCACTTTGTGTTTTTTTGTCTCTTCCCCCTGGTTCCCGTTTACCTTCTGTGATGCTGCCACCTCATGCAAAATGTGCTTCTCAATGAGCCACTGCTTCCCTTGTTGGTTACAACTGGTGCTTCACGGTCCCAGAGTGGGATTCCTGGTGCATTCTGAGTTCCCTCACTAGCCAGTAAACTGGATTATTGGGTGAAAGTATTTAATAAAACAATTCAGTCTTTCCTCAGATCCTTCACTCTTTTCACATTTCTACATACTTTTGTTTATGTGCATTACAATTAACGTTAAGCAGACTACATTTACTATCAACATCACCTGTGCATGTGTCACCCTCTGTGGATCATCCAGCACACCTGACACTGAGGATACACAGTAACAACATTCTCCCGCATCACCTGACAACACTCTGGATAGATTAGCTGCACCACTACGGGCTCCAGCATTTACTTCAGTCTTTCTCTCATACCCTTTCTCCATTTTTCTTTGGTGGAATTGCACTATTTTATATGAAAGCCGACATGTTTCACTACTCGTGATAAGTCCTTGCAAAATCATTAGGACCAAGTATTAAAAAACAAACTCACAGTCTATCTTAACGCATAGGCTCCCTGCCCCCAAGTGAGTAACAGTGCTGCAAATTCATCATTAGTATTTGTCTCAGAGATGTACAGCCATCATCCAGTGAAGCCATTTCCTGGTCTGCCAATCCCACAGTACAGGGTATTGGTGAATTGGTATCTGGGTCATTGCCTCAACACCGCATAGTCTGAGAGCCATAAAAGCAGACTCCTAGAGGCTTCTGGTAATATGGCGTAATTCCACGAGCCTCAGCATCTTGATCTAGGTAAACACGATATTTGGTTTTCGAAACGACCTGAGGATTTGCAATGCAGGTATAGGAGCAGCCCAGGATAGCTGTGAAGAGACTTTGGGTGTTTGATGACAATTATGTACTGATTGCAAGAATACTTTAACCTGGATGCAGGTGGACTTTGGGTTGACTATAAAGTAGAAGCTACGAAGGCAATTGCATAGTTAGTGCTGATCATAAAAAACATGCACAGTAATATATTGCATACTATTTTTCTTTATACTGAGTGCTATTTTCTCTGTAGCTTTAAGAACATATATTGCATGAACAAAAAAACTGCAACTCGAACATAATGGTATCATGCAAGCAAAGTAACACAAATAAACATGTGGAGCGATTAGTTAATAAGACTATATTTTTATAACAGGCTTAGGAATCCAAACAGAATGAACAAAGCCATAACCCAGTAATTAAAATGTTCTTTGTTCAACAAAGTAAATACATCGAAGAGCCCACTCTTGCTGTAGTCTAACAATAGGGCTACTTGATTCCCCATCTTCAAAACCTAATGCAAACACAAATGGGACAAGGTAACCATCCACAAAGTGACACGGCTATCACGCTACCCAGGAAGGGACTGCACAAGCCCGACCCCAGATCTTATCAAGATCCTCACGGAACAGGACAGCCTTAATTCCGCTGCCGCTCCATTGCAATTGCACCTCGGCTAAGAAGCCGCCCTGGGCCCCCCCAACCCGCGCTAAGGCCGTTTTTATCACGAGGAACTCCTTCTGGATGTGCCTCCACGCTGCCTGCATTATCTCGAATGCCTCTTTAGGTTTTCTAAACTACTGTTAAGCCGGCTACATCTATTGTGAGGCATTACACCCAGACGCCTCGTTCCTCCACTGCGGTGGAACTAGGCGCTTTAAATCACTCAGGCAATAGCACAATAACTAGTCCTGAAGATGATCCCAGTTAATAATTGGAGCTAGGGATCGAAACGTCACGTCGACTTTCTTAACAGTACTGCATTTTTCAACTGTATAAAATGTGTTGCAGTAACTGTTGGTTTGAGCTTACGCAAGATTGTATTGTATTGTAAGCCACCTTCTGCTCCACTCTGTTTGCCTGTTAATTTCTTTCCTGTATTGTTTTCTTTCCCCTCTACTTGGTACAGGCTTGTACCCAGTTCATAAATTGTTTCGTGTCTCACGTATTCATGAATCCTTGTCAAAAATTTTGAAAATAAATATTACCTTGTCCGGCTGGACATTGGAGAAAAAGAGCCATAGATCTTATTTAAGTCTGTGTTTGCTATCCACAAATATATTCAAAAGCTAAGGACCTTTGTTCTTTATAAAACTACGGCCTCAATGGGCAGCCCATCAAAGCAATAGGAAACCATGAAAACCAGAAAGACAATAATTGAAGGGGGTTTATCCAGATCCCTCTGTCTGTCCTTCTTTATTGTACTTGGCAGTAGGTCATCCATAGAACCTGTGGCGTCTACAGGTAGACCTAAAAATCACAACCTTCAACGGAACGTAGTCACACACACACATGCAATGCAGACACAGAGAGACCATAGGTTAAACCTCACTGAACTCACGAAGGCACTTCACACTTGATAAAACAAAATACCACTCTAAGACAACACATAATTCAGCAACACCCCTCCAACAAGGCACAGATCCTCTGGTTTAAAGGGATAAAAAAAGAATCTTACCAAGGCACCACGCTCTCCAATACCACTTACTTCAAGTCAAATAATTCACGTCAGTCCTCCCAAATGGCATGTGCATGGTCTGTCAATGACTATAGACTACACACCCAATCCACTAACTACTATAACACACAACCAACCAAACATGTACACAAAAATAACATATTAACTACACAACTCTAATTATCCAACATAAAGAGCCAGACATCAGACTCACTTCTGTGACTTAATCCTCAAGACCAGAAAGTGCTTTAAGGTCATACTAATGGCCAGCGCTATACAAACCTCTGTAACAAAACGTTCCAGCGGGCTCACTAAGATCAAAAGAGGCGCAGTAGTGGATCAAAACCACCTTGCACTATCCTGATGGTTTCCTGGTGCCTGGGATCCAGGGTTGAAAACATGCCTCACTGCCAGTGTAAATGCCTGAGATTAGAAATATTTAAATTGGACTACCGTGGCCATTTTAGAGGACGGATACAGCATTCGATCTACAGTTGGTCGTTTCCTGTGGGAGTAGTTCCATCAAAGCTCAGAGTGCCTCAGTGATACGAGAGGCTATAACTGCTAAAATGATGGTGGTAATCTTGACTGGAGGGGTCTGTAAAATATTCTGGTTACCCCGTACCAATTGTCTAGAGAAGATTGTTTTGAATATTGACGATGTCATGCCTAGCAAGAATAACATTCTTCATCCTCTGAAGTACAAGAAAACAAGATGAACGTAAAAAATAGAATGATGAGAAGTGCAGGCACCGTGGCAAATAAAAGCTAGACCACAACACACCCGATTCAGGCGGTAGGCTCCCGATTTAATTAAACAAAATAATGGTTTTATTGTGCATTTCTCCCGCCTAAAATTACTCCCCCCTCTTTTAATGCAAGTCAGTGAGCAAAATAAATTTTGCGACATGTCCATCTTTTCTGCTTACAGTTGTTTACATGTATGCTTCCTTTGAGCACACAACCCATTCGTCTTGTCCACTGCATTCATTGTAAAGGAGAGCTGAGCCTGGACCAGCAAGCCACCTTTATTGGGCCCCTTCTGAGGGGAGGAGGAGGCTGGAGGGGTAGCGCGCGCTCCTCTACGCGCAGGTGTGGGAGGCGCGCGCCCAGCACGCAGTGTGTACCGTTTCCTTTCTCTCCAGTATCAATCAGGCCCAGCCTCGGCGTCCGCGTGCGCACGCAGTGTCTCCGGGCGCGCGCACTCTTGCTTCCCTGGTCTTCCCTGCAGTTCATGGTCGCGCTCAGTGCATCCTCCTCCAAGGCTGCCGCAGCATCGCTCGAGCGCCAGAGCCCGCTTCCCGGGCTGCAGCATCAGGTAAGACGCTTCTCCTTCGTCTGCAGGCGAGAGGCAGACCACCTCCGCCCTCCCCGGGGGCTCTGCAGACTACCTGGAAACTTTGAGCAATACCAGAAAAACTTCGGGCTCCTCTTTTCTACTACGGCGCGACTTTTCTTATTTGTGGTATATGTCCTTCCCTGTATTGTTAAGAGCATTTTCTGTGATTAGTGAGAGTGACCGCTGTCGTCGAAGTCGGGCTCCTCTGCTGGTTTGCCCCTCAGCTCTAAAGTGAGGGGTTCGTAGTTCTTAGATAATTTACATGGAGCGTCCGAACTTCATGATAATACGAATAATAAATAACCATGCGTTTTCTGTAGCGCGTCATACCACGCGTCGGCCCTTCTAGGAGCTGTAAATACCACGATACTACTGTTTTCAGTAACAAACAAAAAAGTGAGTTCCTACTATTTCCGTTCAAAGAGTTTCTCCAGTCAGCAGGTCAATGTCAGAAGATCCTATTGTGTGTTTTTAAAAGTAAAGTTGAGAGCTTTAGCCCTAATTTCATGAAAGTTATGGTAGAGGGCAGAACTTGTCTGTGCTGGGGACGGGGCGCTGGGACCCTCCTTCGCTTTTCGAAGATGAACATTATAACTCTGGCCGCAAAGCCGTTGAAGGTTGTTTTCCTCTCTGACTAAAACCGACCCGTTTCGAGCCCTCAGATGCCACACCTCTCCAGCGACTGATACACACCGAGAGCCCTTAGCAGTGGCACGCCTTTGTCATATGACTCTAACTTTATTGAGAGCTGCTGCCTCATTTTCACCCAGATTAAGTATATCGTGTTGAATATTAACCTGAATTTTCTTCCAGTATTCTATAGCTCACAAACACAACAAACTTTGCAGGACATTTCGGAATAAAGCAGGTGGGTGTTGCACCAGGCAGGCTGTAGATCTGCACAAGGGCAAACCTAGAGCAAGCTAATTTCACATG
The DNA here is from genome assembly GCF_964261635.1 of Lissotriton helveticus. NCBI lineage: Eukaryota > Metazoa > Chordata > Amphibia > Caudata > Salamandridae > Lissotriton > Lissotriton helveticus. The sequence goes on from NC_136063.1 coordinate 1,923,164,536, forward strand.
CTTTTGTCGAATTTACACAACGGGAAAAACTGCTCAAATGCTTATTACTCAACTTTTCAAATGTGAAAAATGATCTTAGGTTAGAGCAAAATGGTTTTGTGCTACTCCTTATTATGGATGAAGCAGCAATAGTGCAACATAAGTTTGCCTTTTTTTTTTGCAATACAGGTTATTTCAAATGTAAAATGACTACTATTTATGAAGCAGGAGCATGCCATATCCCTTAATTTGCTTCCTGTAAACTATGGGGTATATTTACAAGGGGATAGTGCCACCAGAACATAGTATTTTTGTGACGTTCTGTTGGCGATATGTCCTTCTCTATATTTACGAAGCAGCGTTAAGCCAATTTTTGTGGCTTAGCTTTGCCTTGTAAGTACAGCCCTTTTACATGCATCACTGTGCGTGAAAGGGGTGTGCAATGGGTGTTGCTGTGGGTGTTCCACCGCAACACCCATTGTTTTTTGACACTGCCCCAGATTTACAAGCATGTATAAATCTGAGGCAATGCCCAAAACTAACGCTATTCAAGAGCGGTGCTTAGAATGGCGCAATTAGGAGAAAAACTTTTATTTCTCCTCGTTTTTGCTTTTACCATTCAGCACACATAGAATGAGCAAAACGCCATTAATGATTGTTGATGTGCAGGAAGGTGTACCTTCCTGCACATAAAGGTGTACCTTCCTGCACATAAACAATAATTCCCTGCAACGCAGGCACCCTTCCACTATGGTGCAACGGTGCCTGCGTTGACCCTGGGCAGCTAATTTTAGCACCAGCGCTAGGGTAAACACAGGGGTGTGCTGTATTGTAAAAATGGTGCATCCCTTTGTTTTGGAAATGTAGGAGCGCAGCACTGTCAAATTTGACAGAGCCCAGTGCTCCGACATTTCGTTGTAAATATGCCCCTATATGTCTTGACATGACAAAGAAATGTGCCTGATACGGGTTGCAGATTGATTGACAATTACATTTCAAAACGAAAGTGAGAACCATATTCTGGGTAATATTACAAATAACTTTATATAGCGCTTCATACTTCGTTTCTAAGGCCCAGATGCATCAAGCTCAAATTCGCTCGCAAAGGGGCAGATTCTCAGAATCTGCCCCTTTGCGACCGGTATTTTTGAATTTGGGATGAATCATCTCAAATGCAAAATTCGCAATTTAAGAAATCGCAAAACTGCGATTACTTAAATTGCTATTGCATTAAAGGAATCTTGAGATTCCTTAAATGCAATGCATTAAAGTTAAAAGAATAGCGATTTCGCTAATAGGGGGCGCAAATTACCATGAAGTTGAACTTCATGGTAATTTGCAAACACTTTGAAAAATGCACTAAAGTGCATTTTTCATAGTTCCATTTTACACACAGACATGCCCTAAGGGCATGTGTGTGTGCAAGATGTACCCATCTGCAGATTTCAGGGGTGCAACAGGGTTTCCTTTTGACACCCTAGCACCCTTGAAATTGCAATCTCAATTTGCGATTCTTTAATTGAGAATCGCAAATTGAGATTCCTATAGGCCTCAAGGCCCATAGGAATGAATGGGGAGGTATTCCTTAATTGCGACTCGCAATTTGCGAATCGCAATTAAGGAATTTTAAGAAATCGCTATTTTTTAAGAGAGTTCTTCATGCATGGCATTTTGCTATTCCTTATTAGCGAATCCTTATTTTTCACTAATAAGGAATCGCAAAATGGATGCTTGATCCATCTGGGGGACTGTGTTGTAAATAACAGGTGGGACTGTTACTCAATTAAATCGTACTCACTTTACTGACCTTAGCAGGCTGGAAGGCTGAGTCGACCTAGCTAAAGTTTGAACGCATGACCTGCAGATCACTAGCTTTCCCAGCGGCGAGTATTTAACCCACTGAGACTTCCTGACTGAATTTGTTATCCTTATTATCCACAAGTGTTACAGTTCAACCATGTGACAGCACAGCTAGTTTTATTAATTAGTGGAGGTAATTACGCAGAGGTGTAGATGGTATTCCTTCTTATTAGAATAGTGTGTTATGAGGGACATTGCATTATCTCCTCATTGAGTAATTATAATGGTATGATGCAGCAGGTATGTCACATTAATTTTGATATCTCATTCATATTTGAGATTTTTATGAATGTATCTGTATCTTTATTTTCATATCCAGAGATGGCAAAGGTACTTTTTAAAATATTTCGCCATCTATCGTGTTTACTGGATAGTCTTAGAAAGCAGCATTGTTCACATGCCAAGCACGCCGCCATATTGCATGAGTGTCAAAAGTACAAATAATGTTTGGTTGCATTAAATGCTTATGATCCTTGCAAAACTTCTGCGGTGCAAAACTGCTATGTAGTTTAGTGGCTCTGCAAGATGCAAATGTCTTTGCGATTCACAGTGTCAACATATTACGTATGAATTGCAAGAAAACGGGGGGGGGTTGCAAGGAGGGTTTACATTACCATTGAAATCGGAAGGAAATGTATCAGTGCTGTAGGATTAATTCAGTAGACTCCTGGCTTCCCTTGTAAAGTCAGTAAGCATTCTCATAGTGGACGCTGTCTGGGACTGACAGCTGGGGGGAAGCAGACACATTGGTGAAGCAGGCGCTGCTCTCATGGGATGCAGCATGCTCCCTCCTGATGCCCACTACGCAGAACCTTTTTTGGCACTGCCACCCTCCTCTTGCAAATGTTCAAAATATAAGTTTGCTCCCAGCAGGCCTTTGGGCACGTGCAGCCACCACCTCAAATTAAGGGCTTGCAAACATCCTCTGTGCCGGATTGATACATCCTGTAAAGACAAAATAAGTGGCAGTTAATGTCACAGATGGTGCCCAAATGCTTCGCTGTGATACAACACGCGCAAGGGTGTAGCTATTATTCGTGCAACAGGGGCCCATAGTCTTGAGGGGCCCCTTGATCCCTGATCAATGCTGTATTTTACTACCCCAGCAGCAAACAAAGTGGCTTGTGTCCTGGCTTCCACCAGGACCTGTAGCATCCTTGCTTCGCTACTGACCCAGCCAATAATCCATCCGTCCTACATGTTCTTAAGAAGTGTAGGATGCTGGGGAGTTTCAGCCTCGGGCAAACAAACAAGCAGGCATCAAGCCTTTCTCAACCAGGCAGTCTGCACTCGACGTTTATTGTTTATCTTTATTTGAGAATGTGCGCTTGGGGAATGTGCTTTGTGGTGCACCGCCATGTTTACTAGCACAACACACATTCCATGTCTCACCAGATAAGTTCACATATTTTGTTTTCATTTCACTGGTTGAAATTCCATTCAGCCATCTGTGAAAAGGCGTTTTGCTAGTTGCAGTTGCGGCACTGGGTTTTGAACATTAAGTAAAGTATGCCCAGTAGGAAAATATAAGGGAAATTTTTACAAAGTAACAAAAAAATTAATAGAAAGGCACATTCAGCGTCAAACTGTTTCAAAATGCAAGTAACTCGATTTAGCTCGAAATGTCTTCATAGCAGATCTTTAGATTTTCAAAAACTCACATCCCAGAACACAGGCAGGCCAGTTGCATAGCACTAAAACAAACCCCAGCCTGATGTATTGATGTAGAGGAGAATATGTCAAAATAATATTTTATCAGATTCCGAGTTCGACACAACTTAATTGAATGTGCAACAGCTGCTGAAAATGTAATATTCGCACCTGCACTTATCACAAACACAGGTGTGTGCACAACGTAATGATTAGGTATAACAATGACAGAAATACTTCGACAGCTGTGCAAACGACGGTGCAGAAATCAGCTATTGGGGTTCCATAGTGTCACATTAGGGAAAGGCGAATGCCAGTTAGATATGGAGAGATCGGTTTATGTTTCTAAATACCCTATGCTTGTGAGGAAAAGGCAGCATGGTTTTATGCCCTCAAAATTTACCGTAAGGTCGTACCGTACAATGGGGGTTGGGTCCTGGAATGGATTGCATGGGTGTCGTGCCCCACGTGTATGCAAAAAGAAATGCATGCATAAAAAAAGGGGAATATAGTAGTGGTGCACAAATCAGTGTTTGCATGACTGCATATTGTTTCTGACATGGCTCCTTGATGTGTGGCACACTTTCCACATGACGCACACGGACATTTACAAATTATTCTTTTGCCCCACCCGTGCACATGTCTAGAGGGGTAGGAGAGGGATGTCATCCTTATCCATTGTGTTTACAGACCCCTCCAGGAATCAGGAGGAAAGCAGATCGGGCAAAAAGAACTTGAAAACGGACCATCGCTCGACCCCATCCCAAAATAGATCATGAAAAACAGCATAGCACCAGTTTTTAGGAAAAGTAGGCTGGGACTGTAATATGTGTGTATATCATGTAACTAAGACCTTCAGAAGCGTGGGGGGCGCAGGGGAGTCATTATTCTACAGGCCCTTGCATGTTGAGAGCCTGTGCTCATGCTTCACCATTTGTTTATCGATTTTATCAAGCACAGCTGTCCTGTTTATAAGATTAGATGGCAGCTGAAGCTGGGTGTGCGTTTTTTTCTCTTTGCAAGACATTTTGAAGCCCGGAACAGGTCCCTCGACAGGTCTGATGACGCAGGCCCGCTCCAACTTCTGACTTACCTGGACGTGACTTAGACAATCGTGATTTGCTGTCTTGGTTTCTAGGTCAACTGGTTTGAAGACTCGAGCAGGACAGCATCTTGTCAGGCACACCTACATAAACTGAGCATCTTATGCATACATTGTGTGGCTTTAGTATTAAAGAATCGATTGAAGGCGGCCTTCACAGGATGTGTGTTCAAGGAATTCACGATGGCATTGAATGGCTTTATTAGGTCTCGCCTAGCGTTGCAACCTGCATGCGCTGTTCGCTTTGCAAAGCATGCAGTATACGGTATAGCGGGGACGCTCCGCCCACTTTCTGGCCAGTTTTTTCATTGGCTTAAATTCTAAATACTGTATTGTAATTGGTTTTCAGCTTGATAGTCCCGCCTCCTGACGGCCATGTAATCATTTTTATCCTTCTTGGCTATCAGCCCCATTACTTTAAAAACAAATGTGTTCCCTTGCCTCCCCCCCGTTCCCTCCCGCAGTCTGTGACTTCTCGTCCCACCACCAACCCTAACCTCCTCTCCTGTGCGTGCCTTCGTCGACATCCCCACTTCCGTTAAAAATGAAATAGGTCTCGTATAAATACGAGTCCTATTGCATTTGCAAATGCTTGTTTTGTCATAGGATTGGCTGGGTGAATTCACACTGTATTTTGCCTGACCTGTCCATAACACATGTGCAACAGCGACAACTCGCCGCCGTCATTTAGCAGAGCATCACTTCCTGTACTTGACAGCTGATGGGTGCACGGAGCACAGACAAACAAGAACGTGCAGGGTCAGCCAGCCTTTAGCCAACTGAGAGTTGCTGCAGACCCCATAGGAGCCCCGGCGGGGGATGCATGTTTTGTTAGTTTACGCCGCCGCTCGTCTGTGCATGTTTCCATTCCTGCTTCCTTTTTTACTTTTTAAAAGCCAACGTGATGTTAACTGTAAACATCTTAAAATGCCATTGTGAATTTACTGACGGGCTAAAGCATGTGCGCGCAGCTTCCCTGGGGGCGTTTCACACTTTAATGATGTACTGGAAACTGATCTTCCTCGCCTCTGCTTTCAGTGCTGCGCTCCCCGAGATACATCTCTTTTGCTGGGGTTGTAATAACACTGCTGCCCTGCAGACTTTACAAACCTCTGACATTTGGTTGATGTAGGGGAGCTAAGTTTGATTGTGTGGTCTCGTCTTTACTGAGGTGTCCTAACTGGGGGAGAACATATTGCATCAAACTACCCCCCTCATCCCTCCCCCTGCACCCTCTCGCACGAAGGAGAAACAATGGCAACGGCGAGGAGTGTAACCTAACTTGCAGCAACCTGTGTACACAAGTTGGTGCAGTTAGGAGAAAATTCAATGAAGAACTCCTTGTTTTAAATAAGTTACCAGCTGACATTTAATGTAGATTCCGGTTTAAATTCTTCCCATAATTCAACTGTTCGTGACGGGAAGCCTTATGCGTTCGTGGCCTCGTCCCTTCCGTGCTCAATTTGTTTATGCGTGAACTCTCCATGTATTGCAATTTTTCTACCTGTTAGCCCTCCCTAACCCACCCCATACATACACATAGGCTTAGTAGTCATGTCATGTTACCATGTGACTGCGTAGCAACACATACCTTGTTGCCGTACCCACTGAAGTGGGTGTAAGGTCTTTTAGCTTGGCTTGTTACCCTCCACAACCCCGGCATTTTCTCTTGAGCATGTGCTGTTTGCTGGCATCAGCTTCTGGTGGCATAGAGGCATGTTATTCATCACAGTGTGCCGCACAGTTGTATATGTGTATCGGGTCCATGACCAGGGCAGTGAGCGAGGCTTTACTCAAGGGAGTGTAAAAAGAACTCAGTGAGTACAGCCCTACGCAAAAGTACAGAGTGAATAGCCTGGGTAGCAGTAGGAGCACAACCTGCTCTAAAATGCCCCTGAAAGAGTTCTCTCTCTTGTGCACCCTTCTTTGCCCTCAGCTGGGCACCATCATTTTCGGGTGGCATGCATGAAAACAAGTCTGTACATGCTGGCACCACCTGTCAATTGGCACTGCTGCTCACACCAAATACTTTTTTTGCAATATAGCCCAAACTCGAGCTGAAAGAAGTAGAGCACTTTGCATGTGCACCAGTTACATTACACAAGGACACACTCGTTTTTGATAGGTACAGGAGCTTAAGAAATTTGCCCAGAATCACAGCATGCTGAGCTCACACGAGGCTCGGACATAGTCCCCAGGTCCAATCAGACAGCTCTCCTCTTACACCACATCCACTCTCAACTGGCCGTGTTGTCTGCTTGCTCGGACTGTCCTTATCATAGATACAGAAGCATAGCATTAGATTGCAGCTAGCAAGTGAATTAATGTTTTTGTGTCAGGGTCGTCCACATTGATTATGCCAACTCTAAGCCCTTATAGGACATAGTCTCCTATATTCTCTTTGCACACATGGCTTTATAGACAAGCATATTGCTGACTGTATGGTGAAAGCATCTTTAATCTAATAACAGAAGTGAAAGGACGGGCGATTCCCAGAGAAAGGTGTCATAAAGAGAAATTTCTGTAATTAAAGTACGTTGCAATAATATGCGATAATATGCTGCATGGCCAAATACTTATAAGGTCCCAAAGGCGAGACCAAATGCATTGCAAATGCTTGTTTTTTTAATAGGGTTCACAATAATGAGCTTGTTAGACAAATTATTATGATTTTTTTATAATAATGGAAATAATAAACAAATAGATGGGCCTGAAGGGATTCTCAACACTGACCATTTCAAGTTCTATTTTGAGAACAAACTCCTTTCCAGATCGTGTATCCTTATTTCCAGATTACGAATCTCTAATTACCTCTTGCTGCTTCTGTATCGTTGCATGTTAACTGTGGAAACCTAATTTGCTCTTGCTGCTAGGGCTGCACTGCATCTGCAGTGGTACATGCCCAGTTTTCAGAGTGGGGGGTGCAGCTGTCACAGGGGTTGTGAAAAATCCAAGTGTTACACAGTGTTGCAAATGAGCCGCGCCCATTCGTCCGAAGAATGGGTAGCGAATACTGTAACATCGGTATTGCATTTTGGAACACATTGCCTTAAATAAATTAATAAAACATGGCATGCTCGGGTCCTGCCTTTTACAAAGAGCACATTTTCCATTGAAATAGCCTCTTGAACTGGCTACTAAATTTGCATCAAAACACACAAGATGATGGACGGAATGTTGCACAATGGCAAAACATTCACCCCCAGTCACAGATCTGGGTTTAATCCATGGTTATTTTGCTCACCAAGCCACCCCAGTTCAGACATGGCCATATGCAAATCAGTCTTGACCCTGTGCCTCATGGGAACAGTCCAGCCTGAACTACCAAGCCATGTCTTCCCTGGAATGGAATCAAGCATCCTAGGACCGGTTTCTGGCTATCAGCTGTCTTCAGCCAGGATAGCTTGACTCCAGTGGCTTAGTGAGCACGGGACCCACGTCTGGGCATACCCTTCCCACATAGGGTGAACAGCAAAACACACAAGATGATGGACGGAATGTTGCACAATGGCAAAACATTCACCCCCAGTCACAGATCTGGGTTTAATCCATCGTTATTTTGCTCACCAAGCCACCCCAGTTCAGACGGGGCTCTCAGCGGGCAAGGGCGGCTAGGCTCCTGGGTGTCACGGCCCTAGGAGGGGGCGAAGGGGCACAGGACTCAGCTCCGGCGGAAAGGAAGCACACGGCACGGTTGAGGACGAGCGAAGGCAAAATGAGCCCACTGGTCCTGGGGCTCAGGTCAGGGGGCTAGCTCAGATCAAGCCCTTGGAGATCATTTCAAGCACAAATGAAGCAAAGTCCTTTCTGGTCTTTTCCTCTCCTTTCTCAGCAAGGCACCACTAAAGGCCAGTCCTTCAGGTCAGGGACAGTCTCTCCTCCTTGAGCTTCTCTTGGTCCTTCTAGTCGGGCAGAGGTTCTTTGTGGTAAAACAGGATCTAATTTCTTAGGAGCAGGGCTCCTATATTTATACTCAGTTTCTTTTGTCTTTGCAGGCCAGGGGGCCTGAGCCTGGTTCAACCCAGTTTTGGAGCACTCTGTTTACAGGAAGCTGCCTTCTTCTTTCAGGGTGCAGGGCAGGGACATCAGACGCTCCGCAGGAGGTGGAGCCAGCATTGTGGTAGCAGAGCACAGCCCTATTCAGAGTCAAGGGGCACTCCTCCCACCTAGCCTGGGGGTAATCCCTCCATTCACCACCTGGCAGCCCAGACTGTCCCCTGGAATTCCCCAGCCCTGTCACTCACACAAACCAGACAGCAGATACACATCCTGGCAGAGGTGGGCTGAAATGGTCAGGCAAGCAAATGCTAACTTTATAAAAGTAGCATTTGCAAACACAGGATATTAAAATAAACTTTACTAAAAGAAGTATTTTATTATTCTGAGTTCAGGCATACTAAACGTGACTTTCTACCATGTTCCCTGAGCCTGCTGGGATTATAAAGTGGAATAATTCCAGCAGCCCATTCTGGCCTATGAGAACAGGTAGAATTACAATAGTGAAAAATGAAAATGGCTGTAATTCACTATTAGGAAATGCCCCACACATCAGGGTTTGTACTACCTTATGCTTACAATGCACCCTGCCCTAGGGCTTACCATAGGGGTGACTAATATGAAGTTAAGGGAAGGTTTAGAGGCTGGGAAGCGTGTGCACTTGCTCAGCCAGCATGACAGTACCAGACTGCACGCAGGTTTTGCAATGGCAGACCTTAGACACATGTTAAAAAGCTGCTTCTGTGGGTGGCGTAACCCGCGCTGCAGGCCCACTTGCAGCATTGGTATTTACAAGCCCTGGCACTCCTGGCGCACTTTACTGGGGTACGACAGTAAACCAAATAAGCCAATAATGGAATCCAAACAATGTATACATTTTACAGTAGGGAGAGCATATTCACTTTAGCACTGGTTAGCAGTGGTAAAGTGCCCAGAGTCATTAAACCAACAAAAACAGTTCAGAGAGAATATTGGAGGAAGGCAAAAAGTTCAGGAATGACCCTGCAGAAAGGGCCAAGTCCAACACAACCCCTTTCCAGCCAAAACGCAGGGTAGACCAATCACTACCGTGATGGGTTTCCCTGCTTAGGGCGATAGAACATGGACCTGACCCGCAACAGCAGGGGCATATTCCAGTTCTACGCCAATCTGAACCCATCTCAAATCCTCTGTCCATACTCTCAGAGTCCACCAAGCCAATCCATGGGGCACCCTTCTCTTCCTCTGTGGACACCACCTGTGCAGCATCTAACCTCAACTTGCTCACAGGTGCGTCCCAACAGACAGACAGCAAGTCATAGTGCCCACTGACATTAGTCAGGGATGAGACCCAGGCCTCATACCTCTCAGGACTCTCAAACCTCTGTGGCCTCAGAGAGCGGGGAAGTAGTCCCAGGTGCTTGGCACCCTTTGTCCACTCTCCCTCCTGTCAGGTCAGGTATGATATTCTGGCACTGACCCACCAGCCCCAGGCCTGTACCCAGCGGCTGGACCAAAGACTGGGGTGGGCTCTCCCACACCCGGTCCTCTTCCTTGGAGCTCTGTACCCTCCCACTTGGAGCGATACCCCCTTCCAGAATTGTCAGGGCACCTGTGGCAGGTGATCTGCACAATTCGCCCACCAGTTCAGGGGTGCTATCCTGCAACTGGGGTACCAGGTCAGGGGGGACACCCTGCACCTGGCCCTCTAACCTAGGGTCTAAACCCTCAAGCTGTACCAGGGTCAGAGGCAAGGACTCCCTCCCTCTACACCCCCTTCCAGACGGCTGTACACCCCAACTGGAGCGGTATACCAAAAAAGACAGACTGGTAGGGACAGTGATTACAGATGTCCCTCCCTCCAGGTCAGGCAATCCCTGTACCTGGCTTCCCAACTCAGGGACCCACCCCTGCAGTTGAACACTTGCCTGGAACACCAGGACTTCCTTGGGAGCACGCATGCCCCCCTGAGGGTAACACATAACTCCTGTGTTGTGTGTCAGTCTGCCTGGTGCAGATCTCCCGTCCCCTGTCCACCTGACAATGCGCGAAGACCCCCCAGGACAGAAGTGGTGTCACCATGGTCATTCCCTGGGAACGCAGCCCTTCTGGCTGGCCTCTGACCCACTTGTTCTTCCACTGGGGACTCTTTCCCCCTCTCACCCCTCCATCTGGACTTCTGCACCCTCCCAACTGGAGTGGCACTGCCAGACACCAGAACTACTGGAGCTCTGTTTACAGAGTCTCCACGTTCTCTAGATGCAGGGAGATCCTCCTCAAATGGCCTACAAGTACAGCCTAGGCCCCCGACCTGATGTTCCCTTAAGAAATCTTCCAGGCCCTGAGACTGGGTTTCGGGTACCTTGGGACAGAACCCACACTCACTCCTCCTCCTCTGAGACAGGACGCGAGCCCCTACACCCCTCCCACTACACTGAGACTTAGCTGGGCTACACTGAACCTGTTCCATCACACAGGACTGGAAGTTACCTGAGCCACCCATGTTGGAATCACTCCCCAATGCTTCTTTAGACCCTCTGGAATCCACCAAAGGGTCAGCCTCCAATGTGAGCTCCCTGGGGTCAGAGAACTCACTCTCAAACAGGTGTTGGCATAGCTCTGGAAAACAAGGACTTAAAATATGCTCTCCCAGAATTGGATCACACAGCCCCCTACAAGGGTCAACCAAACTATCCTTCACCTCATCATCCAGTGCCTCACACACATACTCCACATCACTCTTTTGAGACTGGCGAGACAGTATCTGACTGTCTCTGTCCCACAACCCACACTCTTCTGCGCAGTCTCCATACTCACATTCCAGGACCTCAACTTTGGGGGATCCCCTCTCCCTGTACCTCTCATCTAGAGTCAGTAGAGTGTCCCTCCCACTACTAGGACCATGAACCCCTACGCTGGTTGCCCTATTCCCTTCAGGGATACTGCGCACTACTGGAGCTATCTCATGACCGTGAACCTCCTGGTGTATGTTAACCCCCTCCAAGTCAGGTGCCACATCTCTGGGTGTGTGTACTACTCTCCCAGCACTAGATACCTGAATGTTGCTGCCACCATCTGAGCTGGACTCCACCTCCAACTCAGCAAAGCTCAATCTCTGAGCTACACACATTTCTTGTTGCTGGGCTGAAACCCTCATGGCCTCAAGCCCCTCGAGCTCCAAATCAAGTTTCCTCATTCTCAAGTCATGCGCAAGCTGCATTTTCTTTTCTTCCAGGGCTAACTTCCTAGCTTCTAGCTCCAGTTGCCCATTTATTTTTGCCATCTCCATTTCATGTATCCTGGTCTCCTTCCTGTCTGCCAATTCCTCTGGCGACATACATTTAGCAGAAACACTGCTACCCAATGGGGATGTTGCACCCCTCCCTTCTGGACCCAGTTGTCCCTCCAGCTGCTGCTCTGCATCCTCAAATTCACTCTCATTTCCAGGGGCATTCCTTGCCTCGACCCAGGCCCTCAGCGCCTTTTGGAACTGCTCCCTTCTGGAGAGTCCGTCATGGAAATTTTAAAATGTTTGCAGAAGCTCCTGAGCTGTTTGTTGGCGTAGTTTTCTAGTTTCTCCCAATCACAGTCAATACATGAATTGGATGCTGCCTTTTCCATTCTCACTGACACAGGCATGACTTTTCCAAAACACATGGAGATTTCCAGCAAAACGAAATTCAATAAATCTGTGGCTGCGTTATAGGTCTGCACTCACTATGTGATGATCAATAATTTACTGTACATAAATCATAAATGCACAATCGAAATCCTTACCGCTGCCTCCAATGTTAGAATTGGGGGTCTCTGGTTGGCACAGGTTTGCACTTGTGACAAACAGGGACCCTCTCCTCTAGTCAGGGCAAGGGAACTACTCCTCAGAATAACCCCTGCTCACCCTCTAGGTTGCGTGGCGCGAGCAGACAAGGCTAATCTTCAGGGCGCTAGTTAGTTAGGCATTTATGACCACATACAGTAAACACAATGACCCACCACAAATGGACACCAGGCGTAAGATTTGTATAAAAAATACGTAGGCTTTATATAAAAATACTTAGTTATGCAGAGTTATCACAAGACCTTCTAACGATTAAAAAGGAGGTCACAAGATGTAAAAACAATGGCAAGTGTTCTTTTAAAGTCTTAAGTAGTTTAGGCTGCTTCCACAAACTGCAAGATACAAGCGTTATTCTGTTTTGGCAGTGCGTCTCACTGCTGGGCGCTTCGTAGCGCTTTTGTACGCTGTACGCGATGTTTCAACGTAGCCTTGCCAACCCTCACGCGCCTCGTGGACACGGTCGTCCGAGGCGCGGCGTATCACGCGAGGCGTACACCGCTATAGCACAACAAAGGGGTGCGCGTCATCACACTCCCGTGCGAGGCGCATCTGGCTAGCGTACTCAGAGGGCTGTTAACTTCTACGCGCCTCGCGTATGAGGCGTACTGCGCTAGGTAGGTAAAGACAAACAGGGCTGGCGGGGAAAACAGAATGGTGCGGACCCCGGGTCCGATGTAGATTTGCTCGTGAGTTGCAGTACCTTGTTTCAAGTGTGGCAAGTACAGCGCTCACGTCCACACGGTGTCTCAGGCGGGGACGAGTCGTACTCTCTTGGTTCGCGCCGACGGGCAAGCGTGCCCTCGGATTCTCAATGGCTGGCGGCTTCCGACAGGAAGGTGCGGCCTAGGGCCTCCAGTACGGTCCGTATTGGGGGTGCTTCCGGGGGGCGGCACTGCCTTCTTCACGAGTTAGAGGGCAAAGCGGGGCAGCCGGGTACTTTGAAACGTACGGGCGGTCGTCCGGGACGTTATTCGCGCTCCAAGTGAAATTCCGGCGGGAGGGGCGAGTGAGCACAAGACGCGCTCCAAATAGCAGGCGAGGTGACAGGGAAGCAGGCGGCCTGGCCCGACGAGTAGAGAGCGACTCTGCAAGAGCGCGGCTCTCGGCGGGCAAGGGCGGCCAGGTTCCTGGGTGTGGCGGCTCTAGGAGGGGGCGAAGGGGCACAGGACTCCGCTCCGGCAGAAAGGAAGCACACAGCTTGGTTGAGGACGAGCGAAGGCACAATGAGCCACTGGTCCTGGGGCTCAAGTCAGGGGGCTAGCTCAGATCAAGACCTTGGAGATCGTTTCAAGCACAAATGAAGCAAAGTCCTTTCTGGTCTTTTCCTCTCCTTTCTCAGCAAGGCACCACTGCAGGCCAGTCCTTCAGTTCAGGGACAGTCTCTCCTCCTTCAGCTTCTCTTGGTCCTTCTAGTCGGGCAGAGGCTCTTTGTTGTAAAACAGGATCTAATTTCTTAGGAGCAGGGCTTCTACTTTTATACTCAGTTTCTTTTGTCTTTGCAGGCCAGGGGGCCTGAGCCTGGTTCAACCCAGTTTTGGAGCACTCTGTTTACAGGAAGCTGCCTTCTTCTTTCAGGGTGTAGGGCAGGGACATGAGACGCTCCGCAAGAGGTGGAGCCAGCATTGTGGTGGCAGAGCACAGCCCTATTCAGAGTCAAGGGGCACTCCTCCCACCTAGCCTGGGGGTAATCCCTCCATTCATCACCTCACAGCCCAGACTGTCCCCTGGAATTCCCCAGCCCTGTCACTCACACAAACCAGACAGCAGATACACATCCTGGCAGAGGCGGGCTGAAATGTCAGGCAAGCAAATGCTAACTTTCTAAAAGTCCGTAACAACAATGGATATGGCTCTAATCAGTAAGGCTGAGCCCATATAAGACAAAACAACCAGAAGTGCCAGTACTGATCACTGTTTAAATCATTTTAACGGACACATGCACCACGTCAGAATGTGTCCAGATAAATCAATTATCTTTATTTGATTGAAAAAATACTAAGTTCAAAACATTTTATACAAACATTTATTATTTTTTTGAGAAGATTAGAGTTCGGACAGAAAGTTGTTACAAACACCTGACGGTCCATTGCATTCTTTGCATTTCTCTGAAGTAATGTCTCTCTTGGTGTCCAGCGGGCTCTTTTCATTGTAGATTTTAATAGTTTTTTGGGTAGCCCCGCTCAGAGAGCCTCTTGCTCAGATTGTTGGCATGGACATTGTATTCATCCACAAATGTACAATTCCGGCGAATCCTCAAAAATTGGCCGTAAGAAAGATTCTCCTCGAGGCTTCTTGGGTGGTTTCTCGAAAACATAAGTGCCTTGTTTCTGTCCGTGGGTTTTATGTACAGTGTTGTCGCTAGACCTTCATTGGATGGATATCTGGGTCTAGCCGAAATTCCAATTGAGCTTTTGCTGCCTGGGTTGTTGTATATAGTAGTGTGGATGTGGAGTATGTGTATTTGGATATGTGATGTGTAAGTTTGAATGAATCTGGTGGTGAATGTTTCTCAATATTATCCCTATTGTATACAGAGTAGTATTTTTCTTTTCAGGTGGTGTTCAGATAATTTGAATTCTTTCCAAAAAGATGGCGTGAAGTTGTTTGTAAAAAATGTTTTGAACTTAGTGTTTTTTCAATTAAATAAAAATAATTGATTTATCTGGACACATTCGGCCGTGGTGCATGTGTCCGTTAAAACAGTGATCAGTACTGGCACTTCTGGTTGTTTTGTCCAACTTTCTAAAAGTAGCATTTGCAAACACAGGATATTAAAATAAACTTTACTAAAAGAAGTATTTTATTATTCTGAGTTCAGGCATACTAAACTTGACTTTCTACCATGTTCCCTGAGCCTGCTGGGATTATAGAGTGGAATAATTCCAGCAGCCCATTCTGGCCTATGAGAACAGGTAGCCTTACAATAGTGAAAAACGAAAATTGCTGTAATTCACTATTAGGACATGCCCCACACATCAGGGCTTGTCCTACCTTATGCTTACAATGCACCCTGCCCTAGGGCCTACCATAGGGGTGACTAATATGAAGTTAAGGGAAGGTTTAGTGGCTGGCAAGCGTGTGCACTTGCCCAGCCAGCATGACAGTACCAAACTGCACGCAGGTTCTGCAATGGCAGACCTTAGACACATGTTAAAAGGCTGCTTCTGTGGGTGGCGCACCCCGCGCTGCAGGCCCACTAGCAGCATTGGTATTTACAAGCCCTGGCACTCCTGGCGCACTTTACTGGGATCTTACAGTAAACCATATAAGCCAATCATGGAATCCAAACAATGTACACATTTTGCAGTAGGTAGAGCATATGCACTTTAGCACTGGTTAGCAGTGGTAAAGTGCCCAGAGTCATTAAACCAACAAAAACAGGTCAGAGAGAATATTGGAGGAAGGCAAAAAGTTCAGGGATGACCCTGCAGAAAGGGCCAAGTCCAACAACACTAATATTCTTATTAATAAGCAGTAGTTTGTCAGAAGACACCCCATGGCATTTCACCTCTATCTCTGAACTCATAGCAAATGCAACAAGATAAAAACTAAAGTTAAAGGTCTCTTTATTGTCCTTTCCTCTCTTCTGAACGTCTGGAAGGTTACCTTGTCACCCCCTCCCCCAGGTCCCCCCCATTTCCTGCACCTCTGTATATCTGCGGTAAATACATTGCAATACAGTTTGGCGTAGTACACCTGACAATCTGGAACTGTAGGCATATTAAAAGCCCCCGTCCTTGGGTATTGCAGCATGTGGCCTCTGCGGTTCCATGGTCATTGCTAGAGGCCTCTACTGTAAAAAGTTCAATCGGGTCGGGGACAATCGATATTTGCCCGGCGGTATTGCCTCTGTGACCCTCTAGTTATTTAAATCAATGAAGAGGCAGGCGCTGGAGACTGGAAAGCAGGAAACAAGGTTTTTATTCTCTCCGGAGGAGAACACAACGAAACGGACAGAAGGTATCGTTCTGAGGTGCTCTAACTGCATCCCGGAGGCCTGGCCTCTTATACACAAGTTTATCTCTTTATTACATGTAACACATTCTCGTTGATACTTTGATGTACGGAAAGACATCCTCAGAATTCCCCTTTGGGCCCGTTCCCACACACATTTACAGTTGAAGTCCCCACCCTAGTCACAACAGGTGATGAGCATCGCGCAGCTGGATAATCCGCCGATTCACGGAATGTGGGGAGTTTGATCGGATCTCATGGGGTGGGGGCTTTGATCAACCCGGGGATTCTTTGATGGGGGAAGCTTTCTATTGTACGGGGAGGGGCAAGGATGGTATCGGCAGAGCTGGGTGTCAGCTTGGGAACGGGGAGGACAAAACGGGCACACGGGGAAAAGGGGGTTTACATCTAAGGGCCGGAGATCATGAAAGGAAAACAGGGAGGTGTCGCGCTGGGAACAGGATGAGGGCCTGGGGCAGAGCAGCGCCGGAGAGGGGTTTATGACTCAAGGCAGGTGCAAGCAGGGGGTGGTCAGCGTGCAGGCTTAGTGAAGGAAAAGGGCTATGTCAGGGGCCAGCGGCATGCAAAAGGGTTTGTTCTGATCGGGGCATCTTAAAATGGCGGGCGCGCACGACAAAAGTGTGGCATCAGGGGAAGAGGCAAGATGGCGCAGATAATGTTCACCAAAACGCACTAATTTTCCACAGTCCTCCCTTTAACATATTCAAGACATCTTGCTGGTTCATTTTCTATTCGGTTCTACTGTGGTGAGCGTGAGAAAGAAAACGGTAGGAACCCTAGATGAAAAAGAGTTGTAAACAATACATTTTGAGGTTTCTAGTTTTTAGGAGGTGCACCTATTTGATAAACTTTGATAAATTTGTTCAGCAGGAAAGTCATAGGAATGAAATACAAAAAATGGCGAGCAGCAAGTACATATCATAACGTGAACTGGCAGGTTAATACATATTTCAGATTCGGATTGGAGCAGGATCAATACAATGGTGGCTGGGAGAGAAATGAGGCATAAAAAACGGTGATTGAGGATGTCAAATGTTCGAAGTTTTATGAGTTCTCATTGTTCTTTGTGGTCTTTCGTTGGCGCTGTTGAGCACCGGCGGTGGAGCTACGAGTCTAGCTCTGTTCTAAGTTCTGCGTTGCAGGGCACGACCCTTTCCTCGCGTTTCTGGTCGGAAAGGTCCTTTTCGCCCTGTGTCCTTTGAGGTGATTGTCAGAAAGTTCCGATGGAAGAAGAGCGTTCAAAACAGTCCATAGGGTAGGTCAGAGGAAAAAGGGGGATGGAGCAAGGCCAAATTGGGAACAAACTAGGGGAACGAGAGACTTCAAATAGGCGGGCGTGCGACGGAATTCAGAGAGCGGGGACTTGTCGAAAGGCACTGGACGTCGAGCAGGGGCATCAGGTCGACCCTTTCTTTTCATGCTGTCGAAAACAGTGCCTCGTCCTGCAGCTCCTTTCAGTCGTGGTCTCGCCTTGGCTAATGTCGCAGGTGTCCCTTAGTCTGCAGTCGGGCCTCGTGCTCCCACATCCGGTCCTTCTCTCCTCCAACAGCAGTACCCTTAAACAAGTTTGAAAAGACAGTCTTTAGAAAATTTGCAGATGAAGATAATCAAAAAAGTCTATTTCTCTCCCAGCTCCAGGCAAAGAATGAAAAAGTCCGTTATATTTAATGTTCACAACTGGCATATGAATGACCGGTGGCGGACCTGTTGGATTTACTATGACTTTCCTTCATAATCATTTATTACAGGCATGACAGTTCATCTGATGGTAACCCACCTTCGGGAGACAAATCTGGCAAAGATATGCCGTTCTCTAGAGTTTCACATTTACAAAGGGGTACAGTGAGTCGTCAACATGGTACTACACAGGTATTTTGCTGAGAGACGAACATGGCTAAACATTTCCTTTCTATCGGTGCATCCTGTTTTTCAACTACTGCGGGGTTCATTTTGATGATTTCTTTACCTTGGTCTAGTCTGTTAACCTTGTAAAACATCATTCTGGGTCCTACGTAACCTTTTACAGCCCGGTTACTTCTAGGAAGGACAGGGGTTTTATGGGAAACAACCAGGGACATAGACAGGGGAGGTAACGGGGGTGATCGTTTTTCTGGTTTGGGTATTGCGACGATTCGGGGAGGGGAGGGTCGCGTATTCTGAGGTCCTTGTTTTATACTATAGGAGCCGTTGACATGTAGTTCCCTTATTTCGGGCCAGATTAGGGAACCTCTGTCGTCTTACCTGTCCTTTCCCTTACGGCCCAACCTGGGTTCATTGACTTCTAGCGGAAAAGGAGAGGTAATGACGCGGCCTCAGGGTGATTGTATTAAAGACAAGCGTTTGTGCAAATACTGACGGTATTTGAAGCCAATTAGGTGGTGTGCTAGGGGTGGCAATCTGCCAATTTCGGGGCTAACCACTCGGAAGAGTGGTAGTGCAAAAATAGAGAGAGAGAGAGAGAGAGAGAGAGAGAGAGAGAGAGAGAGAGAGAGAGAGAGAGAGAGAGAGAGAGAGAGAGGGAGAGAGAGAGAGAGAGAGAGAGAGAGAGAGAGAGTGCAACGGCAGGCTAAATAGTACACGTGCAACAGAGAGGGCGGCAGTGCATTCAAGAAAGGCTATTTAGTGCATTACACAGTAAAGGGTATTCACGAGTCCGCGTTAGAATCTTGTAATCATGCAGTTTGAGCATTAGACAGGGTAGAGGGGACGTGCTTTGAGAAAAGGAAAGAAGAAAAAGGAGGTACCATTTTGTCGCACTTTCTCGTATTCTCGGTCCTTTGACCAGTTGGGTCAACGCCTCAGTCACACACACACATTCCCTCATAGTTTCGCATCATACGTGACATGGGTTCATTCATCCGGTCTGGTTTAAGGGTGATCACTTTTTATCAGGTTGTGCTAATTTTTCGGGTTTGTTCGATACGTGAGTAGTTTGCAGGCGTGCTTAGACACCACCTTGCGGCGCTAGTCCGCTTTGTGTATTAGACATGGCAAGGCTTCAGATCTTCGCCACGCCTCGGCTGTAATTTCTGACGTAACCTGCAGAGGGAGGAAAAGAGGGGGTGGGGGTGGGGGAGACAGCATTCGCGCGCATTCAAATACATGGATTCATAAGTCCTTTACTTACCTCTTACTCGTCTTTCCTCCTTGGGGCAGGGTCCCCGGGGATATGGTTTTCGGAGTCGGGGGGGGGTAGTGTGTTCATGTAGGGCGTGTGCGGGGAAACATAAAAAGGAAACCAGAGGTGCCTAGTGCGAGGTATCTAGTCAAAGGATATATCTCACTATCGGGATCCTTAACCCTCTTTCAACGCCGTGGCGTTCTAAAGTTCTTCGGTTCTTGAGTCCCTGCTACTTTGGAACGTTGTACTTTACAATATTTACATTATTTCATTTCACCCTCCTTTTACATTCCCTCATTTACACCATTCGTTTTACCCATCCTTGGAAGTCAAGGTCTTCCTCTACGCGAGAGTTCATGGGTCAGTCGCGTACTTTGAAGGCGGAGTGTCGTGTTGTTGATCCGATCCGTCCTCCAGGGCTGGGTAACCATCTTCCTTTAACCTTAAAGAGAGAGCAGAGTAGGGTGCACAGAAAAGAACTTTCCCACCCATCCCATATTGTTTTTTAAAATAAAGCATGCAATACCCGTCCATAGTTTCAAAGACTTTATTTTGCAAATTCATTTCAGCATATGGATTAGGAGGGTGTGGTCGTATTTGGTCGGTCGTGGCAATGGCTAAAGTGCGTACAGTGGGGGGTGTCGTTTGCAACAATAAAAACATCGGAAAGTTTTACTCATTCATTTGTAAGAGACTAAAACGTCTATTAATTGGCTGGGGGTTCGGGGGCATATATTTTCATAATTTAGAAGCATAATCATAACAGTTGTAATCAGATTTCCTATATGCATACCGTACGTGTGCGTCGTAAATGGGGTTTACACCAGTTATAAAAATATAATACTTTGTACATTTGTAATCAACATTTGTAACGGGGATCTTTTCACACTATTTGTCGAGTGAGTTCTCTTTGTCTTTTCTAGCCAAGTGTACAAGGGATCATATAAAATCTCAGAACATCAAGTTTATATTAGTGCGAAGGAACACCACGAGGTGTTCGTAAGTTCCGATTGATACCAGCGCCATTTTGGGCGGGGCCGGCACAGTCCGGAAGCAGCATCAGGGGGAAATGTTTCCATTACTGGCAGTTTGGACCAGAGTCCTTTTCGGCAGTTCTAGAATTCACGCTAACAGAAGGTGTGGCAATGTCATGTTTGTTTCGTTGGCGATCGAGGCAGCCGTCCCTTACCGGAAACCTGCAAAGGCCGAAGGTTCCGCCGGGGACCTTTGTATGATCTTCAAGGCTGCGAAGATGCTGTCGGAGATGGGGGCTCGTGCTCCATGGGACAAATGTTCGAGTTGTATGGCTGGCCAAAGTTACTCTAGTGGCCGGGGCCCGCCTTCCAGCGGATCCAGACGCCATTTTGAGGCCCTACAGGGGCCACTCTCGTCGAGTTTGCAAGAATGGAAGAGACCCTTCGGAGTGAAAGGAAGAGGTCCCTGTTTTGTGAGAGCGGGACGTTCAGCTGGGGTGCAGCAGTGATGTCCCCACCTGGGGGGGCGAGGGAGACTCGTTCACATCGTCTCCTTCTCCCGGTGCACTCCATGCCGCTCCTTTTCATCGCCCCGCATGAAGGCCTCTCCACATCCGGTGTTCCCCAAGTGCCACCATTGTACGTTCGGTGCTGCGCAAATACTGGGGTGCCACCATTGTACGTTCGGTGCTGCGCAAGTACTGGGGTGCCACCATGGTGTGTCCGGTGCTGTGGAAGTATGGGCACCATCGCCTGACTGGGGGTGTTCGGCGTCGGGCTGGGGGCTGGGAAACCTCCTACCGGTGGAGGTGGGAGAGGCTCGTCCGCGTCGCCTCTCCCTCCCAGCCCAACTTGGACAAATTGTTGTGGAGGTACGTGCAGGACATCCCGCCGTCCAGGACTGCTGCGGCTGTGACGGAAGAGAAAAGGAAGAGGTGCCTTGTTCTCCTCTAGGACATGTGGCGGGACTACCTTAGTCTTTCCAGGCCCGTTGCGGCCGGCCAAGGAGACATGTGGCGGGACTACCTGCAAATGCCCAGGCTGCGGGCTCCTGCCTCTCCTCCGGCTCCCCCATACGTTAAGATTTCCTGACCAAGAGTTGGCGGCGGGGCTCGCCTTATATGGGTTGCCGTTGGTTGGGCGTAGCCGTAACCCTGCCCTACTTTGGAAGGTTCCAGAATGGGGGGGGGGCGAATGTTCTGTTTGACTTTCATTTTCTACAGTTTATCGTTATTATTCCTTGTTTGTTGTGTTAAATTAAAAGTTCAAGTTTATTAATGGTCTACGGATTTTGTTTTACCATTTCTTTCTTTCCAGGTTGCTTTGATGCTAGGTTTCTGCTAACAGAGGTCGAGTAACACGGAAACACGTGTAGAGGGATGACGCAGATTTGTACATTACATACACACAAACTCAGACGGGGGACAGTACAAGTACGACATACAAAGACCCAAGACAAATATAAAAACAGTTATTGGTCATAATTATCTGTTTCCGTCTGTGAATTTTAAACGAGGCTGGGTTCCCGTCTTGACATTGCCCGACCTAGGAGAACTTGATCATGCCGCTGAGATTTTCCTGGCGAAATCTGTGCCATCGGGCATAATCAAACGTGGTGGTTCTGTCTGGTCTGTCTATGTAAGTCGGGTTCTTCTCTGTCTCGCGCCTTTTCTCGTACTGTCGGTCTGTCGTTCTTGTCGGCCCTTTGCCTTTACTCACGCTCAGTAGAGTCGGGCATTGGGCTTTCCAGTGTCCGACATACCTACAAAAAGCGCATTGGTCTGACCCTAAGTCTGGTCGTCCTTTGCATAGTGTCGGGGGATAAGTTGTGGGTAGCGGTGTCCTGGGGTTGTCCTGTCGGTATATTTCCCTACTTGGTTTATCCTCGTCTTTTCTCTGTCGTTTCGTAGCCTCTCTGCGCCACATACCGAGACTGTCGAGCATAATTGGCGTCGTCTTATTATTTCGAAGGGCTATTTCTAACGTTTCTATTTTATCAAGGTCAAAGGATCCTGCCAGTGGCCACTGTTTGTCTTGGCTATCTTCGGTATACCTGTGCCATAATTTATTATAAGCTATGGTGACTAACCCATAGTTTATGAACATGTCCTTATTAGGGGTGCCTTCTAGTGGAGCTATATGGTCCACCTCTAACACCCGGTCCGGGCTAAACAGGCTATTTATCAATGGGGAGAAGACAGACATGACGGCTCGTAACGAGGGACTAAAAAGTCAGCACTGCCTATCTTATCACTAGGTGCAAAGACTAGACAGAATATTTCTATTCTACGTTGTTTGCAGGTAGTGAATACCTCATGGATCCAAAAAAAATATAAAACCAAACGACCAATAAATAACAATGGGGAGAATGAGTAGGTCCGCAAAGATCTGCGTTACCTACCCTTTTCACTATCTGCAAAAAGGGTGGTCTCTTCCCTACTTGCAGACAGGGAATCTCCAGGAAACCATAGTTTGCGAACAACAGTTCAGTTTCAAGCAATTATTGAGTGGGGGAGAAAAAGAACAAGCACGGCTGCTACCCTACTTATCCTCCACTGCTTGCAAAGGGAGAGGGAGCCTGTTGTTTCTCCGTTTGCAGACAGTGAATCTCTAAATAAAAATAAACAAAAAGCAATACTAGTATTTTGAACAATCAAGCAATCAAACAAATTTTTCGCAACTTGTCGTGGCAACACGACCTTACCCGGACCATGTGGACAGTTTCTTGTCTTCCGAATCCAGCGCCCGATCGTCCTCTTTTTCTCGTATTTCTCACGGCACTCCTGATGGTTCCCAGTCAGGACCGTAGATCACTCGAGAGAGGTCTGTTCGGAACTAGTGAAGTTCGGATGATCGGCTGCCAGACGAGGGTCTATTGGGCAAGAGCTCTCCCGATCGTTGCAGTCGTTCACTCTGTCGTCGGGACCTCTCCCACTGGATCCACGAGTCGCTGATGGGCCCCACGCTTGGGACGCCAATTGTAAAAAGTTCAATCGGGTCGGGGACAATCGATATTTGCCCGGCGGTATTGCCTCTGTGACCCTCTAGTTATTTAAATCAATGAAGAGGCAGGCGCTGGAGACTGGAAAGCAGGAAACAAGGTTTTTATTCTCTCCGGAGGAGAACACAACGAAACGGACAGAAGGTATCGTTCTGAGGTGCTCTAACTGCATCCCGGAGGCCTGGCCTCTTATACACAAGTTTATCTCTTTATTACATGTAACACATTCTCGTTGATACTTTGATGTACGGAAAGACATCCTCAGAATTCCCCTTTGGGCCCGTTCCCACACACATTTACAGTTGAAGTCCCCACCCTAGTCACAACAGGTGATGAGCATCGCGCAGCTGGATAATCCGCCGATTCACGGAATGTGGGGAGTTTGATCGGATCTCATGGGGTGGGGGCTTTGATCAACCCGGGGATTCTTTGATGGGGGAAGCTTTCTATTGTACGGGGAGGGGCAAGGATGGTATCGGCAGAGCTGGGTGTCGGCTTGGGAACGGGGAGGACAAAACGGGCACACGGGGAAAAGGGGGTTTACATCTAAGGGCCGGAGATCATGAAAGGAAAACAGGGAGGTGTCGCGCTGGGAACAGGATGAGGGCCTGGGGCAGAGCAGCGCCGGAGAGGGGTTTATGACTCAAGGCAGGTGCAAGCAGGGGGTGGTCAGCGTGCAGGCTTAGTGAAGGAAAAGGGCTATGTCAGGGGCCAGCGGCATGCAAAAGGGTTTGTTCTGATCGGGGCATCTTAAAATGGCGGGCGCGCACGACAAAAGTGTGGCATCAGGGGAAGTGGCAAGATGGCGCAGATAATGTTCACCAAAACGCACTAATTTTCCACACTACGATGGGGATCCCAAGCTGCTCTCAGCATTTGCCTTTTTTTATTTCATTTTATTTTATGTGATTTTATATAGCTCGAACATTACCCGAAGGTGTCAGAGCGCTTTACAAAAGAAGCAGTTGCGTTACATAAGGACTTTTGATTACATAAGTTACATAAGAGATACAAACAGAAAACATTGCAAATGTACAAGGTGTAAAGTCACTCAAGGAAGAGATAAAAACAGGAAAAACTGCACATGAATAATTAGATACCTGCAACTGCGATGTAATGTTCTGCTCACAGCTCTATGTCCCAGTGCCACTGCACTTGCTGCACTATTGACAGCTACACCTATGTTAAACAGTATGTACTAGAATTCAGAAACATTATCCAAAGAACTGCAAGGGAAACATTGGCATTCACCTTGCTTTTCTGGGCTCAAGCGACCTTTAGAGGTAAACTGTGGATAACAAATCCAGCTCTTCGAAGTGTTGCAAGAAGTTACATTACTTCATCTTATAAAAAATATTAAATGTGAAGCCAAAGCAGTCAGCTCTATAGGTCATAGAGACATTTTAACTATTGCATCTTAGGTGTTCAAAAAACTGTTGCCCATAAAACACACTGCAGCTCTGCTAAGATGGCTCTTTGTTCCTCCATTAAAAAGAAAGTAGTGTTGGTATCCTGCATCCACAAGTCTATGTCAGATGAATGTTGACTGCCCAGATACCCCCTCACCCCTTTCACTGTATGCTTTACCACTGAAGATCGCATTTGGACTCCTTGGGCATACAGTTTGAGAGCAAGCCATGTATCTGAAAATGTGCCACCTTCCTCACTGTTATATCATCCCTGCTGGGAGGGGAGAAGGACACCATTATGAAGTTCTGTGCTGTGCTGGTTGACAATGGAATTAACCTGTCTTGGGAGGCAGTAACATCATTAAATCAATGGTATTCGTAATATCGATTGTTATTCAGTTCACAAGCAGGTATCAGTTTGAGACACCGAATAGGGACAACCTATAAAGGGCCACTTTTTCTTAACCTTGGATATTAATGTACAATTTCTTCCACAACACTTTTAGCCAGTTCATGGAAATCAGTAGCTCCTGACAATAGTTGCGATAGGCCAGTTTATTTAATACAAGTTTTTCTATAAATTGCTCTTTCTCAGAGGTGCTTGAGTATATCAACCCAAGTGGATCGCATGAAAAGTAAAAAGGAGAAAAGAGAAGACAACAATCAATCAATCAATCAATCAATCAATCATGCCATTTGTATAGCGCACTACTCACCCGGGAGGGTCTCAAGGCGCTTGGGGGGAGGGGTATGCTACTGCTCGAACAGCCAGGTCTTGAGTTGTTTCCTGAAGGCGAGATGGTCCTGGGTCAGCCGAAGGTGGATGGGGAGGGAGTTCCAAGTCTTGGCAGCCAGGTAAGAGAAGGATCTTCCTCCGGCGGTGGCTCTTCGGATGCGCGGTACGGCTGCGAGGGCGAGGCTGGTGGACCGTAGCTGGCGGGTGGGCGTGTAGAAGGTCAGGCGGTCGTTGAGGTACTTGGGGCCCAGGTCGTGGAGAGACTTGTGTGCGTGGGTGAGGAGCCGGAACGTGATCCTCTTGTCGACGGGGAGCCAGTGCAGGTTCCTCCGGTGGCTGGAGATGTGGCTGCGTCGGGGGACATCCACGATGAGTCGGGCGGAGGCGTTCTGGATGCGCTGGAGTCTTTTCTGTAGCTTGGCTGTGGTTCCGGCGTAGAGGGCGTTTCCGTAGTCCAGTCGGCTGGTGACGAGTGCCTGGGTGACAGTCTTCCTGGTCTCGGTCGGGATCCAGCGGAAGATCTTGCGAAGCATACGCAGGGTGTTGAAGCACGATGAGGAGACGGCGTTGACTTGTCTGGTCATTGAGAGGGAGGGGTCCAGGATGAAGCCCAGGTTGCGGGCGTGGTCGGTTGGCTTGGGTGCGGTGCCCAGGGCTGGGGGCCACCAGGAGTCGTCCCAGGCGGAGGGCGAAGATCCCAGGATGAAGACTTCCGTCTTGTCCGAGTTCAGTTTCAGGCGGCTGTCCTTCATCCACTCGGCGACGTCTTTCATCCCTTCGTGTAGGCAGGTTCTGGCGGTGTCGGGGTCTCTGGTGAGGGAGAGGATCAGCTGGGTGTCGTCGGCGTAAGAGATGATGTTGAGGTTGTGCTGGGGTGCGATGGCTGCGAGACGTTTCATGTAGATGTTGAAGAGGGTGGGGCTGAGTGAAGATCCTTGCGGGACGCCGCAGATGACTTCGGTGGCCTCAGAGCGAAACGGGGGGAGGCGGACTCTTTGTGTTCTTCCGGCGAGGAACGAGATGATCCACTCCAGTGCCTTCTCTTGGATACCGATGTTGCTGAGGCGCTGGACTAGGGTGCGGTGGCAGACCGTGTCGAACGCAGCGGAGAGGTCCAGGAGGATGAGGGCCACTGTTTCCCCCTTGTCGAGCAGGGTCCGGATGTCGTCGGTGGCTGCGATGAGGGCGGTCTCGGTGCTGTGGTTGGCTCTGAAGCCGGACTGCGAGGGGTCGAGGGATCTGTCTCGAGGAAGGCGGTCAGCTGTCTGTTGACGATCTTCTCGATGACTTTAGCAGGAAAAGGGAGGAGCGAGATGGGGCGGAAGTTTTTGAGATCGGTGGGGTCCGCTGTAGGTTTCTTCAGGAGGGCGCTGATCTCGGCGTGCTTCCAGCTCACCGGGAAGGTGGCGGTGTTGAAGGAGGCGTTGATGATGTTCCGGAGTTGGGGTGCGATGGTGGAGTCGGCCTTGTTGAAGACGTGGTGTGGGCAGGGGTCGGTCGGTGATCCGGAGTGGATGGTGTTCATTGTGCGGGCTGTGTCTTCGGTGGTCACCGTGGTCCAGGTGCGAAGGGTGGCGGTGGGGGGCATTGGTTCGACGGTTGGGTGCGTGGGTGGGGCGCTGAAGCTGTTGTGGATGTCGGCGATCTTGCGGTGCACAATAACGTGGTAGATGATCTTGTGTTAATGACCTAATCTTTTTTTACTCCTATTTGTTATGAGTCATTTACAAGGGAAAGTAATTGTCACTTACTAGGCCTGTTGGCTCTGACAGCTCGTTCATAGTTTTGTCTGCAAGTTGTTGATTTCTGTATTGTAGGAGCCCCTAGAGGGGTTGGGGCTTGTAACCTTCCCTTGCCCTTGTGTATGACTGTTCAGTGGGTCATCTCTTAGCACACATTTGTTTGCTAGTTGTCTGTGTCCTATGGATATAGCCCTGTAGTTGGTTTAGGTCTTGTCACCTTCACCAACATCAGTATGTGGTTGGTCAGTGTGTCTAGTCTCTGGGTGAGACTGAAGTCTGCTAATTGTGCCTTTTCTTATGATGGAAAATCCATGAAGGTGTTTATCTTCTTAGTCTTACCTCCCAAACACTAATGTACAGGTGGTGAGTAGGCCATGTCTTCAGTTGTCTTGCCTGTATTCCCAAGTAGAAAAGCTCGTGGGATTAGAACTAGCAATGTTCCCCATTCTTTGGACATGTAAGGCTGATGGTTGCATGGTGGAGGTGCATGGGGGTGATCAGGGCATGAATGATGGCCTGGCGGATTGTGCGGCATTAATGTGAGAGGTGAAGTGGAGTCCGTGGGCTGGGGAAAGAGGAGTGCTGTGAGATGGCATGACTGGGGGTCGGTGACAGTATATGTAGGGATTTTGAGTTTTGGTTGATTGGCTCAGGCTGCGAGAGCGGGAGTCAGGAATTGGAGAGCTGAGAAAACGTGAATGGATGTGAGGAGCTGTGTGTTTAGTGTCAATTGTTTTACCTGGATGTGTTATTAGCTCAATAGTGGGCCAAAAAATCCCAGTGGTAAACATAAACCCAAATTGAAAGCGGGTCCTTATTGAGGTGTGGATATGGGTTACTAGATCATTTAATGATGCACCTTGATCATCTTAGGTGGCATGATGGTAATGGCTGGTCTGGAAACCAAAATGAGCCATGGCAAAATGTTTAAACAAACTCCTCACTACCACAACTTGAATGGCACCACAGCGCCATGGTAGGGTCATGGCAACCCATCCTGCTCTGAAAACAGCCCCTTACCCTACAGTTCACCTGGAACATTTCAGAAGAGCAGTATGGCCAGTCCAGTCGTGATGAGAAAGATGTATGCAAGTGCATTCTCACAGGTAGCAACAAATGGGCACATAAGAAAGAACATAAAATAATGTCCAAACATTTAATCACATTACGCCACTGCAGAGGTCCAAGTTTCATAGTCTCAAACTATTTAGGGCTTATTCCAACAGCACATATTTCATATTCGAAAACTATTGTCAACATTTTCCATCTTTGACTCATATACAACACTTGTGAAAGCTTAGAACGGCACATGTGGTTAGTATAAACTTTTACCAAATAAGGCTTTTAAAATACTTAGCTTTTCCAGCAGAAATTCCACTTCGTTCACTTATGAGAGACAGAAAATAAAGAAACAAATAAATGTGACTGCTGCTTTCCAAACCCCACATTCCTAAATCTGATGTCATCTCAAGGCTCTCAGCTTCTGAAATGGTTTATATCTTCTTTTCATGATAACCCAGAGCAGTAGCTCTAGTCGGTAAGTGTTACCAGCAGCCACTGAACATATGCATAATGAATAGCGGGGAAGGAACGAGAAGTGACTTATAGGCTGTGGTTCGGATGTGTCTGCAGCATTGTCCCATTGCACTTTTCTGCCCCCGTTTGTAGATTCTGAGTCAGCTGTATTTATTTCATGCCCTGAGATCACATAACTAATCCCCCCACGGGTGCTTCGTATTTTTGTTGAATATTCTTTCTCCAGCATAGACTGTTTAGTGTAGGTTCTTGCAAGATAGACAAACTCCATGCTGAAACATCTGCAGCAGCCCCGCTTGCCTCCCACCCTCTTGCCAATGGCCTGGATGAAAGAAGATCGTTTCCACACAATAGCGTGTTAGTGGGCAAATGGATGTATATGTTAAATACACACTTGACCATTTGGTACTGGAAGTTCGCCCCCTCCTTTTACTTTGGCAAAAGTCCTGAAAGAGATGCATTTCAAAATGCCAAAGGGTCGCTCTAAATATAAGGACTTCAACCTTCAGGATTGAACCGGAGACTCCGCTTCAGCTGCCCCAAACTTCTGATGAACAATACTGCCTTGGTGATGGCAGCATTTTGCTCCAGAGAATATGTCTTAGCACTAACCAGCTCCCAGTCAAGAACACCTTTATGTGACCTTGAGTGGGGCATTGGTTTGATCCCAATTTCAACATATATGTAGACCACCACATCTAACGATGCCATGGGTTCACTGAGCCCTTATATGGAGACAGCCGGTCCTAAGATTGCCATGGACTCGCTAGGTATGTATATGGGGACCACCAGACATAGTTTGGCCATGGGCTCAGTGGGTATGTATGTGGAGGCTACTAGACATAATATTGCCATGGGTTTACTGAGCACTTATATTGAGACCACCATGCCTAAGATTACCAGACCTACAATTGTCATGGATTCAGAGAGCACGTATACGAGACCACAAGATTGCCATGGGCTCACTGAGCACATACATGGAGACCACCAGACCAGAGATTGCCATGGCTCACTGCGCATGTACGTGGAGAGCATATACGTGGCGACTACCATTACCATGGAGACCACCATGTCTAATGTTGCCATTGGATTACTGATCCACTTTTTTATTTTTTTGCAGAGATATATAGTGTGAACTCGACCCGAAGGTATTGAAGCTCTTTACATGAGCACCAATAACGATACACAAGAACACTTCATTTTTTGTTAGGCACGGGGAGATTAAGTGATTTTCCCAGAATCACAGGATGCTGATGCAACGCTGAGGCTCGAACCCGGTTCCCCGGCTCTAGAATCGACAGCTCTAGCCGTGAGGCCACATCTTCTACCCAATATATGGAGAGTATCTCCTCTTGAGATTTTGTCCAACAAAGTGGATGGAGCATGACTCTAGGCTAGGGCATACTCATAGAGGTCTTCTCCGTCCTGCAAGGTAAAGACCTCTGATAATGAGGAAAAGCAAAAACTTTGGTCAGAGGCAAGTCACTGTCTACAATATTCAGCATCTGGTTCAGTCTCTTCTAATAAGACGTACCGCTTTCTTTTCACCACTCATACATTAACCCTCCCCTCAGGCATCACATACAATGATTCTACAAGGCACATAATAACACAGTTCACCTGGGTGTGTTCCTGGGAACTACTCACGCGGTCGGTGGAGACGCGGGCTGGTGAGCGCCGTGTGTTGGACAGGAGGCGGTGCCGGCTGCCAGGCGGGAAGCGGCAAGATGGCAGCGGAAGGCCACGGAAGGCGATGACTCGCTGCTGCACCATGAGAGGCTGCTGGTGATTTGTGGGGAACCCGGCACATGCAGACGGGTCTGCAGGAACACCCTTGGTGGGCCGCGCTGAATGATTCCCTGTCAGCTGTGATCGGAACGACTGGGTCCTGGCTTTGCCTGCTACTGCGTCATGGCCCCATGCATTTGATGCGGTAGGGGGACTCCGCTGCTGATATACTTCTGCCCGGTTGCTATCTACTGCAATGAGGAGGTCGGTGCATGCAGGCGAGACTGTGGCACTGCAGCACTATTTATGAGGACACTGGAAGCGCTGAGCGGGTGATAGAGGGGAGAGCTACACAGCTGCCACTTACGAGACGCTTGACCGAGGAGGTCAGACGGGGCCTGCGGGGGGGGGGGGGCTACTGCGGGGTCCACGCTTATACTGGCACTGCGATGCTGCCCGGCGTTCTGTCCTGCACTGTGGAGTGACACTGAGATGTACCAGCTGGGAGGTGAATTTATCCCTGCTAGTGAATTGCCGGAGGCGTTCCCCCCATGAACTGTTCTTCGATACTTGCCTCTACTAGGTGACCTGATGGGTGTTGGTGGGGGTGGGCCCCCCACCCCTACCTGTTCGCACATATTCAGTGGGAGACAGACCTGTCTGGTTGGCGGTGCAGCCTGCACGCAGTACACAGCGTGACGACCAAGGGGGGAAGCTTTTGCGAGAGTTTCTTGCACGGATCCTGTGGAGTGCAGGTATCGCTAATTGCTCCAATGGGCCGCCCCAGGGCAAAACAACCTGACCCTCCTGCGTCAGGCGACCCGAACACTGCTTGTGCTCAAAGATGGGCCACAGGGTTCAGACACGGAGGTGATGCCTCCTACGGGGTCTGACCAACACCATGATAAGCTGGACCTTATCCTAAAAGAGATACGTGACTCACGTAGGGAGATAGAAATGCAAATTGGGGCACTCACCACTAGCTTGAACCTGGCTGCAGGCAGACTACAAGAACCTAGCTGAAAAGGTGAAGTCAAATAAACTTGCACTGGATGATCTGATACCTCAACAAACTATACATACCTCCCAAATGGAGCAATTCCAACGCCAGCAGCGGGGACTACAGGACAAGGTGGATGAGGCCGTGGGATGCTCCCGCCGCAACAATGTTCCTTTGCTGGGTATACCTGAACGTAGTGAAGGACGCAATCCCACCCAATTCGTGGAAACATGGCTGCAGGAACATGTGGCGAAAGAGGGCCTATCGGAACTTTATAGTGTAGAAAGGGCACATAGGGTGCCGTCCGAGCCTCCCCTAGGTGGGGGCACCGCCTAGAACATTAATAACCAGAATTCGGAACTATAAGGACCGAGACACGATCCTGCGGGCTGCGAGGGAGAACGCCCCCATCCGTTACGAGAACAAAACAATTTCTCTGTACCCGGATTTCACGATCGCAGTTCAGAAAGCGAGAGCTACTTTTCAAAATGCCCCCAAAAAATTGCAACAATGCAACCTGAAATATGCCTTGCTCTTTCCGGCCCGCTTGAAGGTCATGTATGGCAAGAAATCCTTCTTTTTTAATAATCCTGAGGAAGTGGAGGACTGGTTGGAAATCACGTTTACACCGCCTGTATCGCAAGCTGGGACGTCGCTGAGTCGACCTGCAAGGTCCTTGATGAGAGCTGCGGGAACAACGACCTCGGAAGAGGGAACAGGGGACGTGGAGGCGGGGCCAGTGTGAGGCCGGCGCAGATATCGGACAGTCAAAGG
The DNA here is from genome assembly GCF_964261635.1 of Lissotriton helveticus. Taxonomy (NCBI): domain Eukaryota; kingdom Metazoa; phylum Chordata; class Amphibia; order Caudata; family Salamandridae; genus Lissotriton; species Lissotriton helveticus. Next base: position 1,923,196,936 of record NC_136063.1, read on the forward strand.
GACGCTCTCCTGACGGCGGCGGCTCTGGCGGACCACGACGCCCAATCCCGAGATAAGACTGTTCACACATGGGAGGACGATACAATCCAATCAGACTCTAAGAATAGTTTGACGTGGTTTCCATTGGTTACTCCACAGACTATTAACGAATGTTGATGTGGTGTATGGGCCCCTCCGGAAGATGGTATTGTATACGGTGCTGTTTATTGTGTTTCTAGGTACATAATGTCGCTTGTATGTCCCGTTCTTAAAGATTACATTGAGTTGATGGGGCTGGAGCTGGAGCGCTGAAAATTACGTAACTGCATGCGGGCTGCTGTATGCAACAGTTTGGTGGTTGCCGCTCCCCCCAACGGCGACTGCACTTTGGTATTGTTTTTGGTTATTAGTTCAGTTCTTCAGCGTTCTCTGGGGGACCCTTCTATTGGGAGTTGTATTGGGCAGTTTCGACATGAACCATACTATGGGTTTGCAGCACACTCCACCAGGGGCAGGGACGATGAGACAGGTCCCTTTCCGTAACATAGGCATAGATGGTGCACTCTAGCACATACGTCTTGGAACGTACGAGGGCTAGGTTCCATACACAAAAGCCATAGAATCCTTGCACAGCTTAACTGCAGGAAGGTGCACATTGCTTTCCAGCAAGAGTCTCATCTCACAAAGGGTGGAGCGCTTAAAATGCAAAAGAAATGGAGGTTCCATACCTCATATTCGGCATTTGCTAGGGGAGCCGCAATTTGGATATGGAATGGCACCTCTATCGAACTGTTAGAACCGCGAGTTGATGTGAATGGCAGATATGTGCTCCTGCTGGGTACTCTGGATGGGCGTCATGTGGTACTGGGAAGTATTTATGCCCCAAACTCGGAGCAGGATACATTTTTGGACCTGTTATCCAGAGCATTGGTGGGGTGGGATTCCTACCCTTGGGTGATAAGGGGCAATTACAATGCAGTGCTTGATGTAGATATAGACAGGTCCCACCCACCATTGCTAAATACAGGAAGCAAGAAACAAGCTAAGGCTCTGCGTAGATGAGCGGCTGGATGAGGAGTAAGTGATGTATGGCATGTGAAACACCCGGCAGCTAAAGAGTATTCCTTTAACTCCCCGCCCCACGGCCTTCACACCTGTATAGACAGAATTTTTTGCTCGCTGTCCCTAGTGGCTAATGTGTTGGATACTACATACTTAGGTAAAACTCTCTCCGATCATAACCCGTTGGCAGTAGTTGTGAAAGGGGGAATGGTGCCTACACCTCTTCCGACATGGAAACTGCAGCCCATTCTGCTGGAGGATTCAGTGTTCAGGGATGCGCTATCCACAGCGATAACTAACTATTTAGAGGCGAATGCCCATACTGCCAGCATGCGTCAGCTTGAGAGGGACGCATTCAAGACGTTGCTGCGGGGAGTTTCAATTAGTACATAGATGGGGGCCCGTTCTGCTATACTTAAACGCCTCAAAACTGTTGAAGATAAACTCGGTGAGTTAGAACGGGTGGCTATGCAGAATGCCTCTGGGAAGGCGGAACTACAGGAAGCAAATATTCAATATGCAGAACTGCTGGAAGACTTATGAGTACTAGATTACACCTTGTATACCCAAAAGCAGCATACAGAGGCTGATAGGGCAGGACCGTTGTTGGCCAGGATAATACGTAACGCCCCACAGACGGCTCCGATACTTGAAATTAATATGCAGGAGGGGGTACTCGCCACCACACAACTAGAAATAAATGAGGCCTTGCAATTATATTATGAGACGCTATGTGCCGCCTCGGCAGAGCAAGATCAGAACGAGTTTGACTCTTTCTTTGAGGAATTCCCCCTCACACAGATATCAGATGAGATTAGGAAGGAGCTTGAGAGCCCAGTGACGGAGGCAGAAATTAGGACTGCTATTAGGGCCCTTTCCAGAAATAAGACCCCGGGGTTGGATGGCCTGCCGGCTGAGTTTTATGTGACCTATTTCCCTTGCTGGTCCCTCACCCACTGCAAATGTATCAGAAATATCTGGCACTTGGCTCTCTGCCAATTACCACTCTTCAGGCGCTGGTGGTCTCTTTACCCAAACGGGGCAGGGACAGTAGAGATAATGCGGGTTATCAACCCCTTTCACTGCTCAATACTGACTATAAAATTTTAAGTAAATTGTTAGCCAATAGGCTCCAGTGTCACATTCCCCGTCTGATTCAGACGGATCAATGTGGATTCGTACCGGGACGTAGCACGGCCCATAACATCCAACAGCTGCATCAGGTTATGTCGCACTCTGGGCTGCACCCTCAACATCAGGGGTGTATCTCATTGGACATGTGTCATGCCTTCGACTCTCTCTGGTGGGACTACATTTTACGAACACTACTGAAATAAGGTATACCTGAAGCATTTACAAAATGGGTCTCCCTTCTATACACTAACCCTACTGCCAGAGCTTGCACGGGACAATATATATCGAAGCAATATGCAGTGGCGAGAGGTACGAGACAGGGTTGTCCGCTCTCCCCCTTAATATTTGTGCTAGCTCTGGAACCGTTATTGGAAAAAATCCGTAGGCTGGCGCTCCACAAGGGCATTACAACTAGCCATGATACGCATGAGGTCTCAGCTTATGCAGACGATATTATCCTATATCTCGCGAACCTCGGTGGCGACCCCTCGCCCCTCCTTGAGCTATTCCAAACATTTCGCGCATTGTCAGGGCTCGCCATTAATGAGACTAAGTCATATGCCTTCGCGTTTACAGAAGGGTTGCTGCCGGAGGCTATACAATTTGGGCAGTGGTCATTACGGGTAGCGCCAACTACAATTAAGTATCTGGGTATCAACGTGTATAGGGAACCAGTGGATGTCATTGATGGAAATGTGACCTGTGCGATAAATTAATTGAGAGGACAAATAAAGTTCTGGACGTCGCTCCTCCTTTCGGTGGCCGGTAGGGTGGCTATTGCCAAGATGATGATGCTTCCAGGGTTACTTTATTACTTCATGAACCTACCAATTGTGCTCCCAATGCGCGTGTTCAAGTTGCTGGACACACTGTTGGTAGAGCTGATCTGGGGTCCGGGTCGGTGCAGGATAGGATTCGCTAAGTTACAACTGTCCAGTAGAGGTGGAGGTATGGGTGTACCGGATTTCAGGGCATATTGCTACGCAGGACAACTACAGTGGTTGGCATATTGGGTTGCAGGGTGCAACCTCCAGGAAATAGACATGTCACAGGGAGAATGGAACAGAGGCACCTTACACTCGCTGCTGCTGCCCGGTGGAGTGATTGCCCCATCCGCTTCACCGTTACTGAAGGTGTCAATAATATACTGGAAAAGGGCACTAACTTACACGAAGACACGTACTCCATATGCACCTAATATACCCCTACTCGGTATAACTACACTGTTGCGACCAGTTTCGCAAAGACAAATTTCTACGTGGGCGGAGGCGGGTGTAGATACTGTTTGGATGTTGTTCATAGATAACACACTGTTGAATCATGACACCTTTGCAGAGGAGAGAGAAGTACCGCACTCCTGTTCCTCCTACACGCAACCATAGTGCGATACATCAGAACCACTTGGGCCCCGACTGGTGATGAACCCCCGACACACGCACCGGTACATTTACAATACTTGATGGAGAATGGCCGTTATTTGACTAGATGGCTCTACCAGGGTATTCGGTCTCATGCAGGAATATTACTGTAGGCACTTCGAGATGAGTGGTCGCCGAACCTGAATAGAGCATTCACAGATAAGTAATGGGATGCTGTGTTGAAATATCCAAGAAAGGTGTCACGCAATGCAAAATTTAAATTTATCCAACTTATGATTGTGCATAGGGCATACCTGACACCCCGCAGACTACGCACAATGTATCCGAACACGTCAGATGCATGCCCACGGTGCAGGAGCCCTAGCGCCTGCCTGCTGCATATGCTATGGACTTGTCCTCGCTTACAACACTATTGGGTGAAGGTACACGAGGTCGTAGGGGAAGTGGCCCCGGGGAGGCGAGATGTATTAGCGGAACATTCCTTACTGGGGGTGGGTATGAAGCCCAAAAGTGGCAACCCCACAATCAGATTTGTTAACCTAGCGCTAATCCTGGCTAGGCGTGCAATCACTAAACGCTAGAAAGCCACTAGGGCACTGTTGGTGACGGAGTGGTATAGCGAGGTGGTGAGATGGGGCAAAGCAGAGAGCGCTGCAGGGGGAGGAAGACCGGGGTCTGCGCATAAAGCCTACCTCTCTAGAGTTGAACACGATACTGGCAGACTTTAAGGTGAAAGAATTGTAAAGGAGACATAGCGGGGTCTGGAGGTTACATGGTCCAGCAGTTATATATGCGCAGCTGTGTAGGAGGTGTCCAAGACATGGTACAAGAACATTTAGGTAACATTTTGTATGCAGGAGAGTTGCTGCTAGACTGTACTTTGCTGGAGTGTGTTGTATTTTTATACTGGCCACCTATAATTTCATGCGGGTTCATCGGGTGGGATGGGGGGGTTATTTCAGTAGTTCTGTTAAAAGTGTCACAGACTATGTTTCATATTGTATATTGTCGGCAAAATGAGAAATGATCCTCAATGCAATGCAGCTGGCTACTTTTTATTACAGCCTAGGTGTGGCCGGTTTAAACTTAATAAAGACGAGACATTGGGTGGCCTTGCCAGCAGATTGCCAAAGGCTAGTCCATCTTCACCAACCCGAACCCACAATGCCCCCACTTCCGGCAACCAATGTTGTTCATTCAAGGAAGTAATTCATGGTAAATGCCCACTTATGTATGAACCAGAATCATTGCTTTCCCTATTTTTAAGATCCCACATACTAGACCTACTAAGTATCAAGGCCCTGAAGCAGGAAAACGTATGGCATTCCATTGCACTCCATAATGTCACACGCTCTTGTAATGTACCTTCTGTTGGTCATCAATGAACGAAAATCAGACCCATTGGCGTAACGATAATTGAGGGGGCCCCCCTGCCAGGTACGTGGAGGGCCCCCCTCCGGACAATATTAGGAACTCTTAAGGCCGAAGTGCAGTGCTGAGGGGGGCCCCTTGAGCTTGAGGGCCCCCCGCACTGCGGGGGATGCGTGGGCCTGTGTTACCCTCTCTAATGTTTTACTGCGTATGTCCTTGAACCTTGGCTCAGCATTAAAAAAGCTGCAACTCAGGAAGGGCCCTAATTTATAACCATAATCTTGAGCTGCATTGTCTCAGTGAGACCAGACTAGGAGCAGATTGTGACCCAGTGTTAAGGTTTCTTATTTCAAATAATTGTGAGGGCTTTAATTGGACATTGCACTGGCAATGGTCTAAAAATTATAGTGGAATATCATGTGAAAACCATAATCACTGGCTCTAGCCAGCACACATCTCTGGAGATATTATCTGTTGAAATATCAGCTTCATCTTCTTGTTCATGGAGCATTTTGCTAGGTTATCACCCCCACAATTCCCATTTATAGTTTTGATTTGTTAACCAAACATCTATACTTGTGTATGCTTGAAATCTTGTATACCGTAATAATAGGTGCATTAAATATTCACTTTGCTAAACCTTTAGTATTAATGCCACTGGTATTTCTTGAAATGTTTGCAATAATTTACATAATTGTAGGAAACATATATACCCTGTATTGTAAATATCACATGTTGTTGGTTCAAACTCTTCTACTCTCCACAAAGGTTCCTATGGCTTTCCTGTGGACTGATTATACTGATAATCCATCTGAATGGCATTGCGATTCTTCAGCTGCTCGGAGTGCTGCTGGCAGTGCCTTAAAAGCCATTGGAACAGGAAGAATATTTAAATTGAGTCTTTATCTTCTACTCCATAGAGTCAATTTGTTTCCCTGATCAATCTTGCTCCTCAAGTAGATATCCGCACTTATTGTTAAAGGACTGTACTGGGTGTTTGAAGGAGATGCTTGATCCAATTGCTTCTCTAAGACAAGCTTGATTTAGTGCGAAAAAAGAGGGACAATTTGTGATATATGCAAGATCCTAGTGAGATGAAGAAACAGTGTGGCTTCCTTCAACGTCATTGGTGCAAGGATTACAGTTCATCTCTCAAAATACGAAGGCAGCCACAAAGCCAGAATTACAAGTTTGGGGTCAGATTCACCAAATCTTCGTAATGCATTTAAAAAACGTTCACTACCCCGAACAATTACAATTCAGACAGAATATTTTCACCAAGAAAAGAGATTAGAGTGCCTAAGAAATCATTGACTATAAGGGGTTGGATGGAAAAACGTAATCCATTTGCTAACCGGTTCCTGGAAAGATTCCTTGTCTACTCGTCTAACCCTAATGTTGCCACCTGTCCTGGGAAATGCAGCGAAAGAGCCAGGTAGACGTGGTGCGTAAGACAAACAGCTATTCTATGTCATATCTAGGACCATTCAGTTCAGGCTCTCCTGTAGGGATTAGAACAATTCCACCTTGGTTCACAATCGGGAAATAAACAGGTGTGTTCAGGGTGCTGGAGCAAAATGGGTGCTTATGCGTCTGACTCAAATGGTGTCTGGCCATGCCCCCTTTAATTATGTGCCACTCAGCCAAATTTGCATGTCAGAGGATATTAGTTGGTGTAATTGCCATTTTAAAAAAAAATTCTGTGGTGCAAATGCCTCTAACAAATTGCCCACTAAAGGAGACAATCGACAGGAATCTGTGCAACATTACTGTGCTTCGATATGTAACCTAGCCCTTGTTCTTCTTCGCAGCATGCCACAGCCTTCAAGGTCCTTGATAATCTGTTACACACTTCATGGCGCTTTGCCCCAGTGAGTCAGAATGTTAGGCGGGAGAAACCTCTTTCAGAAACAGAAAACCAAGAATGGCTCTGGATTTTCCTTGTAAGGGCACTGAATCAAAAGCGAAGATATATTCTGCCAAAATTAAGAAACCCACGAAATCTTATTCCTCAAAGCTAGCCAGTTTCATGAGTCACCTTAATTTGTGCCGGAAATGTGGCCTCAATACTCCCAAAGAGAAACATTGAGCAGTAAAACTGTCTTTTCTTTCCTGTAAAGGTTACTTCAGGCTTCTCTATTTTCTGACCCAGCAGCAGTGATCCTCTCGCCCTCTGATTAAAACAACTCCGAGGGGTACTGCTTTGTATTCAGAAGGGTTTCCGCACCTTAAATGCCGCAAATGGCGATGGCTAAGAGTGCAGATGCTTGTATACCTGAGCACTGATGATGACTCCTGCGGTTGGATAACATGGAGTCTGCACACATTGATAGTTCTCAGTACAATTTACTTGCTGTCCCCTGTATCTTCAAGCTTCTTCGAAGTAGTCAACACAGGTTTCTGAAGCTAACTGCTTCCATGGGGCCTCATGTAGTCACAATTGTGCATCCACAGTGTGCTCTGGGCACACTGTTATAGCACACACCATAGGCCTTGCACAGATAGCAACATCTACTTGTGTTTGCCCACAGGAGGAAGGACAAGGCTAAGGCCCTCATTTACTGGCAGAATCAGGAGTATATGTAAGACATTAGAACTGCATTCCCGCTGTTTCCACGCTCCTACCGGCTAGAACTAAGGAGTTTTCACAGAACAGGTGCAGGCCAGGGAAGGCAGAGCCGGAACCAATAGGGACCCACAAGCAGCGCTATCAGGGAACGGGGCACGAAGCCTACGAAAAACACACACAGGCAATTGCCGCATGGTTCGAATGGCCCAATCCAAGAAGTTTGGGCGGGGTGGTTGGGAGGTCAAAAGGCAGGGCAGGGGGCTATTGTCATGAATTGACCTCTCCGGTCTCTATTTATTTATTTATTTATTTATTTATTATTTATTTATGCATTTTTATATAGCGCGGACTTTACCGGAAGGTGTCAGAGCGCTCTACAAGTTCGCTGCCACATCACAGTTTGCAGCGTGCCACTGGATCGCTGGAAGCGGCGTAAAGAGAACTCTCTCATCGCTTGCAGTGGCTGAGGACTGCTGGAAAACGGCCACAATTTATAAGTCATGCCCAGGCACAATTTATAAGTCGATACAGAAAAGGGGGTGGTGATGAACAGAGTGTCTGAATTAAGCAGACCACTCTTACCCAGTCCAAAGATCAGGGCTTGATCCATCACCGTTATTTATCTCACTGCCCCATCCCAGCTCAGAACCCGGCTATATGCAAATTAGTCTGTCCCTGGCCCAGTGCATCATGGGAACAGGGCAGACCAAACTACCAAGCCAATTCTTCACCAGAAAGGAGACAAGCTACCGGGGACCGGTTTCTGGCATTTCAGCCTCTTCGGCCCGGCTTGCTTGAATCCTGATGGAGCAGTGAGAAAGGGACTCATGTCTGAGTATACCCTGCCACACCTATAGTGGCCAAAAACGATACAGAAAAGGGGGTGGTGATGAACAGAGTGTCTGAATTAAGCAGACCACTCTTACCCAGTCCAAAGATCAGGGCTTGATCCATCACCGTTATTTATCTCACTGCCCCATCCCAGCTCAGAACCTGGCTATATGCAAATTAGTCTGTCCCTGGCCCAGTGCATCATGGGAACAGGGCAGACCAAACTACCAAGCCAATTCTTCACCAGAAAGGAGACAAGCTACCGGGGACCGGTTTCTGGCATTTCAGCCTCTTCGGCCCGGCTTGCTTGAATCCTGATGGAGCAGTGAGAAAGGGACTCATGTCTGAGTATACCCTGCCACACCTATAGTGGCCAAAAACGATACAGAAAAGGGGGTGGTGATGAACAGAGTGTCTGAATTAAGCAGACCACTCTTACCAAGTCCAAAGATCAGGGCTTGATCCATCACCGTTATTTATCTCACTGCCCCATCCCAGCTCAGAACCTGGCTATATGCAAATTAGTCTGTCCCTGGCCCAGTGCATCATGGGAACAGGGCAGACCAAACTACCAAGTCAATTCTTCACCAGAAAGGAGACAAGCTACCGGGGACCGGTTTCTGGCATTTCAGCCTCTTCGGCCCGGCTTGCTTGAATCCTGATGGAGCAGTGAGAAAGGGACTCATGTCTGAGTATACCCTGCCACACCTATAGTGGCCAAAAACGATACAGAAAAGGGGGTGGTGATGAACAGAGTGTCTGAATTAAGCAGACCACTCTTACCCAGTCCAAAGATCAGGGCTTGATCCATCACCGTTATTTATCTCACTGCCCCATCCCAGCTCAGAACCTGGCTATATGCAAATTAGTCTGTCCCTGGCCCAGTGCATCATGGGAACAGGGCAGACCAAACTACCAAGCCAATTCTTCACCAGAAAGGAGACAAGCTACCGGGGACCGGTTTCTGGCATTTCAGCCTCTTCGGCCCGGCTTGCTTGAATCCTGATGGAGCAGTGAGAAAGGGACTCATGTCTGAGTATACCCTGCCACACCTATAGTGGCCAAAAACGATACAGAAAAGGGGGTGGTGATGAACAGATTGTCTGAATTAAGCAGACCACTCTTACCCAGTCCAAAGATCAGGGCTTGATCCATCACCGTTATTTATCTCACTGCCCCATCCCAGCTCAGAACCTGGCTATATGCAAATTAGTCTGTCCCTGGCCCAGTGCATCATGGGAACAGGGCAGACCAAACTACCAAGCCAATTCTTCACCAGAAAGGAGACAAGCTACCGGGGACCGGTTTCTGGCATTTCAGCCTCTTCGGCCCGGCTTGCTTGAATCCTGATGGAGCAGTGAGAAAGGGACTCATGTCTGAGTATACCCTGCCACACCTATAGTGGCCAAAAACGATACAGAAAAGGGGGTGGTGATGAACAGAGTGTCTGAATTAAGCAGACCACTCTTACCAAGTCCAAAGATCAGGGCTTGATCCATCACCGTTATTTATCTCACTGCCCCATCCCAGCTCAGAACCTGGCTATATGCAAATTAGTCTGTCCCTGGCCCAGTGCATCATGGGAACAGGGCAGACCAAACTACCAAGCCAATTCTTCACCAGAAAGGAGACAAGCTACCGGGGACCGGTTTCTGGCATTTCAGCCTCTTCGGCCCGGCTTGCTTGAATCCTGATGGAGCAGTGAGAAAGGGACTCATGTCTGAGTATACCCTGCCACACCTATAGTGGCCAAAAACGATACAGAAAAGGGGGTGGTGATGAACAGAGTGTCTGAATTAAGCAGACCACTCTTACCCAGTCCAAAGATCAGGGCTTGATCCATCACCGTTATTTATCTCACTGCCCCATCCCAGCTCAGAACCTGGCTATATGCAAATTAGTCTGTCCCTGGCCCAGTGCATCATGGGAACAGGGCAGACCAAACTACCAAGCCAATTCTTCACCAGAAAGGAGACAAGCTACCGGGGACCGGTTTCTGGCATTTCAGCCTCTTCGGCCCGGCTTGCTTGAATCCTGATGGAGCAGTGAGAAAGGGACTCATGTCTGAGTATACCCTGCCACACCTATAGTGGCCAAAAACGATACAGAAAAGGGGGTGGTGATGAACAGAGTGTCTGAATTAAGCAGACCACTCTTACCCAGTCCAAAGATCAGGGCTTGATCCATCACCGTTATTTATCTCACTGCCCCATCCCAGCTCAGAACCTGGCTATATGCAAATTAGTCTGTCCCTGGCCCAGTGCATCATGGGAACAGGGCAGACCAAACTACCAAGCCAATTCTTCACCAGAAAGGAGACAAGCTACCGGGGACCGGTTTCTGGCATTTCAGCCTCTTCGGCCCGGCTTGCTTGAATCCTGATGGAGCAGTGAGAAAGGGACTCATGTCTGAGTATACCCTGCCACACCTATAGTGGCCAAAAACGATACAGAAAAGGGGGTGGTGATGAACAGAGTGTCTGAATTAAGCAGACCACTCTTACCCAGTCCAAAGATCAGGGCTTGATCCATCACCGTTATTTATCTCACTGCCCCATCCCAGCTCAGAACCTGGCTATATGCAAATTAGTCTGTCCCTGGCCCAGTGCATCATGGGAACAGGGCAGACCAAACTACCAAGCCAATTCTTCACCAGAAAGGAGACAAGCTACCGGGGACCGGTTTCTGGCATTTCAGCCTCTTCGGCCCGGCTTGCTTGAATCCTGATGGAGCAGTGAGAAAGGGACTCATGTCTGAGTATACCCTGCCACACCTATAGTGGCCAAAAACGATACAGAAGGGCTTGAGTCTGGGTACCACGTGGGTGGACAGCGTCCCCCCACTTACCTTACAGGGGGGACGCTGTTCCCCCTGCCAAACAGCTGGACTTCACCTTTTTGGCCTCTCTGGGACGAGATCGGAGCCACCTTTCGTGACGTCACTTCCTGTCGTGACGTCACTTCCGGTGACTGCGTCCCCCCACATCTTTTTTTAGGACTTGTGTTGTGCCCTGTAAGTCAGACAGTTGCATGAGGAGAAGTGTGCTGTCCGTAAAGGCTACAGCGGTGAGTGCCTTTGTGGCTCGGTTTAAGTAAGAGGCAAGCAGCTACGTGAGCGAGAGCGCGCTGCCAGATGGAAGAGGCTCTGCAGGTCCTGTTGGAGAAGACGCGCGGGCTGGTGACCCAAAAGGGGAGAGATTTGGTTGGCTAGCAGATTCTAGGCCAACTGGAACAGGGCCCTGCCAAGTGACGCCAACTGGCTCCGGCCCCTCAACCCGCTGAAAGAGCGCAGAGGCCCTCTAAGCCCATTAGCCCCGGTCAGAAAGGGCATGCAGATGGAACAGCGGCCTCCTCCAACAAGGGCAATGAGAACCGTAGGCAGAGGGGGGCCAGGGTCCAACCAGCAAAAGAGAGGCGGCCCGGGCTCAATAGGCAAAAGACACGTTGGGCTTAAGGACAACAACGAGGACAGCAACAGGGAGCAGGTACAACCCCCATCACACTTCCTGGGTATTCCATGGTGATCCTGGTCCAGGGCGGGGAATCCTTTTTCCACAGGTTATCCCCCCGTGCCCTGGCTGGGCATGCATCTCTGCCACGGCCAAGGGTTTTGGGGCGATGGTCCAATGCAGCCAGCGTCCGGTTCAGAAGGCAAGGACCTGGGGCCGGGGGCAAGCACGGGGCTGACTGGGCACACCGGCAACACAGGATCCTCGGCCAGGGGACACAGGACCACGCCCACAGAAAGATAACAACAAGGGCACAGGGGCAGCAAATCCAAGTACCAGTGACATAGCAACCCCTAAAGAGACCTACCCCACCAAAGCATGGGTTAGGTGGAGGGGTCCTGCTGGGACAAGCAATGGTAAACTGGCCAGTGAGTACATATGCTGCTCCTCCAGGGACCCTTCCATTACAGCCTGGGAAACTGGGCTAGTCAGTCTCATTCCTCATGCATTCGAGAAAAGAATCTGTTGCAAGGAGTATGGCAATATTTTCTTATTCATAGAGGTACGCAAAGAAGGGTTAGAACTGACCTCGCTAGACAAGAAGAGGAGAACAGGAGGGACAGGCGCAGACCTAGAGTAGAGAGGTCAATTGAGAATTGGTTAAGGGCCTTTAGAACCCTGGCTTGCACATTTTTGGAGAAGTTCTGACAGAGCACAACAGCACTATTTTTCCTTGAGCAAAGAGTACATGCAGCTCAACAGAAGTATCAAGGTGAAGCCTAGCTACGATATGATGAGGGCTTCCGGGAAAAGATGCAAACATAGCCTGTGATAAGAGTGGGTCCAGCAGGATGTTGAGTGCTTCACCAATCATATGGTGGTAGCCAGGGAAGGGGTGAGCACACAGGGCCACCTTTTATGCCCCACAGGGACAAGGAAGGGGCACAACAGTGCAGCACAGGGCGCCATGGCCAACACTGGGGGGAAATCCTGGAGGATTCACCTCACAGCCTGTTGGAAGTATGATATGGATGAATGCAAGTGGGGGAAAGCTTGCAAATGTAAGCATGCCTGCAGTGACGGCGGTGGGGCCCAACCACCAATTAATTGCAGGAAGACCAAGGGAGCAGGAGATGGCAATGACACCAGCAACAAAAAATAGGGTGTTGGCAGCGGGCCATCAAGGGAGGGAAGCTCAAGCACCCCTAACAGCCTTCACGACCCCCATCAGGATCAGGGCGCTCACCCAGTTACTTAGCAGATACCCAGAAAAGGAGAGGGGCAGCTACAAGCACACGGTTTTGACAGGCTTCCATATCCCCTTAGCAAAAACTTGAAATCGGTTAATGGTAATTCGGAGATGGCCAGGCTGAAAGTGACGAAAGAGCTCCTCCTAGGGATAGTAGCTGGGCTGTTCTTGGCCCCACCCTTTGACAACTTCGTAGTCTCCCCTCTGGGTGATGGACCCAATAAGGAGGACGGAAGTACCACCCCAGCCAACATTTGCCACACCCACCGGGCGAGTCGGTAAACGATGGACTGGACCCTGACAGTTATTCTGTGTCCTACGCATCCTTATATGACGCAGTGGATCTGATCAAAGTGGACCCTTGACCCTCGGGTAGGTCACTTCCCCGCCGCTACAGCGCCTCCTCAGCCTGCCAGCTAGCCGCCTCCTCAGCCTGCCAGCCTTCTCCTGCACCCCCGTGTTCCAGCAGCCCCTGACCCTGCGCCACCGCTTTTCCCGCCGCTGACCCCCGCCGTTTTTTCCCGCCATTGACCCCCCCTGCGGCCTGCGCCCCGTGCCCATTGGCAGCCTGCCCTCCCGCCTCCCAGCTGACCCCAGTTAAAGGGAGGCTGCTGCGCGACGGAGACAGCGACCCTTGACCCTCGGGTAGGCCGCTTCCCCGCCGCTACAGCGCCTCCTCAGCCTGCCAAACAGCCGCCTCCTCAGCCTGCCAGCCTTCTCCTGCACCCCCCGTGTGCCAGCAGCCCCTGACCACGCGCCACCGCTTTTCCCGCCGCTGACCCCCGCCGTTTTTTCCCGCACTGACCCCCCCTGCGGACCCGCCCCGTGCCCATTGGCAGCCTGCCCTCCCGCCTCCCAGCTGACCCCTCCTCCCCCTCCCACTTATGGAGACAGCGCAGCGACCGCGCAAGCCTGTCTGCGCCCATCCGTGCCTGGATCGCGCCCAGCACCAGGACCCCTGGCCCCCGAAGATGCCAGCCAACAAGATGGACTTACAACGCCGCCACCCTCAACGCACTCAAACCCGACCGGAACCCCGCCTGCCACCGAGCCACACCGAAACGCACCAACGGGCCCTTCACCTGCCAAGCCTGCAAGTTCACCTGCCTCTGGACCATCACCGCACCCGAAAGGTCAGGCACCAGCAACAACTACCTCAAGTGCATCCTGCTCAACACCCGCTCCGTTCACAGACACGCCGTCGAACTCTGGAACCTGCTCGACTCAACATCTCCAGACATCGCCTTCCTCACGGAAACATGGATGAACGCCTCCTCAGTACCCGACATCGCCATAGCCATCCCGAACGGATACAAGATCACCCGGAAGGACCGCATCAACCAGACCGGAGGAGGCATCGCCATCGTCCACAGGAACACCATCAGCATCACGACCAACTCCGACGACACCCTCACCGCCGCCGAGCACCTCCACTTCCAGATACACACCGACCCCAAGATCACCCTCAGAGGCACTCTCATCTACAGACCCCCGGGACCACGCACACAATTCAGGGAAGCCATCGCAGACATCATCAGCCCGCACGCCCTCGCCTCCTCTGACTACATCCTCCTAGGGGACCTCAACTTCCACCTGGAGAACAACGACGACAGCAACACCACTGCCCTGCTGGACAACCTCACCAACCTCGGACTCAAGCAACTGGTGAACACCCCCACCCACTACGACGGCCACACGCTTGACCCCGTCTTCTTCGCCAGCAAGCACATCGCCTTCAGCCACTCCACCGGACTTCACTGGACCGATCACAGCTGCGTCCACTTCAGCTTCAAGAGAACCACGACCCACCACCACCCGCAACAAGTTCCTCGCAGGAGCTGGAGCAAGATCACCACTGACCAGCTCACCACCTCCCTCAGCCAGAACCCTCCCACCAACATGACGGACCCCAACGAAGCAGCCCGCATCTTCACACAGTGGCTCATCAACTGCGCCGATGACCCCACACCACTGAAGAACCCTCCCAGCAGACACGGCAGCAAAAAAGCCTCGTGGTTCACCAACGAACTCAAAACATCCAAGAAAAACTGCCGCACCCTCGAAAAAGCCTGGCGCCACGACCAGACCACAGGAAACATGACCACCCTCAAGAACGCCACCCGCACACACCACCAGCTGATCCGCACCACCAAAAGGACATCATTCAAAGAAAGCCTGGACAACAACACCCACTTCAGCAAGGAACTCTTCAGCATCGTCAAAGAGCTCTCCAACCCCAGCGCCGGAAACAACGACATCACACCCTCGCAAGACCTCTGCGACTCACTCGCCTCCTTCTTCCGCCGCAAGATCGCCGACATACACAACAGCTTCGACGCACCAACCACGCACCCAACCACCGAAACAACACCCCCCACCACCACCCTCTGCAACTGGACCCCGGTCAGCACCGAAGACACCACCCGCACGATGAACACCATCCACTCCGGATCCCCTACCGACCCCTGCCCCCACCACGTCTTCAACAAGGCCGGCTCCATCATCGCACCCCAACTCCGGAACATCATCAACATCTCCTTCAACACTGCCACCTTCCCGGAGAGCTGGAAGCATGCCGAGCTCAGCGCCCTCCTGAAGAAACCGACAGCGGACCCCACCGACCTCAAGAACTTCTGCCCCATCTCGCTCCTCCTTTTTCCTGCCAAAGTCATCGAGAAGACTGTCAACATACAGCTCACCGCCTTCCTCGAGACGAACGGATCCCTCGACCCCTCACAGTCAACCACAGCACCGAGACCGCCCTCATCGCAGCCACCGACGACATCAGATCCCTGCTTGACAACGAGGAAACAGCTGCCCTCATCCTCCTGGACCTCTCTGCAGCATTCAACACAGTCTGCCACCGCACTCTAATACAGCGCCTCAGCAACATCGGAATCCAAGGGAAAGCACTGGAGTGGATCACCTCGTTCCTCGCCGGAAGAACCCAGAGAGTCCGCTTCCCCCCGTTCCGATCCGCGGCTACCGAAGTCATCTGCGGCGTACCTCAAGGATCCTCGCTCAGCCCCACTCTCTTCAACGTCTACATGAGCCCCCTCACAGCCATCGCACGCCAACGCAACCTTAACATTAACTCATACGCCGACGACACCCAGCTGATCCTCTCCCTCACCAACGACCCGGCCAACGCCAGAGCCAGCCTACACGAGGGAATGAAAGACGTCGCCGAATGGATGAAGAACAGCCGCCTGAAGCTGAACTCAGACAAGACAGAAGTCCTCATCCTGGGATCGTCCCCCTCCACCTGGGACGACTCCTGGTGGCCCCCTGCCCTGGGCACCACCGCCAAGCCAACGGACCACGCACGAAACCTAGGCTTCATCCTGGACTCCGCCCTTGCAATGACCAGACAAGTCAGCGCCGTATCGTCATCCTGCTTCAACATCCTGCGCATGCTCCGTAAGATCTTCCGATGGATCCCCACCGAAACCAGGAAGACGGTCACCCAGGCACTCGTCACCAGCCGAATGGACTACGGGAACACCCTCTACGCGGGAACCACTGCCAAACTACAGAAAAGACTTCAACGCATACAGAACGCCTCCGCACGACTCGTCCTGGACATCCCCCGCCACAACCACATCTCCGCCCACCTGAGAGACCTGCACTGGCTCCCCGTCAGCAAGAGGATCACTTTCAGACTCCTCACCCGCGCACACAAAGCTCTCCACGACCTGGGCCCCAAATACCTCAACAACCGCCTCACTTTCTACACGCCCACCCGCCAGCTGCGATCGACCAGCCTCGCCCTCGCCACCGTACCACGCATCCGCAGAGCCACCGCCGGAGGAAGATCCTTCTCCTACCTGGCGGCCAAGACATGGAACTCCCTCCCCATCCACCTACGGCTGACCCAGGACCATCTCTCCTTCAGGAACAACTCAAGACCTGGCTTTTCGAGCAGTAACGGACCCCCAGCGCCTTGAGACCCTTCCGGGTGAGTAGCGCGCTTTACAAATTGTTCTGATTGATTGATTGATTGATTGATTGATATATAAGGGGGCACAGTTAGCGAAGACAGACATAGCGTTTGCCTTTCTCCTCCTGCCAGTTCATCTGGATAGCTCCCACTGATTCGCTTTCAGCTGGGCAGCACCTATTACTATGACAAATGCCTGCAAAAGGGTTTCACAATCTCCTTTACTTATTTTGAGATCTTCAGCAGCTTTCTGGAGTGGGAGTTAGGCACACGGCACGCAGAGGGAGGACGGATATACTCAGGCCCGGTTCTAAACAGGATCCTTGGCCCTCGCAGTGAGGGCTTGAAGGCAGGCGTCTTTGGGATCTAAGTGCTTCAAACCTCCCCCGTCGCGTGTGTCAGCCCGGGCCGAGGGGCGCAGATTCACAGACAGTTTTAGAAATTATCGCAGCCGCACCCGAGTACTTCACAGGTCTTTAAAGACCATTTAGATGTTAACGAGGCTTGTTTATTTTTTTCACCCGTTCATCTCTGCATGGCGAAAGGCGACAAATCCTTTCTTTGACAAGGGTAACCTTTGGTAACCTTTGCTTACTGTTCTGCTGCGTTTATATTTATTTTGATATGCAGCGCAGGAGAAAAGAAGTTTCTTTATTCCTATTCACATTTCCTGACCCCTGCAGTGGCTTATCACATAAGGCTGTGACACAAAGTTTGACTAATGGAGTAGGTAAGAGAATGTGTTACTATATATTTTTCTTTTTAAAATTTGCACAGGCCCAGCAGTACATATACGTGTTTGCTTCATTTAAACAGTTTTTATTATTATTATGGCCGATGCAGGACAACAATCAGAATACAACATGCACAATTAACGCTGGTGATTAATAATCCTGCTGGAGAGCAATCATTTGTCTGTTAGTAGTTTTCAAATGCAGATGAACTGTATTTTATGTGGATAGCTCCAGGGCTTTGAGTGGGATGAAAAAAATGGGGGGGTCTCTCAAAGGGGCGTGGCCAATGTAATTGAGGACGTGGCTTAAAAACAGTACGTAAAAAATCTGTGTTTAGCAGTGTGCAGCCCGACTTGTATTATGCTGTTTCTGTCATTGCATCCAGGTATTTGATACAAGTAACATCAAACCTACAAGTCAGGACTATTGGCTTTGTCAATGGTTGTTAGTTGCATAAGATAAATAACAGCAACTATGGCTTGTATATAATTGCAAAAGCTTCCACTTAAAGCACTGGTGACATCAAAATAATGTTGCTGCTCCTGAGTTTCAAAAAGAGAAGGGGAATCCAGAGAGAAAATGACTCTCTTTAAAAGATTTCCCTTCCCCCTACAACGCTCACCTGGCATGACTTCATGCCGTAACATTCCACTTGTGAGTAGGGTGAACAGGGTACACCGATGTGCCTGCTGTCGCGAAACGGGTCTCTATTGGGCTCTGTTTTGTGCCCTGGCACTTTTTTCCAGACTCAGTCTGCTGTCACTGCAGTTCGGAAAAAACCGGACTACCTGTGACCAGCGCACAAAACAGACCCCGATAGAGAGCCGTTTCGAGGCCCCTTTAAAAAAACTGCCAGTGCTCAGACCCAGTGAGACCCGGCCCACTTAAAGCCCTGGATAGCTCAGTGGGTTACTGCTTTTGTCACAGAGATCCTTGTGTTACTTGCAGTTCAGAAGTTAGAATCCTAACATAGGACAGTAACCAATGAACTGTCATCTAAGAGCTGCATACAAACATGAATGGTATAGTTAGAACTTCGCTTTTTTGGTTTTGTGATATAGTTAGAACTTCCCCAGTCTTTCATTATTCTAATGTTGTTAAAATGAGTATGTTTGGGCAGATATACATGTTTATCAGTAAAGCTGACCCCCACGGAATACTCTCTATATCCTAAGGTTGTGTTTCCCCAGACCAAACTCTCTTAAAATATCCCGCCCACCAGTATGAATGACATGTGATTCATACACCTTGTAATCCTCATTGGCTTATGTGACATTCCCTATAGACTGATTTACATACTTGTATGATTCATTGTATCTGTATAATGTGTGCGTTGTGTAAAGTACTGACACACATTACACTGATATGAGTAGCGCTATGCGACAAATTAAATGCATATGAGAGAGGGGCTACGTAAAGATGAGGGGCGCTGTTGGAGGGTGGCAGTGAGGGAATCCGAGGAGGAGGTAGTGGGAGGGGCTATGGAGCGATGAGGGGCACTGGTGGAGGGTGGCAGTGAGGGAATCCGAGGAAGAAGTCATGGGGTGGAGGAGGGAGTTAGGGAGAGATGAGGGGCACTGGTGGACGGTGGCATTGAGGGAATCCGAGGAGGAGGTCAATAGGGGGAGGGGCTATGGGGAGATGAGGGGCACTTGTGGCATGTGGCTTTGCGGGAATCCGAGGAGGAGGTCAATAGAGGGGGCATTGGGAGATGAGGGGCACTGTTGGAAGGTGGGAGTAAAGGTATTTACGGAGAAAGAGGTTATTGGCGCAGCGCCCGAAAAAGACTTTTGCATCAGCGCTGAAGCCGGCCTTTCTGTTTTTGTTTATTTAATTAGCAGTCGGGTCATAAGGGCTACTGTGGAAAATACTTTAAAGTGTGTGCTAATTATATGTACTGCTATATTCAATGTTTTAAGTTTGAAGGTGATTTTCCTAATGTTTTTACCGGGAAAAATGAAAGTGGAGCCCAACGGTGCCTGATATGGGGCTGGGATCCAAGGTCAGCTATGAGATAAGGTGCACTGGAGAAGAGTAGTGGATAATCAAGCCTGTAAGGGAGTGTGTTGCAGAGTCCGTGTTCAGGTGGAGGTAGTAATGAAGAGGGATTCTCCCTGAAGGCTCGCACAGGGGGAGCCCGAGAAGTGTAACTTGCCTGATACTGCCACCTCAGAAACCTCCTCTTACCATCAAAGGGACATTACACAGAAAAAACACTTTTTGAGAGTAATCACATTTAGAAAGAGATTTGGGGAAAAGTGCGTTTTACTGGGCCTTGTACGACTAAGAAGAGATAAAGGATGGCCCTGAAGCAGGTCTGCCTAGAAATATATGCAACAAATCGAGCCCGCAGTGGCCCACCCAAATGCACCCTTGGCCCACCCAAATAAAAATTCCTGGAACCGGGCCTGGATACACTACCTCAATAACTTCATAATTATTGGCAAATTAGGCACCACAGAGTGCGCTGACATGCTGTGCCACTTCGTGGAATTGGCGGAAGAGCTAGGGGTACCGCTGGCGAGCGGAAAGACTGAAGGCCCAGTCCCACGGTTGTCTTTCCTAGGAATTGAGCAAAATACTTTGGTGGGGGTATGTCGGCTACCTGGGGTCAAAGTGGCTGAGCTGCAACTCATAATGGTGTGGCTGCTCGCAACAAAGAAGGCGACCCTGGGCGAGCTGCAGCAGCTGCTGGGTAAGCTCAATTTTGCCAACCGCATGATCTCGGCAAGAAGGTCATTTGCCAAATTGCTTGTCAGGTTGACAAAGTGCCTCACAAAGAAACATCACATAGTGCAGCCCCCAAGGGGGATGAGGGAGGACCTGGAGCAAAAGGTAGGCTTCTTAGCCAACATCAATGGGACACTCATATGGTGGGAACTATGGGTGCCTACCAGCCCCTCTGGAGCTACTCACGGATGCTGCTGGAATCGAGGGCCAATTTGGGGCCACCCTATGCGTAGCATGTACAGATTCCTGCTGGTCGAACGCTTGGCATGCCAAGGGGATCACCAAAAACATTGCGCTGCTGGAGCTCTTCCCCATTGTCGTGCACATTCAACATATTGTGCACTTCCTTCCTGTAACAATTACAAACGGAGTATTTTCTGTTACAACCCAACTCTAAACCAGACAATGGGTGACTGCTGGGGGTAGTCGGGCGCAGGGAGCTACCCTGTACTTGCCCTTTGGTAGTAGTGGTACTCCTCCTGGCACTAATCTAGTACCCCTGGTCTCAGGAGTCATGGAGGCAGCTTTAGGAAAATAAAGTAAACATTCTGCGTTTTACACTCGTAGCGTTCCCCCATCCGTGGATCAAGAGACAATAATACACAGATAATGGTGGCAGGGGCCCACTGTGATGGTATCGGGTGTCGAAGGGCGCATGATGTCATTCCTGCTACCTTAGGCAGTCTGTAGAATTCTTTAATCAGGACATCGGCTCCAAGCATCCGGAATTCGGGCTCCCTGACCCCAAAGTCACCAGAGGCTGGGGCAACATGTGCTTGGCGGCGGCCCAGCCAGACACCGCAGCAGCAGTGCCAGCCAGAGCCGCAGTGTCGACGCCCGGCTCCCGAGGGAGTCTGTGCTCTGCTGGAGAGGTCGAGGTTGTTATTTTGGTCTCCATTGTACTGAAGGGCAGACAGAAAATGCCAAAGGGAGCGTCCAACAAACGGAGAAGTGGTAAATAGGGGTAAGTAAGTAGCCTCCGGTGAGATGCAAAAGTGAAGGAGCAAAAATAGCTGCCTCTAGTATGACAATTCATGTGAGTGAGACAGGCGTTTTTAGGATAGTGAAGAATGGTTCGCTCCCTGATAAAAAGTTTGAAAAACAGTACAGTTTTTTCATATAAATGAACTAAAGCTACGTGGTTCTGAAGTGTCATTAATGAATCCCGTATAGACAGAACCAGTGAAAACAAATATTGTTTAGCTAATAATGACTCTGACATATGGCAGGAAGTGCTCCTATCTCATCAGCAGATGGGGCTCACACTCTAGCCAGTGGGGTGAGCCTTCTGCAGCTCTCAACTCACACAAACGTGTTCAGTGCCTAGAATGTTATATACCCAGAAGATTCCCTACATTCAGTGCCTACGATCCCCTACAGCTGATGGCAGGGCACAAGTCCTATAGAAAGAAGTGGGGGGACTTCCAACACAGCACATTACATCACGGCGCGTGACATCCCACATGGCATCACAGAAGTGACCTCACTGGAAGACTGCATTAGGACGAGTAGCGCTATAAAAGAAATAAAATAGTGCTATTTATATTATTTGTGTAAATAATGGGACAGACCTTCCCATCTAATATTCTTACAGTGCTTGCATTTACACACAGGGACTGAAAAACTAAAAAGCATGCATCTCTTAGCTATCTGTGAAGAGATAACAAGCTGTGTGCTTTTGTTTCCTCTCCTGTGCATTTGCATTACATTGAGAGGTTCCAGGCCGCCTCCCATCCCATATTCGAACAAAAGGAGGCCTGATGGCCCCTTAACTCCTGCCTTTATCTTTGGCAAGTCTGGAAGTGTGAAAAAACCCTAACTGCCTGCACGTTATCGCTCAGAATGAAAAGCAGACAACGTACAGGAGCTGTTGAACGTGTCCCAGGGTCCAGAAATTGACACTGGGACAAGTTCAACATATTTCTATGGTGCCTAACTTCTTGGCAGGGGGGACGGCGTCCACCCTGTTAAAATAGTGGGTGGACGCCGTCCACCCGCGTGTACCCCTAACTCGTGCCCTGGGTGATGGGGAACATCCTTTACGACGCGGATGTTACCCTGCGCTACCATTACGATGCGTCTCTTACAACGCAAGTCGTAACCACGACTTGCGTTGGAGGGCGCTCAAGGACAAGGAATAGTTAATTTACTATTCCAACACCTTCCCTACTATCCACGGGGACTGGTGTTGGAATAGTAAATTAAACTATTCCTAAGTCCGCACCCTACAGCACAAGTCGTGGTAACGACTTGCGTTGTAAAAAAC
The DNA here is from genome assembly GCF_964261635.1 of Lissotriton helveticus. NCBI lineage: Eukaryota > Metazoa > Chordata > Amphibia > Caudata > Salamandridae > Lissotriton > Lissotriton helveticus. Next base: position 1,923,219,627 of record NC_136063.1, read on the forward strand.
GCGTTGTAACGGTACGCGTGGTAATAGCCCGCGTCGTACCGTCATACATCCCTGGGTGATGGATGGCTCTGACAAACTGCAGTGCATGCATCGAATCTCATACTAAACTGGTGAGGCTGACGCACTGGATTCAGTCCCAGAAGCGCTTGCAGTTGACAGGTCTCACACAAAGCACTACATGCCTAGAACCGCAACATCTCAGTGCGATTGCAGATGGGCACTAGGGCCCAGGATGCCACATAACTGTATGATATAGCTAATACCACTCTCACACACTGCAGTCTAGCCCTAGACACACATACCGATGAGGGCTGTCTCACCCATGGATCTGTATTCTGAATCTTGCACAATTCATGGGTGTAACACACTTCAGTCAGTAAGAATACCACGCACCTTGTCCGCCTTACAAACAGGCCGGGACCGGCCTTAGCGGGCACCAGGTGTGGGCCGGAAGGGTGGAGGCTGATTTTGGACCGGTGGGGGCCGTTTTTGCTACTGGGGGCCAGTTTTGCCAGTTCCTTGAAACAAAAGCACAGCAGCAGGGTTTAGCACCAGCGATCCTCGTTCCCACCCCCGCAGGGGTCAGTTGGCCATATTTGCCATGGTTGGTTTGCGATCGCTGTCCGGCCCTGCTTACAAAGTGAAGTCAGTGTTGGACTGTCACACAGGTGATGAGTCTCACACTATAAAGTCTGGGCTGGGGATCCCACACAAATGTTGAGTATCATTCAAGCTGACGGCAATGCCAAGAATCTACAGCAGTTCCGGATTACCACATAGGCAAAGTAGGTGCCTGCCTGTGGGCCCCACTCCTTTTAGGGGCCACGCAACAGCAGATCAAAATAATATTGATTTGATCTTGAAAGAAAATTACAATCCATCTTTCTTAAAATGTTTCCAAGAGATAGAAAAAAATGAATGAACTCGAAGAAAAGAAAACTTAGGGGGTCATTAGGATGGCTGGCGGACTTTGTCCGGCCGGCATCCTTTTGTGGATTGGGACTGCCCGCCATCGGTGTGGGGGTCCCGTTGCAGACATTAGGATGCGCCCGCCACACTGGCGGGCGCATCCTGCATTCCTGACATTGCTGCGGGCAGTGCTCTCAAAACCGCCCACCGCAATGCCAGGAAGGCATGTCGTGCACTTCCATGCACAACGTGGCAGGCACCGCGCTGTGCCTGCCATGTTGTGCATGGAACTGGGGGGGGTACCATAGGTACCCCCCATGTGCACCCCCCACCCCCTAGAATCCCTGGGGACCCGCTACGGGCCCTCAGTGGCAAAAACCGCCTGCCTTTCCGTGACGGAAGGCACATCCCCGCATTTATGCTAATATGTATGGCGGTGTCTCCCAGACACCGACACTATGTTAGCTGCTTTTCCGCCCGGTCGACTTTTCTGCGATCGGGCGGAAAACCGGCGGATGGTGGGGCACCCCAAGTGCATCATCTTCTTTCTGAGCATGCCTACGGTCAGCTCGCGGCTGTAGAAGAGCAAGAGTGGTGGCAGGACTGGGCTTTGTACCTATTATCTGCCTTGAAGAGGTGCCTACTGGCATCTTTCCTCTTTTAAATGTATCTGCCAGTGCCCTGCAACTGGGCCCTTCACTCCATCCATGTGGAACATGAATGACATACGTTTGTAGTATTAATGTACAACAGAAAGTGCATGGAGCAAGCATGTTGCATGTGACCGTGGCAACCCAGCAATCCACTTAGATGTCATGAACCAGAGTGGTAAATATGATGGAGTTTGGAGAGAGCCCCAGACCTGACGTCAATTGCCGTGCTCCTCCAAAGCTTACCTGAATAACAGACCTGACTCCAAGGTGTGGAGGAGAGAAGAGAGAACGTCCTTTTGAACTGTAGGGAAATTCCCCTGCCCTTTCCTGCTCCATGGATCCCTAACGGTGTTACGACCAACATTCTTGGTGGTAGATAAGTGGGGAAACCGCTCTCTTTTGTACCTTTGGTTTGGATCTTCCCTGAGAGGAGACTCCCATCTCCACCATTCCATCCTCCTTTCACAGTAGAACAAAAACTCTGCTTGACCATTCTGGGAAAAATACTCGGATGACAGGAACTGCCTCAGGGAACTTGTGGACAATGCAAACTTTGTCTGCAATCTTAATATAAGTATGAGGCAGAAACTACCAGCTAGGGTGCCAAGATTTCTTTACAAGAATACAGAGTCCCTCAGCAGTGGTAACAGATAAATTATTTCATGTATAAAGTATTGACTACCAACTTGCCCTGCTAAGTTTGGGACCAGAAACCTGAGGAGTTCAATAGGCTACTGGGAGGAAATGCCTTAGGCTTGCTTTCAAGGAAAGAGCTGACTAAATGCATCAGAGGAGCATTGAAGGTGCCCTTACATGAGGAAGATACTGTTTAGAAGAAGGGGACTGTCCATAATTGATGCAGGGTGAACTGAAGCTGATAACCTAGAGAACAGTAGAAGGACTAGAATCTCTAGGCCACAGGGTGTTCTCCTGAAACCTGGGTCTCCTAGGAGGGTGTTCCAGAGGTCCCAAGGAAACCGCAAATGTACCTCATAGGTTTCCCACCAAAAGAATACATAGTGCCTGTAACCCCATGTTGTTGTAAGTCTCACCTGAAGTACTAACGCTCCAGGAGGGGTATTGCACCAGGTCAAGATCCCTTCACACAGTAGGTGTGTGCATCGATATGCACTTCTTCATCACTGCTTAGACAGAGGGTTGGCTCTTCACTTTGTCTGGGTCGTGGCATTGTATTCGGGACCTATGAAGATTCCCCACTGAGGAGTCACCAGAGCGTGGGCAGTGCGACCCAAGTACAGCCTTTAGGTCTCGTGGCGATTACAGCGCGAAGCGCTGTCTCGCCAGAGACCTATAGTCACCGGCTCTGCTTCCCAGGAGACAGGAGATGGGCACGCGCAGCCTCAGGAATCGGATAAGGTCACGCGCTCGCTGTGCCCATCTCCTGTCGCCCTTGCAAACCCCTGCCCGTCAACGCGCATGCACCGAAGTCACAGCTCGTGCCCATATACAAAATCCCTCAGTGATGGCGTACGCCCCCCGTTCCCACCTGCGCAGCGATCCCGGCTGCCTCTCCGGTTCCACAGCTGCCGAGACAGGGCCTCCGCCCGTGCACAGCCCCTATTAGCTGGAGCTAGCGGCAGCGCGCACGGCCAAGCATCACTGCGCGAACCGTCTGACGTCACTGGCAGACATTGCTTGTTATTTTGATGATTCGAGTGCGCGCCGCTGTCCCTCATTTATGTCTCCGGCCCCGCTCTTTCACTGCTAGAACCGAGCGGTTCCCCGGCCTGCGCCAATCATGCGGGGCATGGACTCTGCTCCCGCGCCGCTGGAAATGCCAGAGGAGTCTCAGCGGGCATCGGCTGCCGGTGGCATCTCTTTAAAGGAGGACACCCCGCGAGAAGTACCGCCGAAGCCTGGGACCTGTAGTGATTGACCCTTGTTTCGGATCGCACACAGCCCCGTGAATGCCTACCCAGCCGGAGGAGGGATGGCCCCGCCTGACGAAGTTTGTGCTGTCCGCCTGCGCGGCCTCGGTGGCAGAGCTAGGTACTGGCATTTGACCCCAGTATCACTTCCCAGCAGCACCTTTCAGTAGGTTGCTAGTAGGAGTGAGATCTGCACACGGACATTATATAGTGTGTCCCATTATGCGACACCCCGGCGCTTATTCATGTTAACTTTGTGGTCATAATAATAAAGGTGGTTGCATTAGATAGGACCCTGTTAATTGTTATTAAACTCATTATGCTGGAAAAGTTTTAAAAAGTTGAACAACAGCAACACACTATGTAAACACTGGAAGACTCCTTTGATGACACACATGTGATCTTCTGGGGCCTTCATCATTTGTATGTGTATATATGTATTCATGCAGTGGCAGTAATGTGGCCCGATAGCAACTTACTTGGAGCAACTGTACTAATAAACGTACATTAGGAAATGTTGCTCAAAGATGCAGAAACTTGGCAGATTGTAAACTTCACTCGGAAAGTGTGCTTTTCGCGATGTTTGGGTCCACAACTATGGAGAGGCACTACGGAAGGTGCTTGACGCCATGTATTTTCTAGAGGACACTCAAAGGTGTGACAAATATTTTTTGCCGTGGGAAAATCCTCATTCCGCTCCCCCATCCCCCAGAAATTGTGATCACACAGCCAATATTTTGTTTTCAGAAACAGGCACTAAAAATCTGAAAAAAATAAAATAAAAATTACAAATTGTAAAACTCACTATTCGTTTGAAATGTGCATTTTTTTTATTTAAAAAGGTAAAACAATTGATGGTTGTGAGGTTGTACTGGTGTGTGCCTGCAGCGCTAGCCTCAAAACATTCAGCAAACCTGGCCCTGTAACAGTGTGCAATTGGCAGATTGCATGCAAAGGGCACGGCAGTGCAAAATTAAAAACAACATCAGAAAATTCTCGACAGTTAATTGTTAGTTATGTTCAGCAAACACCGTAAATCCCCGAAAGTTACCCATTATGTTATGCAAAGCACAATACACACGATTAATGCTGTTGCATACCGAAACTGGTCAACTTCAGGGCTTCTTTTTTTATGTTTGTTGAACCATACCTAACCTTTAACTGTTTCTTTTTTTAAATTGTATTTATATGTATGAGAAGTCGTAACACAAGAGGCGAAACTTCCAGTGAGTCAAGATGACCCACCTGTCTGTCAACACTGGTAATAACCTCCCATGATACGCCACTTCCCAGCGCTAGGATTCTGCCCAAAAAGGAAAGGCTATTCAGATGGAAGCGAAAAAAGCAAGGTTAGATGCGATTTCCTTAAGGATGCTTCTGATGGTGCCCGCTGAACTTTGAAACGCAGAATATTCCAAATTGTGCAGCCATATATATATAAAAAAACTGCCTCCTAAAATATGCATATATTCAAGATACATAGGTATGAAGTTAAGACTAGTAAACCTATACTTACCTATTTATGCTTACATTCACAATATTATGGTATGGATTGCCATATTTCCTAAGTACTTTTGGGTAAGATAAGAAATGATTTAAAATGCTCCACCCGCTTCGGACTCTAGACATTTCACTGGCTTCCAGCTGAGGTCAGATGTCAGTTTAAATCATGGTCCATTGCCTCTGGCACTTCGCTCAACAGGTCTCCTATTTGTGCAGTAGGTTTCAAGCCCTACAATTCAACGCCCCTAACCTTTCCGTGGCGATCTGCTTCCTCTCTGACCTACATTTCTGCCGTTGCCATCGTGGTGATGCTCCTGTTTTGTTAAGGCTGCCTACCTCTGGAACTCTTTGTTAGAGAAATTTTGTGAATTATGAAAATCAGTGCAACCAACAGGAAGTGCGACAAAAAACAATAGGCATATCGTACGTTGCATGCATCCTAGTTATGTGCTTTTCATAACTTATTGTGAGGTGCAAATCAGTTTCTGTGTGCAGTGAGAATTTGACGCTGGATTTAGCAACGTGAACGTTAAGGGTTAGACGTGTGCTCTGTTCAACACCCAGACGAATGAATGAGGCTTCTAGGCTTATGGGGCTTGGCAGAGTCATTCACAGGCCACGTGGTGGGGAATGGCAGAGTCAGTCACATGTCCGTCGAATTGTGATTTGTAATTGACTCTGCCCAACCCTCAGTATGTCAGAAAATATCACTCTCTTCTTCTATATGCGGGACCAGACATGTAATGTCTGACCTCAAATAGTAGTATTCTGATTAAAATATATTTTATTGTGCAATGAAAACGAGCACTTACTCTATAAGAGGTCAATAAGTCGATGACTTCCACCCAGTCCGGATCTTTTAGGCAACACCTGTGAGCCTGTGGAATTATGGAGATCCATACTTACAAGACATGTGGAACTACAAAACCCAGCATGCTACGTGTTTTGGTTTTTAAAACATAAAAGCCATTGTCATTTTTGACTTTGGAGGGGCGCCACGCTGAGTGTATATACAACTGCCCACCTCAGATATACAAGCCTCTAAAGATGGTGAAACGTTTCTGTTGCCACCCCTTACCCAATATATCCTTTGACCATTTTAACTTGATGTAAAATAATGTTCACTTTTAATGGTCGCCCTGAGTTGTCTCTCTCGATACGCCGAACACCCAGGACTGTAGCTGTGCCTTTATCCTGGTTACAACAGCAGCACTGGTACTTGGTTTCCATTCCACCAATGGAAATCATGAGTTAAGTGGTGTGTTTTTGGCTAGTGGTCTTTGCAGTTTATACTCATGCTCTTGAACAAGCTCAACTCTAGGTTACACATCCAGGCAATTGTTATTCTTGTTGCATCGTAGCTACTTATTGATTAAAATGAAATTGATGGACATATTTTCGAATGCGTCTTAGTTTTTTTTCTCTCCTTTTTAGGTCAACACATAAATGGCTTTGTGATTTACAATGCTAATAGCTCAAACTCTAATAAATGCGAGACCTATTGCATTGCAAATGCTTGTTTTAACCAGTACTGTTGCTGCCCACATTCATCCTGTCAAGCATGCGAATGATCACTAGACACAGCAGAGACTGCACACTCCCATTGGGTGGGCTCTGTGAGGAGACACACAACCCAAAGCTGCGCTTTCCTGCCTCCTATCAGCTTTTGTAGACCCAATCTACAGCTAAAGACAACCAAGGACATGAGGGTACTTTGAAAGAAGGAGACACCCGGCTGAGTGGGGAAACATTGTACTAGGACTTAGTTAACCTCAACTCTGAAAAGGATTCAGCGAACCCGCAATAGCAACTCTCGAGTATTGGTCACTATATTCCCCAGGACACCAAAAGCCTAACGTGCAGTGTGCAGCCATTCAGTACCTGTACTAGCAGCCCCGGCTTCATCCAAACTACAGTGAAGACTATCTGTTAACTATACCAACCGAAGTACCCACTGATGATTATACACAGTATTGTGCCGTGTGCTGAATTAAAGGATTACTTAGTCTCTAAGAAAAAGAACTGGCTGGACCTTGATTTACTGTTAGAGAATATTTCTTCGAGTTCTGAGTTTCTAACCCCAAACCACCTCTTGGAGCCTTGAACTGCTCAAATTTGCAACTATGAGGGTCAGAAAGGGGTTTACTTGCAGCTCCGCTTTTGGTTTAATAGTAGGTTTGCACTCTAGGACACGTGTGGTAAAGGCCTTGATTTTTACAGTCTGAGCCCAGTAACCGCTCCTTGCCCCGGGAACCCCGAAAAAATCCCAAGATATGCCCAGTAGCATAGGAAGGGGGTTGCGGGCGGCCACGGGTGTCTTCACTAAGGGGGTGACAAAATGGCAAACATATGTGTTTTAAACACATATTTTTGCCAATTTGTCAAGCCGGGGGTGACAAGAATTTTAACTCACCTGACCTTGCTAAGCCACTGGATATGCCTTCTGCTCGCTGGATGCTTAGTTTACTGTTTCAGAGACAGTTCTACAGTAAAGCTGCCTACTATGCAACCACCAAGGGGGAAAGCATGTTTTTAAAAACACTGGTTAACGCCCATTTTTCAGGGAAGATGCCGAAAAATGTCACTTTGCCCAGTATACCTGAAATCCGGCCCTGACTGTATTAAGTGATTCTTCTGCAGTTTGATGACCTTCTTTAGTCCAGAGCACCGCATGGCCTCAGTCGTATCCTTGCCTACTAACCACGCTGTGTGCTTGCTCCACTTTTGAAGTGCACAGAAATCTTCCACTCTCGGGCAGCTCTACCATTGCTCTTCCTACAATCTATATGATTCACAGTTTCATTTGGTTCTTAGAAAAATCAATAGTGTTTAGGTTTCTATGGTAGCGTGTAGACCATCTACTGCACATTGCAATCCACATTCCTTGTAGTTTGTCTTTTGAGGCCAGCCAGGATTGTGTTTTATGTCCATTAATAGGTCTACCAGCTGAATGTTATCCTTGACTTTCGCCCTTTCACTTTTGTTTGTCCTGCGGACTACGGGGCATCTCGGGAGCTCCATTTAGACCCCTCTTGTAAGTCTCATGGAATATGGCCAAAGAAAAAATCTGTTGTCCTGTTAGTCCATGAATGTGGGTACCAGGAGGGAGCATGAGATATTTTGGGAGCCATTTGGGCAAATGTGATAATGCCAACTCCACTCTATTAAAGGACAAGCATCAAACACGTGTAGATAGTTTCCACCTAAACACGTGTGCATGGGAAGCCGGGAGGGGAAGATGACATGAAAGGGCATACACGGAGTACATACAGTACAAGAGGCAGGCATCATTATGCAAGGGTGCTATTACAAAATTTGAGGTCACTACGCAGGATTTTAGTATATCAGTAGCACACAATTTACTTGCATTGCTTGCATTGCTTCTGTGTGCTCAGTGGCTTGCCTGCATTATGCATTCAAGACTGGTTATCTTCTGGAGACAGCAGGCTTTCTCTCGTTGTGACACAAAGGTTGAAATCCTGAAAACAAGCAGTAAAGGGTTTATTTTCGGTTTTTATGTAGGTAAACTAACAATGACTGTCGTGGAACAGATTGCAAATAAATACAATCATGCTGATGCTATTTAGGACAACAGCTCCGTTGTAGGGCAACACGCCACACGCAAGTAGTGGTTGTCCTGTGAGCCGTGCGTGTTATTTTTGCAATTGATTTGTGGTAACTAGGATCTGTCAAAAATAAATTGTTGAGGTTCAAAATAGCTGTGGATGCCTTAATCAATAGGACAAGAGAACTCGATGAATCGAACTCGTTTCTATTTTGTGCAGTTGCGGAAATCAGATAAATGTCATCTTTTGTGAGTGTGGGTTTATTGACATGGCTGCACTTTTTCCAGGTTTGAGAGAATACACAAAGGAAAATGTGAAACAGTCACACATTACAACTCATCATACACATTTCACTATACATCACTCCCATATCACTCATCATACCACCTGCCAACAGATGCACACCACACATGATAGCTGACTACATGACTCCCATTATGCAACACCCCAACTGCAAATGCTCCTTCTAGCCACTTCCTTAAAAACACCACACCACGTTATACTTTACCACACCATCCTCATCTTTCCCTCCCCTCTCCTCACATACCACTGAGTATCATCAGCAAAAGGTAGTACCAGACACAAGAGCAAGGGAAAAGCAGACAAGTCTTCAGTATGGGATCAGGCCATGATCAAGAATCTGGAATTCGCTACCATTTTAACTGGGTCAAATATGCCCTTACTCATGAAGTGTTGCAGATAATACACAAAGAACAGCTTCAAATAATTCACTACACATACTTCTAAGATACACCCACTTTGATCACATGGAAGGCCAACAGACCAGGTGATTTTACTGAGGTCTGACCAGGCTCATATATCAATGGGCTATACTATCCTAGCTGCGTGGGTTAGACGGGAGGTGGAAAATCCACAATCCCCACTGTGAAACAAGCTACAGTGGCAAAGCAGGATGTATATCAGCCAGACTCGGGTTGGGTAGGAAGATTTCAAGATTTCGAAAGTGCCACCTTGGCAGCAACCTATACCCTCCAAACGATATCGCAGCACAGCTTCAGTTGTGGGAGAACTCAAAAGGGCCTTAAACCGAGAACTTCATATAGTCCAACGGACAACTTCAGACATATGGCAGCAAATAAAGCACTAAGGCCTCAAGTAATTGGTGGATACTGTGCTACATAAAAAGTACAACATAGTATGACTTGTCCTTTGGTTAAAATGTCGGAGTAAAATAACACCACATCAGTGCAAATGTATGTAATCTGACCTACATTTTGGAGGATTTTCTCTGAATGTTTCTGAATAATCTTTCAGTCAGTTATTTAGCTTTCAAATAAACAGCGAACATTTCTTTGTTGCTTTGGCTTTACTTTGGATAATATTTCAGCTCTTCATGTAATTGAATCAACTCATTACAATGCATTCATTAAAGTATGTTTAAAATAACCCAAAACAAAACGTCTGGAATTCAAGTATTGTTTTGATGGGCGCAGTAGAATGATTGTGGCTGGAAGGAAACCCGCATGTTTCTTCTTGATTGCCCTCATCTGGAAAGGCATTTTAGGTAGCTGCTTTTCAGAAGGCAGATAAGGCTTTTATATATCTAGGAAACACATTTTTATGGTTGATGCACTTCCTTCAATAACGGCGCCAGAGAAAAAGCTGGATAAATGCCACAAAACCCATTTCATTTTTCAGGTCAGGACATTTTTGCCATCAGCTTCTGCAATACTTAACCACAGGGTTAGCGCATTACAATTACATGTGCAAAACACAAAACGTTGCCAGCGTTTTTTCTTTACATTTGCGGCACAGAAGTACCTTTAAAAAAGTGGGATTTGTAAATGGGAATTTCAGCTTGTGTCCAGGCAGATCATCAACCAGAGGGTCCTGAGGCGCAAGGATAGGGTGTGGTCTTGTATGATCTCACTTAAACTTCTTGGGCCTGAGCCTCGAGAGAAGGCTTTTTTGGTGTGTCTGGAGAGCAAGAGCAGCCGAGCCAGATAGACCTACATTCTCACACATGTCCTGCATTAAGCACAAATTTGCAGGTTGAAGAGTCACCTGGTCATCCAGCCTGGGAGATCTGAGTCCTTTTGCACATGATAGGAAAGGAAGATTTTTCTGTGTGTAAATATACGTGGAGGGGGGGGGGGGGTGAGGAAGGAGGGACGGGTCTTCAAACACCAGGAGAAGGCTCTCTATCGTGTGCGTAGTCACATACATCATGAGATATTTTTTACCACAGGCTTCATTTTCTTACATTAACACACATGTAAGGTACAGTTTATTCAGCCTTCGCATGTTTCATACTGTCCAGAGCTCTCTTAAGGATTGGTTTGTATGATTGACATGTTTTTAGTTTGTCCTGATCTATTTCTAAGTGCGTATTACAACATTGGAAGATCAGCCTTTACCTGAAATTGTCACACTAGCATGCAATAGTTTTGAAAGACCTGGAATATCTCTTTGAGTAAAGATAGCTAATATAACAGGCTACAGTTCACATCAAATAGAACATTGTTTGATTTTGCAGCAGAGAGACTAGAAAGAGCAGATAGTACTTAATCTGTATAAAAAAAATAGTGCTGGGTCCCAAAGTTGTTCTTTTTTTTCTTTCTTTTATTTATATATTCACAGCGAAAACACATATACAATACATAGAAATCCATTACAGTTCGCAACCTTAAAAGGAATAAATCAGCCCAGATCATCATACAAAAAGGAAAAGAGAAAAAAAAAGAACTTCATTCTTTCCATTGTTTTTCTGCACGTTTCATAATTTCAACAATTATTAATCCTCATAATTGCGGAATGCGCTCCAAATTTTTAAGCCCAATTGTCTCTTCCTAAAACCCCTAACCGAGAAAAGCCCCCATTCCAATTTGTATAAACTGTACATTCTAGCTCGCCATTGTTGAAATACAGGTGGGTTTTCCTGCAACCACTCAGTAGCTATACACAAACGTGCTATCGTCATAGAGAAGAAAATAAAATGGCGATGTTGATATAATACATCCGATGACCTATTTATAGGAATTTTCCCCAGTAACATCATGGCAGGTGTGATGACTAAAGGCATCTTAATAACCAGTGACAACGCCTTTTCAATTCCTGAAATAAAGCTTTGAAGTTTAACACAACTAAAATAAATATGAATACTATCCGCGTCATCATCCCTACAACGAAAGCATTTGCCCTCATATCCACCCCCCCATTTTGCCATGCGTACCGGAGTATAATATAGGTCAAACAAAGTCTTAAAAAATTGAGCTTTTAAGTTTGCAGACATTAATGATTCTCTCGCCAACATAAGCATATATTCTACTTCAATATCCGGATCCCCTAGCGCAGTAACCCACTTCAATCTAACTTTATCGAGGTCATCTGTTCTTCCCGAAAGTAGGATTTGATATAAAACTCCTATTTTAACCTGTCTTCTAACCCCTTCAACCACTGTGTTTGTTTGCATAACCACCCTAAGACGGGATAAAAAGTCACGTATTAAAAGAAATTTAAATAAATAGGTTCTAGGTAAAGCGAACTGGGCCATTACCTCATCAAATGATTTACAAATCCCATTATCCATGTACAAATCACCCAACTGTCTCACACCCTTCCTCTGCCACTTTTGTGACACATCATCTGAAAATATTCCTGGTAAAATGCCTATAGGCTTTGAAGGGTGTGTAATAAGAAATTTACCCCATTGCAGTTATTTTAACAAGCCATTTCCACACTTTAAATGCACTAATCAATACTTTAAAGCTCGTACATTTATAATAGCTGCCATCTAGCTCAATAAATCAACACTGCTTTGCGATTGGGCCTAATAGCATTTCAAAAATAGTAGGAGAAATAGCCATATTCGCAGCCATCTCCCCCGTGATCATTAGCCTCATTTTTAACAAAAAACAAGTAACATAATAAAAGAAAAAATCAGGCACCACCAACCCCCCTCTGTCCAGGGGTAATGTCATACATTTCATTGCCCGTCTGGGTCTACCAGGACTCCAAATAAATTTACCACACATTGATTGCAAGACCTGTATCCTATTTTTAGATATTTCTAAAGGTATTGACCTGAACAGATAAAGAACCTTTAGTAACACATTCATTTTAACAATATTAGACCGACCAATAATAGTAAAATATAATTGCTCCCACCTATCTAGTGAGGTCTTGATTTTGGCAATCAACGCATTCCAATTAGCATCCACCAATTGTGTCATGTTCGCTCTAATCTGAATCCCTAGATACGTGACTTCTTTTACCACCCTATCATCATGCCATACTAAGGTATCCGAGCACAAGATCTGAGTCTTTGATTCATTGAGTTTATAGCCCTTTACGCTACCAAACTCTTTAGCCAATCTCTCGATTTCTTCAATTGCACGTACAGGATTCACTGTAGCTACGGCAATATCATCCACGTATGCAAACACGGAAAAAGAATAATCAAATACTCGATATGGAGGAATGAGTGCGCTCTGGGTCAGTTGTTCAATAAAAGGGTTAATGTACAGGGCAAACAAAAGAGGGGAACAAGGACAACCCTGCCGAGTTCCCCGAGTAATGCTCAAGGAGTCCGAAAGCAATCCCATAGCAGATATCCTAGCCTTAGGGGATACATAAAGAGACTGAAGCGCAACAATACATTTCTGGCCAAAACCCATTATACCCATAACCCTCCACATATAGCCCCAATGAACACGGTCGAACGCTTTCTCAGCGTCAAGTAAGATAAGCGCGAGCTCACTTTTCTTTACACCTGCAATATCAAGTAAAGTAATTACTTTATTTACATGATCTACCGTGCCTCTTTTCGGTATAAAACCGCGTTGATGTTGCGACACTAGAGACACAATAACTTTAGACAATCGATTAGCCAGGATCTTAGAGTAAATTTTATTATCGGCATTTAATATAGATATTGGACGGTAAGATCCTACTAAATCAGGAGCCTTGTATTTCTTACAGAACACCGCGATCGTGGCATCCGACCAAGATCTAGGAGGGTAACCCGCCTGTGCCATCTGCATAACTCTCAACAGCTCATCCTTGATGATGCTAAAAAACTGTCTGTAAACCTCCCCGGGAATTCTATCAGGCCTTACCTAAAGCCAGGCTTTTTACTACACTTTCCAACTCCAGCATCGTAATCTGGGATTCCAATTCCTGTAAGTTTGTGGGATCGAGTACTTTTAAGCCCTCTTCCAGCATTTCTATCCAATCCGTCCCACCTCTCCCCCACTCTGTTGCGTATATAATTCAGAGTAGAACAGCTGAAAGATCTGGGGTTCGGAGTGTGATACCCCATTTACATCTCTCAATGCCAGAATGTTTCTAGCTGACTCCTTCATCCGTAATCGTACAGCAAGACGTTTTCCAATTGTTTCACCAAATTCATGTCTTTGCATTCTAGATGTTAAATACTTTCTGGCATTCTCTGCGCTCCAATACCCCAAGACATTAGCCCTCTCCTTTACCACCTCATTCTCCAATTCGAATAGATCATTCAAGCCGAAGGCAACCCCCTTAGTTAATGAGGTTTCAGCCTCAATTAAATGCTCATAAAGCGTGGCCAATTCTTTTTAAAATTTATTTTTCTGCCAAAAGGTGAAGCTAATACATTCCCCTCGAAAACACGCTTTAAAAGTGTCCCAGACTATGCTGACTGTGGCCGTCCCTTTATTATTCCCCCACAAAATCTGCAACCATCTATCCATGTGCTCCTTAAATTCCATGTTTAAACCTAATTTCCGGTCGTATGTAAAGTTTAGACATTTAGGTCTGTTAAGACAACCCAGTAATTCAAATACAATAGGAGCATGATCCGAAGTAATTCTTGGATAAACACTTAGGGGTCCATTACGATGTCGGGCAGTTTGCCTCCGCCAGGCTGGCGGTGGCCACCGCCGGCCTGGCGGAGGCAAACCGCCCGACATTGCAAGCCCAAATCCCCTCCACCAGATTAGGATGGCGGAGGGGAAGGCGGCGGTGAAAAACACCGCCCGCCTGTTTTCCGCCCCGGTCGCCTTGCGGCCGGGGCGGAAAACCTGTAACATGGCGGCGGTGTCTGTAAGACACTGCCCGCCATATTACAATGGGCTGTGAGGCAAAGTCAGGTGGTCTTCACTCTGGGGGCCCCCTGCGGGCCCCCAAAGTGAAGGACAGTAGGGGGTGCACACGGGGGTACCTGTGGTACCCCCCTGCATTTGCATAATGAAAGCGGCAGGCACCGCGCGGTGCCTGCTGCTTTCATTATGCAAATGGTGAACAGCATTTTCTGCATTGTGGCGGGCAGTGCAGAGAGCACCGCCCGCCACAATGCTGTAAATACAGGATGTGCCTGCCACTGTGGCGGGCACATCCTAATCTCACCCCCGGGACCCCCGCCCTTATGGCGGGCCGTCCCATTCCCCACTATGGTAGTCCGCCCGTCATCATAATGACCCCCTTATTGTGGACCCGCCCAGTAGTGAAACAGGGAAAGTTGTTCTTAGGAGTCTGCTGCTAGCACAGCGGAATGCTAGAGTTGCCCGATGCCAAGTTTGCCTAGCTTTGGTTCCATATCATCCATCTTTCTTTCAGTATCCCACACTTCATGTCTCTTTATCTCTCTCCTGCAGGTTGTTTTTCTTCCCTGCTTTCTCTCTTTGTCATTGGTTTTCTCTCTTTGCCTTCCTCCTTCTTTCTTCCTTTCCTGCCTTTCTTTCTCTTGTTTTAAGTCAGACGTGATGAAAAATAAGTCTCAGTCCCCAAAAGTTAGAGCTGGTCTCCTGCACTGAATGTGGGTGAGATAGGGGTTGCGGTCATTGACCAGTGTTACAAAGAGTGAGGAAAGCTGATTACCACATTCCAAGTGGCGTTCAGATTTATGTCTTTGATTCAGCTGCTCTTAAAACTGGAAGTGGATGGGAACACTGCAGATTGTAGTTCTGAGAGTGGATAAAAATGGGTCCTATCAAGGCAATGAGTCCCATGTAAGTAACCATGTTCAAGACAATGTAGAACATGTGTCCCACCAACACTCACTCACACACACACACACACAAACCACCCCCCACCCCCACCCCACCTGTAAGAGCTTGGGTTATTAGTTGCGAAGGATGTGCACCCTTCAAACATAAAAGTCTGCAATTGCCTTTTTACTGGGAACCAAGCACTTTATCATAGCACTTGACACTCTCAAGGTTTTGAAGCACAGCATCCAAGGCCTACCAATGTGCAGTGGTGTGGCTAGGAAATCCAGCTCACTTGTACACAACAATAACACTCAATACATCATTGTCTAGTCCGTACTTTTTCTTTTAAAAATGAAAAGTATTTTTGTTACACACACTAATAACTACTTTGCATTAAATTACAAATATGTGCAACTGTTAGATTGGAATACTTATGGTGACACCCTCCTATCACATTACACCCCTATGGGCCCTGTACCCTATGGCCACAATACCCTCCACTTATGGCAGGAGATTTAAACAATATTCACCACAGTGACCTGATGGTAAAAGTGCTCTCCTGTGGATCCTGGGCGGTTTTGGGGGAACCCAGAGGAGAGCAAGCCTTGATCGGCTTAGCCACGTTAATTGCAGAGACATTGCACAGGTATGGAAGTCTCCACATACCCAACAATAGCACAGTGGCGCAGGGTGATAGACTGGTGCGCTAAACAGGAACAACTTATATATACTGCTAGAGGTTGTCCGTGTATGCACCAAAAAGTGTAATGCGAATTGTGGTAATATCATGGGCTGGCAGATGTTTGAGAAGATGTGTCTCTGTGGGATGTCTGGGGGTCCGACACAGTATCTTCTGTAAGATTGGCAACAGGCGTTGGGTTGAGATACTACTTGTACTTGGTTTGGACAAAACCAATAAAATTTCTTTCTAAAAAATAAATCAAAATGTGGCTCTGAATCTTTATTTTACTTTAATCTGACAGCTAGTATGTCGTAGGCGGTATACAGTCAAAATATCGAGTTAAAAATATAGAATTGCATTAATATCAAGTTAAAAATATAGAATGGACTAAATATCGAATGGACAGAATATAGACAACAAAAATCTCGAATGTAATGGACAAACTATCGAATGGACATGATATAGACAACAAAAATATCGATTTAGAGGTAAGTTAATATCGATTTACATAAATATAGAAAGTCAAAATATCGAAGTATATAATATAGATGTTAAATATATCGATTTTTTAATAATATCGAATTTTTTAAAGTGTTTTTTATGTTAGTATATGTGTGAAAAGTGTATATTTATTTTATAATTTATTTTAAGTAATGAATTTTATGGTATTTCATATAACTTAAATCTGTTGTGGGTTTATAGGGGAATAGGGTGGGAAGTAATTTAATTATAATTGATTAAATGGTTTAATTTATTTATTGGTATTTATCTTGAATTAATTGTTAATTCATTTTTAATTGGTAACTAATTAAATTATAATTGGTAAATGTTTTATTAATTGATTGATTAATTGATAATTATGTTAATTGTATTATTATTTTTTCAGTAGCGGGTTGTGGGTTTATAGGGGAATAGGGTGGGAAGTAATTTAATTATAATTGATTAAATGTTTTAGTTTATTTATTGGTATTTATCTTGAATTAATTGTTAATTAATTTTTAATTGGTAATTAATTAATTAAATTATAATTGGTAATTTATTGTTATGAATTGAATACTTGATAATTATGTTAATTTTATTTTTAAAAAATCTGTAGCGGGTTGTGGGTTTATAGAGGAATAGGGTGGGAAGTAATTTAATTATATTTGATTAAATGTTTTAATTTATTTATTGGTATTTATCTTGAATTAATTGTTAATTAATTTTTAATTGGTAATTAATTAATTAAATTATAATTGGTAATTTATTGTTATGAATTGAATACTTGATAATTATGTTAATTTTATTTTTAAAAAATCTGTTGCGGGTTGTGGGTTTATAGAGGAATAGGGTGGGAAGTAATTTAATTATATTTGATTACATGTTTTAATTTATTTATTGGTATTTATTTTGAATTAATTGTTAATTAATTTTTAATTGGTAATTTAACTTATAATTGGTAATTAATATTTATTAATTGATTAATTGATAAATATGTTAATTGTGTTAATTTATTTACTGTAGCGGGTTGTGGGTTTATAGGGGAATTGGGTGGGAAGTAATGTAATTGTAATTAAAATTTTAAATTTATTTATTGGTATTTATTTTAATTAATTGTTAATTATTTTTCATTTGCTAATAAATTAATTGTAAATTGGTAATTAATTTGTATTAATAGGTAATGATTTTTAATAAATATTTTTTATTTTTATTTTTAATTGATTAATTATTATATTATATTAAATTGTTAATTATTTGTAATTAATTTGTAATTGGTATTAATATATTTTTTTTAATGAATATATGAAGTATTTACTTTCCCTACTGTTGCACTCACTGGAGTGGGAATAGTAATTTTTACCCCTACGCTATCCAATGCTTTCCCTACTGTTGCACTCTCTGGAGTGAGAATAGTACTTTTTACCCCTACGCTATCCAACGCTTTCCCTACTGTTGCACTCCCTGGAGTGGGAATAGAAATTTTTATCCCTACACTATCCAACGATTCCCCTACTGTTACACTCTCTGGAGTGGGAATAATAATTTTTACCCTCCCGCTATCCAACGCTTTCCCTACTGTTGCACTCCCTGGAGTGGGAATAGTCATTTTTACCCTTACGCTATCCAACGCTTTCCCTACTGTTGCACTCTCTGGAGTGTGAATAGTAATTTTTACCCTCCCACTATTCAACGCTTTCCCTACTGTTGCACTCTCTGGATTGGGAATAGTAATTTTTACCCTCCTGCTATCCAACGCTTTCCCTACTGTTGCACTCTCTGGAGTGGAAATAGTAATTTTTACCCCTACGCTATCCAACGCTTTCCCTACTTTTGCACTCTCTGAAGTGGGAATAGTAATTTTTACCCCTACGCTATCCAACGCTTTCCCTACTGTTGCACTCTCTGGAGTGGGAATAGTAATTTTCACCCCTACGCTATCCAACGCTTTCCCTACTGTTGCACTCTCTGGAGTTGGTATAGTAATTTTTACCCCTACGCTATCCAACGCTTTCCCTACTGTTGCACTCACTGGAGTGGGCATAGTAATTTTTACCCTCCCACTATCCAACGCCTTCCCTACTGTTGCACTCTCTGGAGTGGGAATAGTAATTTTTACCCCTACACTATCCAACGCTTTCCCTACTGTTGCAATCACTGGAGTGGGAATAGTAATTTTTACCCCTACACTATCCAACGCTTTCCCTACTGTTGCACTCTCTGGAGTTGGAATAATAAGTTTTACCCCTACGCTATCCAACGCTTTCCCTACTGTTGCACTCACTGGAGTGGGAATAGTAATTTTTACCCTCACACTATCCAACGCCTTCCCTACTGTTGCACTCTCTGGAGTGGGAATAGTAATTTTTACCCCTACGCTATCCAACGCTTTACCTACTGTTAATATTACGTTCATATACATATATATATATATATATATATATTAACAAATACATCTGTATTTTTTTTAACTTACATTAATTATTTATTCATTTTAAGGTTATTTACGTATTTTAAGTATGTTTAAGTTAATTATATTTATTTTTTCATTAATTTTTAATTACTTTAAAGCATTTAAAAAAAATCGATATTTTGACTAACTATATTTTTTACAACGATATTTTTGATTCGATATTTTTGTACTTACCTGTTTGGAGATAGGAATTCGATCGTCATTCTATATTTTTTACTTGATATTATGGTAGTTCTATATTTTTGTCATCGATATTGTTTCAGTGATCCGTCGTAGGACCCACCACAAGTGGTTATGATACTCCAGAGTCCAGGAGTGAAAGCTCCAAGTCCAGGAGTGTGTTGATCTGTAACCATCTTCTCTCAGGATCAGGGATTCAATCCACTGGAAAAGGTAGGGTGAGTTTCCTAAAAACATTCTAAGGGGGCTCCTTCATCTCAAGCAGCCCCACACAACACATTAGAAAAAGGTTGGTGGGGCCCCCGTCCCTTCTTTGGGCCACCACAAGCATCAATATTTAACTTCTATCATTCTTGCAGGTCATTGTAGTGCGCTCCGGGCCCAGAGCATTGTGTATTTTATAAGCAGCTTTTTCTGGTCTGTGATTGGTGGCCTTCCAGTAAATGAGCCTTTGGGTTGGGGGCTGCGAGGAGAGCCTCAAGGCCTCCGTAGTTATGTAATGTTTTAGAGTTTATAAAGTGCATAACTGCTCCAACAATGGAGCTTCGCAGCGCTAGTCCTGGGGGATAGATGTATAATATTTACTGGCTGACTGAGAGAAGAAGGAATGAAAGATGGAAAAGAGCTAAGTCTTCAGGGTTTTCCAGAAATGCAGGTGATTCTCAATGTTACTGATGAAAAGGGGTAACTCGTTCCAGAGAGCACAAAAAGAGTGGCCTCCCATTCTTGCTCCCCTAACTCACGGGATAATGACCAAATTAAGATCCGCTGAACGTAAGTGATGTGCAGGAGCTGGCATCTTTCTTTCTCAAGTTCTTCTGCTCCCCTACCCACCCTCTGCATTAGAGGCCAGAGTGCCCCACCCCCATACACAGGGGGCAGGCAATGCACCTGAGCAGTGCACCTGAGCAGTGCACCTGAGCAATGCACCTGAGCAGGTGGCGGTGTCTATTAGACACCGCCAGCCATATTGCAATGGGCTTAGGGAGATGCCTTTCCGTGGCGGCGATGCCGCCACCGAAAGGTATGTGCTCTTCACTCTGGTGAAGGAGAGGTGGGGGGTGCACACGGGGGGGTACCTGTGGGACCCCCCGGCATTTGCATAAACAAAGCGGCAGGCACCGCGCGGTGCCTGCCACTTTGTTTATGCAAATGTAAAAGTGAATTTTTAGCATTGTGGCACCGCCCGCCACAATGCTGAAAATACAGGATGCGCCCGCCATAGTGGCGGACGCATCCTAATACCGCCCGCGGGACCCCCGCCCTTATGGTGGGCGGTCCCGATTACCGATGGGAGGGCGGGCGGACTAAGTCCGCCCGCCATCCTAATGGACCCCCAAGACTCTAACCTGGATCTTCAGCTTCCAAGTTAGCAGCTCAGGCCGCTGTGCCACATCTTCTCCTTATTGTACAAATTCATCTCTATCATTTTGAATACAAACTCAAGATCCACCCATACTCGTACTACACCACCACACCTGAATGGTGCCACGCTAAAAACAATTCTCACTTGCAAATGGGCAGTTGGGCACAGTGCAGAAAATGTTCTTCCACTTACGTAGGAGAGCATAAACTCCATTGAACAAAGATCCAGAGAAGCGAAAACAATTGAAGCCGCATTTGTCCCAATTCTAGCATAAATGACATCTCCCTAAACTTTATGACCCCACATCTAAATTCCACTCTCATCCCAGTGCCAGCAAGAGATTTAGAAAAAAGTGAAACGCCAGACACCTAAGGAAACAATGAAGCCCCAATACTGAAATATACATTTGTTTGCAGGAGGTAACCTCCACTTACCAGAACTCTTGAAGTGTGGCTCACTGCTGAACTCTACACAGTGTAGCTATGAGTCCCTCCCACATAGTCAGTGAAAAAGCTACTGTAAGCCTCCATTAATAGAGAAGGGAATCACAAGTCATTGCACCCACAGAGCACATCAGAATGAGACCGGTGAAAGCTAGCAAAATGCCAGACTTCGCCAAAGATGAGATGCAATCCTTACATAGCCACATATGGAGGTGTTCTAAATTTTTGAAAGTAGC
Organism: Lissotriton helveticus; assembly: GCF_964261635.1. Taxonomy (NCBI): domain Eukaryota; kingdom Metazoa; phylum Chordata; class Amphibia; order Caudata; family Salamandridae; genus Lissotriton; species Lissotriton helveticus. Next base: position 1,923,240,933 of record NC_136063.1, read on the forward strand.
AATTGCTGATATTGAAGCGAGAAGATGCTAGTTATATATGGTCAGTGAGTGAGTGAGTGTGGCTCACTGATTAGAGCGGCAGACCCTGATGCAGAGGTCTGGCCCAGGACCAGGGTTCAATTCCCGTCGCGGCAGGGTCTTGAGCTCAAATGTCTGCGGACCCGATAATTCTCGGCACGGTGCCTACTCTAATCATGGGGTCCCACGCTGCAACTCTGGGCAATAGCTTGCTTAGTCTCCACACCGGCCCTAATCGCTAAGGATGCCTGGCTTCACCAGGGGGGTGCCCAGGAGTTGGCGCCTCACAGGAACAGGCCAGGACGGGTTCCTCAGCGGTTTATTCAGCGCGGGGACACACTGGTAAGTGTAACCATGCGCTTTATAAGCTTCAGAATTACAATTATTTATTTAATTGCTTTCTTTTGTGTATTACATGATGAAGACAACCTTTGTTTCCTCTGATTCTTGCTTCGTAGGTTTACCTCTATTTTGGGGTGGGCCTGGTGTAAAATATTTTCATTTGAGATCTCAGTGCATGTTTCCATTGCTTCAATAAGCGTGCTCTTGCTGAAGTCTCTTGCTTTCAGTCTTGTACCTGTTTGTTCCCTGTTTGTGTTGTATTGTGGATGAGTTTACTGGTGGCATGCAGAATGGAATTAATGGTTGCAGGCTTCCTGAAAATGTAAGATTTAAGTGTATCTCTTTCATCTTTAGAATTTAATATACAAAAACGTTATTGATTCTTTACTCCATGCCCACACACTTAGTTTTAATTTAATGGGAAGTCAACATCAGTAATGTAGTTTTATATATATTTCATAAATCACCTTCCACGAAACGCTCAGTTTCTCCTTTCACATGTTTGCGGAGCACCCTGGGAGGTGGTGGAAATGTACTGGGCTTCCCAAAAGGCATTACAGGTGATGATTCGTGACAGACAGAGACAGACTATAAGCCAGGCACCTCCCTTCCACTTTTCTCTCTTGCCCTTTCCTGTCAGCCTCTGAGCCCCTTGGTTCCCTTTGGGCTGCAGTTGTTAGTTGTGAGCATTGCTTTATTTGTGCAATGAATAGCAGGTCATGGGCCCCACCACTTATTTTCAAACCACATCTTATTTTTTATCTTAACACTTCGATTCAGAAGGAGAAGGGCAGAAAAGGGATGAGGAAGAGAAAGATCGGGCAGGAGTGACAAAAGGAGAACAAATGGTAAAAGTGAACTTACATTAGTGTGAAAAAGTGACAGGTGGTGCAGGTTGGTGGAGGAAGTGAAAGACTTGAGTTGTAATCAAGCAAAGAAATCACTGGTATTTGGTATTGGCCGAATTCACCCGCGGTGGCTGCTAAGGAAACCTTTGGAGCAGTGCACACGTACTGTGTACAAATTAAGAACTGGGTGCGACCAGATTGAGAGTTCTGTCTTATGTACGGGCAGGGCACAAGTCCTAAAAAAAGAAGTGGGGGGACACTGACGTCACGACAGGAAGTGACGTCATGAAAGGTGGCTTGCACCATCAGACTCATTGCCTCCCCTCGCTCACCCCTTAGATGCGATTGCATCAGAGAAGCCAGCACGTGAGCAGCGTTCTGAATGAGCTCCGATCTCGCCCCAGAGAGGCCAACGAGTGAATGTGTGGCTCCATTTGCTCCAGTTATCGAGCTCCCTGTAAAATAAGTGGGGGGACGCCGTCCACCCGCGTGGTACCCTGACTCGAGCCTTGTGTACGGGGTTCTTAACTCCTCAACTTGCACTGAGCGTGCCAGTGACATGGTTGGCAGGATGCAGCCCTCAGGGATAGCGGTGCCTTCCCAGAACGACGACAGCTTTACATTTGCCCAGAGAAAGACAGGCAAGTGTTCTCAAATTATGTGAAACCACACCACTAGAGAAAGACTTAGGACGTCACGGCAGACTGATAGATGAGAAAGACCACCAGCGCTTGCAACAACCTGGGCTCTTGTCCGACGCATATTTAATACATTTAAGAGGATTTCAAAAGCAGCCACGCAGATGTTTTTGTCAAATAAAAAAAATTGGTAAACCTTATCAGCACCTGAAAACAGCAACACTTTTCAAAATGTTCCTGTTTGCTTTGGTAATGGGCAGCCAAAACCAAAGCATGGAAAGATGTGTGCTTATTCCTTCCAGATTTTCTGTTACATTTCGCGGTTAAAAGTAAGAATGTTAAGCATTTGAAACTGGCTTGTGTGGAGCAGTGATCCATTGCATACGTAGGTTCAACAGTGAACTGGACTTGCAAATGCCTGCCGCACACTATTTAGGAAATTACGAAAATGTTCGCTGGCCAGCCTCCCACGGAGATTCTTACGTTCAAAGATAGCTTTCAGAACTGTAACATGAACATAACAATGGAAAGAGGCTAGACAAAAATTCCCACCTGGGCCGTCACAGGAATACACTTATCGATGATAAAACGAGCTAGCAATGAACAAGTAGCTAATAGTGGGACACAGTTTTAAACGTACTCCAAACAATCAGCTAGGGTCAGCCTAAGCCAACAGCACTCTGAAACTCCCACTTAATAGAACTTGGACTTACAAGGACAATAAACATTAGGCATGTGGAAACCGTGGAACACAACAGCCAGCGTGGGGCGCCACTGCAGCAAAACTGAACATTCCCAGTTATTTGTCTCTGAACCATTTTGACAACATTATTCCGGGACCAAGTGTTCTACATCACAGATGTCACTAAACTAGTGTAGTCTAGTGTTTTTGTATAGTGCATGGCCACATGATGGACTCCCAGCGATGCAACAGACACCGTGAGAGGATAGGACTGCAAGGGAATCAGTCACGGAAAAGCCACGTCTTCAGTGCCTAACGGATGGGGAGTTCGAGCTCCACAGAAAGCAGCTCCAGAGGCAGTGCGTTCCAGAGTTTAGGAGCCAAAAACGAGATGGAGCGACCCCCCATCGAGATCTTTTGATCTTAGGAATCCTCAAGGTCTGAGCGGAGGAGGATCTTCGAGTTCTCCCAGGCACATAAAGAGAAGCTTAGGTTTTTTTCGTTAAGGCTCCCGGACATTTTTGCTTGCAGCCCCTTTAAGCCCTCAAATTACTCACTTGGTCCCAGCATCAGCTCCAGCTCCCGGTGACTGTCTCCCCCCGCCGCCGCAGCTTCTATCACCTTAGCGTGGCCGCTGTGAGGGGGAGACTCCAACTCCCAGGGTGCTTAGCGGCAGAAAGCCGCTCCATCGGACTTTCGCGCCTGGAGGCGCTTTAAAACTGAGACCATCTCCGGGGGAGCGGGTGTTTCGTTAAGGCTCCCGGGACATTTTTGCTTGCAGCCCCTTTAAGGCCTCAAATTACTCACTTGGTCCCAGCATCAGCTCCCGGTGACTGTCTCCCCCCGCCGCCACAGCTTCTATCACCTTGGCGTGGCCGCAGTGAGGGGGAGACTCCAACTCCCAGGGTGCTTAGCGGCAGGAAACCGCTCCATCGGACTTTCGCGCCTGGAGGCGCTTTAAAACTGAGACCATCTCCCGCGTCGCGGGACGTGCCGGGCGAAGCCCGGGCAAAGGGCTGGCCGTCTGTGGCCAGAGGAGGTCGGGCCGGGCCAGTCCTCTAACATCGCTATCCCCATGACATTATGAGACGCGTCGGCTAGATAAGTGTGCTTTTCACCAGAACTGAGCGTATCAAATTATTGGCTTAAGCTTATTTGGTGTAGGGGGGCATTCTACTAAGGATTGTGAAGGCGGATCTTGTACTATTCATGAGTAAAACTAGTCGTAGGGGTGGGAAAGGTGGCGGTGGGGTTGGGAGGATAGATGCCTTTCTTAAACGGGCTGAATCAGCAATTAATAAGGAGATAGAACTGGTAGAGAGGAGGAGGCTCTCGTTAGAGCCATTACATCGTTCAAACATAAACTCTGATCAAGACTTGGGCTTTGAGGCCTCTGTTAGTATATGTCCTTATCCCGATTCCCCACAGGTGCTGGTACTTCCTTCTCAGAATGATAGTGTGCCAGTATTACAAATTTCCAATTCTATTAGTTCTCCTACTCCTAGTCCCTCACCCTCTCCCCCCATTACACGGACTAGGCAGTCACAACTGCCTCCTGGGGCTAGACAGAAGGAACATCCAGTAAAGAGAAAAGCTAATGGTCCTCCGAAAGGTAGCCATCAACAAGCTAAGTTAGCTAAGAATAAAAATTCCACATCTGGGTTGGGTCTCCAACCGGAAAACCCTACTCCCTTAATATTTCATCCAGTGCCTAATGCCTGAACTAATATACTGCCACTTCCTTCGAATGGGCTCACTGAAGGAATTTTGCCTGGGTTGATTGGGCACATGGAGGAACTATTTGGAGCACTTCTTCATCTAGTTATGAAGAAACTTGAGTCTATAGAACATAGGCTAGATTCTATGGAAAAATATCTTAAAAATGACTGCCTATATGATGGGGGGGGGGGGCAAAAAACAATAGCATTGATTTCTAACACTGCTGCTCCCATTGCTCTAATAACTAATGTGCAGGGAAGTTTGCAGCCTATCAATACTATAGCTATTTCACCCCTGTATTACCAGCAGTGACACAAAATATTAATCCCCCAGTAAAGCATGCTTCTAAGGGTCCGAGTGGGAGATTATTTCCATCGGCGAATAATTCTTCTAGGGAAGTCTTTCTTCACTTACCCCCGGAGGCTTGTCCCTATACTATCATTTTGGCAAATGTCCCCAAGCTCCCAGAATGCGAGGTGGAGCGCTGGTCAGCGCTCAAAAATAAGGCCCTACATTTTCTGAGCAACAAAACAGTACTGGGAGATCATTTATATGCTAATTTTAAGATTGTTCGTAGGGTATCATGGGTGGGCCATTCAAGCAAGGGTATGCAGGGGGACTGTGTCATCGTCAACTTTAGTTCCCCGGAACTGGTCAGACTTATTCTAAGGCAGACTGGATCAGTTAGGGTCCATCACGATTCTGTAAATGTGCTACCATTGGGTTATTTTTACCTTCCTTCATCCTACCCAGGTATTCAGGCTATGAGTCAGGGTTTACCACAGGTTGTCCCCCCCAAGTGCTACTCTACCACTTAGCAACAGATTTGAGATCTTTAATTCACTGGATAGTAACGATTGACTTTATCTAGAAGAGGGTAGACATCAAGAGGATTTGAGGCTTACTACTAATGATAGAGCACCTCCCCAACTTCGAAACACTTTATTGGAAGCTAATGTCCACCTTGGGTCTGACGGTTCATCAAAGAGTGGAATTGATCCAATTCATGAGCTACCCAGGGAGAGTCAATCATATAGCATAACACCAAGAGAGGGTCAGGTTGATATTGGTTGCCATGTTCCATCCAATAGTCCCGACTCTCCCTATCTATTGACTTTGGTTTCGTGGAATGTGGCAGGGCTGAGAAGTAAGGTAACATCCTTGGATTGTTTATCCTTCCTAGACAGTAGGGATATAATTCTTCTTCAGGAAACATGGTTGGTGTCACCCGAAATTAGACATGGATATCTGAATTTTTATGTCCCGGCTAATCCCAGCCTGCGGGGGAGACCAAAGGGAGGCTTACTTACATGGGTAAAGCAAGATAGTAGATACTCCGTTCATCAGTTGGATACCAATAGTGTAGACATTTTGCTAATTAAAGTTAAATGTCCTGATTGTAAGGACCTATTTGTTTTTAACATTTATTTCAGGGGTCTGCCAGGAGGCAAATCCTCTGAAGTAATTGACCAACTAGACATTCTCCTTGAGTTCTACTGTAATAAGGGTAATATTATAGTAGCAGGAGATTTGAACTGCTGTTTTGAACCCCTAGACAGCTATGATATAGATCTTCTTTGGAAGAAGACCATATCTGGAATATCCCTTAGTTGACACTAGCACCCATTAAAAAATGGTCAGAGGCCGCGCTTCATCTCAAAGTTTTATGTGTAGAGCACGGTTTACGTGCCACAAATGGAAGAACAACCTCTGATAAACATGGCGCTTCTACCTTTAACAATGGTGTATCACATAGCCGCATTGACTATATCCTCACTAACAAAGAGAATTGGGCTAGTATTGAGGATATGTTGATAGTGGAACGGGTGGAGAGCGACCATGAACCATTAATTTGATCATTTAGGCTGTTTAAATCACACCAAAGCGAGGCCCCAGAGGATTGTGTGGAAATAGCCCTTTCTAATGACTATAGACGAATAAGATGGGATAACTGCACAATGGAAGAAGAAAATATTGTTGCTATGAGGGATTTGACTGTCCAGGCTATTGTGGAACTTCAGAAAAATACCACTGTCGAGGAAGTTATATCCAATGTTGGCCAGACCCATGATAAATGTTTTAGCCAGTTAAGGTGTTTTTTTGTAAAAAAAAGGTGACAAAAAAGCATATTAGGCCTGTTAGAAAGGAAGACCAATGGTATGGCAAGTCTTGCAGGGCTGCGTACAAAGCCCTATCAGATGCTGTAAAAACCAAAGATATGGCTAGGATTAAGAATACCCGAGTCATGTACAAAAAAACGCAATACATTGCAAAACGTGAGTGGGACAAGGAATATTGGAGGGAGCTGCTGAGTGCCAGTAGAGAAAGATCAATGTGCTCCTTCTGGGATATGGTAAAATGGGGTAGGGGGCTAAAAGGGGTGAACCCACTAATCATGTTTCGCCTAATCTTTGGGTTTCCCACTATGCGTCCCAGTTCGCGTCTACTGATGCGGTTGGTGACGAGAGTGAGGTCCTTCCCATCTTAAACCAGGTTACTATCTCCCTATCCTTTACCAGAATAGAGGTTATTAAGATCTTGAATAATATCCCAAAGGCTAGAGCCCCAGGTTTAGACTCAGTCCCAGCAGACCTGTTTATGAATGACAAGGAGCTCTGGGCTTCTTACATTCATTTGCTAGCAAACGGCATCGCTATGGGCTCACCCATATCGGAGTCGTGGAAGAGTGCCGAGATTATCCCGGTTTTTAAAAAGGGGGAGTGCTCGGACCCAGGAAATTACAGGCCGATCAGCCTTATTGCTTGTATACAAAAGGTGGTGGCAAGGCTATTATTGCAGCGAATCCAGGGGTGGATTGAGGCCAATGATGTTTTATCGCCCCTTCAGGCCGGGTTTCGCAGCCACACCAGCACGGTTGACCAAGTTTTTAGATTTGTTTTAATTTACTGGCAGGTGGTGCTTTTAGGGGGGGGCATGCTTTTTGCGGCCTTCGTTGATCTTAAATCAGCATTTGATATGGTGCCACGCGCAAAAATGTGGGCAGCCTTTCAAGATCAGGGCATGCCCCTGGATATCTTGTCCCTTTTATTAGATTACACGAGGACAATTTTGTCCGAGTCCGTTGGAACCAGCAGGGGAGTGTAACTGACAAATTTCCAATCGCATTGGGGAGTTGGCCAAGGGTGCGGTCTGGCACCGACCCTCTTTTCACTATACATCAACAGGGTGATCAGCTATTTTGAGCACCCACCAACCGCTGCTCCCAAGTTGGATGGTAAGCTGATCCCCCTGTTGATGTTTGCAGACGACACGCTACTAATCTCAAGGACTCAACGGGACCTCCAGAAGGCCATTGATGTTTTTGAAGTCTTCTGCAATGACCATGGACTTGTCATTAACACAACTAAGACTAAGTTCATGCTCTTACACAAATCCAAGCATGTCAGAGGGAAGGTGGTAATGAATGGGGCACAACTTGAACAGACCCAAGTATTCTCCTATCTGGGCATTACCCTATCATCCAAATTAGATTGGAAACATCACTCAAATCAGCTGGTTACGAAGCATGCACAATTGTCGGGAGCCCTCACCAAATAATTTTATCTGTCACACACTAGGCCAATTACCCCGGTCCTAAAGATTTATGATGCTAAAGTCAGAGCAGCTGTCCTTTATGGTGCAGAATTGTGGGGACTTAGCAACCTAAAGAAGTTGACGAGCGCGCAAAATAAATGTTTGCGTAGCATCACAGGCCTTCCAGTATCAACCCCCCTGATTCCTCTTCTATATGATTTGGGATCTCAAAGCCTCGAAGATATGGCTCGGTATAGATCAGCTGCGTAGTGGAGGAGACTATGGGTTACCCCAGAACTCTCCAAGTACGCTCTGGCCTTTCTCGAGGTTAGAGATGCCGATAGGGCACACAAAATATCATGGTTGAGGGAGGTTAGGGCTATCTACATGGCCATGGGCCTATCCCCTTTGTGGGATGACCCATTAGTGAATTCCTTTCACCCAAGAAAAGTATTCAGAGACTTGTTCTAGAACATGCTTGTGCTAAAAAGATTTGGCCGTTGTATCGGACCATCACTAACGGTGGAATTCCTAGGACTAAAACACTCTCCAGTCTCCAGGGTTATTGTGACTGGATTACCATCCCTGGGGACAGTAAGAAATATCATCAGTTCAGGGTGGGGACATTACCACTCAATGCCTTCACTGCGAAATGGCGCGGGGGACAATGTTCCACCTGCCCCTTCTGCCCCACCCAACAGGAAGGCATTGGGCACATACTTTTTGTCTGTCCTGAATATAAAGTTCCTAGGATAACATGGCTAAAACCTATTTGTTTGCAGTTAGGCTTGAAAACAGGAAGCGAGTCCGTTAGGATTCTCCAAACTGACAATTCTCAGGCCGTGGTTATAGCTGTGGCTAAGTTTCTCCACTGGATGTGGATTACTCGCACGCAAAATGAGCCTACAGTGACATCTTAAGGGGTTCTTTTAAAGCTTTCTATTGGGTTTACGTCACCTGATATTATACACCTTGTAAAATGATGAATTTAGAGTTTTTTTATTGTGTTTTTATTAGGAATGTTTTTAAACGTATCTGTACAATGGAATGAATCTGTTTATTTATGACTCCAAACAGATTTAGCTAATATTTGCCGTATGTATGTAACTTATTGTTTTAATAAACTTACGGATGGTCTTCAATTGATGTGGTTCAAAGTATCATGTGGTATTGTGAAAACTTGATTTCTGATATAACAGTGGGTAATTTTTAATTTGTAAGTACCTAGCTGTTGTAATGTCTTTTATGATTTCTAAATCGAAATAAAGACTTATGAAATTGAAAAAAAAAAATTGAGAAGCTTACGGTCTCACCAAGGAGGGACCTTTGCTATTGAAAGCCCTGTTTAGAACGCAAAGTGTCTTGAATTGTACGTAGCGCTCCACCGGTAGCCAGTGGAGATCCATGAGGATTCACCAACAGTAAAGACTCACTGACGAGGAAGTCTGGTGAGCGGTACTATTCCTTTTGACAGTTGGCAATAATCCTAGCACTGGCTCTGGAATTAGCCTACAAGCAATGAATGTTAGCAAAATGAGAGCCTCCATCGCCATCTACCCTGCAATCATGTTGTCCTTCCGTCACACCCTTTGCACGTGACCGTCAGCAGCATCGCCTGTTGAAGCAGACCTGCAAGCTGCTTTTTAGGCTGGTCATATCAACCCCTCGGTCCTCCCTTACTCGTGATCACTAATTGCAGAGGGATATCAAACACCTAATCCCAGTAAATGACATCAAACAAGTGACCCAATCTCAAGTACTGTCAGGAGTAGATTCTGACAGGTCTTTTCTGTGTGGACTTCCAAAAACCCACCACATTCCTCTATGTAGCTCTTTATGTAGCGGCTCGACCCATTTCAGAGGGAATAAAGTGCGATCACACAACTCCTGCAAACTGTGCATTCTAGTCTGCCATTAACCACACAGGAGCCCAGGTACTCTCTTAATAGAAACCCTAGACTTGAAGAAAGAAGAAAACATGAAAAAATCCATTTTAGGAAGTGATCACAGGGCCTGGAACTCTATACCACCACCAATTAGAACTCTGCCCTTCTACAGCACTTTACAATGAAAATAAAGAACCTACTGTTCTATCACCGCTTCCCCATTTCAGGGACCTTCGTGAATTTGTTTTAAATTAATTCTTCCGTGATTTGGGGTTTTGCATGTGTGGTTGAGGAGTGGATCATTGCCCGCAATAGCTTAAAAGGTGAATATTCGCCAGGGTAGCTTTGAACGTGAATGACTGTGTTTTTTTACTCCGATTAGTCTTTGACCCGCTAGGTGAAGCAGTATGTATGGTTATGTGTACTAGCTAATGAACAACAGAGAACATATTCACAAAGGTAGACACTCGTAGAAATTTATTTTTTAATGCAGAACATTTACAGATCAATGCATTTTGGTCGTTTCCAGATCAAACATCCTGATTATCTTGCTTTAATGTGTCAGGTGCAGTTGGTGGGCTCATTAACGAAGTTACTTCTAACAAAAAAAAACACCTTTTTTTATGGCAAATAAGAACCTGGTTTTAGTCTATGTCGATGTTAAGTAGCATTAATGGTATTAGTCCCTTTTTGAAGAAAAATCTAAAAATATCATCCTTAAAGAAATTTACCACTGGAGTATTTTTACTTTTCCTCAAGCCAAATTTTTAAGCTGCGTTGATACAAAAATGTTCTCTGCAGATTGACATATCAGGCATATTTTAACAACTGTTTCATTTGTTAAAAAAAAAAGCCATAGGCCCAAAGTTTTTCTTATGAATTCCCTGCTGGTGGTGTGGAATACAGGGGTGCTGAATGTCATGATTGCCTAATTTTGATTCTTAATGCTCTCTGTTTCTTGCACCCACATCCACTCCTTGTCTCTTCATCTCACTTTTAAAAAAAAAACATTTATTTATTGTTGAGCAGAATTATAACAAAAGCCGTACATCCTCAAAAATCACAATGAATAGAATTATTTATAACTCGTAAAATCAAATACTTGTCCTTATCTTACACCAGATCCTTTGAAGGCGTAAAGCTATCGCCTAACTAAAGTGCAGATAATAAAGTGCAGTGCTATCAATCCTTCCAAATACCAGATATGCTTAAAAAAAATCTTTTACATTACAGCTTTCTCCTTTTGTGACTATTTTCCTATCTTTATCTTCCTCTTTCTTTCTCCATATTCTTCCGGTCTTTCTTGCACTATCTCAAAGGTTGATGAAGGAAAAAGGTTTCAGTCCCGAAAATGAGGGCTGGTGACTACCACCTGAAACCACTGACTCAAATGAACAATGCTAGGGACCCACACTTCAAGCCCTTTATTTAGAGAGATCCTTAAAATTATAGTTGGCATGCATGTTTTTTGTCGGAGATGCAGTTTATACTTGTTATAGTGTTATAGCTTCTTCTGCTTGTTCATGAGATTAAGTCATGTATTTGACAATGTTGTTTTCATACTGTTTTGTGTAGTTGCTATTGCTATATGCATGCTATTGTTTCATTCTGTAAATACAACACTTTTGGGGTGCAAATAGTTCTAATTGAGTTTGTCGTTTACACTGTAGAAGTGAATAAAAAGAAACAAGTCAAAGAGATGTACATTTTACTGTTGGATAATTAGGCACCGTCATGATTTCTACAAGGATAAGGAATGCACTGTGACATATGGACAATTATTAGAGTAAATTTAGATTAGCCGTGTTTCTGGCCTAGACTAAGGGAAGTGCTTGCTAACTGACCACAGCCTACAACGTCTTTGTGCTCCTGCTATCCAGTGTAGATCTTCTGCCCGCCCTCCCAAGTTTCAAGAGCCAATGGATGAGAGGCAGGCGTGTGGCATTATTAGAGGCCCTCTATGAGAATAGCTGCCCTTGTTGCTAAAGAGGCAACATGCGCTGCTGGAGTTTTAGAAGAACTACACAAAAGTCTAATCTGAAGCTATTTTATGTTGCAAATAACCATGGCATCCAAGCACTGTGCTTGATTAAAGGAAACTTAAACATGAGATCACTTGCGATCTACTACCAGCCGTATGGCACACCTGAAAACAGTGCAATACATATCGCAGCATAACACAAAAATATAATAAATTGTTATTTGGCTACCAATTTTGTTCAAGGCGTTCGAGATGCAGCCACATACTGTAGATATTAATAAGTACATAAAAACAACGAGGCCCGGAGTAGGACCAGATTGCAGATGAAGAGATATTTTACCAAGCTCCACTAATTGTGGCCGGTTGGGTCTGGCCATGCCTGCGCACATTCCCTTGGCTCTTCCCGCAGAGGGCTTTGCTGTCCCTTGGCTCTTCCTGCAGAGGGCTGTGCTGTCCCTTGCCTCTTCCCTTCCTGCAGAGGGCTCTGCTGTCCCTTGGCCCCTCCTGAGAGGGATCTGCTGTCCCTCGGCTCTTCCTGCAGATGGCTGTGACGTCCCTTGGCTCTTCCTGCAGAGGGCTGTGCTGTCCCTTGCCTCTTCCCTTCCTGCAGATGGCTGTGCTGTCCCTTGGCCCCTCCTGAGAGGGATCTGCTGTCCCTCGGCTCTTCCTGCAGGTTGCTGTGCTTTCCCTTAGCTCTTCCTGCAGAGGGCTGTGCTGTCCCTTGGCCCCTCCTGAGAGGGCTGTGCTGTCCCTTGGCTCTTCCTGCAGAAGGCTCTGCTGTCCCTTGGCTCTTCCTGCAGTTGGCTGTGCTTTCCCTTGGCTCTTCCTGCAGATGGCTGTCTGTCCCTTGGCTATCCTTGCCAATGGCTGTGCTGTCTCTTGGCTCATCCTGCCAATGGCTGTGCTGTCCCTTGGCTCATCCTGCAGATGGCTGTGCTGTCCCTTGGCTCATCCTGCCGATGGCTGTGCTGTCCCCTGGCTCTTCCTGTAGATGGCTGTCTGTCCCTTGGCTCTTCCTGCAGAGAGCTGTGCTGTCCCTTGGCTCATCCTGCCGATGGCTGTGCTGTCCCCTGGCTCTTCCTGTAGGTGGCTGTCTGTCCCTTGGCTATCCTTGCCAATGGATGTGCTGTCTCTTGGCTCATCCTGCAGATGGCTGTGCTGTCCCTTGGCTCATCCTGCAGATGGCTGTGCTGTCCCTTGGCTCATCCTGCCGATGGCTGTGCTGTCCCCTGGCTCTTCCTGTAGATGGCTGTCTGTCCCCTGGCTCTTCCTGTAGATGGCTGTCTGTCCCTTGGCTCTTCCTGCAGAGAGCTGTGCTGTACCTTGGCCCCTCCTGAGAGGGATAAGGTGTCCCTCGGCTCTTCCTGCAGAGGGCTCTGCTTTCCCTTGACTCTTCCTGCAGAGGGCTGTGCTGTACCTTGGCCCCTCCTGAGAGGGCTCTGCTGTCCCGTGGCTCATTCTGCAGGTGGCTGTGTTGTCCCTTGGCTCATTCTGCCGATGGCTCTGCTGTCCCTTGGCTCCTCCTGCAGAGGGCTCTGTTGTCCCTTGGCTCATTCTGCAGATGGCTCTGCTGTCCCTTGGTCCTTCCTGCAGATGGCTGTGCTGTCCCTTGGCTCTTCCTGCAGATGGCTGCCTGTCCCTTGGCTCTCCCTGCAGATAGATGGCTGCCTGTCCCTTGGTCCTTCCTGCAGATGGCTGTGCTGTCCCTTGGCTCATCCTGCAGTTGGCTGTGCTGTCCCTTGGCTCATCCTGCAGATGGCTGTGCTGTCCCTTGGCTCATCCTGCAGATGGCTGCGCTGTCCCTTGGCTCATCCTGCAGATGGCTGTGCTGTCCCTTGGCTCTTCCTGCAGATGGCTGTGACGTCCCTTGGCTCTTCCTGCAGAGGGCTGTGCTGTCCTTTGGCCCCTCCTGCAGATGGCTGTCTCTCCCTCGGCTCTTCCTGCAGAGGGCTCTGCTGTCACCGTGCCCGGGTGCATGGAATGCTCCACAGGCCCTCTCAGGAGTTTAAATGAATAATCAACGATGTCAATTTGAACCAATAAGCCTTTTGTTTTGGTTACTGTGGTTAGTGTTGGGGCTCCGGCCAGTGACAGTCCTGGTCCAAAAATAGCCTCTGAGCTCAGAGCTCGAACAATGCTGGGCTCCTGGTCCAGGTCCAGCGCAGCCTCATACAAAGAAGGGCCGCCTGTTCCCAGGAGAGGTGTTTACACAACTCCAGATTAGAAAAAGAATGCAGTGTGTTTCCAATTTACTTTGTTAGAACACTTCTTAGAGCTTTTAAAGTGAATGCATCCAGGGATCACGAGTTGTACAATAGTTGTGTTTAAACCTTTATCCGCAAATGTGAACTGGGTTGTGCTTTCCTTGTTTTGTCCAGGGATTCCTGAAGACTGACTAAAGACAGTGCATGTGACATCCACGCCCACACGTACAGCCCACTATCAATCAAACCTAGAGGTGAGTGTACCGCATCCTCACAGATTCTAAATGGCTCTTTAAATCAGTATTATTAAGTGATCTAGGTTCACCCGGCACTAAACACGCACCTCCTATAATAATAAAAAAAAAAATATGTACTTGCAGAATAATTCTAGTGCATTCCATGGACTTCTTATTTTTTATAATTTCAATCTGCAAAAAACACACCTGGAGATTGTAGTGCATAGAAAATGGCAGCAGCTGGCTATGGTAGGCGTGGTTCAGAAAGCAAGAAGAAAACGAGAAGACAGTAAGAGGTGTGGGAGTAGAGAGGACAGGAATAGAGAGGGCATAAAACTGTGCACATATCGAACAGCGTGGACAAGTTTGTGATAATCACAAATAAATGCTGTTAGAGAGGAATGCAGAAAAATGGTAACATAAAATTATTTTGATTGGTCCAATAGTGGTCATTTATAATCAAATGATTACTCAGTCTGATCTGAAAATTAAGGATATGAATACTCTCTCTAGTATATGTCACATTTTGAAAAACATTTTTGGTGTGAAAATAACCCTGCTTTAAAATGTTTTTCTTTATAAGTAGTACATGGCAAATGTTAAGCAGCGTTTACATACTTTTCTTGATGAGCAATGTCATTACTTAACTAAGCTCCTGCCAATTTTCTTTTCACTCTATGCATGCTCCTCACAAACATTGTATGTTTCAGCGTTTCTCTAACTGCGGGTAGCGACCTACCGGTGGGTCACTAGCTGCTTTTTCAGGTGGCTCGCAAAGATCCTGATCTTCAGAAGGGAAACGAGCATTAAATAAAGATGTCTGTAAACTTTGCATTTATCTAGTCACGTTTGCTGTGCTTCAAAGGCAAAATTCAAATGTCAGGCGATCTCTTCTGACAAATTGCTGCTTATTCTTTTAACATGGGGATTGGTGTTTACTTTTCCTTTTCTAACTGTGAAGAGAGAGGAGTTTTTAATATGGGTGGGCGGACATTTCCGTTCCGCCCACGGAATGTGTGAAAATTTGCACCTTCTGCCTTCCGCAAAGAAGGCGGAAAAACAGGGCAAATTTCTGCACATTCGCGGGCGGATCGGAAGATGGCCTCCCGCCCGCCTTATTAAATTATATTGAAAGGCTAAAATACAACTTAAATAAAACGTACCTTATTGCGCCGCAAACATCCCCAACGCAGCTTCATCGTGGAAACTGCGCAGGCGCGGGAGCCTGCGCATGCGCAGTCCTGCCGAGGAATGCGAATGCGCAGGCTCCCGCGCAGTTTCCAAGACGAAGCCGCAATGGGTACGTTTGCAGCGCAATAAGGTACGTTTTATTTAAGTTGTATTTTTGCCTTTCAATATAATTTAATAAGGCGGACGGGAGGCGGGCGGGAAGCGGACGGCGGGCAGCGGGCTTGCGTAACGGAAATATCGCGGAGAGGCACGGAAATTGGTTCAATCACCGTGCCTCTCCGCGATAGTCCCTTCCGCGACTTCCGCTCACCCCTAGTTTTTAACGTGAACTATGTGGTAAACTTACTGAGATCAATGTGTGTGAAAGGAAAGGCTGTAGGATGTTATTTTTTGTAACACAACAAAATGTAGATACTTGGAAATGAACTCTGGACCTAATTCAGAATATAGCAGCAGTTAGGAAAGCAATCATTACCCACCTTTTTTTACTTCTGAAATGTAATGGAAATTGGGATTTTAAAAAGAACAAAACAAATCAAGGCACTTTACTGTACAAATGATAAATATTCACTGGAACCATATTTCTACACATTATCATTTAACGGTTATATAGTTTTGCCAGTTAAACTGTATGTTTGTGCAAGTTTAGTTTCATGGAAAATTAGCCGTCTGTAGATGACAGCATGTTACCACACTATGCTTTACTAATATATTTGTGTGTGCTCCAAAATACACTACCAGCTACATACTACACTCTTACCACTCTCCTGCTGAACACATTTGCTACACTTGCTCTTTGTGTGAAGCTAGGAATTTTCAGAATCCCTTTGGCTTCAGTGATGTAACAGTGATGTCAGCACCCCCACTCTGAAAATTGTTTCAGCATCATTGGACCAAAGGTGCTCAAATGAGTTCCTAAGTCCAGTTTTAAAACAAACCCTTGCAAGTATTTCCAAGCAAGAGTCCGGGTGAACCTTCCAGTATTTGTTGCTGCTGCTTTTAAACTTCGCAAATCAATTTAAACAGAGAATGTTCTCTCTCCACCTGATCATACTTAATCATCACACTGGTGTTTGACTTGAACATGGGGATTCACCATTACTCATAATTCAGTGATGGTGCCTGGTTGTGGCCTATGGGCTGGCAGAGGAAGCTAATGACCAGTTAAGGGTGTCTGAAGGCTGACTGATGCTTTAGGACTCTGAGGGAATCCTATGAGTCACTGACGACAAGTTCAGGGAGTTGACGGTGGACCAGAAATATTTGAGAGTGGGCTAGAGTGTGGCTAACCAAACAGATATCACGGCCTGGCTGAGGGTCTCCGAGGTCATGCTGTTGGTGTCTGAACGATTCAGAAAAGGGGGTGGTGATGAACAGAGTGTCTGAATTAAGCAGACCACTCTTACCCAGTCCAAAGATCAGGGCTTGATCCATCACCGTTATTTATCTCACTGCCCCATCCCAGCTCAGAACCTGGCTATATGCAAATTAGTCTGTCCCTGGCCCAGTGCATCATGGGAACAGGGCAGACCAAACTACCAAGCCAATTCTTCACCAGAAAGGAGACAAGCTACCGGGGACCGGTTTCTGGCATTTCAGCCTCTTCGGCCCGGCTTGCTTGAATCCTGATGGAGCAGTGAGAAAGGGACTCATGTCTGAGTATACCCTGCCACACCTATAGTGGCCAAAAACGATTCAGAAAAGGGGGTGATTCAGAAAAGGGGGTGGTGATGAACAGAGTGTCTGAATTAAGCAGACCACTCTTACCCAGTCCAAAGATCAGGGCTTGATCCATCACCGTTATTTATCTCACTGCCCCATCCCAGCTCAGAACCTGGCTATATGCAAATTAGTCTGTCCCTGGCCCAGTGCATCATGGGAACAGGGCAGACCAAACTACCAAGCCAATTCTTCACCAGAAAGGAGACAAGCTACCGGGGACCGGTTTCTGGCATTTCAGCCTCTTCGGCCCGGCTTGCTTGAATCCTGATGGAGCAGTGAGAAAGGGACTCATGTCTGAGTATACCCTGCCACACCTATAGTGGCCAAAAACGATTCAGAAAAGGGGGTGGTGATGAACAGAGTGTCTGAATTAAGCAGACCACTCTTACCCAGTCCAAAGATCAGGGCTTGATCCATCACCGTTATTTATCTCACTGCCCCATCCCAGCTCAGAACCTGGCTATATGCAAATTAGTCTGTCCCTGGCCCAGTGCATCATGGGAACAGGGCAGACCAAACTACCAAGCCAATTCTTCAACAGAAAGGAGACAAGCTACCGGGGACCGGTTTCTGGCATTTCAGCCTCTTCGGCCCGGCTTGCTTGAATCCTGATGGAGCAGTGAGAAAGGGACTCATGTCTGAGTATACCCTGCCACACCTATAGTGGCCAAAAACGATTCAGAAAAGGGGGTGGTGATGAACAGAGTGTCTGAATTAAGCAGACCACTCTTACCCAGTCCAAAGATCAGGGCTTGATCCATCACCGTTATTTATCTCACTGCCCCATCCCAGCTCAGAACCTGGCTATATGCAAATTAGTCTGTCCCTGGCCCAGTGCATCATGGGAACAGGGCAGACCAAACTACCAAGCCAATTCTTCACCAGAAAGGAGACAAGCTACCGGGGACCGGTTTCTGGCATTTCAGCCTCTTTGGCCCAGCTTGCTTGAATCCTGATGGAGCAGTGAGAAAGGGACTCATGTCTGAGTATACCCTGCCACACCTATAGTGGCCAAAAACGAAGCTTGTTTCCTTCCCAGTGTAAGAATTGGCTTTTGTAGTCTGGTCTGCCCTGTTCCCATGATGCACTGGGCCAGGGACAGACTAATTTGCATACAGCCAGGTTCTGAAACTGGGATGGTGCAATGAGCTAAAAAACGGTGTTGGATCTAGCCCTGATCTCTTGACTGGGTGAGAGTACTCTGCTTAATTCAGAGACTCTGTCCATCACCACCCCTTGTTGTAAATAAGTTGGTGTCTGAAGGCATGATAATAAACTTTGAGGCCATCATGGGCTGTTTTAGGACCAGGCAGGGGTGTCTTATAGAATGTTGTGGGCCATCACGGGTGAAATGACACTCTATCGGCATGTGCCAAAGAGTCATTAAAGGTTATACAAGCCTCTTTGAAGATGGATTGTATGTGTCTATGAATTAGCTGTGGATTCTGAAGGCTGACTGAGGGGCCTCAAGGGCAAGCTAGTTATAGGACAGTCTCGACTATCGGAGCGCGTTATAAATCTTTATATAACATAACATAACATAACATAATGTGAGCTGATAGTCTGCAGGGATTTTCTGAAGTTCAGACAAGGCATTCTGGGACATTTCGTCTTTGAGGGCCTGCTAGAGGTATCAACAGTCTAACTGAGGCTCTCTAAGGGCTAACTAGAGAAATGAAATAATCAGCTAGGTGACAGAGGGCAGGCCGAGGGTATCTGGGAGCCGAGTTGGGCGTGTGAGGACAATCTGGGAGTATCTAAATAGAGGCTTAGGGTGTTAGGGCTCCCTTAAGCGTCTCTAAGTGTCTGTTGGGAGTGTCTAGAGACAGACCAACAGTCTCTGAGTGGGCTCCAAAGACCATATGAGGGTAGTGGTAGCTGAAGGTAGGCAGCAGGGCCTACTACAAATGTCCATTGATGTGGGTTACTATTATGCAGGCTGAGGGTCTCTAAAGGCCTGCTGGCAGTGTCTGAAAGAATGATAAAAGCCACCTGTGGACTTTCGGTGGTATTTAATGACTAGTTGGGGGTGTTTTGATGTGGATTGAGGTCTGGCAGACTGTAGATATGTATTTATTACCTGGATTGTTGGAATGTTGGTTGATGGTGTTTGAGAACCACTGGCAGTGTCAGAAGGATCTTCGGTTGCATGTGTTCCTGTTCAAAGAGGATCAAGGAACTACATGACAGGATCTGGCTAGGCAGTTCGGGCTGGACTGTTCCAATTGGAGTAGGATTAAAACTGATTTGCATATGGCTGGGTCTAATCTAAGGTGGCCTCTTGGGCAAAAAAATGAAGGGTTGGAATGCTACCCGAGCGATTGCCAGTAGTTAGACTTGTTGCAAGCATCCTTCCATCACATTTTGTGTGATGGATGTTTATCCTCTTCCAGGCTCATGATGAGCCCACCTCGTCATGGGTCACAGTAGAGCTGTAATCATGATAAACTGGGCTCGTCATAACTGCCGTGCTCCGCCCACGCATGATTGATTCCCCGCCTGTGCGGGCGAATTAATCAGTGGGCAGAATCGTGACGAGCCCAGCTCATCATGATCACAGCTCTACTGTGACTCATGACGAGCTGTGCTTGTCACCAGCACTGTGGCGCTGCGGCTCGCCCCCCCCTGCCATGGGGAAATTACCCCCGCAGCGAAGGGGTTAAAGGCAACCTGTGCTTCTAGGTCGCTGAGGGCAGGCTAAGGGTTTCTCAAAGATCATCCAGCTTGTCTGAGAGTAGGCCAGGAATGTTTCAGAATTGTCCAGGGTGAGTGAAAGCAGATAAAGGGTCTCTCTGGTACGAATGAGGGACCTCTGAAGGCCTTCTGGGAGCCTCTGTGTGCATTTCAAAGGTCTCTGTTGAAAGTGCTAGAGGATGTTGAAGGACCAGTTAGATGTATCTAATAGATAACTAAGGGCTATCAGTGGCAGGATGACATGTTTCCTGGATCTGGCCATCCTCCTGCCTGGAGATGAGTGCCAACCCGGCGGGAGTTTTATATATCTTTAAGCGGAGGCAAGCAGTGTTATGGACCAGATGAGAGTGTCTGAAGGAGGTCTGTGACAAGGAGGTGGAGTGAAGCAACTATTTTGGCGACAATGTTAAAAGTAAAATAAAAGCCCTGTAATGTACATGTTAACTGATTTGGTACTTGACGAGTCTATGAAGGATCTTCTCTGCAGACTTCTGTCTGGGAAGTGTCCTTTTTATTGAAGCTTTTATTACGAAAAGACTTTAGAATGAAGGCAGCATCTCAACTGCGTCATACGTATGCCCGTCTTTATGCCAAATCGTTTACTAGCTTGAAGATAAGGCTAACAAAACTGGTGGTATAAGGGCTAATGGAAGGGGCATTTTAAGGTTAAGGGAAGAGGTGGTTTTAGGTTAAGGAAAGGGGCGGTGTTAGGTTAAGGGGAGGGGAAGTTTTAGGGCTAAGGGAAGGGATGGTTTTAAGGCTAAGGGTGTGGGGAGTTTAGGGGTAAGGGCATGAGGGGGTTTAGGGTAAGGGTAAGGATGTGGGTGGGCCGTTGCGTGATTGCGCAATTGCCCAAAACGCTCAGCACCATCCCTGAGGCTCAGTGGCGCTTAAGAGCCAGGAGCGACCTGCAACCTTCCCCGACTGCAGCTGCGGCATGGACCACAGACTGTCCTGGAGTCTGCCCCGCTACCAGACCTGCCTGCAATGCCTGCAGACACCAGTGGGAGAAATATTGGTGCATTCATTCTTTTTGTGTGTTGGACAGCACTCTACGTGCAGTCGTGCTGATGTACTTCGTTAGAGAAACTGATGTGATAATGCCAGCTTCAACCTCAAGTTCTTTTTAATAGATCCTTCGGCCTAATGGCGTTCGTTCTACTGTCATACATCCTTCTCTCACATCTGAAGATATGTCAGTTTGTTTTTTGTTTTTTGTGCTTTCTCTTACATGTGGGATTTTATTCGCCAGCTGCCATGTGTGTATTGGGCAAAACAGATCTACTTGTACAGTGGCTACAGTAGTGTTCGTGACATCAGGAGAGCCATTCAACATGCCACTATGATGCTCTTATTTCTACAGCTATTGTTATTTCCTGTGACTGGACAACGTTGTAATGTTAGATCATGTCACCTGATTTGAATGTGAATGCATTTAATCTTGATTGTGAAATTCAATACACCATAACATTGGAATGTAGTACCTTAAAAGGCAGCTGCTAGCTGGAAAAAAAGTAAGTAATGTGAGAAAAATATCTGAATTGCTGATTATTTAGAAAGCCTGATTCAGGTCTAGCATATCCACAAACCTTATCAAGGCTTCTGCTTTATGGCGCCCACTATGTGGCACCAAATTACAAGAAATCACCAGACAAATACTGTGCTCTTAATGGATGGCCAGCCATATCAGGTGTTTGCCAATGATACTTGTCAGTTTATTAAGATATTCTGGTTCTCCTAGTGCTATTATAGACTCCAAATGTGCTTCATACTGCACACTATTTGCCAAACAGTCTGTAGATTGTTTTTTTTCTTATTGAAGCTTGTCAATTTGCACATATGAATGGCTCTAACAGACACTTCCCAGGCTGTAACTGTTAGTTGGTAGGGGTGGAATGGTCTCAAAGCAGATTCAGATGAGCAAAAGAAAAGATATTTTGAAAAGCATTTATTGAGCTCAAGCGGCATTTGTTTCATCCGCTTTAGTCATCAATCCGGGTAGGCCAGACTATAGGCAGGGATGTAGCCAGCTTTGCCAGAGTTGGGGTGGAAGGCAGATTATATGGTATATCCTGGTGCTGTACGGCATGGGGTAGTCAGGCGTCAGGTGGACATAATCTGGATTGCGTTCTTGATCTAGCATTATCTACTTGAACTTTTGCACATTGAGTTGTGTTTGTGCCTCAAAGATTCATGCATTTGAATGAGTGTCGTGCATTACACGTTTAAGGGGAACAATGCAATTATGTCATAAAAAAACGGAACTCAAATATTTTAGTTGGATGAGACCCCAACCCAATGTAAGACTTGGTGGATGCTCTTTAAAACGCAGTTACAGCTGCAAGTCAGCTGGGATTATCGCTAGAAAATTTGCAAAATTAGATTTGGCAGTAGCTGACATTTCTTCTTTACAAAACTGATCTTCAGATCTTGTCACAGGTATTTGATACAGTAGGTTCTTAGGGGCCCGATGTAGGTAATCTCGATTTGCCTACTCTTAAATACCGAATCATACCGATTCGGTATTTAAGAGTAGGTAAATGGGATGTAGGTAATTTCTATTTTTAAATTACCGAATCGGTAAGATTCGGTAATTACCAAAATGGTATTTACCGATTCGGTAATTGCCATTCATTCCTATGGGCCTGTAGGCATGTATGTCTGCAACATGGCAGCGTTTAAAAAGCAAAAAAAATGCTTGTTCACGGCTTTTCATTATTTACCACCAACTTCTAGTTGGTGGTAAATAATGAATTCTGAAAGCCCTGTAGCACTGATTACAGTGCTAACTACATAGCAAAATACAGATTCGGTAATTTTACTGATTCGGTAATTTTACCGAAAGGGTAAAATTACCGATTCGGTAAAATTACCGAATCTGTATTTTAGGTGGCCCTACATCTCATTTCCCAAATACCGGTCGGTAACAGCCGAAATTACCGAATTTCGGCCGTTACCGACCGGTATTTGCCTACCTACATCTGGCCCTTAGTGAGGCAAACAAGGCACCTTATTGAGCCCCTCCAGTGTAGCTTTAGTTGTGTGCTTTAGATCTTTGGCATGAAGAAAAGTGAACTTCCGTTATAGTTTCTACTTGTAGAGGACAGAAGGATTTCTGCATTTACCTTACTGTGCTTTCGTTCATTTGTATGTCATTCCGTTCTGATAAAAGCCCCTGCCCCTACCATTGTGAAACATCCCAATAGTATGTTGTCGCCTCCACTTGACTCCATAATAAGAGTGGTGTTGATTGTCTTGTCTCATATGTTGGGTTGCCCCAAATGCAAGAGTTGCTTTTTAGGCTGAAAAGTTACATTTTAGTTTTGTGAAACCTAAAATATACTCCACATGGCATATAAGCAGGGCCACTGGAATTATGTGATTCTGTGGCCACATCGTTTTTCTCATATCTGACCCATTTGCCCTTCCGTCCATTATCTGCTCTATAATTTGTAGATTTTTACAAAAAGAATGTAGTTCTATAACTGATGGACAAAAGTTACAAAAACGCAGTGGAATATGTTTCCGTGCACTGGAAGGTCCAACTGAATGTTGACTAGTCACCTTTCAGTTGCTTATTGCTGTATTTTTGTCTTAAAATGGTACTAACGAGGTGTACCCTTTGCCAAGATAGTGGTAAGGATGTAAAGATAATGAAATAATACTATTACAAAATGTGGCCCATTATGGCACATAATTTGTCTTTTTGTTGTTTCATAATTTAGTCAACCCTGACACATAATTTGATCCTTCCCGGGTGCATAATTCCAGTGGCCCTGCCTATAAGCAATATTGATGCCAAATGAACACTTTGTACTGTCTTGGCCAAAAATTCTACAGCTCAGAAGATATTCAGAATTTTACTAATGTGTTATACTCATTGCCCAGTCTGTGCCTTTCCACAAACCTTGTTCCAAAGTTTGTTTGGAAGATTCTTGGAGCTCATGTTTGACCCTTTGCTTAAGAACTGCAGATTTTATCTTGAATTCATGTGAAGATCTACAGTCTGGCAAAAGTGGAGTCCAATGACGGTCTTCAGTTTCATGATTATTTAGCCACTGAGACACAAACTAATTTAGCTATCGATTGTTTTCTAATTATGATATATAAATTATTCCCAAAATATCTGGGCCATGATGCAACTGCAAGCATTAGTGAATCGTTCTGTGTAGTGCCACAAAAAATACAATTGCAAAATCATAAACACAAGTCAATAGTTTATGCATTTTTAGGTCTCTACAAATTAATTATTTCCTCATAGCATTCATATTCTAGTGAAGTCACAAGACTGATAGCTTCACAGATTGACCATTAAACAAGACCCACTCATGTCCTATTTATTGCTTCTGCATACATGTTAGTACACCTGATTCAGACGGGAGACTCTAGGACTTTTAAGTCAAAATAGGCTTCATTTTACATTTTGCCTCTCTGAAATTTTCCCCTCTTCTTTGTACACCTATTAGGAAAATAAATTACTACGATTTTCTTGCAAAATGTACATTTTTCCTGCTTTCAAATGTAGGCATGTACGCTGCTTGCCTAGTGGATGGGCCCCACCTTGTTTCTTTCCGATACTTCACAGGGCAGAAAAGTGAAAAAAGCCTGCATGCTGTTGGTGGCGGCACCTGAAGCATGCTGACCCAGAGTTATGTGCTAGTATTACTAGTACAGTGTGACTTCGATAAGCAAAATATGGGCTGCCAGAGGCAGCATTGGTTGTAGGTTTATTTTTAAAAGTAAATGTGTATGTATATATGCATGTACAGATGTATGTTATATGTATAGCTGAAACCTAGGCGGAAGCACCATATCAATAAACACCAGAGAGGTACATGACTAGCCTGGCTGCCGCGTTCTGTATGGCGCAAAGTCTGTAGATGAGGTGTGCGGTGATTCCCATGTAGAGGATGTTGCCATAGTGCAGTCTGCTGGTGATGAGGGCTGTGTCACTCATGCGTCTGGTGTGCAGGGGTGGCCATTTGAAGATCTTCCGTAGCATGCACAGGGTGAGAAAGCAGGAAGAGGAGATGGTGTTGATCTGTGAATTCATGGTGAGCTTGTTATCTATGATGATTCTGAGGTTTCTCGTGTGGTCTGTTGGACTAGGAGCGGGTCCCAGGTCATAAGGGCTACCATGCGTTGCTCTTGTGTAGTAGTTGTTGTTGCTGAAGATCAGTTTCTTCCTGAATAGAAGTAGTTCTTAGGTTAGTAGAAGTACTGATCCAGATCCTGGGTGTATAGATCGAGAAGCCTGCCTTCTGTATTCATATTCATTACATCTTTTGGTCTCCATTCTGGCAATGCCTAGGTACGTTGGGGTGTTGTTGCTGATTATCTTGTAGGTGATGTAGCTGGTCTTGAAGAGGATGCAGGTCTGAGAGGGAGCCAGTATGGTTGTTTCATAGCTGATGTGATGTATTCAAACTTCCACATTTCCAGATGAGATGTGCTTCAGTGTGAAGGATGCCTTTTAATAGTGCAAGGGTGGAATCTGGGAGCTTGTTGTGTAGACTGTTGCCTCGAACCGGGTGTGATAGGACCAGGACTTGCACTGTCATTCTAAAATCTGTTTCTAAGAGAAAGTGTTCAGCTTTTTCCAGGAGGAAGAATTGATACCAACTTGTCATGGTCTTCGTGCCTATGAGTTATTTGAGAGCGAGGTCTGTGTCAACCGTAAATCCAGGGAGTTTTGTTTCATCTATCAGCCTGGGATGAAACCAACTAAGTTCATGTTGCAGAGCCAAGCTTGAATCTGTGACTATTTGGAGAACACAAGAAATTCTGTGCTTGGTGGGAGGAGCTTCGGGTAGGTGCCTGCCATCCACTTATAGATTAGTTTGAGGTGAGATCGAATCACAGAATGCCATTGAGAGTAAACTATGCAAAGCAGCCATTTGCATCTTTACGAGGGACTTGACTATAGCCTTATAGCCTGCTGTACCGGCTATTAAAGGTCTGCCCCAGCTTTCAGCTCCGGCCTTTAACAAGGGAGCAGGACTTTAATAGCCAGTATAGCCCTACTATGAAGGGCTATAAGGCTATTCGAACATTCTGCCACTAGAGGGCAGAATGTTCTAACAAATAAAACAAAGGCCTTTCAAACCTCGAGGGGATTTAAATCCCCTCGAGCTGCGAGAGGCCTTTGTAAAACATTGGAATGTTGCTTTGCACAGGCCTTTACCAGCCTGTAGCAGCATGAAGCACTCCATTGTCTTCAGTGGAGTGCTCCACATTCCAATGTTCTAATAGTGAACCCGGGGTTTTACCCACCTAGGGCACTGAACGTTGTCTACTGATATTTATTGAAGTAATTTGGAAACTATTTTCCATTCTAGATGTAGACGTTAGCAGCGTACTTGACTAGCAACTTAAAATGGGATAGACAAACATACAGGCTGAGAGTGTCCTCAATTACAGTTTATTAAGTTGAGAGGAATGATGATGAAAAAATGACTTTGTTCACTTTCTGTGGTCATTTTTGCAATAATGATCCTAGGTCAGGGACTGTAATATTCATTACTTGCCCTTCGGATTTGGGTACCTTACAGCTAACATTCGTCTTTTACCTCAGAGCTGTAACTACCAGAATATGATTTCCATATCTGCTATCGTTCAGATCCAGATAAATTTTGGGCAAATTAAATAGGGCTTTAGATGTAATGATGCTTGCGGAGCAAGCCTTCTATTGATCAAAGAGGTGAGCATTTAACCTGTGAACATTTAGACCTAATGCCAAGCATGATGTTCCTGTGGAACGTTTTCTTTCGAGGAGAAACTAAAGTGAAGGATGAGTCGAAAATGCATATTTAATTATATTGTGGCAGGGAACGTGTACTGCAGCCATAGTACGTTTGCTGTCGGTAAGAAAGGTAGCACCGCTGCGCCCTCTTCTGGTGTATCTACCACACAGGCTGGCACCTGTCTCATTTTTTCTCTAAGCATATTTCAGTCATTAATTACAAGGGATTTATTTATATACGCTGCAGGTGGGTATTTACGTACATTACATTTATGCTTGCTGGCATGATTTGTTAGATTGTGTTTCTTGCAAAGCGCTTTAAATCTTCCGTATGGCGCAGCGCTATGTAACTATTTCCCCAAAATAGTTTGGACAGATGTGTAAAATGCCCATATACCAGCAGTTTTTTTCTCATTCTCAGCATCCTAATTGGAAACATAGAACAAAGAAGCAGGGGATTTTAACACTTATGCTGTGGGTGTTTGGTAATGTGTAAAATTCCTTGTTCACAGGCATGCTCCCGTTAGGACATTTTACACCAGTGACAGAACATTACATACACATACACCAAGGCACTACCATATAGTTTGGCATCACTCTACTCTCAACTATCATCACATGCCACACACTTCTATACATCAGAGCACATTAGAGCACATACGTTTTACCCCAAATGTCCACCACAAAACATGCCTGCCAAGCAAATGGCCATGAGCATCGATTGAGAAGACATATAAATGTGTTGGGACTGGCCTCTGGTCTCACCTACATAACTTAGAACCAATGAAAGCTGGCCAATGCACCTAACATAAATGCATTCCCACTCAAGGACTGACCTTACTGCTTCACAGAAAGGATAAGGGTTTAATCTGCAATGGACCTGTTTGTGACGCCATCCCAGGACTACCGAAAGCACTGAGAAGCCATACCCATGGTAGGCAGTGCACTATTTAACACTAGCAACGACAATAGGATCAGCAACACTTTTGCACATAATTTTTTTTACTATTTTGCTGCTTGCCTAGGGGAGGGGTCCGAGTTGTAACTTTGTTTCTTACTGACACTTCTCAGGGCAGAAAAGTGAAAAAAGCCTGCATGCTGTTGGTGGCGGCACCAGAAGCATGCTTATCCAGAATAGTGTGCAAGTGCAGTGCTACGACTTTGAGCAAAAAATGGGCAGCCAGAGGCAACATTGGTCGCGGATTTATTTTTAAAAGTAAATGCATATGTATATATGAATGTACAGGTCTATATATAGCTGAAACCTAGGCGGGAAGAACCATAGCACTGAAAACCAAGGTGGACCCAGCAGATGATAATATCTTAATGAGGCAGGCAGGTAAGCGCTAGTATATTATGATGTGATGCTCCTTGAGTGGCTGCATCTTCAGTTTCTTCCTGAATTGTAGGAAAGTAGGAGCACTTCTTAGGTTGACAGCGCATTCAGTGAAAGACGGAATGGCTGCTTACAACCCGCTCCATATTTAACAGCACTGGTGGTACCCTCCTGCACTTTAAAGAGGGGACAGAGATTTCCCTGCTGGTGGTTGTAGTGAGTATGTCTGGGGTGTCAATAGGACTCCCTTTCCCCTCTCCCGAGGGTGCCTTGACGGGGTCCACTGAATTGTATGACACCTCTTTGTGGCACATGGACCGTGTACCTCCTAAGGACCTGTGTGCCTCAGCACCGACGTCGGTAATAGGGCACGAGCGCAGAGGCAAAGTGATTCCCTCATGTGCTGGTGGCGAATGAGGGAATGCCTTCGCAAATAGCAATGGTGCTACACGTGAGCCAGCGTTGTCACAAATACCATAGTGCCCTGGGTGGAAAAAGGGGCACTATGCACTATGCATAATACAGCCACTGGTGTACTCCTGGGTTTCTTAGTGAATCTGTAAACCGCTGGAAATATACATTAAGTAGAAATATTCACATGGAGCAGATTTATAGCTTTTTCTAAAACAAGAACTGAGAGTGTGAGGGAGCGCCTCTTGGCATCTGATGCACTTACATGTTAGGTATGTTTGGAAGGCATTGTTATCATACCCTGTGCTCTTATACCTTACAAGTCCTTACATCGCTTTTGACCCCCATTGAGTAATCTGGCCTTTTGCACCATGGCCATCCTTGACCATTGCAAGTTCAAAAAGAAAATCAAATCATGTAAGTGGTGGAGTTTTTAATTCGCTTGCCCCTCTAGGTGCTCTTACTGGGAATTATTGATGAAACAGGGGGAACAAGCGCCCAACGTACAGTTGTGGGGTTTGGCTATCTAATAGCCAAACGAGACATAGCTCGGTGTTCGAGGGACCCAAACCCTCGTCAGTGCGTGAGTGGCAAACAGGTAGGGATGACTGCTTCATGCTGAAATAAAGTGTATACACAGTCAGGGGACCCAAATAAGAACATGTCAGAGTATGGAGACAAAGGATGACACTGATATAGAGGCTAAGTCCAGAAACCTAGATGGTGACACTCTATCACACATGCCAGGACTAAAATCCCTGACTCCCTGTTGTTTCAACCCATATTCCTTTCTCCCATTCCGTTCAACCTTTTCTCTTCATGATATGGTTATGTTGAAAAGGTTGTGATTATACTTTAAATCTGACTTTCACTTTCCTAGAGCACCAAGATGATGTTACATGTGTGAGATGTGCAATAGCACTGTTATGTAAACCAAAATACAATTAAAATGCTTGGGGGAAAAAAGAAAGAAGATCAAAGCCCTTCTGTTCATTTTACAGCTCTGCAGCTGTGTCAATATTTGGTTACATGAATAGCCAGATGTCTGCTCTTAAAGTACATTTTTGCTAAAACTTGCGCATTCAAGTTTGCATACCTAACTTCAGTAAACTTTCTTTTAACTCCGATGTAACTTGGGAATCACACACTGTCAGAACCCCTTTCAGAGGACCACAGGGAAAGCAGGCATTATTAGTCCTATTGGGCTCACATAATCGCCTGGGACCACCAAAAGTTTAGACCTGGGGTTGATGATCGCAAAAGGATCATTCCATTGTGTGGAAGCCTCCACAGGCTCTACCTATGTAAGATCTGCATTAAGAAATGAGTAACATGACTGAGGCGGTAACAATACGAGACATGATGATTCAAGCCCACGTAGGAAATGGATGCTACATAGATATTTAGGATTCCACCCTCATACATGCACGCACTAACCTAAACATAAGCGAATAGCTTACTCGACTTAAAAAGATACAACTACTAGATACCATATGAAAGATGCAATACAAAAACAACTTATTGAAGTGGAAAAAATTAAACCACGAAATGCATGTTGATTCAATGTTGAAAATAGTTCTGTATAAATAACAGTAAAAAACATTTGATAACAGAAAATATGTTGTAAAGGTACGCATTAGAATACTTTCCTGTATAATTGCTATCATTAAACCGAATAAAGTCTTTAAAAAATATTCAGTGACACTGCTTAATTTCGGGACAATTAATTACTTTGGGAATAAATCTCAGAGTAATTGATTGTATCAGCATTGGATTGATAACATTGTTTAGTTCCCATTCTTGGTTTTTTTTTTTAGCTTCACGGGGGTGCCCCCATCTCCACCTTTTCATCTTTAATGAGAACCCTCCGTTTGCCTTATTTATTTCCCTTATTTTTACTTTGCAACCTAACACTTTCGCGTAGGTCTATTTTTACCTCTCTGTCTTATTCACTTGTCCCACTGTTTTTATTTACCGATGATTTATTCCCCGATTTTTATGACCATCAAAGTTTTTGATCTGAAATTAACATGTCACTGTACATTCGAAACCTCTGTAACTCAACACTGGGGCCATTCCAAAGCTGAACTTTTGCCCTTTCGAAGTATCTCTTCGTACTAACGTTGACATCCCAGCGGGTGGAGATGTTTTGATCCCTCCTGGCATTTCTGGTAATGACTTGTAGCCTGAGCCGGATGCTGACAGACAACACAAGTCCATCCATTCCAGATGTAGGGAATGCCCCGTTTCCAGCGCCGGATAGGCCTTTGATTCCACCGGGCATTTCCCTGGTGGGCTGGAGCCCCTTGAGGACGTTTTTTAAAGGCAGGGGGCGCTCTGGGTGCCTCTGTCGCTCTCCCCACCTCCCCGAGATTAAGTGCAGCAGGCACGAGGAGGCTTCCAAAGGAAGAGATAACAGAGTCGAGCGCGTTGCTGTTTATTTGGAGCCCCGATATCAAGCAGGGTGTTATAGTCAGGATTTCACTCTGGGACAAGGAGACCTTCTGACTTGACCCAGGTGGCTTTTGCCTGACTTAACAGTGCGTTGAGCTGAAGACGACACAATGCAACTTTTCTGGCCAAGACATTACAGTTCTGCGGATATTACATTGCAAACGCAAATCCAGCATTACCAGAGTGACGTGAACGATTTGCTGCTTTGATAGTTGTGAAGTGGTGAGAATTGACATTACAAGATACTGCAACGTGCATGCTTACTGCTGACAACCGATAATGTTAAATGCATTTGTAGAGGCGAGCAAGAATAGTGTGAAAAATAAAGAGAAGGAAGCGTGAGTTATTCAGCCGGGCACTGGGGATCCATACAGTGAGACTTGGTGCCAAGTGAGAGGCCCATGCCCGGCGGGGCAGTGCCAGGCCTGCCACACCTGCTCCTTCATTCCAGAGACTGGAAGTGGAAAGCTGTGATGCCAGATAACAGAATCAAAACACAAGCCTCAGCGAGATGGAATGTTTTAGTCACCCACTGCATACTTCCCGCCCTTTAATATCCTGCTATAACGGGAGGAACATAAAGGCACACTGCTGTTTAAAAGTGGAACAGGGCTCTGAGCAGGCTCGCACCTGTTGGGCTACTTAAAAATGGTATTTAGGCCACTAATGGGCTCTTCTTGCAATTGTAGCAAGGAGAACGTGATGGAGGAAGGACTAGGAACATTGGCTCCAGCCAGTCGTCGAAGTGGCGGGGATCGGAGTGGCGCGACTGGCCCATACATTTTTTATTTTAGAACAATAGGTCCCCTACTTTGTGTGGAAGAAATTACTGTCCCGGGACGGTTAATCCAGATGGTTGAACTGTTTCAGCTGAAGTGGATAGGAGGGAGTCTCTTTTGCGCTGTGACACCGAGGGGGGAGCAGACAGCTAAACAAGCCTTCCTGCCAGGGTGTCTGCTTGCCTGAAAGGAATCTGTGCGCAACTGGTCAATCTGCAAATGTAAAGGGTGCCTGGAAGCCAGAGTTGGCTTTAATGATGGAATCACTTGAAGTTTCCTGATGGCTTGCATTTATTGTTTTTGATAGGTATTGTCAGGGAACTACCCGCTAAGCTGTGAACTGGGTACTTTTAAAAGACCACTGTAAAAAAAAATGCACTGCATACTGTCGGGTATTACTAAAATCTATATTTTGGAAACACTTTATATAAATTCTTTTTGCACATTTTGTAGCAGCTTTTCTTATATTGCATCTAATGCAAGTTTAAAATAATGACTCACATGTTCACAGTGCCTTCTGTCACACACTAGGACCTTGTAGCACTAAACATACACAACTCACTCATCTCCAGTGCACCAATCAGGATTCAATTCTGTGGCTCTCAGGTGCAATGCATTAACTAATAGACGTGGTGCGGGGGGCCCCAAGCTCCAAGAGGCCCCCTCAGCACTGCACTCTGGCCAGAGAGCTCATGATTGAGCCTGGAGGGGGCCCTTCTACGTACCGTGCAGGGAGGCACCCTCAGTTTTCGTTGCGCCAGTGCCTCCTCGTCTCAGGGGTTATAAAGGCAACATCAGAAACAGAAAGTATAAAGCACTTTCATATCCGTGTTAACTTCCTGTAGTTCCTACACCTTGTCAACAGCAATAGGGAACTGTTGAAGGTCTAGAGGCGGGGGCAGGTAAGCCCTGTTGTGGGGTAGCAAACGGTTAGTGATGCCATGTCCACTACTTGATAAATCAATGTCACTGAGGAGAAAGGGAGAAGCTAAATTATCATTAGAGACATGGAGATTTGATTCAGATTTTGAAATTCACACCAACGGAGCAACAAGTTGAACTCCTGGAACCTACCAGGAGAGTAATGAGTAATTGCCAAATTATGCATACTGCAGGGTGGAGAAAGTCCTCGTACATACTTGTTTCTCCCTCACATTCTGTAGAGAAGGAAATATTCTAGTCAGGGTGCACCATTTCCCTGCTAATCTGGCTCAGGTCACCTACTCCTTCAGGGTGGCACAAGGGGGACGCTCCTTCTCTTCCCACTCTTGTTCCACAAAACCCAGGGTGGTATGTGGATCCAGAAACGTCTATTACTCTGATTGGGAGCAGCATCTGGCAGAGCAAGTCCCTGTGTTGCAGTTACTCTGCGGGTTGTCCCCATGGTCAGGTCAGCGAGACTGGGGCTGCTGCTGTGCACCCCGACAAGCTCCTAACACAGTTACCCAGGTGGATGGTGGGACTATATCTTGCTTATCCCCAGTCTCATGAGGTTGGTCTCCAAGCTTGAGTAAGGCCAGGCACTAGTCAGGGGGATTGGGATCACTAATCATGCCCTCCCATGACATTCCTCCTGCCCTAGCAGCGCTATCTGGTTACCTACTTGTCTCTGGCCAATAGGATAGGCCAGGTGTATTCCACAGGCCATCACTGCAACAGAACTACTGGCTAGAAATGATTTTGCTTATAGGATGTTAGGTAGATGTCTTTTACCATTGGTGGCTTGTGTTACGTTCCCAGCCTTAATCGCCAGACGAGCAAACCTTGATTTTTAACCTCCATGACAGGCTGGGAGAGTGACTATTGTGCACCTTTTGGCTAAGGACAGTGCTGACTACTGCAAACCTGTGAGAGATAATAGGTCTTTTCTCTCTCTCTGGCCGGTGGAGACAGTACTTGGAGCCCCATACTGTCACATTTTGTCACCTCCCTAGCACAGGCCAGAGAGGTGAAGGCAGGTTAGTATTGCTGGTGAGCTTCGGTAGCCTAATGAAGGTTAGGATTGCTTGTGAGATGTGGTACCCTTAGAGCAGCCGCCAGCAGGGGTTACCAATACCCGCACGCGAGTGCTCCTAGGGGGACAGTGAAACAATGCACTTTCTTACTTAGAGTCAGGGAACGCCCAGTTTCAGAACTGGAACACGGTGATAGCGAATAAATTCGAAATGGACACTGAGCCATCATTGTTTCCCTTACTCAGGTTATTTAACTAACGTTAAAATGAAGATGACGGGCGCTCCTCTGATTAGTGCCTCTCAAAATCGAGCTTTAGGAGGAGAGCGCGCGACGCGGCGGACAAGATGGCCGCCCCTCCTTGAGCTCCGTGATTTCGGCGGCGCTGCATTTACGGAGGTCCCGCTTTCAGACAGCGTTTCATTTCGGAAACGGCGAAATTCGATGTCGGAACTGCCCCCCACCACATGGGTATGTTCCTGACTGCGAAAATGCATCCTTGGTGTCCGAATTATGCATAAATGTCGGCTCCTCAGTTCCGGCCGCCATTTTGGTTTTTTTTTCGTTTTTCCTCAACTATTCTTCCACTGCTTTTTCAGCTGCCTGTGACTTTTTCATGAACTTTACTTTATTGTTCCAGGAGGCTCTTGTCTGTTTCTGAGGCGTCTTGTGGTCTTCTGGCACTATTTTTGGCGCTTGCTCATGCCTTTGATTTAACATTGTGCTCGCCTGCCTGGTGCTCCACTACTTCAGCTCTGTGCGCTATTCTCTGCCACGAAGATACATTGTTCATTATTGGGGGTGTTCCTGTCTCCATTTCTGCAGTTCACCTTTTATTCCCCCCACTGCCTGGTAGGCTGCTTCGCTCCTTACCCCACGCTGCTCTTTCGCCTCAGTCACCATGCAGCAGGCACACAACACTAAAGCCTCCACCGCAGCTTCTTCGACACGCAAGGACCCTACAACAACAGGCAAGCGTCTTAAGGCGGATCCCCCGTCCCCTTCTAAATCTCCGTCTACAGTTACCCTTGAAGACCTTATGGATGAGCTTCGTCTAATTCGTCCCTTTTTTGCGGATACTACTACTACTTTGCAGAGGTTAGACGACAAATGGTCCAGCCTAGATCAAAGGGTCACCAATGTTGAACAAACAATCAGTGACGCTCAGGACGTCGTCGCTAAGGTGGATCTCCTCACCAAAGAAGTTCAAGTCCTCAAGAAATCGACCGAGGATTTGGAAAATAGGAATAGACGCAATAACCTGCGTATTTACGGCGTTCCGGAGAATTCAGAGGGGTCTGACATCATCCTCTTTTTGAAGTCACAACTCCTACCAATAGTTGGTTTGCCTAAACATGTTGACTTGAATATTCAAAGGGCACATCGTCTTGGACCAAAAAATTCCTCTTCTTCTTCAAAACCTAGAGGCATTATTGCTTATTTCCTTCTTTATTCTCACCTCATGTCTGTTTTGCATTCAGCCAAGCAACACAAGCAACTACTTTGGTCAGGACATAAACTTTTTTTCTCTCAGGATGTCTCCAAACAGACTGCGATGCGTCGAAAGGAATTTCTGGATATGCGGCCTACACTACGCTCCATGAATGCTAGATACGGACTTATTCATCCCTGTTTCTTCAAGGTCACATACAAAGAAAGGTCTTATAGCTTCGAGGACCCGGCAGATCTCCGCAGATTCATCCACTCTCGCAGAGAAGACTCCATGGAACAAGGCGTCCCTTGATTTCTTCATGTCTTCCTCTCTGTGCTTCGCATATCGTTCATAATGGTGTTGATTTGTTTTTTCTTTTTTTGTGTTTTATTCTGTATGGTCTAATTGGTTTCTTGTCTTCCGTTGTCTTCTAGGTTCGACGTCATATGTTCTGGTTGTTTGCCCCTCATCGTACTGTCCTGTCTTCGTCTCCAATATTCCAATTCGCTGTTGTTCTTGCCTAACTGTTCGGTAAGTCTTCTCCATTTGTTTATATTGTCGTGCTCGGTCTTGGGTTCTATTCCTTTATTCCTTGTTCTTATTTTGTCTTTCTCTTTTATGTTCCTCGGACCGGGCTCTTTGACATTTTCCCTTCTGTGCGGTCGTCTTTCCCTGCTGCTCCCGCTCTCACTTTATTGTCTCTTTTCTCCGTTACTTGTTCTGTATGGCTGGTACCTTTTTGGTTTCCCTTGCCATCCTTCTTCTTTATGTCTTTTTTTGGGTAGCGTTTTGCACCCACTTCCTTTTTCCTTTTATCCTCTCCTTTCCCTTTCTTTTCCTTTTTGGTACTCTTCTCCTTTTTGGTCTCTCTCAGCATCCTTTACTTCACTCCTCTTTCCTTTATTATTCTTCTTTCCTCTTCTCAGACGCATTGGTGTTTTTTTCTACTCTATCTACCTTAATCTCCCTCTTTTTTCCTCTTCCTTTTGGCACCATGTTATAACTCACTTCTTCTTTTTCTCCTCCATTTATATTCCTTCACTTCTCCTTATTCCATCTCCCTATGATGGCTTCCCTCCTATTTCTTTTGCTCTTTTTACTTGGGGTTCTTTACTACCTCCACTGTTCCTCTTCTTACTATATCTGGCTTGTTTTTACCTCTCCTTGCCACTCTTTCTATATATTTTCCCTTTTTACCTGTCTTACTCTCTCTTTTTACTTTTCCCTTAATCTCCTCATATGAAAGGTTTCCGACTCATTTCTTGGAATGTTAAGGGTCTTCGTAACCCTATCAAGAAGCAACGTGTTTTATCTCATCTTGCTCGTTTAAAATGTCAAATTGCCTTTTTACAAGAAACACACCTTTCTACTCAAGAGTTATCGATGTTACGCAGACAATGGGTTGGGGATGTTTTTTGCTCTCTTGCTATTAATCACAAAAATGGTGTTGTTATTTTATTTCATAAAGCGCTGTCTGTTCAAATTTTAAATGAAACTATTGACTCTAATGGCAGGTGGCTGTTCCTTGACTGCATTGTTAATGACATTCATCTCTCTCTCTGTAATGTCTATGGTCCGAATGGTATTGATTCTTCCTTTTGGAATGATTTCTCCTCCCTCCTCTCTTCTAACGCAAATGATGATCTGATTGTTGGGGGAGATTGTAACCAATTGATGGACCCTTTTTTGGACCGCAAATCTCAAGCTCGCTACATTCCCAATAAAATGTAAAAGTCCTTCCACAAAGCTATCTCCTCCAGAGGCCTCATAGACTCCTGGAGGTTGTCCCATCCTGACTCTCTAGAATTTTCTTTTTTTTCTCCTGTGCATAATTCCCTCTCCCGTATTGATTATATTTTTCTCTCCCACCATGCTTTCCAATTTATGACCAACTCAGAAATAGGCTCTATCCTTATCTCAGATCATGCTCCAGTTATTTTAGATATGGACTATCCCTCTCCCACGCCTCAGACCCGCAGATGGCGCTTTAACAACTCCCTTTTACTTGACCCTGTTTTTATTGACCACTTTACTCATTTCATGGATGATTTTTTCACTACTAACTTACACTCCACCTCTGACTTTCATTTTCTTTGGGATGCTTTCAAGGCCACTGCTCGGGGTTGGATTATTGACTTTGTTTCCCGTAAAAAAAAGAAAGCGCTATCCCAAGCTTCCTCATATTTAAAACGCATTAAAGAACTAGAGCATCTTTACTATACTTCTAACTCTCCTGATTCCCTTTCCTCTCTCATTTCCGCTAAACTGCAATTTAATAAACATTCTTGGGAATCGGCCTCCAATCATCTTCTTCAATTTAATGCAAAGGCATATGGTGGTCGCAATAAAGCTGGTAGGGCTTTGGCAAATTATCTCAAAATTAAAAAACAGAAATCGAAAATAGTCTCGGTTAAAGATTCACACGGCTTGCTTCAGTCTTCTGATGCTAACATTCTGGATTGCTTTGTTCAATTTTATTCCTCTCTTTATACTCCTCAGTCTTCTCCCTCTGCAGAGCTATTAGACTCTTTCTTTACCTCTGTCCCCAAATCTCCCAATCCTTTGTTGGATTTTTCTTCTCTCGATATCCCGATTTCAGAAATGGAAATTCTTGCTGCTCTCTCTCTTCTCCCCAAAGATAAGACACCTGGCCCTGATGGCTTCACAGTTCGTTTCTTTCTCCACTTTAAATCTATCTTGATTCCTCATTTTCTTCAGTTAATTAATCACTTTCTCTCCTCTGGTGAATCTAAAGGCTCTTTTTCGCAGGCTATGCTAGTTCTTCTCCCCAAGAAAGATAAAGACCCTTCCCTATGTAAAAATTATCGACCCATCTCCCTCATTAATACTGATTGTAAATTGTACGCGAAAATTCTGGCCCTGCGGATTAATTCTATTGTCCCCAATTTGGTTAACATTCATCAATCTGGCTTTGTTAAGGGAAGATCCATTACAGACAATTCTAGAACCCTTCTGAATATTATTCATCTTTCTGCTAAAATGGATGTTCCCTTGGCTGCCATTACTCTGGACGCCGAGAAGGCATTTGACCGTGTCAACTGGGACTTTATGTTTGGCGCCCTTCGCTGGCACGGTTTCAGTCCCACTTTTCTTAAATTAGTTAAGTTGCTTTATTCTGCCCCTTCTACTTCTATATGGATTAATGGTATGCAATCTGACTACTTTCCCCTTCATAGAGGTACCAGACAAGGCTGTCCACTTTCCCCCCTTCTCTTTGTTTTGGCACTCGAACCTTTCCTTGAAAAAATTAGACAATCCCCTTCCTATTCTGGCTTTCTCTATAAAGATGTTGAGATTAAGTTTACTGCTTATGCAGATGATATTTTGCTTTACATTTCCAACCCTGTTGTTGCCCTTCCTGCCTTTTTCTCTTTATTACATGATTATTCCTCTGTTTCTGGATACAAATTAAATATTGATAAAACTGAAGTCCTTCCCCTTAATAAATTTTGTCTTCCTCACATGTTTCAGGGTTCTGGTTTCCAATGGAACTCTGGTTCTATCAAGTGTCTTGGCGTTCTATATGCTAACACTATTAGAGAAACTATCAAAATTAATCACTCCGATATCCTTAACAAGCTCTCTTCTCTTATAGAACGTTGGTCCCCTCTTTTTCTTTCCTGGTGGGGTCGTCTCTCTACTATTAAAATGATGCTCCTTCCTATTGTGAATTTCTGTCTCTCCATGCTTCCTATTTCTCTACCCCATTTCTTTTTTAAGTCTATCAATAGTCTTTTTTCCAAATTCCTGTGGAATAAGCGTAAGGCCAGAGTCTCTCTCCTCCGTCTTCAACAACCCAAACATCTTGGTGGTGTCAACTTCCCCAACATCTCACGCTTTCATTCTGCTTTTACTCTCAAGCAAATTTGGCCCTTTCTTCTTGAAACCTCGTCTCCCCCTACTACGGCTTGGAGCTCTCTGGAATTGGCTCAACTTCACCCCTTTACCTTCCTCATTGCCTCCAATCTCACACAACCACCTCCTAAGCTACTTTCTCCTATTTTTAAACACTCCAAAGCTTTAACACTTGCCCTTTTTCGTTCATTCTCTGCACCATCTATTCTTCATTTGAATACCCCACTTTGGTATAATAAGTCTCTTAAATTAAGCAATCGCGCGCTCTTTTGGAAGGAATGGATTGATAAAGGAATTCTCACTTACCAACATCTTCTTTCTGACAATTCCTTATTAACCTTTCCAGCACTTCGCGATACTTTTGGTATCTCTAACAAATTCTGTACTCGCTTTCATGAACTTCTGCCCAAACTATCCACTATTATCTTACACAATATCCCTTCGTCCTCTTCACCTCCCCTCCTTGCCTCTC
Source organism: Lissotriton helveticus (assembly GCF_964261635.1). Classification (NCBI taxonomy): domain Eukaryota; kingdom Metazoa; phylum Chordata; class Amphibia; order Caudata; family Salamandridae; genus Lissotriton; species Lissotriton helveticus. The sequence continues at coordinate 1,923,280,083 of NC_136063.1, forward strand.
CACCTAACTTTCAGGTTCCTCTTAAGGCCTCTGCTATTTACAAATTACTCTCTCCCTCACTTACGGATAGGCCTAAAACTAATCTTGAACTTATCTGGGAATCGGACCTCAATCAAACTTTCCCCTCACTTACTTGGGATTCTATTTGGTCCAAACTTCACTCCACCTCTCGTTCCGCTAGTACCACACAAACCCTTTATTTTTTCTACAATAGATTATTCTATACTCCCTGTGATTTGTTTAAATTTAAATTGTTAGATACCAAGAAATGTTGGTCCTGTTCATGCACTCCTGGTGACTTTGTTCACATGTTTTTCCTCTGTCCCAAGGTCCAACGCATGTGGTCCCATATTTGGGCTACACTTAATAAGATTTTATCTACTAATGTTCCCTTTTTTATTTCTTATGTATTCCTGGGTGGTTTGGCCCCAGTTTGGGATGTCCCACTCCATACTCGTAAGTTTATTGATCTTTGTATTGCTATTGCTTTTCAAATTATAACAACTAATTGGAAAGACACTACAAACGTGGTTTATAATGCTTGGTGGAATTTGCTCTGCCATCATCATAGACTAGATCGTGCATGTGCTTCTTCTATTCCATTGTTGATAAAACGTGATTTACTCTGGTCCCCTTTAACAGATTTTATATCTAAAAAAGCCTCTTGATCATATGTTATTGTTATATTTATTATTACTGTTATTATTATTACTGTGAACTTCTCCATATTTCATACCTCTTTACTTCCCTTATCATAACTTTTTCTATTGCTGTTCCCCTTCTATTCCCTCCCTTTTCTCTTTCTTCCCTCTTTCTCTCTCTCTTTCCTCCCCACAAAATGAAAAGTCATAAAAGCATTTTTTCCTTTGTATAGCGCTTTCCCCTTTTTGGGGGTCTTTCTTGTTTCTAGGCACATTATTCTCCACAATTATTTTATTCCTACTGCTCTTAATTTGTGCTATTGTACTGATGTTTTACATTGTTGCTTCAACTTAATAAAGCTTTTCAAACTTTAAAAAAAAAAATCGAGCTTTAGGCCATTATTAGGAGTGGTCTGTAAAGCAGATTAAATCAGTGTACGAAACAACGGGGAAACAGACGGGAATTGGAATAGAAATATGTTAGTCCCCCAAAACTGATAATGCATGCTGTTTCCCCATCACCAAATTTGTTGCGGGCAGGGAAATTATGTGAATTAATCTAGGCACTCTTATTTGAAGCCTTAATTGTAACTCCCTGATTTCGCAAATATATGTTCAGGAGTCTATGGTCTTTTAATACTTACTTTTGATAACTGGAGTAGCCTCCCTTGTTCTTTGTGGTCCACCCATAAGCTATTACAATGGGCTTGATTACGAATGGGTCAGTTAATTTTGGTCCATGAATTAATACCTGTTCACGCATGCATCGGAATTACGAGTTTGACGGTATTTAACATAACTGATAATTATCAGAAGCGTTAAATAACTCAACCTTCATTAAATTCTGGCAAGTCAAATCTGTCAAAATTTAACAGGAGAAAAGCATACAGGATTTACTGTTCATGAATTTTGAATTTGAATTTAAAAGCATTTATTTAGCGCGCTTATACCCAGCGGTTTCATGGCGCTATAGGAGCTACTACTAGCAACAGCAGCAAGAGGGGCAGGTTAGGCAGCAAAAGCTCTGGAAAAAAGGAAGATTTTTAGATTCTTCCGGAACTCCAAATAGGAGGTTGCGGATCTGAGTGTCATGGGGAGGGAGTTCCAGAAAACAGGTGCAAGGACCGCAAATTTCGCCCCACCTGCTTTCTTTTTCTTAAAGCGAGGTGTGACCAGGAGTGCCATGTGGGTAGAGCGGAGTTCTCTGCCCGGCAGGTAGGGTTTGATGGCTGAGCATATAAACTCGGGGGCAGTGCCCACCCTAGCCTGGAAGGTGAGGCAACCTAGTTTAAATAAGGCCCGCTCCCTCACAGGTAGCCAGTGCAATGATTTCAGCAGTGGGGTTGCTCGATGGAATTTGGGCAGCCCATGGATCAGGCGGGCAGCCTGATTTTGCACTAGCTGCAATCGGTGTATGGCATAGGCCGGTGCGCCGTTATAGATTATGTTCCCATAATCAAGGCGCGAGAGCACCATTGCCATCACAATTATTTTCAGTGCGGGGAGGGAGAAGAAGCGAGATATCTTCCTAATTATCCGGAGGGAAAAAAAGCAAGAGGAAACCACCGAACTGACCTGGGGGTTTACAGATAGTTGGGAATTGAGAAAGATCCCAAGGGTTTTAACTTTAGGAACCGGGAGGGGGGGACACCAAGTGAAGGGGGCCAAAACGAGGGGGACCAGGGGCTGCAACCACCTCCTGTCAAGACCAGCTCTGTCTTGTCAGGGTTGAGTTTAAGGTGGTTGCAGTTCATCCAATCTTGGATGAATAACATAACGGTTTGAAAATTCTGAACAGAGGAGGGGGAGTGAGAGAGATTAAAGATAAGCTGGAGGTCATCGGCGTAATTAAACACCGTGACCTGGAGCTGCTGCAATGAAAAAATGAGGGGATAGATGTATAAATTAAACAAAAGAGGGGATAAGGAAGAGCCCTGAGGGACGCCGCACTCCACCTTTCGTGATGAGGCAGTAAAACCAGCGAGATGAACAGCCTGTGCCCTGTCACACAGGAAGGAATTGAGCCAGGAGAGGGCAGAGCCCTCTATGCCCGCCGCCCTGACACGAGTGAGAAGAATGGAATGATCCACCGTGTCAAAAGCGGCGGACAGGTCCAAGAGAACAAAGGCTTGCGGGAGGTTGATGTCAATACCCTCGCGGAGTCCGTCCATCACTGAGATCACTACCTTCTCTGTGGAGTGTAGAGGTCGGAAGCCCGCCTGGCAAGGGGAGAGGCAATGATTTGCCTCCACATAAGTGCTCAGGGTACTCGTGACGTGGGTTTCTAAGACCTTTCCCAAATAGGGCAGGAGGGAGATGGGGCGGTAATTAGCTGGGGACAAGGGATCAGCGCCAGTTTTTTTTAAGATCGGGATGATGACTGCTGATTTGTGAGAGGAGGGAACCACACCATTGCTTAGTGAGTCATTAAGAAACGTGAGGGGAGGGGTAGGACAGGCCGAGAAGATCTCTCCTAAAACATGGGCGGGACCAAAATCCAAGGGGGAGCCCGACTTCACCCCTTGAAGCAGAGGGAGGAGTGAGTCCTTGGTCAGCAGAGGAATGCTAGCCAGTTTGGAAGTAGAGGGGGGAGGGGGCGGGTTAACAAAGGTTAGCGAAGGAGGTGGTATATTAATTTTTATCTGTGCGACCTTCTCCATGAAAAATTCATTTAGCGAATCGCAGAGATGTTGAGAGGGAGGGATTGTTGTCGTAACTCTATCGGATGCTGCCAGTTCATGGACGGCAGCAAAGATCTCTTTGGATTGGGACTCTGCCGCTAAAATCCTTCCTGAGTAGTATTCTGTCTTAGCCTCAAGAATGCCTTTTTTGTAAGTCTGTAAGGCAGAATGGTATGCGGATTTCAGGAAAGGGCTATAGGCTCTCCTCCAAGCTCTCCCAGCTCTCCGTGCAGCTAGTTTTTTCACCTTAAGGTCAGAGTGGAACCACCTATTAGCTGCATGGGCTCGCTTAACCGTAATCCGCCTCAGGGGAGCGAATTCGTCGCCCGATTGAATCAGCCAATTATTGATGGATTCCAATTGGTCTGAGGCTGCAAGGCCTGAGAGGTCAGGGCTGGACTCGGACAAGGACGAGCAGAGGGACGGCATATCGGCTTTGCCCCATTTCCTGATCCAGGTGTTCTTGGGGAGCGGGGGCTTAACCTCAGGGGATAGTGCAAGGGAAAAGGAAATGAGAGAATGGTCCGACCAAGGACAGGGAGAGATGGTGGGGGGCGTTGTAGGGACATTTAGGGCCCAGATTTGGTCCAGTGCATGACCATGAATATGAGTGGGGCTATGAATGTGAGGTACGAAGTTGAGGCTAATCATGAGGTCAGTGAAATCCTTGGAGTAAGAGGTTTCGGCGGGGTCGTTAGGCCAATAATTAAAGTCCCCTAGGACTAAGACTGACGAATTATTTATCGCCAGAGTAGCCAGGAGATCTTGAAAACTAGGAATGAAAGATGAAGTGAGTTGAGGGGGGCGGTAGACAAGGACGCAGGTCAAAGGGGTTTGGTATGAGGTCGAGCGCGCTACCAAGTAGTCAACTTCAGGGATTATAGGAGAGGGAAGAATCTGAAAGTGCAAGTTAGCACGAGCTATCAAGGCTACTCCTCTGCCCGTCTTGCCCTCAGGCCGATCCGCTCGGATCTTACTGCGTTAAACACCAAAATCTGCATGCTATTCCCCACTGACTCAAAAAATTGTTATTTATTGCACCCGATAAATACCAAATCCCATGGTATTGTTATTTGTCAGGTGTGTTATAATCAGGCCCTAGATAGCTTGAGTCTGCCGCTATTGCTTACGGTCCTCATTCTGTTTATGGTCTTAGCACCAAGAAACCGCTTTGTCAGCCGCAAGCTTGAGAGATATTGCACATCACATAACATTATCCAAAACATAGACTCTTCCTTTTGCAATCAGTGTGTTACATTTCTAAATAGATTTTCATGGAATTATTTCTTTTGTAAGTAAGAGATACATTGACCTGTCTTTAAGTTTAAATTTGAATTAATTGATGAACGCCATGAAAACAAAAGAGGTACTATGTATGCAAAAACTTACTATTTTAATATCAACTAGTTACATGCATGAGCAAGTTCCTTCAATGTAGTAGTGGTGCGTACTGCCAACTATTGACACTGTTTAACGAGCAAGAGCCAACGAGAGAAACAATAACATGGAAATGTGTGCTTACAAGATTTCTAAAGGAGAGTATGTTTTTTAGCACGGCTGTTGGTGTGTCTCTGCGCAGATGCATGTGCTGTAAGACTTTAGGTTTCGTTGAAGTGTCCTATTGTCTTCATTACACTGATTTCCAAGCATGCATACAAGTATGACACCCTTGTGCACTATAGCACGGTTCAGTAGCAGAGGCTGCTGATGATCTTTGAAATGTTTATGGAATAATTCTGAAAAAGCGGCCAAAAAGTGCACATTACAGACCATTTTCATATACATTTTCAAAAAAGGCATGGTGTCTGAAGGGGAGCTCATAAGATACTTAGGTTATGGCCAAGCAAGCCTGGCCTACCTGGAAGTTTTAATCCCCATCATGTAGCTACCTGAACTTCACAATGAACATTTGAAGAAAATGGTTGCCTCACCCTGGCCAAATTACTGTACACTACACTGCCTAAGTTTACTTAAACAAAACATTTTGCAGTATCAGATCAGCCAATTTGATCATTAATTACTATTTGATGTTTTAGGTTACATCACTGGCATCTGTTAAATAATGGGTGGACTCAGGTTGATATCTATTTGGGATGAAAATCTTTTGGTACCAATATCTGCGTAATCAGCCTCCCAGAGTGTAGCGAGGACCCCAACATGGTGGACAACTTGTAGAAGTGGTATAAAGACCTGATGCCAGTGGAGGATCTTACCCTGTTTTTCTCCATCGAGAGGGCCCACTGAGTCCCTGCGAAGCACCCCCCATTTACCCCCGGGGCTCCCCCACACCTGATTCTTGCCAAGCGCCTACACTTTATAGACCGCAGCGTAATCTGTAGTGGGGCCCACCAACCGAGCCTGGTTCTTTTGGACAATAACCAAATTACCTTTTTTCCCAGACTATGGCCTGGCAGTCCAGCACAAATGGGCCTCCTTCCTTGGGGTCAAGCGCCAATTTTGAGGCCTAGGTCTCAAATATGCTCTCCTTTTTCCCTCCAAATCAAAAGTCTTTTGAGACAACAAATAATTTTTCTTCAAGGAACCTTCCGAGGTATGGAACTAGTTGGAAGCCTCAATGCCAAACTTCACGAAGCAAATGAACTGGCGGGGATCAACCTGGCAATGAGATGGATGCCGCCGACATACACGACAGAGCTGTCTCAGACAATCCCCAGTCCTGGGACACCTTCACATCAGCAAGCCCTGGATAGCTGCCACTCCGCTTTAGAGGCGGCGGCGACCATATCAGAACCACAGAGGGACCACTCAGATTCCTTGTCAGTCCTATCGGGAAGTGGGAGCCCCAAGCCTTCTCCCTGTCTTTCATGGACTTATCCTGCAGGTGACCCCCCCCCCCCAAATGGCAAATGAGGTCCAATAGAATGATAGTCTATACCATACATACAGCCAGCCTTAGTGTATCGATTATGCCATTGCTGCTGACACGAACACTTCTCGGCAAAAGGCAGGGGTCGCCCCTTCCATTCCGTTACACGATCAAGAACCTGGCCACGAGACACTCCTGGATTCTTCCTTCTTCATCTTTTCCCTCACCCAAGATAAACAATACACTATGCTACCCATATTAGTACTGTTCTTTGTTGGTTGTGTTTTTTAACTGTTGACCCAAAGATATTCCTGATCATGCTATCACTCTTTGTACTCCTTGGCAGGGCCCCATCCTATACCTTGCCCGTCCCCACAACCACATCCACACATGCCCCACCATGGGAATAAGGGCAGGAACCCCTACACTTATGAGCCCATGACGATTCAGACATATAATGTCCTGTCTTGGAATATTTGTGGAATGCAAACCCTAGCCAAACATTATCAAATTCTCCCATTTCTCAAGTGAAAGGGAGTACATATTGCTCAACTACAGAAATCACACATCACTCAAGTCGAGGGAGTTATGTTATGTTAATGGGTTCTTGGTAAAGTGCAACGACTCGCCCCTGGAGTGGCATCTCGGTGCTGAGGTGACAGACAGATAGACAAGCAGCCATTAGAATAGCCAGGACTTGAGATGTTTTTTTACAACCAGGGAAGTCAATGTATGCCCGGATGAACAAGGGGAGCCGGTTCCAGTGGTAGGGAACGAGCTAAGAAAAGGCTCGGCCACTGTACCTGGATGTTCGAATACGCTGGGGTATATAAATTAAATTGATTCTTTGATCTAAGATTTCTTCTGGAGGGATAGAGGATGAGTTTATTCTGCAGTATTTGGGTCCATTTCCTGACAAGGCTTTATGAGTCAGACAGAGTAGTGTGAACAGTGTTCTTTTCAGTGAAAGGGATATGAATAATGGGACTGAAGGTGTGCCTGATGGCAGTTTAGTATTCAGGCGAGCTGCAGTGTTTTGGACCACCGGTATTTTGGATAGAAATGACTCGTTAGACGCTAAAACAAAAGATCATTTCCATAATCAAGATGGCAGAGTATCAATGCTTGGGTAAAGGTTTTTTGAGAGCTCAGCTGAAGCCACTGAAAAATTCTCCTGAGAATGTGCATTGTCCTGAAGCATGTGTTTCAGGGTGTGCGGGAGTCTGCCTCCAGAAACGTGAGAGAGGACAGGTTTACACTACTAACTACTCCGCATATGCCAGAGGCGCTCGCATCTGGGTGAGAGCCGGAATCCCCATCAGGATATTTTTGCATGAGGCTGAATTGGAAGGCTGATTTGTCCTCCTCGAAACGCATACCCATCCTTTTCGGCAGCATATAATGCCCGGAACACAGACGAGGCTGGGTTTCTACAGTGACTATCCCTTAGCTTATCCAAAGTGCACAACATCCATTTGATGCTGGTGAGAGTGGGACTTTATCTTTGTTCTAGACCGTTATTGATCGTTTTCACCCGCCATTTCCAGTCTCCCCTACCATTACCAATGCCAAGAGTTGACAGATGCCTAGCGACATCACCACCCAGACACTAGACTTTACTCCTTTTACTCCACAGTGCACTAAGTCATGCATCCCGGTTCCCCCTTCCTTCACTCAATAACACACCTACCCTGCGCCGAGATCCTAGCCTAGACCCACAAACTCCAATTGGCTCCTATTTCATCACAAGGGTAACAAGCTACTTTACTTTCCTGGTGCCCCCATTAAGCTGACCCCATCTAATCTTAGCTGCCAAGAATAGCACCATCCGAAACTGCTCAGAGCACCAACAATCTTCAATCCAGGAGCACCTGCTGGGCATTACATTTCTCATTTCAACGTTTGCTTACATGAATCTCCCCACACCCCCATGTGTAGAGCCTAAGACGTAGATTGGGCCTCCCCACTATCACGGGGGCCTCTGCAACCTCTCATGATGGACCCTCCTCACGCCACCTTCCTTTTTCCACCTCAACACCCCGCCCGTCCTACCTGTATACATATATATATGCATGCAATAAGAACATTTGGGGTTTCCATTTCTTTTCTTTAATCTTTGTGACTCATTTCCCTGGAAAATAATCAGATGAGAACGGAATGCATATATTGTGAAAATATAGTCGTCTTGTCGTTGCTCCATGTATGCATACTCTGTACACGTATTGAAAAACTCAATAAAGAAATGTGTTAAAATAAAAAAAGATTTAAAAAATGAGATGTTCTATGAGGTCTGGTACATTTGTGCCCTCTATTGGTAGTATCAACCACTGAAAACGGATATCCGCAGGGGCTAGGATCTCTTACCAGTGACTCTTGGAGACCAGGCTAGTGTGCAGAAGAAATAACGAAAGAAAAAGTGGAAAACAAGTGTGGCAAGTTCTCACATGGTACAAAAGGGGGTGGTGATGGACGGAGCATCTGAACCAATCAAACACTCACACCCAGTCAAAAGATCTGGGTTTGATCCATCACCGTTCTTTAGCCCACTCTGCCACCCCAGTTCAGACATGGCTATATGCAAATCAGTCTGACCCTGTGCCTCATGGGAACAGTCCAGCCGAACTGCCAAGCCAAGCCATGCCTTCCCTGGACCGGAAACAAGCTTCCGAGGACCGGTTTCTGGCATTCCAGCCGTCTTCAGCCCGGCTTGCTTGAATCCAGTGGCAAAGTGAGCAAGGGACTCACGTCTGAGCATACCCTGCCACACTTATGGCGGCCAAAGCGGTACAAAAGGGGGTGGTGATGGACGGAGCATCTGAACCAATCAAACACTCAAAGTTCTCAAATGGTCAATCTACATACTCCCCCTCTCATGCCAAAGGTCAAGAAAACCAAGTATGAGTACCCTCCTGGGATGCTAGAAAGCTCCTGTTCAAGAAGCCTGCAGCTAACGTGCCCACCACCCAAAAGGGGAAGGAGCCCGTACATAACAAAATCTGGAAGGTCACCAAACCCAGAACCGTTCATATTATGTGCCCATGAAAACGAGGCTATGCTGTACATCATTCAGAACACTTGTCTGGGCTTTGCTTAGGTCTCTCCTAAGCTTGAAAGGCCATTGCCAACACCCTGAAAGTCGAAAAACGTACATGTCTTGCAGATGGGCAGTTTAGGAGAGGCCAGAGCCCATTATCACCTACCCATAAATGCCGCCATCATAAGTCATGTTTAGAGGTACATGATGATGCCGAAAAGACATCGCTATTGGGTCATGGCCTCATAGCCTCAAGAGCAAAACGTATCTAGAAGAAGAAACAAAATGACGTATCAAGGAAACTTGGAAGACTGCTGATCTTCCATGATCGCTACTACATAAGCGACTCCTAGGATAAGGAAATAATGTTCCATATTCCTCCTGCAGCTCCAAAGAATCCAGAGTCCATGGGGTCAGGTGGCGGGCCCTGTGCCCTGTAAATGCATGACCATCCGACCCACTACTTAAGCATCAGAAGTTCTGAGGTCAAAAATAATCATCAACCCTTAAGTAGACCTCCTAAAGGAACAAAAACCTTACCCCAGAACCTAAAGCAAACTTGCAATAGTTGTCAGGAGTCTGAGGCAGTCTGGCCAAGTGAACGAACCTGCAAATGTCATCCACATCTCTGAACACAACCTGTAGTAGAATGGTAATATATGGTATATATGGTGGAAATGATGCACTTTGCTAAACATTGACAAATCAGCAGATGCATCACATGAGAGGTGGCCTTCCTGCTATGATCTACCCACCTCCAGGTCAGTGCACAGGCGAAGGTGATCTCAGGCCTCATGCATAGGAGAGGCTCTAGTTGTAAAACCCTGAGCTTGTAATACTCCAACAAGTCCATCTAGGAGGTGGATTCAGTCCACAGAATAAGGACTATACTTTTTACACTATCACCACGCTATACATAAGTGGTAAATTACAGCAAGTAGTTAAAGGTTGAGGTTATGTAATCCCTCCATTCCACCTCTGCCTTTTATATAATCAGAACTCTACACGTAGAAGTAAAGATGTGGTTTGACAAGCACCGAAAGAGTAATGGTGAAGTAACAGATGGTTGTTCTGTTAACATAAAGTCCCGATCGTTGGTTTCAAGCGTGAGAACGGGCGATGCTTGTGTCCTTTGAGCGTCTGTAATGAATGCATTACAGAGAGTGCTTGGATAGTTGTCATTTTAGAACCGACTGACATTTGATCTTGATATCTTGTGTGCACCAAGTTACCATCATAACACTATGAAAATAAACTCTGGCCTGGCTGTGTGACAAAGGGTTAGTCATGTCTCCAAGTTGATATTAAGAACGAGTCATTCTGCCAGAACAAAAAAAGTGCCGCTTCGCACGGAAGCAAATATTCACAGTGTTAATCATATGAACAGTAAAACGAACGGAGGGATTTGTAGAGTAAACCCAGTAGTTAATGTAGGCATATTAGTAACTTCAAGGCAATGGCTTTTACTAGACGAATATGTTACTGCAATGTTTTGTCAACTGCAGTTACAACAGCCCCAGACACACTGATAATCTGCGATTCAATATTTTGTGTGGTGATGCATAATAAGGAAGCTATTTAAGCCCTTATTAAAAATTTAGAGCCAAATTTGGTTCCCTACGTAAACAGGAGTTCCTACAGCAATCCGAATTACACCTTGTGTGATAATTAGCACATATTCTATTCCCAGTTTTTTCTTGGTCTATTCCAGTTAGTTATACCTGCTGCAAGTTATTGGGGGAAAGGCCTGGACAAAGGGCAAAACATGCAGAATTTAGGCTCTCAGAATGAGCAACCCATGACATTCTAGTATGTGCGTTAATGGTATAGCTGTAGTAAATTCCCAACCCTATTCCCCCAACTTTTAATGAGAGCCTAAATGTAAACCACGTCAATTCATTTGTTATAAACGATGGATCTAAGAAACAGATCTCTTTTAAATCTGAGTGCAACTTCAATGCAGAAAAAGTGGCAGCTACACACCTGGGCCTCCTCACACAGGGGCACACAATTCCGATCATTTGGCAAACTCTTGTTTACAAAGGGATCAGCATTCCAAGTAATTCGGAGCTTACTGGACATGGAAATTGTCAGGTGCATAAACACCCCCCCCTGCACTTTTCCCCAGTTCAGTTTCAGCAGTTGAAACCGGCTGAAAATTACCAGGAAAAAACGGCCTGGTAATTACCAGAGCATTTCGAATTTGGTGCAGTAGGCACCGAAGTTAACATGTTTTGCCTTATTTCCATATCTGAACTCTGAGTAGAACAGAGGTCTTCAAACTTTTTCTCTTTGAGCCCCACTAAGCAAAGTGTTTTGAAGTTGCGTCCCCCTCAAAAACTTTAAGGCAAGTTTTTGGGGAGTGGGAGGGTCATGGTTGAGTGCAGGGGGCGTAGTTTATGAGATCATTTCAGGGGTACTTTTCTGTAGGTCATAATCCACACTAAATGTGAGACTTATAAAAGAGAAAATACATCAAACAAAAACAGTTATTAACCCAAACATAATGTTCCCAATAATTAGTCTGCTGTGAGCCCCTCACACTCGGGTCCCAATGCAGCTGCAACTGCTGCACTAATGATAGTGCAACTGATTAATTATCAGTGAATAATGATAACTGTTGTCCTGAGTAGCAGGTTATCTCCTCTGCCTCCTTCTTCCTTTCCCCATCATGCCTGAGCATCACTTCAATCTTGAAACAGGCTCTGTCCTTTTTAGTAAACAATTGGCTCCCATATGTTCTCTCCCTTTTTGGAGAAAGGATGTATTCTGCCTTAATGCTAAAATGGAAAACGCCTCGTGTTTTTTTTACAATTTTGTACGAAAGTCATAATTGTGATGCTCTGGGCCCCCCAGCCTCCTCAGTCCTAGTGCCACTGCACCTGCATCACTATTTATTGCTTCTGCCTTGCAAAGCGGGCTGTCTTCTTTGCCTTTTGTTAAAAATATGGGCTACCATCTTGCCACATTCCCATCTCGCCACATTCCCATCTCTCAAAAGGCCAAACTAACTCTGCTTCTGTTTCCCCTTCTCCCAGACCATTGCTTTGAGGCCGAAATCAACATTGGCACAGCAAGTATGAATTGTTCCATAATACAAGCAAAGGTTGGGGTTTAGTTGGCCCCTCATAACACTGGGCCCAGGTGCCAATGAACCTGCAACAGCAATTAGAACTACAGCCCATGCTGTCTACTCTGTCCACTCCACTGGGCTATACTGTCTATGCTTCAGGCCCAAAGCAGACTTTCTATCCCTTTGAGTTAAAAAAGGGTAACCTGAACTCACGCTAGCAAGGAAAATGGGCCCCCCGTTCTACCGTTCCGTTTTGTTGATAGGGGTAGTGTAGGGGTGGGAGTAGTGTGTTGTGTAGGTGTAGGGGTAGGGATTTTACTTACCTTGCATACTTTTACTGCGAGTACGGCTTTACCACACATGGCTGTGTAATGGCATGCGTGGTAAAGGCATACTCGTTGTAAAAGTATGCGATGTAATGGTATGCGATGTCATTGACATCGTGTAGTAATACCCGCGTTGTAATAGCACGGGTGGTATTAGTATGCGATGTGTAGACCTACATTCCCCATGATTGGAGTGTAATGGCCACTCACACCCCTACCCCCAGTACTTCCTGCACAAATGGAAGTGACGACTCCTTAAACTACCCCCATAAGTTGTCCCATTCTCTTGGGGTTATCTCTCTGAGGAAGCTGTCTCTGTCTATTTTTAAAGAAAACAAATGAGCCCCAACATACCGCCCATCTTTTGGATCATCTCTTTGACTCACAATCCTTTACTCTTTCTCTTGGGCTATTACTTTGAGGCCTCAGGTGTCCTGAGAATCAGGGCTTTGCCCTTGAATGCAACCCTGCTGTCCTCCTACCTGCTATCCACTTGGAGAGACAGAGCTGAACAAGAAACAAGCCATCTCACCAGGCTTTAATTCATGGAGTCACTTAAAACTTCATGGTGACAAAGATTTATAATTTTTGAGAGCCAATATAAGGTAGTTAGTTATATGCTGAGTTTCTGGAATGCATCCGTTTAATGGACACAAATGTTTGCACTTGGTACTGTGTTATTACTCATTGCTAATACATATATATGTTATGTAGAAAGTGTTTTTTTAATCTTAAGCACTCCTTCATTTAGTGGTAGCCTAGCTTATACTTCATTTTGTGGTAGCCTAGCTTATACTGCATGCAACACTATTTGAAAATAATCACACACACACACACACTGCAGTGATCGCATTAGCCAACTGAAGTTTTATAACATAAAAGAGTACATTTTCAACCAATTAGTTTAACTATGAAGTTATTTGAAGGTGAAAATACCAAAAATACTTTACAGAATATTTTGTTCCTTTTGACCACTCTTTGACCCCACCACCACACTCACTGACCCTGCCCCATGACACTCAGGATTAACTACCCCACACTTTTTTCTGCATTTCTAGACCTGCATGTAAATGAAGACAGCCTGTAATTGCCACAAATAAACAGCAGATCTTCCTATGCATGGATGTCTCTTAAGACTGAGCAAATTCCATAAGATGTGTAGATCCAGAAATCATGGAAAATCATATTTATCGCTGTCAGAAATCCTTTCAGAGGGCCACAGGGCACGCAAGGGCTAATGGGCCCAACTGTGGGGGTGAGGTCATTTACTCCCGATGTGCCAAGGCTCAGCATACTATGGATTCTGAGCAACCGAGCCAAGTATCCATTTTGCACTTGACTATGTTGTACAAGTAGTTGAGCAGTCCAAGGCTCCATCGGGATGGAAGTGTCGATACAGATTTGTGAACACAGGCTCACAACTCAAAATGCAAGGAGGCACAGCAATAAATCTTTGTCCAGCCAAATACACACTTTTATGTTTTCTATTAAGTATTTTTTTTATTTCAAGTGCCTGCCAACACAATAATATGACATTCACAAACAATAACGCAATTCCCCTGATTTTGGGGCTCTAGAGTTTCAATGTCGATTCCCTGTCCCACTCCGTCCTCTTGTTACAGATGGTGGTTATTCCCCCATTCACTGTTGGCAGCATCCAGGGAATGCTCTACTAGAAGTCCATGTCTCAATAGTCCTAGCGCAGCAGGGAGTTCCCCCAGCCGATAGGCCCAAAACAAGTTTTGCCTGCTCTGGTTGTAGTGAAGCATTCAGAGTCCTGTAATCCTACTCGTTCATGGGCACTTGCAGCGGTTCACGTCCCAGTCAGCTAAGTCAGCTGCATAAGGACTTAGTGGCTGGGCTCACCAGACGCAGGCTCTCTCTACCTGTTGGTGGTGCTCTTGCAGCAATCAGAGGCTTCCTGCACTCCTCCTGCGGGATAAGTTTCTCCATGCTCCTAATGGAGGGTGTGATTCCGACACTCTGATCCTCAATCCCGAACCTGGTTGACAAAGCTCCCATGGCATCCTCACTTGCTCAACAGGGTCATACCAATCCTCATTGCTCCTGGTGACCCATGGGTCACCAACGCTCGCAGTCTACGGGCTTGAGCTCGACCAACATTGCACAACACGGCATATTAGGTTTTTACACAGCTTTTACACAAGGCTTGGGCCCTACCGCACAGAAGTCTTTACTATGCGGTTCCTCATGGCATATGGGGACACCTCAATGTTGCAGTGCGAGGCTTCTATCCTTACCACACAGCAGTCTTTTCATGGGCTATCTTCGCGGCATACCTCTCCTTGCATAGGGGGCCCACAATTCAGTCCTGCATACCGGCAGCAACCCGACTGGTGCAGCAGCTGTTTCTTCATAGCTCGCACAGAAGTTCACTCAACAGGGCTCCCACTGGACCTTGCTCCCTCCAACACTCTCCTCTTCCTCACAAGGGACACTGATTTTGGCACATAGGCCTGCTAGTGTTCCAGGCTTTTGACCAGGTGGTCTTGGATTCCATGGGTGATGTCCCCTCACCCAGCACAGAGACTAGTAGGCCTTGGCCTCCAGTCCTGGTCACAGGCAGAAGTCTTGCAGAGCTTCCCACCCTCACACAGCCAGTCTGGCTGCTTGGTAGATACAAATTTATGGGTCCTCAAACTACCCCTCTTACAGTCCATTTCCAGACACCAAATGTGATTTAGGGTATGAGTCTTTGAGGTTTTATGTTGGGGTTCTGGTTCTTTTTTTTCATAACACATTTTATTGCATTTAAACATGCAATGGCCAGAAGGCTGTATATATTTATCAGGTCACATATTAACTGGCCAAACAAAATATTTAAACCGAGGCCAAGTTCATTGTATTTGTATGAGTCAATCCTCGGGTAGCCTTCAAGTCCATCAGGAGCGACTAAGTACAAGTTGCGTCGTCATGTTCCTTGTTTAAGGCCTAGAGTCTATGATATCTGAAATCGGAGGGTGATCTGGAAGTAATAGTCCACGGTACTCAGCTCGTCGGTTCCAAATGTTCGAGTGCTTCTAGGGGCATACCCTACTTTGAAACACCAGCAACTCCAACCCCATACAAAAGTTCATACCTTTTTTCCATGCCCGGTTAGCCTGGGGTTTATTTGATTTCCATAATCGTGCAATATCCCTTTTGGCTAGAGTGAGACCCACCCTGTGTAGATGGCGTTTGTATCTATTATCCCCAATCTCGTCTGTTATGTGAAGCAGGGTAAGCCTTGGAGATCTGGGGACTAACCACCCACAGTACATCGGATAAACATGCTATAACGACGCACCTGACCGCTCAAAAGTATAGACGATTCTATCAGGCAGGTGAATAGTTATGCTGCCCAATCTATATCCAGTATTGTAGGCTCTATGGAGGATTTTGAATTGAATTAATCTCAATCTCATGGAAATGTTGGCGCCGCGCAGGGACTCTAGGGCCTGGGTTCTGTTTCTTTTGAACTATCTACTACTCTGCTCTCTCTTCCTCTTGAAAAGCAGTCTGTCACTCCAGGAGTGTCTCCAAAGCAGATATTCCCACAACAGGCCATGTTCACTTCTACTGATCACTACACAGTATGTTGCCACCACCGCGCTTGTGCTGCTTAACTCCTGGCAAAGGCAGTAACGTTCACTACTATGAGGGTAGTGCTTTTGGCATCCCTTCCGGTCCAACAAGGCCACAATCCATGAGACAGGTATATGTCATGGCAGACACACAAGATCCGTGTTTGCTCATGACAACACAAATCTGCATTAGAGATCCAGATATCAGAACAGTTGGGCACCTGGGGCAGGGCTGCACATCCATTACCATGAAGAAGACTTTATCACCCTAACAACCTCCTTTATGGGTGCAGAGTTTTGAAATCTGAATTCTGATTTGTGTTCACGCAATTGATTTCCTCCCATCAACATTGTGTTTAGGATACAAGTGCGCATGCAAAAATGCCTTTCTAAGAATACAGTTACACTTTTGTTTTTTTATTTATCCCGCCTGAGTCAATCCCTTTTCATACACTCCTAGCAAATGTTTTTGCATAAGAATGGTTTTCAAGCAAGTTTGTGAATACCCACAAAGTTGTGAATTTGTAGGTGCCCCTAACTCTTTAGACCATCCCTGCTCCTAAACACCCAGTCTTCGCTCCGGGAGTAGGATTTATATCTTCAGAACTTTAAACCATTGTGGGGTAATATTACGCATGTGTAAATTCCTTTAATTGTATGACTATCATATCGGAATATACACTCATGAAGTAAGCTATTTGTGCTTGAATGTAGGACTTACACACCCAAAAGGCTTTAACAAGCCACCTCTCTTGCACCACTAGCATTCCCCAACAACAGGCAATAGTCCATATTTGTTTGGAGTGGGCAATTCAATCTATTTCATGACCTCATTTATCCCACTGGATGGTATCAGCGATCCTACCTAAAGCTAAAGCTACCACTGTGTTCTAGTGTTGGCTTGCTTGTTCCATTCACTCCTCAGAAGCTGTGCCACCCAATCAGAACTACATTGGTAGATTTTTGGTGGAGTCAGTTTCAGCTATTTCACCTGATTTGATGCCAAAGATAGTTCAACTTTGGGTCCTTTCTTCAAATCTATGTGCCTTGGTCTCAAGACAAAAGGCAAACTTACACTTATCTGAGAATTACCAGAGTTGTTTCTGTGTTATTGATTTAACGCGGATTTGTAATAAACTATATAAAAATCAAAGTTTGCATTGATCAATTTACAGAATAGCCAACGTGAGCAGAGTCTGCTTTTAGTAGGTCATTCAGTCGCTCAATATCCCAGCTAGTCAAATTTGGTCTCAAAGGGACTATGAAGTAAGTGATCCGATTTAGCATTCTCTCCACAGACAACAACTTGTTCATTCTTGAGTACTCACCAAAACCTCTCTTTTTCCCCCTTCTCTAGATCTACTACCTTGACCTGGAAGAAAGCCCTCCCTAATCTTTGACCCAAGTCCTCTCTGGTCCGGTTTAAGAAATAAACACATACCTCCTCCTCACTTACCAGAATTAACCCGTCTTTTCTGTACCAAAATGTAGTGACTCATATACATCTCAGTTGCCTGTCATTGTTTGTGGAGTTATTTGCCATAGAACTACTACTACTGCGGAATTTAAAGCCTGTTCTACAGACCCACTATTTTTCATTGTAAATTGCGGTGTTACGGTGCTTATGCTGCACATAAACAGTAAAATATAAAAATTTAAAAAATCAATCCAAGCCAGATGCAGCTCATGAACTTTGAAAGTGGGAGGGTGTCTTTTGAAGTAACTGAGTGGTTGTGTTCCTAAGCAGTTTCCCTACAAAATGTTGAACAGACATAAAATCATACATTTGTGAATAGTTACAAACTTTTTGCTGGCCATTTCCCAAACTAAGAATAGAAGTAAGAGCAGTTCAGTAGGACACAAGGAAAGTGCCTTTCCAAAACGGGAAAGGAAATGATGCAGCCCTGAATATCGGCGGTTGGTGAAAGAGTAGGAAATGTCTTCTGGTGAAAAAATATTAAGTATAAAGTATTTCTCTACATTTCTGCCGCTTTTACGTTTGTAGATATTCCACTAAGTGGGAATTCTACTTCCGGAGAGGCAATATGCCTGAATCTGTGACTTTCTTAGTCTTCCCTATGCCCTGCTTCTGGATTTTATAAATCATTGAGAATATGTAAACATAAAGTAATTGTAGCTGGTGTGGACTAGTGGATTTGCGTCCCTCTTGCAAAGCAAGAATGTATGTATGCTTGTGTGTTGTATGTGTATAGTGTGAACGTAGCCTAAAGGCACCGAGTGATGTAAAGGGTCAAAGTCAGTGTGTGATTGAAGGGGTAGCTGGTTTTTGAGAGCGGGAGTGGATGTTATTGAATTGTGATGTAGTGTTGTTTGAGGAGGTCATGTTTTCAAACAGCATTATTTATCAGTTTTATATGTCACAATAAGCTGCTTGGAATCTGACAGATATTACAATTATTCAAGGACATAGCGATCAAACAGTCGATCAACATGGTGGACAGGACTGGAGCATCTGAATACTGTGAGTTCATGCAATTTGAAGTATGTTACATCAAGTAGTACAGATCTACTTCTGAGAGTCTAAGTGTCACTGTGTATACTGCGCATACTCAGTCACTAACAGTTGAAGAAAAAAATTGTTTTGTCAAAGTCTGAAATCTGAAAGTGAAAAACTGACATTTGGGCACTGAAGTCATTCGTGCAGATTTTGACCAACTATATATCCTTTTGGCCTTTGGGGCTGATTTTTTAATAGTCCATGCAAACAAACGCAGAAACAAGGCTTGCTGCATTTCATTGCATAGGGAGAGAGCAGAAATGTGCTATATCGCTTAAGATATGGTGCACTTCTGCTCACCTAGTCTCTCCTAGTGCTGCCTAGCGCTAACGCAGGCACCCTTGTGCGATGCTGTACGGGTGCCTGCTTTACAGGCTGGACTGTTTTTGTGGTGCAAGGAACAAAGGCAATCCAAAGAGTCGATTTTCGCTTTCTATGCATGATGCAGAATGTATCTTGCATAGAAAGAGGAAATAAAGAGGTGAAATATAAATATTTCTCCTTGTTATGCCTCTCAGTGGTGGGCACACCATTTTTGAGCAATCCTAAATTTATTTCCTTTAGTAAATCTAGGATTGTGTCACATTTCATGGGTGTTTGCACAGAAATGGCCATACCCACCCATGCAATGCAAGCCACTGTGTTGCGTTACATTTCTTTCCAAAGTCAAGTATGGTGCCGCAAAAAGCCCCTTGCACGGCTTTTTTAAATCCCATTTAAGGACTTGCTTTGCCTTGCAATGACTTGTGTCACGCAAGGAAAATACACGTGCTTAGTAAATCTGCCCACTATCTAAAGGTGGTTTTATTTTTTACGCTCCAACAGTCAGGCATATTGTTGAAATACACCATAACTTCCACATAGTTGTGATAAGTCAACAACGGGAATTTTTTCAAATAACTTCTGAAAAATATTTGACTCTAGCATACAATGTCTCTACCTCTGGTGTATTACTAACCCGTTTCTACATCTCAGATGTGCCCAAAACCTAAATGTCGACAAGACCAGAGAGTTATGAAGTGAAATAAGTGCAACAGATTCAATCATGTACACATGAGGGAAAGTGGCAAAGGGAAAAGGAGTGCATCTTGTGTTTATATATTCCATTGCAGCGGAAAGGATTACAACATAAAAAGGAACATTTCTGAACCATTTTAATAAAAGCGGTTTAATTATAATATATGTGTGTCTCAACTAGGTGTAAGTGAGTAAGTTGCAGTTATATAATGAGGGATTTAGTAACTAGAGGATCTTCAAGTGCCACTGTCAAGGTCTCGTATATCAAAATGAAGTCTTAATGTAAAAATATCAAAGCTGCTAATCCCCAGAGTGTCTGGAATTAGATACTGGTGTACATATCAAGCATAGGCTTTCCCAAGACACATTTGCTGGACAGCTGGCCACTTGGACAATATATATGTATATGTGTATGTACATACTTACATTATAGAGCAGCATTCACGACAGTGTAGATAATGTTTCAACCAACAACCCATGTAACATGTATTTATATGTTTATAAATAAATTTGGTGCAGATGTACAAGGGTTTTAGTGTTCGCAGACCATTCGATTCAATAAATCAGTGGTTTTGCGAATGATAAAAACCCTTTTTTGATGTACTGAACCCATTTAGTGATTCTGAAAAGTTTTTCTGAATCTTTTAATTGGGTTCGAAATCAAAGCCAAATCGCAATAGGACAGGGCATATGTAGGGCATCCCTTCCAAATTTCAGTTAGTTTTCCTGTGTATCATTGATGTGCAACTGGAATTCTGCCTCCCTCACGACACGTTTACGGGGGTGGAAGAGTACCAAGCAGCACTTCTGGGGATCTGGCCACGTTGGGGGCAGAATGAAGTGTGCAACAGTGCTCCAGCAGTGGGCCTTCTTTCTCCTGGGGGATAGAGTCCTCATGCCCGGACAGGAGATGGGTTCTCAGTTTGAATGTGAGTCCGGGGAGGGGTCCGATTTAGTTGATCGTTGGCTTGGTTTGTTCCTGGTGGTGAGCTCTAGCCACCTGGAGCATTTTTAACATGCCGCCTGGGCTCTAAAGGGTGCACCTTGCAGTGAGATGGATTTACTTGCTCCCTAGTGCCAGTCTTCTCTCCTGGCTCCTGGTGCTCCTCTCCTGTTGGTGGGGGCATCTTGCGCAACCCTCCGCTGACAGCCAGTAGAGGCCTCCTGCTTGCCCTCCTAGGTCCCAGAGCATCAGGGCTGTCTTGCAGGGCTAAAGAGTGAAAGTGGAGTTTAGGTTTTCCACCAGCTGCTCTTCAGGGACATAAGGGGCAGTACAATTGTCTCTAGAGAGACCCATCTAATCCTGGAGTAATTGGAGACGAAATCCTTAGTCCACCTTTGCAGGGCTTCAGGTAACTTTCCAGATGTCAATTACATCATCACAGGATCATTTTTTTTGTCTTTCCCATGTGCATAGGTTTATAAGTGGGGGCAGAGGAATGCTCTAGATACTATGCACACCTACTTAATCCTAGGATGCCCCTTCGTCTATCCACTCTTGTCCTAACCCCTCCTGCACAGCATTCGTGCACAATCCAAAAATGGTACCTTCAAGCTTTCTCAGGGAAGATCTCCTCTGTGGACCTTAGCTCCACCATTAGCTGACATCACTGTCAGATCCTTTCCCACCAAACCTTCAAAGAGGACTCCCTGGTCTATTGGCTCCAGGTGTCTGTGCTTCCTCCTTTGTTCAGTAGGCGTAGGCTGACCCAGGTCAGGTGCAGTTTGACAATGAATTATCAGATGCATATTTTCCCCTTGCCCCGTTCCTCTTCCAGGAACTGGATCAATCACTGATAATTTCTCCCTTTGTGTGGTGAGGCCTTTGTTCCCTGGGGAGCAGAGAAATTAACTTAGCCTAGCAGGTCAGTCAGAGGCTTGAAATCTGATTATGAGGTGAGCCAGACAAATATGACAATTCATGACGTCCCATAAAAAGTGTTTGTATGTTACTGAAACCTGCAAAATCAAACTCTGTGTGCATATTTCACTACAGTTTGACATGTTGCTGGACCGGTCACTCAAAGGCAAATTCCCCCTATAATGCAGTGAAAACACTACAGGTTTTCCAGTTAACCCCACTGACCTATCTGTGAATGGTCACTAGTTTGATAAGGCCTACCTCAGTAAGCACCTATCCTTGCAGAGTCCCTTCTGTTCCAGCTTACCTGTGCCCAATGACCAGGATGTGCACAACAGTAGTCTAACATGCGCAGCCCACACGTGTTCATGTGTAGCCAGCCAAGTGCCCCTTACCCTAATTGTGCTGCAACTGCCTTTTCTTAAAAGGTGGACACAGGCAGTAAACATTCCCAGTCCAACTATTGTGAAATTACAGGGAGTGAGATTCGGATAGTGAGACTCAGTCATAGTAGCGGTCCAAAAAACTGGTGATCATAGTGAAAACTCCTGGTGGACTAATATGGTGAAACACATTTCCAACATCAGGTTTTTAGTATTGTTTTTAAATCTATATATTATTTTCTGGACTGTGCTTGAAAGGTAGTTTATTCTAGGCTGGTGAGCCCCTAAAAGAAATGTTTTTCTTCCAAAATACTTTCTACAGAAGATACAATTTGTAGGTAGATATAGGAAGCAGAGCCCATGTTGATTGACAGAAAGAGGTTTTTAATGGGTAAAGAAAGCCAGCATCGCGTAAACGTATTCAAATGAGTCCTAAAACCATAAATGAGTCATAAAACCATAAATGAATATTTTCACCCATTGGCAATAAAGAGACCTGTCTAAAGGTTAACACAATATGAGTGCTTGGAGTGTTGGGGTCATCAAGAGTGATAAGTAATAAAAGTGGGAAGTATTTTTGAGTATAAGCTACGAGAGTTTTTTAAATTTTCTTAATTTATCATTTAAATTGCACCTCGACAAATGTCTTCAAAGTTTGTCTCTAGGTGCCTGTAATCTGCCAGCATTTGTTTCGCTGAACAATCGCTTCTTCAGTACTTGAATGTCAACGAAAGACACAGACAGCACATCTTACATTGTGAAAGATCATGTTAAAAAACATATTCAACAATTTTAAATTTCATATTCTCTTAATAGGTATTCGTTTCTTTCAGTGACAACCTTAATAAATAAATTCTATACCACAAACAAAAAATAGTTACTTCTTCTAATTTTTCCTCATTATGGCTCTCTCTAGAGAACCATTGAACATTCATATAAATGCGATTGGTTTTATTATAATTAATATGGGTGTGGTAACAGAATGTCACTGTCAGAATATGGTTTGGGATAAATATTGTGTCTTTAATATCGTATACAAAAATATCGTCCCATTGAAGTCATTAGTAGACAATCCACACCCAGTGAGATACTTTTGGTAACGATAATTAGTACACAACATTTATGTCAAGACAAATATTCTGACATACAACCTCAGTGTATTCTCATCTGGATCAATCTGATTAAGAGCGAGCGGGCAATCTTTTGTAAAACTTCTGATGTTACCTCTCAAGTTTTTTTCATACGCAACTCCTGAGTGACCTTATTCTTGTTAATGGCAACTCGAATTCCCAGTTTCTT
Source organism: Lissotriton helveticus (assembly GCF_964261635.1). Classification (NCBI taxonomy): domain Eukaryota; kingdom Metazoa; phylum Chordata; class Amphibia; order Caudata; family Salamandridae; genus Lissotriton; species Lissotriton helveticus. The sequence continues at coordinate 1,923,303,327 of NC_136063.1, forward strand.
TGAGTATATTGAGAAGAGCATATATATCCCCTTGAGACCAGGCTGCATGATAATCACATTCTCTGCACTACATTTATAGTTTGGAGAATGTGACCATCATGTCCTCGCACCAAGGGCTCGGAAAGTCTCTGGTGCGTCCACCAGAGTGCTTCACATCTAATAGAGCGCGCAGGTCACCCGACTAGGAATTTACCATACTCACCTAGGCCCATAATCAAATACACATTTCTTAAATCAGGTAACCTACGCTCTGACTACCAGATATTTTACCTACTAGGTCCAATACCATTGACTTACCAATCCTTGTCACTGGTACCTGTAACCTATTGGATCAGGGTGTTAGCATAATAGGAAAAATACTTTTGCACTCATATAATAACCACAGACTCGGTAAAGTTTTAAATTCTTTATCTAAACTTCATCAATGGTTATGATCCAGAGATTGAACACAATAAGACTCTCAATAACGAAAATCAGAAATAATGTATAGCTATGCAAAAGATATATTATGCCAATCATTTAGCAATATATAAAGGGAAGGTAAGAACAGGGAACATGCTATCAAAATTTAAAACAGACTTGCACAATTTGTCTAAGGGTGGGAAAGAGAAGGAACATGCTAAATAACACCACTTTAAGCACTTATCAAAGGGTAGGTAAGAAGAGGGAACATAATATGCAATTATGAAAAATTATTTGAGCATATAACTATAGGGAAGATAAGAAAATGGAACACACTATTAAATCAAATGACGATTTGATCATTAAAAAGGGAAGGGTAAGAAAAGGGAACATATGCAATCAAAGCTTTAACAATTTAGGGAAGGTAAAGAAAAGGACACACAGTAATATAACGACGATACCCACACAGATTTATATTTACCTAGAATGGTGTGAAGACCAACCCTGGTCACGGGTCAGTTAAGGACAGAAACCCCGAAAGTTGCAGTTGCCAGTAGGCCAGCAGGTGCAGATCAGAATCAGGACAGGATAAACCAGATTTGGATCAGGACCGGACCACCAAAGGTTAAGACCAGCACCCGCAGTTCAGTTTCAACGCCTGCGCTACTCCCTCTCTGCAGCTAACAGTCAGAACCCCGATTGGGTTATCGATTTCACCGACAAAGTGCTTCGCCAGCACCTCAGCTTCCCGGACCCCGATTGGGTCAGCCAATCTTCTGACAGAGTCATCCGCAGCCCTCTGCTCTTAGTCACCTATTGAGTGCGTTAGGTCAGTGACAGGTCAGCTATTCGGACAGTCGGACAATTTCTCTAGCTAAACCTACGCTAGTTATACTATTTTCCAGGTCAGTGTACCACCCCCCAATGTTGCAAGTGTAAAGATCCCCAATTTCGATTGGACAAAGGAGGAGGAGAGGTCGTCACACCACACCAAATTTTGACACTTCAGTGTTGAATATTAATTTTATGTTCCCGCCCATTAATTTATTTTCTCATGACATCTTTATTCCACCCAACAATGGAGAACTTAACATTGAATACATTGTAATACAACGGGTACAGTTTAGCTTTCTCTAGCAAGGTGAGGGTTCAGTTTCCCAGGCACATCTTGGCTGTGACTGTCTTTGGCTTGGTTTCAATGACAAATGACTTCAACTTCTCTCAGGAGCTTGTCATGCGCAGAAGGACTTTCAAAATGGAGTAACAACGTTCCCCAGGCCCAAAGATTACGATATATGAAAAGTAGAAACAAACATTATTAGAATACAGAATAAATGAGTAAACTGTATACCATGTATTTCTACTCTATACCCATTATCTTAATTTTAACTATAGCATTAGGATTAGGCAGAACGAACAGCTTGGCGAAAGCAGCAGTGCAAGCTTCTCGCATGTGAGAACATCGAGCAGCCATATTAGCACTAGTGCGCAGAAGCGAAAGTTTTCCCTCCAAAGTAAAGAGTACGTCATGTCACATGAGTATGACAGACGCATGCGCAATAGAAACCCTCGCGTAGCAGCAGCCATATTAGATGCAAGCGTATTAGGATTAGTAAACACATAAGCAAGCTTCACTCGGACACCCCGTGTAGATGTAAAATATGCAAAATTAGTAAAACAAACATATTGGTTATTTTATTAACGTTATTCGAGGTTCATGAGTACAAGCAAGTCGCTTCATGTGCGAATCCTTGCTCCATCACCATCATAGGCCTGCTGCTTGGGAAGAGCTTTCCCAGCGGTCTGAGACTTTGTTTGTTTTGTGACTGACAATCAGCAAGTATGGTGTACTGAAGTCATCACCAGGGATTTTTGTAAGGAATGAATGACGATTAGGGTGTTTATCCCAATCTGCCCACTCCCTGTTGGGGAAAGAGGGTTGTGGGGGGCGTGGAGGAGAGCACACTAGAACAATGAGGGGGCAGCCCATCTTGTCAATAAGCTTTCTTCGATTCTGCGTCTAGAAAGTCTCTTTCTGTCCCCTTGGGGGCAGGTTGGAGGTTTACCCTCAGCCTTCTGATTCTGTGGGGCCAGATTGCCCATTAGATTCCTGGGAAAATATGTTTTTAAATAAAAAGGAATGAGTTGGAGCGTGTCTCATCTTGGCATTGGGCCACACCCCATAGGGGAAGATGAGAGGGGTTACCCCCAGTCATCCCACCTAGATGGCTAGAAAGTCGACTAGGGTAGGTGCTGGGAAAATCATTAAAAAACAATAGGTGGGAGGTGGTCCATTCTGGCATTGGACCATTTTCTCCACACTTTCACCTTGCTAGTCCTGCTGCCCCCCCCCAGAACCCTCCCACCCCCTTTGTGTTCACATTTGGGTGTTTACCCCAGTATGTCAGCCACTGAGGGAAGAAAGCCCACTAGACGCTATAAATAAATTAAGGTAATGGTGTGATAGAGGTTGTCCATCCTGGAATCGGACTTACCCCCCGCATCTCTGGGTTTCTGGCAGTCTTTATGCCCCTTCTGGCGAATATATTTAGGCAGAAAGGCCACTAGACACCAGGGATTGTGATCAGAAAATGTAATGGGATAGGAGAGCAGCCCTTCCTGGATGACCCCACCCCTACAACCCAGGCACCAGACAGTCTGTCTGCGCATCAGGAGGGTATATTGAGGGTTTACCTCCAACCTGTCCTCCCCAGGGAACAAAATGTATTTTGGACACCTGGAAAGAGGTTAAAAAGAGGTTTGGTGTGGGGGTCTGTACTACCTAGCGCCATGCTGCTCCCACTTTATGCCCCAAGACAGTCTTTCTGCTTCCTTGGAGCCCAAGGCCTGAATACTGCAGCCATTTCTTATGAATGAGGAAATTTTGATTTTTTTATGTATAGCTTTGACCTATGGGCCCGTAGGAGGCATAGTTTGAGCTCAGAGTTAATTCGGGTTAAGAAGAAGTGAAGGGATCCAGATAAGTCACACCAGTCTGGGCTCTTTGTGTATCTTATTTTCAGATATGTCTCATTTTGGTTGGTTTTACTGGGTACCGATTGTCCATTTTGGTAGTTTTCACTGGGTACCGACAGACGTGAAGCCCAATAATGAAGCCACCTCCCATTAAAGTGTGAGGATTTTTTTTTAACATAATTACAACATATGCTTGGCGTTGTGGGCAATAAATCAATCGGGATCAATGCAAGCCACACCACTATGGATTCCCCTGGGTCCCTACATTTCAGAATAGCCCTTGGATATTAGGGGTCTATATATGTTGGCTGACCCCGGACCCCAATATTGCAGGAATCCTGCATGGCCAGTGAGAGAAACTTGGGTGTTCTAGGCAGTTATAGGGTTTTCAAGGCATTCTGGTAAATAAATCATAGTAGCATCCATGCAAGCTACAACACTATGGACTCCCTGAGTATCTATATTTCAGACATATTGTGCCATGATAGGTTTTCCTGGGCTCCACAGCTGCCAACATCCCTAGAATGACAGAAAATCAAAGGAACAATCTTGATGTTTCCATGTTGCATATGAGGATTTCCTATCACGAACACAAGGTCTACCAAGACAATCTGTGTACTATTTGGATCAGAAGAAGTGTAGGCATGCTGGCCAGTAGGAATTTTGTTTGCTCCCTCAGATGCAGAAGCTTTTCCTGACAGAAATGTTGGGGAAATCTGTGATTGTAGCCAAAGTTTGAAATGTGCAGGGCCTACTGGGTAAGAAAATCAGTGAGATCCTTGCAAACCATACCACCTGGACTCCCACGTTTTCTAGTTTTCAGGAATGACTGACATTGGTAGGTGTCCCAAGGTGCTGACTGACCCCAGACCCCAATAACCCAACTCAAACGTGAGGAGCTTATCCATTCACGAGAGCTCAAGCTTTCACTCGTCAGGCGTGAGCATCTCGTCATACTCCAAAGAGCTCCATCTGTCGCATGTTAGGTGGGAACAGCTGGCGCAACACTGACTATCAAGCAATCCCTGGTCAGGCAGAGATATGGTCACCCTCCCTGCTCTACACTGGGATACACAGTGAGTATTTTTTCACTTCCGCCCGCCATCCGAGGTCATCCGGACGCCCTGAGCAAATCCGGGGATCCTACAGTGCACCCTCGCAGCTGCACAAGGTAGTGCTGTACCACGCAGACTTAGAAATCCCGGATGAGAGGCTGAAATCGGCAAAGTTTGGGGAGCTGATCGCAGCCGCGAGGCGAGCAAAGATGGCGGCGCCCAGGGTGGAGCAACACGGCTGGGATGATGGCCGGGAACAGAGCCTGGACAGATCAAAGCGGTGGGTGTCCCCCCTTCCTTTGCCAACCGCAAGCCCTGAAATAAGCCCAGAGACGCCCCTCCCCCCCAGCAATCACACTGGAGGGGCAGAGCGGGAGCTGGTGCGGGCTGCACTGCGATCCCGCGCGGCAAGCGCTTCGGAGACAGAGCACCATGAACAGCCAGCTGCAGGAGAGGCAGTGCCCCCCCCCCCCCCACGGATGTGCTCGTGGAGAGTGAGCACACCAGAGACGGGTGCAGAGGTGACGGCTCCTACCGCGCTCAGTATGGAGGCAACATTGAGCAGGTCACCATGCAGCCCCTGCCGGGAAAGGTGAGCCCTGGCTGCGCTGTAGAGAGCGCTGTAGAAAAATGCCATTCTACCCCGGTGATCACCAGGCCCGTCTGATGTTACAAAACAAGGGAAGAAAGATGCCGAAAAACAAGAGTGAGCCCGGGGTCGTCCCCCTTGTTTAACTTTCTTTTTCTGACTTTGTTGCCTCCCGTTCTGCGAACAGCTGCCTTGGCGCCTGAGGTCTTCCTTCCCTGATCCCTGGTCTCCAGATCGAACTCCTCAGCCCCAGCTCCTCATGGACGATGAGGCTGTGACTTTACTGCGGACTGCCTTTCTCCCCCCGGACTTCCTGGCAATGGCAGCCCTCTTCCTGGACTTTCGTACTTGGACCTTTGCACTCCCTGCCATTTTCCTTTCCTTTTATGACTCGCTTCTTCTGCTACCTCTCTCCTCCACCATTTTAGCGTTCTCTGACCTCTCCCCTCTCTGTCCTGGAGACCTTTCTATTGTCTCTCCTGTTGCCTCTGACACACTCCTTGCTGTCTTAATCGTTACTATCTGCTTCCCTCTCTCGTTTGTCTCACTTTCCTGCCCTTCTCTGTCCCTCCCCTGGTGCTGTGACTGCATCCCCCCTCCGACTGCATTCCCCCTCCAACCACATTTAATGGAACTCTTCTGTATATAGAGTTAACTCTAATCACTAGTATATGCAGTAGACCGTTGTGCTCTCTACCATTCCTATGTGACTCTTAGAGTATATCCAGTCATATCCCTTCCCTATGTATATAGAGATAACTCTAATCACTAGTATATGCAGTAGACCGTTGTGCTCTCTACCATTCCTATGTGACTCTTAGAGTATATCCAGTCATATCCCTTCCCTATGTATATAGAGATAACTCTAATCACTAGTATATGCAGTAGACCTTTGTGCTCTCTACCATTCCTATGTGACTCTTAGAGTGTATCCATTTGTATCTCCTCCTTGTGTGTCTTCACATCTTGTACATTTGCAATTTTTTTCTGTTTGTATCCTTTATGTAACGCATGTAATCCTAAGTCCTTATGTTTTTCAACTGGTTCTTATGTAAAGCGCTCTGACACCTTCGGGTAAAGTTCGCGCTATATAAAATCGCATAAATAAATAAAATAAATAAATAAACTACCCACCATCCCAGAATGATTGAAATTCAAAGGAAAAATCATGATGTTTCTGTTTTGCAATTTGGGGTCTTTGTTGTCTCAAGCGATAGGCCCATCAACATAAGTGAGGTATCTTTCTATTGAGAAAAGTGTGGAGATCTGGAACCTAGGGCTTTTATAAATCGCAGATGATGCCAGAGCTTTCCCCTTATATAAATGTGAGTAAATCCGTTGGTCTTAGGTGATTTTTTACATTTGCAGGGCATTCAAGTGAGAAAAAGTCATGGGATCCAGGCAAGCCATACTAACCTGAACTCAATGGTGTCTGCTTTTCAAAAATGTCATGGTTTTGTAGGTTCCACTAGGTTCTATAGCTACCATCACCCACAAATTGATGTAAGTTTGAATCAAAATCATAGAATATTTCCATCAAGCGTTTTTCAGCATTGTTAAGATGCCAGCAAACACAATACCCAATTACAGCAGATATTACCATCACTACAATGTATGAAATTCAAATCAAAATGTTGACTGGTTACATGATGCATTTTTGAACATTCCTTCATTTCCATACAATAGGCTCACTCGGGCATGTGGAGAACGTACATGACCCCACTGGCCAACATCGTCAGCATATATGACCGCTCTGGTCAACATCATCACATCTCATGGTCTCAACAGTATATCCTATGTAGCTGACCCTACCACCACCAGGACCAACTTCCACAGATGCATACCAAGCGTCGCCTACTGATGAAAAACAACTACCTGAAGCTGAAAACGTACAAGATGGAAGTACTGATCTTCGGTAACAACAGCAACCCATAGAATGACTCCTGCTGACCATCAGACCTGACCTAGGAACCTCAACCACACACTCTGACCACGCCAGAAACCTTGGATTCATCTGTAATAACAAACTCACCAGGAAATCACAAATCAACGCAGTCTCCTCTGACTTTTTCTTCACTCTGCAAATACTACCTAAGATATTCAAATGGCTTCCCCTGCTCATGTGAAGCACCGTGCCACAGTCCCTCAACACCAGTTGACTGGACTACAGCAACACTCTCTATGCATAGCATAGAGAGTGCTATGAATCGAGCATGTGCTCGATTCATAGCACACCTCCTACAGAGACTCCAAACCATACAGAAGGCTGCAGTCAGACTCATCCTCGACCTTCCCCGATGAACCCACATCACAACACACCTCACCCCAGGATCCAGCCAGGAGGACCAGAGTCTTCTAAGGTGCGACCCTGTAGGACCCATCAGTACTAACGTGGCCAGATTTATACAGGGCTTGACCCTCCAGTACCAGCTAGGACCTTGAGAGCCAGGGGAGGAACCACCAATGTCATCCTCCGGACACACACTACCAGCAGGACCCAGGAAGCCAGAATTCTTGGCAATCAGAATTCTTGATGAGGCACCTGTCTTCAGATCCTCAGTAAAATCCAAGAAGGTCCAGATAGTGTGACGTCAGAGCAGGTAGCTTCAGTGAGATCATTGAATAGGGGGCTGCAGGGGGACCAGAGCTCCCAGTGTTAAGCTTGTGCCGGTTATTTTATGTGGTGGGCACCTGCACTATTTTGATTTGCATCTGGACATCATATTTTAATCCAGTGGTACAGAAAGAGAGGGAGAAAAAGGGAAAAGGGGAAGGATGAGAGCGATAGGAAAACAATGGCAAATGAGAAATTAGGGAAGAGTTAGATAAAGAGGCAGGAAGTGTGGTAAGAGGTGTGAGCTGGAATAAAAACTAGGCAACCTTTTGTATTCAGCAACCCTGCCATTCTGCAGGGTAGTGGCAATTATACTTGAGAAAAAACTTTGGGCCCTGCAGTTCCCTGTTTACAGATTCAGCACTGACTGAATAAGTGCAGAGTTTGAAGAGCAGATCCGGCTATGACAGGGAGGTCTTTGACAGAACTCGAGAGACCAGGGAGATGCTCTGGATCAGAATTTAACGCTCCAAAAAGTCACAATGCATGTCTGGGAGATCAGAGGGCGTGTCAAGGTGCTACCAGGAAGTCATTTTGCTGGGCAGAGTACAAGTTAGGTTGCTGATGGCGAAAGGCCAATGTGGAGATTGGGAAATTGTTGGGAGGCCAAAACATAGCTGCTGGTTTGGTTGATAGGGCAAATGGCAGAAGCTCAGAGACAAATTGTAAGAACAGGAGGATATATTCCATATGGTATAGAGGGGAAGTTATATTAGAGAGCCAAACAGGACAGTGTAAGGGAAAAAAATGATTTGAAGATTACCATGGCCTTGGAAGTGCCGTGTACTCATGATCTGTGTGCCTCATCCCGCATCTTCCCGGCTATCTTGCAGCCTCGATTGCTGTGTCTCACTCTTTCGTCCTGCTGACTGTGTCTCACCCTCACATCCATCTGTCACTCTTCTTTTTGTTCAAGGGGTCTCTTTATCCCTTTCTGACTGTCTCACATTGCTCTCCTTGATGCTAGCTCTGTTCCGTACTGAGAAAAACCATGGGTCTCTGGCACTGCCAACACTTGAACGTCTCCCTTAATTATTCACCGTCAGCTTCTGCTAAGTTCACAACTATCACCTCATGCCAGGGGGCCCCAGTACAGACTCCACGAGTACCAGCACATTTTTTACCATCATACCTATACTATCTCTGACCCATCATCTGGTCATCTCCTTATCATATATTCTGCCTCTTTCATCTCACCCAGTGCGACAACTGCGGGTTTAGCCCCACCACATGCTATCAGCTAACCCAAGACCCATCTGCCCTACACTGCGGTGTCACAGAGCCTCATGCTCCCTACCTGTCCCAGGGTACCTCCCTTGCCTGAACATCTATCTACTCCTCAACTAAGGTAATCTATCTCGCTACATTTGTGATTTTCAATCAAGATAAAACAAGAGTTCTCCATTTTACCACTTTAGTTGGGGCTAGGTTTTAGCCACACAGTGTTTGTTCCATTTTCTATTAAACAGATTGCAAATGTTTATTTGATGGAGTGTGCTACATCTATTTAAATGAGAGGATATTTCTAACTTAGATTATCGCCGCCTTGCAAATAAGGCCCCTTTTCATGCTACATTTTAGCGTGACATGGGCGGGCAATGGGTGTTGCCATCGGCGTTCTGCCGCAACACCCAGTGATTTTCACGCTGACCTCTATTTACAAGGGTGGCATTCATATGGGGCAGAACCAACAATTAAGCCAAATAAAACCTGGTCTTAACATGGTGAAACGAGAGGAAATTATTAATTTCTCCTCATTTTTGTTGTTTCTATATGTGCAGCACACACAGAAACCGCAAATTGCCATGAATGAGTGTTTCTGTGCAGGAAGGGACACCTTCATCCACATAAACAAATCATTCCCCCAATGCAGGAACATTTGCGCAATGGTGCAAGGGTGCTGCGTTGGCGCTAGGCAGCATAATTTAGTGCCAGCGCTAGGGAAACTCAGGATTGCGCCGTATGATTGTAAATACGATGCATCCCCATGTTTTTGAACTGGCGGAGCACAGCGTTAGCTATTTTGGAGCTAACCTGCGCTCCTCCAATTCATTGTACATATGTCCCCTGTGTGTTTCCAAAATAATTCTCCTTGTACTCACTGTTGACTAGTACTAGATTGACTCCATGAATGTTTCTATACTGAATCCTGCCTTGTGACTCCACACAAAATCATGCTCGTATTTTGTGCGCATTAGTGGGCATGTCACTTTGGATAGGTTGCTGTGTCACTCAGAGTGCCAGTATGCGACTAGGCAGGGTGGTCTATTTTTGGTCTTTGAATGGGGTCTCTCTTTTCTTGGTACATCTGATCAGACACATTGTCAGGTGATGTGGAGCCTAACATTACCTGTGGCTTCACTTGATTGCCTTAGCAGTGTAGTGTTAAGTATGTCTTGCCCTGCATGACAGTACCCTGCCTTTCATGTGTCATATGTGCAGGGACAATCTGCAGTCATCTGAAATTAGATAGAGAATGATATATTTATCATTCTGTACTTGCAAGGACAACAGGTATGGTATAAAGATTGCAAAATGACTATCTTCTTGCATACCGAGAGAGTGTGGGAGTGGGGCTGGGATGTCACCGATCCCTTGCTGAGTATCTGCACTTATGTATTCCCATTTAAAGCCCTGGGTGGAACACAAAGTGAGCTGGAAACCCATGCATAGAGTGGGTTTCCGGTTCATTTTTGAATGATCTGTTGGCAAGAATTTGTTTTGCTTTTTTTTTGGAAGGGGGGTGGTAAAAGCATCTTGCAGCCATTGCTCGGCGCAAAGCCCAGGACCCTCCAAGGTCACGCGCCCTGCTCAGACTGTGGAGAAAAAAAATAGAAGTTGGCGGGTTTATAAATGATATCCGATAATTGTGTGTTTTTCCACAGCTTGTTCCCCGTGTCCGAGGTCTGAGTCAGAGACCTGCTCTAGGCCCTGACATTTAGTAACGAGAGGCGGCTGGCAGCGGCTTCACTGTACCTTCACGGTCCGCACTGCCAGCCGAAAAAGCGGGGATTATCCGGGCCTATTTATACGTTGTTGTGTCAATTGGCAAAGCCAGCCACCTTGGATCTGTTTCCAGAAGTTGACAGATCGCCCGTTTGAGTATTGGAGTTGTACATTTTTGTCCCACTGACAATGCCTGTGCTCTGGGATTTGCTCATGCAGGCATCTTGATGTTTCATATTCTTACACACTGACTGCATTCATAGCAGGTTAGTAAACCCTATAGTCCTTCTTTTCTTTGGCAGTGGCTTTTCTTGATCCAATTAGCTGTCCAGCAATCATTACCCTTACATCGATCCCTTCCGCGTGGCTGCTGGAGGGCAAAAGTTAATTAGAGGTCTTGGTTTGATCAGTAAATCCTGCCTGTCATTCCTTGAGTGTGCAGGTTCTGGCTTGTTCTTCTAGATATCTATTAGTGCATCAGGTGCAGTGACACTGGGGCCCAGGAGTGAGAGAGGCGTATCTGCACCCTAGTTATGGCTGTCATATACTGCCCATCTGGGCCACATGATGCACATTGTACGTGTTTGTACTAGAGGCCACAGAATCATTGCTGAGCCACCATGGGTCTGATGTAGTATACGCGGGTCGCGTAACAGATGTTAACTTTTGCGTCATCTACCACGTGGCCTGAATATATTTTTGCCAGTAAAAGGGGGCCACAACCCGTAGCTGCATAGGTAGGGAGAGTAGTAGGAACCAGCTTATGGGACCTCTTTCCATCTTTCCCCCACAGAAGGGGATGATGATGATGATGAGAATCCCGGGAGGGTGCGGGCACTTGTGTAAAACTTGCACCCTCTCTGTGAGGTGTCTTTTCTAGTTGATGGTGTACTATGCACATTTTAAATGGAGGCGCGAGGAAGGACTAGACTACGTCCTAAGAACTAGACCGAGAGGAGTGCTTATGAAAAATAACCTTCTATAAAGCATCTTCTCGGGGTCCTGTTCCATTTCATGTGTTTAGATGAGGGTGAACCTGATTGGTTCCGCCTCGTACTCCTCCATAATGATATAATTATTCAGTGGATATGTTCCCTGACGCTTGCAGAATTCTACACAAAGCAATCTGTGTGAGGTTGTATGCTTCATTCTCCATGAAGTTCACTGTGTCCTGCTATACTATGCTTGGATTGGATTGTGGGTTGCTTGCTAGGTGTTTCGTTTGACATGCACTGACCTATGCTGCATCCTTGTCTCCACTCTGTATCTGTAAGCCTTGTTACATGCTATATTCTACCTACCCTGTTCTGTTCCCTGCTAAATGCAATCATCATGTCCCCGCAAGATCATTGCTACATGTTGGTACGTGATACATTAAGTGTGGTGATTTGTGCCCTTCTACGTGTTCCATTCTAGATCTGTTAGCGCCTTGCTGCTATATGCTGCATGCCTTGCAGCATAAAAGGAGCTGCACCACGCCACACGTAGAGTATTTGCTTTTTGTATAGCGCGTTATAATGGGGTGTTAGCCTGTTTCTAAATCATCCTCCTTCTGGCAACTACAGAAACTGGTCCAACTACAAATGAGAAGCAAGCATTTGCAATGCAATAGGTCTCGCATTTGCGAGAGTTTGAGCTATTTTAATTGTAAATGACATTGCCTTTTATTTATGTTTCGGTATTTGAAACATAAATAAAAGCCATTGTCATTTACAATGCCAATAGGTCAAACTCGCGTAAATGAGAGACCTATTGCATTGCAAATGCTTGTTGTTATCAAAAAGCCCTTTCTACAGCGCATACTGGCTCTTTTAACGTTAATCACAAAAACAAACAAGTACAGGTAAAGCACGTGATGGATTTGTGTTAACAAAAGCACAATGCTCCAGCACTGGAAGTATAATCAACATAGTGGCAGAACTTAAATCCCATTGGCAGGAGTCAGGAGGCCTCACAAGGAACATATTAACCTGTAATAATGTGCTACAATCTGTTGGAGGAATATGGTTAAAGGCCAGTGTGCACACTGATGAGAGGCATGTGAGTCTAGGACAGTGTCTCCTGTGAATGAGCAGTTCGGACCCTGAGTAACAGTCTCTTAATCATGCAGTTTTGCCATCTGCACTAGTCCTGTTATCATCAGCGCTATTCTTATTGTTATCATCGGCACTATTCTCGTTGTCATCTGCACTATTCTCGTTGTCATCAGCACTAGTCTCATTGTTATCATCAGAGCTAGTTTCGTTGTTGTCATTAGTGTTGTCATCAGCACTAGTCTCATTGTCATCAGCACTATTCTCACTGTTCTCGTTAGCACTAGTCTCACTGTTATCATTTATTTTATTTATTTATTTATTTAAACTTCTAAAGCACGCAGTTACCCGCAGTGGGCTTCCCGGCGCTAAGGGACAGACTGAAGAAGAAGACTGGCAGGCTGAGTTTACAGGCTTCTGATTACTGACAGAAGAGCCACGTTTTAAGTCCCTTGTGGAAACAGAGAAGATTGGTTTATGTCTTTAGAGTCACAGGAAGAGTATTCCAGAACTTGGGGCCTAGATGGGCAAAAGAACGGCCTCCCATTATTGCCGCCTAAATCTGGGAACAGAAAAGTCACCATGTAGTGATGATCTTAAAGTTCGGCTCGGTTTATAAGCCTGGATAAGGTCCCGAAGGTATTTAGGGGCTGAGCCGTGTTTAATTTTAAAAACGTGACACAAAGCTTTGAATTTGATTCTATGGGGAATTTTAAGCCAGCGAAGGTCGCGAAGTGCTGTAGAGGCAGATGTTCTCCTAGGGATGTTGCAGAGCAGGCGGGCAGCAGCGTTCTGCACAACCTGGAGTTTTTTTATAGTTGTTAGGTCGGCTCCAAGATATAGGACGTTGCCATAGTCCAGGCGGGAAACAACCAACGCCTGGACTACCGTTTTTCGTGTGGAAAGGGGCAACATCCACAGGATCTTCTGTAGCCATCTCAAAGTGGCAAAATAGATGGAGGCCACCTTTACAGCCTGCTGTCTCATTGTGAGTTTCTCATCAATGAGAAACCCAAGGTTGCGAACTACGGTTACATCAGAGCTATAGTCATTGTTATCATCAGTGCTATTCTCATTGTTGTCATGAGCACTAGTCCCATTGTTATCATCAGAGCTATTTTCATTGTTATCATCACCACTAGTCCCGTTGTTCTCACCAGGGCTATTCTCATTGTTGTCATGGGCACTAGTCTCATGGTTATCAGTGCTATTGTCATTGATGTCATGAGCAATAGTACCATTGTTATCATCAGTTCTATTCTCTTTGTTGGCATCAGCACTAGTCGCATTGTTATCATCAGTGCTATTGTCATTGTTGGCATGGGCAGTAGTTGCATTGTTACAATCAGTGCTATTCTAATTGTTGGCATCTGCACTAGTCCCATTGGTATCATCAGCGCTATTCTCATTGTTGTCATGGGCACTAGCCCCATGGTTATCAGTGCTATTCTCATTGTTGGCATTGGCACTAGTCCCATTGGTGTCATCAGCGCTATTCTCATTGTTGTCAAGGGCACTAATTCCATGGTTATCAGTGCTATTCTCATTGCTGTCATGAGCAATAGTCCCATTGTTATCATCAGTGCTATTCTCATTGTTGGCATCACCACTAGTTCCATTGTTATCATCAGTGCTATTCTCATTGTTGGCATCGGCACTAATCCAATTTTTTTTTACATGTTGCACAGCAGTGCAAGCTGCAGTACAACGAGGCTTAAAGTAAAAAAGAAGCCAAAAAACCGTATGACTCAGCCAGTGTTCACTGCCTCATAGCGCTTTTTCCCCCTGTCAGCCAGAGCTGCTTTGTAATATGTCTTAAAACAGCGCAGGGTGATTGGGTGAGCAAGCAACACGAGGGAGGAGAGGAACAAAGAACAAACAGCTGAAAAGCAGGAGTGGTAAACAGAACAGACAGATGGAGGAGGGCGAATAGATTAGGAAACAGAACGGCCAACAGGAGGAGGACGGGAAGGGGAAATAGATCAGACAGCAAGAGAAGGGTGGGGGTTGGGGAATAGAAGAGACAGCAGGAGCTGGGTGTGGGGGTGGAGAAATCAAATGAATAGCAGGAGAAGGGCAGGGGTGGTGTAACAAAGACAGGAGGGGAGGGTGCGGAAGAGAGTCTGCATACACATGCACTCTATAAGACTCTATTACAAAAGTAATAAGTATTTAGGTATGCAGCACAATATCCTTGGTGCAACAACATTAACTGTTGCATGGTTAAACACTTATAAGGTCCAAAAGGCAAAGTCAAGTAACAAGTGTGTTTCTGAAGTTAAAAAAAGATGTGTGGTTGAAAACCTCAGCTGCACGCGTTTGCCTCAGAAAACAAACAAACAACATTCCAAATACACAAACCCAGGCAATCGGAAAAAAATGTTGGGCAGTTACCCTAAATGGCGAAAAGCTAAATAAAAAAGCAAGCATTTGCGATACAATAGCTCTCGCATTACCAATAACTCAAACTTTCAGTAATGCAAGACCTATTGCATTGCAAATGCTTGTTTTAAAACCATGCTGTCACTTTCAAAACCAGCTGCAGAGTCAAGGCTGTTCAGCCCTTTTAACTCTCTTGTCACGGAGTGAAAGGCTGATAAGTATTTTGGCGACCTAGCTGAACTGCTGCTCTACAAGGAAAACATCTGCTATGCTTACTGTTTGATTGAAAGCGCCTCTCATGCGAGGGTAAATGTAACCAGAAAATAATGCCCCCGCTGTCTGTAATTAACAAGCTTACATGTAATACATTGCTTTTCAAACAGCGAAAATGAGCAAAAGTACGCTAACAAATTTGTGCAAATTTGTGCAGCCATGTTAAGTTGAATAAATGCCCCATGAAATAATACAAGTGTCGTATGAACAAATAAATGTAGCCGTGCTTGCTGCCACAAGAAGAATTTCTAAATGCAAGTACAAAAGTATGCAAAGATTAGTTAAATGTAGTCTAATGCTAAGACGCTAACAAATGTGTGAAGGCAGAGAACTTAATTAAAGGTTCAAATAAATAGTAAAAGTATTGGAGAAACAAAGAAATGTAGTCAGGAGTTCTCCCACAAAAAGATGCATTTAAATGCATTGGCTAAAGTTCGGAAACATTAGTTACATGGAGTCAGTTGCCAACACGCGAATAAGTGCATGCAGACAGGAAAAGTTAATTAAAGGCCCAATGAAAAAATTCAAGTTGTCCAAGAAACTGAGAAACAAAGAAATGTAGATGGAGGCCACAGCTTAACTACAGCCCACAAGTTTCAGGGTGCTTGAATCCGGTGATCCACGGAATACAGAGCTAGCTGGCTTCTGGAACGGGTTCTGGTACAGTAGTTATATTGCCCTATCGTGATTGAGTACAATGTGTAACTATAAAAAATAAATACCTCTGCAAGCACGCGGGGGAGGAGGGCGGGGACAAACTAGTTGGAAAGAGATTGTAGAATGACTCCTTCCGGATTGATCGACAAACCGCCAAGACATGGGGCCCACGTCCGATTCATACTTCATCGACACTTATCCCGTGTCACAGAGGACCGGTTGGATTCTTTAGTCTCAAAACATTGCCCTTTGGAGGAATTATCCGTTCCTCTCCGACCCCTTATTGGCGTACAAGATACACAGCACATTTTGAAGTGAATACTATCCTGTCCCCGATACCCCATTGATGTGGATGCAGAGTATACGTCTCGCCGCTACCCAGGATCTTCAATACGCATCCATTATCAGGTATGCCTCACTCTTAGTTACCTTGAGTTATATACCATTGTATTTAACGTCATTCTACAATTTCAACCACCAACCCTTTTCTTTCCAGTTTGGGACACTTGGCCTGTGTTTTAACTCTTGACCATCTCCTCAGTATCCTTGACCCCGACCGGGTTGGAAATATCACCGTTACAGGGATTGCACATACCGTCTATTACGACTTGGCCCTGAAGAGTCGGAGATCACTGTTTCTCTGACGAAACACATGTCAGCTGGCTGTTCTTTGTGCCAACAAGTATTAAAAGAAGCAAGAAAATCCACAGCGATTATTGTGTTTAGGTGTAGAATACAAATATACTCTGTTTTGACTTTATGTGTGCACAGGACTGTTGCAATTGTTATATGTGGTTGGTGTTCCAACACAAAGTAAGGGGTTAGTAGGGTCGCCTCTTTCCTGTTAGCACCATAGTAATTAGTTCTATGTCCATTTGACTTCCGTATACCTTGCAGAGCGCCATTGGTTCCTTTACACTAAAACCCTTTCTCTTAGCATCATGGTTGGAAAAAGATGGCCACGTGTTATTGGCTGAGGGGTATTCATAATAGCAAACAAATGCCGGTCTCTGATGCACTTGAGTGAGTTCCTGTCTGGTCATTGCATTGTAATTCCAAACAAGCACTGGCCGCTTTCACAGCCGCGAAAAGGGAAGCTATCGCCCCGGAGTGGTGCATGTCCGCACGCTCGCATTGTGCTCTTTTTCTAAGCACATAGTCGTGCTTGTGGCGTGCCCCTGCATGCTCCCGCAAGGCGTATGCAGCCACAAGCACGAGTATTTCCTCTGAAAAAGAGCTGCACGGCGCATAAAGGTCTCCTATGCAGTGCATACGCACTGCGTAGGTGAGACCTAAAAACAGAGTACCTGCAGGAGCCTGCTGCCAGTGGGAGGACACTGGCCGCAGACAGGGAGCTGTACTTGGTCCATACTCAGGGGCAGGGACATAGTGAAGCCCCAGGAGGACGCCGGAGGTGATGAGGAGACATAGAGCAACAAGAAGGAAGGAAATGAGGGTGATAAAGCCAACAAGTAGTAACCAATTTTAACTAATGGACATGCCCTAAACCCGTTTTAAGGTTTTCTGTTTACAAGAGATTTCGTTAGCACAGAGCAAGTGTTGTGCATGTGAAATCTAAACAGGATAAAAGAACAAAAAGTAAAAAGCATTGGCAAAGTACAGTACTCACATTTCTTTTTAAGTGGATCTGTAAGACTGCCAATTGCTGGAAAAAAATGTCAATTCTGGTTACCTGTGAGCAAGGTCTCCGTAGAGACCGAAACGCGTAAGGTGCTGCTGGCTCGCTGTTGGAAAACTGAATAAACTCTATTATTGACAAAATTGAACGTGTGGCGTAAATTTGAAAGAACACGGGAGTGCACGAAGAAATAACTCTCTGACTAAGGGAAAACGGAATTGATATTGACACGGCGGGTCCTGCCGTGCTTCGCGTGCACCGCCCGAGGAGCACCCGGAGGAGCACCCGGAAGCCTCAAACTTGGACTAAACGGGATATATATATACAACATTTCTGTGGCAGCCAGCCCCACACTTCTCCCAACGGAAGCGGACACCACATTCAATGAGATATGGAATTTGCAGCAAGAGGGACTATTGAATACACAGTTCCAACAAACTGGAAGGGAAGATATCGAAACATCTACACCTTTCAGAAGGAAATCAACGTTCTTTCCTATTATGACCCACGATAATATTGACCTCTACCAAGACCTTATCATTAAAGACTTGAAACAACTATACACGGCTACAAACAAGAAACATGTTATTCTTAGTCGACAGAACCAATGTTACAACAGCCTGGTAAGAAAACTAAAGGCGGATAAAAACATCATTGTAAAACAGGCGGACAAAGGGGGTAATATCGTCCTGTGGCATCGGGACGACTACATCAAAGAAGCAGAATCACAGCTAAGTGATCTGGACTGCTACAGAAAAAGTAACCCCATTGCGATTAAAGCTGCCTGGTCCGACTTGAATGCTAAACTAGTAGCCTGGAAGAGCGCAGGATTAATTTCCAGTGATGAATTGAAATTCCTCAAAAAAGATTGTCCAGTTATACCCACATTATATTTGTTGCCGAAAGTTCATAAGAGTCTGTGTGCACCGCCTGGCAGACCTATACTCTCGGCAATCAACAGCGCAACTGAGAACATCTCCAAGTACATAGACTTCTTTTTAAAGGAATGGGTTTTAACATTACCATCATATGTTAAAGACACTACCGATTTTATTTGCAAGCTGAATAACCTGGTTTGGGAAGATGACTACATTTTAATGACTTTAGATGTCACTGCCCTATATACTTCCATTAAACATCGGGATGGAATGAAGGCAGTTGAACATTATTTGTCTAAACGGTCAGAGAATTGCTCCAACCACAATCGTATGCTTTTGGACATGCTGAAACTCTGCCTAGAACAGAATTTTTTTCTCTTCAATGGGCAGGCATACCAACAGATGAGAGGGGTCGCAATGGGGGCCTGCTTCTCCCCGAGTTTTGCATGCCTCCATATGGGGCTTTGGGAGGAGCGGGTCCTGATGGGCACTTTTGGTAACATTATGACATCTCATGTACCACTGTATCTCCGTTACATTGACGACCTCTTTGTGGTTTGGAAGGGCGAAAAATCAGATGCTGAGCGTTTTGTGGAACAACTGAATGTAAATTCATATAACTTGCATTTTACACATCATGCTGATGAAATAACTGTGAATTTTCTTGATGTTCAGGTATATGTGGAAAATCATAGAATACAAACCAGGTTACACAGGAAGGACACAGCTGGCAACACAGTGCTCCACGCCTCTAGTCAGCATCCCCATCATTTAATTAATAGCATCCCCTATGGGGAGATGCTAAGAATGAAAAGAATTTGCAGTACGGAATCTGACTTCCAAATAGCACAACAGGAATGCAGGAAACGCTTTCTTGAAAGGGGCTACAGTGACAGGGTTCTCGAGACGGCCATAAGAAAAACTAACTCCGTCACGAGAGAGCAAGCACTAACACCTAGGAGTAAAGTCCCCATGGTTAATTCAACTGACACCCATGTAAATTCTAGGGTTATAGTTCCATACTGCCAACAGCACTCCGCCATTAAAAAGATCTTTTCAAGAAATTGGAACCTGATAAGAGGGGACTCTGTAATTGGAAGTGATGTTTCACTTAGACCGGAGATCACTTTCCGAAAATCCCCCTCTATGGCAAATGCTCTTACTAGCAGCCTTTTAGAGCCTGTCACCTCGGGAACATGGGAAGCCATAAGCACGGGCTTTAAAAAATGTGCTTTCTGTAAAGCCTGCAAAATCGGAACCAACAAAACCCATTACATCAGCCCGTTCAGGGATAACCCTATACCCATCACGAAAAGACTCACATGTAAAATGGAGTTTGTCGTCTATGTGCTACAATGCCCATGTGGCTTGAGTTATGTGGGCAGCACTCGCCCGGCAGCACATAAGCGGATTCTCCAACACATTAGGGCCATAGGGAGCAAGGATCAGGCATACCCGGTGGCACGCCACTTTGAAGCTGTGCATAACAGTGACCCGAGTGATCTACAATATTATCTGGTAGACACAGTGATGCCGCTAAAACGGGGGGGCGACAGGGAGGGCAGATTGCGTTTGCTTGAGACAAGATATATTCTTGAAATGAATACTAAGAGCCCGAATGGACTCAATGATCGAGAAGATCTTTATACCTGTCTCAAGGCTCCGTAAATGCTCTTTAGAATATCTCTGATAGTCCCTATGTCTGCGTGATCTAATAAATCCGATGCACCCCTGACCTGAACCCCCAGCTTTCACATCTGGTGGGGGTTCCCTTCGCCATTCCCAGTTGTAGTAGGCTTCATAATATATTAAATATATATTACTGCATAGACTGGTACTAGGGTACACATGATTAACATACACTACTATGTGAATCTTTCCCCTGGGTAACCTGCATGTATCCCAACCTTTTATTGTGAAATATCCCCTTTTTTTATATTTCTTTGACTTTATCCTTATTGTTTATGCAAACACGAGCACTTTATTCAGGTTTTTTTACTTTTTGGAGTTCACAGCTGCACACAAGGGTCATACACATTATTTAAAAGGGTGGTGCTTTGATAAGTTTTCGATTGATATTAGTTCAGTTGTAACGTCAATGATTTTTCGATTGGAATTAGCAACCTTAATCCAATATTAATTGTATTATTCTCAATGATATCACATCTCAAACATGAATATGCATGTTTTTATAGATCCTATAGGTAATGGGTAATCTGTTTAATGTGTAGATATGTAAATAGTGATGAATGTAGATATATGAATTACAGAATACAGTGACATATATATATTTTGGGATATGTCTTTCAAAGTAGTATTATTACAGAGATAGATTGTATATAATTGGTGTAAAATAGTTTCTTGTACATAGTAATGTGTGTATATATATATATATATATTTTTTTTGACAAACCCATTATTTTTAGCTCTTCAATTAACTGGGGTTTGAGATGAAATGCTTTTTTTCCTTCTCTTTTGTAAGTATACATTATGCCGTTACATAGAAATGACTGAACTATGACGATGTTGGGCACTTGCCCTTTATCTTTTGTGTAAAACGAAATTCAGAAAACTCAAATATGCACCTACCACTTTAAGCGCGAAGCCGCTCCCATGTATGGATGTATTTAAGACCCTTGTTTGTTTCAATCCACGTCATGTGATCAAGCCTCGTTGGAGGTGAAACGCGTTATGGCGGATGGCTGGTGGAATATTTAAATAAATCACCGAAAATATCAGCACTAAATCTGGGCTCACTCTCGTTATTCTGTTCGACTGTGGAAAAGAATGGCGTTTCGTTCATATATATATATATATATATGTGTGTATATATGTGTGTGTGTATATATATATATACACACATACATATATATATATATATATATATATATATATATATATACACATATATATATATCAAAGCTCCAAGAGTACCCAACGTACAAGGAGCACCCGGACAGCAGCCACAAGCATCAAGCCTTTAATGGTATGCGCACATCCAGCACACCGATTCCATGAGCAGCACGACCACTGTTAATGCCTTTAAGGCATTAACGGCGGTCGAGCTGCTCATGGATGTGCGCATACCATTAAAGGCTTGATGTTAGTGGCTATTGTCGGAAGTTCACCGTCGTCGCAGCCACATGCCCTGGGGGCCTCCTATCGTGGTGGTGAGCCGCGTTTCACAACACACACAGGCAGAGAACAAAATTGCGTCAACCGACACAAAACAGGAGCACACTCGAGTCTGTGAGTATTTTCTTTATTCGTGCAGATCCCCCCTCAGCACTGACAGGCGGGTTTCGCCGCTCTGGCTTTGTTAAAAAAAAAGATGAAATGCTTGGGGGTACGAGCCGAAACATATTGATCAATATCTAGCCTGCGGTTAAAACGCTTCATGTCGGAACAGAGTGGAGTGTTTCATATAGCTGCCCTGAAGCGTCCGGGTGCAGAGGTGCTGGATGGGTTGGTAGCCTCGCACACTGCACCGTAGGAAAGAGGGGGCAACCTCGAAACAGGCTGCAGAGGAGGACTTATGAACAAGTCCTGGAGCTCTCAACGGGGGGCTCAGTTTGTTAGGGTCCTGGGAGCAGGGAGGCACAGTCGGTTGTAGTGGTCCCATGCAGGGGACCTCGGGTGCAGAGGGCAAAGGAAGAAAAGGAAAATGCACCCCACTTCAACCCATATATAGCAATAAATGCACAAGTAACTTGAGCAATCCCAAACCTTCCTATGAAGTGTCATTAAACAATGTACACCTGTGAAAATTATGCAAAATGATGACTATTACATCATGATTTTAAAGGAATTTGGCCAAAAACTACACATTTACCTGTATTGCCCTATTTCTCTCATTCGCCATTTCTACATTCTTTCTTTCTGTTTATGCTACATTATTTCCTTCTTTCAATCATCTCTTTTATGTGTTTATGTGTATTTCATTATTTCCTTTCATCGTTCTTTCGGTCTATTCTTCCC
This sequence comes from Lissotriton helveticus, assembly GCF_964261635.1. NCBI lineage: Eukaryota > Metazoa > Chordata > Amphibia > Caudata > Salamandridae > Lissotriton > Lissotriton helveticus. The sequence continues at coordinate 1,923,325,749 of NC_136063.1, forward strand.
TCATTCCATCAATCCTTTTTTCTAGCTTTCTTTCCATCTTTATATCTTTTAATGGTATGTTGGCCCTGGTATTCTTTCACACCCTCTTCGCATCATTTCTTGTTGTAGTCCTTCAATGCTTTAATTCTTTTTTTCTCGTCTTTCCTTCAATTGCCAATCCTTTCGTCTCACATTTCTTCTTTATTCTGTCATTATATTTTTTGTCTTTACATTTTTCCTTTTTGTCTTTTTAATATTTTCGATCTTTCCTTTTCTCATTTCCACCCTTCATACTTTATTTTTGTCCTTTTCTTCTTTTACACATTTTTACTTATTTCCTGTGTCCGTTTGTACCCTCTTTCCTTCATGCTTTCTTTTTCTTTCCTTCATTATTTGTATTTTACTTGCTTTCCTTTGAGCTTTCTCACTCTATTGGCCTCTAACTTTTTTCTTTGTCATTTAAATAGTTTGTCTTACTTTCTGTCTCAGTCTTCCATTTCATTTTTCTATAAGTCGAGTACCAAGACATAATTAAGTTAACTGTGCGCTCTCTAAGAATTATTGGTATTAATAAAATGAGAACATACCTAAATAGCCTAAGTTGGTGTTTTGCTCGTTTTTGTGTTCCTTAGCCTCAGCAAACCTTATTTGCAGTTAAAGGATAAAGTGAAAGGCATTGGTTACCCTACTATAGCTCAACTGGTTTGAAGCAGAGTAACATTAAATAACAGCGTATAAATTAAATATCCAGAAAGCAAGGCAAACAGATGGCGCCTTGGTTCCACAGACACACAAACTAGATTGCATTACATTGTGAAACAGTTCTTCTGCCAAGTGGGGAGCTGTCAGTGCACTTTAAAGTGCAGCAAACGGCGTTGGAAACCACCATGCAGTGCTTTGCTAATTCACCACAACACTTGGCTGTCATTACCCACGTGGCGTAACTCAAACGTTTGGGCCCACCCTGCAAAATGTGAGCCTCCATATCTAACAGCTGTGCTATCACAGTTTATTCTTGCTAAATGTATTAGATTTAACTTCTGACTTGCGACGACTTGCAAGCCAAAGTTAAATGTTAGGAAGAGCCATAAAACAATTACATCTGCTGTGGTAGCACCCCTGCTTAAGCTGGTGTAGCGGGTGGCAGAGGGCTTTGGTTGACTGAGCCTGTGCCTCAAAGGCACTCAAGGTTCTCGGTTAGACCTGAAGAAGGGAGGCAAAACAGGACAGCTGGGCCACTCCTGGTGCTGACTCTGCAATGCTGACTTCCCTCTTTGGCTGGTTGGTCGTTTTGGTGTTGGATTCCGGATTGGACTACAAACAAGCTTTCATTGTTGCAAGGGGTCCTGTACTGCAGGCATTGTCGCAGGGTGTCCCCAGTTGGTCCTAGAGTCTTCACACTTGGTGGGGAGATGTATTTGACCTGCTGAAGCACTGTGACCTCCTCTGGGTGGCTGCTGTGTCAGTGGTGCCGGTGAACAGCAGAACGGTGCACTGGACATTGAGTGAGGTGCCTGCAGGCTGCAAGGAAGTGACTCCTCCACTACAAGTGATAAGATGACAGCTTGGTAAAGTGCTGCAGACTCTCCAAGGCTTTTGGAGAATGCACAGCTGCAGGACTAGTTGGGTTGTTGTGATTGTCAGGACAGGAGCAGGTAGGTAGGCAGGGTTTGGTGCCAAAGTCCACCAGCAATTTGCAGTTCTTGCTTCTTCGGTTCTTCTTTGCCCTCTTCCTTCTTCAGTCAGACGAATATAAGTTATTGGTGTCAGGGGCCACCAAAATACTGAATCTAGGGGCATGAAGGAGAGTGAAGGTAGTAGCCAATGGGCTGCTTACCTTTTGGGCTTCTACGCCCCCAATATAAATACTTCCTGTGGGGAGTGTGCATAACACTGTCCCAGAGTTCCTAATTCTACCAACATCAAGATGGTGGAATCCTTATTTTGTGGGGAGCATCAGGCAACCCACCTTAGGGGTCACTTACAGATGTGCTTAAGCTCTTGCCAGTTGGGGACCAATTGAGCAGTTACCTTGTTTTAGCGGAAGAGCTCTGTCACTGTACACCTGGATATAAGGAACCCAGTGCACTTCAGATAAAATTGCATCAACTACCAGGCTGAAGTGGGGGTGATCATGTCAAAAAGGGGCCCTTTCCTACAGTGTAGATGAGACCGAGACCAGGGAATCGGCATAAACACTCTTGGAAAAGAAATGAAATACTCTTTGTCTTAAATATAAAAAACATTTCTGAAATAGTGATAGAAATGTGAGGGCGTGCCTGCAGACCTGTTTATAATGCTTCCTTAGAAGACCCACTATAAAATGGGGTTAGTGCTTACATTTACAAAGCCCCATGTCAGTTTACAAGTAAATTAATGCATCTATTTATATGTGACCACACACAGAGGTACTTTCTTCCAATGACCACAGCAAAGAAGTTAGTTTGACACTATCCAACGAACTTACCACCTCGATCACACTGAACTGATTTGTAACAAAAACAAATGTTCACAGAATGATTCTTATACTTTCACAAAGTTTCCATTCACTTCATCCTTTAATGTATGCTCATAAAACAATGAATATCAGTCGCGTAGTTAGGCCTTTTGCCACCCGTTGTGGTCCCAGCTTTGGTCGCGCCGCGGCAGCCGTAAGAGGCAGGGGGCGGGTTTGCTGGCAAACAAATCTTGTGTTTGCCGTTGCTTGACCACAGGTCAGGTGGGGGGAGGCTGCCCCTCCAAAACTCGTGCTGCCCATGGGCGGGTCACCCTTGCTTCGGCAGTAATACGTTTACAAAAATGAGACTATGTCATTCTGTCCTTTTCACACATTCAAATGGCATCAGTCTTCTATAAAAGCCAAAGCTTCTGGCTTTGATACTGATGTTTATTTCTCTCATAACATCCTTTGCAGGATAAATTACCGTATATGTGCACCCAACTTGCATCATGAGTCTAGTAGCCTTCCAGTGTTCCACAGTTGGCCCTTTTCTAATCCAAGATACAAACACTTTTACTGAATATCATGGATGATCTAGAAATCTTCCATTACAGAATTTCAAAAACAAAAATTGCCTCAAGGAACTTTTTAAAGTCGTCCATCAAACTAAGCAGCCTTCCATCCTTGATGATCCATTGACCAAAGCTCTGGTACCTCATAACAAACTGTCAAGCAGATTTACCAGTAATATTTCCATATTCTGTAATGATATCCAAAATCCCTCACAATGTTTACCTGTAGTCAAGCCAAGCGATCATCAAATACCAACCACCAATCCCAAGTTTCTGGCTTACACCCTTCTACACCACCACTCTCACTTTCCTCACAGTATCAGTGATTGCACTTCATCTAGAAACCTCACCCCCTTGAAACTGCGGAAAGAACTCACAGACACCTCTACCCCTTCCACCACACATTTCATAAACATCGGGTTAATTCCCTCTCCAACAAGCCATCATCACTCTCCTCCTCACATTCAACTCCAAAGCCCTCGGCAAATACAGATCCATTGCAAATGTGTCTGCAGTGCGGCAAACCCGATATACATGATCACCCAACTGCAAACACACACCACGCCCGCACAATCTCTTAAATATGGCTCCAGCTACAGAATGATGCATAAAACATGGACATGCCTTCAAAGCTTTTGGCCTTTTCTTAGTGCTCCTTCAAAGGGCTTTTGTTAATCCCGTAGATAAGAAACTGCTATATTGCCTTTCTGTAGTACACAGATTATTTTATTATTCTCTCTTGGGGTTGAGCCTCTTTTTCTGCTTTTGGACCGATCCAAAAGCCCAAACTTGGGCCCTCTTTATGTGATCCGTATTGTATGCAGTCAACCTGATGTCATTTTGAACATCTAGCACTCCCACCGAAAATACTTCAGGCAGACATATTGTCGGCTAGGTTACTTACACGTATGACATTCTGTTGAGCCTATGCATTACCAATAAGGGCCTCTAGGACCAAACTGCTTGACCTCTGTTGAAGCATGATTGGAGTCCATAAGGTCTTTGACTCAAAATGAAAGAATGATCTTTCACCTGCCTCAGTCCACCTCTGAGCCATGGTATCAAGCCTCACTAACACTTGCACGCTCGAACCCCCAATGGTATATAATTATACTGTATGGCATGGGCCAGGGAGGGCATCACTCTAATTCTTGATGCACACAGTGTTGAACCCAGGCTGATTGTCTCATTACAAAAGCCTAGAGCAGAATCTTCACAGCTTCTAGAATATCTCCTTCCTGAGCAGTGCGAGAGTTGTGTACTGTGGCGGTGCTAGTGCTTCTGTGCAGCACTGTGGTTCTTATTTTAATTTATTTGCGGTTTTATAGAACACTCAGGCCGTTTCTACCATTAGGCAACACTAGGCGGTCGCCTAGGGCGGCAAAATGGCTAGGGCGGCAAAAGGGGGAAAAATGTACTTAAAAAGTGTTTACTTTCTTTGCCCTGAAGCTGCACCTGTGCGTGCGCCAGTGCTTAGCGCAGGTTCCTCTGCTCACAGGGCCCTTGAGCTTGTGTCCCCGACTTTTGTACTACATTATGCGTATAGAAACCGGTTCCAATAGTAGGATCACCGTGTAACCCGACGGACTTGAGGTACGGCTTGTTTTGTTGCTGCCTCCGAGTGCCTATCATACCAGTGTCCTGCCCAGCAGGGACACTCCTCTCCACAAATCTTCAGAGGAAGCCCGAGCGCTGAAATCATAGTCCACACTCCGGGCTGAGAGAGGCTGCCATGGCCACAAGCGCACCAGAGGCCCCCGGCGTCCAGCAGCCCTCGGCCTCCCTTTGCACTGGGTACCCAGCAGCTGCTCTAGGTGACGACGCTTCCTGCATCATTTGCTTGGAGTACTTCACAGATCCGGTGACCATAGAGTGCGTGCACACCTCTGCCTCACCCATTACATGAAGTAGAAGATTTAACCATCTCCTGCCAGAGATGCAGACCTCAGCAAGGCCGCAGATGAGTTTTTGTGAAGGCCACTGTAAAATAAATAAGACAAGTGTGTGTCCGGTGTGCTGGAACCCCAAATCATAAATGTTACACTGGGGGATCTGAAGCGGAAGGCGGCAAAGAATACAAGGTACAGTAAAGTATGTCATCACTTAGTCAACACGTGATGAAGTAATCAATGCAAGCAAGATAATAGTACAAGTAAACGGTTTTGGGTTGGTGGATTCCTAGGTAATGAGGGGCCCTCTGCCACCAGGCCCCCGTAGAGCCCTCTGCATAAGCCATCCATGTGCCACAACCCACTAACTGTGCGCTGAAGCTGCCCCTGTGCACGCGCTCGTGCCTAGGGCCCTCTGTCACCAGGCCCCTGGAGAGCCCTCGTCGTGCCATGCGCCGTACTACCTCCCAGATGGAGACTTCTGTAAAGCACAAATTATTAAACACCAATCCCCAGGAGAAAGATTGTAATGAAAAATGTAGCGCTCTCATCAAAGTGATGGATAATTCTGCTTTCTGTGACCCCGACCCTGCTGTGTTGGTGGTGGGGAGTGGGCAGGGAAAGGGACTGCGCTGCACAGAATTTTAAGGGCAGTGAAAAGGCTTGTTTCCTTTTACACACAAAGAAAATCAGCACCTCTGTTTGAAGTACTTAAAAAATTGCATATTCAGTAATACATGTGAGCCCACACGTGCATCACGTGCAGTGAAGCATAGCAATGATGATGTCATTTTAAAGCGCCTACAACCTGCCGCTTAGAAGTGCACTGGCTCATAGGTTTTTATTTGAATTACCACAGCTACGTGTTACATAAGTTAGCTGCCCAGAACGGCTTATAGTCTGAATAGGCCCTAAATGATCCATTGCTAGTACATTCTAGTTACTCAAGCGCCGTAGCAGCAGGTGTTGAACCCACTGGACAATCCTTAGCTGGTGGGTTGTTAGAAGGCTAGAACCATCAATGTTCTCTTATTTTGTGGTTTTTAACGCTAAGCAAACGATTTGTATTTTGGCAAGTGTTACTTTGTGCTTGAGTCCACACTAATGGAACAATATGCATTATGTAAATGACTTCTAGCCTAAATAAATGGGATGCGGGGAATCTTTTTATATTTGCCCTCTCAACTAAACAAGCATTTTCAAAGCCAATAGGTTTCACCTGCGCCAGAGCTATTGGCTTTGCCAGTGTCTCTTAGCCATGTTGTGCAGCAGCGTGGAATGAAGAGGAGGGGCATAGAGTGGTGTGGCGTGGAGTTGAGTAGAGTGGAATGACGTGGAGTAGAGTGGTGTAGAATGGCGTGGCATAGAGTAAAGTGAGTGGAATGTGGTAGACTAGAGTGACGTGGAGTGGAGCAGAATATAGTGAGTGGAGTGGCGTGGCGTAGAGTACAGTGGAGTGTCAAAGAGTAGGGTGGTGTAATGTGGTGCAAAGTAAACTAGAGTGGCACTGACGCAAAGTGCAGTGGTGTGGCACAGAATGTAATGGCCTTAGAAAACACCATTGAAGTTAGAAGAGCGAAATTTAAAAATGAAATAAAATATAATGAACAGTGCTTATTTAATTATTTAATGTTTGATGTGTTTTATTGTTGAATGCAAGTTCTTTTATATCTAATGCATTAATTATTCTGCCCTGGCACAGGGGGAGAGAGTGATGGTAGTAAAAAGGGAGGGGGTGGCATTTTTCAATTCTCGCCTAGGGCGGCAAAACACCTAGAAACGGCGTTTTGTCAATGTTAGAGCACTCACAAACTCACAAACATGCCCTGATACATACATCTCCTTGTACTCAAAGTCCCGTTCGCGCTCTCATGTCCTCATGATATGCTGGGATGAGTACAACATGCTCTCTGTTCTCCCCTCCTTATGGGCCTCTCAAAGGATTCCATCTTCCAACCAAAGGTCATATCATTTTGATATCAACATCGATTATAATTGAGCCCTTTGAAGTAGCTTCAGCTCTCTGTTGTAGAATGCATTGTCGTCCTGCTGCTTTCAAATGATTTTTTAAATTGATGACTTTGATCTTATAGGACATACTGTACTTATTAATGTGCATCTGACCTTTGTTTTAACTAAATATAGCGGGCGTAGTTGAAGCTGTATTCATGCAGACAAAATTAGCTTGTTCATAAACCAAGGGTGTGGCATGGAACCAATATGGCATCCGTGACATGCACTAGCAAACTTAATCCTCCTTATATGATCGTCAGTCATTGGAGGGCACGTGGCTGTTAGCAACGCGCCCATAACCTAAAGGCGGGAACAAGTTAGCAGCCTTAAAATTATCTGAATCTGGGAGGAACTAAGGAGTGGGAAGCAATGCTTTTTTTGGTTCCTATCTCACGCTGAATATTGTGGGGCAAATTTACAAACCCCTTACGCCAGATTTGCACCATCGTTGTGTCACTTTTGTGATGCAGCGGCGGCGCAAAGCCAGCTCCATGCTGCTGGCTATTTACAACGTGACGCATCTAGGGAGATGCGTCACGTTGTAAAGCCCTGCGCCACATGTGGGCGTTCCTGCAAGGGGGGGGCTTTCCGGCGCAGGAACGCCTCCGAAAAGTGGATGAGTGAAATCTACAAGATTTCACTCAGTCACTTTTATGGCCATGCTGCGTTAAAACCCTGCGCCTGCTTGAAGCAGGCGTAACGATTGCCGCAGCATGTTAGGGATAGGGGCAACCCGAGCCTTGCTGGAGCTGCGTCGCGCTAAAGACACAACACTAGCAATGCGCCGTTTTTCAGCCGAGGATGCGACACACGCATCTGCCCATCCGTGCGCCACGGTGCACCGCATTGTAAATGCGGTGCATCAGTGGTGGTGCATGGGTGGGTAGATGCATCGCAACTCTTCTGGCTCATCCCTGCTGATTAGAAAAAATGCGCCAGAAGTAGTAAATCTGCCCCTGTGTTCTTTCCATTTATCTTTGGAAACTCGTCTAACTGTCTATTTTGGACAACGTTCATTGAGTAGAGAGTTATTATCAGAATAGGGAGGTAACCTAAATGGAGTCTGCAGAGACCTCGGTCGGTCAAGAAATGGGTCAGTCAAGGACCCTCAGTTGAAAGCTATTTAGGCCAACTCAAAAACTATATTTTAAAAATATTTTTGCAATTTAAAAGCATAATGTATCTCTCTTTTGCTTGGAGCATATTGTATGTTTCGATTGTATTCAAAAGCTTCAAAGAGACATATATTTAAACATGGTTTCGCAATTAGTGAAAACGTAGTCGGCCTGCATGTGAGCTCGAGAGATTGACCTCCTTGACAGCCACAAAAATGCATAGTTCTGCCTCTCTCACCTGAACCTTTTCACATATCAAGGTGCAAGTGTTATCACCAAACTAAAATGTACACTTAGAAGCAAACTTAAAGTACGGTCACAGATGATTGACAGTGAATATACTACAGGTAACCACACATTCATGTGCCATGGGCTCATTGAAATGTTGAAATATGCATCTGCCTTCTTTTATGCCTTTCAGGCTTTACATCAGTTAATTGCTCGATTGTTCCTCTCTAAAGACCCTCTTGTATCACTGCTCTTTTGTTCACTTGTGAGTTCCCCGGCCATTGCATGGGGTTCAGTCTCGTCAGATTGGCTGGAGTGACCACTTGTGCCTTTGAAGTCCAGTTTCCAAAACAGTGGGCAGGATACGGAGGCAGCATTACTGGGCAGGCTTCCTAAACTCCAGCCTGCTTCCGGACACCTCACTCCAGAGATGTGCACCTGCTGCTCCTTAATACCCTTTCTATGGCCGCAAGACATGCGGTCTTAGTCGGCGCTTCTCAGCTAAAGAAACAATGTATTGGGTTTGCCCGATTAGTTTAGGCCTATTAGGAGCAAGTGTCCATGCTTTCGTGTGTTTGGTAACTCTGTTTACTAATTCGCTCAATTCAGGCGCGCAACACCCATTGGGCTCACGGGGCTTCAGCCCCCCCCTCCCCCCAAGTCGTGTGTGTCAGCCCAGGCTGACACAGGTTTGAGGCTGGCGACCATCTATAATTGCAGCCGCACCGAGTACTTAGCAGGTCTTTAAAATATCATTTACTTCAATTAGGCTTCTATTTTGTTTTCACACCTTCTTTCAGTCACTCTGTCTATCGTTGGAAAAATGAGTCCCCCCCCCGAAATATTTTTCAACCCCCCCCCCCCCGAAATTTGGCTCTAGTTGCCCGCCTGGCTCAATTAGTCTCTTTTAAGTTAGCAATTAACGCACTCTAACGTGAGATGGGGTTCTTCAGACAGGTACAGATCTCTCTTTTCACAAAACAAAATCTAAAGAAAGTAGCCTGGTTAGTAAAATAATAAAGATAAGTTGAGATAACAATACTACTAAGGTCATATACACACACACACACACACACACACACACACACACACACATACACTCTCTCTCTCTTTCTCTTCCGCTCGCTCTCTATTTCATTTTCTCCCCCTCTCTTTCTCTCTCACTCTCTCCTCATCCTCCCCTTCAAGGGACAACCCCCACACTTGGAAAAGTTTTCACAGTTTATGCACTGAATGTCTCCACTAGAATGTTTCTCTTACTTTATTCTAAGGTTACATTTCGGGTTTTCCTCCAATTTTCATCCAGCATTGTACTGTAATACCATGTTATGAATTGTGATTCTTGTCAGGAGTATGAGAGCAGAGTGACACACAACAGGTTTTTAGCTAGCATTAAAATAATAAGCACAAAGCATTGAGTTTATGACCTTGGTCGGAGACGTGCAGAAGGGGATGGCTATTAAGGGTCTTGATACTCAGGTGTCAATGGCTCATTCAATGCTCTTTTCTGCCTAATAATCAGTGGTGGCAGCTTTGTATGGACATCAATTTAGAGTTGTTTATTAGTGCGAGCCTGGTCCAGTGAACTACAGCTCTTTATAACAGATTTGAATTTTCAGGCATATGCATTTCCACAAAACCAAGGCAGGGATTAGAACCTGGCTTCCATCTTCCAAAGTCAGCAGATCAACTGCTAGACCACACTCACAGCACATGACGGACCAAGAATGTAGCACACACACTGCATGCTCTTTACAAGACAAAAGGTTCAGTGGGGAAATGAAAGAGCATGGTTATGAAGGACAGACTAGATTTTTAGTAAGAGGGCCAGAAGACCCTATCCCAGGGGTCCAGTTTATAAGGCTTATGTCGTGCACTAAAGATCCAAGTAGTAACTACTACCAATTTCCGTGTCGCCTAACAAGGGTATGATAGTTGCCCTCCACTGTGTGCGGTGCACACTCTGGGTGTTCCCTTATGCATTGCAGAACCCTATACTCAGCTTGAGGATCAACAACAAAATGTTGTGTACACAGGTGAGCTCAAGGATTTTCGAGCAAAAAAGAGCCACATGGGGAAATACTTCAGCAGAGCAGAATAACACAAGAACTACAATATACTGGGCAATGGCTCACACATATCCCAACTTCTCAGTTAGCCTTCCAAAACCTTTATATTGTTTTGTTATCTGGCACACCTTCTGATCCCCCTTCTACATAAAACAAATCTGACTTCATTTAAGTCTTCGTGAAACCATAGCCTAAGTCATTCTTTTTTTTTTCCAATAAAGATAATATCTTTCCAAGAAGGTATAGTACCAGAATGTCGTATTCAAAATATTGCCTGCCTGACAAAAATATTGTGTTCTAAATATTGATTAAAAACTACCACCCTATTGGAGTCAATAGGAAAAAGCCTACACTCAATAACATGGTATTTTTGTAAACAATATTTAAGGCACAAATATTGCCAGACTTAATTGCTGTAGACAATACTCTTGACGTCCAACATCCATGATATCTGGATCCATGATGTGGATCAAGGCAGTCTCTTTTGCATCCATCTTGTTCAGTAACCAAGACTATAAATTAGAAAAAGAATCTAAATGGCATGCCAAATTACTTGAAACAGGGACTTTGTCTACGCCTTCTTTTCTCAGTTACTGCAAAATATTTTGAATATGGTCGGACACACACTCACATCACTGATTCACTTGAGGAGTCGCGCAGGCATTTCTCATCTTTATGACCAGAAAATATATATCTAATCCTTAGCATTCCTTATTTCAGACTAGTAAGGAAAGGTGCCTTCTCACCCTCTTATTATTCTCTTAAATATTTTTTGGACCTCTTGCCCTTGTGCAAGGAACAATTCTTGTCCCAAGGCCCGGACTGGTCGTTGTGCTTTTGTGGCATTTTCCTGGCGGGCTGCCGGCTAACGCCCTGGTTTCAGAGTAGAATGCCCCCATGGCCCCAACCACACACCATATACACCGTACAGTCACTGCCTCCTTTGATGTGGGGCTGGTGTGAACATTTTTACCAGAGCTGATTTTGGTTTCTAGTCTGCCTCTGTTCCCCTCTTCATAAGCAACCGGGTCTGTTATCCGAAGAACATGGAAAGTTGTTTTAGCCTTACCCAAAATCCTTACTCTTTGCAGCAAAGTACATTCATTTTTTATATTTAAATAAGCTCAGCAGCTTTCCTTAGTCATACCTGTTCACAGTAATAACTTTGCCATTAATGAGCATAATAGCTAATAAGAAGTCTCTATTGCAGATGGTATTTGGTAAGAATGCCTTTCCTCTTTGCCGGCATTTGGTCATAAAGGATCAACTTGTATACCAATGTCTGTATTTATTCTGGGGATCCAGACTTTACTTGGTCTCTAAATTTGCCATTTTCCCTCAGTATTGTTTTCCTCCTGTGTCTATCCTAGGGATTGTTAGTATTTCTTATTGTACATATCTGGTCTTAGAATTCATGTGACGCTTGTGTGAGTGATGTAGGAAAGTGGGATACTATTAGGTGGAGGTACGTAGCTTCAGCTAGTAATAATACCACAATCACTAATAAGGTACAGTCAAGTCTCAATAAATTAAGCCTTTATCAACCCTTGGTAGCTTGTCAGACAAGCAGTCAGGCTTAACGTGTGAGACAAGTGTGTAGAGCATTTAATATCACCAAAACAGTAAATAAGTAAAAGACTCAACACAATACAGATACAACACTGAGTTGTTAAACTAGAGAATATTTTTATCTTTAAAATCCAAGGTAGGGAGCTGGAGATGTGAATTTTTAAAGTTTAAATAAAGAATTGTCCATTCTAGTGCCCAAAAGTTAAAAGCGGTACGCGCAGCTATCTGCTCATGCCTTCGGTCAAAGTTTTAGGCTGACCGCAATAGAGCGCAGGTTGGATAGGTTGAGCTCTAGGTCCCAATCAAGATTTTACCTTCTCACTTAGTCACAGTTTTGGAGCATTTCTCTCGAAGACAGCCTCGTCAGGAGGTCCTTGGGCCCTGCCGGACCCAAAGTTTGATTCAACGACAATGGCCTGCTGCAGCGCGATGCCTCTGTGGGTCTCTGGAGGTCTTTGTCCTTGACGTTAATGACAGAGAGCTCTGGAGCTTTCAGCGAGACAAACCAGTGAAGTCATGCTGCTTTCTCAAGTCGATTGCACCAGCTTGACTCTCAACATTGAGCCGGTCTTCTTCTGGAGCATTTTACCAAACCTTTTTCCAAAAGTTCCCAAACTTTCTGAACTTTTTCTGAGTGGTTTCCTTTGTACTGAAAATTGTCCAGCCGCATCAGCCAAGGGCTCAGAAGTTGTAACTAGTCAGCTGGAGTAGTCCTTTCTTTGGATGTTGCTTATGGCTTCTTCCAGCACTTTTCTACCTGATGCTGTTCAGAGAGCCCACTCCTTTTTCTTGAATCAGGTACAGTCCTTTTGTGGAGCCTTGAGAGTGCAGCAGGCGCAGTCCTTCTGAGTGCAAGCCTTCTGTAATGCAGTCCAAGGGTCCGACAGGGCAGTCCTTCTTCTCCAGAAGTTTCAGTCTGGGATCTATGGGGCTCCTGCAGATCACAAATATGTATTCTCCATTCTGGGCTAGCAAGAGCGTGGCCTCCCCAACCAATAGGGTTCAAGTTGCCACCTTGTGCTATGATCACGTCCTGTGAAGTGTGGCATATTTTTGACCCAGAATGCACTGTTCTCCAAAAATCAAATTGGAGAAATTCTCTCCTTGAAGTGTGTGTCTGGCTAACTCAACCCACAGATCTGGCTACCAATACACTACACTCCCCTTCCAGCCCTTCTCCTAATCTAATTAGGAGGGATCCATCAGGCTGGGGATTAAGGACTTGGGGGCTGACCTGGGTCCTGTGACATCTGCTCTCTTGCCTTTAAAATCCAGCTTATCTTCCCAGCCCCCTTCCTCTACCTAGCTTCTCCAGGAAGCAAATCTCCTCCCGTCAAATGGCTGCATTGTTCCAGGCCCAGGCCTCTTCACACTTACTCAGGGAGCAGCTTGGCTCAGGCTCTCAATGGCTGGCCAATCAGAGGAGGCTGCTACAGGAGTATTTTAGGTAACTTCAGGATAGAAAGTCCTTAAACTGCTTTCCTTTAGTAGTTATCATAAATCTGAATTTGGCAAGTTGTTGGATTTATTGTAACCATTATTTTAATACTTTGAATTATATTGCTAGCTAGCTCCAATCAAGAGTTAGACTTTAATCAAATTTAATAAAGGCATCCCAGGTTAGCCTATGAGGCTAGCAGCGCTACAATGGGGAAAATGACTTTGGCTGTTTTTCCTTATCAGGTCATATAAGCATATTTTATAATGCTTTTTATAACAATGCACCCTACCCTTGGGGCACCTATGGCAGACCTTAAGGGTGACTTATATGTAATAAAAGGAAGAATTGAACTTAGGAAGTACTTTTAATTCCAAAGTCGAATTTGGGTATAGTTTTATTTACAGCCAGCCAGAAAGGCAGGTCCGGCTTTAAAATGGCATTAGACACCACAGCAGTGCACACCTAAGTGCAGTAAGTCCACTTGGGTCTCTAACCCTACATGGCCTACCATATACTAGGGACTTACAGGTAGGTTGCAGTGGCCAATTAGAATTATACAAATTACCATATACCTTTAAAGGACAGAGCACTTTCCCTGGTAAGCAGAGCCCAGAGCACTTTCAGAGTCAGTAACAACCAGTATCGGTCAAAAAATTGGGGGATCAGGGCAAAAAGGATGACTTTCCTTACAAGTGGGTTATGTCCTTCTGCCTGTTTCCCACAAATGTTTTAATCCTTGTGCAGATGGTGCGACATTGCTTTCCAGGCTGTTTTCTTAAACATGACCTCCTGAAAGCGAACTATACCATCAGGATACTAAAATCCAAAAATGAAAATAAGGTGTTTTATTTTTTATTGTTGAAACGCATCGGTTTTCCTTTAAGGAAAACAGGTTACAGCTCAACAACAATGAAAATGTTATCTAAAGGCAATCATAGACATGGTGGTCTGCTGACTTCAGCAGGCCACCATCTCTGTGATGGCTGCGATTCCTAATGGGTCGCAAACTATGACCTACCTCATTAATATTCATGAGGTAGGTCGATTTACCACGAGGAATTGCAAGAATGAAACATAAAGTTTCATACATAAGGAATAAGGATTTCCAAATAGCAATTCTGATAAAATAGCTATTTGGAAATGGCAATTCCTCTTCTTTGTACATATGACCTACAGGGAATTTTTTGGAGGACAGAGGCCGCATTTCATGAAACTGATGAGTTAGGTGTAGGGAAGAAATCAGACACCAATCCACAAGAGACAGATCTGTATGGAATTCAGGGGCATATATACAAGAACTTAACTTCGCTGTAGAGTCAATATTTTGACATTATATCGGCTTTTTTTAGCGCCGTATGTACAAGTTGCCACTAACTGCAGTTAGCGGCACTTTTCCCGCGTAAACCTGAATTTTTAAGATTGCCACTTCTGTTAGCGGGACTTAACCAAAATGAGATGCAAAGCGGGTGTTCCCGTGCAAAAACTACCACTAACCCCACTTTGCGATATTTACAATGAAATTCCCATACAGCGATAACCCCCCCAAAACTGCAGCTAAATCCAGTTGGAGGCCGTTTTTAAGACCAGAAAATAGCTGGTCTCAAAATTGGTGCAAACACTTGAGGCCTCATTTCAGAGGATTTGGTGCTGTACAGCGCTGCAAGGAATGTTTCTGCACAGCCCTGCGACAAAACAAAAGGGCAGGAATGTGCACTATCAATAAGATAGGACGCATTCCTGGGCTTCATTCATGAAAAGTGTTGCATCGCTGCGACAAAACAGCGTTGCAACACTTTTCACTGCACCCTCCTTGCGACACCATAGATGTACCGTATTCAAGGTGGGGCGCTCTGTGTCACAATCAATGACAGATTTGTCTGTAAAACTGAAGTATCTGGCAGCGCTAAAGTCACGTATTGCTACAGTTATGTTGGAAGCATGACGCAACTCCAGCAATGCATGCGGCCAGCCTATCCCTATGACACTGCATCACCCTTATTCCTTCCATGAGACAGGCATAAGGTTTTGACGCAGTTGTGTCCTAGAATTGTCACAGTGAAATCTGAGAAACTTCACTGTGCCAATCCTACAAGGCTTTGTTGTGTGGGAACTCCCACTCTACATACTTCATACCAGAAGCAGGTATATTGTGGAACATGGCTTCACAAGGTCACGCATATGCCTAGATGCGCCACTTTGTAATACGAGAGGCTGGGTCCCTGGTGCTGGGCGCAGTACAGGGGCAGACAGATGCACACAGGTTTGCCTTTGGCTTGCCTTCGGCGCACCAGTGGCACGCCCGCTGCGCATGGCCGCACATCGTCTGCCATTAGGTAGTGCTGCAGGGGGACTGAACAGCTGGGAGGCGGTAAACGCAGGAAAGGACATTGGAGGGGGAAGGGACACAGGGTATCACAGCGCCAACAAGGGAGAGGATAGGGGAAAAGGTACTGTGGAAAAGCACAGGAAAAACAAAGCCAAACAAAGCAAAGATAAAAAAAAGACAAAGGTAGAAAAGCAACGGAGAGAGTAGAAGGATGAACAGGAACAGCCGAAAGACAGACAGGAGGGCAGTCAAGCTGCAGAGCAATAACACTCTACCACTGGACCACCAGGCATGAGGCGCAGGCAGGAGACTCCAGGAAGAGGAGGGACTCAAATGCCTGACCTCCAGGTCAGAGGAACCAGCAGCAGCAGATGGGGACAGCAGCAACCAGATGGCGCAGTGATGTGGGAAGAGGAAGTCCACTAAGAGTTAGTCCCCGCACACCCAAAAGCAAACTAACAGGGGGCAAGGAAAGGAAGCACCACCCGTTGCCTCTTCCGATCTAACAGTGGCGACCAGATTCCGTGTTCCCCAGTGAGTAACGGCGGATCAAGCTGCATACCCAAGGGCCTGGACCAGAAGTGGCCCTGTGCCCCTGGCACCCACTGCCACCAATGGCCGATCTCAGCGATTTGAGCCAGTTAGTGGAGTCCCCGACCAGTCTTGTGCAGTGCCCTCTGTGATGTAGGTCAGCCGCAGCACAGGGATTGCTCAGGGCATGGTGTGCGTCACCCACAGGTGCTAGGCCTGGGCCCAACTCGCCCCTGCATCCTCAGCTAGGCATCCCACCTTCTTCTCACCTGGACATTGACACCGGCGCTCAATGCACTGCACTCTCTTCAAATCTCTGACTCAGACAGCAGGAGCCTCAGCCAGGTGGGATTTCACAAACCTGGATACAGCAGTCGCCGCCAAGTGCACTGGGGAACCTCCCAATGTAGGTGATGCAAAAGGGCCCCCTTAGGCGTGAAGTTGCAGCGCTTCTGCAACACAAGTTTGGCGCAGCTCAGGTGCCTCACCCTCCACAGCGCCCGGCTTGTGCAACATCCTCCGGCCTGTGGTTTAGAGAGGCGTAGCCCGCCATTGGTAAACTTCTCTGTGCACCCCGGTGTCGTGGTGGCGCCTGGTATGAGATGTTGACCTCTTTATGTACATGCGCAGGAGCACCTCTACCATTCACAGCTCCCAGGTGTGCCAGGCCGTGTTATCACACAGGTCAGCAACGTTTCTCCATGCGACCTGCCAGACTTCACCACCAGGTAAAGGCGATCGCCGACGCCTCAATGTCTATTTCCATGGCACATCAAATCCACAACACCTCTGCCTTCCACTCTGGGTCACAGACGCAGGCCCAACGAGACTTCCAGGCCCCGGGGACTGTCCCCGCTTTCAAGGTTTTGGCTGCCATGGTGTTGCAAAGAGGGCGCTATGAAAAGTGATGCATCACTTGTTTTCCCCAGCGATGCGCCTCGTTTCATAACTGTATCTTTGAATCTGCATTTACTCTTCCTCTGGGACTCTGGCTGGTCATCCTGGCTGTTGAGGGTTTGAGGGGTTGTTGACCTGTGCTGCACTTGTCCTTGGCTGCTCAATTCTGCATTCCATTGTTTTAATTCCTATTTTTCATTGGAGGTGGAGGTTGTATGACATTACAACGCATGCTAATGCATCGCATGCCATTACATTGCGGTTTTTACAATGCAAGTTGTTACAACGACTTGCGTTGGAGGGCACTGGACTTAGGAGTAGTATAATTTACTATTCCAACTCCAGTCTACATACAGTAGGGAAGGTTTTGGATAGTAAATTATACTATTCCTTGTCCTAGAGCGCCACCCAGTGCAAGTCGTTGTAACGACTTGCGTTCTAAAAACCGCGATGTAATGGCATCGCGATGTAACGACCGCGTTGTAAACGACGTTTCCCGAGGTGGACTTATAGGCTATTATTGCCTCTTAGAAGCAAAAAAAAAAGGCACGTTGGGCTGACTAACGTGAGTTTTTTTGCCGCTAATGGGCCTTTCATCACTTTTCTCTCACTAACATAAAAAATGTTAGCGCCTTGACGCTAGTGTTAGTGGCAGTTTCACGCGACTAGCTGTTACTATCGCCATATAGCGACGTATTGTAAATACATCACTAACAGGGCGATAGTTTTGGTGCTAGGCCGCGTTAAGAAAACTGCGCTAACTAACGCTAACGCGAGTTAGTGGCAGTTCTTCTACATATACCCCTCAGTCTTTTTTAGTTTTGTTACATTGAAAAGATAACATTTCCTTGATGGTTTGAGAGAGCGACCTCCAGACATGAGAAGGGGTACACTAAGGTAATACGATGGCCCCACCCGCCTTACTTTATAACTTATAGTGCATTCTTCCTGCAGCAATACTGAAATTGAAAGTCAGTTTTTAGTTGGGCGTGCCCTTAGGCTTGTGGTATCTGGCACGCTCTCTAAAGTGGCCTGTAGCTAAGCGCTGTACATATACCCTTGCAATGAGACAAGATGGTGATTTCTAATAATATTTGCAGTGGAAAAAAAGGGGATCTTCACAGCCACCACACCTGTGCCTTACATTGTGCACATTGACCAGATCAGCCAATCAGAATGCAGGACTCTGATATTGCATGAGAAGCCATATTACTGTTTGAAGTAAAAGTAGAGTGGTGCATGACTGCTAGTGCAATCATTTGTTCTAGGAGAAATCTCTGAAATACACCTGATGCCCGCTCCACTGTACATGACAATATACCAGTCGTGCAGTAAAAGTCACCATTAGTGGCCCGGTGTGTGCGAAGGATTTGCAGGGCGTGGCTTGGAGTGGCATAGCATGGGTATGGCAGTGCTTTTCAAAAGGTGCAAGGTGCCTTTGTGGGTTGAAAGGGACTAAATCAACACAAGCAAGCAAGAGATGCCAGGTAAACCTGATGACACTATACACAGGCACATTTTCAGTATATTTTTCAAAAGAAGCGCCCTGGGAAAACATGTGGGTACTCTCCGCTCTTCCACCCGGCTCGTGCGTGTGATGTGAATGGGACCAGGGACTCCAGAGGTCCCTCTGCACTGCCTCGTGTGAGTCACGCATCGCAGGATGGATGCGCCACCGGGGCGTGGGCGCCTGGACCGGCTCTGGACTAATTCTGCCGTTGAAGTAGTGGAAAGGGCATGTCCGCGCCGGGCCCGGGGTAGCCTGCTGGTCCCATTCTTCCTCTGCTGGATCTCCAAACATGGCCTGGCTCTCCAAGAGGGATTACAGGAGTGATCCCGGGGGAGGGAGGGGTGCGGACGGCCGCCTCTATCTCTCTATTTATAACTCACGTAAATGTGTGTGACCCGAGGCTGCCTGTTATTGTCAGCGGACAGAGGGTGGACCGGCTGCGCGTGCCTTCGCTCCTCACCAGCCATGGCCTACCAGAGACATACAGGTAACTTATTACCAAATAAAATACTTTTTTATTAACATTATGCAGCTTGCCTTTAAAAAAAAGTTTTCTGTTTTGAGTACAGCGCAACAACTTATACGAATTGTTCATATACAATTCACTAGATGTGGAAGCTTATGGTACTCACATTCAAGACATACTTCTAGCAACCTTGATAGATATCTGTCACTTTATGAGGCATTTGTTAATAAGTGCTTACACTGTGCAGTGTTTTATGGACATTGATTCATTCTTGTCTCTGAATAAGACAATCATGTGATACTGGAAGAAACTCCTAACATGAAAGCTGAGTTTGTGAGTCCAACAAGCCTTTAAATGGAAATATAAGAAAGACATATTCTTTTGTGTATTTTAGGAGACTTTTTTTTCATCGATTAAAAGTATGTGATAGATTCAACTTGAAGCTTTTGATTTTTCTTAAATCAATTTTAGTTGTTAGCAATCTGGGCCAGATTAACTGCTGCAAAAAAATCTTTGCACCAATTGGTGGGTGCAAGTCTATATGAAACGTTTGGCTAGAACAAATGTTGGTGCAAAATGGCACTGCACATATGCAAAGTGTATGTAATCTGGTGCTATCCTAACCGATGGGAGGTAGTATTTTACATGTTACATGATGCAGAGTGGGGACAGCCACTTGGATCGATTTGAAAATAAACCATATTTCATAGAGGCCCGTTTTGTATCTAGCTCGTCCTTCAGAGATCGTCTTCCTGGAAGGGGAGAAGGAGTAACTTTAATTCATCAATGGGTCCTGTGGAGACCTACCCCAAGCCATGTAACAAACATAAGACCTTGGCCCCGCCTTTGCTAGCTTTACATTGGCTGCTGATTTACAGAATGCCATGTTGGAGGGATAGCAGTTTCTTTAATACCGCACTTCTGCTCTTAGGAGGACCACTGCTTGGAAGTACTCAAGCTGTGAGGAGCAGCACTCCTGCAGGCACAATGCCAAGGTGTGCACAGACGCAGCGCGTGCAGCCACATCCAGAGTGGAAGGACCACATCTGTGCTCAACGACGGGTCTTTGTCGAGGCGATGAGCATGTTAGGACTGTTCTTAACAACAGTAGTATAATGCATGCAAAGGAAGATAAGATGCTACCAAGACAGCACTTCTGAAGAGTTTGAGCGCATATCACTGAAGCACCCCTCCACCTTTCTTGTTTAGCCTCTTTTTCAAGCCCCAAAGTCCTTTGTAGTAGCCAGAATTAGGGTACACAAGTATTCCCCTGTATTTCTTGAAAACGCGTAAGAATACTGGATTCGTCGTAGAGTGACGCGAAGGAACATCATGCGCTCACTAACTCCTAATGCACCTCATGATGGATATTACAAAAACCTCCATGCGACAGAACCATCTGATCCTAAATCTGATTATGTTGGTTCTGCTCCCGGGTAATTGCAGCCAGTAGTAATCAAATTAGAAGACTCTGGCGTCACCACTCAAGGCTCAATGAATATCTGCAAGACATTGTCATTGCTGTTTAAGTCTTCTTTTGTGGGGTAAGGCCATGGGCTATGAGTCGGGTTCTAAATATAATTTTTTAACACGTGAATCTATACAGCAAAAGATTACATTAAAAGGGCATGCTGATAAACTGTCAGGACTAAGGGGCAATGAGCACTCAGTATGAAGACTGACGCAGGCCAGTAAGGTCTGGGGCACTGACCACACCCACATTTGGAATGTTTGCTTCTTGTTCCTGCACTTGACTTGGGTGTTTGTACCTAGCTGAAAAAGATGCAGAAGTGCTGAGCAATCATACTTTAGAATTGACATTTTCCACATAGGAAGTCCGGCTTCCTCTGCAAGGAAGTGTTTGCAGAAACTCCCTGGGGTGAGAGTTTATATCCTGTGCCAAGCGCGCTAAATATCACTTGATATCAAAAAGCAATTGTGACTCAGCCAGATAATGTCATGATTCAAAATCAAATTCCACAGTGCAGGGGTGGGCGCTGCGAACACCGCAGGCGACAGACAGTCTGTCTGGGGACTGTTGAGAATATTTTAGAAAACAACCCCTCGGCAATGCCAACAAGTCTGGGTTCCAATTTGAGTCCTGGCTAACATTAAAGGGAAAACTGCTACCATGAAAAAAAAGAAAAACGATTGTTTGTAGGAGATAAATAGTTTAGTGGTTGCTGATTCGGTGTACTTTCCAAATGTACAATAGTCCCTCGTGTATGGCAATGCAAGTAGTCCATAGGAGGCGGAATGATACATCGAAGAGCAACTGAGAAGACTGAGAGATTGATACTCTACTGGGCGGAGCCAAAATCCACTCTATGTGTAGTGTAAGGAACTAGTAACAAAAGTCAGGCAGACAGCTGCAGTGTCAAGCCAGACCTAAAATGAGGTATTGCATGCCCTACATCGGGATTCCTAATATAACAAAAGTCTGATATCTATACTTCCAATCATACATTACTTATTAAAAAGCGTTAGTATGAAGTCCTCCATTCTTAGCACGAGAGGTTTGAGCACGGAATGGGTGCATTGCTGGACTAGAAACGAAGCATCTCGTTTCTCAATTTACATTTAAAAAGCGACAGTTTGCTCCACATTTTCTTGACCTGCAGCAAAAATGCAATCAAATTCTGAGCTATGACAAAAGTCCAAGCGGCATATTATCAAGGAACGGCGTTAAAATTATCGCACTTTTAACGGCAGGAAACTGCCGCTAAAACTGCAATAATGGGCTTGCTAATATGCGTTATAGAATTCCAATCGAAGCCCTGGTTAGATGTGCAGGACATCTAACCTGATGGTGCAATGAGCTAAAAAACGGTGTTGGATCTAGCCCTGATCTCTTGACTGGGTGAGAGTACTCTGCTTAATTCAGAGACTCTGTCCATCACCATCCCTTGTTGTAAATAATTGTGTTTATGTTTGTCATATATGTAGTTATGTTTGTTTGATTTAAATTGCATTCAGTTGAATTGAATTCTGATGAGGATTATTAATTGATTCTTACAAGTCACACTGAAATTGTAAATATCTGTCTAAACGAATTCCCTTGATGGCACTTTTACCTTTTCATTTAATTACCCAAGCCCTCAAGGGTAATCTGGGTCGCTCACTTCTTGTATCAATCAGAAATCAGGATAAGGCCCCGGTCTGCAGACTCCAAAGGCAACAACATGATTTTACAGTTGAATTTGACAATCACAAAAGTTGCGCCTTTAATTGGGAGGTAGGATGCAAGAGCTTGTGTGCAAGTACAATTCATCTGTTACCTTGTTTCAGTGGACAAGGTGCCTTCCAACACTGGTAGAATAAATTTTTAGGACTAAAAGGGCATAAAATGACACATTATCAAAACATAAATTAGGGTTATCTTGATAACAAGGGAGAGCTGGGAAGTAAGACCGGAAAATGGAGGACTCGAAGCACATTCCCTGCTTACCCTTATAAAAACATTGACATACATGGAGGGGGTGCCATGTACTTCACTCATTTATCTGACTCAACTGCTGTCTCCCTCTCAAAAACAGGGGAGCTGGTGAACATTGGTGTTTCCCCGCCATGCACATTTCCTGTCATACCAAAGATATTTTGAATTTGTCAGAATTTACACAAAGTAGACCACAAGATAAATCTCCGTCATGGCAGATGAGGAGCAGAGTTTTACACTACGAAAGGTTCCTGCGGCAGATCCTTACATAGTCATCATATCTATGGATGTATGATGTTACAACGCAGGCTATTACAACGCCTGCCTTTACAACGCGGTTTTTACATCGCAATCCATTACAACGCATAGTGATTTTGGGTGTTGGATAGTGAATAGTTTAATTTAATATTCCAACTCCAGTCCCCGTGGACACTAGGGAAGGTGTTGGATAGTAAATGAAACTTATTCCCTATCCTAGAGCGCCCCCCAGCGCAATGCGTTGTAATGGTTTGCGTTGTAATGACCGCGTTGTAATGGTAGTGCGTTGTAAAAGTTTTGTTGTAAAGGTTGTTTACCCATATCTATGTGTGTGTCATTCACTGCTCTTGTCTGCCCTTTAGGGTGAACCGAGGGGATGGGTCAATACAATTTAATATTATTTCCCCACCGTAAAAATTATTTGCCGTGGAAATTGGGGGGGTTTATGGTTGTCGATGGTTGTCAATGATGATAAGTACCAAGCTCTCAAAATTTTTGTCAGGAGGGTGTCCTTATGCCTAAAAAGCGTTGAAGGGGTGGTCACGCCATTAAAAAGTTTGAAGACCTCTGACCTAGATGCAGCAGCGGCCCATGCAGGTAAGAGCAGTGGTGCTGTGGGGACGGGTTGGGGGGAGGATTTCGATAGACGACGAAAAGGGGAAATTCATTATTTACTTAATTTCCCCATGTAATCATCTGTTGAATCCCCCCCCCCCAACTCGGCCCCACTGCTCTTACCTGCACATATGTGACAGGTGAAAATTGTGATCCTTGCTAGGGTGATGTCCAGCAGACCTTTGGCACATCCAAGTACAGCAGCATCCTGGATGATCCAAGATATGGAATATACTCTGAAATTGGCTGCGACACAAATCTCCTTGGTGTTTTGTTTGAATAATATTGGTAAACAGCTTTGTAGGTGCAAACTAGTGTGCCAGGATGTGCCCTTTTTAGCTTTAGGAGCACTTTGAATGTCAGGGATCCGGGGACAGTGCCAGCGCCATGGAAGGGAGATTCATAGTACGAAGGAACCTCTGCCCACTCTGATATTTGAGATTTGCATTGGCACTGCTTTGGGTACATTCCTGGCAAGCCAGAAAAGGCAGAGTTTAAAAGTCAGATTTTTGTGCTAATCCCTTACATTACTCAATACTCCAGAGGTAATCCTGTGACCTGTAGCTACGCGCCCAGCTACACTAGTGCGGGTGCACGGTCTCCTACCACCGGCCAAGGTTCTAAATCCAGCGCCTCGACCATAAAATGACCCTCAAACTGCTCGTCATAGGTTTCTTTGCTTTGTCTGCTCAATGCTTGATCTTCATTTTGTGTGCTAGGCTTTCGTGCTCCTACAGTGTGGGGGAGGGGGGCTTCAGGAGGGACAGTCGATGGACAGCAAATGTGTATGTATTCGATGCCTACACATTTGCACTTTTTTACATGGAACTTGTTTCCACAGCCTTGATGCTAACATCACTGTGTCTTCTGCACAGCGATGCAAAAATACTCTCACTTTCCTGATAACGGGGCCTAAAGTCATGGTTTTGCTTGGGGTGTGCATTGGCCCCACTGCCCCTGTGGTGCTGCAGTTCAACAGCCATCTGGTGTGGGTATGTTCAAAGCCTTGTATATGTGTTTTGGTGGGGGCACAGGTTGTTTAATGCCCCTGGGTAGCCACTGAGGAACTGAAGGCTAGAAGAGGTGCTATGAGGCTATCTGAGGGTGAGCAGAGGTGGATAAGCTGGAGGGACCTTCAGGACTCTGAGTAGCGGCATCTCAGGAACCCTGGGTCGGGTAGGGTGGACTGGCTGAGGGTCAGTTAGAGCCAGCTGAGGAAATGTGAGGGCGAACCAAGGGCTTCTGAGAATCAGGTAAGTGTCTCTCTGGGCTGACTAATAGCCTCTTGGGTCCTCCAAAGGTCAGTAGAGGGTCACACATGGTGGGCTGCAAGCAGGTCACTGGTGTCTGTCAGGATGCTGAGGCCCACTAGAGCGGAGCTTCAGTCTGAGTCCAGGCAGAGTGTGTCTGAGCATTAATTGAGGATGGTTGAGCAAGAGTGGAGAATCTGTGTGCCAGCGGAGGGCTACAGATGGTTGAGTGTTGGTTTCTGGAGAGCTGCCTGATGGTGTCTTCAGATTGGGAGGGAGCCTTTTAGGGTGGTTGACGACTAGTTTTTGTTTGGCTGATGTAGAGCTTGGAATCTGAGCTGGATGAGGGTCTCTCAGAGCCAGAAGATGTTACAAGGACAGTGTAATGGGAGGACTAGCTAAAAGCTTCCTGAGTACCAGTGGATCATCAGTGATGGTAAAATAAGACAACCCTTGCCAGTTTGCACAGGGTCCCTTAGCAGCAGGCCCATAACCACACCACAGCACTCCTTTATCACCACACTTGATTTCTCCTGCTCATTTTATACCTTGTCTGTCTATTACGAAAGCTTACACTGCTCTTGTTTGTGCTTTGCCTGTTCTATGTGTGTGTGGGAATCTTGAACTGCTGTGGCTTCCTGTGAGATATATACTGTTTGTGACACTTTGAGTTAATGTGTAAATGGGAGAGGTGGTGCACGTTATGTTTGCTTTGTTCACTTTAGCTTCAGTTTCTAGAGACTTATGCCATCAGAATGCAGGGTAGGGTGTCCCGGACATCCTTTTTTGGTTTTTTTACTCAACGGTAGCTTGGCACAAAGACATTTGAAGACCACTGGCCTAAGGTCTGCTATTTTCATTATGGACTGCCCTTTGATGAAAATTATGAGAGCCAACACTGACCTCAAAAAGTAAATCATATGTTTAGCAGTTATACACACTACTACCTCCCTTACACATTAAACAAGCACTAGCAAAGCCAATATGTCTATGTCTGGCATCCACCTTTTGGCTTTCTCAATGGGTTTTGTTTGTTATTGTTTTTGCAACCCTTAATTTGATCATTTTAGTGTCAAAACACACACATTGCTATAGTAGTCCCTAGCAGTTGAGTGACTACTTTGTGTGCAGATGTGCGCCTTCTGAAAGAACAGAATGCTGTCGCTCACAGTGAAGTTAGTGCATGGCCGAAGTGGGCTGACCCACTGCCACATGCAGTATACTGGAGTGGGTGGAAGGAAAATGTGAATGGCACAACAACAGACCAATGGATGAGGAGGACTGAATGAAAGCTCCTGTAAGTAAGTATACTATACAAATATAATTTTAGTAAAATCGAAATATCCAGCTAATGCCAGCCTAAAAATAGACCCCTCCTCAGCACTTAACAATCATGAATTTTGAGCTGCTTCTAAAACCCAAGGCAACATTCTGTGACACAGAACAGTCTAAGCCCAAGGGGAGAGGGCGTGATGAGACTAGACACAGCATAACACTACTTGCTCGACACAAGTGAGGGTCTGAAAACATCCGTTGAATTAGTGTTTTTTAGATTAGATTAACTGTGTAAGAAAGAAACAAAAAGAACAGTGCGCACACACACAGGCACACACACAAGCACACAGACTGACTGATGGGATGTGGGTCATGTAACACACTCACTCACTCACTCACGCACTGACTGACAGTATAGATGTATGTGTCTGCTAGAGCGAAAGGTCAAGGTTAGCATAACTGGAAGGTTTGTTGGGAGGGGCCTTGGCGGCGAATAATCATATTTCATCCCTCACAGCTGCATACAGTGCGAGATGAAAGCCAGAGGAATGCGAGTCTATAAAAGAATCAGAGCGCCGCCCCGTAGGCTTTCAAATACAGACTGTGGGATTAAAACGGACGCCTTTTATGTCTAGGAGAACTCAGTTGATCATAAGGAACACAGCCGGGGCGTGGCTTCCATTGGTGCAGCAGGTGCAGTGGCACCAGGGCCCACTAAACACTGATTATTGATAGATAAATTGTTTCGACAATGAAGTACTCACTTATTACCACTACTGCTCCGTGTACTGCCAAAACTGCAGCTAAGCATTTCACCGGATTTGGTAAATGATGTATACGTGCTCCAAGGATTTACAATCCTATGCTAGAAGGTGGAGATACTCACAACATTGGTCATTTTATTGTGTTTCATATCTAGCCTACATAAATTCAGGTTTGTAGAGCTTATGTGAATCACACAATGGCAGATTCAGTAGGGTCAGCATGTTTCATGTTCAAAGGTACCCAAAAGGTCTAGGCATGTAATGGAATGAGATCCCTAAACCTTTTGGGCACATTTGGGCATGAAACAGGTTGACTCTACTGAACATAACCAAAGACTCATTACTAAGCCTATTTGGTTCAGTCTTGTTTTTAATCTTGGCACAGTCACTCGCTAGGAATAAAAACTGCTAAGGGAACGTCTGTTGTCAATTTTAACCACTCGATTACCGGTTCTACCGCATACTCTCACATACACCCAACTAGGGCAGCAACATGAGCTCTGGATATACAGGGCCAGGGGGAGAGGAAAAAAGGTCTCTGGCAAAGAGCCCCAATTTCTGGGAGCACTGTGGGCAATGCAGCACCCCCCCAGCGAGGAGCTAGCCTAATGATGAAGCATGCCACCTAGGCAGGCTAGGGCCATTGCATCTTTAAAACAAGGATCCCCCTAGATCTGTGGATGTCGGCATACCAAAGGTCAACTTAACCTTCTGGTCAAACAGCAGAACGGCACACCAATTAGTTGTGTGATTTATCAGTGCAGAGAGGTTGTGCGCTGGACCACGTTAAGTACTTCTTCTCCATTCCACTCCATTGTGGTCCATACAAGCTTCTGTGAATTACACATCCCACCTTATGGTTTAAATATGGAAAGGGGTGTCTGTTACTATTTTTGGAAACCTTTTCATGGTCAACCTTATATGGGTCTGCATTTGTGGACCAGACAACATTAACAAAGTGATGGTCAGAAGCAATATACAACCCAATGTTTGTGGGTTTGATAATCTTATCATTAAAATGACTGAAAACATGTTCTGACTCTAACTGAATTTCCCTTTTTGCCATTCGCCTATAAAGGTGTCTCTGGTTTTTGGCCATACCTGCTAACAAACAACTTTATTTCCCATTACAATGTCAGAACCAACTGGAGTTCCAATGATCTGTTCGCAGAGGAGTATCTATGACAATTGTTTACGGCACCTTCGTTTAACCTTGCTCAAAGCCTTGGAAGATATGAAGCATTTTGTGAAAAAGCACCAGAGGCCATTATCTTTGGATTCTTTGGCTAATATTGTTTGTTTTTCTAGACAGTGTATTTTGTGCTGAAGCATGTCTAAGGTCATTAAGTCAAATTTAAGTGGTCCATTTCGAGTACTAAACATGTTTAATCCGGGAGTGAAGCTCATATTGCCATTCCATTTTAAGATTTATACAGTCATTTCAAAAGCACTGCTATTCCGAAAATAGAATTGCCTTGTTTCTAAGATGACACCAGTTCAAGTGAAACCGATGATGAACCATTGGATTCCAGATGAAGATGTCTACAGTTGCGCGATTTGGTTAACAACAAAAGAATAGATGTGAGGATCGTACTTGGTAACCTCTTCCTGCTACAATCATGCTTCATAGTTATTAAGGCCTTTTACCTTGGACTCTCTCAGAAATCTATTCCCGGAAGGAATCCTAAAAGTTGGATCATACTGAAAACTCTCAGACAATACTTGCTAGAACTTTTACCCGGAAAGTGAGGTTTCTGACTAGCAAGTAGAGTCCCACACATTTAGTGAGGTTATGATTGGAAAGATAAACCAGACAGAAAGCCAGGTTATTCCTTGGAAGTGATTGGCCCAGTGGGTATTTGAAAATTGGCCGGTGAGGGCTCCTCCATGGAGACACAGAGATAGTGAATCACCACTGTAGGAGGTGTTCCTTCTGTGACAAGCACGCTCTCTTTCTGTGTTCTCTCCATCTTTCAGCAACAGCAGATACAGACAAGAAAGAGATAGGAAGGATACCAATCCAAGAGGGCAGATCCGACTGTCATATGCCAGCCAGAAAATAAGTGAACCTCAACATACCATGCAAATAAAGATTGTCTCTCCAACTTTACGTACGCTTAGATACTCTGTGGAACCTCTGTTGTCTCTTGCCTTAAAGTTCCGTTTGTTTAACATCTTTGGTTTATCCTTTTTGGTAGCAGGGTTATTTTGAGATAGTTTTGATTGGCTGTCACACTTATGCAGCTGTTCACAATGCAGGTGTTAGTATTCTCATCACTGGAATCTGAATGGGGACTACCTTTCAATGGGTTCAGGACAGCGACATATGCATTCCTCACTGTTCTAATGCAGCAGCGAAAATTACCACATTTGAACAAAGTATAATGAGATAATACTTGTTATGGAGGAAACTAAAAGTAATGTAAATACATTGTTTACAAAGATAGTGGTAAGTGCATAGAACCACCTCCCTGCTAGAGGAACGGCTAACCAAATTTAGGAAGACACAGGAGAAGCATTGGTAAGTATAAGTAAAAAATAGAATGATGCCAGTACTTTGGACTAAGTAGAGACTGCAGTGTTTACAGAGGCAGGATAGTAAGGAGGATAAATGGGCCCGGCAGTACTGATCTTGGCAGTATGTGACGCCCCCGCGTGCTGGGAGACTAAAACATAATGATGCTCTTGTACTCAACATATTCTCAGTGAATGGTGTCTTGAGCTTTCCTGGACTAAGCTATGCCCAGTAGAGTGAAGGAGCCGGATTCCACGTTTTAGATCTGCTCTGGAACCCCAGGTCGATGACTCTTTTTATCAGCATGAAAGCGTTGAAGGGAGAGAAATTGTTATGCAATCAATCTTTGAAGTTCCAATGATCTATGATTCAGTAGAATCACAGGCTCCCAATTAAGTTAGTTAGTTTATTACAGGGCCAAGAACAACTGGAAATACAGACATCTCAGGATGAGGGAGTAGAAATACATTGGAACTAATACAAAGCCAAACCTACGGGTAAAGTTAAAGCGGTGCAGCATGCACAGAATAATCAGTTTGAGTACCAGAATACTGAAGAGGACAGCACAGACGTCAAGATTCCCTTCATTGGAAATTCGTGGGTATAAAGCATTAGTCTGTCTCTACTCTACAACTAGTGTGATGTGGTAAATAAATAAATAATACCTCTATTTTTGACTGGATATACAATAACAGATAGCTCAATAAATAAGAGTCAAGATTCGAGGTAGTAGGAGTTTGCAGGTTTAATACAGCATAAAGGACAGGAACAGGACAACCTGCACGGGCAAGATCTGGGATGGCTAGCCAACAGGGGGGGCCCCGACAGCTGTCGGGCAGGAGCTGGAATGAGCGCGCTAGCTTTTAATAACAATACACAAGTATATATACTAAAACAAAATACATTACAGTACATACAGTAGGTGTAACAGTGGGTGGGGCCTGTAACAGTCGCGAGAGATAAGGGTGAAAGTAGGTGTAACAAGAGGCGTGAACATAGACATGTGATGTAAACGTAACGGAATATGTCATAAATGGGGCGGAAACATGGAGGGGACTACCTAAGGAGCCGGGACCTCTAACCTAGTGGTGCGCGCAAACTGACAATGACGTGTTACTAGGAGAAGCTGGGGGCTATGACTTCTGAGCTAGAAGGAGAGACGAAAGTCTGGAGAGTCAGAGCGACATGTACCTAAACACTATCTAGTATCTGATGTTTAGAAGAACATATTGATAGAATCCAAAAGTTATCAGGGCAAAGGCTAACAGACACTAAGACTGGTGCATGCATTATTCTACATGTAGTGTGTGTTGAGGAATATTAAATGACCATAAATACAGTATTTCTCTTACATGGAGACGTAAAGGCTAGACCATGACGGAAACTATTGATGCGATTCAGTAGCTTAGGAATGCAGAGAAGGAGGGCTGGACTGATAACTAGAATCATAACATACTCTTGGCAGACTGGCAGGCAGAGCCAGGCCGAGCCGGGCACTGTGAGGCAGGAAGTAAGTGAAGGGTCAGGGATACAGGTGGGGGCTGTATCGCTCCTCGGAGAGGGTTCAGGAGACAGGAGCTGAATCTGAGTCCGGGCCCTTTTGAGGCCTAGAAACGGGGACTTTACAATGAAATAACGTGCACACTGAGAAATGTGGCAACGTAGTTTTACATAGGCCTAATACTCGTAGCTTTCACGAGAACTGGAAACTGGCATACTGGAGATGGACACAACTGTAATTGCGTCTTTAATCGATCATGGGGAATACATATGCATATTAATCATGCACACATAACATAGGATGGGGGACACGTAGGGACACAGAACATGGCAAAATTTACTTTTCCACATTCCCTCCTTGTCACTACGTTTCCATCAGGAAACATCAATATTCATGATACCATCTATCATTTCATACAGTATCATTTGCTCGTCTCGAATTTTCTTGGATCGGGATCTAGGACGGGACTTGGGACTAGGAATACAAGAGGTAGCACAAATGCCGCAAATCGCAGGGCCACATTGTATACAGAGGCAGCAACTGAATATGATCGCTACTGCAATACCTAGAAATGACAATACTTTCCATCCCCAGGCAGAAATAATACTCCAGAACCAACCGGACCATGTCCAGGTGCCTGGATTCTGGTGTAACTGATGGGCAATTTTATGAAGTCTGGTTATAGCTGAATAAACAGACGGCGCGTTATTAGGAATGAAAATGCAGCAACTAGATCCGATGACTCTACATGCTCCTCCTCTATCGGCCAGTATGACGTCAAGAACGAGACGATTTTGGAGCACGACAAATCTCATAGCAGATTGCTCTTCGGTTAAGTTACCTAGGGCAGAGGCAGTCTCATTCACTACTGCTTCAAGGGTTCTGGTTAATCTACGTATTAACTTACTATTCTGGATAGGTCCTATAAAGAAGAAGAAACCTCTATTGAAATCTGTATACTGTTCTAGAGCAGTTTCAGTTTGGTCGACAATCGGGGACTCGATCTCCCTTCTATGTCTAATGTGTACTAGATGTGTGTTTCTATGATAATCAGATGGGGCTAGGAAAACTGGTGGCAGTAGGAAGGCAATGTAACAGGTTCCCTCCCAATCGAGGGGCAGACGAACATATGCGGTCTGACCACAAACAAAATAAGAATGACGTGAAGCTTTAAAAATAGATTTCCCACTGTCACTATACTTGACAATAGTAGTACAATCACCATGTCCTACATGTACGGAACCATTATTTCTGACACATAATTCGCCTTTGACTGGTAGTACTGAAATAGCAGGTAAGTCTGGAGTAGGATCAGACTGAACATTCAGGACCATGAAATTCGAAGAATAATTACCCAAATTATAAACTTCATTTTCTAGATCTAACCCTGTTCTGTGGGGAAGACCTTGCTTGTCTGGAAAACATGTACTGTTCAAAAAGGACATATCTGTTGTGGATGACGTTAACATGGACCAGGCTCCACACGAGCCATTATGTGAAAATGGATAAGGAAAGAGTGGCAGAACTCCCTTAGGTGTCTGGAAAGGGGGGAGTCGACCACACACCCAACAATTAGTGGCATTGCTGGTCTGGTGTGAATAATGTAACATACGGATGAATGAATTGTTGCGCATAGCAAGACGATAGGATAGTTCGTGAGGAGGCAGATCACTAAACGTGTGCTCTACTGTAGCATTAGAATACTTATTTACATGAGAAATTGGAAAACATAAATGAAATGCATAGCTCGTGCAGGTAACCATCAAGCTGAGAAACAATATAAAACTTAGAAAAACGATACATCGGATTGAGTTTTGACTAACTCTCTCACTATGGGGGTCTATTTCATACATGTCAGATACCTGTCTAACCGTTTCACCTAGGGGAGGACTTAGACAATTAAACTGGCTGACTTATTTTACTAGACCGGAGCTTACTTTTATACTCCTGCTGTGGAGTTTTCTCTAACAGGGGAGGTTTGGTATCAATGTCATTTGCGGGACAGTCCTTAAGAATAGTTTCTTGGCAGTCTTTAAAATCTTGACAATCCTTGGAAAAGTTCTTGGAAACAGTTGTTAGTCCGTGACATTTCTTGACGTGTGACAGATGGACCCACCCCTTCCTGCCTTCCAACTTGACGGCAGTACGGGTGGTCAAAAGGACCAACTTCGGCTCCTTCCAGCGAGGCTCCAGCGGATTCGAACGATCAAAATTCCGGACGAGAACCAAGCTTCCTGGAACGATTTCATGCGGTTTCACCTCGGTATTGTCTGGAAATGCGGCGGCAACCTGTGAACGACAAGAGTGTAGGGCAGACATCAAGGAAGCTAGGTAATCTGTCAGCATATTACTGGAAACATCGGTAATACTTCGGGGTCTGGGTGTACCCCACACATTCGGGGGGCGGCCGAATACGACCTCATAAGGGGACAGACCTGATCTGGAGTGTGCGACCATGCGCATATAGAACAGAGCGACTGGCAAGGCAACTAACCAGTCTACACCTTTTTCTTGACACACTTTGGCAATACGGATTTTCAAGGTTTGATTATGTCTCTCTACGAGACCGGCTGCTTCTGGATACGTACACAATGGAACTTCCACTGGTACCCTAACAAAAGGGAAACGTGCTTCATGAGTTCAGATGAGAATGGCTGGCCGTTATCAGAATATACGACCCTAGGGAGTCCATAGCGGGGGAAGAATTCACGAACCAGCTGCTTGGCAGTGGTCGCGGCTGTGTAATCTGGGACTGGATATGCTTCTGTCCACCTGGACAAAGCGCATACAACTACAAGGACATACTTGAAACCTCGACATCGCTCCATCTGAATATAATCCATCTGGAGGACTTCAAAAGGGTGGTCAGGGGGCTGGAATCCACCTTGTTCCACTGGGACACTTTTACCTGGATTGAACTGACAACATATCATACAGGTACGGACTTTCTGCTTGGCTGCAGTTCGTAAATGCTTGTTAAACCAAATGTTCTGGATACTGTCTAACATGGCTTTTTCTCCTAAGTGTGCTGGACTATGTGCGGTATTAATAATGACTTGAACCATTGAGTCGGGGAGAAACCATGTGGCTCTACCCTTCGTCACCCATCCCTGATCTGTCTGGACCCCTCCTTGTTCGGACCATTTCTTGATTTCTTCGGGAGTAGCATGTAACTGGATATCTATGACATCTTGAGTAGGGTCCTTAACTGTCATACAAGTAGTCTGTTCTAGAGTGGATGTCGGTGTCTTGTTAACTGGTATGTCTGGTGTCTGTGCTGTAAGCTTGGCTGTTCGATCTGCTAGATCATTACCTTGGGAAATAATGTCAGTAACTTTCGTATGTGCCTTGCACTTCATGATAGCGATAGATGTCGGTAAATGTATTGCATCTAACAGAGCTTGAATGAGGAGACCATGCTGAATCTTGGTTCCATGAGAAGTCATGAAACCTCTCTCTTGCCAGAGCACTCCAAAGTCGTGTACGACTCCGAATGCGTAGCGTGAATCTGTGTAAATATTAACTTTCAGGTTCTTGGCGTGTATGCAGGCTTGGGTCAGAGCGACTAGCTCTGCTGCTTGAGCAGACAGGGTGTCAATACGGTGTGTTTCAATAACTTCAGTGTCAGTAGTCACTGCATACGCGGCTACTAGTTCTCCTGTACTTGTTCTCATACATGAACCATCCACATAAAGTGTCAGGTCGGGATCTGGTAATGGAATATCTGTCAGATCTTGTCTTGGCTTAGTCATAGTGTTAACTACTTCCACACAATCATGTGTGGCAGGATTTGAAGTAACTGACGGTAACAGTGTAGCAGGATTTAGAACGTTGCAGCGTCTGATTTCTATGTGTGGCTGGAACAGGGTCAGTTCATAACCTGTCAAACGTGCAATTGTCAAGTGCTGGGTCTGTGTTCGGTTTAAAAGAACTTCCACGGAGTGTGGAACTTGTACTGTCAGGGAGTGTCCCAATACTATGGAATCACTTTGTCTGATAGCTAGTGCTGTGGCTGCAACTGACTTGAGGCACGCAGGCAGAGCCTGGGCTACTGGATCTAGTGTGCTCGAAAAATAAGCACAGGGCTTGTACTGTCCGGCTTGAACTTGTGTGAGAACAGATAATGCAGTACCATCACGTTCTGTGACAAAAAGTGTAAAAGGCTTACTGTAGTTCGGTGTAGCTAGAACGGGAGCTTGGCATAAAGCTTTCTTTAATTCATTGAAACTAAGTGTATGTTCAGATGTCCAAGGGAGGACAGTCGATACGGCTGCCTCCTGTGTCGTTAACTGTATCAGTGGTTTAGCTAGAAATGCATACTGAGGAATCCATTGTCTGCAATAAGAAGTAAGGCCGATAAAAGCACGTACCTCCTTCTGGGTCTTGGGCTGAGGAAGACTCGCTATTAACTGGATACGATCAGGTGTCAACTGCCTACCCCACTTGGACAGCAAGTGGCCTAAGTAGATCACTTGCTGGACACAGAATTGAAGCTTTGAAGGGGACACCTTGTGCCCCATCTCGGCTAGGAAATACAGGACTGTAAGTGATGCTCGCTCGCAAGCACGTTCAGAACGGGCTGTGATCAGTAGATCATCGACATACTGGAGCAGGGCAGTGTCAGTTGGCATGTGAATGTTGTCTAGTTGTCTCTTAAGTGCTTGACTGTAAATACTAGGACTTTCTGTGAAACCTTGAGGAGCTCGTGTAAATTTATAGCTCCTTCCATTTAAACAGAATCCGAAAAGGTACTGGCTGTCTGGATGAATGGGGACACTGAAAAATGCGTTTTTGAGGTCTATGACTGTGAAAAATGTAGCCTCAGAATCAATGGCTGTCAATAGAGATGAGATATCTGGAACAACTGGATACTGGGGAATAATAAATTTATTAAGTTCTCGAAGATCAATCACTAATCGATATACTGGGGGTGCATTTGGATCAGTACGTTTCATGACTGGAATGATAGGAGAATTACATACATTGGAGTCAGTTTCTACAACTACTCCTTGAGCAATGAGCCCGTCAATAATTTTGGATAAGGCTGCTACAGCCTCAGGTGGCAATCTGTACTGTCTGATTCGTGGCAGGACTATACCTTGCTTGAGAGTCACACGATGGGGTGTGATTTGCATGAAGCCAACATCAGTTGGACCTTGCGCCCATAGATGCTGCGGAACATTAGACAATCTCGGATCAAAATCACGCAATACATAGTGACCCTTGAAGTCACGTAAAAACAAACTTATCCCCTCTGGGGAACAGCAAATAACTGCACCTAATTCTTTCAGTGTCTTAATACCTAACAAATTTTCTGGACATGACTTCGTAAGCAATAGATCAGTAGTTCGGGACAATGGACCTACTTCAAGAGTAACTGGTTTGGAAATCTCGTTAACAATTGGCTTTCCTGAAAATCCAAGGGAAACATTTCTAGAGCCTGAGAGCGGAGCCCCTGGAACCTCGTCGTGACTAATGGTAGTCCTACTTGCCCCTGTATCAATCAAAAACTTTCTGTCTTTCCCTAATACTTGACTATGGACATAGGGACCTTCTTGATCTACAGGAATCTCGATGAGAGGCAAGCCTACCTCCCTCTCTAGGCTGTTTCATGAATACGCTTGATACTCTGGATACTCTGTCTGGGCATACTGGTACATCTGCTGTGTAACATGCTGTGTTGCAGCAATAGGCTGCGGTGCTGGAACTGTCTGTTGTACATTCTGTGGCTGAGAAGTCTGTGAAACTTGTTCTTGTCTAGGCGGACGTGGTCTTTCTTTAGTTTTACCAGTGGCTATGTTGTGTTTCAGAACTGCACACTCGTTTATAAAATGACCTGGCTGTTTACAATAATTGCATGTCCCTTTAACGGGAGCTGCAGGATGACTGGCTTGATGCGGACCCCTCTTCTGACTGTCTTGAGGAACAGATTGTGCAACTAGTACTTTCATTTTCGTGTCTTTCATACGTCTTCTCTCGTGTTCTTGCTCTTCTCTGATTCTATTCTGGTGATATTGGAGCATCTGTAACATCTGGGACGGAGTACTAGCTTGCCATGTACTTTCGACTTTCAAAACTCGATTCTTAACTTGTGGACTTGAATTCTCGACTAATTTAGTAACAAAAAGATGAGGGTATGACTCGCTACTCGTCTTCAAACCACTGTTTATTATAAAGCATTTCTCAAATCTGGAATAAAAATCACTAGTGTCTTCGTCTTGTTTCTGTTTACAGGCTGAGATTGCATCCCAGTCTTCCTTTTTAGTGGCTAATAATCTAGGCAAAATTTGTATTAATAATTCTGGTAATTCTTTACATTTATCTCCAAGACCGGTACCTGGTACTCGTATCTTATCTTCAGCTTCTAGAGCTGTCCAATCGATCTTTTTCTCTCCCACCTCCCAATCCTTTTCCTTGAGTTTTTCGTATATGCCCGCAGGCAACAGGACTTTTAACATTTTAATAATATCTGGATACGTGTATTCTCCCATACGGAGCATGTCTTTTAATTCTCGGTGGAACCCTGCTGGATCTTTGTCGTGACAGGGAATTAATTTCTTCATCTCTAAGAGTTCCATCTTGGTAACTGGGGTGTAAACAAATACTCGTTGCATTTCACCATCTGGTGTCCTAACTGGGTGTACTTCTCGTAACGGATGCTGTCTATCTATGTAAAACGGTTTACTTTCTGGAGGTGAGACATGAACAAAATGCGGGTTCAAAAACGTTCTGTATTTGTGGCGCTGTTCTAGAATGACACTAATTAAATCAGTACCTAAACCTTTCCATCTATACTGGAGTAACTCGTTCAGGACATCATGTAACGGACCTGGATCAGAATGTTGACCCTCATACAGTGTAATGAGGTGTTGGATCATATACATACCCACCAGTCGCTGCTCGGCTGGGGGCAGCTTCAGAAACATTTGTGCCACTATTTCGTCTGGAAAAGTGGTAGAATCAGTAATCCATCGGACTGCTGATCGGGCTAGTTCTTGTTCATGCATAGTACTTAATTCACTATAACCGATTCGTGATTTCAGAATTTGATCGGTAGCTTGAAATACTTGTTCTAGAGAACCTTGTTCCGGTGCTGGAAGATGAAAGACTTTCTTGTGTTCTAGGCGTAAATGTCGGTCTGGAAGTCTAGGTTTACCTACATACGCTATTCTGGCGGTATTCTCGTCGTCTACCTCTTCAGTAGAAGAGTCATTTTCTTTCTCGCTTCCTAGAGCTTCTTTACGTTGTTCGTGTAACCTTATTATTTCTTTACGTATTTTCTTGTACATACTCTCTATACTATTGAGTGTCTTGTGCTTACCCTCGGCTATATTATCACTCCACTTTGTCAGAATTCTCATTTCGGTCGGATCTTTAGTCGGGGAATCTTGTTCCCGTATTAAACAATTGATCAGAAACTTTAATAACATGAACTGGATCTCAGCTTTCCTGAGAGACATGACTTCACCAATACTTTCTGGATCATCTCCTGTACGAATGAAACGATACATTCTGTCTAGATCTTCTTTCATATTCGGTAGGGTGACCAAATACTCGGACACCTGTCTTATACGTACGGAATATATAACCATACCATCCTCGCCTGGGACTGGATCATAACAGCATTCAGTAAGAAGTCGCCTGATTTCTGCAATGGACTTATATTTAGGCGTACGCTGTAACGCACGTTCATGTAACTCGACTGCTCCTAAACGTCTACTTGGCGGCGGGGTACCAGGAGGACCTCCTCCCGCGGCCCCTAAACTGGAATCGTCGACTGATACTCTTCGTGCTGGCAGAGTGACTGAAGTAGCGGGAATTTGTACTACGGGCTGGACCGGGGGTACCGTAACAGGTACTGCAACAGGTGCCCCGGTGGCTGGAAGACCATGAATTACATTATTCACAAGAGCTGGTGGAACAGGATTTGCATATTCTGGGACTGTGTCGTCCAAATAGGACGAGAGAAAAATCTCAGCTGCGGTCTGTTTGTGACGTAGCTTGGTCGGAACTAAGGGTGGCGGAAAATTACTGGATGCCTCCGGGGTTGCTTTTGGCAAGCCCTCGGCAAGAAGAGGCCCTTAATGAGGGCATTCCTCTGTCTGTCTGACTGTTCGGTTTTAACTCGTTCACCTATTTCGATTAGTTCCCTTTCTTGGGCTCTTTCTAAGGATTCTCTACTTAATTCTGACTTTCTGATTTCTTTTTCGGTTCTTTTATGAGATTCTTTGCGCCATAACTCGATGGCATCTTTCTGTGACTGTCTGGCTTTCTTTTTTCATAATACTTCTTCTACTCGCATGATGCACTCGGCATCCCATGTACCCGATACGGGCCATCTATACTTTTCTTCTAACTGTTTGGTGTACTCCACCCATAAATCTAGATATAATATGGCACTTATACCATGCTTCTGATACATAAAATGACCTGGACTGTCCCTAGGCGGGACAGGAACTGCTTCTTCTAACAGACCTTTTCTAGTTTTTAACTGACGTAATTTGGAAAACAAAGGCATGACTGGGCTGGAGTCTAGACACAATACAATACACAATGAACACAATAATTACACCACTTTCATACCACGACATTGAAATACATGAATGACATTTAAAATAACAGTTCGGACAAAATACTACCTGGAATACTGAAAACAGAATACATGAATTTCTCGAGAACAGAACGGACTAGAACAGAAACTAGATGCACTGCTAAAACAGTACGAAACTTACCGGTCTCATAAAGAGACACGTCAGGACCCGCATCCACCTAAGTGGACACTTCGTGTTGGATCTGTGTACCCAAACCCACGGACCAGAGACAATGCAATTGACCCTGTCTAGATACTACCCCAGCAACGGTACTCACCGGGCAGCAAGAACGGAAGGCCTCGGACTGGACTGGACTGCTACGACGCCGGACGGACGAACTTCGGACTTCTGTTACGGGTGGGCCTCCAGATACCTCGGACCTTGGACTCTCGGCTTGGGCTCTGGTCGGGACTCGCCGCGTTCCTCCACCGCCTCGTCTGGATGCTGGACCGCAACCTCCGTCTCCTCCGTGGGCCTGAGGGATACTTGAAGCAGAAATATCTGCACGTGCACGGTATGGTTCCGTCACGGCTGCAGAGGATCAGGGGGCTTGCGTGGCTTCACCGGCGCGTGGGGAAAGGGCAAGTCCCTGTTCGGGCGCCATTATGTGGTAAATAAATAAATAATACCTCTATTTTTGACTGGATATACAATAACAGATAGCTCAATAAATAAGAGTCAAGATTCGAGGTAGTAGGAGTTTGCAGGTTTAATACAGCATAAAGGACAGGAACAGGACAACCTGCACGGGCAAGATCTGGGATGGCTAGCCAACAGGGGGGCCCCGACAGCTGTCGGGCAGGAGCTGGAATGAGCGCGCTAGCTTTTAATAACAATACACAAGTATATATACTAAAACAAAATACATTACAGTACATACAGTAGGTGTAACAGTGGGTGGGGCCTGTAACAGTCGCGAGAGATAAGGGTGAAAGTAGGTGTAACAAGAGGCGTGAACATAGACATGTGATGTAAACGTAACGGAATATGTCATAAATGGGGCGGAAACATGGAGGGGACTACCTAAGGAGCCGGGACCTCTAACCTAGTGGTGCGCGCAAACTGACAATGACGTGTTACTAGGAGAAGCTGGGGGCTATGACTTCTGAGCTAGAAGGAGAGACGAAAGTCTGGAGAGTCAGAGCGACATGTACCTAAACACTATCTAGTATCTGATGTTTAGAAGAACATATTGATAGAATCCAAAAGTTATCAGGGCAAAGGCTAACAGACACTAAGACTGGTGCATGCATTATTCTACATGTAGTGTGTGTTGAGGAATATTAAATGACCATAAATACAGTATTTCTCTTACATGGAGACGTAAAGGCTAGACCATGACGGAAACTATTGATGCGATTCAGTAGCTTAGGAATGCAGAGAAGGAGGGCTGGACTGATAACTAGAATCATAACATACTCTTGGCAGACTGGCAGGCAGAGCCAGGCCGAGCCGGGCACTG
This sequence comes from Lissotriton helveticus, assembly GCF_964261635.1. Taxonomy (NCBI): domain Eukaryota; kingdom Metazoa; phylum Chordata; class Amphibia; order Caudata; family Salamandridae; genus Lissotriton; species Lissotriton helveticus. The sequence continues at coordinate 1,923,366,461 of NC_136063.1, forward strand.
TGAGGCAGGAAGTAAGTGAAGGGTCAGGGATACAGGTGGGGGCTGTATCGCTCCTCGGAGAGGGTTCAGGAGACAGGAGCTGAATCTGAGTCCGGGCCCTTTTGAGGCCTAGAAACGGGGACTTTACAATGAAATAACGTGCACACTGAGAAATGTGGCAACGTAGCTTTACATAGGCCTAATACTCGTAGCTTTCACGAGAACTGGAAACTGGCATACTGGAGATGGACACAACTGTAATTGCGTCTTTAATCGATCATGGGGAATACATATGCATATTAATCATGCACACATAACATAGGATGGGGGACACGTAGGGACACAGAACATGGCAAAATTTACTTTTCCACAGTGAGATCCCTAACTAGCTTTTCTCAAGGCAAGATCCATTAAGGTTTTAGCGTGTGAAATCTTCCTTAGAAGTCTCTACACGTTAGATGGGTGAAGTAGCATAAAGCTACAGAGCTCGTTCTAAGATGCTTTCTCTCTCTCAAGGCAAGGCAGAAGAAACCTGGACACTGTCCCTAATTTCGATACATCAGTCTTACAGGTAGTATTCGAAGATGCATTGCAGCCTCAGACCATCCAGTCAAGCCACCTACTCGTAGGTGATTTTCCACTAGGCAGCAATGCTCCCAGGCCTTGGCGAGATGACCTTGATTCCCCGGCTTGCTCCGATGAGACAGTACAACAGTTCTCTATTGTCAGTATCAATGCTCAATGTATCCTCTTCTCCCTAAGCCTAACTCCTAAAACAAAAACATTATTCTAGCTAACAAGGATGAATTTTCCACCTGCAACAGAAACGTGAAAAATAACAAATCCCACATAATCATGAAATTCACTATTAAATTTACTGCAAGAGCTTCCAGGGGAAATATACAATTCAGGCCTACAAAATCAGCCAACATAAGAAATGACACAAAAGCCTCACGAAATTACACATAAAGTGAACGTTATTTACTAAGCACATCTAAGTTAGCACGTTACATAAGCACATCAAATACATTAATAATTGTCAGCAGCATTTATGAATTCTGAACGTTAACCCCTTCGCCGCGGTGTGAATTTTGTCGCGGTGTGGGCGCCGCGCCGCGGTGCTCAGGATGGCACCCGGCCGTCATGAGTTACAGTGGGCGTGTGCTCATGACGGCCGGGAGCCGTCAGAACTCCGCCCACTGATTAATTCGCCCGCACAAGCGGGGTATTAATCGCACGTGGGCGGAGCGGCAACGTTCGGACAGCTCCCGGCCGTCATGAGCACACGACAACTGTGACTCATGATGGCCAGGAGCCGTCCTAAGCATGGAACAAGTTAATGTTTTCAGCGAAACACACGTAGTTGCAACAGTAATTTCTTCACGTTTACACTGAAAATATCCCTAACACGTAACCTTTCTTGTTATTACAGTTCACATTCTAATGTCCTAAGTTAATACAACAAAGGATTATCTGTAGGTGCAGACTACCCATGATTATAATGCACCCCTACAAATGAAAGAGCGACATTTGCGCTACAACAAGAGGCAAGTAATAAAAATCCCTGGACGATCTCTCTACCCACCATACTTATGGAAGGATACCGCCTCCTCTAGCCTAGCACAGTCAAACGTGATAACCTAGAATTAAAATGTAGAATTTGAGACTCTCTGGGTAAATATGATTAGCCCAGTAAATGTGTTGGGAATTAAGTCTAACTCCCCCTTCCTCCTGGTGCCTGGAAAACAAGACTATACAATTGTATCCATAATAACGAGGGCTATCAGGCATCAAATACAGAAAAGGACCCTGTTCTGGGGAGAGGGGGTTGGTTCATCTCGGGGTGTTGGGGGGTGGGCTCATCATCGATGCTGACGTTTTCCCACGCTTAAGGACACTAAGAAGTGGGTTTGGAGGAATGTGCAGGACATTGTGGGTTAATGGATGATCTAACTAACTTGAGATGTATACCCTGGAATGTGCGGGGACTCCACACCATGACACGGCGACACAAAATCCATGCCTACTTAGTGCGCAGAGGAGTGCAGGTCGCGATGCTTCAGGAGACACATTTGACACAGGCCGAGGGGATGGCATTGCAGCGTAGATGGCGGGGACAGATATATAACACTGAAGGGCAGCATGTCCTTCTGGGCCACCCTCCCATTGTCCATGGCGGGCCGCATAGCACTGCTGAAGATGGTGGCTCTTCCACGGCTCCTTTATTACTTCAGGACGCTGCCAGTATGGGTGCCTGCTGCGACCTTCCGACTTTTGAGATCCATGATTGTATCCTTCCTCTGGGGATCAGGTCGTCGGAGAGTGGCATTAGCGACCCTGCTGCGACTTAAGACGGCAGGGGGGCTAGCGGTCCCCGATTTCGAATTATATTACCTGGCAGCTCAACTACAGGTCTATACACAAGAGGTGGCTCGAGAATTCAGAGGCCCAGAACATACCAGGGGCCGAGGTATTCCTCGCCATGTTCTCTCCTTTATAGCACTACAACAGAAATTAGTTCTTAGAGACCTAACACAAGAGGAGAGAACGATCAGACTCTGCTGGAATCGCTCACAGTGCAGAGCGGGTGTGATACATCCGTATGCCCCTGAAATCCCTTTGGGGATGCTGACGGCACTACCACATGGCGTGGATTGGTCGCAACTACAGGATTGGGAGGAGGCGGGTATCCAGGTGGTAGGGGACTTATATGAGGGGGTAGACCTACTGCCCTATCCAACACTGCTGGCACGATTCGACCTACCTAGAGGGGGCTTCCTACTGCATGCGGCACTGAGGCAGGCTATACAGAAGCATTGGAGAGAGGGTCTGACGGAGCCAAGAACAACAATGGCTTGCCAATATGCTATGATGGCCGCGGGAACCTTCAAGGCAGTCACATGCCTCTACTCCAGATTGATTAATGAATGACTCGCCCCCCTAGAGTCACTGAAAGAAAATTGGAAAGCCGATATAGGTAGGGACATCACTGAGACAGTGTGGGCACAGATAGTGCGCAGGGCCTGGAAGAGTACACGCAATGCACGATTCCAGCTAGTGCACTTCTACATCCTCCACCGCGCATACCTGACACCAGGAAAGATCAAAAAGTACTTTGACGCAGACACTGCAGCGTGCCCTAGGTGTGCAGCATTAGGCGTAGAATTAGGCCATATGCTATGGACATGCCCGATCTTGGAGATGTATTGGAAGGAGGTGGGAGCCACTTTGAACACGGTCACAAGCAGGGGCTTAGAATTTGACATGGCAGTGAGTGTCCTACACTGGTTCCCTCATACCCCCAAGAACAAGGTCACTAGTAAGTTTATAGACATGGGGCTCATATTAGCAAAGCGAGAAGTTACGAGACACTGGAAAGCTGCGATAGGACCCAATGGCATTAGATGGAGAAATGAGTTTATTAAGTGGGCTCAGGGCGAAAGTATGTTAAAGATTTCATACTGCACGGAGACAACGTGATGACAAAGCCTTGGAAACAGCTCAGGCTTGGGACGCATTAGTACAAGCATTGCGCGATTATGATACACATGATGAGGCACCGGCCTAGCACTCTGCCCAGCGCACTCCTCCAAGACATTTCAGGTACATCACATTGAGCACTTCCCAATGGCTCCTGTACACACACGCTACTATGATGACTACTAACAGTATCCACCGATGATGAGGGTTCAGGGAGGGGGGAGCGAATAGGGGATTTCTTGTTAGTCTATTGGGCAAAGACACGCTAGGTTGCAGTTATAGGAGAGCCCACACACATGATCTGACTGTCATCCTGCTTCACTGCCTGAGAACGCGACTCTGGGATTTTGTTGGATGTTGGAGCGGCATGAAAAACGTTACTGACTCTGTATGTTCTATGTAACAAAACCCAATAAAAATTTGTTTTAAAAAAAAATCAAATACAGAAAAGGATGGTTCACAGTTATGGCAGAAAACAGGCGTGATAGACATCTCCAATCACCCTTTGGCAAATGGCATCACAAAGAAATTTGAGTGCATGTTGCTGTCTTTTATTCGGCGGGAGCAAGTCTTAAGTCGAATGTTTAAGCATAATATTTAGTCTTCACCCTCACATAGCTTGGTCTGATTTCTGCTCTTTTAAGCAGTTGTTGTTTTTCATTCCAAGTGATAAAAGTCTAACACAAACATGTGTTTGGCCATCTCTTTTTGTTGCAATATTTAATGTTTCCTTTTCATGTTATTCAAGGCTTTTGTCTGTCATCAATTGCTAAAAGGTCGAAATAAAAATGTTTTGTTTGGCTGCTCCATAAACGAAACCAAGGATGTGGTATTCCGTAGGAATCTTCACATCTGTATTTATAAGTAAAACATGCGCAGTATTTACATAGCTTCTTAACAGTGAATTAAGCAGTCTCAGATCTATCAACTCACATGGTGCCAGCTTATGTCTCATGATATCGGCACTCTTCACACAGTCACCCGGCGAACTAAAATGTTATGTTGGGAAACCATAAGCAGAGGTCGTGTGTGCTCTGACTCTAGCTGAAGAACTGGCTTTTCTAGTAGTCCCATTAGACCCTAAGTGTGGTTAGACTTACCCCGGTTCAGCGCTAGGATACCGTCCTTGGGCATAATGCACTCTACAAATTTGCATATAATAACATCAAGGCTTTTAAAGTGCCCTTTTCAGAATGTAGGAGGTTGCTTAAGACACCTTTGGGTAGTTGAGGCGGCTGGGAGACACTGCTAAACCCCTGATGAACTTCTCAAGTCCCTCAAGGGCTGGACTGCCCATCTATTCTGCCAGGCATTTCCCCAGGTAAATGAAGCAATTAAAGGCCAGTTGAAAGTCGGTGCCTCTGTCTCTAACTCCCCAGTGTTTATGGCAACTGGCACAGGAAACAAGTATTGGCAAAGCCAATAGGTCTTACATATGTGGGCTACTGGCTTTGCCAATGGTTTTTAACCTTGCTGCACAGCATCCATGTTGCTGTGCAACATGGCCGAAGTGTAAAAAAATAAAAAGATTTAGACGACCTCCAGTGTCACTAGAAAATGCTGGCCTGCAAAATGACTCTGCCACTTTTTTTAAATTTTAGTTTTCCTATCTGAGTTGGATAAGTAACTAAAAGGAAAATAAAATGACCAAGAGTATTTTTTTTGTAAGCAATCATTGAGGGGGTGGGGGGCGGGAGTGGAAGAATGGGTGGAGCCACACGGGAGAACAGGGGAACGTGGAAGCAACACAGAGGAGAGTGGGGGCAGGGCCGGACTGGGAACACAAACCAATCCTGGCCACTCTGCTGGACCAGCCGCGAGTGGGGGTCGGTTGGGGGGTGGGGAGGCTTTCTCTCTTGTCTTGAATTTGGCAAGAAGTTGAAGACCTGGCTTTTTAATTAGCCAACCAACCGTAGATAGGGCTAGGCACACACATCTACTCAGTGCCACAATACCCTTATCTTTTTCCCCAGTGCAGGTGAAGACTTTACTGAAAAAAAGTTTAGAAAAAAATCTTTCTATTCAGAATGTTGAAATTATTATTTTTACGCTCGGGCGACTTGCCAAACAGTATGTCAAGGTTGAAGCGAGATATAAAGGAGACAGAGGACAAAGTAAGTTGTATACTCCATGAAAGGTCTCATTATACAAGCTTTAGACTGGTTTATATAAATGTCCTTCACAGGGTAGAATACAGAACATGTTTGTATACATCTGGATAGGAAAGGTATGATATCTGGTTAAGGAGTTTTGGGTAAAGTGGCGCTTTCCCAAGCCTATTGCGCAGATGCATTGCAATAAAGGACTATTGGTGAGAAATCTGTGGCAAACGTAAGATGTTATGCTATGTTATGTGTATTTCTGAAGTGCACTATCACCCATGAGGGTATTGTGGCACTGAGTAGGTGTGTGTGCCTAGCCTTATCTACAGTTGGTTGATTGGTTAATTTAAAAGCCAGGTCTTCAACTTCTTGCGGAATTCAAGACAAGAAAAAAAGACTCTGATGCTGGGAGGCAGGTTGTTCCACGCTTTACGAACAATGTAAGAGAACGCTTGTTCACTTCTTCAGGTTCTCTGTATGCATGGGATTTTGGCAAGTAGGAGGCCTGTGGAGCCGAGGTGTCTGAATTGTTGGTGGAAGGAGTTGTGACTGTTCAGGTAGTTGGGGCCTGGTTTGTGGAGTGCCTTAAATGTGTGTCTGAGGAACTTGAATTCATTGAGCATGCTTGTGTATTGGGAGCCAGTGTAGGTTCCAGATGTGAAGTATAATCTGAGTACTGTATGGGAGGTTGAGGATTAGCCTAGCTGCTGAATTCTGGATAGTCTGTAGTCTTTTAGTGAGTTGCTTGGAGATCCCGGTGTAAACTGGTTCCCATAGTCCAACTTGCTGGTGACTAGAGTGTGATTATCCGTTTTTCTTTTGTTGCTCGGGAGCCATTTGAAGATCTTCCTCAGCATCTTCAGGGTGTGGAAGCAGGATGCAGTGATGAAGTTGTCTTGTCCAGCCTTGTCCAGTTTGCTGTTGATGATTATTTTGAGGTTCCTGATGTGGTTCTGGACGGTGGAGTAGAACATTGAGGCAACTGCAAAAAACATACTCCTAAACATACGGGCTTGGGAGACAAAGAACCTATCCAGACATCACTGGATATTGGTAAACCATAGTCTCATAGTTGCTAAGAGAGACATTGAAAGATGATGGGGAAACACCATATTGACAATGATAACCTAATAAAAAACACAGTATGAATTGGTGCATGGCTGCCAAGAATTGTGTGTAAAAAGGAACGGGCTGCACAAATAAAACTGAAAAAATTGTGACAGATGCGCTGAAAGAATATATATTGAGTAAATGTGTGATAATGTCTATATCGTAAGGTGTGGGTACTGACTGAAGCATAAAAACAGGAGGGAAGCATGATAGAGGATGGGTCTAAACACCTGCTTAAAGTGATTCATCCTGCTAAATGGGGTGTTCGATGAGATGTTAAGTCATTGAATTGCTGCCAAGTTCTGGTCTCTAATGGTATGTAGAGAATAATTACTGACTCATAGTGCCTTACTAAATTATGGAAAAGTATTTTGTCTCTAAGATTTGTAGCTCATATTAATCAAATTTCGGTCCAGTCTGCAGAATGACCACAGCCACCCAAATGATGCTTGATGATGCTCTCTCGAAATAGGCAACATTGACCCCCATCTGTTATTCTGTTGTATCTCACGACAGCGTTGGATGTAATTTACCGTAGCTAAGCTTTTAATTTCCTCAAAACCAGCCAGCCTGGCTGGTTTTGAGGAAATTAAAAGATTCAACTGTTAAAATACTGTACAGGAAACCCCTGTGTTGTTTCTGTTAGCTTTGTTCTTGAAACTTGAATAGTGTGTCGGTTGGTTGCTGACACACATCTGTGAGGTTATAGGGTCTTTTTCCCCTCACCCAGTTGCACCACACCCCCACTTTTGTATGATACATTTTGCGTCCACTTCAAGCAGAGCGCCCTGCTTTCACTCTGACTCTAAAAACCCTTTTTCTTGCAAGTACATCATTGAATGGGGAGTTGCCAACAAAAGTCTTTGCTCCCAACTTTATAGCTCTCAAATGACCTTGTATCGCTGTAGTACCACCACCTATCAGTGTCATAAAAGTAATGTTCAAGGTGATCACTGCCATTTTCACCATTAGCACCCAAGCTGTCGGTGATGTGGAAGGCATTGGAGCCACTGTTACAGTTTGTGTTTGGGTGTCTACTGTCTGCGATCCTAAACCTGCCAGTTAAAGAAGAGATGGAGTCAAAAATAAGAGGTGTCTTTTATAATTGGCCAAAATGCCACACCTGTTTTAGAAACACATAGGTAGAAGTGTTATTATCAACACAGTGGCTGATATGAAAGGAAAGAGGATGTACTTTTTGTTTATTAATTCATTAAGACGCTCAATATGTCGTGATCACACTGAGCTCTGAAATGATTGTTGAGTTACTCCAGGGGTCATAACAGCTTCCTCCCTCTCTCTCCAGGGCCCCGTAGGTACACTACAGGCACAATGACTGAAAAATTCAACTGCCACTACTGCAGGGACCCGCTGCACGGCAAGAAGTACGTCGAGAAGGAGGGACACCACTGCTGTGTCAAGTGTTTCGAAAAAATATGTGCTAACACCTGTGCCGAGTGCAGAAAGCCCATTGGCGCTGACGCTAAGGTAAGACAACGTTCTACCCCATTTAGAGAAGTTCTGCAATGTCAAAAAAATCTTCATATTCAACGAAGAAAGTACAATTTAGGTTCATCATGAGCACCAAATGACATCTGTATTCAGAGAGAGTGATGAATGCTCTGTTTGCAGAATATTAAATACTGAATTGTCTATAACTAGTATGTTGTGTGTGTTTTAGAACACTGGAATGTTGAGGGTTCCATTGAAAGCAATGGAGTGCTCCTGGCTTCTAATATCTAGTAGAAGCCCAGAGCATCAACATTCCAATGTTTAACAAAGGTTTCGCGAAACCGAGAGTATTTCAACACCCTCAGGCTCCGTGAGGCCTTTGTTTTACACATTAGAACATGCTTCCCTTTAGGGGTGGAATGTTCTAGTAGCCTTAGAGCCCTCCATAGCAGGCTTTACCGGCCATTTATTTTATTTATTTATTTTATTTAGAAACTTATATAGCGCCCAACTACCCCCAACTGGGGTGTCCTGGCGCTGCAAACAGTAAGCAGTTATGAGTGTCTCTGTGCAACTAGAGGTTGGTAACATACGGAGGGACAGTGGCAAGTTGTTCCAAGATCGAGCAGTGATAACTGCGAATGCTCTGCCCCCCATTCTAGAGCAGCGAAATCGGAGAGTATGTAAGAGGCAAAGGTGAGTTGATCTGAGAGATCGGTTGGACTGAGCATGCTTCAGTCTTGCTCTAAGATAGGCCGACCCTTGACCCTGCATTGCTCTATATGCCAGGACCAGAGATTTAAACTGAATGCGGCTAGTCACAGGTAGCCAGTGTAACTTTTTTAAGTGAGCAGCGATTGAGTGACGATATGGGATGTTACAAGTCATTCTTGCCGCCACATTCTGTACAATCTACAGCCGTTTGACCAGTTAGGCTGGTGCTCCAGCATACAGGCTGTTTGTGTAATCCAGGTGTGACGTTATAAGGTCGTGAATAATGGTTCGGCAAGCATCCAAAAGAAGAAAGGGAGAATTTTTCCGAATCATGCAGAGTTTACCGAAACAAGCAAATGTGACCTTATTTATTTGAGCCTTGCAGGATAACTCATTATCAAAGACGAATCCCAGATTCCTGGCAGAAACCACCGGTGCTGGAGGGGGAATTCAGTTCAGGTGGCCACCAAAGAAGGGGTAGAGGTCTTTTTTTTTAATTAAAAAACAACACTTAGGTTTTATCCAAATTAAGCCTGAGAGTGTTGAGTGACATCCAGGTAGAGATGTTGCTGACCCAGCGTCTGAAGTTCGAAAAAGGGGCGTCAGAGTGATCTCTAAATGAAAACACTAATTGCGCGTCATCAGCGTATGAGATCACTCCGACCCCACAGGATTTTGCCACCGTAGCCAGCGGCGGTACGTAGACATTAAAAAACTGTGGGCTCAGGGCTGAGCCCTGGGGAACACCACAACTAAGTGGTTTCTTTTCAGAGACAAAAGGTTGAAGGTAGACCTGTTGGGTACCATCACTTAAAAAAGATCTAATCCAAGCCAGAGGATAGCCCTGAATGCCAAGACTATACAGTCTCTCAATCAAAATGGCATGAGAGACCATATCGAATGCCGCGGGCAGGTCGAGGACCACTAATATTGCTGCCTCGTCTGCATCCACGCATTCGCGAATAGTCTCTGGCACCTCCAGAAGTGCAGTCTCGGTACTATACCCGGATCTAAAACCGGACTGCGAGTCGTGGAGAAGTTGCCCGGGCTCAAGGTAGTTAGAGAGTTGTTCTTGCGCTACTTTCTCCAGGATTTTGGCTGGTTTAGGTAAAAGGGAAATGGGCCTGTAGTTGCTAAAGACCGACGGGTCGGCGTCAGGTTTTTTTAAAATGGGGATCAGCATGGCCTGTTTCCAAGACGAGGGGAAGTGACCAGTTTGTAAGAAGGTATTCCAAAGCAAGTTCAGCGGAGAGATGATAAGATGGGCGAGTGCACAGAATAATTATGCCGGACAGGGGTCTAGAGGAGAGCCTGATTTGCATGCCAACATTTTTTGAGAAAAGGTATCAATAGAGATAGTATTAAAGAAAGTGAAAACCTCCTCCTTGGTTGCCCTGGAGTCAAGAACAGGGGAATCCATGGACTGGTTGAAAGTAGAAAGAATGTCTCTGATTTTTTCGTAAAAAAGTTAGATAAACCATCACATAGTTCTTGGATGGGGGATCGAGCTAGATAATGCAGATGGCTTAGAAAACTCTTTCACTATTTTAAACAGTGTTTTTGAGAAATTATCAGTGGAGCTGACTTTCTCAATGTAATACTCTTTCATGTTATGTTATGTTATGGTACGTTTCAATTTATGGAATTTCTTAATGGCGACTCTGTAAGTAGCTTTTGCCTCAGGATCATAGGATTGTCTCCAGTTCTTCTCAAGTTTTTTACAGAGGCTCTTCTCAGCACGCAAGGCGGAGGAGAACCAAGGAGCAGAGGGTTTTAATCTGGAAGAATTTATCGGTTGCTTAGGGGCAATCGCGTTTATAGCTGAGGAAAGCCAGTCATTAAACTTTGAAACATCAGTGTCTAAATCCCCTTCTGACTGCCACAAACAGCGGGAGAGTGCAGGGGCCAGTGATGAACAGGTAATTTTGCACCACTTCCTGCCAAAATCCCTGGCCTTAACTGGAATGTCAGAGCGAGGGGTAGTAGCCAGCCTAATGGAAAAAGAAAATGGTCTGACCAAGTGAGAGGGAGAGGGAGGGGTAGTGAAGTAGTCAGATTAGGATGATTGGTGAACAATAAATACAGCGTATGGCCAGCCAGATGAGTGGGGCCACTAACCCTCTGGGTCAAATTGAGGCCCATCATGGTATCGAGGAGCAGTCCTGCTTTGATACAGGAGGTGTCATCCACATGCGGGTTGAAATCACCGAAAATAGTGAAGTGGCGGTGTTTGATCGATAGATCAGCAGCCATAGTATAGAAATCCATAAGGGATTGTGGGATGGATCCGGGAGGTCTGTATAAGAGATTATCAGCCAAAATGGAATGCAAGGCTTCAGAAATGCTAAAATACATGGCTTCTAAAAGGCCAATATTAGAGAGCTTCCTGGAGGAGATCTTCCAGCCCGAGCGTAAGATCACCGCGATCTCACCGCCCACCCCTTGGAACTGGTACGATTAACCCCAACAAAACGATAGTCAGGGGAGATAGCCAGATTAAGGTTGGGATTTGAGGAGTCTTTTACCCATGTTTCGGTAAGAAACATTAAGTCCCAAGCATGAGTAGTGAGGGATAGCAAAATATCTCCCGAATGACGAGGTACCGATTTACAGTTGAGCAGACACGCCTTGATGTTTGGAGAAAGGAACGTGTGCTCAGCTACAGGTCTGGCAGGAGAGGGGAATAGAAAATGGGTGCTAAAATACCCCGAAAATTTACATAGCTACGGAGCATTACACCCTTTATCATTAACTTCCATTAGTTGGAACCTGGTCCAATGTATTCGTGCTCCGACGGGGTAGCCGGCAGCCTTGCTGGCGCTGGCAGCCGAACAGGCGCGGACGGGCACGGACGGGCTTGCCTTTGGCGCGCCCGCTGCATGTGACAACTGGCATGGTCTTAAGTAGCACCTAAGCGGATCAGCGCCAGAGCGCTAACCTCTAACTCCTCCCCTCAGCATGACCGGAAGCAAGAGCCCAGCAACCTGCTCTACCTTCCACAGCAATCGGGCACGCCTGTGGTGGACCGGGGTAGGGGCTGTACCACGGCGAAAACGGGTGAGTCAGCGTATGTCCAAATACAGAGAAAAATGCAGAGTGTAGAGTCTAAATTAAAAGTTTCAAAACTAGCAAAGTCTTTAAAAACGGTAATGCAGCTAGCGCGAATAACTCACAACTGCGTGCGTCTGTTGCGTGTGACAACTGGCATGGTCTTAAGTAGCACCTGTGTGGATTAGCGCTGGAGCGCTAACCCCTAACTCCTCCTCAGCCTGACAGGAAGCAAGAGCCCGGCAACCTGCTCTACCCTCCACAACAATCGGGCACGCCTGTGGTGGACCGGGGTAGGAGCTGTAATACGGCGAAAATGGGTGAGTGACTGTATGTCCAAATACAGACCAAAATGCAGAGTGCAGAGTCTAAATTATAAGTTTTAAAACAAGGAAAGTCTTTAAAAACAGTAATGCAGCTAGCACGAAGAACTCTCAACTGCGCGCTGCCATTAAAGGCCCACTCCATTGTTAAAGGCCCAAGCCAAATGAAGTAGCCTTTAATGTCCAGTAGAGCCTGCTAAGGAGGGCTCTGAAGATATAGAAGTAGCATCATACTTATAATGTACTGCAAAGAGTTTTAAAAGACCGTAAGAAAAAGAAATGAGAATACTGAATATTATGTTCGAGGCATATGAGCTGCAGATCTTACACTGGGCATTAGATCGCCACCTGGTGTCGGGCTTGGATGATTGCATGTTGTTGTCGTCTTGGAAGAAGTCTTTGTAGTCACGAGATAGGTGACTCCTCCCTTGGACGATAGTGTGCATGGGCCTCGACTCCATCCTTAGATTGTTTTGTCTGCCACTGGGTTCGGATGCAACTTTTCCGCTCCGGTTCAAAAATCAACTTTTCGAGGACTTTGACGCGCAAAACTTTCTAAAACTAACTTTAACTTCAATATACATAGACTTCAACTCATCACTTCGATTCCGGTTGTCAACACGGGCCGTCCGGCCTACCCACGCGGTGAGGCTTACACCTCATGGAAAGGACACCATTCAAAAGATGCCCCGAGTGTGGAGCAAAATTTCCACACAGCGACCATCACGAGGTGTGTAACCTGTGTTTATCACCAGAACACGACGAGTCGAACTGCACAGCTTGTGCGTCCTTTCGATCCAAGAAGACTATTCGAGATCGGAGGGCCCATGGATGCGACATGCAGAGATCAGCTCCGGAACCGGTGGATATCTTCGACGAAGGTCCATGTGTCCCCGAGGAAGATTCCGATGATCTGCAGATCCTATCTAAGGCAGACGACTCCGATGACTCCATACCATCTGGTCAACTTGTGAGTACGACTGCCCCTACCCCAGCCCAACCACCTACACCAAAGGCTTGGGTCTCGGCTAAGACCGAGACATTGCTTCTAAAGCCCCGCCATCGAGCCCTGCTCTAAAGAAAATATTAAAGCCTTCTGGTAGCTCCTTACTGAACAAACCGCACGTGCCGATACGACCAGCTCCCTCGGCACCAAAACCGAAAAAGACTCAGAAACCGCCGAATCCTAAAGACAATACGGCACCGAAACCAATGAAACCTGCTTCCACCCCAAAATCTTCGGTGCCGAAACCCACTAAACCTGCTTCCGATGCCTCCAAGCCCTCGAACCAGGCCTCAACTCCGAAAACAATACCTTCGGTGCCGAAAACTACGCCACAGGACTATACAACAACTCCTAAGGCTAAAGACAAACAAAAACCAGGCCTGGAGCCGAAAAAATCGGCGCCGAAAGCAATTTCTGAAGAAGAAGAGCTTTTCAGACCTGATCCTCTGCGAAAGAGGATATACATAGACCCAGAAACAGGAAATGTTTCCACCACACCACACAGGAAGAGGAAGTCAGATTCAGCACCTACACCGCCAGTGCCAGTCAAGAAGAAGGACTCTGCCACATCTCCTATGCACCCTTCTTCTCCTGTATCTCCCTCTCCTGCTCTCCCTTTAAACATTTCCCCTCAAAATTCTCCACTTCATTCTCCACAACATACACCTCCTCAGGATGCTGATGATGATCAGTATAGCATGGGGGGAGGATAAGACCCAGATTACCCTTTTCCCTACCCTACAGGTTATCCACTGGGAGTATCCAAACCCACAGGATATACTAGATATTCCTGACCCACATATATATCCATCTAAACCTTCTCCTCCAAAAGACAATATTGGGTTTGGACACTTAATTAATAGGGCTGCCATCTACCACAATGTCACCATTCATTTAGATGAGGCAGAAGAGGACTTCTTACTAGGCACTTTTGAACAATCCCAAAAATCTGTGTGAATACTGCCAATGATTAAAGGAGTCATTAAACATGCACCAGAAGTGTTTAAAGATCCTGTATGGGCTAGAATCTTAAACCCAAGGATAGAGAAAAAGTACAGAGCAGCTCCTGGGGATTCTGCTTACATTAAAGGACAGCTACCCTTAGACTCCCAAGTAGTTTCAAACGCTAGGAAAAGGGCAAACTCACAAACATCAGGAGAAGCACCACCTCCTGTTAAAGAATCCAAAATTATAGATGCTTCAGGGAAAAGAATAGCTGCCCAAGCTAGTAATACATGGCGCATTGCTAACACACAGGCCCTCCTAGCAAGATATGACAGGGCTCACTATGATCAGCTAGAGAAGCTCTTACAACATCTACCTGATCAATATAAGGCACAAGCAAATGACCTCATACAAGAGGGTAAGCTCATATATAATGCCTCTATTAAATGTGCACTAGATGTAGCAGACACTGCATCCAGGGCAATTAACACCAGTGTCCTTCTTAGACGCCACGCATGGCTAAGCATTTCAGGATTTAAGCAATAGGTACAGACCACTATCTTAAATCAACCATTCAACCAACAACAATTGTTTGGTCCAGAAGTAGACACAGCCCTTGAAAAAATGAAAAAAGACACTGACACAGCCAAGTCTATGGAAGCTCTGCAGTCCACTCAAGCTAGAGGCTCTTTTCTTCACTCCTTATACAGAGGAGGCTCCAAACAAGCTGGAGCAGACAATTCAGCTTTCTTCAAGACAAATACACAAGCATCCTCTAATAAAGGATACTTTAGAGGGGGCTACAGAGGTAATAACAATAAGAGAAGAGGTCGAGGTAACAACAACAATCGATCCTCTTCCACCACTAAACAGTGACTTCCTTCAGCTCCCCCAGCAGCATACCACTCCTGTAGGTGGGAGATTAACACAGTTCCTACCTGTCTGGAACTCCATCACAACAGACAGGTGGGTAAGACAGATTATCCAGTATGGCTACTGCCTCAAGCTTACAGCTACCCCTCCAAATATACCACCCAGACAGCGTCCAATGTCCACAAAACATCTAATGCTGCTCCAACAAGAGGTTCTCTCATTGCTATAAAAAGATGCAATAGAGCTAGTTCCATTGCAACATCAAGGAACAGGGGTCTACTCACTTTACTTTCTAAAACCCAAAAAGGATGGGACACTAAGACCAATTCTAGATGTGAGGCCTCTCAATCTGTACATACACTCAGATCATTTTCACATGATCACTTTACAACAAGTGCACCCATTATTGCAATAAGGCGATTTCCTCACTACACTAGACCTCAAAGACGCATACTTTCCCATTCCCATACATCCTTCTCACAGGAAGTATCTCAGGTTTGTGCTAGAAGGACAACACTATCAATTCAAAGTCCTTCCATTCGGGGTAACAACAGCACCAAGAGTGTTCACAAAGTGCTTAGCAGTAGTAGCAGCACATCTCAGAAGACAAAAGATCCATGTCTTCCCATACTTAGATGATTGGCTTATAAAGGCCAAGTCATTCAACCAGTGTGTTCAACACACATCTCACACAATTCAGACACTGCACAACTTGGGGTTTACAATAAACCACACCAAGTCACATCTATAGCCCTCTCATGTACTTCAATACCTAGGGGCTACCATAAACACGAATATAGCTCTAGCTTATCCCAGTCCAGCCAGGATACAGAGCATTCAAACCTTAATCTCAAGGTTTCAAAACCAACACTCTCTCCCAGCAAGAGTGTTCATGCAACTAATAGGCATGATGGCATCTTGCATTTTTATTGTACCATATGCCAGACTACAAATGCGTCCATTGCAGGAATGTCTAGCACATCAGTGGAATCAGGCACAAGGACAACTGACAGACCTGGTGTTGGTGGACAGCCACACACATCGCTCTCTGCAGTGGTGGAACACCAAAAACTTGTCCAGAGGGCGGCCGTTCCTCAAGCCTGTTCCACAAATAGTACTGACAACAGACGCATCCCTGACAGGATGGGGAGCACATCTGCTCCACCACACAACTCAGGGAAGATGGACTGCTCAACAAAAGGGGCTTCACATCAATCACCTAGAGTTGATGGCGATTTTTCTGGCACTTAAGTCCTTCCAAGTACACATACAAAACAAAGCGGTCTTAATCCGAACGGATAACATGACAGCCATGTACTACATACAGAAACAAGGAGGCACACATTCCCTACAACTGTCCCGGCTCGAAACAAAACATTTGGAGATGGGCCATTCCACAAAAGATATATCTGCTTGCAGAACACCTTCCAGGAGTTCACAATCAGATAGCCGATCTGTTAAGTCGACAGACACAACAGATTCACAAATGGGAACTACATCTGCAAGTTCTTCAACCATTCTTTCACAAGTGGGGTCATCCAGCCATAGACCTGTTTGCCACACATGAAAACACAAAATGCCCAACCTTCGCTGCCAGGTTTCCACACCCGTTGTCCAAGGGCAATGCGATATGGATGAACTGGTCAGGCAGATTTGCGTACGCTTTTCCGCCAACCCCACTAATACCACTAGTTGTACGCAAACTCAGACAACAGTCTCCCAAACGTATCCTGGTAGCTCCCACATGGGCACGCCAACTGTGGTTCACCACGCTGCTAGAATTCTCTCTAGTTCCACACCAAAGACTGTCTCTGACACCATCAATGCTAACGCAGAACCATGGAGACATGCGGCATCCAGATCCAAGTCAACTGAATCTGGCGATCTGGCTCCTGAAGTCTTTAAGTTTGGTTACCTTAACCTACCACCAGACTGTATGGATATCATTAAAGAAGCCAGAAGACCTACTACTAGAGCTTGCTATGCTGCAAAATGGAAGAGATTTGCTATTTACTGCACTAACAATCAAATTGATCCTATAGATGCTTCCATCCAAAATATCATCTGTTACCTTCTCCATTTACAAAGATGTAATCTAGCATATTCATCTATACGTTTACATCTTGCATCCATTGCAGCATATCTACAAAACAGACAACATATGTCATTATTTAGAGTACCTGCAATCAAAGCTTTTATGGAAAGATTAAAGATAATCTTTCCTCCTAGGTTACCACCATCTCCAGTGTGGAACCTAAACATTGTGCTTACAAGGCTCATGTGACCCCCTTTTGAACCTTTACATAAATGTGAATTGCAATTTCTTACATGGAAATCAGCTTTCCTTATTGCTATTACCTCTCTTAGAACAGTTAGTGAGATACAAGCTTTCACTATACAAGAACCGTTTTTACAATTACACCGTAACAAGGTGGTTCTAAGGACTAATACTAAATTCCTTCCTAAGGTAATTACTCCTTTTCATCTAAATCAATCGGTAGAGTTACCAGTGTTTTTTCAAAACCCAGACTCTGTAGCAGAAAGAGCTCTACACACACTAGGTGTAAAAAAAGCTCTTCTCTATTACATTGATAGGACTAAACCCTTTCGTAAAACAAAGCAACTGTTTGTAGCTTTCTCTCCACCACACAAAGGCAACCCATTTCAAAATCAGAAATTTCAAGGTGGATTGTTAAATGTATACAAATCTGCTATCACAAAGCAAAACACACATTAACAGTTCCTCCTAGAGCGCATTCCACACGCAAACTAGGAGCCTCCATGGCTTTCTTAGGGAACTTTCCCATAGAAGAAATCTGCAAGGCAGCAACATGGTCTACAACACACACCTTCACTAAACACTATTGTGTTGATGTGCAAGCTAAGCAGCAAGCTGCAGTAGGCCAGGCTGTCCTCAAAACCCTATTTCAAGCTACTGCAACAGATACAGGTTACCACACCTAGGGGAGACACTGCTGTACAATCAATGCACAGTGTAAGATCTGCAGTTCATATGCCTCGAACGGAAAATGCTATTTACCAGTATGCATCTGTTCTTGGCATGTAGAGCTGCAGATTCTTACATGCCCTCCCGCCTCCCCGGCATGGCGAAAAACAATCTAAGGATGGAGCCGATGCCCATGCACACTATCGTCCAAGGAAGGAGTCACCTATCTTGTGACTACAAAGACTTCTTCCAAGACGACAACAACATGCAATCATCCGAGCCCAACACCATGTGGCAATCTAATGCACAGTGTAAGAATCTACAGCTCTACATGCCAAGAACAGATGCCTACTGGTAAGTAGAATTTTCCTTTTTTTTCTTTACTATAGGAACTGCATTACAAGAATCGCTACTGGCACGATGACTGCTTCCGGTGCTCCAAGTGTTATCACCCTTTGGCCTCAGAGCAGTTCATGATGAAGGAGAATAAGATTCTGTGTTCAAAATGTTCCACCCGCGAGGACGCTCCCAGGTGCAGCGGATGTCACAAGCACATCTTACCAGGTAATAAAATGCATTGAGTATTGCAACGTTGAATTTATCTTTACATCATGGTCACAGATCATTTATTTGTGATTTTTGGGACAATTATCCTTTTAGTGCTTGAGCAGCTTAAACTTTGTATAGTACGTGTTATCTGCACCGTAGACAATCATATGCCCACGTGTACAGCGCGTGCAACTCCGGACTTAGTGAAACCGAAAATACTATCCTGGAACACACCAATGGCACCGGTTTCTCTAATCTTCCAACTATGTAGTGGGTTTATTGCCTCTAATTTGGATAGATATTCCCTCGTTTCTGAGAGGTGGCACCATCAGTAATTGCTTTTTGCACAGTGTTTGGCCGATTCACAATAGCATTTATAAGGACGGAAATTTGTTCTACAGGAGTACTCTTTCAAGTATTCTTAACTTTTGTAAATTGCCTGAAATCTCCAACTCCCCATTAACAAAAGTGCAAAAATGGCACATTCCTTTCTATATACACTAACCGTATATGAATATTGCCATGTTATTTCAATGTTAGATGGTTTGGGGTCAATTTACAAATGTATGTAAGCGTATTTTAAAAAAGTACTACAGCAGTACTACTTTCTTACATACTCAAAAACGTCTTTTTTAATAGGCCCCAATATCTCTTCTTTAGTTCCAGAGTTCGTGGTAGAGTACCATGTCTGTCAAACTCTAAATAAGCACCTTAGGGCCTGATTACGAGTGTTTTTTTTTTTCTGACCTCTGCATAAACCCCCGTTTGCGCAGTGTTCGGAATTTCAAGTTGAGTGTTATTTAATGCACCTGATGTTTATCGGATGCATTAAATACCTCAAACTATGTTAAATTTCAGCAGGTCAAACCTTCTGAAATTTAATGGGGGAAAAACATACGGTGTTTACTGCATCATGCAGGTTTTGGTGCATTAAACACCAAAATCTGTATGTTAGTCGACAGAAACCCATTTATCACACATGATAAATAACATACCCATTGGTATCAAAATGAATAGTACCTAAACTTGTAATCAGGCCTTAGTGTTCTTACTGAAAAATTTGAAACTATAATATTGGGTCAAAACCAGTTGTATGATGGAACCCCGCATGCCTTTACAATGCAAGCACTACCTTAACTGTGATGTTAACATGCGTTACTTTACTATGCACGTCGTTACAATGGCTTGCTTTAGGTGCTGGAATTTGGAATAGCATAAATTACTATTCCAACTCCAGTCTATTTATCAGTAAGGAAGGTGTTGGAAATAAAAATCCAACACCAGTCCAACAATGCGCCCCCTAAAGCAAGCCATTGTAACGACTTGCGTGTAAAGTAACACATGGTAACCTCGCAGTCAGGGCAGTGACTGGGTTGTAAAGGCAGGTTGTTTTTGTGACTGCAGGGTAAAGGATGTTTCCAGTCAAAACCAATGTATTTATGCTATGCTTCAGGATGATAAATGAGTGCCAATTTTTTGTTTAGAAAGCATAGAGTGCTGATTTTGTAGCACCATTTTCCAGTGGCAGCTGCTACCTGTTAGCAGCAGAGGGGCTGGGTGGGGAGGAAGGATCGGGGGGGGGGGGGGTCAAATAGGTTAAAAATCACTTACCTCCCGGCCGGCTGCCACACGTCTTACGTCCTCTTCCTGGCTTCTTGGGGGAGAGAGGAAGCACCAGGGCTCCCAGGCTCTTTACAGCCAATCGCATTGCTGCATTGCAGCGTTGTGAGGCGCTCAGGCAGGGGCTGGAGTGGTGGGTATGTTCTCCAAGCTGGCTGTAATGCAGCCTGCATGGAGAACACCGTAGGTGCGCATGACTGTTTTGGGCGGCCCAGGAGGGCCGGCCAAGCACTCATGCTCACACAGGAAGTGCACACCTTTCCTCCCCCTGCTCTAAGAGTAGCCCCGCCCCACAAGGATGCCGCAACAGGGAAAACTAAAATGATAATAACCTTGGATTATCATTTTATTTTTCCTTTTTTTTACACTGCAAAAAGCAGTACTGCCATTTTCTTGGTTACGTAGGGCACTAGCCCCTTCGATCGTTCTTTTATAACTTATGTAGAGGCTTTTCATGATCTATATTGCAAGCTCATTAGCACTCTACACACTGCAGCTGAGGCCTGAACTTGTATGATTGGTGTAATACTGGTGTAATTCTGAGTTGTTTAAATCTCTCTAACCAGAGGGATAGATCTGCTACCCAAGGTCCGAGTTTGGGAGATGTGTGATTTTTCATGTTCCCAATCTTCTTTCCAAAGTAGTATCCCAATTATATTATGTCAGATAATCTACTTAAAAGGAACAGCATGGGGAGCTAAAAGAAAGTGGAAGATAAAAGTGAAGGGATATACTGTAGACTTTCTGAATAAGATTAGACGTTCCTATCAAATTGTATTTTCAGAATATTTAACTTCCATGTAAAACCAATGGTTTGTAGGCATCTGCGAGAAATTGTGCTGTAAAAAGCACTGTATGGTTGATTTTTTTCTCCCCCAAATATTCGTTTTGTGGGGAGAGACCATCTTCACAAAACCACTGCAGACAGCAAGGCCTGTACCGCAGGCCATGAACTATTGTAACACTTCATTAATAACCGTTTAGAATTGCATTGGAAACCTGTGGCTTTAACAAATATCTGAAATGCTGCATAAAAATGAAATATCAGGCCATATGTTTTTCAAATGTGCTTTCTGTTGGAGGGCTCCTTTGAACTCGTTACACTTCGCACTGGGTCACTTTCCATCTATTTTAAAGTTTCCATCTATTTCAAAGTTCACTAGCTATCACAGACACATGAATTCATTGACCAACACATGTACAAATTATACAAATTATACACCATAAAACATACAAAGCCACCCGGGCAAGAGCACATTCCAAAGTAAATCCTCTCTCCACGTATGCTGTACATTAAACTACATATGCTAAAAAGCAGACCTGTTGGCTTTTGCAGTGTTTGGCGCAAGGGTATAAGTTCATGTGTGTATGTATTAGGGGGCAGATTTACAATAAACTAACGCAGCGCTGTGCAGCAAGTCATTTGCTGTGCCGTGCAGCGTTAGTTTTAAAGCACAAGGATGCAACATATTTACAACAATATGTTGCATCTCTGGGCTTCCCCCTGTGCTGGCACACAAACTGCTGCCATGCGCTGGCACAGGCACCCTTGCACTATGGTGCAAGGAGGCCTGCGTCACGGGGATGATTGTTTAGGTGCAGGAAGGAACACCTTCCTGTACACAAACAATCATTAGAGGTCATTTCATCCTTCTATGTGTGCTGCAGAATACAGCACGCATAGAAAGAGGAAAAGAACGAGGAGAAATAAATACATTTCTTCTTGTTGCGCCACTCTACACCTCCCCTTGGGAGGCGTAGCATTCAGACGCATTTCCAGATTTACGATTTCTTATAAATCTGTAAATGTGTCTGGTTCCATGGGTGTTGCGTGGGAACGCCCACAGCAACACCCATGGAACGCCCCTTTAACGCAAAGTGCTACGTGTAAAGGGGCCATATTTACAAGGACAGGAAAAGCCACGCAGGGTGGCTTTTTCATTCCTTGTAAATATGGGGCAGAAAAATGCGCTGCCGGTGCATCACAAAAAGTGATGCAGTGGCAGCACCTGGGGCTTGTAAATCCATCCCACAGTTCCGATTCGGGATATGGCGCAAGCCCCACATGCTCTTTAAAATATTCAGTAATTGGGTTATCACTATCAAAGTACTTTTGGTAATATTGCTAGTCATTTTTGGTTACAGACACTAGGAATCTCACCCTCACCGCTCCCCTCCTCGTTCAGTGGTGTTCTAGGTGTTCTGGTGTTCGAGGATGGCCTTCTCATTAGGTTTTTGGGTTTATTGGGCACCAGCAGTTAAAGTGCAGCAGTGGTGTTTGTAGAGGAGAAAACAAGTAGTACTGAAGTGAAAACCCGCTTCCCTGAATCTACTTCCCGATACTGGTGCTGACCAGGCACTGTACCTGGCATAAGGCCAATTAGTTTAAACATGATCTAATGATTTCCATGAAATTTCAGATTTTTTCGGCCAAATTTAAAATTATAGTCCAGTTCCATTTTGCTCCCAATATTACATATTTTCTGATTTTCTGTGCTGCCACCACCTCAGTTTCTGTGGCTTCCCTTTGCCCTTCTTCTAGGCCTGGCATTTTCTATTCATTTTACCACCTGTCTCCTTCTGTTCCCTCTACCATTCTACTGTGCCTTATGCTCACACTGCTGGCATTTGCCGCAGGTGCCAGCTCTGGGCCAATCTTGGTGGCATCTGGCTCTTCCTATCTCAGTGTGGTCAGCCGGTGGCTTCTCTTCTGCAGGACTGTGCTCATGAGACTCTGGTGAGGCACGGGCAATGATTGGGATGTCATATATTTCTGCCCTCCTCCCCCACCTTGTAAATTTTCCCTTGTGTTCTTCCTTCAGTGCTTTGGTTCTCAGCTCTATACTCTGCCATTCTCCGCCTACTCTTCACATTTGTCTCCGCTTGGAGTGGAAATAACATGTCCAGTCTTTGATGTCCCCCCTAGCCCCTCCCGAGGCTGGGGAGGATGCAGATAGGTAAGTACCCTGCCAGAGAGGTTTCCAGTCTGGATCACGTGGTTGCATTCATACACACAGCTGCATAGATGAGGTTGTGAAGGTTCTCATGGGCGACCTTCCTAAGTATCATCCATGTCAATTGTTTTGGGTGAGCAAGCTAGATTTGAGAAATTCACACCTGGGATGCCAAGTCTCAACAGGTCTCGTTTCCGAGATGATCGCATCCGTTATGCAAAGTTAGCATGACCAGGAAAGCATGGCGGCTACAGTCAGCAATAGATGTTTAATTTTACAGAAGTGTCCATGAATGATGCCTTCCTTATTCTTTGTGTGGAAGAGAGTGAACGCAGTTGATGCATGTCTTACACCAGATATGTGCGTGGAAATCTTGCACTGCTGCACCGTCTGCTGTATGTATCTTATGTGTATTCAAGGATGAGTGATTTGCTGTTCCTTGCTTGTCATGTACTTTTTCTGTATGGGAGGCAAGCTTACAGTGTCATTGCCCATGGCGTACACGTGTGTGCATGAGGAAGCTTGCACAGACGTTGATCATGCTGTAAATGTTCTCCATCTCTATGAGGGATGTCTTCCTTGATTCTTTGAATGATGTACTTATAAATGTGCTGTGTTCATTAGTGTGCATTAGTAAAGGTTGTGAACACATTTTTAGTATTGCAAAGTCAGACTGATTGGCTGTGCGCCTGGTTGTTTCTTTCTCTGTCAGTATAATTGCAAGTATCTCCCATTACCCTCAGACAAACTTTGAGACCCACAAAAACATGACAGCAAATGTATTAGTGAATAACAAGCCTGACATTTCTGAAGATCATCAGTGCAAAGTAAATCCCTCTGGCTTCTTCATGTTGTCGAGTAAGGCAGCTAATCACCCTTCACAGCGGGGTCTGACGGTAGGCTGTAACTCAATGCTCTTGGGTAACAAGGCTCGGAGACCGCTCTTTCAGTAGGCCAATCCTTGGAGAGTAACCACATCATCATCTATCCATAAATATACTAGTAATATAAATACACCATCGCTAAGTGTGAGTTAGGTCTTGAAGACAGTACTTCATCCCAAAAATTAACGTTAAAAAAATATGGAGAGGGAACTTTTTCGGGATCCCCTGGCCAGTCAAGGGTGACTCAGCTCAGAATGAAATCAATCAGATCCATTTACCACAGGCGTCTAGGCATTTAACCTTACTTTTAGGCTCAAAGCTGATCACCAAGTTCACCGCTTTAGCACCTGAATCTCAAAGTAGTGAAGTTGAGCAGTCCAAGGAAGGTCGTATGGGGTGAGACTCAGCACTCACCAGAAATCAGGCAAGAAGTACTAGTTTTTTTAAACTTTCATTTTCAATTTCGTAAATGGGGTCGTGTCTACAAAGCCAATGTCATACATATGAAATACAAAGATGATGAATACATTCATGTATCACACATAGTCTGCACAGCGGTATATACAACTTGCAGAAATTGCAGGAGGGGGTATAGGAAGCTCATCATAGCGGTGATATCCCATTATGGAGTTCTCGGTCTTCTGGAGTAATGGCTCCTGCTGTGTGTGCACATCAGTGAATGATTCGAGGATGGGGAGATAGGCTCTAAGTGGCTGCCAAATGTCACGGGGTCTAGATGTGGGAGGTTGAAAAGCAGCATACAGCTCGCTATTAATGTCACAGTAAATCATGCTGTTAATCCATGTGTGTTTAGTGGGCGGGTGTATACGGCCCCAGTGTATGGCTAGTTCCCTTTTAGCTAGAAGTAGCACGATTGCTACATATCTGCGCATTGTTTTGGGGATAGTCTGCCCAAGAGTGCCAGTAGCGGGGAGGGTTCAATAGTGAGTTGTGTCAAAAGGGAGAGTTCCATGAAGATGTCCTGCCAATACGATGCTATTTTCTGCATGTCCTTGTTATGTGGACAAAGTCCGCCATTGGCGCTTTGCATCTGGGACAGTCAGCCAGCAAGAAGTAATAGTTCATTATCAAGTCAGTACTTGACTCACTGTTCACAGTCTAACAGAGGGTGGTTATTTGGGTATTAATGGAAGCAGTACAGTAGCATATTAAGAGGCAGTTTTCTTTGGTAAGGTGCATTGGCCCTTGGTCCTGTCGGGAGGAATCTCACAGTGTTGTGATCAGGTGCTGCCTGTTGCTCTGATCACTTGTAGTGGCAATGAATGAATCTAATGGTCCCTAGTCTAGTACACTTTTTACCTTCCTTTGGGGATCAATAGTACAATAAATTTTTCTGTTCCGGTGGTGGAGTTTGCAATGTCCTTCCACAGGCACCCGTGTGTACATCGCTATCAGCGAAGCCCACACGGCTCCAATGTTGTGCACCCAACCCAGTACACCAAGCGGAGATTCTGGGATCTTGGCCTTGGACAGTTGACGGAGTTCAGGCTTAATACTAGTGTGCTGCTTATCACCTCAAGTAATTCTTGCCCCCATTCATCAGTCGGAGGTATGCAGGTTGTCACAGGGATCTTCCTGCTTGGTGCTTTCTCAGGCCCAATCTCAAATTCCCCTCCAAAACAAGCTGGTGTGCACCTCTGAGACAATACTCAAAAGCCCTTGGGGTTCTCTAGACAATTGGAGGTTTTTGAAAATCAGCCTGTGGCGGCAGCCAAGGTTGTCATAGGGCATTTGTACTTTTTGGTGCTAGATCACTGATGGGAATTCTCTTCTGGATGAATTCTGAGACGCCCTTCGTCACAGGTGTCGATGCCATGGATACAATGGTACAAATCAGGCCTCTGGACTTTGCTGGACTCGATATGGATCGTGCCCCCTCTCTGGCGGTGTTGATTCACCTCACCAAGCTCCTTTTCAGCCTTGGCTTCCTCCGAGTAGCGTCTTCTTCATTCACATGCACATAAACATGCTCCTCCACTGCCCCTGCTGTACAGTCAGTTAGCATTATCCTTTGAAATTAGTTGCAGGCAGCTCATCCTGACAGGTTAGTCGGCTCCTCCCAACTACTTGTCCTAAACCACGCAAAGGGAGTTGACAGTGCCCCAACTTCAAAGCTCAGAGGAATGTCCCGGTCACTACTGTTGTGGGACTCCATGCCTTAGGTCAAGAAATCTTGTCACCTTGACTAAAGGTTTCTGCCTCATCTTTCTACCCAAGTTGCAGACAGACCATGAGTGTTCCAGCAGGTCAGTTCTGTGACCAGTTCTTGGCGGTTATGCACTTTTGTAAATTCTATGCAGATCGGTTCATCCAAGGACTTTGTGACAATTGTAAGCAGGAAGGCTGGGGAGCTGGTAATCTCCTCTTGGGAGCAACACATAACAAGAGCACAAAGGCAAGTGAGGCCGCACCACTTATAGTACACGTTAACATAATTGGGTTAGCCTCTCCCACAGAACAATGAGTCGTGAAGGGGTAGTGGTAACTGTAGCTCCAATGTGGCCTCTGTCTCCTTTCCTAATTTCAGCAATACCTCACTGTCTGACTAACTGATGGACATCACGGGAATGCTTTTTTGGGTGTGGTAACTGCAATGCACATCGGCAGTCTGGGCTCCCCTCCGAGGCCCCATTCTAGGTACCATCAAAATGTGCTTAATACAAAATGGAACCCATGGTGGCAGTGGCGCAATGCACTTACTTGTGCTCCACATATACCCTTCACCTATGAGCAATGTACAGACATGCAATATACACACATCCGGAGTGCACACGCACACAACATCCATATACCTTATGCATGGGATCAAAACGCAGTTATTTAGAGGACTGGTATAACACTTAAAAGCATATGGGAGAAGCCAGTAAGCTGCTGTGCCATGCAAGGGAAAAGGCATGCACTGTACTATAATATCTTCTCTTCCACCAAGCCCATTCCTCTACAGCTAGATGAGATGACAGCAGTTGTCCTAAGAAAGGGATGCATGCTTAGTGTGCCCTCTCGACTACAGGTCCTGGCTCTGAGCCTCACTCCATGTCATGGAAAGGCCTCAGCACACAGGCATGAATGTCATGCAAGCTGAGATGTGGCCATAATATGCTCTAGCTTGCTATGGGGACTTTGAGTATAGGGCCCACACTCTCTCCAGAGCCATGCACAGGAGCTATCTGTGTCCCAACACATGGTAATAAAATACGCGGCTCGATCACCTTCACATATACCATACTCAATCTGCATCCAGTCCTTGGCTCAATAGCCCTATACTCTATCCCCAAATCATTATAATCATTGCAGTTTTTGTGTGGATCTGCTAATACATTTCCTCACACTTTGCTTCTGTGCCACTCTTTATTTTCATAGGTATTTGTTTTGCTTTTACTCAACTGCTGCTCCATTATTTTGTTCCAGAAGGAGTAGCAGTGCAGACTGAAGGCAGACTACTTAGCACAATATGATGACGTCATACACATTCAGTCACAGTCTTTTTTGCAAGGAATTGTCTTGCCCAGTGCAATGGAACTTGCCCCTACAGTCATGACTCACATCTAACACATATAATGTGGTTGTGCTCTACCAAGCCTGCCTTATGAACTTTCAGGGGTTCTGTTGGGTTTTAATATCCATTCTACTCTTTCTGATTGGGGGGAGTGGGGGTAGTTAAAGAAAAAAAACACCTGATATTGCAGTGGCACGATGGGCCCAACTCACAAAGTCATTTTGGGCCATAAATCTAAATAAATGGACACAAATTACAACATCTATCAAAAATTCACAAAAAGAATCCTAATAGATGAAAACGGTTTTACTACTGTGGATTTCTCTGCTATGTGTGCAGGGAAATTAGCAGTAGTACATCGCAATTAAGGGGTGAAAGTGGAAGTAACACAGTATGATCAGCCTTGCAAGTTTGTGAACACTCACAAAATGTGCATTTTCTGGCTGTCGCAAACTAAAATTCGACCTTGGAAATAGTTCGGAATTTACATGAGCCAAGAATCTGAGTAATTCCTCTTCCAGGACTGGAAGAGAAAGGTATTACTACCAGATCTGTTAGGGGTAAGGTAAACAGGTTTTTCTCCACAAGAAAAATGTTTTCCCCACACGGAAAAGAACAAGAATGCCCCTGTGCCCTTCTGGCTGCCTTTCCCACTGTCTAGAATTGTAAGTTATGTTAAATTCTGCATAGAGAGAAAAGGCACCAAGTCATGTGACGGGTGATTAGAAACCCGCGCTTGGTGTGCTTTTTAGGCCAGGTGTACTATTACAGTTTGTGAATGCCTAAATGAACGTCTACAGTGTTTTTTGTCAGAGTTGCAGAACTCTGCCTATACCTTTACACTTATCTTTATGGATCGTTTCTATGTGCTTTTTAATAACACATACTTTGCCTATGGCAGATAAGGGATCATCTAGAAGTTCAATGCATTATATTATTCAAGTAGTATCTTTGCTTACTAAAATGAAGGTTAAGTCTGAGGAGATCACACAGGTCTTACTCGTGGTGTTAATAACCACATAGTAATACTCTGACTACGGTTAGTATCCAGATGGCGTGGCAACAATTCAGCTTATTTACTCTATTTTTGGGGGTGTAGCAAGGCTGTGTGCTCACACCAAACTTTAAAAAAAATATTTTTCACCAGTGGCATAGACTGAGTTCGGTGGACCACTGAGGGTGAGGCCTAGAGGTCAGCAAACATGCTAATTTAGTTTTTTGTTTCCTATTGAGGCCTTATTTTCTGGTCATACCCGATGCTTTTTGCAGACTATTTACCAGATTCAAGGAGTAATGTCTAAATAAGGATTTGGTCGTGAATGTTCACAACAACAAATCATGATTGGTAGACAAAAATGACACCTCTAAAAAAATTATATAAGCAAGGAATTCTAGTTGTAATATTTTGAGGGTGCTTTGTCAAAAACTGGATTCTACTAAGGTAGGTAAAAAAGGCAACCTATCCTAGTGCAGCAGGTAGTCAGCTGTACTTGTTGGCTTTTTGTCAAGAAAAGTGGTCGGGATAAAACTACAAAAGTCATTAAAATCAGTACAGTACAGTGTCAAGACGATATCATCTGTATTGTGCGGAACAGAACACTGGAGTGTGGCAAAGATCTTTGCTATTATTCAGAATGAGAACAGTTTTATGAATATTTTCTACTTGGACAAGATCACTTTGCCCATATCACCGAGGCAAGAACTGCTTATTAGAGAGGTTAACGAATTGCCTGTGATCAAACCTGTGCGTAACAGAACGTAAGTGATTGGAGCCTGAATCAGCTTTATTTCAAGTGAATCTTTGAGATATTGTCCTACAGGAAATCAGTCTCAAGTTCTTAAATGAACCAATTAGTGTGAGCTGTCAAAGGATGGCCTATTTCCACTTGAAATGCGAACCTGAAGGATTATTTAAGCATTATGGTGCTTATTCAGAAACTGCATTTTGAAGTATGCTCAGTAGCACTACAATAGTACTACTAATATAGTAAAAATGCTGTTCACAAGCTTATGTCTGGATGGTGTGCCACTCCTACATTTTCCTTTGTGGAAATCTCCACCGACTGCATAGTCTCTGAACACATAAGTATATGTTTCAGTAGTAAATGTGGGAGGGGCAGAAGGGAGTGGTTACAAACTGGAAAATACTTATGACTAATTAGGGATTAGGGAAGAGTAAAGAGAGTGTTAGTGAGAGGTTGATAGAGGAAGGGATGTGCACCCACCCACAAAAGAGTAAGCCCATTGCTATTCACAAACTGCAGTTCTAAAATCATTAAAGCTGAAAAGGGAGCCAAACAGTAGTACATTTCCCCAGCTCAGAGCAGGAGTAAGTCCAGGCTCACAGATCACTAGTACTGTAACACTCTCACACAGAAAATAATGGATGTAGGGACTTAAAATATAAGCCTACATTGAATAATAATTAATGAAATAAAATACATTGATTAAAATAGTTAAAGTTATGAATAAATATAACTTAAACTCTACAAAATAATACATATATAAGTATATCTTATTTTAATAACACTTTAATGTAAAAACAAATGTAACATTATTTTCAATTAAATATATTCAACATCCTTTTACGTAATTTTATACATCACTTTATTAACAGACATTTTTACTTTAGGTGGGAATTTATTTTTAAATTTAAACTTCAGCAAAATAATTGTAATTAAATTGAATATATTTAAATTAATGAATGATGTGATTCAATTTAAGTTAATAGTGCTGCAGCATTTTTTCTTTTGTTAACCACTTGAAAAATATGATTAAAATTAACCTACATTAATATTTAACATAACATATTTGTACTATTTTATTCAAGTTAAATAAACTGTTTTACTACCATAGGGAGAGTCTGCAGTTGAGGTGGGGATCTCCATATGGTAAAGTATAGGGAAAGGTAAAAAAGTTTATTAAACTTGAAAATATTTATATGTTCAATAATAATGTCAATCAATTGTATATATTCATTTTACATGTGGAACAAAAGACAAAACAGCTACAGCATTAATAATTTAATTTTAAATTACATTTTAATGAATTTAAATATATTCAATTAAATGACAATTATTTTCCTGAAGTTTTCCAATTAGAAGTTATTTAAATATATTTTATTTAAATGTAATGTTACATTAATTTTTAAATTCTAAAACGGTCAAAAATATAACATTATTTCCTATGGAACAGTGTTGCAATGTCAGTGGTTGGCCATGAGTGGTGTTGGACTTACTACAGTTTCTTTATGACAGTAGTAACTTACACTTGTACATTTGGCTCCACCCCTGTTTCATAGGCAAGATACATGTAAGCCTACACTTTTAAGTAACTTTACACTCATATTTTGTCACTAGCCAAAAGTAGTAAAGTAACTTAAAAGTGTGAGAGTAAACTTACACATCTAAATTACTCACTAGTTACCTTTCTGAAAAGCCTTGAAAATTCCCAAGTTATATTTACAATTTCTATCGAAGAGTTAGCTGAGGTATTAAGTTCTGGCAGCCATGATTGTTTATTAGACAGAAAGACCGCCAATAAGTGCATTTGTTCCAAATTCCTCTCTAGCCAATTAGCGGTTATTCTGTCCCTTATTTATCAGACCAAAGCAACATGCACTTTGAGAAATTGTGCTATCTGTTTACTTATCGAGTCAACTATTCACATTCAGTTGGCAAGGCCTATATTTTAATAGAACCAGGGAGATAATAAATTGACTGCATGCCCAGTGGTAGAGATGATTTCTGAAGCGTCTTAATAATCTGTAATGATTATGTGGAAATAAAGTATTAATATTAGATTAAGCATCCTGACCCATGCTATTACTCCTTTGCCTCTTCCTCTAATTAATTTGTAATCTTATATTCCTGTAATTATTCCTTGTTTGAGAAGAAATTACGTTGTTGGTGACTTTAAAACAGGTGTTGAGTAAGGGTTAAAATTATCAATCGGTACAATGGTTTAGTTTTCAATGACATAATCATTGCTTATACATATGGTGTTTTTAATAAGAATAGTTTTAAAATGCTTATATTGCTATTTGGGTGTCGTGAAGTTCCTATTGAATCTACATGCTATTCGTAGTACAATACTAATATATTGTATGATGTATGTTTTATGGAATCGTGTTATGCAATTTATTTGAGGTCTTTCACTTCTAAAATAATTTAATTGCTTTTTACATGTTTGTGTAATGTTTTGGTGATGTATGGCATTTACTTGAGAACGATGATGCAAGCAATGGGAAGAGAGTGATTCTGATTTTTATTACACAATGCTTTATGCCATTTCAGGAAGCAAAAATATGGAGTACAAGAAAAGTGTCTGGCATGAGGAATGCTTCACCTGCAGCCAGTGCAAACAAGCAATAGGATCGGGGAGTTTCTTCCCAAAAGGAGAAGAGATTTACTGTGTCTCCTGCCATGAGCACAAATTTGCCAAGCTATGTGTCAAATGCAAGAATGTGAGTAGTACTGTGCAATTATTATTTATATAGGTTTTTGAACAGCCATGCCACATTCTACTTAGAAGGCATGTTGAAGATACAAAACAGGTAGCCTGATTTTCATCAAGGGGATGCTGATGTGGAAATGGCTTGTACAACTATTTTTATTTGACTTGAGTAGGTTTTTTTTCCAACTTGATTTTATTTTTGATGTTTCTTACGGTAATATATCATGTCACTAAAGGCCACATTCGAAGTCTGCCTACTGCGATGGCTTCATAAATATCTAGGATTAGTTCTGATTGACTATCATTGTTTTTGATGGTGCCCCTGAAGCATATCATGTCATTGGGCCTGATTTAGATCTTGGCGGACATGTTACTCCATCACAACGGTGACGTATATCCCATCAACCAAAATATAAATCCCATTATATTCTATGGGATTTATATTTCGACGGGTGGGATATCCGTCATCTTTGTGACGGGGTAACTCATCCACCAAAATCTAAATCAACACGATGACGGCAGTTATTAGTTGATCCGAATATCAAGATTACAAAATGTAATCACAGAGTTAATAGATATTGCAGCTCAAACAGAGAATATATTAGGTTTGTGAAACATTCGTGTATTTACCAACTGCTCTAGGTTATCCAGGAGGTAAGCACCCTCTGGCCACGTTTTCACATTATCAAAGTTTCTATAACCTCTATGAGAATATTTCCAAAAATAATTTCCATGGAAAGAGTTACAAACATGCACCAGATTCACACCAAAATGTTAAGGACATTATTAGACTTAAGCTAGCAACATTGCGATTATTCAGATACAAAGACCAAAGCCCTCCCTACATGTGTGTGTGCAGTAAAAAGGTTGTTCCCATGGATAACCATGAATGAGTTTTTACACAATTGTCTGTGGTGGCTCGTTCTACTGTGTAGTGATAGTTAAACACTGTGTTGCCATAAAGGTAACAGTCTAGTGACTCAGGTGACACAATATCCCCTGTTAAAGCAGCGTCTGCTTCAAACTGAGTAATTGGGAATGTGTTTGTTTATTGTGACTAAGGTATGTTTAATTTCAGGTTCTCAGTGGCATTGGTAATCCCCATGGGCAAATTATTTTTGACTCAATTTCATTCCAGTTATATTGATAATAAAATAATTAATTAATTCCTGAAGAGTGTACAGTAATCGCATAGATGAGTGAAAGATATGTTGTAAATTGTACATTGTGTTAATGTCAGTTACTTTGTCAATAGGCCATCACATCTGGAGGGATCAATTACCAGGATAGACCATGGCACTCGGAGTGCTTCGTGTGTGCCACTTGCCAAAAGAAGCTTGCTGGACAGCGCTTCACTGCTGTGGAAGACCTGTTCTACTGTGTGGATTGCTACAAAACCTGTGTAGCCAAGAAGTGCTCTGGATGCAACAACCCTATCACAGGTAGTCCAGTCATTCACATTTTATCTATAATTAGATGCAGTCTTGTAGAGCATTATTCATTCCACACCAAGAGTTTAGTAAACATCGGGGAAAAGTTCAGTGTGAGTTATTGATATGAAGCAATATTAGAGTATGGGTAGAGTTTGCTGCTTCTGCAGAATAGCTTGCACTATGAAAGCTTATAGTTAGTGATGCATGAAACAGCTTGTATATTTAGCAGCAAACATACTAACAATGCACATTATTTTATTATTTCCCTTGATACATCAATAATTGCTCTATTTAGGGTGTATACGTTTCTAATGGATATATATATTGGTCTTGCATAAGGGGGGGGGGGGGTAAAAATTACTATTCACACTCC
This sequence comes from Lissotriton helveticus, assembly GCF_964261635.1. Taxonomy (NCBI): domain Eukaryota; kingdom Metazoa; phylum Chordata; class Amphibia; order Caudata; family Salamandridae; genus Lissotriton; species Lissotriton helveticus. The sequence goes on from NC_136063.1 coordinate 1,923,400,225, forward strand.
AGTGGGTGCAACAGTAGGGAAAGCGTTGGATAGCGTAGGGGGAAAAATCACTATTCCCACTCCAGAGAATGCAACAGAGGGGAAAGCGCTGGATAGCGTAGGGCTAAAAATTACTATTCCCATTCCAGTGAGTGCAACAGTAGGGAAAGAGCTGGATAGCTTAGGGGTACAAATTACTATTCCCACTCCAGTGGGTGCAAAAATGGGGAAAGTGTTGTATAGCGTAGGGGTAAAAATTACTATTCCCGCTCCAGTGAGTGCAAAAGTAGGGAAAGTGTTGGATAGCGTAGGGGTAAAAATTACTATCCCACTCCAGTGAGTGTAACAGTGTGGAAAATGTAGGTTAGCGTAGGGGTTAAATTAACATACTTATCAATTAAATAATAAATAAAAAAATAACATATTAATAATTAATTAACAAATTAATAAATACCAATAAAATTAGATTCATATTTACTTAAATAACATTAAATTACTTCCCACACTATTCCCCCTTTAACAGTGCCTCCAGTGGCTGGGCACTTACCTGTCACTCTTGGATGACTCCACATTGTCTATTCACTGCTTGCTTAATACTCCTAAATATATCCACATGTGCAACCCTGCCTTTAGTCACACTACATGCTTATGGGAAACAGTGCCACTACTTCATGTTTAGAACATGTCTCCAAACATTACACACCTGACACAACATCACACACATAGATCCAATAGAACCATCATCCTTTATATCCATATACTCTGAAGGAGACCCCAAGGAACAGATGCAAATTGGAATTCTTTTCAACCTCTTTAGGGGTATTACGCACCATACAAATGCTACAATACAGTGGAAACTGTGGTAAATTCAATATCCTAATTCACAGAATCATAATTTGTGGAAATTCATGATTTTAAAATGCACCCGCGGAAAGACTGATTTTCTAAAGATTTAAATTCAGGATAAGCGATGAGGCAAGTTGTATTCTACAGCACAGGGCCTACAAAAACAGTGAACACCCACAAATGTATAAGCTTGTGGGAAGCCATAACCATTCTGGAGATAGTTTCTCACTATAGGAAGACATAAATATTTACTCCAGTCACCGTTGGGAAGTCTACATAATTTCATATAAGAATTTGTAGGAGTAGAAATGTATGGCCATCATATATTTTGTGAGATTTTTGTGACTTACAAAACCTACTTCAAACATAGGAAGAAATCAATTTAAATAGACTTCTGACATTTCAAATCTGAACTTTGTATCTCTTTTAATATATATTTTTTTGTTTGCTGTATTTCCAAACAGGGTTCGGAAGAGGAGCTAATGTCGTTACCTATGAAGAAAACTCTTGGCACGACTACTGTTTCAACTGTAAAAAATGCTCCCTTTCTCTGGCAAACAAGCGCTTTGTGTGCGTCCAGGATCATATTTACTGCCCTGACTGTGCCAAGAAAGTCTAAAGAGGAGGCAGACTGTGCACTGTCTATTGGAGTTGTGTGCATCTTACTTCTATGACTGCACCATCGCACCTTATGCTGCATGTCAATGCACACGCCTGCACAAGCTCCTCCCTTTCATTTGTTTCCATGGCACACCACAGCTCAGAAGGAAACTGCATGACAATTTACTTTCAAAATACAGTAGTATTAAAGCTTTGCCATTTCCTTTGCCTTTCCAACCTGAAATTAACTAAAGAAAATTACACTTTTATGTAAGCACTAATGTCAAAGTATCAAAGTAGGAAGTATTCGAATGCACTTCATTTAAAACATCTAACTATATAGTTTATTTTCTGCATGATGAATGCAAACTTAAGCTTTATGAGAAATAATTAGCTTTCCTATCTTCATTAATCAGTACATGCATAAAAACATAGCTATCACGTTCCCAACTTGCAGAAAAAATATGTACATCACACAGTTTGTAACACATATAAAGAGCAGATTGTATTATCTGTCTAACCAGCATACATACGTGAATTTTGTTTTAGTACCCGAAAACAGTCTTATTTACTCAATCTAACAAAATTAATTAAACATATGCGCAATAGTGTTGGGCATGGCTACTCGCATAAGATTGTTACGGGTTAGAATAATTTTCTTTTCTGAGTTACTGGCCCTGAAACGAGTAATTGGCCATAATATCAGTATCACTGTGTGTTTGTCCTCTCTTATTAACTTGTCTTTCCAATAGTAAAATATTTAGTTTAAGCAATATGTTTTTATCCAAATGTCATTAAGTCATTAATTTACAATTTTTCATCATGGAATGAACTTTACTTCAATATACACGTACTTTATTGTACAGGCTAGGGTATGTCCTTAAAATGAGTCGAGCTTTTAAAGGTGTGGTATACAAAAATGTGTGTGTATTAATGCCATGCCTGTAAAAATAAATGTGGCTGTTATTGGAAAGACGTGTACTAATAAACACACATTCGTAAATTTATTACTAGAATGGATAGTTCAAATTCTATGTTTTAATATACTTTTTTAACTTTACTAAATAAGTTTTGTTCCTCACGGATAACCTGTTACCATCAAGCTACTGCGAAGACAACTGGGGCCACACTCAAACACCTAATTTATGTGTTTTTATTTTTCTCACTGCCCATATTTAATCCTTTCTGTCCTTATTTTTGGTTTTAAATACCATGTGTATATATCTTCTGCACATTAAAAACAGCATGGCAGTAATCATATGCGGAGAACTGCAGAGAATATTCTACTATTTATCATGGTAGTTGCAGATGGAGTATTGTAACTGAGCTTCTTTTGGACTGTGGCACGTCCCCTCACTCTGCGATAGTAATACAATCAATGTACTACACATCTGCATATACTTTAAATGTGTGTGAGGAGTCAGCTCATATAGAGGTATAACGTGGTTAGCTACTGTTATTTGACAAAAAGCAGTGGTTTCAAACCAACATTATGGAGATTTTACAGTGCATTACTTTTCATAACTTGCTGAAATGGCATCAATTTAGTAAACTATGGATGATTTCCATTGGCAGGCCGGGGACATTAGTTGGTACTCTGGCAGCCTTCTCACCAACTCACTACTTTCTTAGCATACTAACTCATTCAGATGATCATTTGATGAAAACTTCAAAACATGCTTACCCGTTAAAAAATGTCAAAAAGGTGAGGTTTCAGCAGCGCAAAAGTAATCAACCAGTGCCCATTTTTAGCTGAACAACGGAGGCTGTGACTGCCCATGTCTTCATCTCTACAGAGAAAAACGTGGTTCTTAAAAGAGTCAATAATACATTAGCAAATATTCCACAGCTGAATTTTCATGAACAAACATTCTCTATTCTTTTTAGTACAGCCAAATAAACCCAGAATATGACTGATTGCTTTTAGTAAACATTATCCTGCTTGAAACAAGCATATTTTATTCTTGATAACTATAAGAAATGTACTTGGAAAATGAAAACTACAGAATGGATAATGTGTGTTTAATGATCCAAGAAAGCTATCCTAGGCTTCTTGTCACTTTTACAAACCACTCGACCTTGGGTCCCATAGCTTATTCTGTCACTTGAACCTCTCCATGGCATTACATCACAGTGAGGTTATCTGTAGGTATTTCCCCACCCCCTCTTACAACATATGGCTATATTTGGGAATCAGTGAAAGCAAGTGTCTAGTTAAAGTTCAGTCCTTATATAGTTCAGTATATATTACACTGTGTAAAACGGATGTGCTTTTCTATACATGTTTGCATCTTCTGTTTATTTTTTCTCTCTACAAAAATTTATGTAACACAGTTGGAGCTTTGCAAGACTTGTGCCTTCAAAATCATATCTAATAAAAATTTAACCCAAACAGCTTTTGTTCATATTTTCAAATGTAGAACTGATATTTTCTCCTTTTCTAAAAAAATATTAAAAATGTCTGACAGTTGATTTGCACAGATGACACATTACGCCTAGCAGCACAGGCAGGGCACATGCATTGCAGTGCACTTTGAGACCAAATAGCACTGATAGAATACAACCTTTGTTTTACTATGGTAGATTACTATTTATCAAACATAAAGTTTTTTTTAATAGTTTTCTGAGATGAATATGGTTATCACTGAAGGGATTATTTACAGGTTTTTTGGCAACCAGTCATCGAGAGCAGAGCCCTACCTGGAACTGCAGCACACAAACTGGTCATGGCTGGTTGAAATGGCTTCAGACCGCCTATCCTATTTAGTATTTAGGACAGACCTTCCAATGCCATCTCAGCTGTTGAGGTCGAGCCTAGAGGCAGTGCGCATGCGCTGCTCTGTGAGGCACGCTGTAATGTCTCTGGGAAGTTAGAAGACACCCATCACACGCTCACCGCTTGTGATTGGTTACTTGGTCCGCCTTTATAAATTCCATAGTTCTGGCGCGTGAATAGAGTACATGTGTCCCGCCTTGTGGCTATTTTGTTTCCGCGTTTACCCCTGCCGCATGGATCCCTTCGATTCTGGCCATATGATCTTGTACCTGCACTACTTATTCTTTTGCCTTGGCTTGTTTGGTAATTTCCTGTCGGCTTTTACTTTCCTCCCAACCCCTCCCTGTTGTCCTTGTTCACTTTGCTCCCGTCCCCTCCCATTGTCAGAATTCCCTTTGCTCCTGCCCCTCACCCCCGTTGTCCGTGTTGTCTTTTTTCATGCCCCTCCTCCTGTTGTTCCTATACCTTTTTTTCCCGCCCCTCCCCGTTGTCTGTGATGTCTTTATTCTGCCCCCTCCCATCGTCCACATTCCCTTTGCTCCCGTACCCCTCCCTCGTTGTCCATGTTGTCTTTCTTCTCGCCCCTCCTATTGTCAGTATTCTCTTTGCTCCTCCCCTCCTCCCCGTTGTTCGTATTGTCTTTCTTCCCGCCCCCCTCCCATGCTCACCCATGACCCGCACAGCCGTAACTGGCTAAGGAAGAGGTTCGGCATCTGTGCTGGATAGGTAAGGGAGGTTTGTTTCTATTTGACTCCTTCCCCCCACAACCTGGGGGTGTGGTTGAGGAGGGAGGGGGTGATTCCAGCAGTACTGCCGGTGGTTGCTCCTGACCGGGGCAGAAGAGCACACTATCATGTGCCTCTGTTCTTAAAAAGTTCTCTTGGCTTCGGTTTGCTTTTTTTGGCATTCCAGAATCCTGATGCTTTTACCAATCCAACTCAGATCGGTATATAATAATAAAAAAAACATGATCCCATTAATAAGCAAACTAGGTGAAGTCAAACTAGTATCTGCAAGTCAGAATACAGTCAATAAGGCTTAGGAAAAGATAAGGTAAGAGATGCCATCACAGGCCCAGTTCACAATCTGTGTAGAAGTACATATTTTTTACACAATATACATTTATATACGTTTATACACAAGCACTCATCACCAGCAGGCTGGACTACGGCAACACTGTCTACGGAGAAATCTCCAAACAACTCCTATACAGACTCCAGACCATCCAGAACACCACTGTGAGACTCATACTCGACCACACACGCTGCACCCATATCACACTGCACCTCAGGAAGCTTCACTGGCTCCCCATTCACAAGTGTAGCCAATTCAAACTTCTCATACACAACACAGCACCAGAATACCTGATCAGCCGCATGTACTTTACCAACCCACCAAACACCTATGATCTGCCTCACTCTCACTCACACACATGTCCCGTATCTTCAAAAGAAAATCTGGAGGTCGCTCATTCTCCTACATTATATCCAAGATATGGAACAACCTCCCTCAACTCATCAGAGCCTCCTCCTTGCTTACTGAGTTCCGCAAGAAGCTGAAGACCCGGCTCTTCTTGTAAACACCTTGGGACCACACAAGTACACACCGTGCCCAAGTGCATACATACTCCCTTGGGTGATTAGTGTGCTATACAAATCAACATGACAATGTATTTTTTTTTTATATATTTTTTATTGCGAAGATATAAAAGAGGCACAAAGTATACAGCCATCAATATCGCTTACATGTAACCGGTGGCAACATGCTGTTCCAAGGTCAATACACAGCCATATATGACCCACATCCTGGAGGCTGGTTGGAGTAGGAGTAAAGCATGTATAAGAGAAGGGAGAATTGCATTTGTGCTCAAAGGATATGAGACTGTGAGTGCCTTCGCCAGTTTTCTCATATTGCATTCTTATACTACTTAACAGTTTAACAATAACCAAATACCCCATGAATGGCATCACTAATACAGATCCGAACGAAGTAGGACATTTATGTGAGGGCCAGCTAAGGCACAGTCATTATAATGCAGAATGGGCCTATGGGAATCACAGTTATGTGCAAGCATACATATCAAGGAATATCGGCGTGGCTACGTGGGGCCTTTACACCGGACTCAGACACTCCACATCAGCCCCCTCCCCAGCACCGTCAGACTCCGAGTCAGCGGGAGTAAATAGCTCAGCGCTGGTGGCATCCGAATCATCCTCCGCTAGCCCCTCCATGCACAATATCCTCCAAGCAAGCAAGCAAATCATCTTGCAGCTTCCCATCTCTGCAAGTGCGTTGCATTCCCACACCAAGTGCAGGAAACCTGCCCTCCGTGCCCCACACCTGGGGCAATCGTGACGTCTATCCGCTGATATGCGATGTAGGGAGACAGGTGTCATATAGGTTCGATGGACAAAGTTAAAATGTATGAGTTTTGCAGGAGACCGCACGGGTCAAGAGCCCGATTCGCTTCCGTTGGTCAGGGTCCAGTTCCACCGCTAAGTCCGCTTCCCAAGCCGCCCAAGCCAGTGTCATCGGGGGGGTCGAGTCTCGGCGCATGGCCGAGTAGAGAAGGGAGATCAACCGTTTGCCTCTCCCACAGGATAAAATGATGTCGAGAGTATTGGTGAGCGGAGGCGCCTCTGGAAACTGGGGCCACGTTGTCCTGGCCACGTCCCGAAGACTTCTGTAGTGGAGGTATTGCCCCCCGCCTAGCTCAAAGGACTCCATGGCACATTCAAAGGACACGAAGGAGTCGTTCGGGTAGAGATCCACAAGAGTCTCGCATCCGCCAGACCGCCACTCCCGATAGGACATATTTTCTTCCAACCGGAGTATCGGGGCCAAGATCCAAATTGGGAGCTCCCCATGAAACGGTGCGCGTCTCAACACCCTTTCGACAAACCGCTGTCAAATTCCGGCTGTGTGACGCACCACATATGGTAGGGTGGTATCAGCGCCGCGACCCTGCATCAAGGCCTCCTGTAGGGCCTTGCCATTTGCCGTGCCAGCCAGCAGTGCCAGTTCCCAATTCTCATCCTCGGCAAACCACCTTGCGGCCGGGAGAAGCTGCGCTGCATAATAATACAGGTCAAACCTCGGGGCCTCGAGGCCTCCTTCATCCAACCAACGAATGCGGTTACAAAGATTGAGTGTAACACGTTCCAACATTACTTTTTAGAAAAAGTTGAGACTATCCTCTCTGAGATCAAGAGCAATACGGTGAGTGGCCTTTATGCACCGCAGTTGATCGAAGTACCGCAGGATTGCACTATTTCAACTTTTCCAGAGTTGGACGCCATGAGGCTTGAACATCTAAATGTCCTCTATAAAATCAGGCTCACCGGCAGATCCATGTCCTCCGACTATTTTCCGAGGAGCATTAGCCTTGATGTCAGACCATATTGTCTCCTTTTTAAATAGCTCGTTACGAACGGGCTATCTCCCAATGAAGCTTAAAGAAGCCCGGGTACGACCCTTGCTGAAAAAACCTGGAGCTGAACAAACAAATTTGAAATATTATCGACCAATCTCTCAGCTGCCGTTTATGTCCAAAATTCTTGAGCAGCATGTGCTACAATCGATGTCTGCCTTCCTGGAATCACACAACCTTCTCCAGGGACGCCAAGCAGGTTTTCGGGCACATCACAGCACCGAGTTGGTGATGCTCTCGGTGTTGGATGAGCTCAGGGACATGGCTGACAGTAGGAAACCGAGTGCCCTGATACTTTTAGATCTATCAGCGGCATTCGACACTGTCAGCCATGATCTGCTCCTGGACAGACTGGCCAATTTTGGAATAAAGGACACAGCCTATAAATGGCTAGAGTCCTTTTTGACAGGGAGGCAGCAGAGGATTCAATTGGGAGAGGAAATTTCTGAGCTGGGCAGGCTGAACTGTGGGGTTCCGCAGGGATCCGCATTATCACCGTTACTTTTTAATCTTTACCTGCAACCCCTTATTGAATCCTTGGTACAGATGAGTTGTCGGGTGTTCAACTACGCAGACGACACCCAACTACTCTTTAGTATTGAGAACTCTAAAGTAGCTCAGCTACATACACAGGAGGTACTTAGGTACACAGTCAGCTGGATGAGTGACAATCTGCTGAAAATCAACCCCGAGAAGACGGAGGTTTTGGTGGTGTCAACCGGCATTTCACCTTGGGGAGATCTGTTTTGGCCAAAAGAACTTGGGCCCACCCCAATGCCAAAGCCCAATGTGAAAAGTCTGGGTATAAAGATCGACAAGGACTTGTCGATGGTTACCCAGATCTCTGCTGTTGTGGGTACCTGCACTGGCCTAATTAGGCAATTGCGTAGACTAGTCCCTCTTCTATCCGAATCTATGCTTCGGACAGTGGTTTCGGCCACCATATTATCAAGACTGGACTATGGCAATGTCCTGTATTTAGGTCTACCAAAGAACTTGATCCAAAGACTGCAGGTCGTTTTGAACGACGCTGCACGCCTAATCTTTAAACTTCCGAGAAGATCACATGCTTCCCCCTTACTGTCTAAGCTCCATTGGCTTCCTGTGAAGCAGAGGGTAGAATTCAAGAGCCTGTGCATCGCACACAAGGCAATTCATGGGCAAGCCCCCGGTTACATTAAGGATCTTCTAACGCCCTACAACCCAAAACGAACCTTAAGATCATCTGATGCCTTACCGATGACTTGCTCCCGCTTTAACTTAGCCACAAAAGGCGGAAGGTCCTTCTCCATATTTACCCCACTGTTATGGAACAAGCTACCAGTGTCCTTGCGCAAGGAGTCGAATCTTCTTTGCTTCAGAAAACAGGTGAAAACGATCCTGTTTAGGGAGGCTTTTGGACACACAGGCTAACCTATAATCTGTTTTTAAGTTTCTGTGAGTAAGAATAAAGTGTGTTTTTTTCTTTGGTCCGGAGCGCCTTGAGACCTGTTGGTGAGCTGGCGCTATATAAACCAAAGTAACATAACATAACATAACATCCCAACACCTCGTCACTGTGCGTAAAGCTACCCTGCTGCGCCCACCCGCCCAAAGTAGGGAGGTGAGGAGCGAGTTCAACGTGCGGAACACTCGGGAAGGTAACGGACATAGGGTGTTCTGTAAGACATATAGGACCCTAGGGAGCATCACCATTTTGGCAATTGCCAATCGCCCCATGAGAGAGAGAGGAAACGTGTTCCAAAAGGTAACAGATTTGTGGAGGGCCTTGAGTATTCTGTTGACATTGTGAGTCAGTAGAGTCTCTTCAGATGTGGCCACTTGAATGCCCAGATATCCGAACACCACTCGCTCCCAACGGAGGCCTAAATAATGAAGATCCGTGCCTGGGTCTGGGACAGAGCTCATCAGCGGGAAGATCAGAGATTTGTTAAGATTGATACGCAACCCGGAGGCTGCACCAAATCGGTCCAGGAGCCGCAACAAGGCGGGGAGGGCCTCAGCGGGGGAGGTCAGATAGAAAAGCGCATCATCTGCGTAGAGGGAGACTACATTGGTAGTGTCACCCACTACTATCCCCCAGTTCTGTAGTTCAGTGCGGGCGGAAACGGCAAGGGGCTCAATTGCAAGAGCAAACAGGAGAGGGGAGAGAGGACAGCCCTGGCGGGTGCCTCGCTCCAATCACCACTCGTCCGAACGGGCCGATCCTAAACACACCCTCGCTCGGGGCGCCCCATAAAGCACCCGGATCCAATCGCGAAATCCAGGTCCTAACCCCATTTTCTGAAGCACCTGCATTAGATATCCCCAATGTACCGTATCGAAGGCTTTAGCCAAATCAACTGAGACCAACACCTGAGGACCCTCTCTTCCCTGCACCTCATGCAGGACATGATTTAGGCGGCGCAAATTCATCGCCGTGTTACGGCGTGGGATAAATCCGCACTGGTCGGAGTGGATGAGTTGAGTCATGAATGGGGCAAGGCAAGTGGCCAACAATTTAGTTAGGATTTTTGCATCCGTATTTAGCAAGGTGATAGGGCGGTACGCCGCGGGATCAGTACTATCACCGCCTGGCTTCAAAATCATGCACACTTCTCCCTGATTCATGGTGGGTGGAAGGGCGCCAGTGTGCAGAGCCTCATTGTAAACTTGCAACAGGAGGGGAGCCAGGACGTGCCCGAAGGAATGATAGAACTCGGCCGGATATCCGTCCCCACCAGGGGTCTTAGCATGAGGAAGGGCGGCTATCGCCGCACTAATCTCACCCAGCGTCAGCTTCGTGTCAAGTATTTTTGCCACAGCCGCCGGCAGGGCCTGGAGGTGTAGGCCCTCAAGGTACGAGTGACAAACATCCTCTGTAATTAATGGGTCAGCCTCATATACAGCCTGCAGATGGCACCGGAGAACCTCGAGTATATCAAATTCAGAGTGGACCATAATTCCATTAGAGTCTCGCAGGGCAACTATCCGTTCAGGTGCGAACTCACGACGGAGTATCCAGGCCAATAATCGGCCAGATTTATCCCCTTCGCGGTGGAGACATTGCCTGTACTGGCCCAGCGTAAATTTGTCAAGCCGGGTGAGTATATCATGTATCGACACTAAGGCATCCCTCTCCCTCCGCTGATCCAATGCGTCCGGATCAGATCGAGATTGGGCGCGTTGAAGCACAACTTCTGCATCTTGCAATTCAGACAACAATTGTTTCCGGACGCCATACGTGAGGCCCATACACGTGCCACGCACTACTGCCTTCAAGGCTTCCCACTTAGTAGAGTAGGGTAGCTCATCTCCCCCCCCCCCAGTTGAGCTCCAAATATTCCGACAGCGATGCTGCCACATGTTCTCTGCCCACCTGATCCTGGAGGAGGTCAGCGGGCAGTCTCCATGTGCGCGGAGGTGCAGTTCGATCAGGCCACTGCGCCATGCATGTCACTGGGGCGTGGTCCGACAGGTATCGGGCCTGATGAGTAACCGTCAAGGTAAGAGACGGGGTGAGGTTAGCCGCAAGAACGCGGTCTAGCCTACTATGGGTACCGAGCGTCAGAGTGTAACGCGTGTAGAGCTTCTGGGCAGGGTGACAAGTTCGCCACACGTCTATTGACCCAAGATTGTGCATCACTTCCCGTAAATGCGCCGTCATACGGGGCTTAGTGCCCGACCTGGGTGGATGACGGTCCAACTCAGGGTGCAATACGCAATTGAAATCCCCAAACCAAAGGAGGGGTGCATCCAAATTTGAAGCCACAAGATCCTGAATTCGAGAGAAGAAGGCCGGATCATCAGTGTTCGGGGCATAAGTGTTAAGGAGCATGAGTTCCTTGTCGTCTAATCTAAGCCTCACTAATAAGTACCTGCCGTCTACATCTGCATCAATATACTGAACAGCGCAGGGAATCCCCGGGGCCACCCAAATGAGGACCCCCCTAGCATATGTGGAGAAGGATGAATGGAAAATCTGGCCCCTCCATTTCTGTGACAGGCGCTGCGCGCCGTCGTCGCCTAGATGGGTCTCTTGTAGACAAGCAACCGAGACCCCATGTCGTTTAAGGAAGGTGAGGACCCTGTGTCTCTTGGTGCAAGTACCCAAACCACGCACATTCCACGTTAAAAATGTAAAACCCATGGCCAATGCTCACGCCCATTCGGGCCACAGTATAGGTACAACATGACCCGCCACCACTTGATCCCCACTGTAGTTAAATCTGGAGGTGTAGCCCTGTCAGTGAGCCACCCACAAATCGGATTCAATGTGTACATGATGCCAGTAAAACCTCTATCATGAACCCCAAACCACCCCCCAAGAATCCCAAAACACTTTTGCAATAACAGGTTCCCCACCCCCACCCACGAGCAAGAGGATAGCAACAAATAAAAACGCCACCCCGCCCTTCCCCTGTCAGTGCCAGGACGTACACAGCCACCCCATACAACACCCTCAACACACACACATACACACACAGCAAGTCAACCCCACCCACCCTCCCTCCCAGCTCCCTGAAAGACCCAACGATCCTAAGACAGTACCCGGGCATGCCTTCTCACCTCTGTCAGTAGTGTGGACACGATGTTACTCAAGACGAGAGTCGGCCCCCACCCTTCCCCCCGCACTCCAGGCCATAACGGGCGCTAGTCCTCTGGTATGATTCATTATCCAAAAGCCCCAGCGACAAGGAGGAGCCGCGATAGCCTACCAAAGTTTAGTGTGAGGTCCCTCAATCGAAGGTCATCCGCGTAGAAAGATACATTCAACTCAAGCCAAAAAGTTATTCCAACCTTGGCTCAGAGAGGGCCGTCTCCGGGACCACCGGGGCTGTAGAGTCTATGTCCAGTGGCGTGTCCTGCAAAGTGTCCGGCACCAAAGTTTCACCAGGGGCAGGAGCCTCGGCTGAACTCGGACCCGCTCTCATCGGTGAGGCTTCCATACGAATAGCTCCATCCGCCCCCACTGTAGGACGAGTGTCAGGAGATCCACGGGAACCAGAGCGGCGTCTTCTTCTACCTCGGCGCTTCTTTTGTGGTCTGGTCCCCCAAGTATCACGGGAGCCACCTCGCTCACCCGGGGGCAGGTCATCTCCCCTGATCTCAAGCCACTCCCATACCTCCGCTGGTGTCTCAAAGAAGTGCACACGGCCCTGGGAGAGCATCTTGAGTTTGGCAGGATATAAAAGCATATGCTGGAGCTTCATTTCACGGAGTTTTTGTTTAACCCTCAAGTAGGATTTCCTTTGTTCCTGTACCTGTTGGGTGTAGTCAGGGTAAATTGACACGCGACTGTTCTCAATCATGAGGGACTCCGTCTCCCTTGCAGCCCTTAAAATACAATACCAGTCCTTATAATTCAGAATCTTTGCGATGAGGGCTCTAGGAGCCTCACATGGGCGCGGAGGGGGCACAAGGGCTCTATGCGCCCGTTCCACAATGAATACGCTGGACAAACCAGTCGGGCACAGATGCGGGCGGATCCAAGTTTCTAGGAAGCGTTCAGAGTTTCCCGCCTCCAATCGTTCCGGCACTCCCAGGACCCTTATGTTGCTTCGACGGGCCCTCCCCTCCGCGTCTTCGGCACGTCTCTCCAATGCGCTAGTGGTGGATGTAAGTTGGGCCACTGATTTTTGTAGAGAGGCCACCTCACCCTGTAGCTGCGTAGTATTGCCCTCCGTATCCGAACCTTGTCTGCCACGTTGCGGAGATCGGTCCTGAGTAGGTTCACATCTATAGAGACAGTCTCTATCTGTCGTTCCAGGGCAGAGTGGGAACCCTGGATAACTTTCAATATTTCGGCCCTAGATGGTTCCGCAGGGCTCTCACTCCCATCCTCGGGCCCCGTCTGACGCGTGATCCTCTGCGACGGCAGGCGAGGGGTAGTATATTGCGTAATAATGTTAGGCTGGGAGCCCTTTGAGGACCGACCACCGCGAGCCGCCATCTTACAAGGTAGATGTCGCCCCTATCTAGTGTGTGCCACAGGGCACTCTCTAGGCCCCGCCAATCCAAGAAAGCAAGTGCGAGGAGGCCCAGGCCAGGAGCAGGCGGCGACAGGGGCGCGACAAGACTCGCGACAATCAGAGTATGGGCAGCGTTGATGGCAGGTCAGGCGGCCCCACAGAAAGGAAGGTACAGCGGTAGTGGATTTCCTACCCCTCGACAGCGTGAAGAGTCCAGCAGCGCCCAGAGACCGGCGCTTGTCAAAGGAGCAAAGAGGAGGTGGCCGATCCGCCCACCACGCCACTCCACGAAGATCTCCACACCTCTAGTTGGCAGCAGACAGGTCACCGGGGCTCCAGGGGCACCCCTCCTGACGGGCACTCAGTTGCAGCACAAGCTGTGAGCAGGATCTTTCTCCCTGCAAGTGTCCACAGCACCATCCAGGAAGCGCCCGACCATGCGGGGAAAGATGGCGGACGAGTGCGGGCCGGACGACAGTGCTGCCGCCACTCTCAAGGCGCCTCGCCTCACGTGCCCCCCTCGGGACCCGGGGCACCAGCAACTCTCAGGGGGGGGGTAGAGTCCAGGCTGCAGTGCGGATGGGGGGGAGCAAGGCCGCAACTCCCACGTGTCTCAGCCAAGGGATATGATAAGGCTGGCTGTCCAATAGTTCTGGAGACGCCGCGCCTGATGCGTGGACTCAGCAGGGGTCAGGGCCAGAGCACTCACGGTTTCCTCCGCGTCCAGTAGAGCCCCCGGGCCCCAAGGGACAGGTAGCCGAACCCCGGTAGGGTGAGCGCTCAGGCAGGAGCTCCGCCACAGGGGCACCTCCCGGAATGGGCGGCGCCGCTATCTCCTCACTTCGGCCAGTGGGTATCTCCAGTGTCCCGTGGGCGCCGATCGCCACCCCCAGAAGCACCTCGGCGGCGTAGTGTAGAGCGCTGGGGTCTGCAAAGGAGTCGCCCGCCTCAGAATCCTCCGCGCACCTCTTTCGGGCGGGTCGCTCGCAGTCCGGCCCTACTTCTCAGGCCCAGACCGCGGCATCGCGTAGTTCAAAGCGGCGCCGCAAACGCCGAGCACGCCACCGTCTCCGCCCACGGCAGAACTCTGAACCACTCTCGCAGCTCAGGGATCTCAATCAAGTTAGGAAGGTGTCCGGGACCATTTTCAAGGACTTAGACAGCCCAGGCAGGATGTTTAAGCAGGATTTGCGGGTCTTCGGGACGGAGCTGGTGGAGCTCACGTCCTGTCGGCCATGTTGCTTGGCCACCACATGACAATGTATTTAAAGTGGTTTTGTGTCTTGTGCAATATAGTAGTAGCAGTCTTCTCTTGTATTTAAGCCTCCACAGGCAGAAATCAGTCTCTTCCCTTCTCTATTCATGCTTCATCCTCCACTTTATGGGATCTCACATTAAAAACAAGCATTTGCAATGCAATAGGTCTCGCAGTTGTGAGTTTGAGCTATTGGCATTGTAAATGGCAATGCCTTTTATTTTCTGAAGACACACCTGCATCCGGCGGCCCGAGCGCCCCACGACCTTGTTTTTAACCCAATATGAAGCGCATTGAGTTCATGGTGCTCGCCATGAATTCCTTAAATAAGGGCAGGGGCGCGAGATGGCGGAAGAGCACACCCTGCGGCCCCATGTTTGGGCTGCCCCACTACCCTCCTGCGCACTTTCTCTGCCGGGATCCCTACGTGGTCTCTGGAGAGCAGGGTATCTGTTTAGATCCAAGTTCTAAATTTAGCCCCGATTGCCTGTTGTCCCCTCCCGCCCACATCCTCCCGCTGTTGTGCTGTTTGTTCGGTCACTCCCAGGCCTCGTGCGAGGGGAAGGGGCTGCTAGTGGGAGGTCAAGGAGGGGTGCAAGACTACTCTGGCTCCTGGAGCACGACCCTCACCTGCTGCAAAGATGGAGGTAAAGTGCATTTTCCTCTTTAAAATGTATGATGTCGGCCCTTAACTTAAAGCATGCGATCTGGTGTCACAGAGCAGATCGGCAATACTTGTGTTTATTTCGTCGACACAAACTCACTGTCTTTGAGAATAGTTTACATCTCGAACTTATTCAAGTTATCAGCATCCGAAGGATGAAAGGCTGAGCCAGCGCTACTGAGATTTACTCAGAACCTGAGCTAATTGCAAGTTACTTTTGAGTGAGGAAAACGTCTATAGTGCCTACCATAAGCGGATTTAACTCTATGCGCTGAAGTGCATTAGCGTACGCGTAGAAGGGTGTGGGCTGCTGCGGGTAGGGTGACCACACGGCCCCACTTTTTATTTCCAGGGCTTTGCTTTTACAAGATAAAGTGCAGCGCTTGTGAAAGAGCTCTGAGCCAAGCTAAATTATGTTAAAGAGTCTTCAAAGTTAAAAATAAAAATTGAGGCGGGCAAGCCACCTTGTGCCGATCAAAATAAAGGCTGACCGCCGTACTTACTGATTAAACGCAGCATCGCGATGTGCAGAGCTGGAAGTGCTTGATATGAATGTAACAATTTAAAAACGAGTAGAGGCAAGCCACCGACCTAATTAAGCAAGACGGCTGCTATCCATCGAATATTCTGTCGTTTATCACATGATGCTTCAGTGCCATGACTTGGAAGGACTGCTGGAAACTCTCTGGAACCGTGTTCAGGAAATAAAACGTACTCATTAAAAATAAAACTCTTGTTGCTCAAAGAGAGGACAGTCAGAGGAGGAGGAGAAGAAAGAACCAGTGATCGGGAGAGTGCCGCCACGCTGCCCGCGGCGACCCGGAAGCTCTTGGCCGGCCGGCCAATCCGCTCGCGGCCGACCGGAAGTCCCGCCTCCCCAGGTCCGCGAGCTGCCGGCGCATGGAGCGCCCTGCCGTCCGGTGTAGCCCGGGTCCCCAGGAGGGGGCCGGGGAGAAGGAGGAGTGTGGCGCCTGTTGCGGGGCTCCTCTGACCTGAGGGAGCCCCGATTTAGATGGAGACGCGCCGTGAGGAGCCCCGCCGGAAGAGCGCAGTTGGTGAGTGGGGCTCAGGGCTGATGTAAAGTGCGTGCGTGCCTGTTTGTATGCGTGGGGGGGGGAGTGTGTGCGTGTGTGCGCGAGGGAACGTGTGTGCACATGCGTGACTGTGTGTGATTGAGAGAGAATGCGAGGTAGCGGATAGTGTGCCTGTATGGGTGCTGTATGCCTGCGTATGCATGCGCGCGCCTGTGTGTGTGTGTGCGTGCGTGCATGCAGAGAGGTGGGGGCTGCCTGTGTGTGAGCAAGGGCTTTGCGCATGCGCAGCGGCTTTGCGCATGCGCAGATACCAGACGCTCGCTCCCGAGGTCAAATCCGACCCTGAAAACGCTCGTAACACTTTGGTGTCCACTCTCCTGAAAACGGATCACATTAGTTGTCGAGCTGACAGCATTCATGCTTCGCATGAATGCTAACGTCAGCTCGACCTAACTAGTTCTTGATCACTAAGAGGGTTCGAGGGTTCAGAAGGAGTGCTGGTCCCAGCAGCACTGGGGTGAATTCACCATTAATAGACTTGACTGAAGGTTTCGTTTTTGACCCTAGAAATCAATTCAAAATAACATTTGAACGTTTGTTAGATCAGATTATATAAAAAGTAAGAGCAAATTATATTTTAAAGGTACTGTTAATACGAAAATAATTATTCTAATCTAGATTATGGTGCTGTTGAAATCTTTCTTTTTCGAGCTGTACTGGGCTTTATACATCAACTCTTCTTTATCCATCTCTTAGGACTAATCTGTAGATTCTACTGAGGATGGAGAATACCGTGATTATAGTGGTAGAAATTCATTCACCCATTCACCCCACCCTTAAAAGGGTATATGCAGTTAGTGATTTTTGTTGTTATGTAAGGGTGACTGTGCAAAGGCAGCTGAGACTCCACATTAATCTTTTATTTAAATGTGTGGAGAAGATGACAGGGAATCACATGCTTTTTTAACAATATCTTCTGTTTTTCAAATTGAGGTACATGAAAAAAAAAGGTTTGGTTTGGGGCGGCAGTGCCAGGGGTGCAACTAGACCCGAACTTCGGTGGGGGCTAACAATCCCATTACTGTATCAAACAAGAAATCCACGGGTCTGCCGAGCTGGAAACAGCTCTAAGGCATAGACAATACAGGCGTTAAATTCCTACTCAAATAGTGAGGGAGTCCTTTCAAGAGGACAGAATCCCGTCACCCACCGAGGTGGCATGCTTCATCATCTGGGCTCTCCTCTAGGTTGCAATACCTAGTGTAACCAAGAGCTACAACCCCCTCACTGTGAGGGAGTAGCTCAGAGATGTTTTAATGAACAATTGGCCGGATATCCTTAAATTCTTTTGATGCAAAGTGTTGGATAAATTACGGGTGATGGTTTCCAGTGCAAAAAAGTATTGTGAAGAGTGATCTAAAATTGGCTACCAAAAGAAAAAAGAGTTTATTAATTAACTCTTGGTGTCAAGGGTAAAAAACAGTGTATGTGCAGTTTAGGAAATAATGATTGCACTAGTCCGAAAAGCAGGTCTACATGTTTCTGCCATCGTGATAAAGTTATGATTGCAGCCTTCCTCAGGACCTAGATAGTAAGTGCTACTGCAAAAAATGTGTATGATAATTGACGTGACAATACTACGGTTGGAATAAATACAACCTACGTAAATTAGTGGTCTCGACCGGCATTTGAGGCGGTGGTGTGACCTTGCCTGCCGGCAGCCTTATTACCACTCGGATCTCCTTTGGCATTCCACCTACCTCTCCTGTTTTGGGTCCTTGGTAAGCAGATTTCCCATCCCCCGGGCCTACCACTCTATTGCACAGTAAGGACCAGTCTCCTAGCTTGGGGTGCTTGGCAGGGTGCACAGCTGGAGCCTTCAGTCGGGGCTAGTTGAGGCCTTAAGCTGCCATTGAGCTGCCCATCGTGCACACTGTAATGCTGTGGGGCCCTAGGCCCCCGTGTAGTATTAGTAATGACACAGATGCCACATGTACTTGGTAGAACTGACCCAGTGCACGTGCACATGACCCCTTTTATTATGAGGGTCACGTTTCCCGTGACTTCTGTGCTGGATGGGTGTGGGTGGGGTGTAAGCCAGCCCTCGGGGAGTGACTGGCAGGTCCCTACATCCCTCCCAAACTTTATTCAAATTGGAACAACAAAGTCCAACCTGTGGGAGAGAATAAAACAATAATCTGTTCAGCTGCTTGCAGAAACAAGATGATGGTACAACTGCAGCTCGGATCACCAGTTCGACTTGGCACATTTCAGCGGTTCCCTGCGGGTCCGGTCCTCCTCTTATTCAAAGTGTGGAAGTTGGCACCAAAGTCTCTCTATGTACAGTTCTCTGTGATAGTGCAGATGGAGTGATACTGAATCTGGTAGATGTCACGTTTTCACCAAAAGTCCTGGTTGTTGTTGCGTCTTCACAAAGGCAGCATTTCTTCTAGCTACAGAATGATGGAGCAGGTGCAAACATCCCTCTCTCACCAGGATGCCCCTCTCACAGGTATTCCCCTCACACGGGATGTCCCTGAGGTCCACCTCACTAGGCTGCCACTGGACTGGGTGTACTTCGCTGTGTCACTCCAATGCCACCCTCTAGGTACGTGGAGGAAGTGCTACGAGTCCCACATTCAAGTCCTTCACTCCACCTGGACGGTAGTTGTTTCTTGGTAGGATTACTCAGGCCGCCTCACATGAAATCTTTGTCTGCCTGGGACCTGCGGAGGAGCGGCTGTAGACTCCTCTCTCGTGGCGGTATCTGCTCTCACCGGCGTCCCGGAGGACTTTGCCCCTGGGTCGCCACAGCCTGGTGAGGAGTGGTCGGATCCTCTACTCCAGGACATCTGAGCAGTCTCACCGTCCAGTCTACTGTTCGACCCCAAAGGTGGATGTCACAAATGGTCCAGCTTGCGCACCTCTGCCGCCACCAGGTTTGCTTGGCAAAACGAAGAATCCTGGATAGCTAGCTTCTCAAGGTGCCACTTATGTTTCAAAGTGTTAGATTTGGGGATCTCTAGTTGGCACAGGTAGGAATTTGTGACAAATAAGGACCCTTGCCTCTTGTCAGGATAAGGGGATTACACTCCTACATAACCCCTGCTCACCCCCTTGGTAGCTTGGCACGAGCAGACAGGCTTATCACATAGGCAGTGTGTAAAGCATTTTTGACCACATACAGTAACCCAGTGACAACACTACAGATGGACACCACACAAAGTTTTATATAAAAAATAAGTATACTTTATAGAGATTTACCACAAGAACATAAACGACAAAAATACACAATACTGTTACTTTGAGATGGTAGTTTTAGCTTAGTTAAGTTCAGTTCTTAAGATACAACACTTTGCATCAATGTACCTTACGATGCGTTGCGTTTCCACGACAAGCAATGTCGCAGCAAGGGATATGCGGCAAAGTCCAGGTGCAAAGAAATAAAGACATGAAGATCTTCCAGATGCAGCACGCTTCTCCGGGGATGGGAGAAGTTCTCAATTTGATGCGTGGACTGCAGCGGCGACACCCTTGTTCAGAAGTGCGACGGAACAGCTTCAGCTGCGACAGTCTTCTCCCACGATGATTGAAGCTTCCGCACAATACGACAACTACTGCGGTGGCATCCTTGTTCAGAAATGCAACTGCAGCAGCTCCGACGGCGGCGCGCTTCTCGGGGATGCGAGGCGCTTTCCTCGATGCAGTGCAATGCGACAGTTCCAGTGGTGACACTCTTGTTCAGAAGTGTGACAGCAGCGACGGCGACACACTTCTACCTCATTGCGAGACTCTTCTAACAATGTGGTGCAGTGCAACAACTCCAGCGGTGACACCCTTGTTCAGAGGTGCGACGGCAGAAGCAGCGACGACGACATGCTTCCTCTTCGTTGCATCGCGCTTCCAGCTCCTTGCGACACGCAGTTCCTCAGAAGGCCCAAAACAGCAGCAGGCACTTCCAAAAGAACTCTGGTGAGCGGGGGTTGAAGTCTGTTGTCCCTGATACTCCAGCAGGAGGCAAGCTCTTTTCCAAGCCCTTGGAGATCCTTCACAAGTTTAAAGCAAAGTACACAAAGTTCCTTTCTCCTCTCTTTGGCAGTAAGGCAACCACTGCAGGCCAATCCCCTAAGCAGCACTTCAGATTAGGAATAGTCTCTCCTCACTTTCTTCAGGTTCCTCTCCTCAGCAGAGGTTTCTTCTTGTAGTCCAAAGTGATCTAATTTCATAGGATCAGGGTCCCAATGTTTATACCCCAAAATCCTTTGTTCTCTGAGGGAAGAGGGGCCTTTGCCCAGTCCAAACCAGTTCTGAAGCACTCTGTTTACCAGACTTCTCCATTCCTTTCACAGTGCAGGGCAGGCACATCAGATGCCCCACAGGATGTGGAGCCAGCATAGTGGAAGGCAAGTACAGTCCTGGAGCACTTTGTTTACAGGGCTCCTTCTCTTCTTTCAGTGTGCAGGGCAGAGACATCAGTCGCTCCCCAGGAGGCGGAGCCAGAATTGTGGAAGGCAGGCACAGCCCTATTCAAGGTTCAGGTGCAACTCCTCCCTCCCATCTAGATGCAGATCTCTCTATTCACCACTGGGCTGACTCATCCTGTCTCTTGGAATCCCCCAGCCCTGTCACTCACAAAACGACACAAAGGAATACACAACCTAGCAGAGGCAGGCTTGAAAGGTTAGGAAAGCAAATACCTACTTTCTAAAAGTGGTATTTGCAAACACAGAATGTTAAAACCAACTTCACTAAAAGATGTATTTTATCATTCTGAGTTCAGGCATACTAAACTCGAATTTCTACCATGTTCTCTGGGACAGTTAGGATTATAAACATGTAATAATTAAGGCTCCCGGTTTTCCGTTTAAACGGATTTTTACACATAAATACAGATGGAAAAATATTTTTCTTCCGTCTGTATTTATAAATAGAAATGGAAAAATACGACCAAACCGGAATCAGAGAAGTGTTTGGAAAACTGTGCTCCAGACAAGTGGTTACCTCGCAGCTCTTCTTGATTTCAGTGTGTGCCTACCCACATTAACACCTGCTGGGGCCATTAATCTTTGATTACGCGTGGGAAATTCGTTCCTGTGAGGGTCTTGTATTGACCTCTGGCCTGCCCTCCATAGCCCTTTTGTTTCACTGTTTGCTCTTTATGGAGGCTGGTGATGGCGCTAACGAGTTGATTGCAGGATGGATTGTGAGGATCGGCAGGGTGACAAAGCATTTTAAAACTCCTTCAATCCTTTCTTTTACCTGTGGCTTCAGTTATTTTCTTTTTTTTTTTAACTGCTTATTGGAAGTGTGGCAATAATAAGTCATTAGCCAAATGGTCACTGAGTCCTGAAATCTTATTTATTAAAAGCAATACACAATATAGCCGATAAACAATATTTACACGAAATATGTTAAATTGAATTATGTTCATATTCATAGCATTGTTCTGTATGTCTGTGCCTTCCCAAACCCTAAAATAAACAATGTTTATGCTTGAGCCCATATAATGAAGTAACTGATACGTAAGGATTTGTTCAAGTTGACAGAGTGGAAGCCTGCAAACAAAACATTTATTTGGCATGGCATTAGTTCTTAAAGATTCTGAAACTGTCATTTTGAAAATGAACTTCATATTCTACCAATGCCCCTCAGTAAAGTTTTTTCAATGGCTGCTCCTTAAAAGGACAAAAAATACTTTCTGCACACCGAGTACTTCTGCTAAAGTAACAATCATAAGAACTTCCATTTTCCTGTTGAAGCTGCTCGTGTGGATTGTAACCCTTTTATCCTTAGACATGTTTGGATTTAAACAGATACATCTGTGTTTTTCTAAATGTTTCGTTGGTAATAGTTGATTAAGTCTTGCTCCGTTCTAACCATTTACATTACAGCACGGTATGGGCCTGTAAAATCAAATTGATTTCCCCCTAAAACGTGTCTCATTGCCATTTGGATCCTTACAAGTAATATTAGGAGCTGGATAACCTGGAGCATATGCTGTTTCATTTGTGCATTTCACTGGTTCTTGTGTTGTGTAACTTATTTCTGGATCTTTGCAAATATATTGTCCAAGCCAGAGCTCCTCGCACTTAAAGGACGCTGTGGCTTCAACAAGCGCTAAAATGAAACTGAAAAAGCATAAGAGTTTTAACACTGGCCACATCCAGGCGATCGCCATGATGTACTGTGCTAGGTATGCAAGCACCACCGATCTCCTTTCAGCTTCTGGTCGGTCAGCCACAACGTGCCATTATAAAGACCCCTTCCGACGCAAAAGCTTCTGAAGTGGGTGCAGTCCGTGTGCTGAGCCACTGTACGCGGGAGTGGAGGGGAAGAAATAAATCTATGAAGCCTTAGATGCACTCTAGTTGTTGTTGGAAATGGAGGATACTACAATCTCGCTTCAGGGCGGAGTCAAGGTCTGGTGTCGGAGAGGCAGGGTCGGTGCAGAGCTTTTGATTACCTCTCGGCACTCCTATGAAAGACTGGGAAGTGCTACAGACAAATTCCTGACCAGTGGCCCTGAGTCACGTTGAGAAACAAAAATAAATCTTTTGAATGTGACTCGAAAAGGGTTAAAAAAAACGGCAGCATAAACACAGGAATTCGGTCAGATTAACATTCGGATCCTTGCAGGCCATAAAACGAAACTTTCCACGCTGACTTTGGTTGGTATGAAGAAACACAGCAAGAATACAATAACAGAATCTAAACATTCCTGTGAGGTGCATCTTGGCAGAGACAGCCAGGGCATATCTGTAAACTCTTTTCAAAGTTAAATCGTGTTTTGTCCACCATGGCCGCAGTTAAACTGCTTGATATAGCGTACTAATTCACTGAAAACGTCTTCAACAAACAGAACTTTGTCTTCTATATTCAGTAAAAGGTTCAATGCTACTATGCAGTAAAAGGTAAAATAAGGCAAATGATACACTTCTAAGGGCCAGGCTCTTCAATGCAGAGACTGTCTCTCCCTTCTGAAAAATTTATTTTGCATTAGCGAAGGAATTAGTTGAAAAAAAGGGATTCAAAAGCTGCCAGCTCATGTGGGTGTTGTTCAATATTTCAGGCTTCAGAAGGGTGATGGAAATAGACCCCAGCAGGACTAATGCAGGGCCTTTAATTTCTGAGGTGTGCAACTTTATTCCCACACCAGGCAGATGATTTATTCTCAAAACGGCCCTACCCACATGGGAGATCGTGGCGAAAGGCGGATATGAGAGAAAGGTGTTGGCAAGACACTTTAAAGATCCTTGGTGGTCAGAAATAAGAGCCCGCTGCCTCAAAGGAAGTTGTTTTCTCGCTCAGCTGTGGACATCAACTTGCACCACAGAGCATGCTACAGAGAGGTGCATGGAACTGGCAATAAGAGCAAGGAGGCACCCAAAATATCAAAATTATCATGAAAGCTGTCAGTTCTTTCATGCCCTCTTTGGCCAGGTCACTGGCAGTGCACAGGTGCACTCGTCGAAATTTTAAATGTGTTTACATCTAATAATCATGACTAGTGACATAGGGCCAGATGTAGGTAGCCAAATACCGGTCGGTAACGGCCTATTTAGGCCGTTACCGACCGGTATTTGGCTTTTGACATGTAGGGGGAAGGAAACAGGCCAATTCAGTAATTTTACCGAATCGGTAAATATACCGGTCGGTAAATTTACCGACCGGTATTTTTACAGAATCGGTAAAATTGAGATGTAGGTGGGACTCTTCTGAGTCCCACAAGCCCTACAAATTCGGTATTTTACCATCAAATTCAATTTGATGGTAAAATACCGATTCAGGTGTGCATGCACATGTGTGCATGCACACCTGTGCCATATGACAGGCAGACCTGCCCTTAGGGCAGGTATACCTGCCACATGGCCCCCAAACCTTTTTTGGGGGTGCTAGAGGGTGTCAAAGTGACACCCCCTGCACCCTTGTCAAAATCGGTATTTACCGATTCGGTAAATACCGACCGGTAATGCCCATTCATTCCTATGGGCTTCAAAGCCCATAGGAATGAATGGGCATTACCGGTCGGTATTTACCGAATCGGTAAATACCGATTTTTACCGATTCGGTAAAAGGAACATCTGGATGTTCCTACATCTCCCCCCTTCTTATTTACCGATTCTTATTTACCGAATCGGTAAAATTCGGTAAATAAGAATCGGTAAATTAGTCCTACCTACATCTGGCCCATAGTGTTTTTAATATTGTAACACAGCAACAGCTCACAAATGTACTGTATTCACTTAATTTGGCATATATATATAAATATAGCTGAAACTATAACCGTGTGCACTGTCTATTAAAATAAATATGGAAAAACACTAGCTCCAGAGTCTTACCTTGCTTGCGCCAAAAATAAATGCGGATATATACAGATAAAATGACAAAAAAATAAATATGGATAAATACAGACAGAAATGGTAAAAAAATAAATACCATAAAACCGGGAGCCCTAGTAATAATCTAACAGCCCATTCTGGCCTATGGAGAACAGGTAGCCTTCCAATAGTGAAAAACGAAAATGGCTGTAATTCACTAGTAGGACATGCCACACACATCAGGACTTGTCCTACCTTATACTTACAATGCACCCTGCCCTTGGGCCTACCATAGGGGTGAGTGGTATGAAGAAAAGGGAAGGTTTAGGGACTGGCAAGGGGGTGCACTTGCCCAGTCAGTGTGACAGTACCAGACTGCACACAGGCTCTGCAATGGCAGACCTTAGACACATTTTACAAGGCTGCTTCTGTGGGTGGCACAACCAGTGCTGCAGGCCCACCAGCACCACCACCATTTGGATTTACACGCCCTGGGCACACTCAGTGCACTAGACTAGGGTCTGACAAGTAAACGAAATAGCCAAACATGGAACCACTGATTAATACATCAATTTAAAATAGGGAGCACTTGCACTGTGGCACTGAATAGCAGTGGCACAGTTCCCAAAGCATCTAATACCATCAAAAAAACGTGAGGCACCAGCAAAAATGGAAGGGAGACCCACGCCAATGGTGCCAGGTCTAACACCGAGGTACTGTGCTCCCTTCCAGATGTTCTTGCACTCAGTTGTCCTTTATCTTATGGTGTGCGAGTTGTCTGATCACAAACTCCTCTTTTCTTTTCTCTTCTTCTGAAATTTTTTATATAGTGGCCTCATGCCACACAATTTCCTCTTTCTGGTTCTTTCACTTCGTGACCCAGTCTAGTCCCATCAGGTCTTGCACCTCTTTTCTGACCAGGCTTCTCGGTGTGGCGTGCACTTCACATTGGTTTCCCTGGCCCTGTCCTACCCCTAGGACAATGCATTCTCTTCATTCGTTGACCAGTCCTGTCATCGCGACCTTCTTCCTTTCACTACTTCTTGTAGGCTTTCATACTTTGACTTCTGGTCAATCTTGTCAGACTTCTCCTTGGTCATCTTCTCAGACCGCTCCTCTGTCATCTTCTCAGACTTTTCTCAGGTCATCGCTTCTCTGACCTCTGGCAGGTCATCTCATCTGACCTCTGGCAGGTCATCTTCTCCCTGACCTCTGGCAGGTCATCTTCTCTTTGACCTCTGTCAGGTCATCTTCTCTCTGACCTCTGGCAGGTCATCTTCTTCCTGACTTCTGGCAGGTCATCTTCTCACTGACCTCTGGCAGGTCATCTTCTCCCTGACCTCTGGCAGGTCATCTTCTCCCTGTCCACTTGCAGGTCATCTTCTCACTGACCTCTTGCAGGTCATCTTCTCCCTGACCTCTGGCAGGTCATCTTCACCCTGACCTCTTGCAGGTCATCCTCTTGCTGACCTCTTGCAGGTCATCTTCTCGCCGACCTCTTGCCGGTCACCTTCTCACTGACCTCTTGCAGGTCATCTTTGCTGACCACTTGCAGGTCATCTTCCCTGACCTCTTGCAGGCCATCTCTTCTCGCTGTCGCAGGTCATCCTCTCTCTCTGACCTGCTGGTCATCCTCACTGACCTGTCGCTAATGGGCTCCAGCCTGTACCATCAGTGGCCAAGGTACGATCTTCAGCGCACTACTCTCCTTGTGCACTCCTTTCTTCATCAGACGGTACAGCTGCATCGAACGTCTTACACACTCACTTCTTCGATTGCTGTGGCGTCAAATCCTGTGCATTTGCTGCTGCAGTGACCCCCTATGGCTACTATGCATCACTGCATCTCTCCTTCACAGGCCCTGGCAGCCTTTCTGCTTAAGGTTCTTTCAGTGCTCACTTGCTGACTGAAGTTGTAGTCCTTTCTTCACCCGCAGCAAAACAACGACCTGACAGGTCTACAACTTCAGTTTAGGTTTATTGTCCACCTTCCCCCATCATCTTTAGATCACAGCAGCTGTACCTAAGCTGCTGTGAATGCACCTTGCCCTGTCACTTTAAAATGTTTCATACAAAAAAATTGTCAGTCGTGGTGCCTCTCGTAACCTGTAGGTGGCGCTGCCACCGGTTCTGGACTCTCGGCCTCCAGGCCACAGCCTCCATCTGGCTAGGCTGCCACATGCGTACTTTCAGCCCCTCACAGCACTGTCAACATCTTCGCAGGCCACGCAGGAGTCTCGACCCCTACGCTGGCACAGCAACAAGTGTTCAACTCATCGGAAACACCTCCTCAGGACTCCTAACTCTGCCAGTAGTGCTCCCGCTGTCCCCATGTCTATTCTTTTCTTTTTTTTCTCAATTGTGAGCGCGACCCTCGCTGCATCTTGCTCCGCAGCAGCCCTCCCACTCACTTCAGCATTAGCATCCTGATCCTCAAGGTATAGCCACACACACGGCACTCCTTCTCACCTCGCAGGGTCTCGCACCATGCAGGTGCAGCCTCGCCTACAGCCCTGCATGTCCTACCTGCAGGGAAAATACCAACTGCTGGCTGCAGGCCCACATCGCGGGACATCCTCTGGCGGGCAACAGCTCGGTTCTTTTGCGCTGAGCTCACCAACATGAGGACAGCCACGCCAGTGCTTGTGGTGACGGTCTAGTTTCCCCGTCACCGGAAAGGGAAACGGAGTTAGAGGAAGCGGAAGGCGGCCATATTGTTTTATCGGCGCCGACCGCTGTAAGAGCGCACTTTCTCCCGGCGCTCCGGGCTCAATAAAGAAACCTAATTTAAATATAGAGTTTGCGCCTATCTTTTCAAACTCTACAATGGCGACGAGGGTTACGGAGTGATCCGTGTACACACGACGGACCGCGGAGTGATCACGTGGTGTCAACTCGGCACCACTTGCAGCCCGGAGCGTGGCAGAGGAGCAATTTGCGCGTCACAAAGGGCGCGAAACGAGGTGGCGCCCCACCGTTCCTCCTACGACGAACCCAGGCACAAGTGAGTCCCCTGGCGTCGCTCTGCTCGTGCGAGCTACTGGAATAAGAGACAGTGGGACATTCTACAAACAAGCACTTGGCAATGCAACTGTTCTAGGCCAGTGCTGAGGGGCTTATGAAACAAGCTGAGGCCACTCACAGCCCGCAAAGGAGTATTCCTTCCCCAGCAGTGTCAAGTGAGCAAGGCACCCTGGCGGAGCAGCAACAGAGCACGGAAGCACCCAGCTCCACGACTCAAGCCACGGGGGACGCCCAACAGGTGTTACCTGGTCCCTCGAACAGAAAAGGGGGTGAAGACAGCGCTAGCGACCTCAGCGAAGGCGACACCACTGAGCAGCACACGCCGGGAAGCCCACAGGGTAAGAAAGTCCCCGTTCAATCTCGGCAAAGCAGCGCATCCAAGATGGCGGTCAAGTCTTCGTCCCTCACCCAATTGGTGCCGTTTCTAACGAAGAGTGGGGAGCCGGAGATGAAATGGGAAGACTGGAAGAGGTACTTCCTAAATTATCTGGATGCCCTGGAAGAAGAAGGTGACACTCCATTTTCAAGTAAGAGAAGGAAAAAGATACTATTGCACAACTTGGGCCCTGAAGGAATCAGGATATACGACACTATCGTCAAAGGAGAGAGGGCTGATACAGACACGGACGTATTCAGTCACCCCATCGCGGATCTCGATGCGCATTACAGACCAGTAGTATGTGTCGCAATAGACAGATACAATTTCTTTCAAAGGAAGCAAAGGAGTGGAGAAACAGTGGACGAGTATGTCGTGGCCTTGCAAAGGTTGGCCCTCACGTGCAAGTTCGACAGGTTACATGACGACCTAATTAGAGACCAAATTATCATGCACACTACCAGCTCCCATGTCCAGGAAAAACTTTGGGTGAACGGAGATGCTCCTCTCAAAGAGATATGGGCCATGGTCAAAAAGGCGGAAATATCAAAGCGTTGCGCACAAGCGGCCAAGAAAGAAGCAAGTGGAGCACAGACGGTATGCAAGATCACGACGCAGGCGAGAAATGATCGGCCGCGGCAGAGAGAACCGCAGAGGAATCAAGATGGAAAGAGGTCCAACAGCAACAACTACGCTCAAACAGACAACAGATCAAGTAAAGGAAGTAAGCCGAGCTGCTACAGGTGTGGCAGCACCACGCACATGGGAAATGACAAAGCGTGCCCGGCGTTCAGGGCAAAATGCTCATTTTGCAGCGTGTTCGGGCACTATGAGAAGGTGTGCCGCCGCAGGACCAAAGGAGCAGTAGTCAGATATGTAGACCAGGAACAAAGTGAGGAGACAGAAGACCAAGAAGACGCAGATGACCAGGTAGAGTTCTTGTACATCGATGTCCAGGTGCTGGAAATGGAAGGGGAAGGAACAGACAAACCCAGACTGGATATGCACATTGGTGGGATACCCCTGGAGATGATCGCAGACAGTGGAGCACCCATCTCCATCGTGCAACGACAAGTGTGGGAAGAAAAGTTCGCCACCAAGATCAAAGAGACGCTGCACCCGATGGATTTGAGGCCAGTCACATATACAGGACAAAGAATTCCCATGTTGGGGTATTGCCCCCTCCTGTTCGAGTTCCGTGGTCGCCATGCACAATGCAAACTATACATCGCTGAGAAGGGCCCCTCAGTGTTGAGTTGGAAGGACCAAGGAGCGTTGGGAATACAACTCAACCCAGGGGGCATTGAGAAGATACTACTAATGGACATGGAAAGGAAAGATGACGTGGAGTCATGGCAGAGAGCGTACCCCAAAGTATTCAACAGACAAATCGGAGAACTAGCGAAATACAAACACCTCATAAAGCTAAAGGAGGGAGCGAAACCAGTGGTGCACAAGGTGAGAAACATTCCCTTCCGCAGTACGGAAGCGGTACAATCCGAATTGGACAGACTGGAGAAAGAAGCTATTGAGAGTGCCGAATGGCTATCCCCGCTAGTGGTGGCCCAGAAGCCCAATGGCAAAGTGCGGCTGTGTGTCGACTTGAGAGAACTGAATAAAAACATTGTGATCGACAAATTTCCCCTACCACGAATCAACGAGATGCTAGCGAGAACAAAAGACATCAAGTGGTTTTCCACGATCGACTTGTCGTCAGCCTACCACCAAGTAAAACTACACTCATCATGCAGCCATCTCACATCCTTTATCACGCCGTTTGGTTGCTATGAATTTGTGAGAATGCCATTCGGGCTAGCATCCGCAGCGGCTGTCTTCCAGAAGCTGATGCACAAGTTACTGAAAGGAGTAGAGAACGTGCAGTTTTTTCAAGACGACATCATGGTGATGGGCAGAACTAAACAAGATCACAACGAGACACTCCACATAGTACTACGGACACTACAGGACAATGGCCTGACGGCCGAATGGACAAAATGCAAGTTCGGAGTGACGTCTGTCACGTACTTAGGGCATGAAGTGAGCGAAAACGGGATACTACCGAAAGTGGCTAACATGAAATCGATTCAAGACGCTCCCACCCCAACCAAAAAGGAGGATGTTCGGTCGTTTCTCGGAATGGCCGAATATTACAGTAAATTCATTCCACACTTCGCCACGAAAACGCATCTCTTACGCCAACTCCTGAAGGAGAAAAACAAGTTTGTGTGGGGTCATGAGGAACAATCGGAGTTTGAAGCACTGAAAGGAGAAATTAGCACGGCCATACCCCTCAAGGGGTTTGACCCCAGCGCAGAATCTATACTCACCACAGACGCCAGTGATCGGGGCCTAGGAGCGGTCCTTATGCAGAAGTCGGACAACGGAGAAGTATCGACGGTCAGCTTCGCCTCAAGGTCGCTTGCACCCAATGAGGAGAAGTTCAGTGTGGTGGAGAAGGAGATGCTGGCAGTGGTTTGGGCGATGGAGCGATTCAGACAGTATCTGTGGGGAGCAAAATTCTTGGTCCGAACGGACCACAAACCTTTGGTCCGAGTATTGACTTTAAGCGGCCATGCTCACGCAACAACAAGAATTGCCAAGATGACTCTTAGACTTTTGGACTTTGTTTACGAAGTGGAACTCATTCCTGGACCACTGAACAAAGTAGCTGACTTCCTGAGCAGGGCAGCGGCGATGGAAGCAGCGGATAACAAGGGAAAACAAAGATGGGAAGGTTATGTGGTAGCCACCATTCAGGATACAGAGGAAGTGATCGGCGCCCAGGAGTGGGAAGAAGCGTACCGAGAAGACGTCGATCTGGAGGCCATCAAAGGATATGTGGTCCACGGGTGGCCAGAGAAAAGACACCTCAAGGAGGAACTGAGGAAATTCTGGGAAGTAAGGGACGAACTATCGTTAGCTGAGAACCCCATTTTCTTGCTCAGAGGCGACAAAGTGATTCCTCCACAAGGCATACTAGAGCACCTGATGAATTTATTACATGAGGGCCATCAGGGAATCACCAAGACAAAAGCGTTGGCCAGACAAGCATATTGGTGGCCAGCCATTGATGCCCAGATAGAGAGACATGTGCGGAAATGCGAGTCATGCGCCAAGGCCGACAAGTCACAGAGCATGTTAAGACCACCTCTAGGAAAATTCCAGGTACCGGATGGACCATGGGAGATGGTTTCGGTGGACATCATGGGCCCTGTCCTCAACAAAGAAGGAACACAGAAGTACGCTGTAGTTCTAATAGACAAATACTCCAAGTGGCCTGAGGTGGAGATACTGGAAAATGTGGACACGGAGGCAGTAATACGCTTCCTGCGTACCACGTTCGTCAGAGAAGGCATCCCTAAAATTATCACGTGTGATAATGGGCCGCAGTTCACCTCTGCGAAATGGACCGCGTTCACAACCAGGAACGGCATAGAGGTAAAGCACACGCCCATCTACCATCCCGCCGGGAACGGTCAAGTGGAAAGGTTCAATCGGGTGATCATGGGCACCATTCAGGCGGCCATAAACGATGGCATGGACTGGGAGAAGGAATTGGAGAAAATGATCTGGGCCTATCGCATCACTCCGGAAGCACTGGGTACAGCCCGTTTAAGGTGTTGAGAGGAAGAGACGCCTTTACGAAGGACAACATGGCATGGAGGAAGTTGGTGGTGCAAAGTAAGTGGTCACCTGCCGTTGTCAGAAGGAATTTGGAGAAGGCGCAAGAAGTATACACTGCGCACTTTAACAAGAGACGCAATGTTCAGGGTGCAGAACTGGAAAAGGGAGATTGGGTGAGAGTAAAACTGGCCATCCTCAAGAAGAAGGGAGAAAGCAAATTTTCACCACCATTGCAGGTGCTGGAGCCCTACAACCGGTCTGCCCTGCTCAGTGACGGAAAAGTATGGTCACAGGACAGAATGGCTAAATGCAGCAAGATCTTGGATTGGGGTAACGAAACAGAAGAAGGAACACAGCAAGTAGGCGATGAAGGAGAAGTGGGGGGAGGAGCCAAGATGGCGGACGGGACGGACGTGTGAGCGCCCGGCTCCCCAAGCCGCCTGACTTCACATTGATATCCTGGAATCTATCCTTGCCTACACCGTGCTAAGATGAGGACACGAACGCGCTGATGACATTCGCGTTCATTTGAGATCTCCGCCGGCCGTTTTGGATGTAAACTCATGGAACTCGCCGATCACCGGGGCTGCCCATGAACCCTGTGCCGATTGCCGCCGCTGGACACTGCTGCTCGTGACCGGTGGGACGGGCTGTGGAGGTACCGGTGTTTGGGACTGCGTGCCGATTGCGGTGAATAGACGGAGTTTATCCTGTCCTTTGTAGTGCGACTCCCGTTGGTTCAGGGGTGTGTGCTTGGGAGACTGGAGCCCTTCGTACTGTGCTTTCCACTTCTACGCTGCTCCTAACTTAGGCGGACTCCATCTTGCGGCGTCCTTTCAGTTGTGGACTGCCCGTACCCAAGGGAGGCGAGGGGGCTCTCACTGTGCACAGCCCCCTGTACTGATAGCCTCGTGCCCTTCCGTGTTTGAACGATGGTTCTTTGACAACGGAGCCGCCCCCCTCCCTCCGGTGTGGACTCGCGGACGAGATGGTAATGGCGCCTGCCTTCCAGCATGGACAGAGGGCTGCTCCCCTATCCCCAGTTTGTGCGGACCTGCCTGCACTTGAGCCGGAGGCTGAACCGAATGCGTCACTGTGCAGAGCGGATCGGCTGGTGCTACAGAGTGACCTGACCTATGGTGATATCCTGGATGCCCTTGCAGACTTATGGGCAACATGGCGGCGCAATGCTCAAGAGCTGGGGGGGCAGATCGAGGAAGCTACGTTTTCCATACAGCGTCCGAGGTTGCCTGTCTCCCTGCTGCCTACGGACATTCCTACAATGGATACAATGTTGCGGCATGTGCGTACTGCTACAAAGTCTCCCCTTGCTCCGGGAACTGTGACTCTGCCAGAACAACTGCTATCAGAGCTCCGCTTATCGCCCCCCCAGTCGTTTGCCCCCTTCGAGGGTTTTGCCTCCGGAGCCTCCTTTCTACTTGGTTGGAGTGAGTGTCATCCTGCATGGCAGGGGGGGTTCGTCATTTTGGCCGCTGAATTTGTTGGTGACTGGGGACATTCGTCTTCTTCTCTTCTATTCCTTCCATGTCGAGAGTGGCCATCTTGCTCCTTTGTTCTGCCTGCACTGTATCCGTGGCGATGGTCATGCTTGGAGAGGTTTCATCGTTCTGGCCAGGGTTGAGGGTGCTCCTCGCCTCGGCTTTGCTTGACCGGCTGGCGGAGACCCGGACTGTACTGTATTTTACTATGCTGACTGTGTTGCATGTGCAGCTTTTCCCCATTTGAGATTGCGATTACTAAATTCTGTTGTGTTTCTTGTCGATGGGGAGGCGGTTCTGTACGGGCCCGGGGTGCTGCGTGTGACTGCTTTTTACATATAAGAGCTGGCTTTGTCTTGCACCCGCGATCTGGCCAGGGTTAGGCTGATTCATAAAGCTATGGCTTCCCGGGTGGGCTGGACAGGGATTGGAACTGTTTCGTTTATGCTGTGAGCACACATCGCGAAATGACTTTTTCCATCTATGTTACTGTTGCAATTTATTATAGCACTGCTGCTTTCGTAGTAGGAGATTTTTGGTGTGCGGCAGCTGTGGATGGCCGAGGGTCCCGGGCGCTCTGAAGTTAAGTGGGCTCCTCCCCACCTTCTTTTGTTTCCTTTCTCTTTTGGGAGTGGTAGAATAGCTTGTTCTTTTCTTCCTCCCGATACTTCAAGAGTGAAAATCTTTATTTTCTTTCTTTTCTTTCTTTCTCTTCTATTCTTGGTCTGTATTTCGGGTTTCTTTACTGGGCGACAGGCACTTTGCCGGGGGGGGGGGTAGGCCGTAGCCTCCGGATTGTTGTAGGGTGGGGGGGTAGATTTATTTTTCCCTTTTTAGTTTCTATGGGCCTTATTTTTCTAATTTCTGCGCTTTCTTGTTCTGGTTTCTGTTCTGGGTCTGCAATAGGGGTTAGTGGGGAGTGGGTGGCGCTGAGGGTGGTACGTGAATGCGGACTGCAGCTCCTGTTGTTTTGTATGGTACTGCCGTATTGACGGGGTGTTCTTACTACTGTTGTTCTTATTGATGCTGCCTGCTCATGTCGTGAAGCTAATGTCCGGACTCAGTTCTTCTTGTTTCTATTCTTTACTGAGTTATATTTCGATCAAAAACTTTAAAATTTAACCTTCCATGCTCCTTCTCCTCGGCGACATGACTCCATTCAGTGTAACTGCTACTAATTGCTGCTATCTTGCCTGATGCCGCTGAGGAGCCGCATTGCTCACGCTTGTGCTTAAAGTCTTGTGGCCGGCCTGATGGTTGTAGGCCCGTATTTGTTGTCTTTTTCATGCACAATAAAGGTTTTAAAAAAAAAAAAAAAAAAAAAAAAAGTAGGCGATGAAGGTGGTAGAGAATGTGGCGGAGGAGACAACGAGGATGTAGAAGAAGGAGAGCGGCAAGTGGAAGATGGCGAAGGAGAAGGAAAGGCGAGCGAAGAGATGAGAAGCGGGAGCAAAGCTGAAAGCAAGGAGGAGGCAAGTGACAGAGAACATGAGAGCGCAAGAAGAAGTGTAGACAGAAGAGGATCGGGAGAGGAAGGTAAAACCGAAGTAATGAGAACCAGAGTTGGGAGAGCGGTAAAGGTACCAGAGAAGTTCAAAGACTATGAAATGGACTGGAAGTAAGAACACTGTTGTTTAAATGTTGTTATTGCATAAAGGGGGGAGATATGTGGTGACGGTCTAGTTTCCCCGTCACCGGAAAGGGAAACGGAGTTAGAGGAAGCGGAAGGCGGCCATATTGTTTTATCGGCGCCGACCGCTGTAAGAGCGCACTTTCTCCCGGCGCTCCGGGCTCAATAAAGAAACCTAATTTAAATATAGAGTTTGCGCCTATCTTTTCAAACTCTACAGTGCTCCATCTGCACCTACCCTCATTCACAAACGTTTTCCTGCACTGCTGCACCGCCCACTTGCACCACAATAGTTTTCTTTCCACTGTAGCAGCCTCTCACCATACTGTCGGAGATTTTGGTGCTTGGTGTTGCTAATCTGCGGTCCCAGACCAGGGCGGGACTCGGATCCAAAACCGGCCCTTGCAAAGTGCTCGGCCTGCTCCCCCTCAGAGTTGGAGGGGCGGCCAAGCTATTTGCTAGGGCCGGTTTCGGCCGATTTTGTTACAGGGGGCGATATTGCAGCTATGCTGCAAAAACGGCCCTGTAACAAAAACGGCCCCCAGGGGTTCCAAACCGGCCCCCACCCTTGCGACCCACCAGGGAAATGCCCGGTGCCCGCCTCGGCCAGCCCTGCCCTGGCCCAGACATCGGTCGGACGGACGTTCCCTTTTTTTTCTTCAGACGCTCCAACCGAATGCTGCTAGCCGCCACCCCTTCTCACGTCGGCTGTGCTCCTCCACAGCTGGCACTTCTGATGCGTGGTAGGCTCCCGGTTAGCTTCATATCCACGGTCCGTATATCGGACTAGTGCGCCACCCCTTATTGCCTGGGGGAAACAACACCGCTCACTGCACCTAATCTTCCACGGGGCTCACCTTACGCCCGCTGGGCAGGCTGGTGCTTTGCTGACTCCTCACTAGCTTTTCTGGAGTTGTGACAGACTGCATACTTCTCCCGCCTGTCCCTCCTCAAGTCCAGGGACATTATTCTTGATGCAGGCACCGGTTCACGGCAATAGACTGAAGCCGGGTCCCACACCGGCGGACACCATCTGCTTCTCTCCCATTCTGCAGCATGTTGGCAGGGGGGCCCTCGATAGTGGCACTACTTTCCCCATGTTCCACCCACAAGGCGGCTGCACAACGGGGCTCAACCCGCTCGTCGCCAAAGTAATGCTGTGAGGCCCTAGGCCCCCATGTATTATTAGTAATGCCACGGACGCCACATTGTACTTGGTAGAACTTGCCCAGGGCACGTGCACTGGCCTCCTTAAATTATCAGGGTCTCATGTCCTATGATGCCTGTGCTGGATAAGTGTGGGGTGGGGTGTAAGCCAGCCCTCGGGTAGTTCCTGGCACAGACAACAACTAGAACAGTGACCAGAAGGTCACCGCCCTAGGTGGGGAGCCTGACATGAACGCTTTAGGCCTGCCTTGATATCACATCTGAAATTCGAACAGTTGGGCTATTGAGCCTGATGAATCACGCATCCACTCCCTGTGAGCAGTTCACGCACTCTGTAGTGCTGCGTGGCCACTGTGAGCCGGTGCGGCCTCGCCGCGCCCTGTTCGCTGGCCCCCACACACTTATAACATTTTGAAGCGGCTGGATCCTGTCCCTCTATTGGCCCTCTGCTCTGCTCACTACTCCTGCCTTTGCAGTGATACGTATGGGCCATCTTATTTTAGTGGGTTACCTACCCAGACAAGCTGCATTGCATGAAGGTTAGAATTCTGCAAAGATTTGAAGACAAGACCTCTTGGCTTGCTGTGTGGCACTGGCTCACCTTACTATCCATTTCCAGCTGCCTGCCTCAATATGTGTCGCCCACATCTGCTAGATACCTGCCATCTATGCCCAGTTGCCTCTTTGTGTTGTTGACTTGCCTTTCTCCTCACTGGAACATTGCAACACTCTCCTCTTTCATCTGAAACTATTGGATCTCTCTGTTGTTCATTGTGAGTCCTTAGGTTCCCCTCACAATCTGCTTGACATCAATGGGCAAAACCAGGTAATAAGCAAGCCCAGCTTCAGTTTGGTAAAAGACACTTGTTCTTGCAGGCTGGGCATCATGATGCTGCTCCACCAGAAACACCTGAATCCAATATTGCGGAATTGTTGAAAAACATAAAGGATACTATTAGATCCATCAACAGTAAAATAGACACCCTCACCTCTAGAATGGACAGGTTTCAGGAGGGAGTGGATCATCGCAACACCAGACTCTGACATTGAGGACATGCAACACTATTTGGATCTTGCTCTTTCCTCGATCATGTGAGAGTTGAAAGGAAGATCCTGCTGAAATAATGTTCGCATTATAGGCATTCCTGAATCCTCAATGACTAGCAACATTTTGTAGAGGACTTAGTTGATAAAATATTTGGACACAACAAGTTCTTCAAGGTTCTCATCATGGAACGGCACATCGGTCTCTCTTTCCCAAACCTAAGCCTGCCAAAATTCTAGACAACTTATTGCTAGACTTCCAGGACCCAAGTTACCAGATTCTCTTGCAGCAGCTGCAAATGCTGCCCTGCGCTGCATGAGAAGGGGGAGCAGGAAAGCACCATAGTAGTAAAAGCTAATACCCTTAATTCCCATTCATGCCTGGAAAAGTGACAGGCCCCCCCCCAGGTCCCCCCAGCCCCCCCTCAGTGTGGCAGGAAAAAGTGTGTGGTTTGCCCGGAAAAGTTTGGCAGGAAAAAGTGCGTGTCCGGAAAAAGCTGCGTGTCCTTAAATGTGACAGGCCTCAAGTCCCTGGAAATACAAAGGGTACAGCATGGGCTTTGTGTCAGAGAGTTAAATGTGTCGTTTTTAAAAGAGGGATTGTAAAGAGTAATTAAACACAGATGTAGCTGCAAAAGGGGTGACAAGGAGTCTTCTAAGGCGTGAAATGTAATTTAACGCAGTTGCAAGGGCACACGACCCCACAAAAAGAGGTGAAGGGACGGATTAGCAGAGGTCCTAGGAATAAGTCACACTGTCGCAGGAGACACCCTAGAGCACGTGAAAGATAATTACGGACGAGGACAAAATGAGCACAAAGGCCAGCAACTTAAAGTCCCTGAAATGTAATTAGCCACAGATACCGTGATAAGATGAGATGAACGCAAAAGGATGACCCGTAGGACCATTTGAAGCGCCGGTAAGAGGGCCTCAAAGGTATGTCCTCAGGGCCTGTGTTAGGAAATGAAGCCGCAAAATCAATGCATTGTCACCCATCAGGAGCACCCCTCCACAAAGGCTGCATGTATAATGAGCAGACCATTCAAAAGTATAAATCCTTTACAAATACAGGTCTCAAACACAAAGCACATACAGAGGCCACACTTCTGGAAGGTCGTATTGGCGATTTGCAGTGATACAGTCCCAACAGCCCCTGAAGATTAAAGGGAATAATGGATCAGAGCAACTTGTCCCAGATTAACGCTGCCTGCGACAACTTAAGGAAGGTAAATAAATAAGGGGCTGGGTGGTGTATGCTGATTTTATTTAATGTATGGGGTTGCATTTAAGTGAACAGAGTTGCATTTTAAAATGTTTATTTTTTTAGCTATAGAGGCTGGTGCTCACATTGTTTCAAATAATGCTTAAGGATCTGTGTTATGCTCTTTAATATGAATAATGGGGACTGTGAAACACGGCTGTAATGATTTTGTATTTTTAAGGGGTTTTAGAACTGTGTAGGAAGGTGTTCAAAGTGTTTTCAAATAATTAAGGTTTTAGGGCTATGTTGTTTAAGGGTAATGTTGATGGTGTTGTATTTAATGTGATCAATGTTGTATTTTTTAAAGGGTATTTAACGCTATGTATGTTGGGGTTAACGCTGGTTTAAGTAATGTTGAATGAGGGTTGGTAAAATGTTTAAGGTGAACAATGCTGGCTTTTATTTTTTAAACACAGGGTGGTGTGTTTTAGGTGGGCATTTAAGAGTGAATACCTAGAATAGCTAAGGGTATACATATTGATACAGGCATAACAACCTCTTAAACAGGGTATAGAAACCAGACCCACGTGTGATCTTAATGCCATACAAATACAAGCACTGTTTTACAAATAAATTAAATATCACATGTTGGTACTCACCAGCAGGGGCCGGGGCTCTGCATAGACGCTGGTGAGTTGTACGGTTCCCATAGTAGCCAAGGTGTTGGTGTGTGGCATTGCCGGTGGCTCCTGAGCACCATGGCCAGTGCTGGGGTCCTCGGGGGTCCGTGGTGGGGCGTGAGGCCCCGTTAAAAAAAATTAATGCTGCTCACGGCGTTGTGGTGGGACCTCCTTGACCCCTGAGGCAATGTGTGGCCCTCGGGGGTGCTGTTGGGGTGTGAGGCCTCGTTTAAAAAAATAATGCCCCAGGAGCTCACTGGGCTCCATGCGTGGCTCCGGGGGGTTTGAGGCCTGTTGGGGGGCTACAGTGTCCCATGTGTGGCGCGTTAAAAAAAAAATATATATGAAACCTCTGGAGCCCCGTGGTGCTACATGCCGGGGGCTCCGGGGTGTTGAGGGTGGTTGGCGGGCTCCGGGCCCATTTGTGCAACTTATGGGCTCTAGGCCCCGTTTTTAAATTGAAGCTCCACCGGAGCCCCTGTGCTCCATGCAGAGCTCCGGTGGGTCTGCAAGGCGGCGTTGGCGGGCTCCTGTGCCCGAGTTTGGAGGTGTGGGCAGCGTTTTTTTAAAATTGAATCCCCGGAGCCCACTGTGCTCCATGCGGGCTCCGGGGCATGTGCGGCGGCCGTGGGGGCTGCTGGGGCTCGAGGTCCTCCCTTTTTGTAAAAATTCAAGCCCCACCGGAGCCCCTGTGCTCCATGCGGAGCTCCGGTGGGTCTGCAAGGCGGCGTTGGCGGGCTCCTGTGCCCGAGTTTGGAGGTGTGGGCAGCGTTTTTAAAAATTGAAACCCCGGAGCCCACTGTGCTCCATGCGGGCTCCGGGGTATGTGCGGCGGCCGTGGGGACTGTTGGGGTTCGAGGTCCTCCCTTTTTTAAAACTTGAAGCCCCGGAGCCCCCTGTGCTCCATGAGGGCTCCGGGGCATGTGCGACGGCTGCTGGGGCGTAAGGTCCTCGTTTAAAAAAAAAATTCAAGCCCCCCCAGGAGTCCGCTGTGCTTCATGCAGAGCTCCGGTGGGTCTGCAGTGCGCAGCGGCGTTTGGCGAGCTCCGGTGTCCAAGGGTGGCGCTGTTTAAAAAAATGTATCTATACTACTATAATAAAGTAAGAACTTTCAGGCTTTGAGGCGGGTAAACTCGGAAACCACAGCGCCAGTCTACACACCCGATACACCGTTGAAATCGTCAGGGTGTGTAGATGGTTATAGGCTATATAAATGACAAAATAAAATGTTATTTACAATATTTATATTTGAAAAAAAAGTAGTCCCACCCAAAGTAGCGCCGGCCGCGACGTGCGTGCTCACGTCAGCACGGGGAGGAGAGACGTCCAAGGAGCGATGGACATGGCGCGGGGAGGAGCGGTGACGTGAGGCCAGCAGCGGTAGGAGCAGCGGAGAGGAGGACATGGCGCAGGGGAGGAGCGGCGGTGGACAGGCGGTGAGGAGCAGAGCGGCGGAGCGGAGAAATGAGGACCGGCGGCTGAGGCGCTAGGAGCGGTGAAATGAGGACCTGCGGCTCAGGAAAGGCTCCGGGGACAATGTCGGGGCAGGCGGGTGTCGGGCCAGGCAGGGGACGGGAAATTGGAGCGGTGAAATCAGGACCTGCGGCTCAGGTAATGCTCTGATTCAGAAAAGGGGGTGGTGATGAACAGAGTGTCTGAATTAAGCAGACCACTCTTACCCAGTCCAAAGATCAGGGCTTGATCCATCACCGTTATTTATCTCACTGCCCCATCCCAGCTCAGAACCTGGCTATATGCAAATTAGTCTGTCCCTGGCCCAGTGCATCATGGGAACAGGGCAGACCAAACTACCAAGCCAATTCTTCACCAGAAAGGAGACAAGCTACCGGGGACCGGTTTCTGGCATTTCAGCCTCTTCGGCCCGGCTTGCTTGAATCCTGATGGAGCAGTGAGAAAGGGACTCATGTCTGAGTATACCCTGCCACACCTATAGTGGCCAAAAACGATTCAGAAAAGGGGGTGGTGATGAACAGAGTGTCTGAATTAAGCAGACCACTCTTACCCAGTCCAAAGATCAGGGCTTGATCCATCACCGTTATTTATCTCACTGCCCCATCCCAGCTCAGAACCTGGCTATATGCAAATTAGTCTGTCCCTGGCCCAGTGCATCATGGGAACAGGGCAGACCAAACTACCAAGCCATTTCTTCACCAGAAAGGAGACAAGCTACCGGGGACCGGTTTCTGGCATTTCAGCCTCTTCGGCCCGGCTTGCTTGAATCCTGATGGAGCAGTGAGAAAGGGACTCATGTCTGAGTATACCCTGCCACACCTATAGTGGCCAAAAACGATTCAGAAAAGGGGGTGGTGATGAACAGAGTGTCTGAATTAAGCAGACCACTCTTACCCAGTCCAAAGATCAGGGCTTGATCCATCACCGTTATTTATCTCACTGCCCCATCCCAGCTCAGAACCTGGCTATATGCAAATTAGTCTGTCCCTGGCCCAGTGCATCATGGGAACAGGGCAGACCAAACTACCAAGCCAATTCTTCACCAGAAAGGAGACAAGCTACCGGGGACCGGTTTCTGGCATTTCAGCCTCTTCGGCCCGGCTTGCTTGAATCCTGATGGAGCAGTGAGAAAGGGACTCATGTCTGAGTATACCCTGCCACACCTATAGTGGCCAAAAACGATTCAGAAAAGGGGGTGGTGATGAACAGAGTGTCTGAATTAAGCAGACCACTCTTACCCAGTCCAAAGATCAGGGCTTGATCCATCACCGTTATTTATCTCACTGCCCCCTCCCAGCTCAGAACCTGGCTATATGCAAATTAGTCTGTCCTGGCCCAGTGCATCATGGGAACAGGGCAGACCAAACTACCAAGCCAATTCTTCACCAGAAAGGAGACAAGCTACCGGGGACCGGTTTCTGGCATTTCAGCCTCTTCGGCCCGGCTTGCTTGAATCCTGATGGAGCAGTGAGAAAGGGACTCATGTCTGAGTATACCCTGCCACACCTATAGTGGCCAAAAACGATTCAGAAAAGGGGGTGGTGATGAACAGAGTGTCTGAATTAAGCAGACCACTCTTACCCAGTCCAAAGATCAGGGCTATATGCAAATTAGTCTGTCCCTGGCTCCGGGGACAATGTCGGGGCAGGCGGGTGTCGGGCCAGGCAGGGGACGGGAAATTGGAGCGGTGAAATCAGGACCTGCGGCTCAGGTAATGCTCTGGGGACAATGTCGGGGCAGGCGGGTGTCAGGCCAGGCAGGGGACGGGAAATTACTAAAACAATGATCGGGGTCGGGACAGGCGGGGGATGGGGCAGGCGGGGGCACGGGCTGCTGGCGAGGCGGGCGGAGGCACAGGCTGCTGGGCAATGTCGGGGCAGGCGGGGGTAGGGGAAGCCTAAATGCTCCCGGACAAGGTCGGGACGGGCTGCTAGTAAATAAATAAATAACCGGAGCCCGTGGTGCTCCATAAGGGCTCCAGGTCCGAGTGGTGGGGGCTCTGAGGGCCTTGGGGTAGTGTGGGACGCAGGGCCCCTTTTTTTTAAATATTGAAGCCCCCCAGAGCACGCATGTGGAAGGTGCGGCTCTGGGGGTTGGGGCGGGTATCGGCAGTATCGAGGCTCCCACGAGGCTTGCTATGGCGGCGGCATGGTGTTTTCCCCTCCAGTGACATCAGGGGAGTCCCGATGATGTCACTGTTGGGGCGGTTCCTACCTCCGTAGTCCCTGAGGGTAAGTGTGTGGGGAATCCCAAAATCTATTTAAAACGTTTTTTATAGAGCACTGAGTTTACCCGAAGGTGTCAGAGCACTTCACAATAGGAACAAAAATGGTACATGAGAATATTACAAGTGAACAAAATACAAAAGCAAACGTTACATCTAATGAAGCAATAATGACAATCATGAGCCAACAAAATACAAGAGGTAGCAAACGGTGCATTACAGAAGGAAAAAGTGACACGGGTGCAGGTTACAAACAGCGTACAAAGTACATGTAGCGGAATAATACTGCAATAAATGGGGTATCACGCAATACAATGCAACATGTTGCTTACGTTATGGTGCACGAGGAATAGTGGCACTTGTGCAAGTATCTATATTCACCAGAATGTAAGAGGTAGCAAACAGTGTGTTACATGTGAAAAGTAACGTGTGCATGTTACAACAGAGTCCCGAGCACATGTAGAAGGATAATAATGTCATAAATGGTAGAACCCCTAGTAAGGCACTTCTATAGCCATGTAGAGCAGAATTTCCTAGTCAGTTTTGAAGGCCTGAGCATGGGTTTTAAATGGCTGTTTTTTCAATATTATATACACGCATGAAGTCGCTGGTTGTTTATTTTATGCAGCTACCCACAAGTAAACGCTAATACTCATGTGTTGATTTTCAAGGTGTGATATGTGTTTCTCTATGATGTATGTAACTGTAACATCATGTTTATGAGGTGTGTTTTAAAGCATCCGCTTTTTCATTTTATATATTTAACCCAGGCGCAGGACCTGCCTGTATTAACCCTCACAGACTCTGACCTGCCTGTATTAAACCTCACAGACTCAGACCTGCAGGAATTGTTCCTCACAGACTCGCAAATGCAAACCATAGAGAAAGGTATATGCATTTAGAGAATCTTATTTCCGAGTTACTGCACACACCTGTATCTTAGAAGCCCTGCCTTCTTAATGTGTTCTCACATATGTATACTTTTTATAGGTCTGACTCCCGAACTACAGAGGTTTCTTGACGAACTACAGCGCCTACCCACGGCTCAAGACGCGTCGCTGAGTACACAGGCTAATCCCCTTCCTACAGGTAAATCAAAAGGGCGGTGGTTTTCAGAGGTTTAAGACCCGGGAGGCTTGTCTAGTACCCCTAAAAACAAATGTGAACTATAGGAACGCTCCTCAGAGGGGTCTGCTAAGGTCTGGCTTATACTACAAATGTGCTTATTTTTTCTTTATAGGTCCCGCTGAGTCACGCCAGGACATCGTGATTGTGCAGGAGTCGCCCCAAAGCCCAAAAGAAACAACTGTGAAAAGGAAAGCTACAGCATCTAAAGACGGACCTGTGAAAAAGAAAGGATCTGGGAAAAGCCATCTAAAAGGTGTGTTTTTACAAAAGGGTGTGAAACAAAAAAGAACTCTCTGAGTTTTATTCTCTCAAAACCAAGGGACCCCTCAGACTTAGAGTACCAGGGTCCTGCGGAGGGTCGTGTAAGCATCTTATACAAGATTCAAGCGTGTTTGTAATATATATATTTT
The DNA here is from genome assembly GCF_964261635.1 of Lissotriton helveticus. NCBI lineage: Eukaryota > Metazoa > Chordata > Amphibia > Caudata > Salamandridae > Lissotriton > Lissotriton helveticus. The sequence continues at coordinate 1,923,444,557 of NC_136063.1, forward strand.
TTTATTTTACATTTCTAGGAGCAGCTCAAAAGAACATCGGCGCTGATACTCATAAGGCTAAGAGAGCTACAAAACCGTTGGCGGATATCACAAAGATCGTTCTGAACAAAGGGCCTACAGCAAAAGGTGTGAGTAGGCGTGTTGGCCAGGATAAACTCTGTTCTTATTACAGCCATATACACCGAACAGGGACATCTCAGAAATGTAAAATCAAGCCCACCACCAAACTGTTGAACCCTTTTACAGGACAGTCTATTTTACCAGGGACGGGTGTCAACCGTGGAGTAGTGCTCACAACCCCAGCAGTTGTAAAGCCAGTTTTGTGTAAAAAACCCTCAGCGTATCTGAAACCTCTCAAGGCATCAAAAGGGAAGCTCGTCACAACCAAGCCTGTCCTTAACAAAAAGCAGATGAAACCCGTACCCCATACCAGGCCCATAAACCTCAAGAAGAAGAAGGGCGGTCATATGTCCCAACAAGGTCCCTTAGACCTCAGCAAGAAACCTGTGGCTTCTGAACCCCTGACGCCGCCTTTAGATCTATTTTTAAACAATGTTGTTAAGCAGGGGAGCGAGCCCACTACCCCTGTTCTCTCTAAGGACCCAGTGACAGCGACGCCTGTTGCGGAAACTCTGTTACAACCACAAACCCCTAAAGTCAGCAGGCTTTCAAGAAAATATCTTAAGAATAAGCATAGGTTAGATGTGTCAGAAGTAGAAACACCTGAGGTCCCCTTAAGCAAACCTGTTACACCTCAGACCCCTTATTCGCCTATGAAACCTTTGGGAGTTCCAAGCAAACTAACGAATCAAGCAGAGGCGTGTCCCCTAGACCAAACCCTAAAAACTTTGATAGGCACCCCTTCCGTTTTTAGGGAAAAAGTGTCTGAAAAGGGGCGACCCTTAGGTGGAACGGTAGACAGACTTGAGGGAACCTCAGAAGCAGCGTACGAGGGCCCTTCTAACAACAACCAGGTGGTTTTGCAAACGCGTGTTACACCGACGCCTCCCCAACCCAACGATAGGGCCTTAGCTTGTGGCACCCTTGATTATTGCGACAGTCAATTACACGCACCCCTTCTTATGACCCCTATACCCCCTCAGGGAGTTTACAACCCAACCAGCCCAGCGACACCCCCAGCAATATACACTTGTGCTAGTACAGGGTCTGGCGAATGGTCCAATCATAGTATGGTGGGGACATTTAGTATGATCCCGCCCCCAGATGCCCCGGGGTGTTCGCACTGGGCCCCTGTTTCCATGATCCCCCGAGACCCACAGTTACAGAATGGTGGGGGGTTTGAAGACACTAGAGAGGCCCCTGGAGCGTTAGAGGTTGCTACACACACAAGCTCTGTATTCACCCCCAACCCTCCAAAATATGACTCTATAAATCCAAAACCGGTACTAGATGCGTATGTAAAGGATATACAATTGGCTGTCGGAAAACTAAAGCGCCAAGCGGTCACCGCAACCTTAAAATGGGGGTTGGGGGGTAGCTGTGACAGATCCATGGCGGCGGCACAACAGAAGATATTGCAAAGGGTTGACCTCTATAAAAGAGTGATCCTCCAAACTTGTCAGGAAGCAGGATCAGACATAGGGGCTATACAGCCGTGACTAGGACGTCGCCAGCTCCTAAAGAAACGTCAGTCCCCCGGGGTTAGTAAAATACGCACCTCAAAATATACCCGCAAGGTCCAAACAGTTCTAACAAAATCCTTGCGTTTCTTACGCTTACGCGGTCATAAAAAGTGTATAGAACACCGCAAACAGAGGCATGCTGTTTCAAAAGCCAAGTCCGAATCATATACTGCGATACCATCCATACACCAGAACACTTGCGTGGGAGAGGACAGTCAGAGGGGTGGCCCCTTGAAGGGTTTTGGTGTTAGAGCCCCAACACAACCCCAACCGGAACCCTTAGAGGAGTCTGTTTGTGGTTCTATAGCAGAGGCCTCAACAAACACTCCACACATAGGTACAGTACATACTGCTCAGATAGGCTGGGGTCTGGAACCTAGAAAAGCAGGGCCCCATAAAAAACAAAAGTGGGCCAATAGCGCTAAACAACACCGGTTTTTAATCAGGAAGCTAAAGAAAGCCAGAGTATGTGCTACAAGGCGCTTTAAAAGACAACAAGATCCCCTACTAAACCAGAACCCTCAAAATGATACCGCAACAAGCTCCCCAGAAAGTCAAACCCCTCAAGATGAGGATTCAGAGGCTGTCTTTTTAGAGAGCGTTAGAAGCTACAGGCGTAATGTGGAGAGATTTAGGGCCACCGAGCACTACGAGGAGTTTAGGTTTGCTAACCTACACCGAATAATGTCCACCGATCACTGTGTTTTTGCTATACATCAGGCGGTGCAAGCGCTCATTGAAAGGTTGTTACGCGATGTGGGGCCCAATGATTTTTTCCAGCTACGTTTCCAGGGCCAGGGTTTTGATAGTCCGCTGTTCACCAGAAGGGCATCGCGAGATGTGTTTGACGCCGTAGACTTTTTAGAAAACCTGTCGCGGCTTTTACAGAGCAATGCTGAACTAGTCGCCTTCGGCACTTTCAGAGTTATAGCCCTCATTGTACGGGGTCGTGAGGGGGGTGTTTCCCGCCCTTTAAAGAGCGTGCTATACAGCCAGATAATAGGTAAGAAGCAGCGCTGGCTGCTCGACTTTAACAATGCCACAGCCAACACTTGTCTTGCGGCCAGCATCGCTGGCTTGTTGATGGGGCGCGACACCACCGACGCGGTCATCCTGGCTAGAGCGTCTGAAGCCCATAATGTTCTTGAAATACCTCCAGACCGTCTGGTCGGTTTTGGTGACATCAGTCTATTTGAAAACTATTTCTCGGTGACCGTGAAAGTTCTTCATCACAGCGGCTCTTGGAAGTATTTTACAACCGGGGCCCGTGTGGGGCACAAGACTGTATATGTCCTTCACCATGATAACCACTTTTACGGCATCTTGAACCTTAAAGGTTTTCTGGGAGCCCGATACGTGTGTACACACTGCGACCACATATACAGCAATATGGAATGTCATCAGTGTGAAATGCATTGTAAGATGTGCCAGAGGGATGGCTGCGTCGAAGACGCAACCACGAAGGTGAGGTGTCGCACCTGTAAGATGTTTTGTCGCTCTCAAGACTGTTTGAACATCCATAGGAAAGCTGCTAGATGCAGCCCTAAAATGGATTGTTTTGAGTGTGGCCGGTATGTGCCTGATGATCACAAATGCAGGGGTATGAAATGCCCCAGGTGTCAGATGTCTTTTGATGCTGGTACCAACCATCAGTGCTACATGGTTAAAGGTAGACCCCAGACCAAGACCGAAGCATACATTGTGTTTGATATAGAGTGCACGCAGGAGACGGGAGTACACCAGCCTAACTATATTTACGCACACCATCTAACTTCCGACGACAGCTGGGAGTTTGAAGGTAGAACGTGCGTTGGTGATTTCCTTAACACCTTCATTCAAACAGAATTCAAAGGGTACACCATGTTGGCCCACAATTCAAAAGCCTACGACTCATTCTTTATTTTGCAAAATATGATTCGTGAAAAGGTACAAGTAGACCTCATCACTCAGGGTTCCAAGCTGATGCTGTTAACAGCCGGCCAGTTACAAATAAGGTTTATAGACGCCTTGAATTTTTTACCCATGAAACTGAGCAAGCTTCCAAAAGCCTTTGGATTCCCTGGGTGTAAAGGTTATTTTCCACACTTTTTTAATACCTGGGCTAACCAGGATTATGTGGGTCCCATACCCCCTCCTGACAGTTACGGGGTTGAATACATGATGCCTGCCGAGAAAGAGAACTTTCAACAATGGTACTCTGAAAACAGGGATAAGGAGTTTCATTTTAAAACAGAGTTGAAAGCTTATTGCCAGGCGGATGTAATGATCCTGCGACAAGCGTGCAACCTCTTCAGAGACGCTGTGGTGGAGATGACTAAGAAAGTTAAGCTGTTAAAACCAAAGAAGCCTCAAAGACCAACGGCGGTCAGAGCTATGAAACCCAAGAAACCTAAAACGGTAAAGAAAAGCAAGGCCTTGAAATCCAAGAAGGATCAGTCGCCAAAGGCGATCGAATACATCGACCCTTTTCAAAACATCACACTGCCTCCATGTGTATGTCCATTTACAAACACATGTTTTTAAAACCAGAAAGTATCGCTCTAGTCCCTCCAGATCTCTATAACGGCAAACAGAAATGTTATTCAACCCCCTCTATCCGATGGCTCATGTACATCTCTGAGAAAGAAGGCATACAGATTCACCACGCCTTACAAGGAGGTGAACACCGTTTGGGTCCCTACTACCTGGATGGGTACGCTAAAATTAAGGGAGTGCCGACGGCCTTCGAATACAACGGTTGTTTTTACCACGTTTGCCCTCAATGTTACAAGCCTCACGAGTTTAACAGATTGTTGGGTGCCAAATTTGAACACTTACACAGACGCACTCTGTTGAAGGCACAGTATGTTGAAAAATGCGGCTATGCTGTGAGGGCTATTTGGGAGCACGAATGGTTAGAGATGCTAGCAACCGACTCCGAGCTCTGTTCTTTCCTACAGACTCGTGCTTTACCCGAACCCCTGGAACCTCGCGACGCCTTATTCGGCGGTCGTACAAATGCCATACAATTGTACAGGGCAGCGGGTGATGGTGAGAAAATACACTACCATGATTTCACCAGTCTGTACCCGTTTGTGAACAAGATGAAGGTATACCCATTAGGACACCCAACCATCATCTACAGAGATTTTAAGCCCATATCCGAATACTTTGGGCTAGTCAAATGTGAAATCTATCCTCCAAGACAGCTTTACTTTCCTGTGTTACCATACAGAGTCGATGGTAAACTGATGTTCCCCCTCTGTCGAACATGTGCTGTGTTTAAAGAGGCTGGTTATTGTGGGCACACCGAAGAACAAAGGATGCTCACAGGGACCTGGTGCAGCATCGAGGTAGAAGCTGCCTTAGAGAAAGGTTACAGGCTCGGAAGGATCCACGAGGTGTGGCATTTTAAGAGGACCTCTACACAACTCTTTGCCCCGTACATTAATCTGTTTCTCAGAGACAAGCAGGAAGCCTCGGGGTATCCTGAATGGTGTACTAGTCAGGATGCAAAGCAGAAGTACATCGATGACTACTACCTTCACGAGGGTATCCAGTTACGACCCCAATTGATAGAGGTCAACCCCGCCCGTCGACTGTTAGCCAAGCTCTGTCTCAACTCCTTATGGGGAAAATTCGCTCAGCGTACAAATCTGTCAAATACAACCTTAATAACAGATCCTGACGAACTGTTTAAGTACCTCTTTGCCACTTGTTACGAGGTGTCCAGCTGCGAGTTTATCGATGACGATACCGCGGCACTATTCTGGAAATACACCAAAGCATACCCCACAACGTGTAACAACGTAAACATCTTCATAGCAAGCTTCACGACAGCCCACGCTCGTCTAGAGCGTTACAGGGTTATGGATAAACTCCAGGACCGCTGTTTGTATCACGATACCGACTCGGTGATTTTTGTGAGTAAGCCGGGAGATGAAGACCCTCCCCTTGGAGATTATCTTGGTAATTTGACCAGCGAGCTCGATAAGGATGAGCATATAATAGAATATTCTTCATCCGGGCCTAAAACATACTCGTACCGCACAAACAAGAACAACGTGTGCATGAAGGTCAAAGGCATAACCATAAACGTCAACAACACCCTAAAAATCAATTTTGACAGTCTAAAGAATCTGGTGCACAAATACACGGCTGCACCCGATTGTGAAAATGCTAAAACCATAGTTGTGAACCAGCCGTGCATAGTCAGATCCAAAAAGAAGTGGGAAATTACTACACAACCCTTACATAAAACCTTACGTGTTGTTTTTGATAAAAGGGTCCTGACCCCCGGCTATAAAACGCTGCCGTACGGCTATTAGACCCCATTAGAGAGACAAACCCGCCCCTAACATGGACACCAGATTACAACATCCATTCTCCTGCGTGTTAGCGGGGCCCTCAAACTGCGGTAAGAGCTACTTTATAAAAAAGCTCTTAGAAAACTCTGCATCTGTTCTATCCCAGACCCCTAATAACATTGTATGGCTTTATTCATGCTGGCAGCCGCTTTATACAGCCCTGGCCCGCACTTTCCCCCATATCAGATTTATAGAGGGTATACCGGATAATCTCAATGATGATGAGTTACTGCCACCGACCAAGGTTAACATGATAATTGTCGATGACCTTATGCGTGAAGGGGGCGATCATCCGGAGTTAGAGAGAGCTTTTACTCAATATTCACATCATCGCAATCTAAGTATCTGTTATATTGTGCAGAACTTGTTTTACAAGGGTAAGAACAGCAGGTCTATAGCTCTCAACGCTTCGTATCTTGTTTTATTTAAAACCCCCCGTGACAAACAACAAATAGCCGTCATCGCTATACAAATGTACCCCGGAAATACCCACTTCTTCATGGACGCCTTTAACGACGCGACAGCAAAACCCCACGATTACCTATTGGTCGACTTAAAAAATGAAACTCTAGAAGACTATAGATTGAGGGCTGATATTTTTCCCCCCGAGCTACCCGTCGTTGACACGCCAAGGGTCAAGAACCGGTCCTATAAAAAGTAGGTTTGAGGACTTTTAGAGACATTTACAACCAGGACCTTATAATACAAGGTGTTGACCATGTCGGCCCGTCTACAACGCAATTTAGCTCTCCTGAAAATGCTGGTTACAGCCAATCCCCAACACAGAAAGGCCATCCTGTGCGCTGCTTCTGATGACTTAGTGTCTGCCATTGCAGAAATAGCCCTAAACACCCTAAAAGGCAACGTACCTATCTCAAGGAGTCAATTGCAGGTTCTGAAGAAGAAGAGGGTTCTTATCAAGAAGCTCAGTAATAAAAGGGCCTCACTCATTACCAAGAAGAAGCTGGTGAAACAGTCTGGGGGGTTTATAGGCGCTTTGCTGCGTATAGCTATACCGGTAATCACAAGCCTCCTCCGGACACGCTGATGAAGCACGCCGCAAAAATGTATTTGGTTCCTAAAAAGCAAATGGACCAGCTGGGCTCTTCCGCGGACAACGCCTGGGATATACGCAGAAATGAGACTCTACGACTGGATGCTGAAATGAAAGACATTTTGAACCGTACTGATCTAAACCCCTACGACAAAGCTAACCTTTACACCAGCACCCTTAAAAACTTTTTAAGTTACTACAGCCAGTGGAATACCAAAAAGAACAAGCTGACTCTATATACCCCCGACTCTGAACAAGCAGCAGCCCCTACGAATGCCCCTCAACCCCTACAAGCGCCGCCGGACCTTGCGCCACCCCCTGATACCTTTGTGCGGGACCTCCTAAAAAATATAAGTCAAAGGCACAGAGGGTCCGCGCAAATGTTGATGAGTAAACTATCAGCTTCTAAAGACCTAACATCCTGGAATGATCGAGGAGAATTTCTCTACAAAGGACAACCGGTGGCTGGGTCACACATGTACGATCTAGTCAAAGGGCTCACACACCCCAAAATCCTAATGCCTCAAAATGCACCTCGCGGCTGGGAGCAGTTTTTGCGAGCCGCTGCTGAACTCAACATCCCCTCCACTCTCGTGGGTAACAACGAGCACCGACGTCTGCTTGAACAATTAAAGACACCCCTCCCTCCATCGCCTGAAGGCTCGGACGCATCGCTGCTATCCCCCTCGTGGAGTACCTCCATGGTGCCGTCTGTACGGCAAAAAAGACATTTGTCCAAAACCCCTAAGTGGATTCAGACTTAATGGTTTTTAAATAAAAATGTACAGTTTATGTGTATAAGCGTGTCTGATTTCTCTTCATATGTTTATTCGCCAGAGTTTGTCATTGTAATATTCAACCTACAGTCCTATTTGTAATAAACACTTTTATAACTTTTCATACCGTCTCAAGCGTCTTTTTTAAAACATTTTTTAAATTATGGGGCCTGTATAAGCAAGAAAAATACAGAGACTGAAAGCCTGATTTTTAAAAAATATTGTTTTTATTTTTAGACGTTCATCATTAAAAACATAAGTTATAAGCTCTTACAATTTTGACAAGCAACATATTCGGTTGTCACAGGTCTGACCGATACCCTTGTGTTTTCTTATACATATTTCACAACTATACGGTCATTGTTAACAAGGTCCCGCGAATATAAATTTAAGAAGTTTCTAAACGAAACACCCTCTGACATTTTACTGATAAAATAAATACAGTGTTCACCGCATGTCATGGCTGTAGTATCCTGTACCCGCACCTTATTATACACCACACGCTCTGCAACTTTTTTTACAAACTTGAATATGGGTTGTGTATATAGACGGTGTTCTGGGAACTCTGCTGTACTGTCAAACACTATAACCTGATCATTCTCTATAAACACGGCCGCCCAGTGTGTTCCACCCTTGTAATGTGGATCAGTGTTAAATACCAAGGTGCGGGGTCTTTCTACCCCTATTTCAGCAGGTAACCCGTCGCTGGGGAAAACACCTAAAAAGTATTTCCTAGCGTGTTTATGCCTGCTTAAGACGTCCTGGATCTGCACAGTGTCCATTTCACAAATGTTTTAAAGATAGTCAAACAAAATCTGTCGGGCGTGGTTGATCTGGAGGATGCTGTTGAATACCGAGAATACGACCATGTTCACATTCGTAGGTAGAGGATTACTGAATCGTATTTCAGCTTTTAGATTTCCGTTTTTGACCAGGTTGTAGTGATCGCCGTCTTCCAGGTCGGGGGTCAGGTCGAATGCGAACAGCGTGTATCCAGCCCCATAGCCTTCGCGTGACATGGCTACGCCGCAGTCCCTCTGGTGCTTCCCTGTTATCGAAACCAACCCCTGATATTCCCTGACGTAGTTGGAGGTTACAAAACTGGGAGTGTAGGGCTTTGCGGGAATCACATTGCCCTCATGGACCAGCGCGGCGTAGTTGATGCCGTAGTGTTTAAAATTGAAGGGGTTTGAGCCATAGGTACCGCTAAAGGCTGTATTGTCCACAAAACCGATAATGATGAGTTTGGGTAGTTGCCCCAGAAATAGGTTCTGCTGCTGTGTTAAGCGGGTACCGGCTGCGATACTGAATACCTTCAGAGCTACTCTTTCCACAGCGTACTTGGCGTTTGATATTTGTAAAGCGTCGGCGTGCGCTAGCCTGTCGCTCGGAGATACTTTCACTCTCTTTACAAACAGACTTGCTGCCAGTATGTCCAGTTTGTACTGTTCCGCATCCCCGTTCATGAGGCAGAATGAGTCCTTGTTACGTGTGAGCTTGATCTTAAGATCGATTCCGTTGATGAGCAGTTTATCTTGGAAGAATAGGTCTGAATGTATGCGTCCCAGAAGGTCAAAGTTGCGACTGCCTGCTGCCAGCCCCGCCCTTTTTTCAAAACCCTTATTGGCGCCGGTCAGAGCCGTGACTTCAAACTGGGCGTGTGAATCCCTGTAGAAGAGACCCGTTGAAAGCTGTATGTCAAGGGCGTCGCTGCTGTAGTTTAGAATACTCTCGAGGTAGGCTCTGTAGGCGTACATGTTGTCGTTCTGCGTGATGAGCCGATCACCCAGGGTGATGTCCACCTGATTAAACATTGTAGCTATGGGGTAAGCGATCGTCGCCACTTTAGCGGCTGCGTGATGTCGGACCCATCCGCTTTCGTGATTTTACACACAAGATGCAGCAGCGTGTTGTTGAGATCCAAATGCATATCCGTGGACCCCGACACATAAAACTCTATAGGGGCCAGAGGCATCAATGCGGCTAAAGGCGATACCTCCATGAGGAAGCTGTTTTCGATGCTTGTCTGCGTTGGTTTTAGAGTGAACAGGTCTAACTCGGATTTGGCGCACTCGCCAGATGCGCAATGTACGAAGGCCATGGTTTAGTTTACGAGGCTTTTTAAAGAATATTCACTTTAGAGGCGGCTCTCTTCTTCTTCACAGCTCTCTTCCGTCTTGGAGCTCTTCTTTTTTGAGGACCTTTTGAAGAGCTCCTTCTTTTTTTATAGGGGGCCGGTGGGCCCCTGCGGCTCGAAGCACGACGCTTCCTTTTAACACGCGCACGCGGTGCGTACACCAGCCCTGATCCTTCTTGCGGCTGCTTGTTCATGCGCTCTGCAACTGCCGATGTAACAGAACCGACAACATCCCCGGCAATGCTAGTAGCTGCCGTCTTAATATGCGGTTTTGCAATTTCATAGCCTCTTCTCAGGAATGGCATCGCTCTTCTAAACAGACTCCTGAAGAATCCCCCTAAACCAGCCCCGTACATAACCGGTGATCCTTGAAAGTACGCTGGCCCTCCATAGCCGGCTTGGTTTCTGTAACAGTCCCGGTACATAGAAGGGTCACCGTATGTTTTCACGACCACCATGATGCCTGCTTAATAGCCGCTGTCGCGTCTCGGTCTTAAATGAAGCTTGACAATAACTTTCCCGTATTTAAACCCAACCGGCTCAGACTGATCATCGTAGATCATAATTGAAATAGTGTCAAAATGATTTGTAGAAACTGCGACGTAGTCGGGTTTATGAAACTGGATATTGACCATCCCATTATTTTCACCTTGTACCTGGACCCATCTTAACAGCGGCGAGTAGCTATCGCCGATCCTCTGGGCCTCTACTATATAGCTATATACATAGAGCGTATAGAACCCTCCGTTAATATCGGGACAAGATTGATCCTGTTCCGCCAGGCCCTTCGAAGCCGCATTCATCACTGTGCCTAAAATCCTTTTTAATTTACCGGAGCAGTTCAACGACGTGCCTCGAGTCGGGGCTTTAAGAAACACCTTCCTTCTGACATGATCGAGCGTCAGCTGAATATTCGCATATCCTTCGAGGGCGGCTATGGATTTGTTGATGGCGTCGACAACACTTACAAGTGAGGGGTAGTAGCCAAACGGGATGCCGGAGTGCATGTTCACATTGTCCTCACGCTTTATGAAAAACTTTGCTTCGCTCGATGTCAAGGTATTCCAGGTTCTAGGGTATTGTATTTCTGTTAGGGCCACCTAACAATCCCCTTTCAGGTCCACTGGCTTTGCCAATTTCACGATGTAGTTAGAAATCTGGTTATCGGGGAACATGACCTTTGAAGAGTTGGATGGCAAGGTGATATAAAAGGGCTTCGTCTCCATCTTCTCAGCTGCTTGTAACAGGGCCTTAGCTCACACGTCCTTCAGAGAGCTGGCCAACACCCAACTGTTACATTTCTCAGGCCAGCCCCTCCATTTGACATAGGCCTGACTGTTAACCCCTCGACCCCGCCTTTTCAGAACCTTTTCAACCCTATACACACGGTTCGGCTCATCAGGTACCGATTGTAGCTCTTCCTTGTAGAAGATACCCGATACCTCTTCCCCAGCGTAGTCCTTTAACCTGTAAATATACAGGCCCTCTTTGAGCTCCACACTTTCCACTATAAATATCTCGTCGCTAAATGTCTGCTGGTAGCCCTTCGTGAAGACGCCTTTCAATTTTGAAATCCTGACGTGCTCTCCTTTTTTAAAAATAGGCTTCTTGACCTTTGTAGCAAAATTGCGCCCGTACACCGTTCTCCATACAGTTAAAACATTACTAGGAGTCACCTCTGCGGGGGCTGTTTTGATGGTCCGGTGATAACTGGCATTATATACATCTAAAAAAGCCTTAAGAACATCCACGTATCTGTAGGTGTTGCTGGCCGTAAAGTACCTCCACATCTTAGATTTTAAAGTTCTGTTAAACCGTTCTACAACAGCAGCTTTTACCTCCGTGTGTGTCACAAAATGTTGGACACCATGATGGTTTAATAATTTCTGAAATGTCTTGTTTAAGAATTCTTTACCGGCGTCTGTTTGTAGTTTTTGAGGAATTCGTCCCCTAGCGAAGATGTCTTTAAAAGCGGCCGTGACACTCGTACCACTTTTATCGTGTAACACTTCTGCGTAGGCGTACTTGGACAATACGTCTATGACTGTTAATATATACTGGGCGCCATTGTTATGTTTTGCTATATCTTGAAGGCTTATGATATCAGCCTGCCATTGATAATCTAATTGCGCATTAACGATTGTTGGGCGTCTCTTAAAACGTCTTCTGGCTGGTTTATGGAGGGAATACGCCTCTTCTCCTGAAAGCCACATCTTGACCTGGGCTCTTGTTACATGCTTGTTTTCAGCTACAGCCCTTCTATACAGAGCTTTGGCGCTTCCCAAGCCGCCCACCCCGCCAGTAGCGTAATAAAGTTTTCTTAACCGCTCCCCCGGCATGATATCAACAGCTACACCACAGCCAATAAATGACACTTGTTCTGCGTAAGGACATTTTATTAAAAAACAGTGAATCTTAACAAATCATAAACAGAAGATATTTTACATTTTCACAGTAAACGGTGTAAGAACTGCTTAAAACCCTAGTCACCTCGAGGTGTAACATTCTACTACTTCATTCATTCTAAAAACACGCTATCAGGGTCCTTTAGGTGTAACATTATGTATTTAAAATAGTCTTCGAGGAGCCAGCGGCCTTATTCTTATATTTTTTTTATACAGCTTACACACCCGTCTTTCTATGAGTCTTTCTATCATCTTTCTATCCTTAACCGTACACACAGCCCGCATACACAGCAGTTTTAAATCGGGATGAGGGTCGTGTTGGGCTTCCTCGAGTGTCGCCGTGATGATCTTAACCATAGAAGGGTTAACATATTTCTTTTCATCTGACAACCCGTAAACTACCCTTAGCAGTTTATACATCCGGTGAGGGTCTAACGCACTACATATATAATGGGTTACCCTGTCTCTGTATGCATCGAGCAGACAACCGTGCGCGTCCTGCTGAGGATCATCCGCCTTATGTCCGTAACAAAGATCGTAATAGTCATGTTTGACACACGTTTGCACCACTGCCACTACGAAACCTTTAACAGACTTCAAATCGTCGTAAGTTATTGCAATAACTTCTTTTACAACAACGTCTCTCTTAGAGACAACGATCCGCTTCTCAGGAACATCAGCACTTTGACTTATGGAACTTTCAGCCTGGTTTGCACAACATAGACAGTAAAAATTCACGCTGTCCGTTTTTGTAGGAGACTCCCCGACCTTAGTTCTTTTTGGGGTTACGCCCTAGGGGGTAAAAGAAGAAAGATTGACGGATCATTAGTTTAGCTGGAGAAATAAAATACAACACTACGTACCAGACGATGCATAACAGTTTTCTTACTAACCTCCGCATTTTCACAGCTCTCTGCGCTCGCCCTGAAATCTTGAGAGTCGCTAATGTCCTGCGAAGCCCCATCATCTTCGACGCTTCGCAGGACATTAGCGACTCTCAAGATTTCAGAGCTCTCTACGGCCGCTCTGAAATCTTGAGAGTCGCTAATGTCCTGCGAACGCCCATCATCTTCGACGCTTGTGCCGGGTTGTTGCAGAACGACCTTCTCAACAGCCGTCTGCTCACGAAGATCCATGTCTTCATAGACTGGTGTTTTAGGATGTTCTACCGCTTTTTTTACAGCGGTTATGCCGTAGGCGCATCCCTCGGCGGCCACTCTGAAATCCTGAGAGTCGCTAATGTCCTCCGAAAACCCAGCATCTTCGACTGGTGTACCCGACGGCTGCACGACGTCCTTCTCGGGATTCGCATCCTCCTGAAAACCAAGGTCTTCATAGATGGGGGTGACAGGCAGAACTACCGGATCTCCCAAGCTGTCCAACTCCACAAATTCGAAGCCCTCAGACGCGCTGTCATTACACGAGTCTTCACTCCCGCTGCTATCGCCCTTAATAGGGGATATACAACAGTCGCAAGCCTCGGGCCGAGGGGTTTCCATACTCGGACGCAGGTCAGCGTCAAAACCAGTAACGTTGCAGCCTTGATCCCCAGATGATTCTTGTTGAGCATTCTCATCCACCACCCGGGGTGGCAAGCAGCTGTAATATCTATTGATAGTGGTCTGGGACCCACCCCACATGAGCCTTTCATGACGGGGTTGTATCGCTTCATCCCTTTTTCTTTTTTCTTGCTGTGGGAACTGCGGCGTATTCAGGTTGCTGTACGATACTCCTAAGGAGGCCTTATATGTATCCTAAACAGCCCCCAAAAAAGGGCGTACCCTCTACTCCACAACTATGTCATACACGCGGCATAGGGCTATGGTTCTCCGAGGACTCCAAAAGAAGCCCCGCCCCCTGCACGCCCCCTTGAGGACCCCGTGCTGCACCCTTTGTATTTCCAGGGACTTGAGGCCTGTCACATTTAAGGACACGCAGCTTTTTCCGGACATGCAGGCCAACTTTTCCGGACAAACCACGCAGCTTTTTCCTGCCACACTGAGGGGGGCGGGGGTCCCTGGGGGGGACCTGTCACTTTTCCGGTCATGAATGGGGATTAAGGGTATCAGCTTTTACTACTCACCATATTTACACAAATATGGCACTCTCCTGCCCTCTCCCTAGCGCCAGCGCAGAAATGGGCTGCTGTGCACCACTGACACTCCTTTGCACCTTAGTGCATGGGTGTCTCTGTGAGTCTAGCATAGGTTTTGTACAGAAGGTTTGCCTTCCAGTACAAAACACTATGCTGAGACTCACTTTAAACATTTTCCCATCCTTGCATGTGTGCTGTACAGTGCAGCACACATGCAAAGTCGGAAATGAAAGGAGAAATGAAAGCATTTCTCTATGATAGCGCCTGGTTGAAGTGTGCGCTATTTTCTGATTCTAAACCTGGTCTACTTTTTCAAGTAAATAGGGCTCAGCGTCAGAAACCTTGGGTGGTTTTATGGGAATGCCAATGCACCACCCATGGTACGCCCCCTTACTGCTAAGTTACGCAAAGCAGCACTATGCGCTTTGTGTCACTTTTGTGTCACTTTTGTAACGCAAACACAGCATTAAATCTTAGTAAATAGACTCCTCAATTACAGAGACAGGGACCTTATACTCCAGCTGAATAGGCTGTCTCTGGATTTCCAGTATGATGTGTTACCAGTATCCTTCTATCCTGATTTTATGCCGATAGTGCAGGAAGCCAAGCACCCATTTTCTGAGGTCAAGAGAATCCTTAGATCCAAAGCAATAAAATACTCTATGATGTTCTTGGGTAAATTTCCCATTGAGTACAATAGGAAATATTTTTTTTTTCTGCAGCTGGACTCAGCGCTTGAGTTCATAGACCAGTACATGATACTTAGTAGAATGAGGCCGCCTCCAAAAGGAGTGGCAGTCTATGTGGGTCCTCTTTTCTCAGCGACAATGACTGATCTATATCCATAGAATATCCCGCTTTCACTTTCCCATGCATGAAATGATGATGACTTCTTCTCTCAATGCTTTGGGACAGTTTGACCGGCGAAGGCACTATGCACCCTACAGGTTTCTAACCCTAACTCTAAAGTTTGTCTTACTGTAAATCACTGTACTACCACACTTTTCAATTTCTTCCAAAGTGGGTTTACTTTTTTCTTCTTTTAAAAAATGGCGCCAAAAATAATTCACCTCTTTTGATTACAGTTATGGTTTAAGCCATGCTCTCTGGTTCCCCCTTGCATGGAGCGCACTCTGGTGGCTCAGTAATCTTGTGTTTTTGCATGCCTGTGTTAGTGTGGGTATCTGCTGACAATATTGGGGTTGGTGTGGGAGGGGGTTGGAGGGATTCTTTTACTGGGAGGGTTTGTGCTTTCTTTTTGTTTTGTCACAATCACTGCATTCTGTTTCATCAAGTCACTCTCGAACATGCCACTGCCCAGTGGGCTGGCAAGGTATCGAAAGATTAGATTTGAATACATTTTATGGGTATGCCCATGCTTACATTTATCACTTTGAATGGTTACAGAGGTTCAGAAATTAAACTTGTCTATATTCTCATTATTATCTGTTAGGCCACATATGTATAATATAGCCGTATGTATTCATGAGATATAATGTAAGCTGAAAGGAAAAGTGCGCTTAAAGCCAAATAAGAAATGCACTTGCTCTGCAGTCACAACATTAATACATTGTGTTGCTAATGCTTTGTTTTAGTAATAATGAGTTATAGCTTACATGTATTTATAAGAAAATGTTTTGCTTTCGCTATACAATGGAATATGTATACAGAAGAAATGCCTTTACTATTATAATGTGACTTTGCGCATTTGCATTTATTCTGTTATAACATGTATTGAAGTTCTTCATTAGTTAACTTGACCAAAGGCCTTAAGCATTTGGGTTTGCAATGCTTAACCTTTAATGTGAATATTCTCTTGGATGGAGTGTTTTTCTCCCCTCTTCAGATGCTTGGTACGATGACCTAATGAAGGAAAGAAGGCTCCTTTGTGTGTAACTGATGAGGTAGCGAGAAGGAAGTCAGTGGTGAAAGAAAATACAATCAGAAGGGAGGCTTTACTGTCTGTGTGGAATGAAGGCATAAATTCAAGATTGTCTAGAGATATATGGATCAAACGAGAAAGAGTTATCGATGTGTTTTCGATACATACATCTAAGTAGAAGGAATTATGAGTGTGTCTTGTTAAAGAAAGTATTGTTTGAAGGTGGTTTCTAATTGGGTCCATGACAATAATTTAGTTAGGTCTTTAAGAGTGTAACTAGGCAATGCTTGCGGCTGTGATTCCCACATTACACTGATACTTGTTAGAAGAGGTTTAGACCTCTGTGCCCGGTGTTTCTATGCTTTATTCTAGTTGTGTGGCTTTAAGCTGTGCAATACATTTTTTGTAAGTTCTACTGAAGTTTCAATCTTCGTAATCTGTTGTGGTTTTGTATCATTGTTACTGAGGTTCTCGGTGGTTAATTACTATTGAGAATTAACGTTGTCCGTAGAGCTGGAGGTCCATTGATAATTTTGTATTGTTATGCGATATTTTCGAGATTGATTTATATCATGCTGACTTTAAATATATAATAATTATATCAATCAATCAATTATTTGTAAAGCGCACTACATACCTGCGATGGTCTCAAGGCGCTGGGGGGGGCGCTACTGATCGAACAGTCAGGTCGTGAGTATCCTCCTGAAGGTCAGCGGGTCTTGGGTCTGTCATAGGCTCAGTGGGAGGGTGTTCCATCTCTTGGTGGCGATGTGGGAGAAGGATCACCCACCGGTGGTTGCTCTTCGGATGCGCGGGACGGTGGGGAGTGAGAGGTCGGCGGAGCGTAGCTGGCGGTTGGGGATGTAGAAGGAGAGCCGTCTGTTGAGGTAGGCTGGGCCAGTCTTGTGGAGTGCCTTGTGTGCGTGGGTGAGGTGCTTGAAGAATATCCTCTTGTTGATGGGGAGCCAGTGCAAGTTTCCGTGTCAACGATTTGGCCGTGGCGTGGTACATCGAAGATCAGTCGTGCCGAGGCGTTTTGGATGCGTTGTAGTTGTTTGATGAGGTTGGTCGGGGCTCCCGCGTAGAGGGCGTTTCCGTAGTTGAGTCTGCTGCTGACGAGGGCCTGGGTGACTGTCTTTCTTGTGTCTGTCGGGATCCTTCTGTAGTTCTTGCGGAGCATACGGAGGGTGTTGAAGCAGGAGGAGAAGACGGCGTTGACTTGCTTGGTCATTGAGAGCGTTGAGTTATATTATAACTGATTTCCCAACTTCAAGCTTCATTGTAGCCACATGGGTTGCACGGTATTGTGAATTTGAATTGAAACTAACTCTTTTATTCATCAAGCTCGCTAAAAAGATTTGAACCATGGGGGTCAAAAGGGCTCAAATCCCCTTCGCTAGAGCAGAGTGAGCAAACCTCCAACAGGCCCTCCAGTTGTTCACCCAACTTTAATGTCACAAGATCGATGTTGCTTTGCTACAGGAGACCCCAATGGGTCACCCTGCCTTTGAATCTTCCCGAGGACCTCAGTGAGATTTCTCCTCTTATTCAAACTCCTCTGTGGGATGGTGATTCTTATAAGGTATGCTCTCAATTTCACTTTGGTGGCAGGATGGTGAAGGTTGCTTACGTGTTGGAGGGGCAGCAACTTCAACTTGTGAACTTATATTGCCCAAATAAGGATGACCCTAACTTCTTTGATAATGCTCTTCATTTACGTTCAAGGTATAGGGACTAGAAAATGGTTTGGGGGAGATTTTAATCTTACACTCTCCACATTGATAGATAGATCGTCTGAGAAATCACACCCCTCTTAAAGGACTTCAGCGGCGCTCATCATATTATGCATTTGCGCAATTTGGTGGATGGCTCGAAGGCATTACATCTCAGGACTCTGAACACACATTCTACTCCCCTGTGCATGGTATAGACTCCTGACTCGATATGTGGCTAGCCTCCCAATCCCAACTGTCTGCGGTGTGCGATGCAGGGATAATCCCCCATTGTTTGTCTGATCATTCTCCAGTAACGCTAACACTGAAAAGTCCCACCACACAATTCTATAGCTGGCACCAGAAAGACACAAAATTGTAAGATGCAGTCTTCCGTTCTGACGGTCATTGTTGACTTTTTTAGATTAAATGAAAACTCTGGGGGATATTCTCAAGAACGTGTGATAATTACCGCAAAATTAGCTTAAAGCAACTCTTCACATTGCAGTCTATCGCTGGAAAATAACACTGTGTTAATGTGGTATTCTCAACACGGCGATACCATGCAATAGTCTCACTATAACGCGTCAAATTATCGCGTGAAAATCAATCCAACGCTGCAAAAATGCAAAACATGAACTCGAAAATAGTAGCAATGTCCCAAACCGCGATACAAAAATCAGCGATAACCAGCACAGGCCTGAAATTCCCACGCGTCATGCGGAAAAATGCACCAGAAAAGCAGAGAAAAAAAGGGAGAAAAAAAGAAAACGCTTAGCACCCGGACCGAGTGCAGAGGACAACGCAAGCCCCACAGACCACCAGCAAGGAACCCTGGGGTCGGGGAAGGCCAAGGAGAAGAGGAAAAGGAAGACGGGGTTCAGTCCGCAGGAAAACCGGATATTCATCACGGAGGAGATAGAACACCAACAACAACTGTTCATCACCTCCACTGCGTCATTGGCAACACAAACGGAAACATGCCAATCCATCATGAACAACGTGAATGCAGTCGGAATGTCGAGGAGGTTAATGGAGGAGGTCAAGGGGCGCTGGCATGATGCGAAAAGCCAAACCAAGCAGAAACCTGCTGCCAACAGGAAGGCAGCCACGGCGAGTGGAGGTGGGAGTCCTGCACCACAGGAAGATCTGGAGGAGATGGTGGCCACAGTAATCATGGGGAGACGGTGCAAGGAGTTGGGAGTACGGACACATCTCTATATGACCTGACACTACATCAACAGGGTGAGTAACGACCAGGGACTGGGGCGACGGTGGGCGATGGGCACAATGGCACATATGCATAACCCTGGATCATATCCCTGATTCCAGTGGCACACTGCAGCACATATACAAACATCAAGTAGGCCCCCATCGAACATGTGCCCAAAAGGGTCCCACCCCACACATCACCAATCTCACAACCCACACATGCACCCGTGTGAAACACAGCAAAGGTGCTTATTTGTGAGGCACACTGACAATGCAAGTGTCACTACATGACGATCAGCATTGCAGCAGTACTATCATCATGACATAGTGCATGCCACAACACTGAAGTGGCTGAGTGTAGACCACATCCGGAAAGGAGCAGGTCACACACTGACACATCCACGTGCACAAACAACCCCTGACGTCAACAATACATCTGCAGACAAACAATGCACAAGAGAACAAAAACCGTCCAAAAGCACAAATGACGCCAACATCTCAGCACCGTAAAAGCACAGAAGTCAAAGGCACACTGCCTCAAAGGGATAAGGGGCAGCAAAATCACTGCTGCAGGGGCGAATCCCCCACAATGCAGCACACACACAAAGCCATAGCAGCACATCCACACTGACAACAATGTGGTACTAAGTGCAACACTTACACTGTTGAACAGAGAACACAACTGGGTCCACTTGTGCATTGAAACTGGCCAATCACACCTGACATAGCAGAAAACTGTGAGATGAGAATGTAGGTGTACAACCTTACATCCATGATGTAGTCCAAATGTCCAATGTCCCACATCACATAGTCTGCTCCTCCCAAACAGTCACAATGTACCTTGGCATGCAGTCTGTATCTAAATGTGAACAATGCGTCAACATACATGTCAACACAATGTTAAAATGCATCCCCCCTTCACATTGCAGAGGGACGGACAACACCTCCAGCAGAGCAGAACAGACAACTCATCTGTGATGCTGAAGAGGACCTCCACACCTTCGACACTGATGCCCTACAGCAGTTCATAGACATCTTAGGCCATCCACCTCCAGGAGCAGGGCAGCCCAGCTGCATCGAGGAGACCCAACCCCCTGCACACACCACACAGCTGGAAGCACCCAGCACCACAGCTGGCTCCCAGCACGCCACCGAAGCACACGTCGCATTCCAAGGCCAGGTGTCAGACTGCCAGAAGGAGCTGGCCGAACAGGTACGGGTGGGGTTTGACCACAATGTAATGCTGTAGGGCTCAGGCCCACATGCTTACATTATGACCACACTGACACACTCAGATAGTTTGTGAAACTGGTTACGGGCACGTGCGCCCTGCACCTTTATTGCCAGGGTCACATGTACAGTGACGCCTGTGATGGATGTGTGTGGGGTGAGTGTAAGTCAGCCCTCATGGAGTGGTTGGTGCTGGCAACAACTTGAATAGTGATCACAATCAAAATGGAAATAGAAAACACCAACAAAACAGAAACAACTGCGAAGCCTCATGGTGGTAGCCGGAGCAAGTACAGAGGTCACCCAATATGCAATCAGAAGGGTCCGTGAGTTGCAGTGCACTGAGGTTGGGGCATCAGAGCTGAGCGTGCTCCAGTGAACACATTTTCTAGCATTGTGTCCTTTTGGGATATTCCTGCTGCAGCTGCAGTGAGGTGTGCTAAACTTGCATCATCTTCCTCATCATTGTCCCAGGTCTTCCACACTGCCTGAGGTGACATTGCTGCGTGAGCTGTCCACAGCTCAGAACTTAATCAGAAATGGCCCATGAGTTGTAGTGCACTGAGTTAGTGGCACCTGAAGAGCTGAGCAGGGTATCAAGCTGATGATGGCACCCACGACAGGTGTGAGCAACTCTGATAGTCTGGCAGTAAGACACTTCAGACTCTGGCACCTGTTGTTTGGAGTTGATCCTGGCGGTGGTGGCGTGTGCATCCTGCGGTGATGCGAAGTCCGGACAGGTCAGGACTCGAATTGATGTGTGAGCCCTGGTGGACCACAGTTGAGGCTGGAAGCAGCAGGCAGCGTAGGGCCAGAGACACATGGTGTTGATGACCCCCAGTCCATCGACCCAGAGGCCATCCAATATTCTATCCAACAGGGTCCATGACTTGAGCTGCACAGAGTTAGTGGCCCTGAATGCACTGTTGCCGGCACAGGTACACCGTCACGGGACAGTGACTTGCGGTGCACTGAGGTTGGGCCACGAGAGCTGAGCGAGTCCTCGTCGATGTCAAAGGTGAATGTAGCGGAGGATTGCGGGGGACAGTGGAAGGTGTCCTCCAGTGCATGATGCAGAGGGCAGAAGCTGGCCGAAAGCAGCAAATGGAGGAGTGGAATGCTACAGCTTTGTTTTTACCACCAATTCAGTGTCACCGACATGATGATGAAGACAACCCCCAGTTCATAGACTCAGTCACCACCAAAGTTTAACCAGAAAGTGTCCATGAATGTCGGGGAACAGACTTGGTGGCACCGGCGCTGAAAGGGGATGCAGTCTGCGATGAGGCCTGTACATTTATATTAACTCTGCCATAAATAAATCAAAACTAAGTTCCAAATATGTGACCTACTCGACCACATTGTAGGCCCGAGGCAGCAGTCAGCAGGGGCCCACAGCCACGTGTCATTGGCTCGCAATGCACAGAGTTAGTGACACCAGAGCAGTTGTTGGCAGTGTTCCATCACCTCCATAACGATGATCCTTTTTTCCTACGGACCCAAACGCGTCTTCCTCTTACACCTCTCCTTGCGTGCAATGATATGAACTCTGCCATTGAGAAATCAAGACTCAGTTCCAAATGTGTAACCTACTGGACTGCAGTGTGGGCCGAAGGCAGTAGTCAGCGAGAGACCACAGACATGTGTGGTTGGAATGCTATACCCAGACTTGGTGGCACCACATCGAAGGGAGTACAGTGATATCAAACGTCGCATGAACATGTGAACAGGGCCATCAGGATATCAAGACTCAGTTCAAAATTCGTGACCTACTTGACCGTGGTGTAGGCCGGAGGCAGCGGTGGAGTACATCAAAGAGAAAGGAGTACTACGGGCCTGTGTCACGGAGGCCGTGATGGTCGGAGAAGGCTACCAAGGTCGTGGGCCCTGGGCTTGGAGCTTGCACCGGCATGTGGTGGGCCCTGTTGGAGACACGCCGGTGCCGGCAGGTGAGTAGTGAGGCCTGGGTGCGCAGGGGCAGCCAAGACAAGTTCGGGGACCAGCGGCCCGGGGTGCAGCAGGTGCACAGGATTGCAGGCAACACTGCTCATGGTGACGGCATCGGCCTCGTGGCGGTGTGAGAAGCACCGCCCTTGCAGACACGTTGGGCATTGCGGAAGAGAACCACGCCCAGAGCTATGTGCTTTTTATTCACACCCATACGCTAGCCTGGCATACACCGGGCTAGCCCACTCCGCTCACGCTTCCTGAGGGGGGGGGGAGGTAACAAGCTATATTTCCACGATCTTCCCCACTGGATGGGGTGACATGGTTGTATCCACTGTCCACTACACTCCAAACAGCAGCAGTGTATGTCGACATGGAAATGTCTGTGGCCTACATACTGTAGTCTGTCCAGCACATCCAAGCCACACTTGTCATTGTGTACATTAGCATTCATACTGCTATTGTGTGGCTGGGGTGCCATGCCGTTGTTGGCTCATGTACATGGCTAGCCAGGTTCCCAAAGTAGGTACTGCTGTCGTGTCTGGTGGGTGGGCATATTGTGTGTGAGTTTGTAACATGTGCATTCCCAGAGTTGTGAGTTGCATGATTGTGGAGTTGGGGTGTGTGGTGTGTTCATTTGGTACTTACCAACGAGCAGAGCATTTCCGTAGGTGCCATCTGAGAAACGCCCGTTGATGTTGGACTGTTGGAAGATGTAGGTATCATGCACACTGCCTGAGTAGTTGTCGACGACATTGGTAAAGGGTCCCCGGTGGTCCACTATTGCCTGCACATTGATGGAATGTGTGCGCTTTCTGTTGTGGTAATTGTGTACAGTCTCGGCAGGGTGCCCAAGTAGGACGTGTGTGCAGTAAGTTGCCCCCAACACGTGCGGGAAACCAGCTATGGCGTAGATTCCTTGCTTGGTCTCCAGCTGTTCCTGCGCAGTGTGGGGGCAGTGAAGGTGCTTGGGTATCAAGCTGATGATGGCATCCAAGACAGTTGTGAGGAACTTTGATAGGGCTGGCTGTGAGAATACCTCCGACTCTGGCAGTAGTTGATTAGAAGGTACCTAAGGCCAACAGATCAGCACAGCCAGCGAATTTGTCTGCGGATGGATGTTGGTTATCCGCTGTGTTGGTACCGTCAGCCTGTGGGCAATGATGTTCAGGATGCGGAGGATGGTTGTCCTTTTGAGCCTGTAGTGGGCAATGACATTCTCTTGTGTTCGGTCTGTGAGGCTGGTTCGTTTTCTGAAGTACCGCTCTCTTGGTCTGCGCTGCCTCTGCGGTAGTCGGGGTGCGGGGGAGGCGCTGTGGGGGTTGCGGGCCTGGTTGTGGTGGTGGTGGGTGTTGTGACCCCCTTGGGGCTCCGGGCTGCATGATCAGTAGCTCCATGGCATCTGTTGTTCTTCAGGTGTGGCTCTGGGCCGGGCTCCCTTTTCTGGTGCAGGTTGTCGTCTAACTTTACCCCTAGTCAGATCAGATGTTAATTTCCTGCTGCTAACGCACCTTATCGCCTGTTTTGTGGTCTTATTGCCAATCTGGCTGGTCGTTGAGAATGTTACGATGTGGTGTTGTCGCGGCTTTTTGCACGGGAACACCTAATCTGCATCTCATTAGTGATGGCTGCCGTGGTCATCTGTGGCGAAGTTTTTCGCTGCTGCTATCGCAGGAAAACTGGTGATATCGGCTGTTAGCACCAGCTTGTTAATGGGGCGATAAATTTATCGCCACTTTGGCTGCGATAAAGTGCCAATAACTCAGCGATAAATCCTTGAGAATATGCCCCTCAGTTGCCAAAGTGGCTACTCTATGGGATGCTTTCAACGCTCACATACGTAGTATGTGCTTGTCCAAGAGTGCCAGTGTTCTTAATTCAATATGTAATAATCTTGATCATTGAAAAATGCATATGGGTCAACTAATGATAGAGCACTTCTGGTGTGGATCCAGGAGAACTTGACGAAATTTAGAGAGAAGGCGGAATGAAAAAACTTTTACTTGCATTGTGGTGCATGGGCCCACCATTTTGAGGAGGGTGACAGACTGGGCAGGATGCTTGCCTGGGTTTCCAGAGGTGACAGAGTGCATGATGGGTCATCTGCATTCAATGTGATAACGCAATTTCCACGTCGGATCTGGTAAAGATCCTTGCAGAGTTCCGACAGTTCTATGAATGTCCTTACTCTCCTAAGGCAAATAATGATAGCATAGACCGGGTTTTGCTCACTTGAATTGATGGTGTTGCCAGAGAGCTACTGAAATCCCTGATAACCCTTGAGGATGTCAAAAAAGCCATCATGAACCTCCCAGTAGGAAAGCTCGGGGTGGTGACAGCCTTTCTGTAGACTTCTACAAAGAATACATAGATCTGCTTGCACAGTGCCGAACAAATTTCTCACTTTGCAGATGGGGATCGATGTTCATGCAAACGCTGGGGCTTGATTAATGCAACATTCTTGCACATGGCGTGGAATTGCCCAAAAGTTTTATTGTTCTGGCAAGGTCTGTCCGATATTTTATGTGACATTTTTGAGGCCCCACTTAGCCCCTCCTCTAATGACCCTGTTTGATAATACCTCTGCATTGCCGATTACGACCCAGCGTGTGGCATCCATAGCACTGGTACTGGTCAACTGACGAGCAACTATGGCTTGGATACAAAAGTCCTCTCCCATGCAAACATATTGCCACGATATGGTAGAACAGTACAACCTTGGAAATACACCTCACTGCCCGTCCTCGGAATAATTGGGCTCCTTCCACACCTACCTGCTGAGGCCGACGCTATGCCTCAATCAAGCCTCACTCGAGCTCGCAGCAGTGCTTTAAATTAGAAGAAAAAAGTGCAGGTATTCACCAAATTGAACCATGACCGTGGGGCCAGGGGAGGGGTTACTGAGAAACATTTACTAGGAATCAATATTTTCTTGGCTTGAGTGATACTTGTTCAGTAGCTGCTGCTCCTGGCTGTCCCTCATCGACGACCCTTGCTGCTGTGTGGCAAAGAAGGAAAGGAAAGTCAAGGCAAACTACGGGACATATTTACAAGCCCCTATCGCCACAGGAACAACACTTTTACTGACGTTCCTGTGGCGATATGGGTTTCACCTTATTTACAAGGCAGCGATAAGCCACTTAACGTGGCCAGCGTTAAGCCACTTAACGTGGCTTAACGCTGCCTTGTAAATAAGGCCCCCTTTCACGCTATACTTAGAGTGAAAGGGGTGGGCAATGTGTATTGTGTTGGGCATTCCAGCTGGAACACCCATTGATTTTGACACTGTCCCATATTTACAAGGGCAGCGTAAATATGGGGCAGCGCCAAAGTTAAGACCAGAGAAAACCTGGTGCTAAAATGTGTAATCACAGAAGCCCAGAAAATATCTCGGACGAGGGAACTAGAGGCACGGGGTGCCAGGAGCTAGCGGCCTCCAACAGTAATGTTTAAACACAACAGAGCTGCTCCCAGCGGGAAGGATCTAAGTGTAAATGTTTCTCAGTTCGTGAGGGCAGGCAAATCCGGGTAAAATAGCAGATTTGACCCAAGACATTACCCGTCTTATCCCCAGGCGCTAACTCAGATCACTGTGAAGACGGCCGTACCGGCCGCTCGCCACCCAGTACCAGGATTATTCCTCTTTGGTACTGCCATTTTACCCGGATTTGCCGGGTTGGAAATTTCACCGGCAAAGTGAGAACCCCTTAGTTTCGACTCTTACAGCCCTGAAGAGTCACGGGCCTAGTGCCCACTTGACAAAACACGTGTCAGATGGTTGTTTTTTGGTCTCACGTTGATGTCACTCTTCCAGGAAAGAAGAGTTAATACACTACAATTTTGAAAGAAATCTCAAATGAGTCTACCTTGTTTTATTTGATTCTTCTTGGCCTTGTACCATTGATGACTCTCTAAACATTTCTAGCAGTACGTGTGCACAGGACCTTTTTTGTACTTAACAAAGAGAAATGTTCCATTTCGCCTCGTTTTTGCTGTTTCTGTGTGGTGCATTGTGCAGTACACATAGAAACAGCAAAAGGGCGTGGAAGGAGACCCTTCCTGCACATAAACAATCAATTTAAAAAAAAAAAAGTTTTGCAACTTCTATGTGTGCTGCATTAAGCAGCACACATAGAAGTTTCAAAATGCCATTTCAGATTGTTTATGGGCAGGAAGGGAAACCTTCCTGCGCACATAAACAATCTTCCCCTACAACGCAGGCACCCTTGCACTGAGGTGCAAGGGTGCCTACGTTGGCGCTAGGCAGCTACAATTAGCGCCAGGGTAGGGGGAGATGCAGGGCTGCACCGTATCGTTGTAAATACGGTGCGGCTCTACATTCTGGAAGTGGTGGAGCGTGGCATTTGCTATTCTGCAGCGGAACACCATGCCCCGATGCCGTGACACTTTTAACTCAGCGACCATTCTTTGGTTGAGCTGCCTAAATTATTGATTTTAGGACAGATAAGACACTACCTCAAGAGTTTATCAGAAAAGAACATTGCACCATTCGCCGAGTTTATCCTCAAGCCGTAATCTACAGTTCTAGAGGCCCTTACGAAGCCCCTGCTTGGAGATTCCTGACTGAAGATTATGTTATCTAGACTGTAATTCCAGCCTTGCCAGAAAGCCCCTTGTTACGTTATCTCCGATTTGTAACAGAGATATGTCAGCTGGTCGCCATTCTTCCTGAATGTGTACAGTCGCTCTATCTGTCTTAGAGGAATTTCTATTTATATTGCTTTTCATTCCTTCAAGCATAGACAGGTCCTATTGCCAATTTTTTCTTATACATCCATATGCACCCTGAAGAAGGTGATACCCAGAGAAGGGGTTTTCTCACCGGAATGCACGCTGGCAATTGAATGAGTTCCCTCCATGAATTGTTTCGTTTCTACTATTCCGGATTATCAATCAATACATTTACAAATTATCTTTCTATGTTGAATTTTCCTCATCTTTGATATTATATTGCAAACGTAGGTGCCGATTCACAGAACTAACTTACAACAAAATCCTAAATTTACTACTTTTGGTATTCACAGAAGGCATTTAGTAGTCTTAAATTAGGATTTTGTCTTAATTAGGATTTTGTCTAAAGTTCGGATTTTGTTTTAAATTAGTCTTAAGTTAGGATTTAGTCCTAAATTAGGATTTTGTCATAAATTAGGATTTTGTCCTGAATTAGGATTTTGTCTTAAATTAGGATTTTGTCCTGTCGTAAGTCAGTTCTGTGAATCGGGCCCCAAGTTTCCAGATTTTTTGAGCAATTAGACGTTGAATTGTGTTGGTCAAATCTGTTTCATATCAAGGCAATAAGGGAACTTGAATTTTTAGCATTTTCTAGATACATTTGTTATGCTCTTATATGTGGTATGAGTGAGGGTGTTAGACTTGGGGTCTCTAGTTGGCACAGGTAGGTACTTGTGACAAATAGGGACCCTTGCCTATAGTGAGGGTAAAGGGGTACACTCCTAAAATAACCCCTGCTCACCCCATTCGTAGCTTGGCACGAGCAGACAGGCTTACCTCAGAAGCTGTGTGTAAAGCATTTGTGACCACATACAGTAACCCAGTGACATCACTACAGATGGACACCACACAGTTGTATATTAAAAATAACTATTCTTTATATAGACTTAACACAAGACCATAAACAACAAAAATCCACAATACTATACTTAAGTCAATGTACCTTACGATGGGTGACACTTCCACAACAAAAGTGTTGCAGCGATGGAAATGCGGCAAAGTTCTGGTCCAAAGAAATAAAGACGTGAAGATCTTCCAGATGCGGCACGCTTCTCCGATGATGCGAGAAGTCTTGGTTCGATACATTGACTGCAGCGGCAACAACCTTGTTCAGCAATGCAACGCAACAGCCTCGGCTGCGGCACTCTTCTCCAACGTTTATGAGACGCTTCCGCGAATGCAACAACTACATCGGTCAATCCAAGATGCGACGGCAGCAGCAGTGATGGCGACACACTTCTTCCTCGTTGCGAGACGCTTCTCTCGATGCGTTACAGTGCGACAACTACAGCGGCGACATCCAAGATGCGATGGTAGCAGCAGCGACATGCTGCCTCTTCGTTGCGCGACGCTTCTTCGATGTGGTGCAATGCGTCAGCTACAGCGGCGACACACTCCTTTGGAGTTGCGATGGCAGCTGCTGCGACGGCGGCACACTTCTTCCTCTTGAATCACGCTTCCAGCTCCTTGTGACACGCAGTCCCTCAGAAGGCCCAAAACAGCAGCAGGCACTTCCAATGAACTGAGGGGAACTGGGGGTTGAAGTCTGTTGTCCCTGAGACTTCAGCAGAAGGCAATCTCTATTCCAAGCCCTTGGAGATCCTTCACAAGTTGAAAATAAAGCACACAAAGTTCTTTCTCCTTTCTTTGGCAGTCAGGCAACCACTGCAGGCCAATCCCCCAAGCAGCACTTCAGCTTAGGGATAGTCTCTCCTCAGTTTCTTCAGGTTCCTCTCCTCAGCAAAGGTTTCTTCTTGTAGTCCAAAAGTGATCTAATTTCTTGGGATCAGGGTCCCAATACGTATACCCCAAAATCCTTTGTCCACTGAGGGCAGAGGGGCCTTTGCCCAGTCCAAATCAGTTCTGGAGCACTCTGTTTACATGACTCCTTCTTTACTTTCACAGTGCAGGGCAGAAACATCAGATACCCCACAGGAGGTGGATCCAGAATTGTGGAGGGAAAGCACAGCCCTGGAGCACTTTGTTGACAGGATTCCTTCTCTTCTTTCACTGTGCAGGGCAGAGACGTGAGCCACACCACAGGCGGTGGAGCCAGCATTGTGGAAGGCAGGCACAGCCCTATTTAGGTCCCAGGTGCAACTCCTCCCTCCCTCCTGTCTAGATGCAGATCTCTCTATTCACCACTGGGCTGACTCATTCTGTCTCCTGGAATCCACAGCCCTGTCACTCACAAACTCCAGACAAGGAATACACAACCTAGCAGAGGCAGGCTTGGAAGGTTAGACAAGAAAATATCTACTTTCTAAAAGTGGTATTTTCAAACACAATGTTAAAACCAACTTCACTAAAAGATGTCTTTTATTATTCTGAGTTTGGGCATACTTAACTCGGATTTCTACCATGTTCCCTGAGTCAGTTAGGATTACAAAATGTAATAATCTAACTGCCCATTCTGGCCTATGGAGAACAGGTAGCCTTGCAATATTGAAAAACAAAAATGGCTGTAATTTATTATTAGGACATGCCACACACACCAGGGCATGTCCTACCTTATACTTACAATGCACCCTGCCCTTGGGCCTACCATAGGGGAGTCTGATATGAAAAAGGGGAAGGTTTAGGGACTGGCAAGTGGGTGCACTTGCCCAGTCAGCATGAAAGTACCAGACTGCACACAGGCTCTGTAATGGCAGACCTTAGACACACTTTTACGTGCTGCTTCTGTAGATGGCACAACCAGTGCTGCAAGCCCACCAGTCGCATTTGGTTTACAAGCCCTGGGTAATCCTGATGCACTGTACTAGGGTCTGACAGGTAAACCAAACCAGCCACTAAGGGAACCACTGATCAATACATTAGAGTAGGGATCACTTGCACTGTGGCACTGGACAGCAGTGGCACAGTGCCCAAAGCATCTAACATCAGCAAAAAACACATGAGGCAACAGCAAAAATGAAAGGGAGACTCACACCAATGATGCCAGGTCTAACAGAGGGTGATTGAGTATGATTTTGTATGCATGCTGTGAGTGACGAATGAGAAATGGCATCTGTTTTATTAATGTTTTTTCCATGTTACGCTTTATCATTTTGAAGATATAATATTTGTGACATATCAATTTATTTAAATTGAAAAAATAAAATAATATTTGAATCAATTTGTCTGTGGTGAAGAATTTGGTCACTTCGGCACAGCCAGAGTGGTAAATTAACAGTGGACGTACAGCTTATCTTAAGTATACAGGTAGAGTTTTTTGTCTGTATATTTGGAGCGTGGCATTAAGCGAAGGTGGCTAATGCAGCACTTCGCCACTTACTAGTAAACATGCCCCTACATTTTCAAAGGGCTTCCCTCCTCCTGCCACACAGCTACCTGTTTGGTGACCTCACGCATTGTGCTGATGCCAATGCGCTCGTCACTGCCAGTGTGAAATGGTAATGATGTGAGCATGTGCTGCAGAGTGGAAAGGCTGTATATGCTCACATGATCACCATTTCTTTGGGAAATTCTGACATACTGCAGGCAGCACCAAAACATTCCCTGGGCTCAAAGAAGTTCCAATACTCAGGGGAAATAAAAAATAAGTGCCCGTACTCAGTATCGGTGATTACTGGCCCATTTAAAGCACTGGCTCGCAGAAAGCTGTTCTATAAAATACTGCTCATTAGTGTACATGTATCCTTGACCTCAACCCTGGTGTGACTTGTTAACTCTTGTACATAGGCTGTGTATAATTGTTCTTTCATATGTAATGCCCTGTGATTTTTCTTCTCCTTTTTTATTCTTTGGTCTGTTTTATATGGAAAAAGATCCAATATATGTTTTTTTTTAAAGTTTGGTTTAATACTGCTTGTGTCAAGTCTGGTTCGACATTTGAAGATGCATGAATATGACAAATGTAATCGCTTGACTCTTTTCAGGGATATTCAGAACGTCTAGCTAACATTAGTAAACTTAAGGCCATAGATGCTATAACATAGTGACTTTATTAACAATCCTTAAAGCATACAATTGCTTAGTTATTTTCTCAGTGGCTCACTCTCAACACCCATCTTTCGAAATACTCAATTAAAAATAAATGGTGGTGTATATTCCCCTACTTCAGTTCTTCCACGGCAAAGCAGGTGGCATAAGTTCATACCTTTTCTGGGGTGTCTCAGATAGCAGGGCATATAATACAGGTGGGGAAAATCAGGAGGTCTCAATGGGCGGGTTAGTACCTTCGGGGAAAGGGCACCTGTAGTGGGATCATGTAAGGCATGTGTGGCTGAATTCTGGTCCAGAGTGGTACTTTCCTTTCGTGTCCCCGTAATGCAGAGATATTTGTCTCAGGTACTCAGTTCTCTGTCTGTCCAAGGACAAATCTTATTAGGAAGATATTTTGGGTAGTGCCCTAGAACACAGCCTTCCTTCTTTCCAATGCAGCGGTCTTTTATGTGCCTGCACATTCATCTGCTTGCAAAGCCAATTAGTTCTCTCTCTTTCATGGCCTAAGCACATTATGCACATTCCCTTTACTCCAAAAGCATTTGCCCTTCCATTACTGTGTTCAACATGAGTGAACAGGGGGGCATATCTACAAGGAGATTGGGTATCTTTTTCGACATTCTGGTGGTGCAATGCCCTGCACCATATTTACAAAGTGGCTTAACGCCGCTTTGTAAATATGGTACCCTTTCACACATAGAAGTAGCAAATCGCCATTATTGATGTTTATGTGCAGGAAGGGACACTTTCCTGGACATAAACAGTCATTCCCTGCAATGTTGCAATAGTGTCTGTGTTGGTGCTAGGCAGCTATTTTTAGAATCAGCGCTTGGGAAAACACAGGAGTGCGCCAAATTGTTGTAAATACAGTGCATCCCTGCGTTTTGGAAAGGGCGGAGTTTGGCGCTGCAATATTTGCTGCAGCTCCGCGCGCCATCATTTCCCTGTAAATATGCACGGGGTTATTTTCGCCTCTGATTCCAATTAATTATTTTTAGCGGTTTCAACACTCTTCATTTCTCTGTGGCTTGCTTTGTATCCAGGAAAATTGATTGGGCTGTTTCCATCTCCATTTTCTTTGGTTGACTTACCCTGCTCCTTAGTGCTGCAAGATGTTCTGACAAACCGGCTGTGTCCCCGTGCTCCAAGACCCCTTGTGACATCAGCCCTTGTTTGGGAGCCTTCGGACTTATCAACAGGAACCCCCTGTGCAGCCTGTTTCTAGGTTGCCTCACTTCACCGTAGTGTGCCAGCTACCACCCCCTTCTGGATCCAGTAGATTCCGGCAGTTCCCGAAGAACTGCTGGTAGTAATATGGAACTTGGCCCACTACAACTCCCAACCCTGAAGGTGAACCCCTGAAACCAACTGCACCTACCTTTATGCATCTTTGACTTTTCCTCCCTTAGAACTGCATTGTGTGTAAAAGCGCAGAGAATTGAACGTTTTACTTACCTATGAATATTTCTACCGAAAATTGTACTTTCCTGTGAATGAAATTCTGGAGGTTATAGCATATGTAAAAAGAAGTAATATTTTTCAAAATTGTTCTCGGATTTATTCTTTGAGTGTGTGTCTCGTTTATTGCCTCAGTGAGTACAACAAATGCTTAGCACTACTCTCTTATAAGCCTAACTGCTCGCCCACATTACCACAAAAGACAGCGTTAGTATGATCTACTTCTGCCTGTGTAAACCAATTGGGGATCCACTGGACTCTCTGCAAAGTGTACTTCTTTTTATTACACTATATGGAGAGCCAACTTCCTACAACCCTGTCTAAATGTAAAAATGTCATGGGAACGATTTAATTCCTCTTTAGAAGTGTAATGCTCAAAATAAGACTACATTAAAAGATTATTTAGAATAGCATTGCTTAGTAAGAACAAGATCTTCGCTCGACGTTTTATATAAATCTTCTGACAATACAAACATTGACTGCAGTTTTTTGTTTCTTGCAACTACATTTTGATAAACATATAGCATTATCATGCACTGCCTGATAAGCTGGTGATAGATGCCTAGGCCCATTTCAATGGTTGAAAAATGGGGCGACAGGAATGCTTTAGTTTGACGCAAATTGTTCTCAGCTTTGAATAACAAAAACTTTATACCAACTATTCTTTATAGGAAAGTACAAGTCCCTTTCTTTTGTTGCCTTATCTAGAGTGTACGGCCACAGAAATATGGTGTCCATGTTTTGGTCACTATGCCATTAGTTTAAGACTCAGAATGACATTAACATATATTGACGGATGGGTTGTTGACACTAACTCTGACCTGTTCTTTCAAGGTATAGGTATAAATAATACTAGGAATCCATTTTCTCCTGCTCTATTATTAATACATCTATTTTGACGTTGTACATTTGAATCTGGATTTCAAAGCCAATGGAGTTTAAATGATTTCTTGCAACATCACTAAAGGTAATACTTGAAGATGGATCGTTGTTGGGCAAGCAAGGTCTTTTAAACAACCTGAAACAACAAAGGGGAATCAGAGCGAGAAAAACAGAAGAGGGAGAAATAAGGAAAAAGAGAACGACAGAAAAACACTGAAAAGGGAGAATACAATGATGAAAGGGAACCAGCAAAAGTGACCCAGAAAGAGGAAGTACAGGGTGATAGAAGAAAGAGACTTGAAGTGGAATTAAAACCAGGCAGGGTTAGTAATTGGTAACCCTGTAATGAATGCGTGCTGGGGAAAGACTCCTAAGCAAAACCTTTGGTCTCCTGTGTTTATTTAAGTTTTACAGACGGAGTACTGCGAGTGATTTTTCCAACAAATTATTGGATGAAGGGAATGACCCAATGTCCAACTCTATATATTATTTTTATTTACAGGCACTCCAAATGAAAAAAGATAGACATGACTTCATGGGATGTGGTGGGACTGCTACAATGTTTAGGTCAGGGGTAGCGGCAGCTCCTCCTAAATGGCGGAGAAGCGTCACCCTATTGAGAATGAGAAAAAAAACAATTTTATTGGTGTTTTATTTTTACCTCGCAGCCAATTCTGCGTAGTGTAGGGCGTGCCAACCAATCCTCTTGACACTAGCGAGGGATTGGGTAGAGGAGTGGAGGGGCCTTATAAGTGAGCATGTCTGTTTCGCTGGCTGTCTTAGGCCGTCCAAATAGGCATGTGCAACTAGGATTTCTCCAACCAACTGTGTTTTACAGCTGGGTGAAAATGGCACAGGCTCCCAGTCCTTTCATAAGCGCCTAACCAGGCTGCTCAGACCAATCCAGGCACTGCTCTCATAACATGAGAGCAGTGTCTGGATTGGGTGCGGAGGCTGGGAGCCTGTGCTGGCCCAGGACATCCAGAACAGGAGCACTGAGACCAGTGGCGTCACTAGGGGGGTGCGGGGGGTGCGGCCCGCACCGGGTGACACCAACACATGGGGTGACACCAATCTGCACTGCAGCCTCGCGCCTCTGCTCTCACCTTTACTGTCGCTCCCTGTGCAACCTTGTTCCTCATGCTGTTCACACTCGCCAGCGTCTCGCAGGAGATCTGCAATGCTTGACTGCAATTTTCTTTGCTCACAAGGCAACTCTATAGCAGCCTAGCTCATCTGAGGGTGCATGGTTTCCTATTTTTCAGTATCTTGCAGTCTTCAGTTTTCCAGTGAACCAGTTCCAAATTTCAGCTGGCTCTTCACTACAGGGCCACCTGTTGCTCGCACTCTTGTTTATACAAATCCAGGGAAGACAGATGGCGTAAGAGAGAGAGGGAGACAGAGGGAGCTAGAGGGAGTAATACAGAAAGAGGGAGCTAGAGAGAGCAAGACAGAGAGAGAGAGGGAGATAAAGGGAGTAAGACAGAGAGAGAGGGAGCTAGAGGGAGTAAGACAGAGAGAGAGAGCTAGAGTGAGAAAAACAGCGAGAGAGGGAGCTAGAGTTAGAAAGACCGAGAGAGAGGGAGCTAGAGGGAGTAAGACAGAGAGAGGGAGACAGAGGTAGCTAGAGGAAGTAAGACAGAGAGAGAGAGGGAGCTAGACAGAGAGAGGGAGATAGACAGAGAGGGGGAGCTAGAGGGAGTAAGATAGAGAGAGAGGGAGCTAGAGGGAGCAAGACAG
Organism: Lissotriton helveticus; assembly: GCF_964261635.1. NCBI lineage: Eukaryota > Metazoa > Chordata > Amphibia > Caudata > Salamandridae > Lissotriton > Lissotriton helveticus. The sequence goes on from NC_136063.1 coordinate 1,923,479,776, forward strand.
AGAGAGAGGGAGCTAGAGGGAATAAGAGAGAGGGAGCTAGAGGGAGCAAGACAGAGAGAGAGGGAGCTAGAGGGAGTAAGACAGAGTAAGGGAGCTAGAGAGAGCAAGACAGAGAGAGAGGGAGCTAGAGGGAGCTAGATAGAGAGAGGGAGCTAGAGGGAGTAAGACAGAGAGAGAGGGAGACAGAGGGAGGTAGAGGGAGCAAGATAGAGAGAGAGGGAGCTAGACAGAGAGAGGGAGCTAGAGGGAGTAAGATAGAGAGAGAGGGAGCTAGAGGGAGTAAGACAGAGAGAGAGAGCTAGAGGGAGCAAGACAGGGATAGGGAGCTACAGGGAATAAGACAGAGAGAGAGGGAGCTAGAGGGAGTAAGACAGAGAGAGGGAGCTAGAAGGAGTAGGAGAGGGAGCTAGAGGGAGCAAGACAGAGAGCGGGAGCTAGAGGGAGTAAGACAGATGGAGAGGGAGCTAGAGGGAGTAAGACAGAGAGAGAGGGAGCTAGAGGGAGTAAGACAGAGAGAGAGGGAACCAGAGGGAGCTAGAGGGAGTAAGACAGAGAGAGGGAGCTAGAGGGAGCTAGACAGAGAGAGGGAGCTAGAAGGAGTAAGACAGAGATAGAGGGAGCTAGAGGGAGTAAGACAGAGAGAGGGAGACAGAGGGAGCTAGAGGGAACAAGACAGAGAGAGTGGGAGATAGACATAGAGAGGGAGCTAGAGGGAGTAAGGCAGAGAGAGAGTGAGCTAGAGGGCACTAGACAGAGAGAGGGAGTTAGAGGGAGTAAAAGAGAGAGTGGGAGCTAGAGGGATCAAGACAGAGTGAGAGGGAGCTAGAGGGAGTAAGACAGAGAGAGAGAGAGAGCTAGAGGGAGCAAGACAGAGAGAGAGGGGGCTAGAGGGAGTACGAGAGAGAGAGAGGGAGCTAGAGGGAGTAAGAGAGAGGGGGCTAGAGGGAGTAAGACAGAGAGAGAGGAAGCTAGAGGGAGTAAGACAGAGAGAGGGAGCAAGAGGGAGCAAGACAGAGAGAGAGAGGGAGCTAGAGGGAGTAAGACAGAGAGAGAGGGAGCTAGAGGGAGTAAAACAGAGAGAGGGAGCTAGAGGGAGCAAGACAGAGAGAGAGGGAGCTAGAGGGAGTAATAGAGAGAAAGGGAGCTAGAGGGAGTAAGAGAGAGAGCAGGAGCTAGAGGGAGTAAGAGAGAGAGCGGGAGCTAGAGGGAGTAAGATAGGGAGAGGGAGCTAGAGGGAGTAAGACAGGGAGCTAGAGGAAGAAGACAGAGAGAGAGGGAGCTAGAGGGAGTAAGAGAGAGAGGGAGCTAGAAGGAGTAAGAGAGGGAGCTAGAGGGAGCAAGACAGAGAGAGGGAGCTAGAGGGAGAGGGAGCTAGAGGGAGTAAGACAGAGACAGAGGGAGCTAGAGGGAGTAAGACAGAGATAGAGGGAACCAGAGTGAGCTAGAGGGAGTAAGACAGAGAGAGGGAGCTAAAGGGAGCTAGACAGAGAGAGGGAGCTAGAGGGAGTAAGACAGTACCTAGCGCCGTACATTTCCGAAAGAGGTGGTCCATGCGGTAAGTCGTGAGGGGGTGACACCATGAGTTACCCACACCGGGTGACACCAACCCCAGTGACGCCACTGACTGAGACATCTGGCAGACGGAGCTCGATAAGCAGGTAAGTGCGTTTTTTTAATTATTTGCCCCCATGCTGCCCGCCATTTTATTTTTAAGGCAGCTGCTGCTGGTCATGGAAATTGAGACAGTTCCTGCCTGAGACCAGGAAGAACAAGTTACTTCTCCATTAACGCCCTTTCTGGTTCATACTCTATCAAACTGCAGATTTCTCGCCTGTAGAAAATCCCCAAGAATCATTCTGGATCTGGAAGCTCTAAACAGCATTCCTCCTGTGCTATGGTAGGTGGTGTCATGTAGTTTGCATTGACTTTGTTCCATCTAGGAAGTGTCAAACTGAGACGCATGTAAGCTCCACCCCTGCACGCCCACATCAGTTTCTTTTTGGTCTCTATCCACTCCCTTAGACACAGAGTCCAAAAACAGTAGGAGTACCAGTCTGCAGATTTCCAGTTTGGGACCTTTTTCTATGGGAAAACAGACTATTCTAAAGAACAGGGAGGAGGGATGGTAGAGAGGAATATGCAACGATAGAGGGTATGCATCAGAAAAAACTTTACCTAACGCAAAAGTTACTACTTGTGTAACGATATATCTGTAAGAGGCATTAGTTAGTGATAGATTCCTTACCTTAGAATATCCCGAGGCGTCAGACTGGATCAGAAACATTTTGCGTAGCAATACCCCTGCGCGCTGGCAGGCGTTGTCCGCGGCTCCGCGTCCGTCGTCGGCGTAGTTAGCGCCGGAATGACGTCGCCGGAGTACTTAGACGCCGCCCTCGCGCGCTGACGTCAGTTCTGATACACAGCTTTTCCGCGCCAGAAACGCAGAGCCATGATAGAACCAACACTGGTGCCATGAAACTAGGGCCCTGAAAGGGGATGACCTTAACCCTAGATATCGGTTTGCAGAACGGGGAGGATGGGTGGGTCGGTAAGGAATCTATCACTAACTAATGTCTCTTACAGATATATCGTTACACAAGTAGTAATTTGTGCATCTGAAAGAGACACGTTAGTGATAGATTCCTTACGTTAGAATAGATACCCCAGCAATACCAACCCCGGTGGTGGGTCTGCCAACCAATAATCACACCAGAAAGTCCTGGAGGACGGAACGGCCAAAGAAGCCATCCCTCCGGACTTGGCTGTCCAGGCAGTAGTGTCTCGCAAACGTGTGCAGCGAGACCCACGTAGCTGCCTGACCAATGTCCTGCAAGGGCACTCCTCGGCCCAGGGCAGTTGTAGTCGCCGTGGCCCGAGTGGAATGAGCCCTCAGCCCAACAGGCCAAGGAGTAACATGCCTGGATGCACAAGATGATCCACCGAGAGATGGTCCGCTTGTGCTTCGCCCGTCCCTTATCAGCGCCCACGTAACCAACAAAGAGTTGGTCATCCACCCGGAACTGGCGTGTGTGATCCAGATAGTAAGAGAGCGCTCGTTTTGGGTCCAGACGGTGGAGCCTCTCTTCCTCTTTCAAGGGATGCGGAGGCGGAAAGAAGGTTGGCAAGGTGATGGACTGCCCGATGTGGAAGGCCATGACAACCTTGGGCAGGAAAGAGGGTCTCGTCCGCAACACAACCTTGTCCGGAAGGGCAGAGAGGAAAGGAGGTGTGGAAGAAAGAGCCTGGAGCTCACTCACTCTACTGGCAGAGGTGATGGCAACCAGGAAAGCAGTCTTCAAAGTAAGAAGACGGAGAGGACAGTTATGGAGCGGCTCAAAGGGAGCACACATTAGATAAGTAAGTACAAGGTTCAAGTCCCACTGGGGCATCACGAAAGGAACAGGAGGAAACATGTGTGTGATGCCCTTCAAAAACCTATTTACAATTGGGGACTTGAACAAAGATGGCAGATCAGGTAGCCTTAAGAAGGCGGAAAGGGGAGAAAGGTAGCCCTTGATAGTGCCCAGAGCAGAGCCCTGCTGAGCAAGAAAAAGAAGGAAGAGGAGTACCTCAGAAAGGGGGGCAGAGAATGGATCCACAGCCTTTGCTGTGCACCATGCCACAAATCTGTTCCACTTGCAGGTGTATACCGACTTTGTGCAGGGACACCTGGCTGCCAGAATGACATTACAGATTTCAGGAGGCAAGTCAAATGGCCTCAACTGTCACCGCTCAATCTCCAAGCTTGTAGGTGGAGACTGGACAGGTTCGGGTGGAGGACCGTCCCCTGCTGCTGCGACAGAAGGTCCTCCTGAAGAGGCAGACGAATCGGGGGATCAACAGACATGCTGAGTAGCTCTGGATACCAATATCTTCGTGCCCAGTCCCGAGCCACAAAGATAACCTGGGCCCGGTCGCGCCTGATCTTCTTCAGCACTCTGGGCAGAAGTGGTATAGGCGGAAAGGGGTACAATAGACCGCAACTCCACGAGCGAGTGCCGCCTTGGAAATTCCAACGCGCAGAACTGATGACATTGCGCGTTCTCTTCTGTGGCGAATAGATCTAACCAAGGTTCTCCCCACTGCTGAAAGAGACCTTGCGCCACGTCCAAGTTCAGACGCCATACGTGATCCATCATGCACCGACGGCTGAGTTCGTCCGCCCTGGCGTTAAGAGAAACTGCCAGGTGTTGAACCACCAGGGTCACGCCCTGATGTTCCAGCCACTGCCAGAGGCGCAGAGCCTCCTGGCATAGGGTCCACGACCCCACCCCGCCCTGTTTGTTGCAGTACCACATGGCGGTGGTGTTGTCCGTGAACACCTGCACTACATACACTCCCCCTGACAGAGGGGAGGAATGCCTTCAGTGCAAGTCGGATCGCCCGCAGCTCCATAAGGTTGATGTGGAGCTGGGACTCCGCCGGAGACCAGAGGCCTCTGATCTCTGCCTCTCCCATGTGGCCTCCCCAGCCCTGGAGGGAAGCGTCCGTCATAACTACGTGCTCCGGTTGAGGTAGGGAGAGGGATCTGCCGCTGACCCAATCGCGGTCCATGAGCCACCACTGCAACTGTCTTGCAGTGCCCTCCGAGAGCAAGACATGGTCGGACAAGTTGCCCTGAGGCTGGGCCCACTGAAACTTCAGGTCCCACTGCAGAGCCCGCATCCGCCACCGGGCGTGATGCACCAGAAGGAGGCAGGAGGCCATCAGCCCCAGAAGCTGCAGCGTCAACCTAACCGAGACTCGGGAAAAGGCTGAAAGATCGGAATCAGAGCCTGAATATCCCGAACCCGCTGTTCGGGAGGATAAACCCGAAACTGCGCCGAGTCTAAAACCGCTCCGATGAAGAGGAGCTTCTGAGAGGGACACAGGTGTGACTTCGGCACATTGATGGAGAACCCCAGCAGGTGCAGGAGATTGGCCGTAGTCTGGAGGTGGCTGACGACTGTCTGGGGCGAGCCCGCCTTCAGCAACCAGTCGTCGAGGTAGGGGAAGACTGAAACCCCTAACCTGCGCAGATGAGATTCCAGGAGGGGATGCTTGCCATAGGTTCCTGGATGTCGAGGAACTGCTTGAACTTAAACTCGGACAAGACCGAGGTTATGACCTTTGGAAACCTCCTGCCGAGATTGTCTTCCACCTGGTGGCCAAGCGAAATCGGTCCTCCACCAGTTCCAGTGGCCAAAGTCAGAAACCTCGGGGTCATATTCGATGACAAACTTCAACTTAGGCATCATGTGAACTCGGTGGTGTCTGCCTCCTTTCACATGTTAAGGAAAATTAAGAAACTACTCCCATATCTTCCCCCATCTGCAGGAAAAACGTTGATTTCCACCCTCGTTTTTTCCAAATTGGATTATGGCAACGCCCTTTTCCTTAACGCACAAGAACAGGTCCTTAACAAACTGCAATCAATCCAGAACATGGCAGCCAGAGTTCTGCTTGGCATCCCCAAACGTCATCCAACTTCAGCGGCCATACGTCAATTGCACTGGCTACGGGTCAGAAATAGGATCAAATTCAAGGCGCTGTGCATTGCCTACAAGGCAGCTCACAACGTAGGACCACGGTTCCTGAGGAACGCTTTTCACATCTATGTTCCCAACAGACCACTGCGCTCCTCCACCTCCTGTCTCCTTTCAGTCCCCCGTACTAGAACAACTACATGGGGAGACAGACGCTTTCTAGTGGCAGCCCCCAAGCTTTGGAACTCGCTCCCTTTGTCCATTAGATGCTGTCCCACTCTCACCAGCTTCCGCAAACAGCTCAAGACCTGGTTATTCAATCAATGATTCATGTAGCGTGATCTGTCCTGAGGAACACATGCGCCGAGACACTTCCGGGTAGTTGCGCACAATACAAATCACTAAAACATAAACATAAACATGAGCTGCGACCACCGCCATCGCTTTCGTGAACACCCGTGGGGCGCTGGTAAGGCCCAAGGGGAGCACGGTAAACTGAAAGTGCCCGTGGCCTACCATGAACCGCAGGTAACGCCAGTGGGCCGGCAAGACGGGGATGTGGAAATAGGCGTCCTGCAAGTCCAACGCTACCATCCAGGCTCCTGGGTCCAGGGCAGCTAAGACCTGAGCCAAAGTCAGCATCTTGAACTTCTCCTTCCGGAGGAAGCCGTTGACGTTCCGTAGGTCCAAGATAGGGCGTAGGCCCCCTTTGCCCTTCTGGGTACCAGAAAGTAGTGGGAGTAACAACCACACCCTACTTCTGGCCCAGGAATGCACTCGATGGCCCCCTTGGACAAGAGGGCCGTAACTTCCTCTTGCAGAAGTTGCAAGTGATCCCCCGACACGCGGTGGTATTGCGGTGGCATGGCTGGAGGGGTCGACTCGAAGGGGTGGGAGTAGCCCCTTTGCACGATTTGCAGCACCCACCTGTCCGACGTGACAGTGCGCCAGTGGAAGAGGTGATGGCGAACCCTGCCCCCCACTGGCGTCTCATGGGCCTGAAAGCACGGACTAGGTGAAGACCGATGCTGACTCTCGGAGCCACAAGAGCTCCGACCCCGCGACCGGTCCCTCGACCTCCTGTGGGGCCGGGACCTGGAACGGCGCGCGGCCGACTGCCGGAGCTCCAGCCGCTTGCGGGACCTCTCCCACCTAGCCTTAGAGGTCAGGGCCCGGTAGTCGGAGCAGGTGCGGTCGTCGCGGTCGAGGCCTAGACACTGAAGACACCGGCGATGGGGGTCGGTAACCGACATCAGTCGGCTGCACTTGGAGCAGGGTTTGAACCCGGGCATCCCTACCGGCACCGTAGGATTCGAGAGACTCGAGAGAAAAATTATCAAAAAGATCAAAATGTTTAGTCAAAAAATTACTAGGGGTAGAGCTTCTCCGGATCTGCGCTAGCTGGCGCGGAAAAAAGAAAAACTGATGTCAGCGCGCAAGGGCGGCATCTAAGTACTCCGGCGACGTCATTCCGGCGCTAACGACGCCGATGACGGACGCGGAGCCGCGGACGACGCATGCCGACGCGCAGGGGTATTGCTACTCAAAATTTTCCGGATCCAGTCTGACGCCTGGGGATATTCTAAGGTAAGGAATCTATCACTAACGTGTCTCTTTCGGATATAAGTAACATGTTTTTATGATGCCTTCTTGTAACCACAGTTTCCTCACCTCTAGAATGGAGAGCAAAGCAGAACTTCCCATAGAGGATGGTCCGTGGAATGGCCCAGACCAAAAAGTCCTGCAGGGCCAAACAGGCAAAATTACCTTTCATTCAGACTTTACTATCAAGGATTTAGTATGTTGTGAATGTGTGCACTTTTTCCCACATCGCAGACTGCTTGATTTCCAAAACAGGCACTCCAAGTGTCACAGGTAAGGCCAAAGTGGAGCGTGGCAAACTGAAAGTTCTCCTGGCCCACCCTCAACAGCCAGCAATGCCTGTGGAATTGTAAAACGGGTTAATGAAGGTAGGCATCCTACAGTTTCAGGGCCACTATCCAGTTACCTGGATGGAGGGGAGATACAACCTGAGCATGTGTAAGCATCTTGAATCTGTCCTTTTGCAGAAAAGTGTTCAACAGACAGAGATCTAAAATAGGGTGAATGCCACCATCCTTTTTCGGCACCTGCAAATAGCGAAAGTAACAAACAGTCACTATCTTTTACTCTCTCTATGGCACCTTGTTGCAACAAGGTGGTCAGGTGCTCCTCTGAAAGTCGCTCTGGTGTGGAGGGTGCGTAGGTCGAAAAGAAATAGCAGGGCACAGCACTGTTGAATGATCTGAAGGACCCATGTCACATGCTATATTTTGCCACCCTTGGAGGAAATGTCTGAACCTGCCTCTGACAGGGTGGGTGTGCCGCATTAAGTGCAAACTGAAGCAGTTTTGTGGCTTATGTCACTGGGTCAGGATACTGGGATGGTTGCTGCCTCTGGTGGCTTATATGGTGTCTCCTTGATCCTTTTCCCTGACCTCGAAATAACTGTGGTGCCTTCTCCTGGAGTGGGGGCCATGGTGTTGTATGTAGGCCAAGCCTCTGGAGTAACCCTGGAAGGGACAAAACTGCTGAGGAAACAGTTTCGTAGGGGTGGAGAGGTCAAAGAAAAGGGCTATTGCCCAGCTCTCTATGAAGCATTACAGGACAGATTCAGCCTTTTCCCCAAATAGGTGGGAACCGTCAAAAGGAATCCTTTTCGATCTCATCCATGTGTGGTGGCGAAGCTTCACACTAGTGCCAACTACTTGGCCCAAGCAACCAGTGGTACCCAGGCCAGATCAAATGACATATTTGGCCTCATCCTGACTATCCATGATGGTTTATTACCGAGAGGCCCGAAATTCTTGTGTGTGTATTGCCCAAGAATGCATCTGTTATTGACCAACCTTAGGGCAAGACTGGCCAAATAGAACATACGTTTTCTGAATGCCTCTATTCTTTTTGCCTCTCTAGGGCCTATTCACAAACTGCATTTTGTAGTATGTTTTGTAGTACTACAAACAATATTACAAAATGCTATTCACAGACCTGCGTGTGGATTTTATGCCTCCGCTTCTCCCAACTTTTTATGTGCAGAGATCTCCGCACACATACATATAAGTTTTAGTAGTAAATATGGGAGGGACAGAGGGGATATGCTGGAAAATCGGGAATAGTTACTAGTAAAAGGGAGGGGAACTGGGAGGCGTAAGGAGGGGGTTAACGGAGTGTTAGGGCTATTCTCAAACCGCAAGTTATTATTGCCAAAAAAGGACCTAAATCCGTAGTAAAGTACTTCAATTCAGAGATGGAGTAAGTCCAGCATCACATATGGCCAACCACTGGCACTGCAACACCTTCCCACAAAAATCAATCCGGGTAGGGACTTAAAATTAAACCCCATTGAAATTTAAATAAACATGTTAATAAACAACATTTTATGTTAAAAAATTTACAGCTAGCAACTATTTTTTATTTAATTATACATTTTTTGAGTTACTTTTTGCATTAACCAATAATGTAACAACACATTTTGTTAAATATAATTATATTATTTTTAATTTAGTCTATTCGCCTCATTTATTAATTAATAATGCGCAAAATAAAGTCTTTTTTACTTTAGGAGGGAATTCATTTTTTAATTTAACCTTGAGAAAAATCATTTTAATGTGATTTAATATATTGTAATTTTTAATTCAAAATGTAGTTATTAGTGATGTAGCATTTCTTTCTTTAGCTCTAAATTAAAAATAAATATATAAAAATAATTTACATTAATATTTAACATAAAAATATTTGTACATACTTTTTCCAACCTGAATAAATGTTCCCCTCTACTTTACCATAGGTAGACTCCACAGTTGGGGTGGAGATTTCATCACGGTAAAGTATAAGGAAAGTTGCCTTTATTTTACCATAAGATCTCCACGGACGAGGCAGGGATCTTTGCTTGTTAAAAGTAAAGGGAAAAGTTGTCTGTACATTACCATAGGGAGACTGCACAGTCAGGGTGGGGATCTCAGTATGGTAAAGTATAGGGTGCATTACAATATTGTTGCTAAAGGTTAGAGTAAATAAAATCCAACCTAAGTAAAAACTTGTTTGATTATGCATTAATAATTATTTTAAGTGATTTATAAAATGAATAAAAAGTAATTATATTTAATCCAATACATTATTACATTAAATTTTAAATGAAAAAAGGTTATTAAAATACTATGCAATTAAAATAAAAATATGTTCTATTTACTTTTTTAACATTAGATGATATTTACTTATATTTTTCGCCATTTAAATTAATTTATTTGAACATTATTTCCAGTGGGGTTTACATTTAACTTCTTGCTTGGATTATTTGCTGTGGGTGGGCATTGCAATATCAGGGGTTGTACATGTATGGTGATAGACTTTCTGTTTTATTTTAGTTATAACTTGGACTTATACATTAAACTCCACCCACATGTAAGTCTACTTTTTTGATTAACTTTAGACTCAGATTTTGTAAATAGCGAAAAGTAGTAAAGTTTCTCAAAAGTTTAAGAGTAAATTCACAAGTGTAAATTACTCACAAATGTAAGTCACCTTTGTCATTAACCCTGCCTGTCCAGAGGGATCGTAGGGAATGAATAGGAGTTCACCCTACTGGTGGAAGATACTTCCACCAGACTTTTTGGTGTAAGATGTTGTGTCAAAACATCAGGGCCCCTGGGTACTTCCCTGTTCACTGTTGGGTAAGAGCAACGCATAGACCAGGTGCCCAATAGTTTGTATGTTAGGGTATCATTAAATGGTAGTAAGGATTCAGAGGACGCATGTCCGGGCTACAAAAACTCTGTTAACACATTAGTCTACCACAAAAGTTTTCAGTCCACCACCTCTGCTGCTCATCTTATTCCCACCAGTGTATGGTGCCAGACCGGGGGGGAGGGGGTGAGGGTGGGTCGCCAGCCCAGTATTGGGGAAGTGTCCAATCCACTGGCGACCTCAAACCAATATATAGGTTGTCATCATCATAACCTGCAGTCTTCATCATCTCCCTGGTCATCTTTGAAAGCTGGCTGACTTTGATCAAAGTCAGGGCCAAGAAAGTGTTGGAGCACTGGAGGGCGGCTCTGTGCTAGAGGCAGTGTCATGTCTGAATCTGAGCATATAGGGACTAGGTGCATTGGTGTGAATTTAGGACATGACGAGATTAATTTGGCTCGGAGTCAGACACTGAAATAGGGAACGAGTTCTCCTCTGGTGCCAGCAACATCAAGACCAGCGTCAATGTTGAAGGAATTGGTGTAGGTTTTGGCACTGTAGTAGCAGCCGGCTCCAAAGCTAGTGTGGAACCCGAGACAGGTACGGGAGCCACAAATGCCACTGATGATTGATTACACTAGCGTTAACCTGACTAAACCTGACTAAACACCTCTGCGGATCCTTGGGGCCCGAAGGTACACCAGAGGGAGCTGGAGAGTGCCAATGATTTGCAATATAGCTGCTCGAAAGGTCTCAATCTGTTGTGATGTGGCCGATGGCCTGGGCTGCTCAGGGGTACATGAGGATTAATTGCAGAATCAGTTCCTTGGAAGGGGTTAATGAGTGAGAGTCAGTGGAACCTTGACATCCATGCAACTTCTCCAACAGTGGAAAGATGGGGACAAGTTCTGCTTGGCTTTCTTGTGTTTCCACTTCGACTTTCCCAAAGAAGTTGACCCAAGACCTGAAGAAGACCTGTTGCCAGAACTTTCTCTAAAACAGGAACTGGACTTGTGCACTTTCTTCTTCCGGTCAGCGACATACATCTTCACTTCATGATCCCGGATCGCCTTTGGTGTCATGGGCACACCTCACATGACTTGGAGTTGCGCCCCATACCTAAAAACCAGATGCGCACCTAATGCTAATCTGTCAAAACACACAAGATGATGGACGGAATGTTGCACAATGGCAAAACATTCACCCCCACTCACAGATCTGGGTTTAATCCATTGTTATTTTGCTCACCAAGCGACCCGGTCCAGGAAAGACATGGCTTGGTAGTTCGGTCTGGACTGTTCCCATGAGGCACAGGGTCAAGACTGATTTGCATATGGCTATGTCTGAACTGGGGTTGCTTGGTGAGGAAAATAACAATGTATTAAACCCAGATCTGTGACTGGGGTGGATGTTTTGCCATTGTGCAACATTCCGCCCATCATCTTGTGTGTTTTGCTGTGCACCCTATGTGGGAAGGGTATGCCCAGACATGGGTCCCGTGCTCACTAAGCCACTGGAGTCAAGCTATTCTGGCTGATGAAGGCTGATAGCCAGAAACCGGTCCTAGGATGCTTTATTCCGGTCCAGGGAAGACATGGCTTGGCAGTTTGGTCTGAACTGTTCCCATGAGGCACAGGGTCAAGACTGATTTACATATGGCTATGTCTGAACTGGGGTGGCTTGGTGAGCAAAATAATGATGGATTAAACCCAGATCTGTGACTGGGGGTGAATGTTTTCCATTGTGCAACAATCCGTCCATCATCTTGTGTGTTTTACTCATCTGTCAAATACATTTGTTTGAGAGAGTAAATACATGGGTTAATTGAAAAAATGGTTTGAAGAAAAAAACATTTGTTAACAGATGATAAAAAGGTGAGATCGGAGCTCCAGATCCACGTACAAAGGTGTTGAAAGAAAAAAACGGACGTGGGCCCACTAGTTTGGTACTGATATGTCTCTATGCATCATTTCCTGGACGGAACAAACTTAACGAGAAGGCACACAATTCCAACTACTGGCTCATGGGAGCCCTGCTGTTTAAGGAATCCGTGTCTAATCTGGTGCCTAGTGATGTTCTAAAGGTGAGTCATCTCTGGACAGAAGTATCCATCAGAAAGATGCATTTCTGATGTGTCTTTTTTTGAAGGTTGAGATGTGTTCAGGACTCCTTTTAAAAATGCGTGTGGTAAAGGTTGACCTGCAGTTTATGTAAACATTGTGCTAAAAGTTAGGGAAGAGCAGTTTTTTCAGCTAATATTAATTTTCCAGAATGGAACAAAGGTTACAATTTGCTTACTATCAACGTATGTGTGCAACCAACAATTATAAGTGACTCATTAAATGAATTTAATGTTAGAGATGTTGAACTAGATTCATCAATCCCATTATAAATTTCCATCAACATTGTGACTAACACAAATCTGACATCGTAGGATGGGGAAACTGAAGTGTTCAATGGCTGGCTGGATTTTTGTGGCAGATTCCTTGCCCAGATAGCCCATACCAAAAAGCTAATCAGGAAAGAGAATGTTTTATTTCCAGCCTCCAGAATCAGATTTTGACAGCACCAAAATGGGCGGAAGAACTCTAATACTCATGATGGAGAGAGGCAGTACGCCTCCATACATTTGTCGCTCTCTCCTTACTTCAGTTCAACAAAGATTTTGAGTTACCAGCAAGTATGGCGCACGACCACATCCTCCAAACAAGCAAATAGAGTTTTAGTTATGAGCTGGTATCAGTTCAACTGATTCCTAAAAAGGACTTCTGTTGATAAGATGCAATAAATATCTTATTTTTTCTATGGTGTGATATTGATGGTAGCCTCACTTTAATTAGTGCAAAAACAACAGTTGATGGACAGAATGCAGAACAATGTCATACATTCACCCCAGTACAGAGAACTGGGCCTAAATTCATCGCTTTTTTGCTCACCACACCACCCCAATTCAGACATGGCCATATGCAAATCAGCCTTGACCCTGTGTCTCATGGTAACAGTCCAGCCCAAACTGCCAAGCCATGTCTTCCTTGGACCGGAATCAAGCATCCTATGACCGGTTTCTGGCTATCAGCCGTCTTCAGCCAGGGTAGCTTGACTCCAGTGGTGTGGAGAGCACGGGACTCACGTCTGAGCATACCCGTCCCACTCGGGGTGACAAATGCAAAAACAACAGTTGATGGACAGAATGCAGGCCAATATCATACATTCACCCCAGTACAGAGATCTTGGCCTAAATGCATCGTTTATTTGCTCACCACACCACCCCAATTCAGACATGGCCATATGCAAATCAGCCTTGACCCTGTGCCTCATGGGAACAGTCCTGCCGGAACTGCCAAGCCATGTCTTCCTTGGACCGGAATCAAGCATCCTAGGACCGGTTTCTGGCTATCAGCTGTCTTCAGCCAGGATATCTTGACTCCAGTGGTGTGGAGAGCACGGACTCACGTCTGAGCATACTCGTCCCACTCGGGGTGACAAATGCAAAAACAACAGTTGATGGACAGAATGCAGAACAATGTCATACATTCACCCCAGTGCAGAGATCTGGGCCTTAATCCATCGTTTTTTTGCTCACCACACCACCCCAATTCAGACATGGCCATATGCAAATCAGCCTTGACCCTGTGCCTCATGGGAACAGTCCAGCCCGAACTGCCAAGCCATGTCTTCCTTGGACCAGAGTCAAGCATCCTAGGACCGGTTTCTGGCTATCAGCCGTCTTCAGCCAGGATAGCTTGGCTCCAGTGGTGTGGAAAGCACGAGACTCACGTCTGAGCATGCCCGTCCCACTCGGGGTGACAAATGCAAAATCACCAGTTGATGGACAGAATGCAGAACAATGTCATACATTCACCCCAGTACAGAGATCTGGGCCTAAATCCATCGCTTTTTTGCTCACCACACCACCCCAATTCAGACATGGCCATATGCAAATCAGCCTTGACCCTGTGCCTCATGGGAACAGTCCAGCCCAAACTGCCAAGCCATGTGTTCCTTGGACCAGAATTAAGCATCCTAGGACCGGTTTCTGGCTATCAGCCGTCTTCAGCCAGGATAGCTTGACTCCAGTGGTGAACTGGGGTGGCAGAGTGGGCTAAAGAACGGTGATGGATTAAACCCAGTTCTGTTGACTGGGTGTGAGTGTTTGATTGGTTCAGATGTTCCGTCCATCACCACCCCATTTTGTACCGCTTTGTTCGCCATAAGTTGGCAGGGTATGCTCAGACGTGAATTCCTTGCTCACTTTGCCACTGGATTCAAGCAAGCCTGGCTGAAGACGGCTGTAATGCCAGAAACCGGTCATAGGAAGCTTGTTTCCGGTCTAGGGAAGGCATGGCTTGGCAGTTTGGGCTGGACTGTTCCCATGAGGCACAGGGTCAGACTGATTTGCATATGGCCATGTCTGAACTGGGGTGGCAGAATGGGCTAAAGAACTGTGATGGATTAAACCCAGATCTGTTGACTGGGTGTGAGTGTTTGATTGGTTCAGATGCTCCGTCCATCACCACCCCCTTTTGTACCGTTTTGTTCGCCATAAGTTTGCAGGGTATGCTCAGACGTAAGTCCCTTGCTCACTTTGCCACTGGATTCAAGCAAGCCTGGCTGAAGACGGCTGTAATGCCAGAAACCGGTCCTAGGAAGCTTGTTTCCGGTCCAGGGAAGGCATGGCTTGGCAGTTCGGGCTGGACTGTTCCCATGAGGCACAGGGTCAGACTGATTTGCATATGGCCATGTCTGAACTGGGGTGGCAGAGTGGGCTAAAGAATGGTGATGGATTAAACCCAGATCTGTTGATTGGGTGTGAGTGTTTGATTGGTTCAGATGCTCGGTCCATCACCACCCCCTTTTGTACCGCTTTGTTCGCCATAAGTTGGCAGGGTATGCTCAGACGTGAGTCCCTTTCTCACTTTGCCACTGGATTCAAGCAAGCCAGGCTGAAGACGGCTGTAATGCCAGAAATCGGTCCTAGGAAGCTTGTTTCCGGTCCAGGGAAGGCATGGCTTGGCAGTTCGGGCTGAACTGTTCCCATGAGGCACAGGGTCAGACTGATTTGCATATGGCCATGTCTGAACTGGGGTGGCAGAGTGGGCTAAAGAACGGTGATGGATTAAACCCAGATCTGTTGACTGGGTGTGAGTATTTGATTGGTTCAGATGCTCCGTCCATCACCACCCCCTTTTGTACCATTTTGTTCGCCATAAGTTGGCAGGGTATGCTCAGACGTGAGTCCCTTGCTCACTTTGCCACTGGATTCAAGCAAGCCTGGCTGAAGACGGCTGTAATGCCAGAAACCGGTCCTAGGAAACTTGTTTCCGGTCCAGGGAAGGCATGGCTTGGCAGTTCGGTCTGGACTGTTCTCATGAGGCACAGGGTCAGACGGATTTGCATATGGCCATGTCTGAACTGGGGTGGAAAAGTGGGCTACAGGACGGTGATGGATTAAACCCAGATCCGTTGACTGGGTGTGAGTGTTTGATTGGTTCAGATTCTCCGTCCATCACCACCCCCTTTTGTACCGCTTTGTTTGCCACAAGTTGGCTGGGTATGGTCAGACGTGAGTCCCTTGCTCACTTTGCCACTGGATTCAAGCACGCCTGGCTGAAGACAGCTGTAATGCGAGAAACCGGTCCTAGAAAGCTTGTTTCCGGTCCAGGGAAGGCATGGCTTGGCAGTTCGGGCTGGACTATTCCCATGAGGCACAGGGTCAGACTGATTTGCATATGGCCATGTCTGAACTGGGGTGGCAGAGAGGACTAAAGAACGGTGATGGATTAAACCGAGATCTGTTGACTGGGTGTGAGTGTTTGATTGGTTCAGATGCTCCGTCCATCACCACCCCCTTTTGTACCGCTTTGGTCGCCATAAGTTGGCAGGGTATGCTCAGAAATGAGTCCCTTGCTCACTTTGCCACTGGATTCAAGCAAGCCTGGCTGAAGACGGCTGTAATGCCAGAAATGGGTCCTAGGAAGCTTGTTTCCGGTCCAGGGAAGGCATGGCTTGTCAGTTCGGCTGGACTGTTCCCATGAGGCACAGGGTCAGACTGATTTGCTTATGGCCATGTCTGAACTGGGGTGGCAGAGTGGGCTAAAGAACGGTGATGGATTAAACCCAGATCTGTTGACGGGGTGTGAGTGTTTGATTGATACAGATGCTTCGTCCATCACCACCCCCTTTTGTACCGCTTTGTTCGCCATAAGTTGGCAGGGTATGCTCAGACTTGAGTCCCTAGCTCACTTTGCCACTGGAATCAAGCAAGCCTGGCTGAAGACGGCTCTATTGCCAGAAACCGGTCCTAGGAAGCTTGTTTCCGGTCCAGGGAAGGCATGGCATGGCAGTTCGGGCTGGACTGTTCCCATGAGGCACAGGGTCGGACTGATTTGCATATGGCCATGTCTGAACTGGGGTGGCAGAGTGGGCTAAAGAACGGTGATGGATTAAACCCAGATCTGTTGACTGGGTGTGAGTGTTTGATTGGTTCAGATGATCCGTCCCTCACCACCCGCTTTTGTAGTGCTTTGTTCACCATAAGTTGGCAGGGTATGCTCAGACGTGAGTCCCTTGCTCACTTTGCCACTGGATTCAAGCAAGCCTGGCTGAAGACGGCTGTAATGCCAGAAACCGGTCCTAGGAAACTTGTTTCCGGTCCAGGGAAGGCATGGCTTGGCAGTTCGGGCTGGACTGTTCCCATGAGGCACAGGGTCAGACTGATTTGCATATGGCCATGTCTGAACTGGGGTGGCAGAATGGGCTAAAGAACGGTGATGGATTAAACCCAGATCTGTTGACTGGGTGTGAGTGTTTGATTGGTTCAGATGCTCCGTCCATCACCACCTCTTTTGTACCGCTTTGTTCTCCATAAGTTGGCAGGGTATGCTCAGACGTGATTCCCTTGCTCATTTTGCCACTGGATTCAAGCAAGCCTGGCTGAAGACGTCTGTAATGGCAGAAACCGGTCCTAGGAAGCTTGTTTCCGGTCCAGGGAAGGCATGGCTTGGCAGTTAGGGCTGGACTGTTCCCATGAGGCACAGGGTCTGACTGATTTGCATATGGCCATGTCTGAACTGGGGTGGCAGAGTGGGCTAAAGAACGGTGATGGATTAAACTCAAATCTGTTGACTGGGTGTGAGTGTTTGATTGGTTCAGATGCTCCGTCCATCACCACCCCCTTTTGTACCGCTTTGTTCGCCATAAGTTGGCAGGGTATGCTCAGACGTGAGTCCCTTGCTCACTTTGCCACTGGATTCAAGCAAGACTGGCTGAAGACGGCTGTAATGCCAGAAACCGGTCCTAGGAAGCTTGTTTCCGGTCCAGGGAAGGCATGGCTTGGCAGTTCGGTCTGGACTGTTCCCATGAGGCACAGGGTCAGACTGATTTGCAAATGGCCATGTCTGAACTGGGGTGGCAGAGTGGGCTAAAGAACAGTGATGGATTAAACCCAGATCTGTTGACTGGGTGTGAGTGTTTGATTGGTTCAGATGCTCTGTCCATCACCACTCCCTTTTGTACCACTTTGTTTGCCATAAGTTGGCAGGGTGTGCTCAGACGTGAGTCCCTTGCTCACTTTGCCACTGGATTCAAACAAGCCTGGCTGAAGATGGCTGTAATGCCAGAAACCAGTCCTAGGAAGCTTGTTTCCGGTCCAGGGAAGGCATGGCTTGCCAGTTCGGGCTGGACTGTTCCCATGAGGCACAGGGTCAGACTGATTTGCTTATGGCCATGTCTGAACTGGGGTGGCAGAGTGGGCTAAAGAACGGTAATGGATGAAACCCAGATCTGTTGACTGGGTGGGAGTGTTTGATTGGTTCAGATGCTCTGTCCATCACCACCCCCTTTTGTACCGCTTTGTTCGCCATAAGTTGGCAGGGTATGCTCAGACGTGAGTCCCTTTCTCACTTTGCCACTGGATTCAAGCAAGCCTGGCTGAAGACGGCTGTAATGCCAGAAACCGGTCCTAGGAAGCTTGTTTCCGGTCCAGGGAAGGCATGGCTTGGCAGTTCGGGCTGGACTGTTCCCACTAGGCACAAGGTCAGACTGATTTGCATATGGCCATGTCTGAACTGGGGTGACAGAGTGGGCTAAAGAACGGTGATGGATTAATCCCAGATCTGTTGACTGGGTGTGAGTGTTTGATTGGTTCAGATGCTCCGTCCATCACCACCCCCTTTTGTACCTCACTTTAATTAGCTCAATTGTTAGCACCACTAAATCAATGGATTTTATCATGGACCATCAGGCCTCAATTGATAATTCTAGCGATAAATAAGGTGTCCCCACATAGAATTTGATAATAAACAAATGGAGGAGGAAAAAGGTGGCAGTGATTCACCAGCAAGTGGCAAACTGGTGACTTGAAAGAATACCATTTGACAATTACCTTTGGTAATGCTTTCTAGTGGTTCCTCTATCTGGTTTATGTTATGGCTTTATAAAGCACAACCAATTACCCTAAATAGAATGCCTTTGAGCTATTACAGTCTTTTCATAAGAGAGGGTAAAAGGTTATTGAAACCTGAAAAATACATGTTTTTTTAAGCTGGCAGACATTGGACAGTGAGCGATTGGAGACAGATAGGAGATTTAAATTCTTAGGTGCAAGGTATTAGAAGGAATAACCACCAAGTGACACACTCATTTGAGTCTCATCCATGTAGGAAAGTATTTCGAAACGGAAAAATCTCAGTAGAGCAGCTAGAGTGCACATGTAAATGTTGTGCTCAAGATATTGGTGTTTCAGATGAACGTATGGGTGGGAACTAGATAGCCTGGGATCCAAAAAATAAAAAGGAAGGCATGGCTTGGCAGTTCGGTCTGGACTGTTCCCATGAGGCACAGGGTCAGACTGATTTGCTTATGGCCATGTCTGAACTGGGGTGGCAGAGTCGGCTAAAGAACGGTAATGGATTAAACCCAGATCTGTTGACTGGGTGTGAGTGTTTGATTGGTTCAGATGCTCCGTCCATCACCACCCCCTTTTGTACCACTTTGTTCGCCATAAGTTGGCAGGGTATGCTCAGACGTGAGTCCCTTTCTCACTTTGCCACTGGATTCAAGCAAGCCTGGCTGAAGACGGCTGTAATGCCAGAAACCGGTCCTAGGAAGCTTGTTTCCGGTCCAGGGAAGGCATGGCTTGGCAGTTCGGGCTGGACTGTTCCCATGAGGCACAGGGTCAGACTGATTTGCATATGGCCATGTCTGAACTGGGGTGGCAGAGTGGGCTAAAGAACGGTGATGGATTAAACCCAGATCTGTTGACTGGGTGTGAGTGTTTGATTGGTTCAGATGCTCTGTCCATCACCACCCCCTTTTGTACCGCTTTGTTCGCCATAAGTTGGCAGGGTATGCTCAGACGTGAGTCCCTTTCTCACTTTGCCACTGGATTCAAGCAAGCCTGGCTGAAGACGGCTGTAATGCCAGAAACCGGTCCTAGGAAGCTTGTTTCCGGTCCAGGGAAGGCATGGCTTGGCAGTTCGGGCTGGACTGTTCCCACTAGGCACAAGGTCAGACTGATTTGCATATGGCCATGTCTGAACTGGGGTGACAGAGTGGGCTAAAGAACGGTGATGGATTAATCCCAGATCTGTTGACTGGGTGTGAGTGTTTGATTGGTTCAGATGCTCCGTCCATCACCACCCCCTTTTGTACCTCACTTTAATTAGCTCAATTGTTAGCACCACTAAATCAATGGATTTTATCATGGACCATCAGGCCTCAATTGATAATTCTAGCGATAAATAAGGTGTCCCCACATAGAATTTGATAATAAACAAATGGAGGAGGAAAAAGGTGGCAGTGATTCACCAGCAAGTGGCAAACTGGTGACTTGAAAGAATACCATTTGACAATTACCTTTGGTAATGCTTTCTAGTGGTTCCTCTATCTGGTTTATGTTATGGCTTTATAAAGCACAACCAATTACCCTAAATAGAATGCCTTTGAGCTATTACAGTCTTTTCATAAGAGAGGGTAAAAGGTTATTGAAACCTGAAAAATACATGTTTTTTTAAGCTGGCAGACATTGGACAGTGAGCGATTGGAGACAGATAGGAGATTTAAATTCTTAGGTGCAAGGTATTAGAAGGAATAACCACCAAGTGACACACTCATTTGAGTCTCATCCATGTAGGAAAGTATTTCGAAACGGAAAAATCTCAGTAGAGCAGCTAGAGTGCACATGTAAATGTTGTGCTCAAGATATTGGTGTTTCAGATGAACGTATGGGTGGGAACTAGATAGCCTGGGATCCAAAAAATAAAAAGGAAGGCAGTCATTTTAAGGCTGCTAGGCAGATGGCACAGTCTATCGACGGCTTAAGAAAAGTGACGTGAGAGATTGTGTCGAAGGCTGAAGACAAGTAGGATCAAGACAGCTGACCCTCTATGGTCCAAGATAGTGCGAAGTCAGTGGTGATCAGTAATGCAAACTCTGTGCTGTATTTAGCATGGAGGTTGTTGAGTTCAAAGTACTTTGTGAGACTACCTTCTCAACAAGTTCGGAGAGCAGAGGTAGAAATGAGATTGGCCAATAACTAGAAGGATCTACAGAAGGTTTTTATCAGGAGGTGTAAGTCTAAGGCTTGCTCCCAAAGCTTAGAGATGGAGGAAGAGAATAAGGACTGTATGCACAATGAAGTTAGAATTTGTCCTAACAACTCTTGCATGGTGGGGAGCACTGGGCAGAAAGGGGTCAAGTGTTGCACTTGATCTAGTGGCAATACGTATCTTCATGGTTCCATCAGGTGGTATGGGCGGAAGGTTGATCAGAGGCCCCGTTAGGAGCTGAAGAGCTGAGGTTAAAAATAATCTCATTAAATAGAGGAAAGCTGAGAGTCGAAACTATATTGGATCCAGCTTATTGTATCAATAATATTTTACAAGAGCATCGCATAGCCCTTGAGTGGGGCAAGTATTGCAGCATGTGGGATTGAGAATTTCTTTAACAAGAGTAAAAACAAGCATTTGCAATGCAATTGGTCTCGCCTTTGGGACCTTAAATGTATTTAGCTATGCAGCACATTAGCCTTGGTGCTGAAACATCTACTGTTCTATAACATGGAGGGAAAGTAAGCACCAAACTGTGTGACATGCCAGATATGGGAACACATGGAGAGAAATATTGCCTTTCAGCGAGAAATGGTATAGTTTTTAATATAAAATCTGGACCTTCAGTGGTCATATCACTGAAAATACAAGATTTTAATGCTAAAGTGATTCTGGTATTTTATTGACCTCAGCTGGTCGTTTTCAATCAAGTAAGTTAAATAGTGGCAGTTGCCGTAAAAATAAAAAAGAAAGTCCCTCAGCAGAAAGCAATTCTGGTATTTTACTGACCTCTATTGGTCGTTTTCTATCAAAACAGTTAAATAGAGGTAGTTGAACAGAAAAAAAGTCCCTAAGCGGAGGCAGACAAGTCCGAGGGCTGATCTCTAGAGCCCACAAAGTACATACATATATAAGTATATACTAAAGTATATACAAGTGGTCTTGAATGCTCTACCTAAAATGTTAAGATGAATTGACATGTTCTCCTACTTGCTTTGCATATGTATGGCACATGATTTTGTCACACTGATACCATTAGATGGCTTCCTTGCATGTTGTCTTATCAGAGTCCATGAAGGAGTGCCTTCAAATGCCCTCCAGGTCTTGCACTGGTGCTTCTTGTACCCTAACTCTGAAGAGAGCCAGGGGGCAGTAGGTGTCGTAAGAAGCGATTGCAAAGTTTTTAGGGGACAACGGTATTGAATGAATTGAGAAGCCAGCTATTGAAAGCTGAGGCACCGGTTTTCGGATCCTGATTAAAACTGTTGAGATGAGTACTAAGGGAATTCTTTAGTGTTTTCAGGTCGAATTGGACCAACAATTGGAGCTAATGGTGGTGGTTGTGGCTTTTAGACTCTTTTGGGAGAAAATGGGCCACTGAAATTGAACTAGAAAAAGGACCGTCCAAATTATAGATAAAGAAGGAGAGATAAGAGTGCCTTTGAAGGTGGGCCCAGTGTATGTCCGGCCGTACGGGTGGGCTAGTTATGATGAGTGTGTCTAATTCCATGTCATTGAGTAAATTCAAAGAGTCTGGGATGCTCCGGTTATCAACATGAAATCTAATGTCCTCGATGACACTTAAGTTAACTGCTTTAAGTATGTGGGGGGCTAAGACAGGGGCCAGTTTAATGATGAAACTGTCACGAGCTCCAGGTGGAATATATACAAGTGCCACTGATATCGAAACATTAAGTGTTCTTTTTGAAATAAAAAACATGCATTCAAGCCATGGGAACCTGTGGGATGCCAGTACCTCCCATTGCAAGGAGGCACAACAGATGATAGGAAATTGCCTGGACGGTTGTTTTGCATGTATATGATATACGTATAGGATAGTCACCAGGAACAGTCCAGCCCGAACTGCCAAGCCATGTCTTTCCTGGACCGGAATCAAGCATCCAAGGACCAGTTTCTAGCTATCAGCCTTCATCAGCTTGGATAGCTTGACTCCAGTGGTGTGGAGAGCATGGGACTCACGTCTGAGCATACCCATCCCACTCGGGGTGACAAATGCAAAAACAACAATTGAGCGGGCTGGACTGTTCCCATGAGGCACAGGGTCAAGGCTGATTTGCATATAGCTGGGTTCAAACTGGAAAGGCATGGTGAGCAAAAAAACGATAGATTTAGGCCCAGATCTCTGTACTGGGGTAAATGTATGACATTGTTCTGCATTCTGTCCATCACCTGTTGTTTTTGCAAATGAAATGAAATCCCAGATCTATAGTTGGTGTTTGCTTAGTGAGCGAACATTAAGCAGGTATTTTAACCAGCGGGAGGAGTGTTCAATGTACCAGATGGTGTATTCAGCACCAGTGAATTGATGGAATGGCAAGATAGGTTCCGTATGGCATAAGAAGCTGTAAACTTTTTTTTTTAAAGTTAAAAAGCTGAAAATTAATTTGAGGGATCAGACTGTGGAGGTAATTTTCTGAGTAGGTCAGAACGGGCAAAGGTAGTGAATAGGGCCGGACTGGGAACCAAAACCGGCCCTGGCAAAGTGCTCGGCCTGCCCCCCCGCCCCCCAGGCGGGAGGGGGGCGAGCGCTTTGCCAGGGCCGCTTTTCAGCCGCTTTTGTTACAGGGCCGATTTTGCAGCTATGCTGCAAAACCGGCTCTGCAACAAAAACGCCCCCCAGGGCCCCAAACCGGCCCCCACCCTTGCAGCCGACCGGGGGATTGCCCGGTGCCCACAACGGCCAGTCCGGGCCTGGTAGTGAAGCCCGACTAGCAGGATCTATGGTGCTGGGTGCGGTGCAGGCGCAGATGGGCTTGCCTGTGGAGCGCCCGCTGCGCACAGCAGTGGCATTTAAGAATCCCTGCATGGAAGAGGGTGTGACCCACATAAAGAAACACTTGGTGCTAAAAGCAGAGCAGAGATTAAGGGGAAGAAGGAGAGGTGAGGGTTAAAATAAAAACCTCACAGGAGTCGAGCGACTGCTGGGCTGCTTGACTAGCCCCAAGTTCGAGGCTGTACTGGGAAATTAAAACAAGTTAAAAATCAAGAGGAGATGTGTAAAGCAAAAAAGGAACAAGGAAGCAGCCGAGCTGACACATAGACAGTAAGCCACATAGTGGAGCCGGGCAACTCCTATAAAATACAAGGAAAGTAAAATAAAAGTCGTGGGATCGTACGGTGGAAGCATGGGGTCACCATCGGCGAAATGGGGATTTTTTTAATGCTAATATGAGGAACGGGGGGTATAAATACCTGCCAATCAGAGTCAATGGAATGTGGTCTGATAATTTTGCTAATGTAATTTGGCCTGGATGCCTCACAAACTCATTTGTAGATAGTGGATATCACACTACCTGTTCTTGCATTAAAAACTAAGGTCAAAGTCTTTGTAGCCCAGACGAAAAAGTTACTTTTCCTCTGTAACGTTCTTACTGGTGGATGTTCTATCCAACTCACAGATTCCTCACCTCGTGAATACCCCCATGTGCCAGACTGGAACCAGAGAGTTTTCTCAGCAATTCCCTCAAGCATCGGTAGGTGGTGGTGTGCGGCACCGCGTTAGGTCTGTTCTACTCCAGATGTGACGTCAGGGCCCCTACCTTGCCATCACCTCTGCCTGTTGATATCACTTTCTTTCTGATATCTTTCCATGCTGTTGTATGTGAAGCCTTCAATAATCAATCTGTGCCAGTGTACAAATCTAGAGATTGGAATCTTTTTAGTATGGACGAGACAAGTCCATTCTAGGTTGGTGAGGAATCTTCAGAGAGATAGATTACCCACCAAAAAGAGAGTTACTTAAGGTAAGTAATTTTTTCTTCAGATGGATATTTCTAACTGTAGATTCCTCACCTTGTGAACAGATACCAAAGCTACATCTCCTCAGGTGGTGGGTTTGTGGAATAGCATAGGCCAGAAGATCCTGCAGGACAGACTGGACAAAGTGCCTCTTCCACCAGGCCTGGTTATCCAGGCTTTAGTGCTTTGTGAACATGTGAACTGACACCCACGTAGCAGCCTAGAAGATGTCCTAGAATGGCACACCGTGCCCCATCGCAGCTGTAGCAGCTTTCGCTCAGTTGGAATGAGCATTCAAGCCTTCAGGAGGTTGCTCCTAAAAGTTAAAGCAAACTTGATGTGCAACACAATCCATCTGGAGGTGGTCTTCTTCTGTACCGCTTTGCCCTTTGTGGACCCAGAGAAAATCCCAAACTGCTGGTCGTCTACCGAATGACCTGGTGTGAGGTCCTCTTTGGGTCAAAATAATGAGTCTGTTCTTCGGGTAAAGAAAGTGGGTAGGGTTATGGACTGCCCTATGTGGAAGTGGGTAGCAATTTTCGGGAGAGGGGCAGACTTTGCCTGAAGAATCAGTTTGTCTGGGTAGAAGGGGGCAAACGGCTGCTGTGCAGACAGAGCTTGCAATTCGTTGACGGGTCAAATTGAGGTAATCACACTGAAGAATGAGGTTTTCAACGTGATCCAGCGCTCTCACCAAAATATTGCACAAATGACACTATCTACTACCACAAAACTTACACTACAACACTAGGCCCATAACAACAATAGAGCGCTTGAATCATGAGGCGATAAGATCTAAATATAGTTGTTTAAACCATCTGCAATAATCAAGACCAGCTTGTCATTTTAGAAAGTTTATTTTAACACATCTATAAAAACTTAGGTTTTGGTATTTTATTAAACAAGCATTAGAAAATGTCATAAAGAAAGATTTATTCAGTATTAATAAAAAGAGCATAAATCAAGAATTATTATTCATAAGCAGGAATAAGTAAAATTAAGCATTTCCAAAATCCTAACTATATCTCTGTCTCTACCCTCATCACCTAGTAATAAAGTAATTAATAAAAACTCCTGTCCTCACGTGTAAAGTCCATCAGCATAACATCGTCCTCCAGATTTCTCGAGCGTAAGCCAACTATGTGTTCTCTGAACCTATTCTTATACCCTAAATTGAGCTGAGCTAACTATTTTTCACATTCCAGCAGACGAATTCTAGTTCTCCATTGGCTGAGCCACCTCGTACCACAGTAAACTGTGACACCTCCTTCTTACATGCCCGGGCAAATTCACTAGTTCATTGTTCATTTAGAAGTCTTGGCAGCTTCTCCTTAGGCTGCTACATTTTGTAGCGACAGCTTCCTTTTTAACCTTGAGCCAGTCAGCTCTGAACTCCCGTGGCACGTTAGCAAACGTTAGCAAATTTCTCCAAAAAGTCATCTTTTTAGCAGTTCAATCCAAAACCTTTCAAAATAAAAGCTCAGAGGCCTTTTCCATCCTTCTCAGAATTATTTTCACTTGAGCCATTTTCATCATTAGGCCTCTTTCAGAAAGCGTCAATTTTCTGCGCCACTGTCCCTGCGCCACTTTTAAAAGGGTACTAATTTTCTGCAGCCATCTCTAAGCTTCATTTGTAAAACTATTATATAAACAAACACAAAGAATAATTAATGAAAGAAATACAGTTTGTTCTGTTGCCTCCCATCATTGCTAATAATTAACCCATTAGTCTAAATTACCTAGCAGTAAAGCACAAATAAAGCAGCATTTTATATCTACCAGTCTTCATGAATCCAGCAGGGTTCTTTATGCACCTATAAAGAATATAGTGACACCACATAGACAAGGGAAGCAAAATAAGCACATGCCTTTATTTTAAAAACAGCTGCTATTAGTTATGACATGACAATAGACAAGATTAATTTATTATTTTCTACATACATGAGAATGCAACATAATGCACATTTATGAGCACACATGTTAGTTTCCCGCGTGTTCTGTGAAAATGCAACTTTAAACTAGGTTGAATTATTATACACACAGCACAAGTTGTTAGCATTATTAATTTATTTATGGAAGTGTGACTTCACGGGTTTAAACAGAATTCTGTTTTCTATCCCGCTCCATCAACTCCCTCATCTGGTGATTAACAAATCACCACACCACCACCCAATATTTTAGCAAAGATTTTATCTAAGATGAACATGATTCAATTTCACCTGTGTTAGTATTTCTACAGACTTATCTCATCAGTTTATCTACAATTCTCATACTGAGTTTTAAGAAACCCCTCTATTTCTATTTCATTCTCTTGTGTAACATGCAACTGAACTTCAATAAAAGTGTTGCAAAAAACTATAACTAATAAAATGTCAGTATCTTGTTTGTCATATTGACCTAAAACTTCTCCTTGTTAATTTCTAAAAGAACAATAACCTAAATTAACCAAAGCAGAATTATATTTTCATTAAGCTTGCAAAGAAAAATAAAACAAAAAATTTAAAAATGTTACCTAAATTTTCTAAAAATTTCTAACACCCCCCTTTTTCAATTTTTTTTTTATATTTTTTTTTTATATATACTCTTTAAACCTTCTAACAGTTTTTCTTCGACCTAATGTCACAAATTAATTTTTCAGCTAACAGAATTTCTTCGACCTTGTGTCATCTAACAAGATTTCTTCAGCCTTATGCCAAAAACAGAAAACCTAAAATTTAACAGGTATGTACTTCAATCATTGTCACTTTTGTTTTCAATCTCTTTTTCACTGCAACTATTTACCTCCATTACAGGTATCACTTCTATTTTCATTCCTGCCTCACTTTTCTTTACAGAATCTTTTTGACTTGATATCTCATTAATCTGTTTCTTTGATCTGTATCTCAATTTGAATTTTAGGCCTTCATTTTCTCCTGGCCATTCATCACTTTTTCTTGGTAATTTCTTCTTTTGCTTGGTCACATTACATTCTGTTCTCCAAGCTCCTTTTCTGAATTTTCTTATTTCAGAATCTTCATCACTTTCATCAGTTTCAGTATCAGATATTTTCACTCTGGACTCAGGTACTTCTTTACTCAGCAGCTTCACTCCGTTAGGAACGTCATCTTTGTAGCTGGTACTTGGCAATTCATCTTCTTCTTCAATTACCTTCAACTTCCCAGTTTCAGAATTCCTGTTCCTGCATTCAGAGCTACTTTTCTGCTTTTCAATACTCTCCTGGTCTTGAATCACAATCTGATCACATTCTTCTTCTGCTTCTTTTTCTGGCAGATTTCCATCATTTTCTGAGTCTTCAGTCACAACTTTCAAGTCTTCTTCAATCAAGGCTTGTTTTCCATTCAAGTTCTCCAGATGTCGACCAACTTGTCGATCTTCAAGATCTGGATTCTCTTCAGGCTCTTTTTCAGAATCTGAATCAGCAGTTGTGACACTATCCTCATCAGGATTTTCAGGTGTAGTTACACGAAAAGTATGGCCAGTGTCAATCCACCTCTTCAGTCTTTTGCACTTCTCTGCATTTGTTGTGACAAGACTGACTGACCTCCTTTTCTGCCACCTTGGCACTAGAGAATTTCTTTTTAGACGAACCCTTTTCCTGATCCTTTTACCTGGTAACAATTCAAGTACTTGCTCTTTTTCTCTTGTTTGCATTTCAGTTTCATCTTCATCAAACACAGTAATCATTTCATCTGATAAATTCCTGAAATTCTCCAAATTGATGCTATCATTGATAGTCATCATTCTTTTCTCTGGTATAAATGTCTGTCTCATGACCTTGTCCATCATAATCTCACGTGGACTTAAATCTGTCTTTTTATCAGTAGTGTTTCTCATAAACATCAAAACAAGTGGAAGAATATCTATCCACTTTGTACCTGCAGCTAGGCACATTTTTGCATCTCTGACTTTTATAGTAACATTCTCATGCTCCTCAACATTTGAAATTTCTATTCTATCTGTACAATGGAGCAATCTGTTTTCAATATGTTTTCTGTTATCTGATAACTTTGCAACAGTAATTGTATCATCATGTCGCATCTGAAATGTTTCAACCCATTTTGTAATCAAACAGAAAATCACAAAATTGTAGCACAGTTTATCATGTAGTACCATCCCACATAAATCCATTTGTAATCTGGTCAATGAACCACTCTCCTGTAATTCTGTTCCCAATCTCACAATTGTTCTCTTAATTGTGTTCACTTGTTGGTATGTCAGACACCTCTGGTAAAGAAATTCTACAAATCTATGGTACATTCGTGACAAAATCTCATCCTCATCTCGCTGTCTAAAATCTGCACTCAACCATGTGTTTCTCTCCTCATGAGTTGCTTCATCTTGTAAATCTTTGACTACCTGCCATGTTTCAACTGCTGTTAGTATTAGTGAACTCAAAGCATGTTCATCATTCATTTTGTATGCTGCACATATCACGACAGCAAACCTTTCTGCCAATTGAATATCATTAATCAACCTTTTAATTAAATTAGCATTTCTGAAAAGTGAACCTGCAGAAGTCAATGTTTCAATCTGTTGATCAATTGTGTCCTTTACCTTTATGTCTTCACTCAAAAGACTGTCATTTTCATACCAGTATTCTGGAAGTGCATCTATTCTTTTTAGACTGTTTTCTTGTTCTTTATTTAATCCTGTATCTGTTTTCTCTGTCTGCTCATTAACAAAAATTTGCAATGGCAATGAAGCCATCTCATTCTGCTGAATCATTACCTGTCGCTGTATTTGTATCTGTTCATTCAGCTCATTTATCTCAATCTCCTTTTTCTTTAACCATAATTTTGACTCATCAGGCTGTGTCAAATCAATCAGATCAATGTCAGACTTCTCACTTACCAGAACTGAAGTCATCTCTGTTTCTTGCTGAGTTACAATCCCTACTAATTCAATCTCAAGTACAATAGAATAAACCTTTTCAGTTAATGGGACCTTTAAATTTGCGGAATTAATTTCATCTTTCCTAAGTACAGGGACTGTCACTGTTTCCATAATTTTCATGGACTCCTTTAAATCATTTGATGAATTTACATGATCAGGAATATTAATTCCAGATGTACCAATCATTTCATCATGTTTTTCAATTGCATTAATTTTAGTAAAATTCTGAACTGGCACTTTATCAATCTGATCTGACACTTTTGGCGTTGCATTAATCTGTTCTGGGGGTCTTCTTGAATTCCTGTTCTGATCCATATTTACAACATCAATTGTACACTGATCAACATTTTCTACTCTGACACTATTATTATTTATTTTCACTAATTTAGGAAATTTTAATTTATTCTCGCATTTGGCAACAACCTTTTTCATTTTCTTATACAAGGAAGACATTTTATTTCTCTTTATATAATTCGGTAAATGTTCTCTCTAAATTTGCCTTGCAGCGCTTGCTGATCAATTTATTAATTAATTTAACACTATCAGGTATAGAAAACCTTATAACTTGGTCAATTTAATATATCTCCTAATTTTACCTGTATCACTAATTATAATTAACCTGTAAAGAAAAATATTAATTTGCAAAAACAGTAGCAACGCAAAATATTTATTTATAACAATAATACCAACATATAATCACATGTGTTTTAAATGTACTTATTTTTCACTTACACACCTTCTGCAACATACCTGTGGAAAAAGAAAACCTAATCTGTTTTGCCTTAATTTACATATAATGTCCTGCTGCCACCTTGAACACAGTGCAACCTTCCTAATTACACCAGTAATTACAGTAAAATTTGCTTAGAAATAATTATTTATTTAATTATGTTGTACTATCTTTTTATTAATTAATTTGTCAATCAACTTCTTAATTTTGAGCTAATTCTGCTATTGCTCTATTTGCTATGCTCTGGTGACAGTTATTAATGTTGCACTACTACTTAATATTGTATTAATTAATAATTAATTTCTTTACTTTAATCACATTTGATGCAATTATCCTAATATATCTGTTATATTTATTCACTAATTAATAGCAAAATGTTGTTGTAAATATCAAAAAACATTTAATAAAATGAAGCTTAAAATGAAGCTTTGGGCATTTATAATGTGTAAAAACTAAATCTTTGGCAAAAAGTAAACAATATGCATCATCACGAGTGTTTTGACTAATCAGCATGTGACTGCACAGCGCTCAGCCAACTAGAATGCCCACCAAGTCTTGACCAATCCAGTCGCGGCCTCTCTATGACACTGCAGTGTCCCTTTCAAGGCAGCCCCCCCTTAATCGGAAATGTTAACTTTATTAGCGCGATTTCACTATGCGCACCAACACTCTCTTAAAAATTGAAATAAAATCTAGTCATTCTCGAGGCTCACGACCAGCGCTCTCACCAAAATATTGCACAAATGACACTATCTACTACCACAAAACTTACACTACAACACTAGGCCCATAACAACAATAGAGCGCTTGAATCATGAGGCGATAAGATCTAAATATAGTTGTTTAAACCATCTGCAATAATCAAGACCAGCTTGTCATTTTAGAAAGTTTATTTTAACACATCTATAAAAACTTAGGTTTTGGTATTTTATTAAACAAGCATTAGAAAATGTCATAAAGAAAGATTTATTCAGTATTAATAAAAAGAGCATAAATCAAGAATTATTATTCATAAGCAGGAATAAGTAAAATTAAGCATTTCCAAAATCCTAACTATATCTCTGTCTCTACCCTCATCACCTAGTAATAAAGTAATTAATAAAAACTCCTGTCCTCACGTGTAAAGTCCATCAGCATAACATCGTCCTCCAGATTTCTCGAGCGTAAGCCAACTATGTGTTCTCTGAACCTATTCTTATACCCTAAATTGAGCTGAGCTAACTATTTTTCACATTCCAGCAGACGAATTCTAGTTCTCCATTGGCTGAGCCACCTCGTACCACAGTAAACTGTGACACCTCCTTCTTACATGCCCGGGCAAATTCACTAGTTCATTGTTCATTTAGAAGTCTTGGCAGCTTCTCCTTAGGCTGCTACATTTTGTAGCGACAGCTTCCTTTTTAACCTTGAGCCAGTCAGCTCTGAACTCCCGTGGCACGTTAGCAAACGTTAGCAAATTTCTCCAAAAAGTCATCTTTTTAGCAGTTCAATCCAAAACCTTTCAAAATAAAAGCTCAGAGGCCTTTTCCATCCTTCTCAGAATTATTTTCACTTGAGCCATTTTCATCATTAGGCCTCTTTCAGAAAGCGTCAATTTTCTGCGCCACTGTCCCTGCGCCACTTTTAAAAGGGTACTAATTTTCTGCAGCCATCTCTAAGCTTCATTTGTAAAACTATTATATAAACAAACACAAAGAATAATTAATGAAAGAAATACAGTTTGTTCTGTTGCCTCCCATCATTGCTAATAATTAACCCATTAGTCTAAATTACCTAGCAGTAAAGCACAAATAAAGCAGCATTTTATATCTACCAGTCTTCATGAATCCAGCAGGGTTCTTTATGCACCTATAAAGAATATAGTGACACCACATAGACAAGGGAAGCAAAATAAGCACATGCCTTTATTTTAAAAACAGCTGCTATTAGTTATGACATGACAATAGACAAGATTAATTTATTATTTTCTACATACATGAGAATGCAACATAATGCACATTTATGAGCCCACATGTTAGTTTCCCGCGTGTTCTGTGAAAATGCAACTTTAAACTAGGTTGAATTATTATACACACAGCACAAGTTGTTAGCATTATTAATTTATTTATGGAAGTGTGACTTCACGGGTTTAAACAGAATTCTGTTTTCTATCCCGCTCCATCAAACGTCAAGAGACTTAGGGAACAACTATGTATCAATTCAAAGAAGTGCACATGAGGAAGGTGAGAACTAAATTAAGGTCCAACTGTGGCATGACAAATGTTGGTAGGAACATACAAGTCAGCCCATTCAAGAAAAACATCACAACAAGTGATTTGAAGAAAAGATGGCTCATCAGGTTGATGTGAAAAGGCAGAAAGGATCAACAAATAGCCTTTAACTGTTGCCACAGCAAAGTTTTGCTAGGCTAAAGATAAAAATAACAGTATGTCAGCTGACTGCCTGTAAGAATGTTGTGGGATGAACGCCAAACAACAAACATCTCCCAGGATCCTGCATAAACAGTTTTGGTAGAGGGACGCCTGGCTGCCAGTATGACACCAAGCACTCAGGGAGGAAGACTGAAAGCCATTAACTGCCGAAGATGAATCTCCATGCATGAAGTTGTAGGTTGTGCAGGCTTGGGTGCAGCACTCTGCCCTGCTGCCATAACATAACATAACATAACATTACGGCCACTCGGAGCTCTTGAAGAGTAAAATCCCCCCCTCTCTCCTGTCTCCTCAGTTGTAAGAGACGGGAAAGGTAAGGGTGCCCGGAAATCATCCATGGTACTCCCCAAGTGCTTGGAGGTACTCGTATAAAGTTCAGATTAGTAGCAACTAAAATGCTGGTTGATTTCTCCCTCCCTATATGACCAGATTCCCTGTTCTGTCTCAAGTTTCACAATGACCAATCTCGTGTTGCGGGGTTAGCGAGCCAGGCCAAGAGGGAGCCAGTGTGGTTGCGCACTGCATGTACTTGCATCATGTATGCTCTGTAGTCAAAGCATCTCAATTTCTCACCCTGCTCTGCCACTCACTCTTTAGCATCTAGCAAGGTCTACTGTAACTCTGGGGTGTTCTACATCCCTAAACACTGCCAGGCTCCAGGGAAGTGACTCCTCTACATCAAGGGAGATGATGATGGCTTGGCAAAGTGCTTGAGGCCCTCCGAGGCTTTTGGAGGCTGCACAGCTGCAGGACGAGTTAGGTTGTCGCAATTGTTGGGACAGGAGCAGGCAGGCAGGGTTTGGCACCAAAGTCCATCAGCAGTTCCCAGTACTTGCTTCTTTGGCTCTTCTTTGTCCTCTTCTTTCTTCAGTGAGATGAATCTAAGCTCCTGGTGTCAGGGGCCACCTAAATACTCAAATTTGGGACATTAACCCCTTCGGGGCTGATGACGAGCTCAGCTCGTCATGGGCGTAACCTGCCCTACGCTGATGCGAGCTGAGCTCGTCATGTAACACGGGTTTTTGCGAATTGCAGCGCACAGCGGGAAAACCGCTAGCGCGCATGCGGTTAAGGGGAGTGAAGGTTAGTAGCCAATGGGCTACATACCCTTGAGGTCACTAAACCCCCTATATGGCCACTTCTTGTGGGGAGTGGGCATAACCCTGTCCCAGAACTCCTATTGCCACCAAAATCAAAATGGTGGAATCCTTCTTTCTTGGTGCACATCAGGCAGCCCACCTTAGGGATGTGACTGTCTGAAAGTGCACCACGCCTCCAGGCATAGCTAATTTCCCGCCTGTCCTGGTGCTAAATGGGCCCAAGGGCAGGGGGTGGCATCTCTCAGGTCTGGGGGAAGCCAGGATCACATATCAAAGGCAGCATAGGATTTGAAGTGCCTGGACTTGGTATGCAGCTTCTCTAGCCATTCAGCTGGAGGAGGTGCTAATACCTTCCTCCTGAGCAGACATAGTTTCTGTCCTCAGAGACCATGGGCTCTCAACTGAAGGGGGTAAGAAACATGTCTGTGGTGGCAGGAGGTGTGGCGCCGCGGCCATGGCGACTGACGCTGGAATCTGGGTCTCAGGGTTCGGTCCCTGGCACCGGTGGCAGGTCAGCCCAGAACCATGTGACTTTGGGCAATAGCTTGCTTAATCTTCCCGACAGCCCCCAGCGCCGGGATGCCTTCGGGTAACTGTTCGCGCTTAACAAATACTGAATGATACCAGTCAGCAAGCATACTAAGTGTCTGGTAGGTTTTCAGGGAACACCTTGAAGGTGCCCTCTGGTTGCATGTTATAATATATCTAGTACTGGCATCAGTACTTATTTATTAAGACAAAGTGTTTGATACCAAACACTTGTATTTTCAGCGAATGACCAGTGCCCAGTACATTTACTTAAGATGGCTTCCATGTTCACTTGTAATATCTAGCAAATTAACTGTACAGTACAGGGGCAGATTTGCTCATACAGATATGTCCTCACATGTAATATACTGCATCCTGCCATAGGGCTACAAGGCCTTCTGTAGAGGTTACTTACATCTATTACATGCAGTGACTTTGGCATGCCACATAATGAGTGTGACATGTCGTGTTTTCACTCGTGGTTTGCAGCATGACACACAGTCTGCACTGGCAGCCTGCACGCAATTTGTTTGTCGGTCTTTTTGGGTTTTAGGGTGGCATAAGACATGCTGCAGCCCTAAGGTGGAGTGGTGAGGCGTCCCAACGGAGGTGCACTCGGGCCTAGTAGGAGCGGGGGACCCTGCAGATATTGAAAAGTCTGAAACACCAGGACTGCACCAGGATGGCAGTGGCCGCTGCACACCGGGCCGGGGGGGGTCTGAGATTGGACTCCCCGACCGGAGGAAGTCGAAGAGCCACTCAGTGGAGAGGGAAACACAGGCCCTGGAACGGAGTGCAACACATGATTGGGACAGACAACGGGCTGCCGAATGTGACACCACACTAGTCCCGGCACTGGAGAGTCACGGTCCCCGCCCCCCTAAGTGAGGGAAACAGGAATACATACAGCAGGAGGCTGGGATCTGGCGTGTCAAAACGTGTGGGGGAGATATCTAGCTAGAATAAAAACCCAGAAGCGGGCCAGACCAAAATTGACCACTGGTAAACATTGGCGGGAGTATCAGACGGACACTGACAGAACTCCGGAGCGCCAGCGGAAACGGCCAGAAGACCTACGTCTGGGCGGCGATACTGTAGTGTAGTTCCTATTTTCCCAATAGGCTCTGCGCATTGGAATAATATCTTCAATAGTATAGACGTAGGACTGTGGTTAACTAGGTCTTCTACTGACGATATTAGACTTAAAGTTATGTGTGCCAGCTAGCTCAGAGTTCACTAGAAACTTTCTCGAATAGGCAAGGAGGAGTTTAACCTCCCTGGATAGACAAGAAGGGATTTAGTTTCTGACAACCATAGAACATGACAACTTTGCTCTCCCCTAATCAAGAGTATATCTCTAGAGTCGTGTGAAAACAAAAGACAACTATTTTACTCAGTCAGTATGTGCGTTCTTAGTTTCACCAGTTTGTAGAGAAATAAGAGATGGGCATGTTTCAATAAAAGATGTTATTTATTGATCAGTCTCTTTTCTCATACAAGAGAAATGAATCGCTATTATTGCAATACTTATAGTTAAGTAAAGTGCATACAGTAAAAACAGGATTATAAAATAATACTGTAAAAGCATTTATATGGTTTCTTAGCCATATGATACTTAAAATGGATAAAAGATATACATACATATATACATTGACTAATCGTTCTCAACTGGTGCTTCTAATTACGCCTACCCCGGTGTACCTGACCTAAGCCTAATACGTGGGCGGGAGTAAATAAGTAGCAGTTTAAGTTAAGTTTGTTTTGCCAAGGATCTGACTCAAGAATTCCCTGTAAGGGGTTAGTCAGTTCAGTACCTGGGATTTAGAAGGCTGGAGGGTTGGTATCTCTGTCTCAGGACTCGATATCCCAGTTACCCGCGAGGGCGGCTGGAAACGCCGGAGGCTGGATTTCTCGGCAGGAGAAAAGGCAGCGTCTTTCTCAGCGCGTCAAAAGGGAGGGGCAGCGTCCGTGGGCTTTTCTGCATCAGCTGGGCTCTCCGGCAAGTAGCACTGCTCCAAGCTCGTCACCACCGTGTCTTTGCTTAGTGCAGCGTCAGTATATTTATACCTTAAAGGTGCCGAGTTTGACGTAAGGATGGACATAAGACGTCAGTAAGAATGTCATAAGGACTGGTCGTTATTACATTCTTTTCAGGAGTTCTCGAACGTAATCAAAACAATAGCTGCGGGGGATTTCCCAGGTCTGCTGGAGGTTTGGTTTGTTTTGAGAACTCGGTGTGCTTTCTAGGGGGCTGGAGGAATAGGGCTTGCTTAATGTGACAGCATGCGCTATGACCTAATGTGAAAACGGGTTTCTGTGCCATTGTATGGCCATTAGTGAATTAATAACCGGACAAGGGTCAGAAATAGGAGTATCAATATAGGTACCTAGATAAACACACTACACCCACTCCACGATTTTATGTACATATTTACTAACCTAAGCAATAGTAAACATAACTAACAGTGCATGTGTATACCAAACCACCCCAAAATACATTTTTTGCATTTTTTTTAAAAATGGCGTATGCGAAATACACGAAAATGAGTATAGGTACTGTATGCATTCAAGCAGTATAATCATTCAAAAAGGAGATGCACATTTTATATCAGCATGAATGATTTGCGAAATTACACATGAAATGGCTCTTGATACAGAAAAAAATTGCGAGACCATCTCATCACATATAAATACAATTACTTGCATATAAGCTAGAGGTTGAGGTAATGTAATGTCTCTAGAGGTCCTAAGATTAGAAGCTCTGTTCTCTAAGAATAGTTTTTACTTTAAGCAGAAGATAAGTGCCAAAAAGGTAAATATTTTGGAATTGGAAAAAAGTTTTCGCTTTTCAGGGGAGAAGAGAAAAAATAGTTCGCAGTCATTTTTGTTTTCAAAAGACTGAAGGCCAAATTCAGAGTGCAGGGAACGCCGTGTGCAAGTTTGTTTAAAGTTATTCTCTCTGTTCCGGTGAAAACATCATTTCAGACAGACTCTCTAAAAAAACAGTCACCAGCTTCTGCTGAAAGTTCGACTAGGTTGGAAAATGTCGCTACCATGCAGTCATGCGCATGATTGCTTTCAATGATGGTTCGATCAGAACTGCTTACAGATGGTCGTACCTGGTCGATGCTGCTTTCATCTTGTACTTCACTACCCCTCAATCGTAGTGGTGAAGTCTCTACGAATGCCGTCATCAGGATAGGTAGCCGCTGGGGACAGCACAATGCATGAGCCTTTACTGGACCCAACAAAGTATCTGCATCCAATGGTACTTCCGATTGTAGTGTAAGACAGATGTCCAACACGCATTCTTCGCCGCATAGCATGCACCTTAATACAGGCATAACACAATTCTGCCAGATGGGTCTGAATGAAAGAAACCAGGTCATATTTAGATCTCGTAGCCGGGCTAAGCCAAGGACTTTAGTTATGCGGTCCCGGTAGCGGATAGCTAGGATCGTTTCTTCCATTGTTGCTGGAGTCTTGTCTGTGACATGGCTTGCCATAACGAAGCAAGAGTAGCAAAAATAGGACGCCCGCTACTAGTCCCAACAGAAGTGGAAGTCCGCCAAAGATGGAATGGATAAAATTTGGAAAAATACCCAGGATCGCTTTGAATGGTGTTAAAGCTCCTGAAAAAACTGTCTTAAATACACTTGCGATACCACTTGTATCAGAAATATTTAAGATTTCATTCAGCATTTCTGCGAAGTGTAGGGGGCAATTTGTTGATAACATTGAATGAATCTCTGCCGTTGTCCTTGCAACTTGGAGATCATACGTTTCTTTTGATGACGTCAACTGGGTTGGCGTCTGTAGGAGCACAGTCTTCATTCTGCTTAAAGTATCAATTTGAATAGAAGAGATTTTTAAACTGGGCCATAACCTTCCCTCCCTGTCTGGAGCATCATTCGGGAACAATACTCTTTCACAGCACATGACCCTGGAAGTCACGCTTACAAGATAAGGTTTTCCTGGCAGCAAGCCACAACATCTGTGATCTACAATTAGAATGTAACTCCCGTTCGAAAGTCTTCTAAAGAATGGTTCTATTTGTGTTGCAGGTGTGCCTAACTGGTGACATGAAAGGTTATTTGAAGTCCCTTCACAGGCCCCATGCAAACTAATACCCTGACACAGAAGTATGCCACTTAGTGATTTTTCACAATTATTACCACTAAGAAATACACTCTGTCCTTTATTACTGACACATGTGTGTGTATAGGGCAAGTTCCATGTGGACTTAACGTATCCTTTACCCAACCTTTCATACTGGCCTGCCTGTATATATTTTTGGCAGTATTGAAACTGGAAAGTTGTTATCGGAATATTTATTATCCCATGTATTATCCATTCAATGACAGGTCGTTCTGACATTGTCAATGGTAATCTCTCAAGTTTTTCAATGCTCAGAATTGTATAGTCAGCACCCTTTTGTGCCAAACTGATTTGTTTATCAGTACGGTTAAAGATATTAAATAGTGACGTTGTGTTGATTAAACACCAAGACACATAGCCTGAACGCAGATTTTGTAACGTCCAGCCAAGCTGTACAATAGAACGTAATTGAGACTGACCGTGTTGCAACATCAGTAAGTCTTGTTCCATTATATCGATTGCAGAAGATACAATACTATCCAGTGAATATATTCTGGAAGACAGAGTCATTAACCCATTGTCCACAACAGAAAGTGATCTTTCCAAATTAACACGGTCAATTTCCCGTATTTTTTCTGCTGTCTCAATTTGAGTTACTTTCCAAGCTTCGTTGGAAGCTGCATATATAGAGGCCGCTATGAAACGTTTTTGACGCTGTTTGCGTGGTCCCATGATGAAATCACGCAAGTCAGCACCTTCTTTAAGTAAAGTTAAGTGTTGCTTAATTTCTGACAGTGTAGATGTATGTAGCCATTGAAGGCAGAGTTTCCCCACACTGTAAGTAGTTACAATCCCTGGATGTTGTCTCTGGGAGTATCTTGGGTCTGGCCTGGTCAATGTGAACCCCTGTATTTTGTTCAGGAATCTGTCTTGACAGTTATTTGTGTCTGTGGGCCAGATCAACCATTGTTTCCAATCAGGATGTGTTCTGTTTTGGTTTAAAATATGGGATACGTCTATCTCAACATCCGTAGTACTATTACTGTTAGGTGTTGGTTTTGGAATAGACGGTTTATTTAAGTCTTTGATTTTGGCTAGGCCAAGACAGGATGTCTGTTGAATTGTATCATTCAAAAATATAATTTGTTCTGGGATCATGCAGGCTCTAAATAATGATTCTATACCTTGCACTTGCCAATCTTTTGTGCCCCAGATCGTTTTCGTTTCAATGTTATTGTTCCAGAAATCAAAACCGAATGTATTCATTTTTTCAAAAAATGAGTCCGAATATATCAATTTTGTGTTTGTAAGCATGGTTTTCACTCCTGTCTTATTTAACAATTTGAAATAGAATGATTCTGCATTACTTGTGTTGAACCCTGAAAAGTATGAATATTTATCAAAAAATTTCTTTGAACTGCCTTTTGGTGGAGTTGCACAATGTTCCCATTGGTTAAAATTTAAAACATTTCTAGGTTGAGTAGATTTATGCAGATAATGGTTACCATAATGGTTGTAAAAAAACATTTGATCGTAATTAGATGAACCTTGCAAATAATCATGTTCTGTAAATTTAACTGACATTACTAGATCAGACATCATATCATTAATACTTTCAAAGTCCCAATCATCGGCGAATGTGCTTGGTTTTACAAAGTCACTCCATGAAATCTTGAATTGATGAGGATACTTCAGGAGCTCAACCGGACCATATATTTCGTAATCAGTTTTGTCCCATTCTACCCCACCGGGTATAGGATTGGCTGTGAAGTTTACTGAAGAAAGTTCTCTTTTCTCGATGTGTGAAGACTTGTGTGGTTTCAGGACCAAGTTGATGTTCTGACTTGCTGTGTCCATTGTAACATATTTTCCCTCAATGAAATGTCCCAAGCATAGTACCATGATGAGCCAAAGTATGAGGATGAATACTCCTAGTGCCACCCAAAGTTCAATCCATGGAGAAATCAGATAGGTTTCTTTTAGTTGATGAATGAGTTTCTTTGCTTTGTCTTTAAAAGTTTTTGTTGTCGGCTGTTCCTCAGGTTCACTCTGATCCTCAGAAAAATCATCAAAGTTGATGAAGTAGCCGGATGCTGTTCTGTCAATTGTTTCAATTGCTTCTGGATTCCTTTTTGCTTTAGGTATTTGCTTTGTTTCATTAGCATAGTCTGTGGTTACATGATTGTATAATGGAGTTTCTTGATGTAAAGCTTTGATTTGGGTTTCAAGAGGTTTGAGTTCCATTGCTTTTTTGCATAGTCCTTGTTGAATCACTATAGGTTTATCAGGTGTGATTAGTCTTTCAGTTTGAACCTCTGTGTTTGTAGCAAACTTTGGTGTTCTGCTACTTCTTGGGAGTCCACTTGGCCCACTACTTGTTATTGGCCACATGATTGTGGTTTAACCAGGTCGATGGATACAACTCGGTTCTCCTTTTTACCAGCAAGGGGCGGTAGTACTACTGATCTTGTCCCGTTGACAGACAAGACAGGAACTGCTTTTCTGTAAGAAGGCCCAAATTCCTTCTTCACCGCGATCTTCTCTCTGATCAGATCCCCGATTTTTGGAATCCAGACAGGCCTTGCTGGGACAAGTGGTTTCTCCTCAGTGGTTATTGGCTGCTGTTTCAACTTTATGTTGCTCAGGTTTTTTCTTGTTTCATTTAAGTCCTGTAAAATAGCCAAACGATCTTTGATATCAAAGCTTTTTTCTTTAACCACTGAAGTTTGACTATCGAGGTCCCGGATTAACATTCTAGTCCCAAACAATAGTTCGTACGGACTGAGCCCTCTTAGAGAATTTCTTGGGTATTTTATGTCGATAGCCTAATCATTATTGGGCGAAACGCCATGGCAGTACACCATCTCGGTCACCACTGCGATCTCTGTTGCAGTTTTGACAGTTTTTTGCAAATATGTGATGTTGCAGGCTCATTCCTGGCCACCAGTATGTTGATTGTAATTCTTCTAGAGAATCCTTAAGTTTAAGGTGTCTAAGACCCTCACCCATATGTGCGTCTGCTATTAACAAGACTCTCCTGTTCATGTTTGGAATTACTCTATCCCCCACTCCAGGGATTCGAGCAAAAGGAACGGAGTTTGCATCGATTATGTATGAATAACTGAGTGGATACATGATGGGTAGCGTTGAGCAGTCGCCTTTTGATGACGTTTTTACCGCCAGCATTGTTTCCCCTACAATGTATTTTACTGAACGCTTTTTTTTAGCTACGGAAGCCGATTTAGTTGTTTCCACTGTGGCTGTCTCAGCCAATGAATTCCCTGCAACGTGAACGCCATCACGCTGATGACTCAGTGAGTGTATCACGTGAGTCTTTGGTAGTTCTTTCTTTAAAAGAACTATTTGTTCCCAAAGCGATTTTTGCTTTATTGTTGCACCTGTGTCATCTTTGTAACCGTTTTGAATCCATTTCTGTAAATCGTTATTGTATGATTTGACACAGTAATACGAATCGCACACTATTAGTGTCGGGAATTCGCGATCGGCATTATCTAGTGCCATTTTTAACGCTATTATTTCAGTTTGTTGTTCTGAATTATTTTCCACTGAGTGTATTTTTGAAAACAGAGGTCTCAATTTGCCTCCGCGCCACACTTCTTTTGTAATCTCGCATGTGGCTTTATAAGCTTGCTCTCCCCAAACTGAGGGCTGAGCATGTCCGTCTGTATGTATTACACAGGCGTACTGTCGTATGGGCAGAATGTCCATTGGCAGAGGGTATTCTTTTTCATATTCTATATTTTTTAATTTTGTCATTTCTGGATCAAAATAGTATTTTACTCTGTCTGTAGCAAGAGAATCTTCCCATTGTATCCATTTCGGATTTAGTGCCATTGTAGGTAAATTACATGGGCTTGTTAATGCCTCAAAGGCTGATTCTGCTGTTCTGCTGTTCTGACTGTAATCCATCTGCAGTCAGCTTGGTATCTTTCTCTTGCTACAGCTGTTTGAACCGCATGAACAATGTTTTCCTTAATGCTGAATGTTTTTTCAGCTTCTGTGTACAAGTGTGATTTGTAAGCTATTGGTACCGTTTCTCCCTCATTAGAGGTCAGGTATGTGAATCCGCATCATCCTGGGATGACTCGAATCACAAGGTTGCGTGTGTTATCGCGTGTTTGCAGTTTTGTTTTAACTAACATGTCTGTTTGTAAAGATCTCAAAATTTCTGTGTGTTTTTTAGTCTAATTGATTCTTTTAAAATCTGGTTTTATTAGATCATAGAGAGGTTTAACCCTCTCCGCGTAATTTATAATGTAAGTTGTTCCGAAATTCAGGAAACCTAGAATTGATTGTAAGTTTTTCAGCGTTCTTGGTGCTTGGATTACAGCACATTTCTCTAGGAAATTGTCAGCCAGGCTTTTGCCTTCACTTGATAATTCATATCCTAAGAACAGGACCATTAGATGGGCAATTCTTGACTTTTTGAAGTTGAATTTGTAACCCTCTGCTGCGAAACCAAGTATTATGGTGTTCACTCTTTTCAAGTGAGTATCCAAGTCATCATCTGTTAGATAGATGTCATCGACATAGGATAATGCCTCATCATCATATATTTGTAGTAACTCTGTTACTCTTGCTGAGAATGATCCTGGGCTGTTCTTGAACCCTTGGGGCAAACAACAGAAATTTTTCTGCGAGCCATTTATTGAGAAAGCGGTCAAATATCTGCTTTCTGGTGCTATATTTTGACAAAAGAATCCATTAGAGATGTCTAATGTTGTTTTGTATTTTTTGCGCACTATGCTATTCATTAGTGCTGCACTGTGTGAGTTTTGTACTGCAAATGTTTTGCAGCATGAGTTAAGATGTCTGTAGTCCAAAACTAGACAATATGAATCATCTGGCTTGGAGACAGGAAACAAAGGATTGTTCATTTGTGAGGTGCATGTTTCAATCACCCCCTGGTATTCAAGTTGATCTAAGATCTCCCTGACCTGTTTTTTAGCTTCTTGCTTAATTGGGTACTGCCTCTGTGCAGTTTGTTGTGATTTTAACTGGATCTTGTGAGGAGGAGAGTCCTCATCCCATCCCACATGGTTTTTATATAGTGCAGGAGCTTGGGCCACTGCCCACTTTCTTGCAAGTGTATATTTTTTATGAATTGGAATATGATTTGAGAAGGCAGGCATAATCATTTCTTCGCCATGAGGGCACTCCCTGACAAACTCTGGTGGTCAGTCTTTTTCAGCTAGAAGGATGTCATAACCCTTGGAGAGATTATCCCAAAATAGACCCCTTATTTTCCTAGTCTTATCTCCCTCTATACGTAAAGTTATTTCATATATTTTATGAGGTTTGCTAACTCTGGTATCTGCAGTTTCCACTTGAATGTATTCATTCGTGTCCACTGTCTCCAGATGATTCATCAGGATCTTGCGAGCTATGCTCACTTCTGCTGCGCTGTCTAGCATTGTCTGAGCCCACTCTCCGTTTTTCAGCTGAGTCCTCAGGATCCTCTGCATGTTTGATTATTTTAATGCTGGCTACCTTCTTCTTTGGAAACTGTAACTTTTTATTCTGATGAGCAGGTTCTTTGTCTTTGGACTTGACGTGCTCTTCCCTGTGTTCTGACCGTCCTCTTCTTTCCGATTTCTGCGAGGAAGTCTGAAAAGATCGAGAGGGACGAGTATCAATATCTTGATATCTATCAGGTTTCGTCAAATTATCCCTATTTCTAAGGTTGTATTTTTTCTCAGAGGGCTCCCTCTGGGGAGACTTGTGTCCTTGGTCCGGAGATCTTTCTCTCCGCCGAGGAGACCTTCCTCTGGACTGGAATCTTTTTTCTTTGGGAGTGGATTATTTATTTCCATCCCAGCTCTTTTTTGAAGTGTTTATATTATTTTTAATAAATACCTTTTCAGGATTTTCAATTAGTTGGGGTTTCACTGGTTTCCCACCCAAACTATCTCTTCCAAGTTCTTCATAGGATTTTTCTATGATTCTGGCAAGTTCAAATGGTTGGTCTGCTATATCTGTTTCCTTCAATCTTTGGCGGATTGCCACATTTGCTGCTTCCCCTTTTATGTTTGCTAGTAATATTGCCGAGACCTGCTTAAAGTCTTTCAGTAATTTCATACCCAGAGTTAAAGCAGGTTCTGGACCGTATTCATTTTGAATTTGTTTTAGCACTTCTGGTATTACTGATATGGACGGTACACCATGTGTTTTTGTGTAAATGGAAGCAAAGACTGTACCCCAAGTGTCACAGTCCTCCACATGTGGTGCGATCCCCATTGGAAGACAGATAGTCAGAATTCAGTGTTTCTCAACAGGGGTGGTATCTGGAAATACCGCCTCTATTTGAGTGATCTTTTGTGCTAACCAGAATGGAATTTGTTCCCGTTTAATAGGTACTTTACCTAGACAGGACTGTATGTTCTGTGGTGTAATTTTATTTGTGTTCCCCTGATGAGGGGTCAGCTGTGGAATTTTAATAGTTGGTTGGACTGTTGAGGTCCGCATTACATATTGGACTAATTGTCTGTGTATTTTAATCAGTTGTTTTAGCTGTACTAAAAGTTCTGGTATTGACATTTTTTCAATGTCTGGATGTGGTGTATAGCCGTCTAGAACTGGCCATGTTGCTCCTGGTCTACCTAGTGGACCGAGCCTGGTGATGTGA
Organism: Lissotriton helveticus; assembly: GCF_964261635.1. Classification (NCBI taxonomy): domain Eukaryota; kingdom Metazoa; phylum Chordata; class Amphibia; order Caudata; family Salamandridae; genus Lissotriton; species Lissotriton helveticus. The sequence goes on from NC_136063.1 coordinate 1,923,524,699, forward strand.
TCATTATGTTTTAGGGCGCCATTAAACCAGAGCAGGTGCTCTTGGTATTTGAGTGGTATTTCCACCTCCTCGAAAGGGGTGTAGATATCCGGTGGTTCCTCTATTTTGTAATAGTGGAACTCCTTTGTTACAGCGTTTGCTGCTGGAAAATTTATCCATGAATAGAATACCTCTGTCTGCCGATATTCGTGTGCCTCAATTACGAATATGACTGTACCACCTCTTGGTGTTAGTCCATTTTCTATAAGTTTTAAAGTTATAGTTTTTCTTATGCTGACCGGGATAAGTATTGCACCCGGGTCTTGCTGTAGGAGACTTGTGTCATCCGCTTGGAGTTGAGCTGCTATTCTAGCTGTCTCCCTTTCTACTTCACTGTCTGATATTTTACTGACAGGAAGGTTTTTTTTCTTCTGTTTGTTTGCAGATCAGGTTTCTATGGAAACAAAGATTAGATGCACAATATTTTGGAACACTGTATCCTTCAACGTTGAATAAACCAAAAACCATACATAGGAGTCTCCTCCTATTAAGTTTGGCGGATTTAACCTTTCACCCACTCCAGATGTCTTTGGAGTTTTATGGGAAAAAGGGGTCTGTGTGAAAAAGCACGACTGAGTTACTCTAATGTCTTGCGTTAGATTTATCGCCTATCCAAACCGTTGGGCGCCATGTAGTGTAGTTCCTATTTTCCCAATAGGCTCTGCGCATTGGAATAATATCTTCAATAGTATAGACGTAGGACTGTGGTTAACTAGGTCTTCTACTGACGATATTAGACTTAAAGTTATGTGTGCCAGCTAGCTCAGAGTTCACTAGAAACTTTCTCGAATAGGCAAGGAGGAGTTTAACCTCCCTGGATAGACAAGAAGGGATTTAGTTTCTGACAACCATAGAACATGACAACTTTGCTCTCCCCTAATCAAGAGTATATCTCTAGAGTCGTGTGAAAACAAAAGACAACTATTTTACTCAGTCAGTATGTGCGTTCTTAGTTTCACCAGTTTGTAGAGAAATAAGAGATGGGCGTGTTTCAATAAAAGATGTTATTTATTGATCAGTCTCTTTTCTCATACAAGAGAAATGAATCGCTATTATTGCAATACTTATAGTTAAGTAAAGTGCATACAGTAAAAACAGGATTATAAAATAATACTGTAAAAGCATTTATATGGTTTCTTAGCCATATGATACTTAAAAATGGATAAAAGATATACATACATATATACATTGACTAATCGTTCTCAACTGGTGCTTCTAATTACGCCTACCCCGGTGTACCTGACCTAAGCCTAATACGTGGGCGGGAGTAAATAAGTAGCAGTTTAAGTTAAGTTTGTTTTGCCAAGGATCTGACTCAAGAATTCTCTGTAAGGGGTAAGTCAGTTCAGTACCTGGGATTTAGATGGCTGGAGGGTTGGTATCTCTGTCTCAGGACTCGATATCCCAGTTACCCGCGAGGGCGGCTGGAAACGCCGGAGGCTGGATTTCTCGGCAGGAGAAAAGGCAGCGTCTTTCTCAGCGCGTCAAAAGGGAGGGGCAGCGTCCGTGGGCTTTTCTGCATCAGCTGGGCTCTCCGGCAAGTAGCGCTGCTCCAAGCTCGTCACCACCGTGTCTTTGCTTAGTGCAGCGTCGGTATATTTATACCTGAAAGGTGCCGAGTTTGACGTAAGGATGGACATAGGACGTCAGTAAGAATGTCATAAGGACTGGTCGTTCTTACATTCTTTTCAGGAGTTCTCGAACGTAATCAAAACAATAGCTGTGGGGGATTTCCCAGGTCTGCTGGAGGTTTGGTTTGTTTTGAGAACTCTGTGTGCTTTCTAGGGGGCTGGAGGAATAGGGCTTGCTTAATGTGACAGCATGCGCTATGACCTAATATGAAAACGGGTTTCTGTGCCATTTTATGGCCATTAGTGAATTAATAACCGGACAAGGGTCAGAAATAGGAGTATCAATATAGGTACCTAGATAAACACACTACAATACCGATGCACGACAGTGAAAGAGGGGTCCGGAGGTTGATATCCAGAGGACACAACTGGCTTACTTTGAAGGTACCGGAGCCGGCGGGACACGGTACGGGCAGAGCACCAGTAGCTACTGGGCCGAGTGTATCGGACACCATCAACAGCGGCAGACGAGCGGTACTGCCCTGAGGCGGCCAACCATGGGGAAAAATGATCCACTACCCAAACAGCCAAAACAGGGCCCTATGGACAACTTCGCGGCACCGCGCCAGATCAGGGAGACCCCTAACACAGCATTTGAGGGGTCAATAGACACTGGTAGGCTGCTTGCAGCTATTCAAGCATCAAGATCGGACATTCAGGAGTCCCGAGCGGCCCTAGAGGTCAAAATCGGAGAGGTGGGGTCGGAGGTCACTCTCCTGCGGCAAGATTTCAGGAACCTGTCGGCTAGAGTCACGGAGACGGAAACGCGAATTGGGGAGGCGGAAGATTCGCTTACCACCCTCCGGAAAGATATGCTGGAACTCCAAGCTTCGCACAGACAACTACTGTGGAAAGTGGACGATGCTGAAAATAGGGCACGCCGCAACAACCTACGCTTTGTGGGATTTAGAGAAGGAATCGAGGGAAATAATATGGCGGCGTTCCTCCACTCATGGCTAACTGAAACTTTCCCAGCGGTACAATTTTCGACGTGCTTTGTCATTGAAAGGGCACACAGAGCACTACTAGCGAAGCCTCCGGAGGGTGCGAGACCTAGACCGGTTATCGCACGCTTCCTCAATTTTGCAGACAGAGACCTGATATTGAAGGAAGCAAGGAAATTGGGAGAGATTCGATTGGAGAACGCTAACATCATGATTTTCCCGGACTACAGCCAGGAGGTGCAGAAACAGAGACGCTCCTTCGACACGGTAAAGGCGAAACTCAGGACCCTGAACATCACCTACATGCTGCTCTTCCCGGCAAAACTTAAGGTGATATACAAGGAAAAATCAATATTCTTCAACCACCCTGACGATGCCTGGCAGTGGCTCGAGGAGAGACCGATCTTAAATGGCAGAGAGGCGGCAGGGCGTGAGGAAATGGACAGGTCCCTAAGGGAACAGGCACAGTGGGGACTGCCTAGACTGCAAAGACGGAAATCTAGAAGGCTAAATTCCCGCACGCCCAGGACACCGTACCAGCCACGTACCCCTGCGGGAGCAAGGAGAGGGCGATCGGAGTCTCCTGGAGACTCGTCCACAGCGGACTCAAGACTACAAGGTATTCGTAAGCAGATACGCTCGGAGGGAGAGGAAGAGGAAGATGTAGAGTGCAGGGCATCAGCAGCCGAGGAGGATGAGCGAGGAGAGAGACTGGGCTCGGTGCATCCACTGGTGAAGGAGATACGCAACCTAGAGCAGGACTCCTCCGACAAGAATAGTGGGACCGATACTGCTACACAAGATTCACATTCATGAACAATGACGGAGTGGGTTACCAGAGGCAGCGGCCGGGGTGACCAGAGGCACGCAAGTTGACACTGCCCCTTATTTTTTATCTTCTAAAAGTTTGTGTTTGAGTTGGCTTAGTTCTGTCTGGGCGCAGAGTCTGGACTAGTAACCTCACCACATTCTACTTGGGTGGGAAGGGTGAGGTGTAGTTGAACATCGGGGGGGAACGGGTGGGCGACAGACCGGCTCCCACTGAAAGCTCTGTCCTGTATGGGGAGGAGTCTGGAAGGGGAGGTGGTGGAGTGGGGGGGGCAAGGAGATACGGTGTTAAAACAAGTTGGGGGGGCAGAGAAAAGTTGGGGGGGAAACAGTGGGGGGGGAGAGCTACAGTCATACACTTCGACACACCGTTCCATGCATCCACCGCCGGTACAAACGGTAACTGAGACTACTTCTCCACAATGGCAGGTACATTAGATACACCGCAACAGGATGACAGGGGAGTCACTATCTTAACATGGAACGTGAATGGCCTGGGATCGAAAATTAAATGGGGACTGGTAAATGCATACCTTAAGAGAGCAGCACCAGATGTCATTCTACTACAAGAGACACACCTTAGAGGGGATAAATGTGCGTTCATAGCGAGAGGTCATCATAAGGTCTTGGCACATGCAGGGTATACATCGGACTCCAGAGGGGTAGCGATCCTGATTCAAAAATTTTCCCCGTTCTGTACCACACGCACATGGAGTGACCCCCAGGGAACATATGTGGGAGTTCAGGGGATGTGGAGAAGACGTAGGTACACTATACTCTCGGTATATGCGCCCCCGAAACTCCAGGCCCGTACACTCAAGGCACTTGCGTCCATTCTGTTGGACACGGCGGACACTATACAAATAGTGGGGGGCGACTTCAATGATGCAATGTCAGAAGAGCTAGATCGTACAGGGCAAGCACGTAGAGGGGGGACACAGACGTCGCTGTCACAGCAGATGACAAATATAGGACTCACTGACATATGGCGGTGGCGGCATCCTACACAGACTGCCTACTCATTCTACTCCGGGGCACATAAGGTCTTTTCGAGACTCGATTATATATTCATAGCGAGGCAATACCTAACGGCAGGTGATGTGGTGGAATACAAAGCGAGGGGAATCTCGGACCACTCGCCCCTACACGCAAAGGTGGGAGGGGTGAGGGGGAAGGGGGTGCGGAATGGCGTTTGGCAGCATGGGATCTCCAGACTCGGAGATTGCACGTGGCATTAGGGCAGACATTAAGGTGTATATAGCCGCGAATGAAGGAACAGTCGCCTCAGGGTCTACCCTCTGGGAGGCAATGAAACCGGTTCTACGGGACAGAATACAGAGGAGGTTGGGGGAGGAGCGACGGAAACAACAAGCCGAGGTAGCGGACCTGGAAGCCACAATTCTGTACTTGGAAGAGGAGTACCAGGCACGCAAAGACGCGGAGATTCTGCGACAATTGCTTGATACTCAAAGGAAATACAGAGAGGTAGTTTCTAACGAGGCGCGGACACAGTCACTGGCAACCCTACACCGTCTATACGATGTGGGGGATAAGTCTGGTAGGCTCCTGGCGTGGCTGAGTAGGAAAGAAAGGGCGGCAAGGTGGGTGGAACAAATCAGATCGGTGGAAGGGGGATTGGTGAGTACTGATGATGAGATGGCGGAGGCATTTGCGTCTCATTACGAACGCTTTTATGCAGCCAAAGACTTGGGGAACACCGAGGAGGCGTTGCACTATATGGGACAGACGGAGATACCCACACTATCCTCGTGCATAGCTCTGGAAGCAGATATCACGTTAGACGAGATATCAGAAGCTATAAACAAACTAAAAACGGGTAAGACGCCGGGGCCAAACGGGTTCCCAGCGGAATTCTTTAAACGAACAACTGATCTCTTGACGAGACATCTTAAAACCCTCTTCACCGAATCATATCAGGAAGGGATCCTGTCACCAGACCTCGCAATGGCCACCATTGTACCGATTTATAAGGAGGGCAAACCAAAGGATGACTGTGCCTCCTACCGCCCCATCTCCCTCCTTAATATGGAGGTGAAGATTATAGCGACTATCCTAGCCAACCGCCTTAGATCGGTAATCCCAGACCTCGTCCACATGGATCAGTCGGGGTTTCTACCGGATAGAGCAACCAAGTTAAATTTCAGACGCACGCACAATTGGCTGCAAGAAGTCAGGGGAAGGAGGGAACCCCACTGGTTTCACTCCCTAGACGCAGAAAAAGCGTTCGACGCGGTGCACTGGCCCTTTCTCATGGCAGCTTTACAAAGGTTTGGCCTCGGCCCAAAGTTCCAGGGGTGGATACAGCTCCTATAGACTGCACCGAGGGCGCGAGTGCGGGTGAATGGGAGACTGTCCCGCGAGTTCCGAGTTGAAAGAGGTACGCGCCAGGGGTGCCCGCTATCCCCCCTTCTATTCACGCTAACCATCGAAATCCTGGCAGCAAAGATACGGCAGAATCCAGACATTTCTGGCTTCTCACGAGAGACCTCAGATGACGCGCATGAAAAAATATCACTCTATGCCGATGATGTGCTTCTCTACACCACTTAAGCCGAAACTACGATTCCGGAGTTGTTTAGGGAATTGGACAGTTTTGGAGCAAGGGCGGGCCACACCATAAATTGGCATAAGTCAGTTATCTATGACCCACAGGGGGTGGAGAGGTGGGGGAACTTGCCTGAGCAACTGGTCAACACCTCGGAAGGATTTCAGTACTTGGGTATTTATATTACCCTAGACAGGAAACTCTCATTCAGTAAAAACATAAAGCGGATAATGGAGGAGGCGGTGACGGACATGAATAGGTGGAAGCAACTGCCGCTCACCCTACTGGGTCGGGCGGCAATGTACAAAATGATTACCCTCCCAAAATTCCTATATGCGCTTCAAAATGAATATTACCCACTCCCGGCTACGGCGATCCCTAAAATCCATGCGGACCTTCGTACCTTCTTATGGTTAGGTAAACAACCGCGGATAGCCCTGCAGACGCTCCAACGCCACCAATACAGCGGAGGGATTTCGTTTCCCAACCTGGAGGCCTACTATTGGGCGGAAAACCTGACTCCGGTAAACGATTGGATCCACGCCCCGGCGGAACACCCGACCTACGCGCTAGAAAGGTACAAAATGTCGCCCCAAAACATACTGTATTATCTCTATGGTGGTACGGCGAGGGCGTCGCTCCTACCGGCGACGGTAATCACACTGAGAGCCTGGACCACAGCCACAAAACGTATGGGATGGGAGGGGAGACCCACCCGACAGACGCCGCTATGGCACTGTCGATGGTTAAAAGAACCTCAATAAGTTGCGGGGCTTCCAAAGGTGGGATGACATAGGCATATCAAGCATTGGGGACGTGATCTCCAGGGGAGAATTGAAGTCATTTCAGGCACTTCAGACAGAGTTTGGGCTACACCACTCACAAATCTTCAAACACACACAACTGAGACATGCTTGGAGGGCCCAAAATATCATACTCACAGAGATACCGGAATATGCGCCATTGGAGGGCAGACTCCTCCAGGAACAGATAATGGGTCAGGCGGTTTCCCTCACATACAAAACTCTGACTAATAACATGCTAAGCGACTTAACGAAACTCAGGGGCGTGTGGGAAGCGGAAGTGGGGGAAATGGAAGATCTGGACTGGGAGATCGTCCTAATGCATCCCCGGGAAGTGGTGATCAAATCAAGGCTACGCCTCATTCAGTTAAATGTGCTCTACAAAACTTATTTCGATAGGGTACGACTCCTTAAAATTGGGAAAATAGACGACCCGGCGTGCCTTAGGTGCCGTCAAAAACAAGGGGATTTCTACCACACCATATGGGCCTGCGACAGAATACAAACCTATTGGACACACATTTTCACTGAGCTGGGGGAAGTCCTAGGGGCGGAACTATCACAGGAGCCTAAACTGGCCCTACTGGGCATGACGAACGAGGTGGACCTGCCACGCCCACTACTTACTTTCCTGGTGCTAGCACTTGTGGTAGCTAAAAGGGACATTGCGAAATACTGGGGGGCCCCAGAGACACCGGACATTGAGGAATGGAGACGGGGGTTAGACCTATACATGGCTGCAGAAAGAGTGACCTATAAAGCAAGAGGTTGCCCCAAAAAGTTCTGAAAAGTGTGGGACAAATGGAGGCAATACCATGGATTAGAGGGGGGGCAGTGAGGCGGGACTTCCGGGGAGAGGGGGAGATCGAGACAGCTACTGAACTGTAGACTGGAATTGAACAGTTGATACAGCCTCGAATGAGTACATTGGAGGGTTGAAGTGAAGCACGGGGAAACATGAAAAGGAAGACATAGAGTTTCGTGCTAGGTGGTGAGGGGGTGGGGGGAGAGGGGCTCCACACTATCATGCCTGTGTGGTTAGAGAAATGAACACGAATGCAGCCAGAAGTGTATGATGTGGCTAATTCCATGACTGTAGACTTGATTTCAGTTACTATGAAAAGTTGGGGGGGGGGAAGGGGCTAAAAGAAAAATGCAGAGGATCTACAGGATTTTGAATGCCTAAGCTGGTTCTTGAAAGTATAGCTTCAGCATATGGTTGACACTTGCCGCCCGACCTCCGGGGTGTGGGCTGAATGGCCGTGTGACACTATACTAATGTTCCGACAATCCCTAATGCGGTGAAGCTGAAGTGCACTTTGAAGGCTGGTATTTTCTGCGTTTCTGCAATAAAAATAATTTTAAAAAAAGAATCCAGTTTTCCACACAAAACGCACAAGTTACTACTTGTGTAACGATGTATCTGTAAGAGACATTAGTTAGTGATAGATTCCTTACCTTAGAATATTCCCAGGCCTCAGACTGGATCTGGAAAGTTTTGCTTAGCAGTACCCCTGCACGTCAGTAGGGGGCGTCCTCCGGCTCCGCGTCCGTCACTGGCAACGTCAGCACCGAGATGACATCATGGAGAGTACTTAGGCGCCACCCATGTGCGCTGACTTCAGTTTTGTACACGACATTCCGCACCAGGAACGCAGAGCAACGCAAGATACTGACCATTGGTGCATGAAACTAGGGCCCTATAAGGGATGACCTTAACCCTAGTAATCAGTTTAAAGAACGGGGAGGATGGGAGGGGTGGTTAGGAATCTATCACTAACTAATGTCTCTTACAGATATATCGTTACACAAGTAGTAACTTGTGCCTCTGAAAGAGACACGTTAGTGATAGATTCCTTACCTTAGAATACATACCCCAGCAATACCAACCCTGGAGGAGGGTTTGCAAACCAAATTACATCAGGAAGTCATGTAGAACAGAACGGCCAAAGAAGCTGTCTCTCCGGACTTGACTGTCAAGGCAGTAATGCTTAGTAAACGTGTGCAGCGAAGCCCATTTAGCTGCCTGACAAATGTCCTGCAAGGGAATGCCGCGTCCCAAGGCAGTAATGGCTGCAGTTGCCCTGGTCGAATGGGCACGCAGCCCCACAGGAGGTTACTTCTTAGCAAAGGAGTAACATGCTTTGATGCACAGAACAACCCACCGGCAAATGGTCCGTTTGTGCACGGCCCGACCTTTTTTGGCGCCTACGTAGCCAACAAAGAGCTGATCATCCACCCAGAACTGTTGTGTACGCTGCAGATAGAATGCGAGCGCACGTTTTGGGTCCTGACGGTGGAGCCTCTCCTCTTCCCTTGAAGGATGTGGAGGCAGAAAGAAGGTGAGCAAAGTGATAGTCTGCCCGATGTGGAAGGGCCTGACCACTTTGGGCAAGAAAGGACGGTCGGATCCTTAAAACCACCTTGTCCGAATGTACAGAAAGGAAAGGAGGTTTGGAAGAAAGAGCTTGGAGCTCACTCACTCTTCTGGCAAAGGTGATAGCTACCAGGAAAGCCGTCTTTAAGGTAAAAAGACGTAAGGGACAGTTATGAAGGGGCTCAAAGGGACCACACATCCGAAAGGTCAAAACAAGATTTAAATCCCACTGAGGCATAACGAAAGGCTGGGCGGAAACATGTGCGTAATGCCTTTTAGGAAACGGTTAACCATTCTGGACTTAAAGAGAGAAGATTGATCTGGAAGCCGCAGAAAGGCTGAGATGGCAGAAAGATAACCTTTAATAGTGCCGAGAGCAGAGCCCTGCTGGGCTAAAGAGAGAAGGAACAGAAGGACCCCGGAAAGAGGGGCAGAAAGGGGATCCACAGCCTTTGCTGTGCACCATGCCACAAATTTGTTCCACCTGCAGGCGTATACCGTTTTAGTGGCTGGACTCCTGGCTGCCAGAATGACATCACAGACCTTGGGAGGAAGGTCAAAAGCTGTCAACTGTCGCCGCTCAATCTCCACGCATGAAGGTGGAGGCTGGCCAGGTTTGGGTGAAGGACCGTCCCCTGCTGCTGCGACAGAAGATCCTCCCGAAGGGGCAGTCGGATCGGGGGATCGATCGCCATGCTGAGTAGCTCGGGATACCAGTATCTTCATGCCCAATCCGGAGCCACAAGGATGACTTGGGCCCGGTTGTGCCAAATTTTCTTCAGCACTCTGGGCAGAAGTGGTATAGGCGGAAAGGCGTACAATAGACCGCATCGCCACTCGTTTCGAAAAGCGTCGCCGAGCGAGCGCTGCCTTAGAAACTCCAATGCGCAGAACTGATGACATTGCACGTTCTCTTCGGTGGCAAATAGATCTAACCAAGGCTCTCTCCACTGCAGAAATAGACCTTGCACCACGTCCGAGTTCAGATGCCATTTGTGATCCATCATGCACCGGTGGCTGAGTTTGTCTGCCCTGGCATTCCGAGAACCTGCCAGGTGATTAACCACCAGGGTAATGCCTTGAAGTTCCAGCCATGTCCAGAGACGTAGAGCCTCTTGACAAAGGGTCCAGGACCCCACCCTTCCCTGTTTGTTGCAATACCACATTGCGGTGGTGTTGTCCATAAACACCTGCACCACACTTCCCCGAACAGAGGGAAGGAATGCCTTCAGTGCAAGTCGGATCGCCCACAGCTCCAAAAGGTTGATATGGAGCCAGGACTCCGCCGGAGACCAGAGGCCTCTGATCTCCACCTCTCCCAAGTGGCCCCCCATCCCAGGAGGGACTCATCCGTCACCACTGTGTGCTCCTTTTGGGGAAGGGAGAGGGATCTGCCACTGACCCAATCCCGATTCGTGAGCCACCACTGCAATTGTTGAGCAGTGCCCTCCGAGATCTGGAGAGGTTGCCCTGATGCTGTGCCCACTGGAACTTCAGGTCCGACTGCAGAGCCCGCATATGCCATCTGGCGTGTTGCAGTAGCAGGATGCAGGAGGCCATCAGGCCCAGGAGCCGGAGGGTCATCCTGACCAAAACCCAGGATAGAGGCCGTAAGATCGGAATCATAGCATGAATATCCCGGACTCGCTGCTCGGGAGGATAAACACGAAACATCGTTGAATCCAGAACTGCTCCAATGAAGGGAAGCTTCTGAGAGGGACTCAGGTCCGACTTCGGCATGTAGATGGAGAACCCCAGCAGGTGCAGGAGGTCCGCCGTAGACTGAAGGTGGTTGACGACTGTTTGGGGCGAGCCCACCTTCAACAACCAGTCGTTGAGGTAGGGGAAGACTGACACCCCCGACCTGCGCAGATGAGCTGCGACCACCGCCATCACCCTCGTGAACACCCGAGGGGCACTGGTAAGGTCGAAGGGGAGCACGGCAAACTGAAAATGCTCCAGGCCTACCATGAACTGCAGGACAGGGATGTGAAAATAAGCGTACTGCAAGTCCAACGCTACTATCCAGTCTCTAGGGTCTAGGGCAGCCAGGACCTGAGCCAGAGTCAGCATCATGAACTTCTCCTTCTGGAGGAAGGGATTGACATCCCGGAGGTCCAAGATGGGGCACAGGCCCCCTTTGTCCTTCTTCGGGACAAGAAAGTATTGGGAATAACAAACACTCCCTACTTCCTGCCCGGGAACGCACTCGATGGCCCACTTGTCCAAGAGGGCTGTGACTTCCTGTTGGAGAAGAACCAAATGATCCCCCGACAGGCGGTGGCACCGAGGTGGCATGGCTAGAGGGGAGGACTGAAAGGAAAGGGAATAACCCTTGCGGATTATTTGCAACACCCACTTGTCCGACGTAATGTCGCACCAGTGGGGGAGGTGGGGGCGGATCCTGTCACCCACTGGCATGTGGTGCTCCACTAGGAAGGTTTGGAGGTAGGAGCAGTGGGGTGGAGGTGGACTGACCCACCCGCTGATTCCCTGAACCGCCCTTGTGGAAGCCGCAACCACGGCCGCTCTGAGCCTGGTTCTGCTCAGGCTTGTTGGAGGAATGTGCCTCTGCCATGGCCACAAAAGGAAACAAAACCAGGAGTGGTCGGGTTCTTTGCAGAAAGACCCAAGGACTTGGCCATGGCTCGTGAGTTCTTAAAATGCTCCAAAGCACTGTTGGCCTTGTCGCCAAACAGGCGGGTGCCATCGAAGGGCATATCCATGAGCGAGCTCTGGACATCAGGCGAGTTGAACGCACCAGGCATGGCATCACAATGCAACCGTTGTAGAAATTGCCCTGCCCTGCAAGTTTGCGGTGTCCAAACCACACTGAATGGCGAACTTAGCTGGTTCCTTTCCTTCAGCAATCGCCTGAGAAAGGACAGCCTGGACCTCCTCAGGACACTGAGGCAACACTTGAGTAACGGTATCCCACACTGATTGGGAGTAGCGGACAAACAAGCAAGCCGTGTTCACCGACCGCAGCCCTAGAATGGCCGAAGAGAACAATCACTTGCCAAACTGTTACAGCTTCTTAGAGTCCTTGTCCGGCGGAGCCGAGGGAAAGGCACTCTGTGACGTCGAGGCCTGGATGACCAGACTCTCAGGCGTGGGATGGGTGGTCAGAAAGGCAGGGTCGCCAGATGCTGGGCGGTGGCGTATGGCGATGTTTTTATCCACAGGGGCCCCCGTGGCCGCCCGCAACCAAGTGCCCAAGAGGACATCGGTAAGGGCGTCATTGAAGGGAAGCAAAGGCTCCAACGAAGTAGACGCTGTCTGGAGCACCTCGGTGAGGATGTTGGTTTTGAGCGCCACTGTGGGGAGGTCAAGGTTGAGGGCCTCGGCAGCCCGACGGAGAACCATCGTGTAGGAAGCGCCCTCCTCCATGGTAGGCAGGGGAGAAGCAAACCTCGGGTCAGAAGAGACATCAAGGTCGCCATCGTCTTCCAGATCGTCCACCCAATCCTGCTCGGAGTCACACTGCCGGGCAAGAGGGTCCTCGGATCCTTCCCAGTTCTCCTCTGCCTCTGGCACCTGAGGGGCCGGTCGCGGCGGCGGCAGAGCCGGAGCCGGGACAACCGGCTTCAAGAATGTCGCCGGCCGGGGCCGGACCGGCGCTGTCTCCCAATGCGGATCCCAGGTTAGAAAAATTGGTCCTGGAACCGGGGCAAGGGCGGGATAAACGGCACCCAGTGCGGCGCCGAGGGCGGCACCGGGGCCGGAACCGGTAACACTGCACCTCGTGGCGCCGGGCCGGAGCCAGCAGCGTAGGATCCTGTGGCATCGGGGCTGGAGCCGCTGGCAGAGCCGCCGGGCCAACAGGATCTGGACATGGGACCGCGGGGCCCAAAGGCGCACTGGCGGGTGCCCGAGGCCGAAAAAGGCGGTCCATGGCAGCAAGAAAATCTTGCACCTGTTCGGGAGTCGCCGCAGACCGGGGTAGGGTGGGTAGACCGTGGGACTCCCTGGCTCCAGAGGAGCTGCAGGGGCGGAGCCCCTGTCCCCCTCGGAGGAGCGATGGGGGGACATCGGAGAGTGGACACGCTTCTTCAACTTCTATTAATGACATTGCTTACCAGAATCCGAAGGCGAAGACATGGAGCCCGAGGAGCGACGGCTCCGGTCCCGCGAGTGGTCCCATGAATGGGCCCTAGACCCGGAGCAGCAGTGTGACGAATGCTGGACCTCCAGCAACTTCCAGCGCCGCTCCCGCAAGGCCTTCGGGGCCATGGCTTGACATTCCCGGGAGTCCTAATCAGTCTCCAGACAGTAGAGTCAAACATCGCGGGGGTCTGCCATGACATATCACGGCGACAGGCCCCACAAGACTTAAAGCCAGGCATCCATACGTGCACCAGGAGAAAAAAAAGGGGGAGACAAAAGTTTAAAAATAGTCAAAAAGTGACTAAGGTTCGTGCTCAATCTGGATTTGCGCTTGCTGGCGCGGAAAAAGAAAGAACTGACGTCAGCGCGCATGGGTGGTGCCTAAGTACTCTCCGTGACGTCATCTCGGCGATTTCGACGTCAGTGACAGACGCGGAGCCGCAGGACGCCACCTACTGATGTGCAGGGGTACTGCTAAGCAAAACTTTGTGGATCCAGCCTGACGCCAGGGGATATTCTAAGGTAAGGAATGTATCACTAACATGTTTCTTTCAGATAAGTAAAATATTAGGGCCCTATTTCTGTTGCACAGGACCAGGAGATCGTCAGTCTGGTGAGGGGGAGAAAAGAGTATCCAAAATGTGAAGGCCGGTTACCAACAACCAGGATGGAGGAGTTCGGGGTACTGCACAGTATCTCTTTAATAGTGTATGTAGGGTATCTCTGGCAGAGTTCAGTGTGTGCCGCCAGCGGTTCTTGATGTAGAAAAGTGTTGCCTCCCGCAAGAGTGGAGTCTAGTAGGCAGCAATGCAGACTCTAGTGAACCACCAGGGGTCTATGGGTATGGGTATGCGGTGCTGGCCAACAAGTGGGTACAATGTCCAGTGTGCAGCTGGAGCGCCGTGCCTATTGAAGGGCATGTGCTCTGAATTAGGCACAGCGGGGTAGCGAGAAGGTAAAGACCAACAATTGAGGCCCCTCGATCACAAGAGTTCAAGTAGAGGAGCTGCCTCAGCAGAGCACATTGCTGTAATTTAATAGCGATAGGCCCGAGGGGTCGCAGGGCCAGTAGGTGCCCCAGTAAGCACTGCAGCGTAGCTTCACCTTGGTAATTTTTGGGTCTTCTGGAAACCGACTAAGTTGGAAGTGCAGTTCCAGGTCTGTGTCAAATGGCACAGAATAAAACGACATCAGCAGGTATATGCAGTCCCGCTCTGAAACTTCCAAGGCATGATCAAGACACTGTTGACCTAATTGGACACCACCTTCCAGTGTGCACGGGGGGCGCTACTGAAAAGTTCTCTGGATCCAGTCTAGTGCATGGGAATATTCTAAAGGTGAGAATCTGTGGATAGAATTATCCATCAGAAAAATAAACTTTCTTTATTGTCAATGAGCTTGACAAAAAAGTTACTTATCTTCAGCAAAGCTCTTTCAGTTACAGACTCTTAACTAACAGCAGATTCCTCACCTACTAAATACTTCCTAGGCATCAGACTGGATTTGAAAATTCTTAAGTAGTACCCCTGCACTCTTACAGGTTGCCCCATGTGGCTTAGTGCCAACATCGTTCTGCTTGATAGGCACCTTTCATGTGCGATGACATCAGGTTTTTTCTGAAAAATCTACACCCTCCGACGTGGGACTGAGCTCCAGATTAGTAGTCAACAGTCTGTAGATCTCTACTTGGAATCTCCTTAAATGAGAAGAGCTCAGCTCACAGAACAGGGAGGATGAGAGGGTCAGTGCAAAATCTGCTGTTAGAGTCTCTAACAGGAAGAGTGTTACCGAAGGCAAGTAATTTGTTCTTCTGATAGAGACTTCTAACTGCAGATTTCTCACCTTTTGAATAGATATCTAAGCAGTACTTCTCAGATGGTGGGAGTGTAAACTGACTCAAACCAAAAGGTCCTACAGGACAGAGCCGGCAAAGTGCCATTCTCAAAAGAAGTGAATCTCCAGACAATAGTGCTTTGTGAATGTATGAAGGGATACCTCTGTAGCTGCCTGGCAAATGTCCAGGATAGGCACATACTTACAGGCATGACAATAAAATGGTAGCAGCCATAGCTTTGGTAGAGTGAGCCCGTATACCCTCAAGGGGCTGCTTCATGGCAAATGCATAACAAATCTTAATGCAGAGCATGATCCATCAAGGAATGGTTGTAGGAAAGTGCCCTTTTTGACACGGTCACCCCCACGTTTTGCCTAGTAATTGAAGCAATTTTGACAGAAGTGTACTGGATTCCTGCTATCCATGTCCCCAGTGCCAGATCTCTTTCCCTAAAACTGTACAATTGTTCCCCCATTTGGCAATTCCTAAGAGGGTCCCTAAGGGCTGCAGCATTTATTGTGCCACCCTAAGGAATTGCTCACCACACTCAGGCAAACTGCCAATGCAGGCTGCGTGACATGCTGCAGACAAAAGTAAAGACACAACATGGCACACCTCCTGCAAGCAGACAGAGCTATCTTAAACACCATAGCAGCAGGAAGCAAACCTGAAAGCAAAACAGCATTGCGTATTATTTACTCATAACCTTTAACCCAATAAGTCATGCGTCATCTGCGGGGTGACCAACAGGAACAGTGCCATGCTGTCAGCTGAGTCTGAGGCACTGAACGGTGATGAGCTGATGGGTGTAGAGTAGTCGCTGATCTAGGCCCTGCCGAGGGGAGGAGGCCGCTCTGGGACCATTCCGATCGGATGCCCCCTGTCGCCGCTTCCATGGAGCTCGTTGGGCCTTTGGCAGCACAGGTCTCGGAGGCCTATTGCGCTGAGAATCTGCCGTTGTCCTAAACAGTGCCATGCCCATTCTCATGATTCAAAAAAGATAGTACGTTGCTCGTGAATCAGCTTGAACCAGGCTAGGAACAGTAGTGCATACTTGAGGCCAGCTTTGTGCATATTCTTCTTGACTTTTGCACTGGACAGTGATCGTCTAGTCTGGTAACAGTTAAATGCTGGCATTTTCCAGAAGGATGGGCTCACGTGCAGCATGTAACACTGTATCTCGGCCTTTGAAGCCCTCCAAGAAGTGGGTGGCATGAGGGTACTTTGGCTCTGCATCATCTACTCAGTCCTGTAGCTGTTCCACCTGCCGGAGCAATTGGGGAATCTGTGGCAAGTGATCCGCTTGACATGGGGATAGGGTCCGTTCATTTGTTTTGACTCTATCTGCTGACTTGAGTTGGCTGTCTTTGAAAAGGGTGATATCAGTCGTGTGACCCCCAGGGGTTGCTCAACCGGCATGCTAGAGTCACATTTTTCCTGAAGGATGACTTCTAGTTTGTCTATTTGGGGTGCCGCCATTATAGGGGGGATGTAGTCCCTTGGTGTCTGGGTCAATGAACTCTCCGAGGGGGTCGGTCGGGAGGGAAGGTCTGGTTTATTCCTAGTACGCCTCATGATACATGCCGATGGCCTTTAGGCCCAAAACCTCCTGAGAGATGCTTCTGTCTCTCTGTGCTCAACGCTGCTCTGGGTGGTCACAAGTGGTCCAGGGAGGCCCTCGGAACACAAGAGGACAGGGTCCTCAGTAATCAGGCAAGACACCATGACGAGAAGGAGAGAACAGTGGGGAATCTCCAGGAAAGGAGCGTGAATAGGTACTATGCACAAGATCAGTCCTCCAAGCAGCTAACTAGTCTTTGATGTTCTCCTGCACCCATCAGTGTCTACGGCCACAGCCCTTCCACGGAGCAAAATAAAAAGAGGGCGCACCTCCCTTTGTACTGAAGAGCCCTGCTTTATGGCTTATCACGCAGGCAGCTCTGAAGGTGGGTATACAATACAAAATAAGCTGGGTCTCAGCCAGTTGGCCCCACTGCACCCCACATTATGGCCGGCCTCGTCGGCACAGTTAGTTTATCAGGACTCCCGGACCAACAGCCCAGGCAGAACTGGGCCGTTATCACAGTCCACAGTGCGAGGGGCATGCAGGAGCAAGCAGGGATGCCTGCGCTAGTCACCAGGGCTAGATCACGAGGGGGGGGGGCCTTCGAGCATCCCAGCGGTACTCCCCCCTCCATAATGCCTACGCAATTTTCAGGCATCTGGTCAAGGTCCCAGCTCTTATCAACAGTCCAGCTGATAGTGCTCCGTTTTCTGGTGGCTCCCAGGACTCGCCACTCAAGCACCTCATGGAGTTGAGCTGGGCCCACGTGCAGTGCATATTGAATTGGCCCCATAGTGTTGCCTGGGATGAATGCATGTGCTGGGCCTCATGGGCCCACTTGCTGGTGGTTGGCACTTAATTTGGTAGGACCCATATTTCATCTCTGGCAGTGTGATATGGTTGTGAGCCCCCTTCTTCACCTCTGTACACGGCAGGCCAGCTCGCTCATGGGGCCGCATCTGGCCGACAGGCGCAGTGGAGCTCCACTAGGCTGGGATAAAACCTCACCCAGCGGGGCCCGCTCCCGCAGCCTGCCCATACCGTTCTTCACTTGGATTCCTTCGGAGTCGCATGCGACCAGACCCTGAAGTCTGTGTCTCTGCTTCACAGGGGGATGAGGGGGGCAAACTGTCCACACAGCCCCCTCAGCCACCACACCCATCCCCCCTCTCAGATAGTAGGGCAGGCCTTACTCCAGTCTAAGCGCCATCCTCAAGCCAACTATAGTCAACGCGTGTATGCATAGCCACAGCTCTCTCAGACCACGGATTGGAGTCCGTCCACTCACTGGCTTTGTCAGCACTGTCGTTTTGTAGCTCGATACTGCTGAATACGGGAAAATGTATGCTTATTACAGAGCCCGGGTGCCTCTGAGTTATGCCACTGCTATCTTAGGCAGTTAGCCATGCTCCTATCCACTCATAAGGGATACCTGGACTCTTTACACAGCACACCTCTTTATGGTATACTATATAAAGAGCCACCATCCTACATTGGTGGTGCAGCGGTAGGATACAAGGCTTGACACCTGCTGTACCACTCTGTTAATAAATGATTCTTCTAAGGAATACAAAATTGTCTTTAGCTAGGAAAAAATATTTTTGTTGAATTTGATCTTTTGTCCTAAATCTTTGAAAGTAACTATCAGGGCATTGTGTTAACTCTCCCAGTCTAAATTTTAAAGAATTTACAAAGCATACTAATAGCTAGATCTAAAAGTCTATTTTAGAATTTCTGTAGCTTTTCAAGCAAGGTCCCAACTTTAGTAAATAATGAGCTCTACAGGGGACATGGCTCCGGATCTCAACCTGGCCCCTTGCCTGCTGCTTAGATATCAGTAGTTAAGAGCCTTCTGTAACAATTTTAAAATTTGAAGTGGCTCATGCCCTACTACTGCAATGCTTCAGAAGCTTTTGGAAGAGTATGAGCTGACCCATCCAAGAGATGACACCACTCCTACTGAGGACTAGGGACAGCGCGTGAAAAATGAGATGAGCTTGATTCTCACTAGAAAGGGAAGATGTGGTCCCTTTACCCCACCACAGAGAAACTGTGCCCAGAGTGCCTTTCTTTACCGAGGATAGGTCATGCCAGTCAGGGTGCAGTGAGTAACTCACTGAAAAGGAGATTCTTATTGAAAGACTAACCTGAAGAATAGCCCTGGAGGACAGGATACTGGCCATAGAAAGATAAAGGGCTGAGATTGGTCTAGCACCCATGAATGGTGGCAGCAAACTAATAAATAGGGACAGGGAGGAAACCTTGGACCCTAAAATCCCCAAAGGATGTGAGTGTGAATAGACTTTGAGAGGGCTTGTAAAATGAGAAAGCTCACCCAGAAATATTGGGGCTCTCTACTTATGGAGCTGTTCTCAGGAAAATGCAGGGATAGACTCCTGACACTTAATGAAGCATGTGTGGAATTCTATGACCTCATTGAAGATACCCTGTTTGGGGGCTTTGGACTCGCCACTGAGGAGTACCAGGATTAAGTTCAGGGAGACTCACGAAACCTCAAGTCAGATCTGGGTAGATTTTGTTGACTTCTCAGTCAAAACACTAGGTGGCTGGTTGAAAGGTACCCAGGTGCAAAACTATGATGGGCTTTATAATTTACTCATGAAAGAACATTTGTTAAGTAACTATGTTTCTGAAAAACTGCACCAGTACTTTGTATATCTAGGTCCATTCTTGCTCCAAGAATTGGGAAAGAAGGCTGACCATTGGGTCAAGACTAGGGTGCCTAAGAAATCTCATGAAGGGGTCACAAAAAGAAAGGGGTTGCTAATCCCCTCCAAGGGAAAGAATGGGCAGGCTAATGATAAAAACAGAGTCCTCTAAAGGCCACTAAAAACCTGTTTGGAAGGGTGGGGCCAGAGACAATACACAGTCCAAGGGAGGGCACGAGGGTAAAAACTGGGATCCGAAGAAGGCTTGGTGCTTTAATTGTAAGACCAATGGGCACCAAACTGGAGACCTTAGCTGTCCCAAAAAGGCTGCTGTGGATAGGCTCCAGATAGGATCCTTGGTGTGCCCTGGCCATGTCAGAGACCACCCTGAAGCCACATAAGTCTCAGAGGGTGGGGTGGATGTAGCTGTCCTGGCTGTTTGGCCCAGTAACATGGAGAAATACAAGCAACAGCCAAATATCAATGGGGTTAGAGTGGAACAACTGAGGGATACAGGTGCACATGTTACCATGGTGAGTGAAAAACTGCTATCCCTAGAGCAGTACTTGACTGGAGAAACCTATCAAGTCACCAGTGCGGACAACCAAACTAAGGTCCATCTCATGGCAATGGTGTCCTTAGGATGGGGAGGGGTAAGTGGCGAAAATTAAGTGGTTGTATTTTCCGCAAATCCTGTAGCCTGTATGATAGGAAATGATCTGGAGTCCTCAGTTTTTGCTGAGGTAGAGCGGCAAAACCATGCTGGGAATACCTGAATGGGTGTGTGTGAAAACCAGAGCGCAAAGCAAAGCACAGGGGTGAGGAAGATGAGTTGGAGCCTGAAATAATGGCCCAACCTTCCAAGAGAAAAGGCAAGAAGTTTGGGAAACCAACTTAAATTCAGACACAAGCTCAGGTCCCCGCTCCTTAGGGAGAAGACCTATCAGCCCCAGAGGTTACTGAGCCCCAGGAATTTATGCCTTACACAGCAGAGATCGTAGGTCCAGGGGGACCATCAAGGAGAGATCTGTACCAGAAACAGACAACCTGTCCCACTCTTGCGAGCCTGAGATAGCAAGGTGCTGACCAGGAAAAAGGGGGATGTCAGTGGCTCCCACAGAACCCATTGGAGGAGGGACTCTGGAAACAGTGTGCCATAAGGGAACAAACTCTAGTAGTATGCAAAGAGGGGATTTTAGGGGCAACAGGGCCCTCAGTTCGCAGAGAGGGGAGAATAGGTGGGTCAATAAGGCACTGCGGCTAGATCCTGTCTCTAACAGATAAGGCGTTGCCAAAGGTAAGTAACTTGTTCACCTGATAGAGACATCTAGTAGCAGATTCCTTATCTTAGAATCAGATACCCAAGCAATACTATCCTTGGAAGAGGGGCTGCGAACTGACCTCACAAAAGATCCCCAATAGGCGAAGTTGGTCCAAAAGATAGAAAGTGATCAGACTATCCCAAAAAAAGAGAACTTCAATTTTAGAATGATGGAAACGAGAAATAGAGAACAATGAAGGCTGAAGAGCATGGCTAGGAAAACAAGAACAGTTAAAGAAACTACTCTTATAGTGAGAACCTTGCTAGGTATATAAGGCATGCTCCAGAAATATGTAACAGAGACACTCATTAAAGGGAAGGAAGGAAATAGACAAGCACAACCAAAAAGGTTGAACCAGGTCACCAAGAAGGGTATAGGTAAAATGCAGCGACGTACACCATATAGAAGGACAGGCGACCATATGTACAAAACGCACACAAATATATATCGGAAGCAAAAGATATCTACAAGAGATCCATTTGAGAGATAGGGATATACACGCGCGGACATATGCATCCAAGACAAATGTATATAAGGAGAAATATGCATATAAAACATAGATATTCCTGTAGACACACAAGTCATACTGTAGTGTAGTTCCTATACCCCTTATAGGCTCTGCGCATTGGAATAATATACACTATAGTTTTGACATAGGACTGAGGTCAGTATGTCTCTATTGAGTACATTAAACTTAATTACTTATCTGTGCCAGCTAGCTCAGAGGTCACAAGAAACTTCTCGAATGAACAAGAAGGGATTAGTCTCTGACAACCGCATAAACATGACAACTTTGTTTCCCTTAGAATCGGAACTGTTCTTCTCTGAATCGTGGAAACAATAGATAACAGTTTCACTCAGTCAATCGTGCATGCTTCGTTTCTACAGAGTTACATAGAAATAGATAGACGGGTGTTTCAATAAAAAGGTTTATTGAACAGTCTTATTTCTCGTGCAAGAGATATGAGCTGCTACAATTGTAAGACAGAATGCGAAGTATAATACGTACAGCGTTAGCAGTAAGATGAAATAATACTGCAATAGCATGGTTTGTAGCTATGACATATATTCCTAAAAATACATACATAAATAACACAGGCTAAAATGTAAATGCTCATCTGGTGCTTCTAAATAGTTCTAGCCCAGTGTACCTAACCTAAGTGTAGTACGAGGTAAGAAGTAGGTGCTGTTTTCTAAAGTATAGCTAGCTATAGTTTAGTATTGCCAAGAGTTGCCAAGAGTCCCTCTAGGATCTAGTCTGCTCCATACCTTAGAATGAGTTTGGAATCTCTTTCCGGTTCTCGATCTCTAACACCCCGCAAGGGGAGTCAGAAACACTGGAGCTGGATTCTCTGCGAGGAGTATGACAGCATCTGTTCAGTGTGTCAGGCGGGGACTCGAATTCCTTCCGAACTTGCTGTGGCAAGCTGTGTAGCCGAGCCGTGCAAGTATGCAGCCGTGACTTGCCAAGCAAGTGAAGGTATATTTATACCTTGAAGGTGTTAGGAATGCCAGTATTGACATAAAAGTCAGGCAGAGGAACGTAACGAATTAACACCTAAGCAATAGATGTTCATGCATAATAAATGAGTTCCTGGAGACATCAATAATCCAAGCAGGGGAAGTCCTAAAGGCTTAAGAGTCTGATTTTCCAAATCTCGTTGTGACGTGGATGGACGGATGTAGGTGATAATGCCTAAATAAGGGTTGGATTTCTATGCCTAAATAAGGGCAATAAGAATGGTGTCTATATAGGGGTAAAAAACGAGAAACCTATATACGGTATCTAAATCGACACACAACACCCACTTCAGTTTCATATGAATGAAATTACTAAATTCTAAACATGCTAAACATTTCTAAAATAGAGTTTTACATGGATTGCAAAAAACATGTCTTAAACATATTTCTAAAAATGCATTTAAAACTTGCGATGCATAAAATGCAATGGTGCTGTACACATTAAAGAAATGTTTCATTCTAAGCATATATTTACAGTGAATGCTAAATGAATGAATCATAAATATATATACACATGATGAAATGGCTCGTAAATACAGAAGAAAAAGGGCCGAAACCATTTCATGTCAGATTACATAAACTAATTGTTGTTGATAAGGTGAAATATTGTCTCTGGAAGTTTTTCAAAGAATTCTGTTCTCTATGAATAGTTCTACTATAAGCAGATTACTGTGCCATAAAAAAGAAAAATTCTAATTTGGAGAAAAAAAATAATCATAGGAAAAAGTTACAAAGTTAGTCTCTGTTTTGAAAAAAGAAGGTCAAATTCAGAGTTTCTCAGTACACTGTGTGCTAAATCAAAAGTCAGTGTGTGGGCTTGGAGAAACATGAAATCTTCTATTTCTGTAGACAAAAAGTAATCTACCGTTGTAGGTGAAAGTTGGAATACCTCGTTGAGAACCACACATAGATGTGAACCATCGCCTTCAGCATTGGGAGCATCAGCAATGTTCGTATCCGATGTTACCTGCGTGCCTGTTGTTTCCTCTCATATCTCAGCAGCAGCAATTTGCGTCTGTGAGATCTCAATGATGCCGTCATCAGGATTGCTGCTGGGGACAACACACAGCATGGGCCGTTACCGGGTCCAGCAGAGTATCGACATCCGTAGGCATGACTGATGGGAGTGTTAGACAGATGTCTAGCGCGCATTCATCACCGTAAAGCAGGCAGCGTAGAACAGGTAAGATGGAATCTTGCCAGATTGGTCTGAATGACATAAATCATGTGGTATTAAATTCTCGTAGACTAGTTAAACCCAAAATTTGGACGATGCACTCACGACACTTCATCTAAAGTAGAGCTTTCTCTATGGTGCTTGGAGTGATGCTGGTGATTTGGCTTGCCATATCGTAGCAGTAGGAATAAAAACAGGATCCCTGCAACGAGTGCCAAAAGTAGCGGCAGTCCGCCAAACACAGAGTGCACGAAGTTTGGAATGATTCCAAGGACTGCTGGAAAAGGCGCTAACAGTCCTGAACACGTTCTTAAATACATGTAGAATACCGCTTGTATCAGACATGTTTAAGATACGTTCCAACATTTCTGAGAAATGTATAGGGCAATTTGTGTTCAAAAGGGCATGTATCTCGGCTGAAGTCCTTGCGACTTGTAGATCATAGGTCTCTTTGGCCGAGGTCAGTAGCACGGTTTGTTGCAAAAGAATGGCTTTCATTCTGCTTAGAGTATCAATTCGTGTAGAAGCGATCTTCAGTGAAGGCCATAGAGGTGACTCCCTGGGTGTCTCTATTTGTGGAAACAAGACTTGCATACAGCAAGTGACCCTGAATGTAACTGTTACTAGATATGGGATGCCTGGCTACATGCCACAACAGCTGTGATCATTCAACATGAGGTAACTTCCATTCGAAAGTTGGCCAAAAATTGGATTAATCACTGCAGCTGGTGAACCTTGCAGGTGGCAGGATAAGTTTGCAGTGGAACCCTTGCAGGCCCCATGTAAGTTAATATCCTGAAATAGGAATAAAACGCTTCGTGCGTTTTCACAGTTTGTACCGCTAAGACACACTTCACGCCCCCCACTCCAACATCTGTGTGTAAGGTAAATCCCAGGATGTTTTGATGTATTCTTTACCCAACCTTTCATATTTGCCTGCTGGTATATGTTTTAGGCAATACTGAAAGTGGAAAGTTGTAACAGGCAGAGAAATTTTACCATGTATGATCCACTCAGTAGCTGGTTTTTCTGCCACTGTGAATGGTAATTTTTCCAGTTTTTCAATGCTTAGCACCCTCTACTCTGCTCCCCTTTGTGCCAGTTTGATCTGTTTATCAGTGAGATTGAATTCTGAAAACAGTGACGTTGTGATTAAACGCCAAGACACAGCCTGCATACAGGTTTTTTAGCGTCCAGCCTAATAGCATGATAGAACGTAATTGAGACTGACCATGTTGCAGCATGACCAAGTCTTGTTCCATGATGTCTAAGGCAGAAGATACAATGTTGCCCAATTAATATATCCTGGATGACAGAGTCGTTAACCCATTGTCGACTACAGCGCGATATTTCTCTAAATGAATACAATCAATTTCTCGTGTTCTTTCTGCAGTTTCTGCTTGGGTAACCTTCCATATTTCATTATAAGCAGCGTAGATACCGGCATATATGAAACATTTTTGACGGGGTTTTCTTGGTCCTAGCAAGAATTCCCTAAGGTCTGCGCCTTCTTTAAGTAAAGATAAGTGTTGTTTTACATCCTCTAGTGTAGCTTTCTGTAGCCAATAAAGGCATAGTTTCCCTACACTGTATGTTGTTACTACCCCTGCTGCTGTCTTTGAACATATCGTGGGTCTGGCCTATTGATAGTGAAACCCTGTGTTTGGTTCAATCAATCAAGCATTCAATCATGGGCATTTGTATAGCGCGCTACTCACCCGGAAGGGTATCAAGGCGCTGGGGGGGAGGGGTCCGCTACTGCTCGAAGAGCCAGGTCTTGAGGAGCTTCCTGAAGGAGAGATGATCCTGGGTCTGCGGGAGGTGGATCGGGAGGGAGTTCCATGTCTTGGCTACCAAGTAGGAGAAGGATCTTCCCCCGGCGGTGGCTTTGCGGATGCATGGTACGGCGGCGGCGGCGGCGAGGCTGGTCGATCGTAGCTGGCGGGTGGGTGCGTAGAAGGTCAGGCGGTTGTTGAGGTACTTGGGACCCAGGTCGTGGAGGGCCTTGTGTGCGTGGGTGAGGAGCCTGAACATGATCCTCTTGCTGACGGGGAGCCAGTGCAGGTCTCTCAGGTGGCCGGATATGTGGCTGTGTCGGGGGATGTCCAGGACGAGTCGTGTGGAGGCGTTCTGGATGCGCTGGAGTCTTTTCTGAAGTTTGGCTGTGGTTCCGGCGTAGAGGGTGTTTCCGTAGTCCAGTCGGCTGGTGACGAGTGCCTGGGTGACCGTTTTCCTGGTTTCGGTGGGGATCCATCGGAAGATCTTACAGAGCATGCGCAGGGTGTTGAAGCATGATGACGAGACGGCGTTGACTTGTCTGGTCATCGAGAGGGAGGAGTCCAGGATGAAGCCCAGGTTGCGTGCATGGTCCGTTGGTTTGGAGGTGGTGCCCAGGAGTCACCAGGAGTCGTCCCCGGCAGAGGGGGATGATCCCAGGATAAGGAACTTCCGTCTTGTCTGAGTTCAGGTTCAGGCGGCTGTTCCTCATCCATTCGGCGACATCTTTCATCCCTTCGTGTAGGCTGGTTCTGGCCGTGGCGGGGTCGTTGGTGAGGGAGAGGATAAGCTGGGTGTCGTCGGCGTAGGAGATGATGTTGAGGTTGTGTTTGCATGCGATGGGTGCGAGGGGGCTCATTTAGACGTTGAAGAGGGTTGGGCTGAGTGATGACCCTGGTGGTACGCCGCAGATGACTTCAGTGGCCTCGGATCTGAACGGGGGGAGGCGGACTCTCTGGGTTCTTCCGGCGAGGAACGAGATGATCCACTCCAGTGCCTTTTCTCGGATTCCGATGTTGCTGAGGCGATGTACTAGGGTGCGGTGGCAGACAGTGTCGAACGCTGCAGAGAGGTCCAGGAGGATGAGGGCCGCTGTTTCCCCGTTGTCGAGCAGGGATCTGATGTCGCCAGTGGCTGCGATGAGGGCGGTCTCGGTGCTGTGGTTGGCTCGGAAACTGGACTGCGAAGGGTCGAGGGATCCGTTCGTCTCAAGGAAGGCGGCAAGCTGTCTTTTGACGGTCTTTTCGATGACTTGGGCAGGAAAAGGGAGGAGCGAGATGGGGCGGTAGTTCTTGAGATCGGTGGGGTCCGCTGTTGGTTTCTTCAGGAGGGCGCTGAGCTCGGCGTGCTTCCAGGTCTCCGGGAAGGTGGCGATGTTGAAGGAGGTGTTGATGATGTCCCGGAGTTGGGGTGCAATGATGGAGTCGGCTTTGTTGAAGACGTGGTAGGGGTCGGTTTGTGATCCGGAGTGGATGGTGTTCATCGTGCGGGTGGTTTCTTTGGTGCTGATCGGGGTCCAGGTGCAGAGGGTGGTGGTGGGGGGTGTTGGTTCGGTGTTTGGGTGCGTGGTTGGTGCGCCGAAGCTGTTGTATATATCGGCGATCTTGCGGTGGAAGAACGAGGCGAGTGAGTCGCAGAGGTCTTGCGAGGGAGTGATGTCGTTGTTTCCGGCGCTGGGGTTGGAGAACTCTTTGACGATGTTGAAGAGTTCCTTGCTGTTGTGGGCGTTGTTGTTCAGTCGTTCTTTATATGCTGTCTTCTTGGTGGTGCGGATCAGCTGGTGGTGTTTGCGGGTGGCGTGCTTGAGGGCCGTCATGTTGTCCGTGGTCTGGTCGTGGTGCCAGGCTTTCTCGAGGGTGCGGCAGTTCTTCTGGAGATCTTGAGTTCGTCGGTGGATCAGTGGGCTTCCTTGCTGCCGGGTCTGCTGGGAGGGTCCTTCAGTGGTGCGAGGTCATCTGTGCAGTTGGTGAGCCACTGTGTGAGGTAGCTGGCTGCTTCGTTGGGGTCCGTTGTGCTGGCGGGAGGGTTCTGGCGGAGGGAGGTGGCGAGTTGCTCGGCGGTGATCTTGCTCCAGCTCCTGCGAGGACCCTGTTGCGGGTGGTGGTGGGACGTGGTTCTTCTGAAGCTGAAGTGGATGCAGCTGTGGTCAGTCTAATGGAGTCCGGTGGAGTGGCTGAAGGAGATGTGCTTGCTGGAGGAGAAGATGGGATCAAGCGTGTGGCCGGCGTAGTGGGTGGGGGTGTTCACCAGTTGCTTGAGTCCAAGGTTAGCGAGGATGTCCAGCAGGTTGGCGGTGTTGCAGCCCCTGTTGTTCTCCAGGTGAAAGTTGAGGTCCCCTAGGACGATGTAGTCGGCGGAGGGGAGGGCGTGCGGGCTGATGAAGTCGGCGATGTGTTCGCTGAATTGGGTGTGTGGTCCCGGGGGTCTGTAGATGAGGGTGCCTCTGAGGGTGGTCTTGGGGTCAGTGTGTATCTGGAAGTGGAGGTCTTCGGCGGCGGTGAAGGTGTCGTCGGGGTTGGTCGTGATGCGGATGGTGTTCTTGTGTACGATGGCGATGCCTCCTCCAGTCTGGTTGATGCGGTCCTTCCGGGTGATCTTGTATCCGTCCGGGATGGCTATGGCAATGTCAGGCGCTGAGGAGGCGTTCATCCAGGTTTCTGTAAGGAAGGCGACGTCTGGTGATGTTGTGTCGAGCAGTTTCCATAGTTCGACAGCGTGTCTGTGGACGGAGCGGGTGTTGAGCAGGATGCACTTGAGGTGGTTGTTGTTGGTGTTCGGCTTGTCGGGTGTGGTGCAGGTCCAGAGGCAGGTGAGTTTGCAGGCTTGGCAGGTGAAGGGTCCGTGGGTGCGTTTCGGCGGGCGGCTCGGTAGCAGGCGGGGTTCCGGCCGGCGTTGAGTACGTGGAGGGTGGCGGCGTCGTAGGTCTGTCGTGTGGTCTGGCGTTGTCGGGGGCCAGGGGTCCTGGCGCTGGGTGCGGTCCAGGCACGGACGGGCGCAGACGGGCTTGCCTTTGGCGTGCCTTCGGCGCACAATCCGCATGCCCGCTACGCGAGAACGCTGCGCGTATGCACGGGCTCCATAAGAGGCGGAGTGGGAGGGAGGAGCAGCTGGGAGGCGGGAGCAGGGCGGCCAATGGGGTTACAGCGGAGAAGGGGGCGGGGCCGCAAGGGAGCGGCAGGAAGCAGGAGGGGGGCACACCCGGGTACAATGCGACAGGCTCAAATCCGGAAAATTACAAAATGAGGGCTATAAGACAAGTGAGAGCAAGAGGGCACAAATCAGGAAATCACAAATGCGGGCAACAAGACAAGGGAGAACAACAATGTGATGGGCTCAAATCCAGGAAATTCACAAAAGGGGCTACAAGACAAGAGAGAGCAAGAGGGCACAAAACAGGAATTCACAAATGCAGGCAACAAGACAAGGGAGAACAGCAGTATTCACGAGAGGCAGCAGCGGGGAGAACCACGAGCAGCAGCGAGGGGCACCGATGCTAGGGGCGACGCGCTACAACTGACGAGCCGTGAGGCGTGGGGGGTGTCCTGAGATCAGGTCAGGAATCAATCTTGACAGTAGTCTGTGGGCCAGAACAATCATTTTTCCCATTCAGGATCTGATCTGTTGTGATGCAAAATAGTATGTACGTCGACCTCCCCCTGTGTAGTGCTATTACTTGCAGGTGCAGGTGCAGGTATGGACGGAGTGTTCATGTCTTTGATCTTGGCTATCCCAAGGCAAGACGTTTGTTGGACAGTGTCATTCAAAAATATTATTTGCTTAGGGATGATACAGGCTCTAAACAAAGCCTCTACCCCCCTGCACTTGTCAATCTTTTGTACCCCAGACAGATTTTGTGTCAATGTTGTCTTTCCAAAAGTCGAAACCCTGTCTAGACAGTTGGGCAATAAAGGCTGCAGAATAAATCTGTTATGTATTGGTTAACATATTTTTTGTTCCTGTCTTGTTAACATTTTTAAAATGAAACGATTCTGGATTTGACAAGTTGAACCCTGAAAAATATGGAAACCTTTTTGCAAAAGTTTTTGAGCTACCCTTTGGCGGTGTAAGACAAAGTCCCCATTGGTTAAACATAAATACATTTCTAGGTGATGCAGTTTTATGCAAGAAATGATGACCATAGTGGTTGTAACAATATAGCTGTTCATAGTCTGATGAACTCTCTAAATATTCATGATTTGACAATACTGCAGACATTTCTAGATCAAACATCATATTATTAACAGTCTTGAAGTCCCAATCATCAGAAAAGGTACTAGAGATAATAAAGTCACTTAATAACATTTTAAATAAGTATAGAATCTTCAAAAGTTCAAACGGGCCAAAAATGTCATAATCAGTTTTGTCCCAAACTATACCATCTGGTATAGGAGCGGCTGTGATGTTCACTACTGACAAGTCTCTTGCTTCACGATGGGATGATTTTTGTGGCTGGAGAAGTAACTTCACTCTTTTACTTGCTGTGTCTATTTGAATATATTTTCCATTTATCAGCATACCCAGAGTTATTACCAGAGCTAGACAAAGTAGAAAGAAAAATATTCCCAAAGCAATCCATAGTTCAATCCATGGTGATACCAGATAAGTCTTTTTCAGGTGATGAGAAAAGTCAGTTGCTTGTTCTTTGAGCTGGCGTCGTTTCAGGTTCGCTGGGATCCTCAGAAAACATATCAAAGTTAATGTAATAGCCAGAGGCAGTTCTGTCAATGGTTGGAATTGCATAAGTATTCATTGAAATCACTGGAACCAGTTGATCACTTGATACGTTGGTGTAGACAGGTGTATCAGGACGAACTGTTATTTGGGACTCAATAGGAGCTAGTTCCATAGCATTGTTGCTTAGTCCTTCTTTTCCCTCTGTAGAATCTTCAAAGGTGATGAGTCTCTCAGTTTGAACCTTTTGGATAGTAGCTAGAGGAATGCGTCTGCTACATTGTCTGAGTCCACTTGGCCTACTGCTTAGTATCGGCCACATAGTGTGGTTTGATCAGGTCGATGGACACACATCTTTTCTCCTTTTTACCAGCAAGGGGCGGCAAAAGTGCTGTTCTTGATCTTTGGATTTCTAGGACAGGTACTGGTTTTATGTAAGAAAGCACAATTTCCTTCTGGTCCACGATCTTTTCTGTGGACATCATCCCCAAGCTTTGGGATCAAGACAGGCCTTGCTGGGATGGCCAGATTTTCCCCAGTAGTGGTTGGCTTCAGGAACACGTTGCTTTGTTTCGATCTTAGTTCATTTAAGTCCTGTAAAACAGCCAAACGATCTTTGATATCAAATTGCTTATTTTCCACCACTGTGCGTTGCATGTCAAGGTCCGGTACCAACATTCTAGGCCCAAATAGGACCTCAAACGGAGTGACACCCCCTATGGAACTTCTTGGCAAATTATTTAATGAGCGTTGGACCCCATAAAGATGTTTGACCCACCGATCACCCGAACCTAATACCCTAGCTGTTATAGATTGCTTTATGTCCCGAACTGTTCTTTCCACAACAGAATTTTCTTCAGGATGGAATGGAGAAGAATACTGCAATGCTAAGCCCAAGCTGGCTGTGCCTTCTCTGTAAGCTCGAGAGCAAAACACAGGGCCCTGGTCAGAGTGTAGTGTGCCTATTGCGTATGTGCCGATAAAGACTCCCCAATCTTTTATAACAGTTTGAGAGTCAGCTGAGCGCTGAGGCCACATCCACAGGAACCTTAAACACAAATCCACTGCGACCATGATATATTTATAGTTACCATCCCTCTGTAAGGGACCGCAGTGGTCCAGGTAAACACACGGTAATGGTTTATCTGAAATTAACAGAGGCGTCTGCGCAGGACGTTTCACAGTAGAGACTTTCATCTTCTGGCATATTTCACAGTCCAAAACATAGTGTTGGGTCTGTTTCCAAATGCCTGGCCTCCAGTATCTCTGTTTCAATAACGATACTGTGGCGGAAACACCTGCATGAGCAGAGGCGATCCCTTCATGTGCTGCTAGGATTAGTCCTAATCTATGTTCCATGTTTGGAATTACCCTATCTCCCACTCCAGGGATTTGAGCAAATGGAACATTGTTCGCATCAATTCTATATGAGTGGAAACTTCTTAGGTAACGCTGCACCGCTGCCTTTGTTTGAAGCATGGACAGGCAGTATTATTTCACTGTCTATTTATGTTTTTGAATGAGTGATTGCAGCTATGGAAGCCATTTGCACAGCCCCCTTCGCGGCTTAATCAGCCAATGAATTCCCTTCAACGTGAACGCCATCACATTGATGACTCCGCGTGTGTATCACGTGAATATTTTGTAGTCCGGCTCGCAACAGAACTACTTGTTCCCAAAGCGTTTTATGCTTGATTGTGCCACCTTTTGCATCTTCGAAACCATTTTGAAGCCAATTTATTATATGACTGAACACAGTAAAAGGAATCACACACTATGAGTGTGGGGAATTCGTGATCCGTATTTTCAAGTGCCATTTTGAATGCTTGTAGTTCAGTTCGCTGAGCTGTACAATCTCCTAGAGATTGTGTTTTTGTGACAATTGGTCTGAATTTGCCATCGCGCATACAATCTTTAACGATTGCACATGCTGCACTATAAGCTTGTTTACCCTCCGTAGCGGGTTGTGCAGATCCGTCAGTGTAAATTATAAATTCATACTGGTCAAGAGGA
This sequence comes from Lissotriton helveticus, assembly GCF_964261635.1. NCBI lineage: Eukaryota > Metazoa > Chordata > Amphibia > Caudata > Salamandridae > Lissotriton > Lissotriton helveticus. The sequence goes on from NC_136063.1 coordinate 1,923,556,541, forward strand.
AGAATCTCAATAGGCAGAGTACATTCGTGTTCATATTGCTGGAATACTTGTGTTTTCAAATAAGGATCAAAAATATATTTAACATCAGTTGCAGCAAGAGAATTAGCACATTGTTTCCATCTCGGATGTAAACCTTTTGCATTCGGAATGGTCGCCTTTGTAACTGCCTCTCAGGCTGGTAGAGGGTTTACGACCATAATGCGTTTTCCCTGTGCTATGGCTCTTTCTTTTGCATCAGCGGTTTGAACTGCTGTCAGAAATTTTGCTGTTGATGTAAATTTAATTTAATTTCTGCATGTGTGTACAAATGTGATTTGTATGCAATTTGTACTTTTTCACCTTCGTTAAAAGTTAAGTAGGTGCATCCGCATTGACCCGGAATGATTTGGAGCACTAAGTTGAGTACGTTTACGCATGTTTGTAAGTGATTAGTTGCTAACATGTCAGCTTGACGTGAACGCAGGATATCTGTGTGTCCCTGTGTCCAATGTATGATTTTAAAATCAGGTTTGAATAGTTCGTAGAGAGGTTTAACCCTTTCTGCATAATTTAGAATGTAAGTTCTTCCAAAATTCAGGAAACCTAGAATCAACTAAGTTTTTCAGCGTTTTTTTTAATCAAATTTATTTTTATTTTTATTGAGACAAAACAGTGCAACATTTGGACAATCACAGCATTGTAGGCTTCCTTCGGCCCCCTGTTCCGCACCAGCATCAGAAGTCTGATCCCCGGGGATAGATGCCATGTGTCCATGTATGCTGGTGATACCCACTGGGAAGAGGCATATCGGAGCTCCTTTGTCAAACCCCCCCTCGAGGTCCACCCTAACCCCAACTGCCCCCCCCCCCCTGAAGTGCCCCCTCCTTCCCCCTCCGGTGTGTTCTGCTGAGTTGTTGCAGGGTAGCCAATTGACCCAAGTTAGACATTACTCTTCTCGTCTCCAGGTGTCTTGTGGAACTCATCTGCCTTTCAGAGTTTTTTTAGGTTGGAGCAGCGCACACTTTTCTAAAATGTTGCCTGTCAGGCTTTTGCGTTCACTTGAAAGCTCATACCCTAAGAAAAAGACATTGAGGTAGGCAATTCTTGATTTCTTGAAATTGACTTTGTAGCCCTCAGAAGTGGACCCCATTATAATGGTGTTCACCCTGTTCAAGTGCCTATCAAGGTCATCATCAGTCAGATAGACATCATTGACATATGACAATGCCTCGTCATCATAAGTTTGTAGTAACTCTACTACTCTTGGTGAGAATAGCCCGGGGCTATTCTTGAACCCTTGAGGGAGTCGACAGAAGTGACGCTGGGTCCCCATTGTTGAGACAGCTGTCAAATACCTACTTTCAGGTGCAATGTTTTGACAAAAGAAACCGTTAGAAATGTCTAATGTAGTTTTGTATTGTTTACGCACAATGTTATTCATTAATGCTGTACTGTGTGCATTTTGCACTGCAAATGTTTTAGAACAAGAGTTGAGGTGTCTGTAATCCAAAACTAGAAGATATGTATTGTCTGGTTTGGAAACAGTAAACAGGAAACAAAGGATTGTTCATTGATGAGGTGCATGTTTCAATCACCCCTTGGTATTCAAGTTGATCTTAAATCTCCCTGACCTGTTTTTTAGCTTCTTGCTTAATTGGGTACTTCCTCTGTGCAGTAGGTTGATTTTTTTAACTGGATCTTGTGGTGAGGTGAGTCCTAATCCCATCCTACATGATTTTTGTATAATGCTTGGGCTTGGGCATCTGCCCATTTCCTGGCATAAGTATATTTTAAATGTACTGGAACATGGTTGGAGAAGGCTGGCATAATGATGTCCTCGCCATGTGGGCACTCCCTAACAAATTTTGGTGGCCAGTCCTGTTCTGCTATAAGTATATCATAACCCTTTGAAAGTCGCTCCCAGAGGAGTGCTTTCACTTTTCTTGGTATGTCTCCCTCCATCCGGAGTGTTATTTCATATAAACTATGTGGAGAACTAACCCTTGGTGTCTGCAGTCTCAACTAGGATGTCTTCATTCATGTCCACTGTCTCCAGAAGTCCCTTCAGGTTCTGGTGAGCTATTGTTACTTCTGCTGCACTGTCCAGCATTGTCTGAGCCCATTCTCCGTTCTTGAGTTGTGTTCTCAGAATTCTTGGCATTTCTGATCTTCAGACCTGCTACCTTCTTTTTGGAGAATTGAGGTTTTGGTTTGTTTTTCTGAACGTGTTGATCGTCTTTGGACTTCAAGCGTTCTTCCTTGTGGTCTCGTCCTCTTCTTTCGGATGTCTGTGACGATATCTGAAAGGTACGAGAGGAACGTGTATCAGTGTCTTGATACCGGTCAGGTTTTCTCAAATTATCCCTATTCCTGAGGTAATATCTCCTTTCAGAGAGCTCCTTTTCAGGAGACCTACCTTGGGAATGAGAACGTTTCTCTTTTGACTGTTGTTTACTATTATTTTCCCACTTCTTTTTGGAAGATGTAGGATTGTGTTTAGTAGAGTCTTTTTCAGGACCTTCAGACAGTTGTGGTTTAACTGGTTTCCCACCCAAACTGTCTCTGCCTAATTCTTCATAGGATTTTTCAATTATTATGGCTTGTTCTGTTACATCAAATTCCCTTAATTTCTGGCGGATCACCACTGATGCTGCTTCTCCTTTAATATTAGATGATATTATTGTTGAGATCTGGTCGAAATTTTTCAGTAAATTCATACCTAAATTCAGAGCAGGCTCTGCCCCGTATTCTTTTTTAATATGTTTCAGGACATCAGTTATTACCCCCATAGACGAAACACCATTTGTTTTAGTGTAGATGGCAGCAAAGACTGTACCCCAAGAGGTGCAATCTTCCAGATGTGGTGTGATCCCCATTGGCAAGCAGATCGTTAAGATTCTGTGTTTCTCATAAGGGCTAGTATCAGGAAATACTGCTTCGATTTGAGAATTTTTTTCCACTATCCAGAATGGAATTTGTTCACGTTTTGGCGGCAGTTTACCCATGACTGTGTGTAAAGTGTGTGGAGTGATTTTTAGTCTACTCCCCTGGTGAGAGGTTTGTTTTGGAATAGCTATTGGTGGTTGGGCTGTGAAAGTCTGCATGACATATTGGACCAATTGTCTGCAGATTTTAGTTAACTCTTTGAGTTGAGCAAGTAATTCTAGGTTTGTCATGTCTTTGATTTCAGGATGAGGTGTGTAACCTGCTAAAATCGGCCATGTTTCTCCTGGTCTACCTAGTGGACCGAGCCTGGTAATGTGATTTAAATGTTTTAGGGCGCCTTTAAACCAGAGATCATGTTCCTGGTATGTGAGAGGAATTTCAATATCCTCGAAAGGAATATATTCTTCAGGTGGATCATCTTCTTTGTAGAAGATTCTGGGAATACTATCCATGAGTAGAATACCTCTGTCTGATAAGATGCATGTGCCTCTATCACAAAAACTGCTCTACCACCTCTTGGTGTTAGGCCATGCTTTATACGCTTTAGAGTGACGGCTCTCCTTCAATTTGGAGGAATGATTAAAGCGTTCTCATCGGTTTCATTAAAACCTGTATAATCAAAAGCTGCTGCGACTTCGTCGGGTACAGCTCCACCGGTTCCGGTTTTAGTTTCGTTATTAGACATTGTTTAATGAAAAATGCAGAGCAAGTTTCAAGGGAACAAAGATAAGGTGCACAATATTTTGGAACACTGTATCCTTCAACGTTGAATAAACCAAACAGCTAATACATAGGCTCTTCGTCCTACTCAGCTATGGCGGATACTATCTCTACCCACTCCAGACGTCTTATGGAGTATTATGAGTAGAGGTCCCTGAGAAAAGCATGACTCAGTTACTTCAGTATCTAGCTTTAAATTAGTGCCTTACCAAACCGCTTCGGCGCCATGTGGTGTAGTTCCTATACCCCTCATTGGCTCTGCACATTTGAATAATATACACTATAGTTTTGACTTAGGACTGAGGTCAGTATGTCTCTATCGAGTACATTAAACTTAATTACTTATGTGTCCCAGCTAGCTCAGAGGTCACTAGAAACTTCTCGAATGAACAAGAAGAAATGCGTTAGTTACCTGTAACTGCAGTCATCCAGTATTTGTATCTTTCATAGATTCACATGCCTGAATCATTCCCCGTCGTCAGGATGGGTGTCCCTGGTACATAAATAAAGTAATGTCCCATTAGACATATATAGAGTAATAGGCCAAAGGCCCCACATTAGTAAAGTATCCCTGTCCTTTTGTAAAAAAGGACCAAACTCTAGAGAAGAGCCAATCAACTATCACCTCCCTCTAGAACCCTCCTGGAAGGAGCTCATGTCCCTCAGATTTTTGTAAGCACCGTGCTAAGTAGGCGTACTACTGAGAAAATTAGATGAGTCCTTCCAGGGGAGGCGGGAGGGTTGCATGTGAATCTATGAAAGATACCAATACTGGATAACTGCAGTTACAGGTAAGTAACGCATTTCTTATCCGGTATTAGGGTATCTTTCATAGATTCACATGCCTGAATCAGAGTAGCAAGCCATGATAAGCACATTTTGGATGGTACAGTATATACAAATTCACCAGATAATAACATATCAAAGTGACAAATAGAAAACATCAAAATGTAAGCAAAGATACCATCAAGGAATACAATAGAGAAATGAGCGTATACGAGAAAGGATGGTGGGATGAAAAGAAGGCTCACCTCTATCGAAATAGATGACTAAGTACTGTGTCCTACTGCAGCATCATTCATGATTTTTGTATCCACGCAGTAATGCTTGGTGAATGTATGCGGAGTCTTCCACGTTGCCGCTCTGCAAATGTCTATGATGGGCACACCTGCGAAGAGCTCCTTGGATGTAGACATCGCTCTAGTGGAATGGGCCTGTACTTTAGAATGCAGGGGTTGCCCCGCCTGCTCGTGACAGAATGTAATAGCTGCAGAGATCCAGCGAGAAATACTTTGTTTAGTGAGTGGAAGGCCTTTTCTAGGTCTACTGTAGGCCACAAAGAGCTGGGTGGATTTGCGGAAGGTTTTTGTCTTCTTAATATAAAACTTTAAGCAGCGTTTAAGATCCAGAGAATGCAGAGTCCTCTCTGCCATAGTGTGAGGATTTGGAAATAAATAGGGTAAGACTACAGGCTCGTTGAGATGGAAGTCCGACGGGACCTTTGGTACAAATTTTGGGTTTGTTCGTAATATCACTCTGTCTTGTTTGAATTGCAGGAAAGGCTTTTGAATTGAGAAAGCCTGGAGCTCACTTACTCATCTTGTTGAAGTAAGGGCGAGAAGGAGTACCGTTTTCCAATAGAGATACTTAAGATCAGCTCTGTGTATCGGCTCAAAGGGATGTTTCATGAGCTGAGCAAGAACTGTGTTGAGCTGCCAAGTAGGAGGTAAAGTCTTCACAGGAGGAAAAGTCCTGAAGATGCCTTTAAGAAATTGTTTGACTGAATAATCTGTCAGACCAGAAAGAAGGGCCAGCAGTAGATCTTCTGTAACAGGATATTGCCGCCAAGTGAACTGTGATGGAAGCATGAGCAAGACCTGAGTTCGCCAAATGGAAAAGGTAAGGCAATATTTGTACTGGAGAAGAAGAAAAAGGATGTATTTTCTGAGTTTTACACCAAATGCAAAACCTCTTCCACTTTAAAGAGTATGTCTTGTTAGTACTGTCTGCTTGAGACCGAGCTAGAATGGCGCTACAATCCGGCGGACTATTTAGATTCTGAAATTCTTTGAACTCAGCGGATAACCTGAAAGATGCTGGATACGGATGCTGGACTTGCTGGTGGTTCATTGTGAGGAGAGAAGGAAACTGTTTCAACCGTACTTGCGGTTCCAGAGAGAGAAGGTGAAGCTCTGTGAACCAATGTTGGCGTGGCCAAGCTGGGCATATTAGAATGAGTGTGCAAGGCTCCGCTTTCAATTTCCTGAGGACTCTGGGAATCATTGGAAACGGTGGAAAAGCGCATGCAAAGATGTTGCACCATGCGATCGAAAATGCATTCCCTAGAGATCCCTTCTGGGGATGCCAGCTTGCGAAGTGTTGGCATTTGACGTTCTGCCTTGTAGCAAATAGATCTATGAGAGGAGTGCCCCATCGTGAGAATATTTGGTTGAGGATCCCCTGGTCCAATTCCCACTCGTGACACGTTGTCTGTTGCCTGCCTAGTGAATCGGCCTGAACGATGTCCGTTCCTGGGACATACCCGAAGGGAGATACTGTGCAGGATCAACCAGTTCCAGATTTTTTGCGACTCGTGAGAGAGTGTTAGCCAGCGAGTCCCTCCCTGTTTGCTGAGATAGTGCATTGTCGTGGTATTCTCCATACGCACAAGCACTAGAGAATTATTGATTCTTGGAAGGAAAGCTGGAAGGGCGAGGAAGACCGCTCGAAGTTTGAGGAGATTTATATGAAGCTCTTTCTTGAAGGGGGACCACTTCCCACTGATCTGCAGTTCTTGGAGGAAAGCTCCCCAACCTCCCAGTGAGGCGTCTGTTGTGATGATATGCGGCTAAGGTGGAAGCACGAAGGGCAAGTCTTGAGAAAGGTTCTGAGGACAAATCCACCATTGCAGAGCCTTGACCATCTGAGGGGTTATTCATATGATATCGTCGAATGAACCTGTGCACCGGACCCATTGCGCCGAGAGCGCCTCTTAGAGAGGGCGCATGCGGAGACGGCAGTGTGGAACCAGTAAGATACATGATGACATCATTCCGAGTAGGGACTTGAAGAGGCGAACTGTTAAGGACCTCTTGGAAGTTATGAGAATAGCCAGTGACAGACGCTTGTCCTTTCTTTCCTGTGATGGAAAAGCTTTCTTCTGTTTTGTGTCGAAGGTAGTGCCCAGGAAATGTATACGCTGAGAAGGCAGTAGGACTGATTTGTCCCGATTGAGTACGAGTCCCAAACGATTCAAAAGCTGTAGACAAGCGTTGGAAGACCTGCACACGTCTTCTAAGGATGGGGCCTTGATTAGCCAGTGGTCCAGATATGGATAAACTTGATGGTGTTGTTGCCTGAGATATGCAGCCACTGGAGAAAGGCATTTCGTAAAGATGCGTGGTACAGACTTGAGCCCGAAAGGTAGGACGCAGAATTGAAAGTGACTGCTCGCTACAGCAAACCTTAAGAACTTTTTGTGATTCCGGTGAATAGGGATGTGAAAATGAGCATCCTGAAGATCCAAAGACCCCATGTAATCTCCCGCATCTAGAAGTTGTAGAACCTCCTGGATTGTCACCATACGAAACGACTGCTTTTTCAAGAATTTGTTGAGGGATCTGAGGTCTAAAATTGGTCTCCATTTCTTCTCCTTTTTCTGTATCGGGAAGAAACAGGAGTAAAATCCTTTCCCCCGTTGAGAAAGAGGAACTCTTTCTATCGCTCCCTTCTGGAGCATAAGAGAAATCTCCCAGAGAAGTATACGTAGATTTGTGTGAAGCATAGGTCGGGGAGGGGTTTGTGGAGGGATGTGAATAAATTCCAGTGAATTACCGATTTGAACCAATTGTAGAACCCAACGGTCCGTTGTAATTTGCTTCCAATTTGTTAGAAAATGGGAAATTCTTCCTCAATTTTTGAGGGCGGAGATAAACTGGAGACTGGCTGGGGTCGAGCAGTGCCTTTATGTTGACCTTTACCACGAAAGGATGATTTACTATAAGATGATTGCTGCTGCTGCTGCTGACGCTGTTGATACTGTGGTCGATGTTGTTGACCAGAAGAGTAGGACGACCGATATTGGTAATCACCTCTAAAAGAGGACTGCCCTCTCCCTCTTGATCCAGGAAAGGAAGGATTTTTGAATTGGAGGGTTCCCAACGCTCTGGCTGTGTCCGTGTCCTTCTTTATACTTTGGAGAGCCTCATCAATTTGTGGCCCAAAATTAAACTGGCCATCATAGGGCCTATCCAAAATCTTCGTTTGTATTTCAGGTCGAAAAGAAGTTGCCTTCAACCAACCTTGTCGTCTTAATACTGCTGCTCCAGCCAGCTGACGAAATCCAGTCGACGCAATATCCATCACGCAATCTATTATTTCCGATGCTGAGCGTTCACCTTCAAGCAAGATCTTCTTTGCCTCCTCCTTTGAGTCTTCGGGCAAGGGTGCCAGATATGGAGCCATGTCTGCCCATAACGGCCTATTGTATCTCCCCAATAGTGCTAAAGCATTCGACGCTCTTACTGTCAATGCGGACATTGAAGAAAAACGCTTTCCGATGTTATCCAACCTTCGACCTTCCTTACCTGGCGCAGCTGTTAACGGGGCAGAAGTATTTTTTTACTTTCTTTGAGCCGCCTGTGTTATAACTGAGTACGGCTCGCGATGTCCTATTAAGCAAGCTGGAGCAGTATCGGGCGCTTTGTATTTTTTATCCAGGCGAGGCAATACTGGAGTCACCGAGGAAGGATTAATTGTAGGTAACAAGGACCCCCTGAATAAATGAATACGATAATTCCTAGGTCAGGAATAAACAACACATAATATGTAACAACCTAGGCAATTCAGTACTTAATACTTAATAGTAAAGTGACAAAGGAGAGAACATAACTAAAAGGACAAAAAATGCAATGACTTTAGATTTATTATCATGAAAAGGTAAAAAACAGTAATTAAAAATTGATTCTCGAATGTAATTAATCACATATAGAAATAATCAAATCAACATTTTATAACATCACAACAGAATAAAAATTACAGTTTTTATAAAAAAGAATCTTATGAAGAGAGAGAAAGTGGCATAAATTGCTTCTCGACGCACGTTTCGGCGACTAGCGCCTTCTTCTGGAGTAGCCACGAATAATCTGATAACAAAAGAATTTTAAAAATTAACATAAGCAAATGTTTTAGACAATTTATTAGTTAAAAACAACCATTAGAAGAGAAAAGTTTCTAAAAACACTGATAATCCACTACATAGAACAGCAAGTTTCCTCCATTGTCACTTAATGATTCTCAAAAAACTATTTTTCATGACATTCAAAAGGCCTAATTTCATTGCTCATTCTTGATAGAAATATATATGTTACTATGAAATAGAAGTGAATTAGACATAAAAAGCAACAGGTCTTAATCAGCTCACCAATCATGTTCGCTATCAATAGACTTCTTTTTATATCTTATATTATACATTGAAGATGAACGTTATTTGATGGAGATTAATATGTATTTATCGCTTTTAGCTATACTTACTACTCTAGCAGTTTTTCAGGAATCAAGGTTGATGAGGTAATCCGTGGATCAACGGTGGTTAAACTACAAGGAGGAGGATAACATATTTTCAAATATATGTGATTTTATTCTATGTGGATATATTTCTCACGGATCAACTAAGTTCAGAAAATTCCTACAACTAATATTTCAAGGAACTTACAATTTCAAATGATCTAGATGTGCCACGAATTGGTCGAAATTCAAAAGAGAGATGCTTGTTCTGAGAAGGATTTTTCTTCAGGGTAGAATCTGTAAGTTGAGGTTATATATATTGCTTATTGAGACAGGTTCATTATTGCTCGATAATTGCGATATTACAAAATACCCAAAAAGTTATAGATGTATATAACCAGATGCAAAAAATCAATTGGGGAAGTGTAGAGGAGATGATAGAATCACCCTCCTGAACTAGACTTGTAAACAATGGGATTCTATCAATGTGAGTGGTGACTAATTGTATATGATATTCTCTAAACTTGTGAAAAACTACAATGTGAAAATTAGGCCTCTCTGCGGGTGGCAGAATGAGGGCAATGTGTGTTTTTAAAATACCCCTCACACACTATGAATCCCATAGTGTCATTCTCCCATCATTGGGGTCTTCCCGTCCCTCTACGGGGCGGGGCGTTCTTCAACCTACGAGTGGCGCGGGAGCACTTCTATTTTTTGACAATAGGCTATGTGATGTGATGAGGATAGTGGTATGTGTTAGGGAGTGTAGGGACCTGTTTACGTGAATGGTGATGTAAAATAAGTAAAAATTCCCTGGCTAGTCGAAAAAATTTATTTTAATGGCTTCGCAAGCTGGGAACATTAAAAAAGGGGTTAGTAAGTAGAATTACAAGTGTAGTCTACTTTGTCGACATGACATGTTTCATAGGCAGACCCCTCCTGCCTACTCATCAGGACCTCTGTTGATCCCTACAAAAATACTCACGCAAAAATGAGCCATGTATGAATTGTGCTTGACAAATTGTAATTCTACAATCATGTACCCTTTTTCTCCCTTTTGTCTTTCCACAGAGACCATATTAGGTCATTTTTCATGACAATTTTTCATGATAATGCCTCACTAAGGGCCAACTCAAGCCCAGAGGCTAAACCTAGCAGCCGATTTTTGCTGTTAAGTTTTAGGACCATAGGCATTTAACATTTAGTTTAGAATTGAGTATTTTTGTAGGGATCAACAGAGGTCCTGATGAGTAGGCAGCAGAGGCCTAATTTTCACATTGTAGTTTTTCACAAGTTTAGAGAATATCATATAAAATTAGTCACCACTCACATTGATAGAGTCCCATTGTTTACAAGTATAACCAGATGCACCCTGCGTTCATTAAAATATATGGGGACATCTCTTGGCTCATTTTTTTAGGTTCTTATTGGTCTTTATCAAATCACAGAGTTTGGACATCTTGAGTAATTTAAACGATCGAAAAACAGAATACAGTTGCATAATCTTCACACCCTGACCCCATAAGTATTCTATTATGGGTATAGATCTGACCGACTTCTTGAAAGGCTCTTTAAAATCATACAAGAAGCAATCCTGTTGGTGGGAAGTCATGGGTATGTGAAAACATTGAGCTGCTCTCTCAACAACGTTATAGAACCCCTGATGTCTTCAGGTGGTGAGTCAGCCTGTGCAGGCACTGGAGAAGCAGGACAGGGAATGACGTAGTTGTCCCATTCCTCATGGTTAGACTGGGTGTCTTGAAGTTCCCCCTCTTCATGCTGATCTTCTTCCTCATCATCATCAGTAGATAGAGGATGCGGCATAATGACCGGTTCTGGCTGTAAATGTAAAGGTGGAGGCCGTGGTCTTGGTGGTGGAAACACCGCCGGGGGTTGAGGTTTAGGAGATGTTGGAAACCTCTGTTTGTAGTCTGTAATGAGGTATTGTAAGTCCGAAACCAAGGAGGCTGGAAGGCAAACCATTGGCGGAGGAGGCGGTTGATATACTTCCTCCTGATCCTGGTCCTCCTCATCTGAACTTTCTTGATATTTTACATTAAGTTCAGAGGGGCTTGTCACTGTTTGAAACATGCTACCCTCATGTGAATCCTCCTCTTCCAGAATACATGCTGGAAGCAGTGGTTGGACCCTACTTAGAGGGCCGGCGTCAACGTTTTCTTCATAATTTTTAGATGCACATATGTGCTTTTCAGATTTGGATCCGTCGTCGTCTACGAGCCAGTCGACGGTGTGATCGTCGACGGTGAAACGTCGACAGCTGTCGTAGTCAATGGAGTTATCGTTGACGGAGCCATCGTCGACACCGTCGTCATCACAGGTAGAGATCTCATCGATGGTATGGTCTTCATCGACGGAGCTTTCGTCGACGATGGAGTGGATGTCGACGGGGCTGTCTTCATCGTCAAGCTCGTCGACGACCCTATCGTCGGCGATCACAGCGTCGACGGTGGCTTCTTCGTCGACGATGTCTTTTTGATCTTTATCATCAACGACACAGTCTACCTGCCGTCGACGATGGAGTCGTTGTCGTCGACGAGGTTAATGATGACGTCGCCACAGACATGGAGACAGTTGTCTTCGATGAAGTGGTAGAGCCTTAGAATGGACCTCTGAAGACTTTTTAAGTGTCTTCTTTTGAGGAGGCTGTGACCAAAGGCCCTGAGAAGCCACCCTTGGTCTTTTTTTAGAGGATTTAGAGGATATTGAAGAGCCTTCACTCTCCTCAGAAGACTCCAGTTGGTCTCTGTCGTTAAGCCGTTGTAGCCATATTAAAAGGCGTCCGTACTGATCTTTGAGGGATTTAGTGGAGAAGGTACGACATACCTTGCAATCTTTAGAAGAGTGGTCCGGATAAAGGCAGTAGAGAAAATCTTGATGTGGGTCATCTAAATGTAGTCTCTTCTTTCCACAGGAACCACAGGGCCTAAAAAGTTCTTTCTTAGGTGTCTCAGCCATGAGGATACCAAGGAACTTCAGTCAGAAGATGAAATATAAAGCCAGAAAAACACTGGAAAACCAGATGAGAAGTAAACTGAGCAGAGCTCAGAGGAGACTCCCTTAGCACGACGTGCGGTAGAAAATCTGAGGAACAGGAGCTCCTTCCATGAGGGTTCTAGAGGGAGGTGATAGTTGATTGGCTCTTCTCTAGAGTTTGGATCCTTTTTACAACAGGCCAGGGATACGTTACTAATGTGGGGCCTTTGATCTATTACTCTATATGTCTAATGGGACATTACTTTATGTATGACCCGGGGACTCCCATCCAGACGACGGGGAATGATTCAGGCATGTGAATCTAAGAAAGATACCCTAATACTGGATAAGGGATTAGTCTCTGACAACCGCATAAACATGACAACTTTGTTTCCCTTAGAATCGGAACAGTTCTTCTCAGAATCGTGGGAACAATAGATAACAGTTTCACTCAGTCAATTGTGCATGCTTCGTTTCTATAGAGTTACACAAAAAAAGATAGATGGGCGTTTCATTAAAAAGGGTTTATTGAACAGTCTTATTTTTCGTGAAAGAGATATGAGCTGCTACAATCGTAAGACAGAATGCAAAGTAGAATACGTACCGCGTTAGCAGTAAGATAAAATAATACTGCAATAGCATGGCTTGTAGCTATGACATATATTCATATAAATACAAACATAAATAATAGAGGCTAAAATGTAAATACTCATCTGGTGCTTCTAAATAGTTCTACCCCTGTGTACCTAACCTAAGTGTAGTACGAGGTAAGTAGTATGTGATGTTTTCTAAAGTATAGTTAGCTGTAGTTTAGTATTGCCAAGAGTTGCCAAGAGTCCTTCTAGGTTCTAGTCTGCTCCATACCTTAGAATGAGAGAGTTTGGAACCTCTTTCCGGGTCTCGATCTCTAACACCCCGCAAGGGGAGTCAGAAACACTGGAGTTGGATTCTCTGCGAGGAGGATGACAGCGTTTGGTCAGTGCGTCAGGCGGGAACTCGAATTCCTTCCGAACTTGCTGTGACGAGCTGTGTAGCCAAGCCGTGCAAGTATGCAGCCGTGACTTGCCATGGCAAGTGAAGCTATATTTATACCTTGAAGGTGTTTAGGAATGCCATTATTGGCGTAGAAGTCGGGCAGAGGAACGTCATGAATGAACGTGCCTATATAAGGGAAAAATCAGGAAACCTATATACGGTATCTAAATCAACACAACAATACAGTGTACATTTTTCAATAAAAATAAACATTATAAAAAAAAAATTTGAAAAAAACAATACAGTGTACAACAAAAGTATATCAACTCCTCTGAAGGTAACCCACGTTCTCTGCTAGTGAGTAGGAGGACGAGAAGTGGAGGAACGAAAGATACTCCAAGAACAGAGATAACCAAGGACGGACAGAGACAATACATCCTACCATTGTAAAAGAAGAAGTTCGACAGTAACTGAGATGGAGAACATAAAGACTAGCTGGTAAACAACACCACAATGCCAGATAAGAGTAGGGAGTGGAAGGCATCTCCCACTACAGAAAAACAAGGGCAATCATCCAAAAACCAATGCACAGTCGATTTCGATAATTGCACATTGTCCAACCCCAGGAAGCATGAGCACCAGGTAAGAAACCGGACCAATGCTCCGTGGAAACTTGAGAAACAGGTAATAAGCCTAACCAAAGCTGTTGAAGAAAACTACGAGTACAGAGTATGAGTGGAACAAGCCCCAGGAAAAGGAAAAAGCCCCCAACATTGGATGACAGTATATGTCCAAGGAAAAAGTTATAATATATCCCCACAAAAAAGGGGGTAAACGGAACCTCTCCCATAGAAAAACGACCCCAAAAAAGGCAGGAGTGGTGTACAGACCTATGAGGGAGAGAACAGTATCCCCGCCTATGAGGAGGGGGGAAAGATACAGGAAAGAAAGAGACCTAGCCTCTTGTGAAATAACGATAGCAAGGTATGAATTCAAACAATCAAGGGGACTGAAAAGAACAGCAGACACAAAAGCTACCACACAGGTGAGATGGCAGATATGTATAAACCTCCCCTCCCCCCTCAGGAAGCAACAGCAGTGGCTGTAACCCAATTAGTTAGATAAGAACACCTACAGGGTAAAAACAGATACAAGAATACTAAACTGCTTTTGGAGGACGAAGTGATTTCATCTTTGATTCTGGAGACAGACTGGTTCATGAAAGTAAACATAGCTTCTGCCTCAATAGCGTGTGTATGGGATACCTATAAAGCTTTTTTATGTGGCCAAATTACCAGCAGGGCAAGTTATAGGAAAAAAAGGTATAGAGACAAGGTTTCAACTATTGACGCTGGAATAAAAGGGTTGCAATCCGAATTAGATCGATCCAATGGTACCTTCCCTCAACATCTCAAGAGCTACAAAACAAATTGATGAGTTTGAAAGGACAGCTGGAAACAGTTTTAAATACACGGTTACTTCGTAGGTGGGAGGCAAGCAAAATTGCTCATTTTGAGTATGGCGAAGGAGCAGGCAAGCTCCTCGCCTGGAAAACAAAGTCCGACCAAGTTAGAAATAATATTGGGTCAATCACCCAAGGTAACCTAACGTTTACATCAGATGAAGATATATGTAGGGTTTTTCAGTCTTTCCTTCAAGACATCTACAATGAGGATAAATGTATCAACCATTCTAGTATTGAGACCTGGCTGAATGAGATCACATTGCCTTCCTTAACCACAGAACAACAAGGTTATCTCGACCAACCCATTACACAGGAAGAGGTCAATAAAGCTATTGTGAGCTGTAGAAAGGGGAAGGTGGCAGGTCCTGACGGCCTTCCCTCGGAAATTTATAGAATCCTGGGCAAAGAAATTGTTCCTATTTTGACCGCTCTTTTCAATCAGATACTTCAGGAGGGGGTAGCCCCTCCAGCCTCGTGGGACAATGCATCTATAACTCTGATCTTAAAACCTGGCAAAGCTGCATCTAGTTGTGGGTCCTACAGGCCAATGTCTATCCTGAATGCTGATTATAAAACCTTTGCCTCTGTTATGGCCACAAGACTGGGGCAAGTAGCTGGAGACATCTTGCATCAGGATCAGAGGGGCTTTGTTAGGGGTCAACAGCTTTCAGACTTAACGTACGACTTGATCGGTGCTATTGATATTGCATCTACTCAATCTCTCCCACTGACTCTTGATGCCACCAAGGCCTTAGACAGGGTAAATTGGTTATACCTGTCGGAGATCTTGGGTGAGTTGGGTTGATTTATCAGAATCCTTCCGCAAGCCTTCTGGTGAACGGTACTCTTTCTGACCCCTTTAAGATTACAAGGGGTACTCGTCAGGGCTGCCCTCTCTCCCCTCTCCTATTCGACTTATATATCGAGCCCTTTGCCCAATGGTTGAGGAATGATTTTAACATCAAGCCCTTCAGGTATGGGGAGTGGGAAAGGAAGGTAGCCCTGTATGCAGATGACATTTTGATTTTTTCCTCTGATCTGCATACAGCTCTTCCCTTGGTAGTCAAATTAGCCCAGGAATTCGGAGCGGTTTCTGGGTATGAAAGAAATGCCCCCAAAACAGAATTATGGCTCGTAATATGGGTGCGATTCAGCAAGAGCTGCAGCTTAGCTCTAAAATGAGATATCTTGGAATTAGCATCCTTCAGAATGTTACCAAGATTGGTGAAACCAATTTCTCAGATGTGGCAAGGGAGTGCCGGAAACTTATGCGAGCATGGGCTCTACTACCCTTATCTATTTTGGGAAGGGTACATTTAGTTAAAATGTCAATGTAGCCTAAAATTACGATTCTTTTCAATACCATTCCCCTTTACTTTTAGAATGCTTCTTTAGCTAAGCTGCAGAGCGACATCAATTCATTTATTTGGGCCTATCATTCGACTAGGATCGCCTGGAAAAAACTAAGGCGGTGGAGGGAA
Source organism: Lissotriton helveticus (assembly GCF_964261635.1). Classification (NCBI taxonomy): domain Eukaryota; kingdom Metazoa; phylum Chordata; class Amphibia; order Caudata; family Salamandridae; genus Lissotriton; species Lissotriton helveticus. The sequence continues at coordinate 1,923,572,606 of NC_136063.1, forward strand.
AAGTGAGGCCTAGTTGCTCCGGATCTTCAGATGTACGCTTGGGCTTTCCAACTCTCTCATTCTCGCATGCTATTGAAAATGCCCACTAACACCTGGGCTGGTGGCATGTTCTTGGTTATGCTTAGAGGTGCTAGGTTACTAGAGGAGGGTTTTTTGTTCAAATTTGGCGATCCTAAATTTTATTTAAAAAAATCAAGCTAAAGGTTTTACAAGGCTTAGCTAAAACATGGGCTAAGTTGCGATGCTCAGTAGCGCTAGGATATTTTTCTAGCATGGCCCCTTTGAGGGATACGCCGGGTGGCCCGTGATGGCTTAAAGATAAACTGGTCTTACGCCTGAGAGAAGTTGGGATTGAGGTTTGGGGAGATCTGTTTGTGGAAGGGACTTCAGTTTCATGGGAGTCTCTTAGAGCGAGAGTGGCTATAGGCCTTTCCAGATTTAAATACTTACAGATGGTCAGTTGGGCCCAGTCACAAAAATCTACCCAGAGCAAATACCAAATTGGAGGGGGTAACTATTTGGAACATCAGCTTGTTAATAAGGTTCCAGAAAGGAAGGAAGTTTCTTTCTGGTATCAAGCTATATTGGAAGACTGGCCAGCAATCTCTGGGGCAGTTTACTTCCAGATCATGACAGTGAACATCTGTGGATAAACTCCTGTAAGACTCTGTGGGAGGTAGTTAAACCCGCATGGCTCTGAAGGAATCACCTGTTTACTATTCACAGGGCCTATTATTCACCCCAGAGACTATCAAGAATCTCAAATGGCCCCCCGGTGTGATGCATGAGGTGTGGGACAATAGCTGCCTCTGACATTCACATGTTTTTTGAATGCCCTACCCTCTCCTTCTTTTGGGACTCTATTGGTAAAACATTGACAATATCCTTTGGTTGTCCTGTCACTATCAATTTACCACTGGTTATTTTCGGCCAGGTGGAGGGCGTGACGGGCCCTGCTAAACAACTTCTTTTTCATGCCATCCTGTTGGCCAAAAGAGAAATATGAAAAAAATGGACGGAATCCTCACCTCCCTCCTTCCTGGATTGGCAATCATCGGTGTTAAAAGTCTCCAGCTTAGATTTTTTGAGAACAGGCAGCCAAAACAAGCGAGCCTTCTGGAATCTTTTGAAATGGGAAACAACCCAGAGTTAGCGGCGGCATGTTTACTTTAATTTTTTTTTAATTGTTCTATGATCATGCTGCCCTGCTACTCTGTAGACACTCCCGGTGCCATTATGATGCATCCTTTTGGAAGTGCATTGTTGATTGCGACTAGGCTTGGTAAGCCCGGTAAAGAGGCTCCCCGTAATGCTCCATATAGGCCCTCAAGTATCATTTTACATTGGTAGGCAAGGGTCCTCACCTCCATATGCCTACATATCCAGTATGATGAGGCAGTGTGTGGATGCCTTTAGGGTAGATTGGAGCAAGTTGGCTAGAGAATGAGGACAAAAAAAATATATAAAAAAAGAATACTAAACTGCTGAAGATAAACAGCATCAGGACCACGATAAAGTAGAACAAACATTTGTAATGCAATCAGTCTCCCATTTGTGAAAGTTGGAGCTATTGGCATTGTAAATGATGATTGTTTTTGTTTGCAGTGGAGTAACGTAACAGGTAAAGCAGCTGACTTGGCATGGGTGAACTAAATTAGAATTTTAAGATTAATTAGCCATCCTGTACTTTATGTAAATTACCTCTGCTTTGCCTATTAACGTGTGACTATCACTGTGCTCAATTCATCAGCCTCGGAAAGATGACATGCTGAGACATTCCTATTGGGATTCAATAACGAAAATCACAAACTACACCGGGGTTACAAGATGGTTAGATGTCAGTAGAGACAGAGTTTTCAATGCTGTCTGTTCAGTTAACACAACAGTGCATGCAGGGAGTTGTTTTCTTGTTTGAGCCAATACATCTGTAAATAACATTTTTTTTTAATCCAGAGCTGCAAAAGTTGCGTCTTGGACAGTGGTGATAACTGGTTTATATATAACAATGCGTTACACACATATGTATGCAGTAGATACATTTATCCACTATGCTGCATTATGGTCTTCAAGTGATGCCCGAGCATGGGCGTCCGCAGGGGGGGGGACAAGGGGGGTCGCTTGCCCCCCTGGATCGCCAGTCCGTCCAGTGCTTGCCCAGTGACAATATGGTAATTACAGCAGGCTGTGCTGTTCCCCTGTGAGAAGCCCGAGGAGTTGAAAAGTTCTCACTTGGGGCCTCTCATACTTCTCTCAGAACTCTAGAGGTTACAGCAGCCCCTCCCTGACCTCGAGAAGACTGTGGACAGGCCCATTGTCATTCTGTCTACTGCTGATCATCACATAAAGAATGACAATGGGCCACCTGCCTTTAAGGTGCCTTGCAGACATCCTACATGTGTTTTTTTTAAAGAGCATCAGCAAACTCTGCTCTATGGGGGCCAGGCGATTCACAACTTCGCCTCATTAACAAGTAAATAATGTCTGTCTGTCGCCCTCCCACCCTCACTCTTTGTGATCTGTCAGGCCAGGTGTCGCAAAGACAGTGTTATGGGTTGAAAAGTCGCGGCCCCTGGCGACCCCTAAATGACGTCCATGGTGCTGTGGCAGGATGTAGTGTGCAGAAACGCAGACCTGATGGAACATGGGAACGCTACAGATAAGTCTTGAGGTGGCCTTGTTACATGCCTGCAGCAAGCGGTGGGGGGAGGGGGATTCACAGGCATGCTTCACTGCAATGGCAGCATCCACATGGGTTCAGGGTGTGGGCAATGCACAGAACGCACAGCATCCTTAGGCAGAAGGAGGCCGGAGCCTTGCAAGTCACCTTCCTTTTGTTCTTTCGGGGCCGTTTTCTCTGATCCGATCTGCTCTTCTTTAACATAAAACACTTTGATAGGTGAAGGATTATTAAAAATGCATCTAGTGATTTATTAACGCACTAGGATCATATTTTATGAATAGATCCTGAAATAAATGGCTTCTGTGTAATGATTGATTGGGCTTCAGAGCCGCAGTTGATTTACTGGGAGACAGGGGGAAGGAGACAGAGGGAGGGAGACAGAGGGCGACAGACAGAGGGAGTGAGGCGACAGAGGGAGGGTGACAGACAGGGAGACAGATAGAGGGAGACAGAGGGAGAGCGACAGACAGAGGGAGAGAGACAGACAGAGGGAGGGAGACAGAGAGAGGGAGGGAGACAGAGAGAGAGGGAGGCAGAGAGAGGGGGAGACAGAGAGAGAGGGAGACAGAGAGAGGGAGACAGGGAGGGAGACAGAGGGAGGGAGACAGAGGGAGAGAGACAGAGGGAGGGAGGCAGAGAGAGATTGAAAGAGAGGGATACAGAGAGAGAGGGAGACAGACAAAGGGAGAGAGAGGGAGGGAGACAGAGAGAGGGAGACAGAGAGAGAGAGAGATGGACAGAGTGAGTGAGGCAGAGGGAGACAGAGGGAGAGAGAGAGAGAGGGAGACAGAGGGAGGGAGACAGAAAGAGGGAGGGGGGAGGGAGACAGATAGAGACAGATGGAGGCAGAGATAGGGGCAGACAGGCAGAGAGAGAGACTAAGAGGGAGACAGAGGGAGGGAAACAGGGACAGATAAGGACAGACAGATAGAGGCAGACACAGGGACAGACAGATAGAGGCAGGAACTAAGACAGACAGAGAGGGAGATGGAGGGATAATTAGAGAGGGAGTGAGACAGAGGGTGACAGAGGGAGGGAGACAGAGAGAGAGAGGGATACAGAGAGAGGGAGGTGTGAGAAGTTGGCCTGATATATAGTGCTCACTATTCTAGTGATCACTTTGTATCATACCAAACAACCCTGATTGATGATTGGTTGTAAGTCAACCTTTTAGACCAGCTATCCTAGTAGCATGGACACAAGCAGTCTTCACGCTAAACTCTAGAGGGAGCGTTAAGCCAGCTGTTTTACCATCACATATACCCCTTGAACACCAAGTGAAAGGACACCACACAAGTTGTTATAAAACTATAGGATATTTATTAATAACAGTTCTACCCTGAACTCCTTATGAGTCAGGGAGCTAAGCACAATACAAAATTCTTACGAAAATACTTTAAGTTGCACAATTTACACAAATGCCCGAGGGGCACGAAAAACCATATACTACAAAAGTGGAATGCGAAATACTAGCAGGTAAGTAACAAGATCCAGAGGCTTCAGGATCGCTAGGGCTACACTACTGAACCCTAAGGTTAGGAGCAGGAGGCCTAGGGAGATCGGGTGCAGAGTGTGCACTCTCACGCGGGATGCGGGAAGAAGTCTATGGATGCTAGATCTCGTAAAGTTAGTGTTATCGGACGAATCCGACTAGGTAGGCTGAAAACGAAAAAGGATCTGGACACTTAGATAGTGAACCTACGTTGGAGCACCGAAATGCTCGACTTACCTAGCCCTGGGGCTGCGGCTGCATAGGGTTCAAAAGACGTCGGGAATCCTTGTTACAGTCTATGGAGCCTGAAAGAAGAAGTTGCTGGCAGGCGACCAGTGATGAAGTTCGATGTGATCCAAGCCTGGATCGGAGTTGAAGATGACCTGAAAGCAGAGGGGACTCAGCTGTTGATCACTAGCCAGTGATCAGATGGGCACCAGGATGGCACCGGACGAAGTCACCTCGACCAGGTGAGTGGGTGACGCTGGGCTCTGCAGTCTCTCGGACCAGGAGGCGTTGTCGGCGACCAGGATGGAGGGGCGAGCTGTCCCACGGAGGTGTCTGCTGTTGGCGCTGCTGAAACCAGGATTGGAGCAACAAGCCTTGGCAAAGGCAAGCCCACGCGGTGGACTCAAGATGGCGTCTGGAGTGGACCAGGAGGGTCCAGGGTGCTCCTCTGTTGGAGGGGAGCAAGGGCCAGTCTGGAGCAACCAGACCAGCGAGGAAAGTGTCGTGGTTCGTCGTCAGGAGGGCTACAAGCCAGCAGGCAAGTGGCCGGACAACGCGGTGAGCAGCAAAGAGCAGAAGGGCCCCACGCAGATCTCGTGGATGCTGGGGGGCTGGACTTCGGTGCTGGAGCTGCTCAGGGTTAGGGCTTCTCAAACCCCAATGCACTTACTCGAGGGTCTCTCGGGGGTCGTGCTGGAGAAGCGTCGTGCAGGTTTTGAAGATGGCCGGTCCCACGGGTCTCGTCACACCCACGAATCTCAGCTGGGCTGGATGATGAGGGTAGAGGTCAGAGATGGTGGGAAAACTGGGTCTCATCGAGCTGGGCAGTCTGGATCCAGAGGATGGACTTACAGCAAACCGCAAGAGCTTCGATGGTGCCTGCTGGTGCAGGGTGGCTACTCCTTGGCCACAAGGGAGAGTCTTCAGAAGAGTCAAGAGTTCCTTTTGTGGAAAGTAGTTTCAAGATTCAGAATTATCTAATTTGGGAAGGGGGCCTGCTCCTATCTTTATACTAGGAAAAGGGGCTGGCACGCGACTAAGTCCTGCCCTATGGGTGGGACTAGGAGGGGGGTGGTTACACCCCTCTCCTTTGTCCGGTCTCTCCCCAGCTCAGGGGCTGGTGTGCCCCAGGAACTGGTTTGAGCCGGCATATGCACAGTGAGCACCGGGGTGCCACTTGCAGTCACCTTCCTTTCAGCCCTGCCTACCTGGGATACACAAAATCCTGTCTGGGATGGTGCTAGCACCGCCCCTGACAGGAAACCCTTTGTCCAGGCCTCCGTTTGCTGGAAGGACTCCCAGCAGCAGGAGGGCAGACTTGTGTCTCGGTGGCAGCATCCATTTTGTGGAGCTGAGGCTATGTCTGACTTTAACCGGGGTTCACAGTTACATACATGTCGTGTCCCTCTAGAAGGGTGGAATGCTAACCCCATCGCCAGAATTGGCGAGGGGTTAGTATTCCAATTCGTATGACACCTTACTCGACATGTTTTGATAAAGCTATACCAAAGTTAGCATTTAACCGCGAGGATTATAATGCACTTAAGAGTATATGGTATAGCGTTATCATGGAACAGCTATTTGGACTTGGTTCCGCAAGCTGCAAACGGGCTCAGCTCATGCCAGAGCACCATCTGCCATAGGAGTGACTGATAGGAATATATGTGTCCATTTTAGGGTTAGATATAGGAATACTATATCTAAAGCAAAGGGTGTTTACACCACCTTGCCCCAGCTGTCATGCAGCCAGTTGTGTCTGTTTGGGTGGCCAGTCAGGGGTGGCATAATACATGCTTCAATGGTAATTGGGGTTGTGAGGAGCACTCCGATATAAACCAAAATAATTGTTTCGATTGTACAAATTATTAAACTGGTGCTATGATTAATCAGGAGAGTCAGTCCTGGGCACTAAATGAATGAGTAATGGTGAGTGGTGGCCCACCTAATCATGCACTGTTCACTTGGTGCTATGCACTTTAAACCATCCTGAAAATATTATGCCATAATGAAAAATATATTTATAGTGTTGATAGTCACATTTATTCAACAATTTTTTAAAAATGAATTATACATGATTCAAATGTTTGTTATTGTGTCATCATAACAATACACACATTAATATATACAAATCAATTGTCAAAGCATAATAGTTTATAAATCATTTTGACTGTATTATTCATTTCAAATGATTAACATGAAGCCCAATGCATTTCGGCACGTGGTCGGTGCCTTCATCAGGGGCAGTTCTAAAAGAATGAGAAAGTAATATGTGTCAGTATCTGTATGTTGGAAGACATGGGGTATTGGAAGTTATGATATATGGCGTACCTTAATGTTCAGCTGCTGGTAGTTTAATGTTGATGAATACCAACTCTACAACCAAAAAGATATATATGATTGATAATGTCGTGTGCTCATTGTTAAAGGAATGAGCAATAAAGGTGTATAAATGACATACCTGGTGATCGGAGAACTGATCGCTGTAATGATAAATGTTAAAATGTGGCTCAGTATTTAAACCATAATCCCAGCCACTAGAAAATTTGTGTGGTTAATGATACTGTTGTTTACTCAATGATTACATGATGGGCTCTAAAAACGTTTATGTGACATACCTGATGATCGGAATGCTGACAGCTGTAATGATAAATGATAGATGTAGCTCAGTATTTAAATCGTAATCCCAACCAAAAAATACCATGTACTGCGAGCTGAAAATAGCCCTACCTTATCTTCGTCAAAATCTCAATTCTACACGGAAAAAGAAACGAAGGCACTTTGTTATTGCCAAGTCTAAAATAAAAACGTGCGCAATGTGCTGCGCAATAATAGGTGACTGTCAGTTTACCTTAAGCTCGAAGGCCGGGTCGTCTACCACAAACGTTCGCTGGTAACCTCTGGGGTCTGATACGAAGTACTGCCGACTAACTCCATTCAAATATTGTTTGGTCCACATGGTGGCGTGGCCATAAAAATCAAAAACGGACTAACCAGTAAATGACGAAGTTAACGTGCGCGCCATCTTACAATGGGGAGATCAACTCATCATCCCTTGTGATTACAATTTTACAATCGATACCCACTGCAAAGATGGTAATAATACTCATGATGATGTGGTTCAACTTAAATAAAAGACGGCTGTTTCATAACACATGAAGGGGAATAATAAATACCCACTGTAAAGTGCGATGTGAAACAAAAGTGTAGTGCGCGATGTAATGTAATGTTAACCAGTAGAGCGTCAGTGAATGAGGCGAGAAATAGTGTATGTGATACGGTAGGGTGTGGCCCCCCATGTGCAATTGCGAACCTAGAATAGACTTCGTCATGGTTGGATGAAATAATGTGTTAACATGATAAGTGATGCATCATGGACTGTGTAGTGCGTCTGAATACCGGTGGTATTACATATTAAATGCTGTCGAAAGCACGCAACACATTTAATATGTAATACCACCGGTATTTGTTTCACATCGCACTTTACAGTGGGTATTTATTATTCCCCTTCATGTGTTATGAAACAGCCGTCTTTTATTTAAGTTGAACCACATCATCATGAGTATTATTACCATCTTTGCAGTGGGTATCGATTGTAAAATTGTAATCACAAGGGATGATGAGTTGATCTCCCCATTGTAAGATGGCGCGCACGTTAACTTCGTCATTTACTGGTTAGTCCGTTTTTGATTTTTATGGCCACGCCACCATGTGGACCAAACAATATTTGAATGGAGTTAGTCGGCAGTACTTCGTATCAGACCCCAGAGGTTACCAGCGAACGTTTGTGGTAGACGACCCGGCCTTCGAGCTTAAGGTAAACTGACAGTCACCTATTATTGCGCAGCACATTGCGCACGTTTTTATTTTAGACTTGGCAATAACAAAGTGCCTTCGTTTCTTTTTCCGTGTAGAATTGAGATTTTGACGAAGATAAGGTAGGGCTATTTTCAGCTCGCAGTACATGGTATTTTTTGGTTGGGATTACGATTTAAATACTGAGCTACATCTATCATTTATCATTACAGCTGTCAGCATTCCGATCATCAGGTATGTCACATAAACGTTTTTAGAGCCCATCATGTAATCATTGAGTAAACAACAGTATCATTAACCACACAAATTTTCTAGTGGCTGGGATTATGGTTTAAATACTGAGCCACATTTTAACATTTATCATTACAGCGATCAGTTCTCCGATCACCAGGTATGTCATTTATACACCTTTATTGCTCATTCCTTTAACAATGAGCACACGACATTATCAATCATATATATCTTTTTGGTTGTAGAGTTGGTATTCATCAACATTAAACTACCAGCAGCTGAACATTAAGGTACGCCATATATCATAACTTCCAATACCCCATGTCTTCCAACATACAGATACTGACACATATTACTTTCTCATTCTTTTAGAACTGCCCCTGATGAAGGCACCGACCACGTGCCGAAATGCATTGGGCTTCATGTTAATCATTTGAAATGAATAATACAGTCAAAATGATTTATAAACTATTATGCTTTGACAATTGATTTGTATATATTAATGTGTGTATTGTTATGATGACACAATAACAAACATTTGAATCATGTATAATTCATTTTTAAAAAATTGTTGAATAAATGTGACTATCAACACTATAAATATATTTTTCATTATGGCATAATATTTTCAGGATGGTTTAAAGTGCATAGCACCAAGTGAACAGTGCATGATTAGGTGGGCCACCACTCACCATTACTCATTCATAATACATGCTTCAGCCCCTGGTAGGCCCTGGGTACACCTATGCCCTGGATACCTAAGGTATGCTGTACAGGGACTGAAAAGGTGGCCCAGTAGCAATTGGTAAAATGCACCTAAGGTACATGGTTGTAATTTAGAGAGAGAACAGCTAGGCTGTGGGTCTGATTAGCAGGCCCACAGCCAGGGAAAGTCGTAAATCAGTGAAGCAAAAAGCAAAAATCTGGGGTGGCCATGGGATTGCAGACCCCACTCTCCTACATAACCCCCCCCCCCCCAAACTTAGGGACATTAAACTAACCTTGACCAGGTGAGTCTTCTTGCTCTAAGTGGAAGTACCTGGAGAGAGCATCTGCATTACCATGGTCAGTTCCTGGGCGGTGCTCCACTGTAAAGTCCATCCCCTGTAGGGAAATGGACCACCTAAGAAGTTTGGGGTTTTCACCCTTCATTTGATTTAGCCATAAGAGGGGCTTATGGTTGGTCTGAACTTTGAAGTGAGTACCAAAGAAGTATGGCCTCAACTTCTTCAGGGCCCAAACCACAGCAAAGGCCTCCCTCTCAATAGCTGACCAACGTTTCTCTCTAGGGGTCAGCCTTCTGCTTATAAAAGCAATGGGCTGGTCATGACCATCAATATTCAGCTGAGATAGAACAGCTCCCACACCCAACTCAGAAGCATCTGTTTGGACAATGAATGGCTTGGAGTAGTCTGGACTCTTGAGAATAGGTGCAGTGCACATGGCCTGCTTTAGGTCATCGAATGCCTTCTGACAGCTAACTGTCCACTGAACTTTCTTTGGCATTTTCTTACTTGTCAGGTCATTAAGTGGTGTCACAATGGACCCATAATTTCTGACAAATTTCCTGTAATAACCAGACAGGCCCAAGAAAGCTCTGACCTGTGTCTGGGTGGTTGGAGGAGCCCAGTCCTTTATGGCCTGTATCTTGCTCTCCAGAGGTTGAACTTGGCCTTCACCTACAAGGTGGCCCAAGTATACAACTTGACTCTGCCCTATCTGGCACTTAGTAGCCTTGATAGTGAGGCCTGCCTTTTGCAGGGCCTCTAAAACTTTCCTCAGGTGGATCAGGTGATCCTCCCAGGTGGAGCTAAAGACAGCAATATCATCTAGCTATGCTGCACAAAAGTCATCCAACCCAGTGAGAACTTGGTTCACCAACCTTTGAAAAGTGGCAGGTGCATTTTTCAAACCAAAGGGCATCACCACAAATTGGTAATGACCTCCTGGGGTAGAAAATGCTGTCTTGGCCTTGGCATCCTCAGCTAACCTGATTTGCCAATAACCAGCTGTTAGGTCAAATGTACTTAGAAAAGTTGCAGAAGCCAACTTATCTATTAGTTCATCTGCCCTGGGTATTGGATGGGCATCTGTCTTAGTGACAGCATTGAGACCCCTGTAGTCTACGCAAAACCTCATCTCTCTCTTACCATCCTGGGTGTGAGGTTTAGGCACTAGAACTACAGGACTAGCCCAAGGGCTCTCTGAGGGTTCAATGACTCCCAATTCCAACATCTTTTGTACTTCAGTTTTTATGCAGTCCCTGACGTGGTCAGGTTGCCTGTAGATTTTACTCTTTATAGGCAGACTGTCTCCAGTGTCCACCTCATGTGTGCACCAGTTTGTCTGACTGGGGGTCAGAGAAAACATTTGTCTGTAGGATTGAAGGACCTGCCTACAATCCTGTTGCTGATGCTCAAAGAGGCTGTCAGAAAAGACTACACCATCTACTGACCCATCATCAGGGTTCTGAGTGAGTAGGTCTGGGAGAGGGTCACTCTCTTCCTCCTGTCCCTCATCTGTGGCCATGAGCAAGCCCATGTCCTCCCTGTCAACAAATGCTTTGAGCCTGTTCACATGAAGTACTCTGTGAGGGCTCCTGGGAGTTCCCATGTCAACCAAGTGGGTGACTTCTCCCTTCTGTTCAATGATGATGTGGGGTCCAGACCATTTGTCTTGGAGAGCTACTGGGGCCACTGGCTCCAACACCCACACCTTCTGTCCTGCATGGTATACAGTTAGGACAGCCTTTTGGTCATGCCAAGCTTTTTGAAGTTCCTGGCTGGCCTCAAGGTTTTTAGATGCCTTCTCCATGTACTCTGCCATCCTGGAGCGGAGACCAAGTACATAGTCCACTATGTCAAGTTTAGGCTTTTAGAGAGGTAACTCCCATCCTTCCTTCACCAGACATAGGGGTCCTCTTACAGGATGTCCAAACAAAAGCTCAAAAGGGCTGTAACCAACCCCCTTCTGTGGGACCTCTCTGTAAGCAAACAGAAGGCAGGGTAAAAGGAAGTCCCATCTTCACCTAAGCTTTTCGTGTAACCCTTTTATCATCCCTTTGAGGGTCTTGTTGAATCTCTCAACAAGCCCATTGCATTGTGGGTGATAGGGTGTGGTGAATTTGTAATTGACACCACATTCCTTCCACATAGCAGTCAAGTATCCTGACATAAAGTTTGCACCTCTGTCAGAGATCACCTCCTTAGGGAACCCCACTCTGGAGAAAACTCCAACCAGGGCCCTTGCCACAACAGGAGCTGTAGTGGTTCTAAGGGGAATAGCTTCTGGATACCTGGTGGCATGATCCACTACCACCAGGATAAATCTGTGCCCAGATGCTGTTGGGGGGTCCATTGGTCCAACAATCTCAATCCCCACTCTTTCAAAGGGAACCCCCACCACAGGTAGTGGTATAAGGGGGGCCTTTGTTGTGCCACCTGATTTGCCACTGGCTTGGCAGGTGACACATGAACGACAAAAGTTCTTAGTGTCCTCAGACATATGGGGCCAGTGAAAGTGTGGGGCAAGCCTGTCCCAAGTCTTGTTCTGGCCTAAGTGACATGCAAGGGGAATTTCATGGGCCAAGGTGAGAAGGAAACCTCTCAGAGTCAAGGGGATGACCAGCCCCCTGGTAGCACCAGGCTTGGGGTCTCTTGCCTCAGAGTAAAGGAGTCCATCTTCCCAGTGCACTTTATGGGCACATGTGGCATTCCCTGCAGCCTCAGCAGCAGCCTGCTGTCTGAGGGGTTCAAGAGAGGAACAGTCTAACTGTGCCTGCCTCAAGTCTGCCCTGGAAGGGCCCCCTGTCCCAAGAAACTCAACCTGTTCAGGTTCAAGCTCTTCTAGGACAGTTCCTTCTGGGGTCTTGGGGTCAGTCTCCTGAGAGAGCTGATCCTGTTCCTGAGGCAGGGGGGAAGGGTCAACCTTACCCCTACTGCTCTTTCTCTTGGTTAGTGTCTGGTCCATTGTTCCAGGATCCAGCACTAGTTCAGCTGGGCATTTCTTGGCCTGTGACCTAGTCACAGCAAGGACATGTGCTGACAAACCTAACATTTCCACATGAGTCCTATACTCCACATCTGACCATAAGGAGGATTCCAAATCATTGCCCAAAAGACAGTCCACAGGGAGGTCTGAACTAACAACAACCCTTTTGAGGCCATGTACCCCTCCCCAGGAGAAGTTAACAAGTGCTATGGGAGGTAGTGGCATTGCTAGCATTGGTCACCAGGTAGTCTGCTCCCAGTATTACCTGGTCAGGGTCCACAAAGTTGGGTGTCACCATAGTGACACTTTGAAAAACAAAAAGAAACCCACACTTCACATTTAACACCATGCAATTTTGGTTGAAAAAAAGATAAACAAAATTTAATATGTTTATCCTGGCAATTAATTGCCTAGTTTTTATTCAATAAAAACCTTTTAATGACTATTCATAAAGTCTAGAGAAATGACATTGCCTTTTATGTACTAGCCATAAATGTCGCGATGTTTACTTGGTACAACACAACACAGAAAGTTAAGGTAAAATTCAATATACAATGTGCAAGAAATTTGAATCAAAATTACATATACAATGTGCAAACATATAAATATTGTGCAAAAAAGTGATACCATATCTCACAACCAGGGGAGAAGAAAAAAATTCGAAATATATTTCAATCAAAACATAATGAATGCTTAATCACAAATATTTGACCATCAAGCAGACTATCAATGTGTCTGCTGAAAGCACCACCACCATTCTGTAGAAGTGCTAGTAGGCTACAAGTTCCTAAGCAGTTTAACTATGATTCCAGACTAAGGACTTGATCCTGTTTGCCTACGCGTTTCGAGTTTGGGAGGGTTCTTCACAAACTCTCATCAGGGCCAAATGAATTCTTTCCCTCGTTTCTTAAACCTAATAGTGAAAACATAAACAAATTGTGGACATTTAATATAAATTGCTCCACTCAACCTGCCCGGTCCTTCTCATATGTACAACTATAAAAATGGAACATACCTCAGAGGACTTGAGGTAAGTTCTGATCATCCAAAGCAACATTCATGAATTCATGGAGTCTGTGGGTATTTCTAGAAAAACGTATTTTCACGTAAGGTACTGATATTGTGCAGTTCTGACAAGTTGAAATGCTAATAAAACAGAGAAAGAGACAAATAACTGAATGTCTCTTACCTGAATTAAAATGAGGGTAGAGCCTGTTGGGTTCCTGCTATTTACTATTTTCTATTCTGGAATTTTGCGCCACTCGTTTTTTTGAAGCACTGGAAAACATGTTTTAAAATTGCCCATTACTCACTTATGTCGCTCTGTATCGCCTTGTGACCCAACATTGTGGGCTGAGGCTTTGGATGACTTACTGCGTTTATGTCTCGCATTCGTGGTGGGGGCGGCTCACGGGCCTCTCAAGCACGTCTTCGTTTACTGAATTTCAAGAGTATGTCCGGTGACTCTTGCGGTTGCACCCAGGTACAGGGATCCTGCATAGATAAACACGGGCACTCCTTATTCACCCTGGTATTTTTCATTTGTTCACAACAAACTAGAAGCCGAACACCGATTTTAGGCTTTAAATCATTTTAGTGAAAGACGCGCGCAGCGGTGTTTGCAAGCGGCGCGTTTCCACTTCGGGCTTCTAAAGTTGAAAGCACACGTACTGTTGCTTGAGAGCCGCGCGGTAATGCTTTAACAACCCGCTTCCTAGATTGAATATAAGAAAAACGAAGGCGCTTCCTATTTGAAAATATTATAATTAGAGGCTTTCAATCATTTTGGTGAAAGGCGCGCGCAAGGATGTTTACAAGCGGCGCGTTTACACTTTCAGCTTCTAAAGTTGAGTGTGTGCAGGCGCACGTACTGTTACTTGGGAGCAGCGCGGTAATACTTTAATGATCCGCTTCCAAGTTTGAATATAAGGAAAACGGGGGCGCTTCCTACTTGAAAATATTATGATTACAGCCTCTTCATTACTGAGGCACAGATACTGTGTCTTCTCATGTCGGCTCTGAGTCAGTCAGACTGCACGTACCTGAGGGTTTGGCGTAGCCTTCCACTTCCTCATTCCATTACACAGAGAGAGAGGGGAAGTCATCCAAAGCCTCAGCCCACAATGTTGGGTCACAAGGCGATACAGAGCGACATAAGTGAGTAATGGGCAATTTTAAAACATGTTTTCCAGTGCTTCAAAAAAACGAGTGGCGCAAAATTCCAGAATAGAAAATAGGAAATAGCAGGAACCCAACAGGCTCTACCCTCATTTTAATTCAGGTAAGAGACATTCAGTTATTTGTCTCTTTCTCTGTTTTATTAGCATTTCAACTTGTCAGAACTGCACAATATCAGTACCTTACGTGAAAATACGTTTTTCTAGAAATACCCACAGACTCCATGAATTCATGAATGTTGCTTTGGATGATCAGAACTTACCTCAAGTCCTCTGAGGTATGTTCCATTTTTATAGTTGTACATATGAGAAGGACCGGGCAGGTTGAGTGGAGCAATTTATATTAAATGTCCACAAATTGTTTATGTTTTCACTATTAGGTTTAAGAAACGAGGGAAAGAATTCATTTGGCCCTGATGAGAGTTTGTGAAGAACCCTCCCAAACTCGAAACGCGTAGGCAAACAGGATCAAGTCCTTAGTCTGGAATCATAGTTAAACTGCTTAGGAACTTGTAGCCTACTAGCACTTCTACAGAATGGTGGTGGTGCTTTCAGCAGACACATTGATAGTCTGCTTGATGGTCAAATATTTGTGATTAAGCATTCATTATGTTTTGATTGAAATATATTTCGAATTTTTTTCTTCTCCCCTGGTTGTGAGATATGGTATCACTTTTTTGCACAATATTTATATGTTTGCACATTGTATATGTAATTTTGATTCAAATTTCTTGCACATTGTATATTGAATTTTGACTTAACTTTCTGTGTTGTGTTGTACCAAGTAAACATCGCGACATTTATGGCTAGTACATAAAAGGCAATGTCATTTCTCTAGACTTTATGAATAGTCATTAAAAGGTTTTTATTGAATAAAAACTAGGCAATTAATTGCCAGGATAAACATATTAAATTTTGTTTATCTTTTTTTCAACCAAAATTGCATGGTGTTAAATGTGAAGTGTGGGTTTCTTTTTGTTTTTCAAAGTATCTTGGGCCCTTACCCCACTTCTGTCCATATGGGCCAAACTCTATTTTTGATAGAAAACCATAGTGACACTGGCACAAGTGTCCCTGTAGGCCTGAGCCATTTTTCCATTAATCAAAGGCGTCTGCCTGTACTTGCCCAGAGTACTGGGACTTATTGTAGGGGTCATATTCATGTCCCCAGTACAAACAAGAACAGCCTGAGTAGGTGTTCTGACTAAGTCAGAGCCCGCCTCAGTTCCCAGGGTTAACCCTACTATAGCCTTAGGAGGATTACTACCACTACTAACTGTACTAGGGGGTGCAGGTGCCTTAGGGGCAGTAGTGGTAGGAGTTGGGCCTTTCTTGGTGCACTCACTAAACCAGTGAGTATTACTTTTGCAGTATTGGCACCATGGTTTCTTCTGACCATTCTTCTTCTTTTGGGAATTCTGGGACCCACCCTCTTTAGATTGTTGGGGCCCTGTTGAAGACTTCTGGTCATTTTGCTTATTCTCATTACCCTTGGGATCTGCTTTCTTCTGGCCACCACCCTGGTTCTGGTTCTGCTGCTTGACCCTTG
Organism: Lissotriton helveticus; assembly: GCF_964261635.1. Lineage (NCBI taxonomy): Eukaryota > Metazoa > Chordata > Amphibia > Caudata > Salamandridae > Lissotriton > Lissotriton helveticus. Next base: position 1,923,588,766 of record NC_136063.1, read on the forward strand.
TCCTGACCCATCGGCCTGCCTTCTTTCCCAATTCTTGGGGAGAGGTCAGATCTGAGTCAATAAGGTGCTGATGCAACAACTGATTTTGACAATTACTTAAGATTTGTTCTCTCATAATTAGATTATACAATCCTGTGTAATCAGTAACTTTACTTCCCAGTAACCAGCCTTCAAAAGCCTTAGTGGCACAATCTACAAAGTCAGTCCAATCTTGAGACTGAATTTTCTGGGTGTCTCTGAACAGCAACCTGTACTGTTCAGTGGTTAAGCCAAACCCATCAATCAGTGTATTCTTCAAGACTTGGTAATTGTTAGCATCCTCAGCTCTAGTAGTGAGGAGCTTATCTCTACCTTTGCCTTCAAAGGAGAGCCACAAAATAGCTGCCCACTGGTTTGGGGGGATGCACTGGACAGTGCAGGCCCTCTCCAAAGCAGTCATCCATTTGTGGATGTCATCCCCTTGTTTAAAGGGAGGCACTATTTTACTCAGGTGTCTAGTGTCAAAACTCCTGTCTTTATCCTTAGGGATATTGCTGCCACCAGTGGGGACTACCCCACTTAACTGTTGCTCTCTAGCAAAGGCAAGCTTTTCCTTGGCAAGGGCAAGTTCTTCCCTCTGAATCCTCAGATTAGCCTGCTTCATCCTTGCTTCATGTTCTCTCCTCTGAGGGGAAGTCAGTCTCCTCTGGGGAGAGATCATTCTCCTCTGAGTAGAGGCATGAGAGTGCACAGAGATGTTGGAGTCCCTAGAATGAGATCTATCTCTTCTAACTCCAAGGTTAGGCCTGCTTAGGGTCAGTACTGGGGGTCCCCCAGATCCTTCCCTATGTAGGTCTAAGTTGGCCCTAGTAAGCCTGACTAGCTCAGGACCATTGTCTGCCTCATCCCCAGAAATAACCTCTTCATCCTCCTCCTCTACCTCCTCAGTTTCAAGGAGGTCAGGATCACCAAGGGTACCCTCTAGGGGTGGCATGCTCCCATCTGTATGAGTAGCTTTTCTAGCATCATAAGTCTCTAAGAGACCTAACAGAAAAGGAGTGGTAGGGTTAGAACCCTGTTTTAGTTTCCTGGAGGTACACAATTGTCTCATCTCCTGGAAGCTAAGGGCTGCATATCTGGAAGTGACCTGTGGAGGGTCAACAACCACAAGGGGAGTCTCTGTAGACTCTCCATGGGTAGACATGCTTCTAGTGTGGTGTAAGTGATGCACCTACCTACACTATGGGTTTACCTACTGATCCCTTGCTAAGAGTTGTAGTCAAGGTGTGCTAAGCCTTGTTACACTACAACAGCTGGTTCAGTAGAACTCAGAGTATTCTAAGTTAAGTTATATGTACCTGGGTACTTATGTGATCTTTCAATCGATATTCTTAGGATACGTGCGAGGTAAAACAACAGCAGGCTCAAATCCCACCGCTGCCACCAATGTGAGAAGTTGGCCTGATATATAGTGCTCACTATTCTAGTGATCACTTTGTATCATACCAAACAACCCTTATTGATGATTGGTTGTAATTCAACCTTTTAGACCAGCTATCCTAGTAGCATGGACACGAGCAGTCTTCAGGCTAAACTCTAGAGGGAGTGTTAAGCCAGCTGTTTTACCATCACATATACCCCTTGAACACCAAGTGAAAGGACACCACACAAGTTGTTATAAAAATATAGGATATTTATTAATAACAGTTCTACCCTGAACTCTTTATGAGTCAGGGAGCTAAGCACAATACAAAACTCTTACGAAAATACTTTAAGTTGCACAATTTACACAAATGCCCGAGGGGCACGAAAAACCATATACTACAAAAGTGGAATGCGAAATACTAGCAGGTAAGTAACAAGATCCAGAGGCTTCAGGATCGCTAGGGCTACACTACTGAACCCTAAGGTTAGGAGCAGGAGGCCTAGGGAGATCGGGTGCAGAGTGTGCACTCTCACGCGGGATGCGGGAAGAAGTCTATGGATGCTAGATCTCGTAAAGTTAGTGTTAACGGACGAATCCGACTAGGTAGGCTGAAAACGAAAAAGGATCTGGACACTTAGATAGTGAACCTACGTTGGAGCACCGAAATGCTCGACTTACCTAGCCCTGGGGCTGCGGCTGCATAGGGTTCAAAAGACGTCGGGAATCCTTGTTACAGTCTATGGAGCCTGAAAGAAGAAGTTGCTGGCAGGCGACCAGTGATGAAGTTCGATGTGATCCAAGCCTGGATCGGAGTTGAAGATGACCTGAAAGCAGAGGGGACTCAGTTCTTGATCACTAGCCAGTGATCAGATGGGCACCAGGATGGCACCGGACGAAGTCACCTCGACCAGGTGAGTGGGTGACGCTGGGCTCTCGGACCAGGAGGCGTTGTCGGCGACCAGGATGGAGGGGCGAGCTGTCCCACGGAGGTGTCTGCTGTCGGCGCTGCTGAAACCAGGATTGGAGCAACAAGCCTTGGCAAAGGCAAGCCCACGCGGTGGACTCAAGATGGCGTCTGGAGTGGACCAGGAGGGTCCAGGGTGCTCCTCTGTTGGAGGGGAGCTCGGGCCAGTCTGGAGCAACCAGACCAGCGAGGAAAGTGTCGTGGTTCGTCGTCAGGAGGGCTACAAGCCAGCAGGCAAGTGGCCGGACAACGCGGTGAGCAGCAAAGAGCAGAAGGGCCCCACGCAGATCTCGTGGATGCTGGGGGGCTGGACTTCGGTGCTGGAGCTGCTCAGGGTTAGGGCTTCTCAAACCCCAATGCACTTACTCGAGGGTCTCTTGAAGGTCGTGCTGGAGAAGCGTCGTGCAGGTCTTGAAGATGGCCAGTCCCACGGGTCTCGTCACACCCACGAATCTCAGCTGGGCTGGATGATGAGGGTAGAGGTCAGAGATGGTGGGAAAACTGGGTCTCATCGAGCTGGGCAGTCTGGATCCAGAGGATGGACTTACAGCAAACCGCAAGAGCTTCGATGGTGCCTGCTGGTGCAGGGTGGCTACTCCTTGGCCACAAGGGAGAGTCTTCAGAAGAGTCAAGAGTTCCTTTTGTGGAAAGTAGTTTCAAGATTCAGAATTATCTAATTTGGGAAGGGGGCCTGCTCCTATCTTTATACTAGGAAAAGGGGCTGGCACGCGACTAAGTCCTGCCCTATGGGTGGGACTAGGAGGGGGGTGGTTACACCCCTCTCCTTTGTCCGGTCTCTCCCCAGCTCAGGGGCTGGTGTGCCCCAGGAACTGGTTTGAGCCGGCATATGCACAGTGAGCACCGGGGTGCCACTTGCAGTCACCTTCCTTTCAGCCCTGCCTACCTGGGATACACAAAATCCTGTCTGGGATGGTGCTAGCACCGCCCCTGACAGGAAACCCTTTGTCCAGGCCTCCATTTGCTGGAAGGACTCCCAGCAGCAGGAGGGCAGACTTGTGTCTCGGTGGCAGCATCCATTTTGTGGAGCTGAGGCTATGTCTGACTTTAACCGGGGTTCACAGTTACATACATGTCGTGTCCCTCTAGAAGGGTGGAATGCTAACCCCGTCGCCAGAATTGGCGAGGGGTTAGTATTCCAATTCGTATGACACCTTACTCGACATGTTTTGATAAAGCTATACCAAAGTTAGCACTTAACCGCGAGGATTATAATGCACTTAAGAGTATATGGTATAGCGTTATCATGGAACAGCTATTTGGACTTGGTTCCGCAAGCTGCAAACGGGCTCAGCTCATGCCAGAGCACCATCTCACATAATTCCAAGCACTCTGCCTTCAGGATTGATAAGGCCTGCCATAGGAGTGACTGATAGGAATATATGTGTCCATTTTAGGGTTAGACATAGGAATACTATATCTAAAGCAAAGGGTGTTTACACCACCTTGCCCCAGCTGTCGTGCAGCCAGTTGTGTCTGTTTGGGTGGCCAGCCAGGGGTGGCATAATACATGCTTCAGCCCCTGGTAGGCCCTGGGTACACCTATGCCCTGGATACCTAAGGTATGCTGTACAGGGACTGATAAGGTGGCCCAGTACCAATTGGTAAAATGCACCTAAGGTACATGGTTGTAATTTAGAGAGAGAACAGCTAGGCTGTGGGTCTGATTAGCAGGCCCACAGCCAGGGAAAGTAGTAAATCAGTGAAGCAAAAAGCAAAAATCTGGGGTGGCCATGGGATTGCAGACCCCACTCTCCTACAGGAGGGAGACAGAGAGAGGGAGACAGAGAGAGGAAGACAGAGGGAGACAGAGAGAGAGGGAGACAGATAGAGAGGGAGACAGAGAGAGGGAGACAGGGGGAGGTAGAGACAGACAGAAGGAGGGAGACAGAGAGAGGGAGACAGAGATAGATAGATAGAGGGGGGGAGAGAGAAAGGGAGGGTGACAGAGAGAGGGAGAGAAGAGAGATAGATAGAGGGAGGGAGACAGAGATAGATAGAGGGAGGGAGACAGATAGATAGAGGGAGGGAGACAGAGAGAGAGAGAGGAAGACAGAGAGAGGGAGGAGAGAGAGAGAGAGAGAGGGGGGAGAGTGAGAGGGAGGAGGGAGGAGAGAGGAGAGAGAGATAGAGATAGATAGATAGAGAGAGATAGAGATAGAGATAGAGAGAGAGATGTGTGTATGCCGGGTCTGGTGGCTCAGTGAATGAAGGCGTCCGCTGCAGGGCATAGTGTTTTTTTGTTGCTCTAGCCCCAACCCCCTCCCACACTGACCCCGACCCCACCAGTGTGGCCCTCGGCCACAAACCACACTGTAAATTTGCTCCCGAGAGAATGTTTGTGAGTACCCATACTCTAGAACCACATCAACCTGATATAGAATTTTTTAGTTTTTTCTGGCCATTTTTAGTTTTTCCCGTTGTTTTATTGTAGTTTCTAGGTCGTCTGCTGTGGCGCCTCACAAGATTTTTCTCTTCCCCCTATGGGTTTCTTTGTTTATTTAAGCTCTTTGTCTTATTAGATTTTTCTTAAATGTATTTAATACTTGTGCTCAATCATGTCGGAGGATGGTGATGAAGTTAAAATGTTGTCCCCCCCTGGAAACATTTCTGCGGACGCCATGTGCCCGAGGAGCTGCTTTTTGTTCCACATAAGCCATTTATATTCATTAGCCAGCCATTGCTGTCCGAAAATCACCTGGTCACCACCAGGCAGTCAGTGTGCTTCCGGACAGACTGCCACAGTCTCATGAAAATAGAGCAGCCACGTGCACCACCACTTACACCGCAGGGACATGCTCAACCAGGGTCGGCGCGTGGCTGCGTGACAGCGATACGTCCCGTGCAATGCCAAAAAATGTCATCTCTTTGTATCCATGTCTTTGAGAACACCCGGTGTCTTCGCCATCAAGAACACAGCCGAAAATACTCCTTTCTCACCACATTATAGATACCTGGACACGTGCCCGGCCCGACATTATCATCCCAAGTGCACGCGCCAGTGTGTGCAGTGATTTATGTATTCCACTGCATACATCAAAAGCCGTTTAGAATACTTGGTTTGGTTTTGCAGAACCCTGAACCCAAACCATGCCGCCGTCTGAACTTCATTCTCAATCCACACTTTAGCATAACAAACTTCATGTTTTTAAAAGAGCACGCCATCTCGGTTCTTGGGTGCAAGCAGGGATTTTATTGACATTTTAGAAATGTAGAAGTCCAAGAGGAGAAACATTGAGAGAACCGTGTGTGAAGCGGTGAAGTGGGGGAAAAGTAAGAGACAGGGATGGATGAATCACTGGACGGCTCTGTAGGGTGAGGTGGTGTGGTGGATGGAGGGCTGTAAGACTCAGTGGGGTGAGTGATAGACGGCGTTGATGGATGCACTGGATAGATGAATTAATTAATGATGTGGACGGATGAATGGGAGGATTGTTTGGATGAATCAGGTGTGTGGAGCGGATGCAATAATGGGTGGATGGCAGAGTGGATAGAGGGAGGGATGGCTGGACAGATAGATATAGTCAGAGAGCATTAGAGGGAAACCTAAAAGGTGTATGCACCTGTAACTAGCTAGTGAATGCAGACACCTCCAAAAGAAAGGAACTCTCCGTTTCTTTTAATCACAACTTACCCCGGAGCTGGTCGGAGGAGTGCTGAAATCCTTGCCACCCACTAATCTAAAGCCCCAAGGCGAGGGGCTGTTTATAGTGACCGTCCGCACCGTGGGGCAGATTTACTACTTCTGGCGCATCTCTGCTAATCAGTGTCGCATCCCCCGGCGGAAAGGCGGCGCATTGCTGGAGTTGCATCGCAAGCGCGACACAGCTCCAGCAAGGCTCGGGGTGCCCCTATCCCTAACATGCTGCGTTAAACCTTACGCCTACTTCAAGCAGGTGCAGGGTTTTGACGCAGCATGGCCGTAAAAGTGACTGAGTGAAATCTTGTAGATTTCACTCAGCCACTTTTCTGAGGCATTCCTGCGCCGGAACCCCCCCTCATGCAAGAACGCCCACATGTGGCGCAGGGCTTTACAACGTGACGCATCTCCCTAGATGTGTCATGTTGTAAATAGCCCGCTGCATGGCGCTGGCTTTGCGCCGCCGCAGCGTCACAAAAGTGAAGCATCGGAGGCGCAAATCTGGCGAAGGGGCTTGTAAATTTGCCCCATGCCTTTTTCTAAAGTTTGCTGCTTATCCTGAGGAGCTGGTATTGCAAACACCATGTGACGAGGCTGGAACCCCGCACAAAACTGCCCTGCTCCTGCCGAGGTGAGGTACAGCACTGGGGTGGAGGCAGCCTCCCTCGTCTTGTTAAAGGAAACCACAAGCGGCACAGTAACAGATTCAAAATGTGGAAGTTTGAGGTTTGTTTAGACTAGCGTTGCCCTTGTGCGGTGGACATTTTAGAAAGAGATGGCAATTAGATACTACTATTTTAGGGTGACTGTGCATGGCATGGTAAGTTGGAAGCGCGCAGCGCCAGCGGGCATCCTGCGTTTACAGAATTGGAACTTATATTTTCCAGTGAGTACAAACACAACAATTTCTAGGGTTGCCACTTTCCTAGAAATAGATATAGGACACCTATGGACAGGTCACATGAACTAAACTAAAAGAGAAAAAAAATCAGCAGCCCTGATCCTGCAAAGCACTCACTTAACATAGTACAACAAACATGGTGGTCTCTCCAGCCCCATGCCTAGCCTTTTAGTGGCAAAAGACTCCCTATTGTCTTCAGTCTCTGCTTTTATTTCAACGGTCGGTGTAGGAAACCTGTTGTTTGTTGCAGTACTCCTCCCACCCCCCACTTTTTCCCTGGTTTTTGATGCAACTTTGACTTAAGTGTACTAGGTTCCTGCTAACCAGGTTCCTGGCAGTACCTGTGTTCTTTCCCTAAACACTATACCTTTTGTCTCCCAATTGTCACAACTTCAGTGGCCCTTGCAAGTTCGTTGCAGATGGTACCCCTGGTACCTAGGGCATTGGCACTGAAGAGGGAAACCAAGGGCTGCAGCACAAATTGTGCCATCCTAGGATCCCCTCACCATGGCCCTGCACTGTGCCACTAGACTGCGTGCCTTGGTGCAGACCAATCCTGTGTGCCATGCCCACAGACACTGCATGGGAAATGGGTAAGTCACCCTTACAGCAGGCAGGTGCACTATATCTCCTGAGAGGACATATCTGCATGAGCAGATATGCCCCCCAATATCCATGTCGAATCCTGGATATTGTAAGTAAACAGGGAAGCCATAGTGAGTACATGGGCTGGACACTCGCCATTACGTGTTCCCCAGCAACATGATGGCTTCACTGAATTATAGGATGTTTGGTACCAAACATCTCATTGTAATAAACCTGCACTGATTCCAGTGTCAGATGTATTAAAAGTTGCACATAGAGGAACATTTAGAGGGGTCCCCTGAAACCTACCAACCCACTAGTGTGTGCTTACTGGTCCCCACCAGCCCGACACCTCTTGATATATTTCAGCCCCCTTGTGGTGAGAGCCTTTTGCTCTCGTGGGTCAGACGCAAGGCCTACTCTGGGCGGCGGTGCTTCACACTCTCTCCCCTCACCCCGCAGGAACAGCATAGCAGGGCGCCTCAAAGGCTTCCCATTCTTTGTTCTGCGACATCTAGCCACTCCAGCTAGTGAAGATGCCCGGCCCTGTATATGCCCCAATTTTTGGCGGCAAGACAGGTGCGAAAAATAGTGGGAACAGGAGGTGATATTACTGACCTTGTCAGTAAGTTGCATCCCTCGCCGCACAGCTTTGCCTGGTAGCTGTTGTCCCCTGACCCTTCCAGGTTCCTAGTTCGAGGCCCTCCTCCACCTGCAGGCAGCCACCTGCGCCTCATCCCTGGTAGTCCAGTGTGGATCATCTCTACTCTGCTGCTGCTCTACCCTCTGATTTCTGCCCTTTTTCTGCCCTTTTTTCCTTTTCCTTTTTTCCATTACTACTTTCCCTTTCCCTCGCTGCTGCTCATCCCCCACGGCTCGCCCCCCTCCAGTGCCATTTTCCCACTTCACAACTCCCCAGCCTCCCCAAAATACTATTTAATGGTGGCCGCTGCGTGGTTAAGGAGCAATATTACTGACCTTGTCAGTAATTTGCTTCCCTCGCCGCACAGTTCCACCTGGTAGCTATTGCCCACGGCTAGGGTTGCTAGTTCGAGGCCCTCCTCCATCCCACAGGCACTTGCCTGCACCCAGTCCCTGGTGGTCCAGTGGGAAACATCTGTGCTCTGCCCTCTGTCTTCTTCTTTCTGCCCTTTTCTGCTCCCCTGTTCTTTTTTCCACCTTTCCTTTTTCTATTACTGCTTTCTTGTCACTTTCTCTTTTAACCTTTTTTGCGCCTTTTTTTCCCTGCTGCTGCTCGTCCCCCGCGGCCCCGCCATCCTTCACTGCCATTTTCCCGCTTCACTCTTCCCGGCTGTCTAGCCCTGCCCAAAACACTATTTAATGGCAGACACTGCAAAGCCAAATCTGTCTGCGACTGGACTGTGCCCAGAGCCACGGATCCTGACCCTCAGATCAACCACCGGTGCGACTCCAGCACTCTCCACGTACTCAACACCGGACATTCCACCTCCTGCCACCTCGCATCGCCGAACACCCAAGGCGTGTTCACCTGCCACAACTGCACCTTTGCCAGCCTCCGCAAACCAGACCCACCAACTGCACGACCCTAAAGAAGCGGTCCCGACCACCTCAGATGCATCCTATTCAACACCCGCTCCCTCAAAAGACACTCCATGGAGATTTAGACCTGCTCGACACCATCTACTCTGAAGTCGCCTTCTTTATATGAACCTGGATGAACTCCACCTCAGCCCTGGTCATAAAAACTGCCTTCCTTGATGGATGGATACAAAATCACCCACTTGGACCGCGTCAACTGGCTGGGAGGGGGAATTGCCAATGAACAGAAAGACACCCACCACCTCACAACCAGCTCAGATGACCACTCACCGACATGGAGCACCTCCACTTCCAGATCCAGACCAACCCAAACACCACCCTCCGCGGCACCCTCGTCTACAGACCTCCCGGACACCGCCCTTCTTTCCAGTGAAACCATAATAACCGTCATCACACACTGCGTTCTCACCTCAACGGACTACATTCTCTTCAAATTCCACCTGGACAACCTCGAAGACCACAACACCTCATCCCTACTGGAGAACCTCACCACCATCAGACTCAAACAACTGGTAACAACGCTCAGCCTCATCATCTCAACAAGCAACAACATCTCCGTCAGCCACACCTCTGAGCCACATTGGACTGACCACCACTGTGTTCACTTTTCCTTCACCAAACACACCTTATGCCTCCACGCGGACTGCAATCCTCGCAGACGTTGGAACAAGGTCACCAAAGACCAGCTCACTATTTTCCTCAGCAAGACCCCACCACCGACATCCACGGACCCCAACCCTCAGCACGCAAACTCCACCGCTGGTATCTCAGACTGCGCTGACACACTTGCCCCCCCCCCTCCAAGGCAACCCTCAGGCAAACTGCCCTCCAAGAAAGCCAGTTGGTTCTCCCCTGCCAATCAAGAGTCCAGGCGCACCTGTAGACGGCTCGAAAAAAGATGGAGGAGCAGAAAAATCAAGGCAGAACACGCAGCCCTCAAATCCACCGTCACCGCACACCACCGTCTCATCAGAACAACTATGAAAGCAGCCACCCAGGAACGCACACAACAGCAAATAACTATTTGAAGTGGTCAAAGAATTCACTAAACCCAGCACAGAGATAGCAGACATTCCCCTGTCTGAAGACCTCTGCGACAACCTCACCACCATTTCCACCGCAAGATCAAGGAGATCTACGACAGCTTTGCAACCTAAGACCCACCCACCCCACTGGCAACCACCGAACCCAATCATTCCAGACCCCAGCAGACCTGGAGCAACTGGACTACCCTCACATCTGATGGCACCCTCAGGATCATGAAGAGCATCCATCAGGAGCCCCTTTGGATACCTGCCCTCTCCACATCTTAAACAGAGTCAGCACCTCCATTTGTTTGTGATCTAGCAGGAGCCATTTGTATGGCACTTGTGAACACTTGTGTGTTCGCCGATTTTTAAAACTTTCTCACCTCGCTTCCCCGGTCCACCACTGACCTGTTCAGCTTGTTGTGGAGGGAAGACGAGCACAGGAGCACACCGGAAGTGACTAGACTTCCACTGTGCATCCTGCACCAGTCAGGGGCCCGGCACCATAAAAGCAGCAGCGATAGACGCACTCCCTAGCTGACCGATAGTAAGGAGAGGCGCGCAGTGCTTTATTCTGCAATTACATTGTTTATCACCAAGCATTTGTTTGTGATCTAGCAGGAGCCATTTGTATTTTAACTTGTGTGTTCGTCGATTTTTAAAACTTTCTCACCTCGCTTCCCCGGTCCACCACTGACCTGTTCAGCTTGTTGTGGAGGGAAGACGAGCACAGGAGCACACCGGAAGTGACTAGACTTCCGCTGTGCATCCTGCACCAGTCAGACGGGCCCTTAGGGGTATATAGAGGATGGAGGGGCAGGAGCACAGCGGACAAGCGCAGCGGGCACACTCTCAGCACGCCGAAGACTCACCTAAGACGAGCCCGTCTGCGCCCGTCCGTGCCTCTCGCCAGGGACCCTGGCACTAGCAGGAGTGATAGGGTAACCTACTCCAGGGGGAATTTACTGAATCTCAATTTCACAGATGGTACGTGTAACAAGCTCTCCCTAACACGTAGGAAGGTCTGCTCTAAATGCCCTTACTGTTTCACCCTTCCTAAGCTCTTGACACTACCGTCCCTCACAGCAGAAGTCCCTCAACAAATTAAGATTGCGTAGCTCAATATAAGATCCTTACAAAAACACCATTTGGAACTTCACGAGCTAGTAACTAACCACGCCTTAGATATCCTATTCCTCACGGAGACCTGGTTGCAAGACGACATGCACTCGGTCATCAACCTAGCCACCCCCATAGGGTATTCTACATACATGCTAAATAGACAAGCTAGGGGAGGAGGAATAGCGATGATGGCCAAGTCCCACTACTCGTGCCTATTTTCTAAACTAGACATTGCAGGCAGTGAATGTGCCCGCTATAATGTCAAAATTAACCCACAGTTCACCCTCGTGGGCATCCTGATTTACAGGCCCCCGGGACAAGATAGTAGCTTCATGAAATCACTCCTTGACACGGTGTGTTCCCTGGTGGCAGGAACAGCAAATTTTAATATAGTGGGAGATCTAAATATTCATTTTGACCTTATCACCGACAAGAAGATAAGTACACTACTGGCTGATCTGGCCGCATTCCAGCTTAGCCAGCTAGTCAGTGGGCCCACACACAGTGGAGGTCACCTTCTAGACCCCATTTTCTCATATATGACTGATACGGCAGTAGAAACACCTGTCCCCATGACCTGGACAGATCACCGATTGGTGATCATGACAATACCCATTGGGGGTACATCCAATATAAGTGATGCCCAGCGAGTGCTGAAGCGGCCTTGGAGAAAGCTCCGCCTCGAAGACCTTCATGCTCTCCTCATTGCCGACCCCCACAAAGCTAGTGTTGACCCGGACTTGGGGTATGAGGGCTTCTGTAGCTGGATCAATCAAGCTCTGGACGCTCTCATACCTGCTAAATGGATTAGGGCACGCTCACGGGAATCTAGCCCCTGGTACAACGAAGAGCTCTCCTCCCTTAAGAAAGAGTGTAAAATCGCCGAGTGCAAATGGAGAAAAGAATACGACCCCACGCTTAAAGCCCTTTACATCCAGGCACAAAAAACTATCATCGAAATATCTGCAGAATTCGAGCCGCATATTATGCGAAGGAGATTAGCAGCAGTCAGAACGCCTCCAAAAACTATCTTTAAAATACTAAAAGAACTCCGTGCCAAAAAAACGGTGGAAAAGTCAAATCCTTCGCCCACACTGTGCGAGAACTTAGCATCTTTCTTCATGGATAAAATTCAGAAGATATATAACACCTTCCCAACATCACCGCACATCAAAGTCTCAGCCTCTATGGCCACTCCCAAACTCACAAACATACCTGCGCTTAGCCAAGAGGACTTTCTCAAACGCTGCAATAAAATTAACTCGGGCTCGCCTGCAGATCCCCTAAAACCAGCACAATTCAAAGCAGCAGACAGGACAGTACTGGGCTCTCTCCGGGATATCATTAACTCGTCCTTTTCCACTGCTAAGATACCATCCAGGTGGAAACAGGCATGGGTTTCCCCCGTCATAAACAAAACAACGTTAGACCCCACTCTGCCTGAAAATTTTAGACCTATATCGCTGCTTCCCTGGCCAGCTAAAGTGGCGGAGTCCCATGTCAACACCATCTTGACAAAATTCCTTGCGACCAATTCCATTCTTGACCGGTCTCAGCATGGCTTCCGTGCTGGCCACAGCACCGAAACGGCTCTCCTAAGTCTGACGGAACATCTCCGGGCCATATTAGATTCTGGCGAGATGGCAGCACTGATTCTGTTAGATCTCAGTGCTGCCTTCGATACGGTCTCACACGAGGTGCTGCTGTTCAGGCTAGAGGAGGCAGGAATATCGGGAAAAGCCCTGAATTGGCTTAAAGCATTCCTCTCTGGGAGATCATTCAGGGTGTCCATCCCCCCGTTCCTCTCTAAAGAGCGCTCCATCGGACAATGAGTTCCCCAGGGTTCGGCACTCAGCCCTACTTTATTTAACCTATATGTCCAACCACTAGCGGAGGTAGCCAGGAGATGGGGGTTGTCGCTGGTATCCTATGCTGACGACACCCAGCTAGTGGTGACATTGAGGGATGAAGGTGGGCTGAGTGCACAGAACTTTAAACAGAGCCTCACCGACATAACCAGCTGGATGACATCTAACTACCTTCAGCTTAACGCTGGTAAGACGGAGGTATTGTTGATGGGAAAAGAGGCGGCGGCATGGGGCGACAAATGGTGGCCGGAGTCACTTGGCAAACTGCCCGACCCTAAAAGTCATGTGAAAAACTTTGGAGTATGGGTGGACTCCGCCCTCAACTTCACCCATCAGACCAAAAATTTTGCTGCAACGTGCTTTGGGATCCTACAGAATCTTAAGCCGATCCTTAAGTTCTTCGACCCTCAGACGCGCCAACTCGTAGTGCAGTCAGCCATCCTCTCGCGGCTGGACTATGCTAGCTCGCTTCTCCTAGGAGTAAACATAGCTGAGAAAGTAAGACTGCAACGAGTCCAGAATGCAGCAGTAAGAGCCTTGACTGATCTTCCTCGACATCAATCAGTGGCAAGTACGTTAACCAAACTCCACTGGCTTCTGGTAGAGAAGAGGATCCACTTCAAGACCTTATGTCTTGCATTCAAAATCCTGAAAACCGCTTCTCCACCCATGCTAAGCCCACTATTAACACCGTATACACCTCGGCGCACGTTGCGTTCGGAAGGACAGAACCTTGCAGTCGTCCCCCGTGTCAAGCTGGCACGGATGGGCGGCCGATCCTTCCGGTACCTGGCAGCCAAGCTTTGGAATGCCTTACCTCCCCAGATCCGCGGTCTGAACGATCTTTTGTCTTTTAGGAAAGCTATAAAAACCCACCTCTTCTGCTAAAAATGTCTATGTTATGTAAGTTGCAACCAACATCCGCAGCGGTCCTCTCTCCTCCTTGGTGGAAAGCGCCGGGACGCCCCTTTGCTAGGGCAGCCGAGCGCTATAGAAAACTATATAACATAACATAACATTGCAGCCAAACTCTGCTGCATCATCAACTGCTCCATCGAATCCGCAACCTTCCCTGAAGATTGGTAGAACGCAGAGATAAATCTCTTGCTGAAAAAACCCTCAACCGACCTAACAGATCTCAAGAACTCCAGACACATCACTCCTTCTCAGCCAAGATCATCGAGAAAGCCATTACCGCCCAACTCTGCGAGTTCATCAAAACAAACAACATCCTGGACCTCTCCCAATCGGGCCTCAGAAGTAACCACGTGGTACAAAAGGGGGTGGTGATGGACGGAGCATCTGAACCAATCAAACACTCACACCCAGTCAACAGATCTGGGTTTAATCCATCACCGTTCTTTAGCCCACTCTGCCACCCCAGTTCAGACATGGCCATATGCAAATCAGTCTGACCCTGTGCCTCATGGGAACAGTCCAGCCCGAACTGCCAAGCCATGCCTTCCCTGGACCGGAAACAAGCTTCCGAGGACCGGTTTCTGGCATTTCAGCCGTCTTGCTTGAATCCAGTGGCAAAGTGAGCAAGGGACTCACGTCTGAGCATACCCTGCCAACTTATGGCGAACAAAGTGGTACAAAAGGGGGTGGTGATGGACGGAGCGTCTGAACCAATCAAACACTCACACCCAGTCAACAGATCTTGGTTTAATCCATCACCGTTCTTTAGCCAGAAGTAACCACAGCACTGAGACTGATCTCCTCGCTGCTACTGATGACACCCGCACCCTCGTCAACTGAGGCAAAACTGCTGCCCTCATCCTCCTGGACCCCTCAGCGGCCTTCGACACCGTCTCCCACCACACCCTCTGTACAAGACGCCAGTGTAGGAAAGTAGGATCTGCTTTTATGGTTACCTCCAATTTTTGCCTGGTGCTATGCTGTTTCTGACTAGTCTGACTGGGATCCAGCTAACCAGGACCCCAGTCTCTGTGCTTTCACCCTTAAATTGACTATTGTGAGTACTTAAGTACATCCCAGTTTGGCTACTCGTGTACCATTATAAGTCCCTAGTATATGGTACTGAGGTACCCAGGGCATAGGGACACCAGGGGTCTCCCATGGGCTGCACCCTGTACTATGCCACTCATGAGAGACCATTCAAATTGTGACTATAGGCCTGCCATTGCAGCCTGTGTAAGCTGGTGCTAGCACCACTTACGACAGATATAGGTTTCCCTATATCTGAGGTTACTGCACATAAAACCTATAAGTCACTCCTAATTAACCCTGGGCGTAGTGTGCGGAGTGGGGCTCCGCGGAGCTACGCGAAGTGGGCGCAAAACTACGCCCACCCGCTCACTCCGCGTAGCCCCACTACGCACCGCCCGCCTCCCTCCCGCCCTCCCTAAATATGTAAATAAAAGGATAGAAAGGTTTTAAAGACACTTACCTTGTCCGCCGCGTCCCCGGGGCTCCCTCTCGCCGTCCCTGGATTCGCGCCGCCGCCATTTCAGATACTAATGCGCATGCGCGGGTGCCCGCGCATGCGCATTAGTATCCGAAATGGCGGCGCGAATCCAGGGACGGCGAGAGGGAGCCCCGGGGACGCGGCGGACAAGGTAAGTGTCTTTAAAACCTTTCTATCCTTTTATTTACATATTTAGGGAGGGCGGGAGGGAGGCGGGTGGCGGCCGGCTACGCACCGTCTGCGGAGCGCGCGTAGTGCCGCCTGGCTACGCCCGCTACGCAAAATGCGTAGGAGACGGCACTACGCGCACTCCATGCACGCAGCGTAGCTGGCCGCCCACGGTTACTCCTAATGCAGGCCTTTCAATCCTGAAGGCAGTGTGCTCGGGTGCCTCTGCATGAGCAGAACACCCCTACAATCTTCAGAGTCCATTCTCCCGGGTTGTAATTGCATCAACTACTATAATTCATAGAGTGGACATGCGTCATTACGCTCTGACCATCTCTAAACTGGCTGTAACGAACCCGGTCATGTTTGGTATCAAACATGTTGGAATTATACCCCTACATCGTAAACGGTGTGGGAGTATGATTCCATTGACTGTAAAGCTCCTCTAAGAGGCCCTCAGTGCTCCCAGTACCAGTTTTCTAGACCCGAACAGCACAACATGACTGCTGCCAACCAGAGAGACAATTCTGCCCTCCTGCTGCTGAGCCAAGCTCGAGCAGGGGAAGGCAGAACAATAGGTATCCTCTCACAGGGAGGTGTGACCTCCTCCCAGACAGGGTTTAGTGTATTGGGGCCGGGTGGGAGCACTTGCCAGCACCACTGTCTGCTTGATGGGCATATCTGGTGCCCTCATTGCATAGTCCAGTTCAAACCAGCTCAGGAAACCGTTGGCCCCCGCTCTGGCGCAAAACTGAACAAAGGACATGGGAGTATCCTCCCCACTGTCCAAACCCCTCTCCTGGGAAGAAACCCTGAATCGTCCCAACCCTTTCCTTAAGGTACTTAAGGGCTTATCTGTCCCTAGATGCGTCGTGGGACAAGATTCATAAAAAGACACCACTTCTTCAACCGTAAGGGAACTCTGGACTTTGCTGGACTTTGCTCTGTGCTCTGGGTATCGAGACTGCAACTGGGAAGACTCCTGCTGCTCCTGGTCTCGTTGTCCTGATTGTCTGCTGCAATGTTCATGCCTGTGCTCCATACAGGAACCTTCCAAGACCTGTGGGCATCCAAGACACCTGAAGGGATTGCGGTGAGTAGGCGGCTGCCTGACCTCACCAACATCCACTGGGACAAAACACTTGGTGTTTCATTTTAGAATTTAGCAGCGTTTTTATGAACTTCTTTTT
The DNA here is from genome assembly GCF_964261635.1 of Lissotriton helveticus. Taxonomy (NCBI): domain Eukaryota; kingdom Metazoa; phylum Chordata; class Amphibia; order Caudata; family Salamandridae; genus Lissotriton; species Lissotriton helveticus. The sequence goes on from NC_136063.1 coordinate 1,923,605,664, forward strand.
AAAACTGAGTAGCGATTTTTAAAAATGAGTAGCGATTTTAAAACTGTTTATACTGCCTAATCTGCACATTCAAACTATTGTACCTCATTTGGCTCCCGCCTCTGTCCCCGCAGCTGTGTGCTGTTTGTGTGGAGGGCGTGGAGACCGGGCACTAGAACGCGCAGGGCGTTCCTGGCAGTACAGGGGGTGGAGCTGATTGCGAGCTTCGCTCACTACTAAAGCCAAGGATTCAACACTGCCCTCAAAGGATTGCGGTGAGTAGGCGGCTGCCTGACCTCACCAACATCCACTGGGACAAAACACTTGGTGTTTCATTTTAGAATTTAGCAGCGTTTTTATGAACTTCTTTTTAAAACTGAGTAGCGATTTTAAAAAATGAGTAGCGATTTAAAAACTGTTTATGCTGCCTAATTTGCACATTCAAACTATTGTACCTCATTTGGCTCCCGCCTCGGTCCCCGCAGCTGTGTGCTGTTTGTGTGGAGGGAGTGGAGACCGGGCACTAGAACGCGCAGGGCGTCCCAGCAGTACAGGGGGGCGGAGCTGATTGCGAGCTTCGCTCACTACTATACCTATGTGTCAGCGGGCGAGCGCAGCGGGCGAGCGCAGCGGGCGCGCCACTGGCGTGCCGAAGGCGCGCCAAAGGCAAGCCTGTCTGCGCCCGTCCGCGCCTGTGTCGCGTCCAGCGCCAGCCACTCTGCCCAAAGCCACCTTACAGAGTGCCGCAAGTGGACCAGAAAGAGTCTCCTCGAATTTAGACCCACAATAGAAGGCAACCACACCAGGTGCAACCCTGCACTATTTAGTGAACGGTTTAGTTGTACTGACTGCCCCTTTTCCCTTGTTCCCCCTCCACCACGCCCACGTTGGGACATCAGAGAGGGACCTTGCCTACCACCCCCCACGCGAACTTAAAGCATGTCTACTCAATTGCCGGTCCTTGCCTAAACATGCAAGTGACATCTGGCTCTCCCTTACTTCTAACGCCTGGGATATGATGTTTCTCACGGAAACATGGACTAAAGATGCCTCTAACCCCGACATTTTGTCTGGCAGTCCCCCCAGACTACCAATTTGTCGGGTTCAACAGACCTGGACCAAAAATAGGAGAAGGCATAGCTATAATTCTCAGATCCCATTGGAAGATATCCTCCAGGAAATTAGTTAAACTTGGATCTATCGAAGCCATGTACTTCAGCAGTTCCGAAGCCTCTCTTGTTATCTATGCGGGGGTGCTGATTTATAATCCACCTAATTCCCCCCTACCTATACTACGGATTTACTCACGACCGTGGCTGATCTCTCCTTAAAGCACCCCCACTTTACTGTTCTTGGTGACTTCAACCTACACATATACGACAACAACTGTGCAAAAGCTTGTTCCCTAGTAGAAACTATGGCGGGTATTAATCTCATCCAGAAAGTTCAAGGCCCCACCCATATAGCGGGCCATACCCTGGATCTCATTTTTTCGAACCTACCAGGCCTCTTTACCCTCGCCCCCTTCCCTCTGACATGGTCGGACCATTTTATTATCCCTTTTAACTTTAAACTTGTCCCTACCACGGCCCCCATGTGCAGGACAGAGAAAGTAGGAAGAAAATGGTTCAAAGTAACACGGGAAGCGCTTGAACCTGCATTAGCCGAGCTCAAATGGCAACCCTCCAAAGACATAAATATTGATATAGCGAACCGTAACCATTACTTAACCACGGCCATTGAGAGCATCGCCCCCTTAACCACTCTCTCTTCGGCCAGAACTAAACCTTCAGCACCCTGGTTTTCCCAGTCGTTACGGGAAGAAAAAAGTAAATGTAAAAAGCTAGAACGCTTCTGGCGCCGCACCTACGATCCAGCTGCCAAAACAACGTATAGAATGGCGTTAAAAAAATTCCACAAAACTAAACAAAGCATCATGAGAGAATATTTTGCAAGCAAAATTAAATCCTCAGACAACTCAGCAAAGGTGCTCTTTCAGATTGTTAAAGACTTCACCAACCCTACGGCCCTCACACACTTGATAGAGCCCTGCCAAGAGCTCTGCGATGGACTGTCGGATTTCTTTCATGAGAAAGTCACTGACATCTTTGCCTCACTTGATGCGGCGAATAAGTCCAAAATAGAGTCTGTACCCCCCAATCCCTCGCCGGCTAGGGACATGAGGCTGCGTGCGTTCAAACCTATCTCTTTGGACGTGGCGTTGAAAAAATATACAGCTATGTAAATCGGGTTCGCCCCTAGATCCCATGCCCGCCCAGGTGTTCACAGCTGTGGCACCAGCGATTGTACAACCCCTGGCAACATTATGGAACTCCTCCCTCTTATCGGGTCAGTTCCCGGAGACATGGAAACAGGCCATTCTCATCCCCCTCTTGAAAAAACCTGAGTCCGATCCAGCTGTGTTCAGCAACTATCGCCCTATATCATTGCTCCCAAACCATCTAAAATCCTGGAAAAAATTGTCCAAGAACAACTTTCTGACTATTTAGAGTCGAATGAACTCCTACACTACTAACAATCCGGATTTAGGACCGGGTATAGCACTGAGACAGCATTATTGGAGGTCACGGAACCATGCGGGAGAGTGTGGACAGGGGAGAGGTAGCCATGCTTGTGCTCCTCGACCTATCCGCAGCTTTCGACACGGTCTCCCACTCCATTCTGTTGGACAGGCTCCTAGAGTTGGGGATCTGTGATACACCGCTGGCCTGGATTACCTCCTTCTTGACGGACCGCACACAACAAGTCTGGTGCCGACCGTTCTGGTCTAAAGATAAAAAACCACTCGGCTGTGGCGTGCCACAAGGATCTGCCCTTAGTCCTCTTTTTTTTATGTTTATCTCGCAACCCTGGCAAAGGTGATAGAGACATTTGAAGTACTGGGTTATTTAGAACCCAGCGGTGCCAGGGGACACACCCAAAGACTCCGGATTCTCCTGTCTCAGACTACAGAAACGCAGAGACTTCTTGGTGACGTCAAAGATCAGATTTATTGGCTGCAACCAGTAATAGGTATCCTAGAATTACAACACAGTGTTTGTTCTCAGGAGATTGCTCAATTTTACAAAGCTGGTCAACCCTTTTATACCAAATATTATGCTTCAGGCAAACATTCCTTATTTACAGTTGACCATTCACATATTTTCACGACAAAGAAAAAGCAGAATCATGATGACAAGCCCATATTTCAGTTTGTCCAGCCCACAATCAATTACCCGGCAAGGCCCAACACTTTTCATCAGATAATCGGACGGACCCCTAATAAAATTGGGCACCTCCTCATCGTAAAGCAGGCCATAAAGAAAGGAACAGAGACAGGTGTGAGTAAGATTAGACATAGTTGTGTGCAATACAGGGTTTATGGCATTTTGTGGCTTGATCCCTAATCTCGATCGGTCACTGGAAAAGGAACTGGCCGAACAGGTTTGGCTTCGGGCAGTGGAGTCAGCTTGCCCAGGTCACACAGAAGTCAACAGAAAGTGTACGTGTCCCTAAGACTCGTTCGGCCTTGGTCATCGGCCTATGTGAGGGCAACCACAAAATGGCTGCCGTACACAAAATGGAACCCGAGGGTTCAGAACGGAATCCCTGATTTCATGGTGATCTCGCCACTCAAATATGACGAAAATTCTCGCACACCTTACACTTGTCATTTTTGGTCTGATGTTACCAAAATCGTCATGATACGGCGATTTTTATGACACGGTGCAGAATTTCAGTACCACAGACCCTCCTTTTGCCCTTACATAGGCAATAACCTACAATCACGCTAATCTGAGTCTAGGTCTATATTCATAAAATCATTGAGATGTTGCTGTAGCATCATCCTATTACTTAGCTCGTCTCTCGATATAGGTTTCCTTACACATGATGTAGCACAGAGGCCACATATAGTAGGAGCACACTGTACGCACAGACAGAACAGAAAAAGAATGGCTAAGGTCATCCCAATGACCATCAGAATCTTCCATCCCCAGGCGGATATCAGTTCCCAGAACCACCCCATCAAAGATCAATCTCCTTTATCCACATGTATAGAGTCGGAGATCTTATGCAGTTTGGAAATGGCCTGGTACACTGTCGGAGCATTATCTGGAATGAAAACACAGCAACTTGATTGGATCACTTTACATACCCCACCTCGGTCTGCAAGTATGACATCTAATGCAACTCTGTTCTGAAGAGTCATAAGACGATCCGACTGGAGCTCAGCAGTCAAGTTACTAAGGGCACCAGCAGTTTCAACTACGGTGGACTCAACCACTCTCGTCAATTGCCGTATGTTCCTGCTGTTCACCATAGGTCCCCAAAACGGCAGAAAACCCTTCAAGAAATCTCCCAATTCTTGTCCTGCAGTATCTTCCTTACTGAAGACACCTCTAACTACCCTTGTCTTGTGGTAATCTGCCGCAGCGGTGTAGGTTGGAGGCAACAGGAACGAAACAAAACATGTGCCCGAGAAGTCAAGGGGCAACCATGTGTATGCTCTATCATAACAGATGAAATAGGTACCCTTAGCTGCTAGGAACGATGGGGAAGTCTGGGACGCAAAAACATATGTCTCAGTGCAGATACTCTTTCTTAACTGAGCTCTTGGATTCTTGCCATTTCCTTGCAGACATAGATGACCTTGATGGGGTACAATCCAAATCGGGGAGGATCTTTTTGCTCGCTGGTTCTCACTCAGACTCGCTCCATATCCAGTCACGTTCCATCCAATATACGCTAGTGTCTCATCTTTCGGGATAGCCTCATAGGAATTAGCTCCCTTTATCATGTCAACTATTCCCTTGACTAGAGCACTATTCTTTGGATTATCCTTCACAGAACGTAGGGGTTGGACTTCACGAGCATAGATGAACATCGTTCTGTATGCCCATACAGAACCATTGTAGCTGAATGGCAGGACCAGATAAGGGATACCTTTATCAGTAGTATGAGGCATAAGACCACACACCCAACAGTTAGTCGTGTTCACTACTAATTGGTGTTGGTGCAGAAGCTGAACAAAGGAGTTATTGATAAACTCTAATCTTCTAACGGACTCATGTTCAGGTAGAGGGTGAAAAGAATGCGAGGAAACTGTAGAAGGAGGTATGGGCTGCGTGGTGGGTGCAAACGTCACTCGAAAAGAGAATAAAACATATCCTATTAAAAACATCATTACACTAAGCAACATGAAAATGCATAATATCAGAAAACGTTTTCTAGTCATCATTGTACACATTTTGGCTCTAAATTTCATCTCTTTGGCAGGTCTCTCCATCTCGAAAAACTCCATCCTCTAACCTTGCTGCACGCGGGGGTAGGGTGTTCTGTGCTAAGGAATGTGCCTGTCAGCCCAGGGAACTCCCAAGGACCAACCAGAACCGTCGACCTTGTGTCTTCGGCTTGCACTCCAAAGACTTGACGCCGCGACCCTACAGCTGAACACGGATGGTGGTTCGAAAAACAAAAATCAAAATAGTTTCTCAGATGATAGAGCTGCACTTTCAAAAATAGCAAACAAAAGGAATTTTTATTTAGTTGTCCATAGTTCTCGGCCTCAAATTATAACCGCTTTTTCCTGGTAATGTCTCATCTCGAAACAACAGGTCAGGCTCAGTAGTGTCCAATCGAACTACAGATGGCACGGCTTCTTGCAGAAGATCGTCTCTTTCACGCTCAGAATTTGTCCCAATAAAACGTGCATCGCTTAAAGGCAGACAACGAGGCACAGTCTCAGTTTCAGAATCTGCAATACCCTCCTGGACCCACCGGTCGTATGGCAGAGGCAAAGGGACCCTCTTACAGTGTACGCCGTGGATCCAGTTCTTCTTTCCTTGCACTCGCACTGCAGATCTCGTTGATAACAGGACTAAATAGGGGCCGTTTCAGCGGGGCTGATCATTCTTTGTCCGCTGAAAGTTTTTGACTAAAACCCATGAACCAGGATCGATGACGTGTCCTGGATCTTCAGATGCCTGAGGCAGAGTATCGTGAACCTGTTGGTGTAAAACACGCAATTTAGCCGTTAAATCATACAAGTAATCGAGCAGTACAGGGTGTTCAATCTCGCTGAATTTCGTCGGCCTCGGCACTCCCCATATGTTGGCCGGGCGACCGAAAACAATCTCATACGGACTAAATCCCACTCGTGAATGCACAGTCATTCTTGTCGATAGAAGTGCTAGGGGCAAAGCATCAGGCCATTTAAGACCAGAGCTCGCTTGTAGCTGCAAAACCTCGAACGGATACGTTGGAGGTGCAAAATGACCAGCTGGAGTTGGAGTTCCCCTACCAGGGTTGTATTTCAGACAAACCATACAATTCTTGACCACATTCTCTGCACACTTAGGAATTCCAACATTTTGCCATACTGGAGCCAACAACTTACAGATCCCTTTCACACTGATATGAGCCATTCCATGCGCCATCGTAACCACTGCAAGCACATACGCATCGGGTAACAACCATCGCTGATGCTCTGACAATTCAACCCAACAACCATTTGCATCTAATTTACCCGTACTCTCTCTCCACACACTCAGCTCTTTCTCTGTAGCTTCAGCTTGAATAGACTTCACACTCTCTATCGTATCTTCACACATTCCAACGTCACCAATCCATCTTGCAGGGCCCGCCACATACATTCGACTCATCACATCTCTTGCTGTTTCTTTCACCACTTCATCAGCAAACGCATTACCGCGACCAACGTCGTCAGTAACCTTCTTGTGTGTACTACATTTCACAATCGCAACTTGCAATGGCAAGGTAAGTGACTCAAGAATCTCATTCACCAACTGACCATGTTGGATCTTGGCTCCATGCGAAGTCAGAGCCACACCAAACGCATACTGGCTGTCAGTATATATGGTCACTTTCATTCCTTTTAATAATACACACGCTCTCGTAAGTGCAATCAACTCTGCTGCTTGAGCTGACTTATGTGGGATACGTGCAGCTTCAACAATCGTATGCAAAGTCGTAACAGCGTATGCCGCAGTCGTATAACCATTCCGAAGCTTGAAGCATGAACCATCCACCCATAAGGTACCATCACACTTCACAAGGGGAGTGTCCTTAAGATCTACTCTCCCTTTCGTTTCTTCCTCTGTCCTAAGAAAGCAATCATGCTGTTCAGAAACATCTGTCTCTGCTACAATCGGCAACAACGTAGCTAGATTCACCGTGTTGCATCTCTTTATGTGCACATGACTCGCTAAAAGTGTCAACTCATAACCTGACAATCGAGCACTAGTTAAGTGCTGTGTCTTGGTCCTGTTTAACAAAGTGTCCACTGCATGTGGAACCATTACAATCAACATATTATTCATCACTAAACCAGCAGACTGCCGAATAGAAACAGCTGCTGCCGCCATCGCTCTCAAGCAACTCGGCAACGCTCTAGCCACCGGATCTAAAGTTGACGAAAAATACGCACATGGACGCTGCTTGTCCCCAAAAGACTATGTCAGCACTGACAACGCACAACCTTCTTTCTCATGGACATACAGTGTAAAGGGCTTACTGTAGTCGGGGGTACCCAACACAGGAGCCGAACACAATGCATCACGCAATTCGGAAAAACTTTTCTGACAATCTTCAGACCAAGGAAGGGGATTTGCGTATCTTTACAGGTCAATGCCACCAAAGGTTTGGCCAGCAGGGACAAATTCGGTATCCATTGTCTGCAATATGACGTGATACCCAAGAAAGCGCGCACTTCTCTCTGTGTAATTGGCACACTCAATTTTGCAATCGCTTGAATTCGTTCTGGGGTCAATCTTCTTCCCTCCTTCGATAAGAGATGACCTAAGTAGGTCACTTCTTGTCGACAATACTGTAATTTAGAAAGGGACACTTTATGATGCAGATCAGACAAATGACGCAACAACGACAAGGTGGCTTCTTTACAAATTTCCTCAGTATCTGCAGCGACTAGTAATTCGTCGACGTACTGAATAAGAGCAGCACCATCAAATAAAACAATCGTATCAAGCTGTGTCTTCAAAGCCTGACTATATATTGATGGACTCTCACAATAGCCTTGAGGAGCGCGCTTGAACCGGAAGCTTCGACCTCCTAAACAGAATCCAAAAATATCCCTACTCTCCTCGGCAATCGGGATGCTGAAAAAGGCATTTTTCAAGTCAATCACCGAGAACCAAGTGGCGGAAGCTGGAATCATCGCTAATAAGGCAGTGATATCAGGAACAACTGGAAACTGTGGCACAACAATTTTATTCACCTCTCTAAGATCAATCACAAACCTGTAAACGGGTGGCTGAGAAGAGTCAGTTCTTTCAGAACAGGCAGAACGGGGCTATTGCAAACGTTACCTCTTGTTTCTTCAATTACATCTTTCTCAATGAAGTCATGAATAATCGCTAGCAACGCCCTTTCACCTTCACCAGAGATCTTGTATTGGGGAATGCGTGGCATTTTAACATTTTCTTTTAACGTCACAACATATGGCGGTATTTCCAAAAGACCCACATCATTAGGACCAGTAGCCCACAGAATATCAGGGAGGGACGACAATTCTGTCGGAAGTTTATCCTTTGACAAATACATCGAGGAGACCACCTTCTTACCCAGTGTAAGTTGTACTCCCGAAGGAGAACAATACAATGTCGCATACAATCTTTTCAACAGATCCAATCCTAACAAATTCTCACCACAACCCGTCGTCAGAATAAGGGGTGCTTCGAATTCACAAGGTCCAACAGAAAGAGACATAGGACTAGAAATCGGGTTCCTAACCGGGGCTCCAGAAAAACCTACTGAAACATTCGTCTCGCCAGACAAAGGTGCGCCAGGGAGTTTAGAGTGCATAATAGAATTCTTTGTAGCACCAGTATCCAACAGAAAAGGCTCTGACACACCTGATGTAATCACCTCAACATAAGGTCCACTCTGATCTACTGGAACTGAAACCACTCCCTCTCTTTGTCTATGGCTGTCCTATCAATCATCACCTTCCATATTCTCACCTTCTGCATAGTAGTCGTCAGCATAGTACTGAGTCATCCTACCAGACGCGTTATTCTGCTGATCAAAATTATTCATTGAATTTTGTGGAGGAAAGGGACGTGTGTCTGGGGAAAACCTCCACGTCCTCTACCTCTAGGAGCTTGTGGAGCACCCCGACCTCTTGCGCTAGAAACACCATTCATACGTTGTAACAAAACAGGGCAGCTACTTTTAAAATGACCCTCTTCTTTGCAATATGCACACTGATTAGGGCCTACAGGAAAACGTTGCTGAGAAAACTCGAACCTTTGCGAGTTTCTCTGAAACTGCTGAGGTTGCTGATAATCACGCTGACCACCACGAGGTGGAAACGCCTGCTGCAAAAGAACCTTCGTCTTCAATTCTTTTGTTTTCTTGTCTGCCCTATCCTTCTCGTCCTTATCTCTATTTTTGTAGTACTGTGCAGTAGCCAATATCTGTGCTGAAGAGGAAATGGCCCACGAACTCTCTGAATCTTTCAATTTCTTGCACAACTCAGGAAGCAAATTGTGCACAAACTTGTCAACGAACAACCGTTGACCACCTTCTGTACACATGTCATGACCACTGTGGTCGATAAACGTCTCTTCAAACCTGGTGAAGAAATCAGACACGGTTTCCTCTTTCTTCTGCTTACATGCAGACAATTTATCCCAATTTACACGCATCGCAGGCATTAAAGTCTTCATGTAAGTAACGATCTCATCAGGGATTTCTGCTACTAAAGGCTCAGGTTTAGCACCGCCTACTTGTCTGTCATTCGCAGTACTAATATTAGCCCATGTGTCACCTAACTCCTGCGCATGATCTGTATGACGAATCAATCTCCACAAAGGCTGCGGAACAACATTTCCAAACAACATGTCTATGTCAGCTAAATTCATAATACATGAGTCTGCAGTCTGAGATAATTCCTTATAATACCCTGCAGGATTTTTTCGGGGGTCAGGTAAAGTCTGCTTAAGGGCCAAAACTTCAGCATGTTTCCACTGGACATGTACCCAAACACGCTGAAAATGAGCCGGTGCAGCTACAATATTATTAACGGCATCAGCTTGAACTGCTTCCTTCCACACCGGAGGAACCTCTCTCATTGGGTACTGTCTCGCTTTTCTCCTAACAGAGGGATCAGGCTCAAACAATGTCCGAGAAATAGCCTCACTCCTAAACGACAACAATGTCGCAACTGCTCTTTCAACATCGGAACCCACGATCGTGCCCTTCGCAAACTCGAACCGTACACGGCACAACTCAGGCGGATTGGATTCCAAATCATTATCCTCCAATTCTTCACAAAGAAAAACACACATCTTGTCAAAAAACATATCTCTGCTTCGGTGCTTCCCATTGACAGAAGACATCCATAACAGACTCTAACTCATATCTTGTAGGATCAGTAACCCATTTATGCGCCAAGTGATCCAACACTCCCTTCTCTCTAGAATCCGGCAGTTGGCTACGTAATTGTTTCCGCTCTGAAACAGGGGTTGTAGTTAATGACCCAAAGAAAGGAGACAAGAGACTAGTAACAGTATCAGTCATTCTCTGTCGAACAGAAGGGGAAGTCGACAAAAGAACAGGAGGAAAGACAGGATGAGACAAGGCAGACGCAGAGGCAGTATCAGGAGGAATATCGGAAGAAGTAGTTGATACAGTAGGCAAAGTTGTAGGAAGTATAACCGGAGTAGGTAGCAAAGTCGGCGGCCCTTGAGGAGGCTGCGCCATAGCAGTAGGAGCCAACTGAAGAGGAGCTGGCAGTTGTGGAAGAACCTGAGGCAAAACAACCGGAGGTTGTACAACTAAAGGTTGTGGAGGTGCTGTAGCACTCTGTGCATAAGGGGGTGGCGAACTCAACAAATGCGACATTAAAGGATCTTTCTCGAGATCCTTTGTTGCATCTTGCTGAAGAATCGGCAAAACTGGATAGCACTTATCAATCGCCATTTTACGTTGCCTGTGCAACTGCTCACTTGCTTGTTCTTCTTCATTATCTTTATACTGCATAGCAGCTTGCATTATCGAGATACCCTTTTCTCTTTTATTCGTCTACGCTAATTTAATTTCTTTCTGTTTGGCTTCCTTTCGCCATAGGCGGAAAGAGTCAAACATCGCCGGCCGGGCTTTCTTCTTAAAAAGTCTAACCTCTAGATTGTCTAAGATTTCTGTGTCAAAACTGCCATATTGGGGCCACTTTATTATTTTTTTATTTTTTATTTTTTTTTATTCAAAAACCGTTAATGGAGTAAGCATAGAAAAGTACAAGAATGGGCCTACAACCACACGGGCTGGCCGCTAAAAACGAGACACAATGCACGAAAAAAGTTTACACTCGTGGTGAGGTACAGCTCGAGTACAAAGCATTACTCTGCAGATATCACAGAACAATTTGTATTTTTATTTACAAAAAGAAACACCAACACTAAAGGCGAAAGCACGATAATTAAGGTCAGCCCAAAGAACGGAGGGGACGGTACCACGATCAGGAGAACACACCCGGAGCCCGGAGGCTCCAAATAAGTCGAGAGGGGGGGGGGGGAGGGGAGCAGCGGGGAGAACCGGAAGTATAAAAACCTTATGAAAAGGTTCCGGGAACGCTAGTCTAGGGAGAAAGGACAATCTCAGCTGTGTCTACAAGGGGAGGGGTGCAAATACCCCCACGATAATCATTCCACTGGCCCCAAACCTTCGTCCACGCCCTGGGCCTGCCCCTGGCCACATAAACCGTCTTCTCACGAAACATGGACCAGTCCATGTTGTCTTCCCACTTCGATACCTCAGGGGGCCTGGAAGCGCCCCAGAGTTGCGCAACATCCCGCTTCGCAATCATGTAACCAAGGGTAGCCCATCTGGTCTGGGCCACAGAGTAGTCAGTGGGCTCCCACACATTCAACAGACATCGTCGAGGCTCAGGCCGCAGGGCCACATCCGTAACAGCAGTCATCACCTCAAGCACAGCAGTGCAATAAGCCGCTACAACCGGGCACTCCCAAAGGATATGTAAAAAGGTTGCACTCAAACCACATCCACGCTTACAGAGCCCATCCGAAGAAAAGCCCATCGTAACCAGACGCGGACCAGTGACATAGACTCGATGAAGAATCTTAAGCTGAACCAAGCGGAGACGGGCAGGAATGGCCACCTCCTTGGGAGAGGAGAGTGCCGATTGCCAATCCTCGTCGTCCAGTTCCAACCCGTCGCCAACCCAAGCCTCCCGAAGTCGGACCAGTAAGTCCGCCCGATTATTAATCAATTTCTTGTAAATCAGGGAAATAGTGCTATCGGGAAGATGCCCATCAAGGACACGGTCCTCGAGGGGGGAGGATTCAGGCAGGGCCTCATCAGGAACCAAGACTGAGGCGAGGGCGTGCCGGACCTGCAGGTAGCGAAAAAATTCCCTACCACTCAAACCATATTCCGCCTGGAGGGCCTGGAACGACTTCACACAACCGTTCGAGTATACGTCACCCACCTTACAGATCCCAATCACATCCCAGCGGTCGAAACCCTTGGTAGACCAGAGTCCGCCCAAACGTTCCGAGGCATAAGCGGCGTCGCCAACGTCAATCGATCCTCCCACCCCAAACTCACACTCGCAGCTCGCCATACAGTCACTGCAGCCTTGGATGGGCCCACAAGATGGCGCCCGGCCGATCGGGAATAAAGCGCTCTAGTAAAGTCCCCACCAGGAAGCTGGAGTCTATCCATCTCGAATGCAGGATTACGACCCGGGGAAAACATCACGTGATTAATGGCAGACAACTGGGAAGCCCAGTAATATCGCTTAATATCGGGGAGCGCCTTGCCCCCGTCATACCAGGGGATGGTGAGCTTCGCGAGGGCGATACGGGGTCGCCCATCCCATATCAACTGCCGTTGAAGACTCTCAATCTCTCGGAAATAGGTCTTAGGAATAGCGTCATAGGAGTTGTGAAGCGCGTAAAGGAATCGCGGCAAGGACATCATTTTAAACAGGGCAGCCCTGCCCAGCGGAGATAAAGGAAGCTTGCGCCAACGGGCCACATCCAAGCGCAGTCTAAGCAACGGTGGGAGGAGATTACGCTCAAAGCGGAGCGTCGGGTCCAACGTAATAAAAATCCCTAAATACTTGAAACCCGACTGGACCACCTGGATAGGAAGTCTGCTCGGCAAGGGGGGCAGAACCCCCGAAAGAACATATACACAGGACTTGGTCCAGTTGATAACGAGACCTGAGTTGGCTCCAAAAGAAGCAAGAACATCAAACAGAACTGACAGCGATTTACGCGGGGAAGTGAGGTATAAAAGGATATCGTCCGCGTAAAGCGAAACGCGGTCCTCAAAGTCCGGAGACCAGCGAATCCCCTTGAGAGACGGTTCCCACCGAAGCCAGGCAGCCAATGGTTCCAAGGCGAGAGCAAACAGTAACGGGGACAAGGGGCATCCCTGACGGGTACCCCTGCCGAGGGTGAAAGGAGTCGAGACCCTACCATTCACCACTACTTGCGCCAGAGGTGCGGCGTACAGTAACTGGACCCAACCAATAAACTCAGGTCCAAAACCAAATTTCTCAAGAGCCGCCCAAAGATAAGGCCACTCCAGCGTGTCAAAGGCCATGGATGCATCCAACGAAGCCAAAATGGCCGGCTCCGTCAGAAGCCCCGCCCTCGCGATCACGCCGTGAAGACGACGTAGGTTCAGAGCCGTGTTGCGATGCGGGATAAATCCAGATTGATCCGGATGGACCAAGTCACTAATGACCGTCAAGAGGCGGGATGCCAGAAGCTTCGCCAATACCTTGGGTTCAATATTTAGTAGGGATATGGGCCTATAGGAGGAACAAAGATCACGTGGTTTACCCTCCTTGGGGATGACAACTATCGTGGCCAGTCTCTGATCATAAGGGAGAATACCCCGTTCCCGGGACTCCAGAAACATGGCGCGGAGATACGGAGCAACCCTATCCGGACGCAACTTGTACAATTCGATTGGCAATCCGTTCGGGCCCAATGCTTTGCCAGAACGGAGGGAACGGATGGCAGTAGCAATCTCATCAACTGTAAAGGGGGAGTCCAACGCCACACGGTCCGAATCAGAAACAATGGGCAGGGCTATATCACGCAGCAGAAGGCGAGAGTCAACCACATCCCTCACAGACACAGGGGTATACACCACACGGAAGTACTCGGCAAACCGGTCAACTATCCCAATCGGGTCCGTTACACTCACACCACATGCAGACTGAATCACGGGTACCACACGATTAGCTCTCTCCTTCTTATCCAGCCACGCCAGCAATTTACCGGCTTTGTCACCCACATCATACAAACGTCCCTGTTGCTCCCGAAACATCACTTTGGCGGCATCCGTGACCAAGGATTTGTAAGCAAATTGTTTCAGACCCAGGGCATGGAGCTTCTCAGGCGTGACACCAGATTCCAAACCCTCCTCCAGTACAGAAATCTCCCCCTCAAGATCAACCACCTCTCTATTCCTTGCTCTCTTAGCCTCAACAATAAGGGAGAGGGCCTGCCCACGAATCACAGTCTTAAAGGCCTCCCACAGTGACACAGCAGATGAAACCGACCCCTCGTTATCCAGAAAATACGAGTCCAAGGACTTAAGTAAAAGGGTGCGGGTCTCGGGGGAGGCAAGGTGCCATGGATTAATGGGAGCCACTCTGCCCACTGCTTCCACCCCAACCTCAAAACGAAGCCAGAGCGGAGAGTGGTCAGAGATACCCCTGGGCATGTGCATAATCTCACGCACCGCCGGGGCCTGAGCCGCGGGCATCAGGAAATAATCCAGCCGAGACAGACTCCCATGGGCACCGGAGTGAAAGGTGTACTGAAGCTGCGTAGGATGCAAAAGCCTCCAGCAATCCACCAGGCCGAAGGTATCCAAAAAGCCACCCAACCACTGCTGAGCCGCCGGGGTATCCCTAGGGGGGTGGCGATCATGAAGGCCAGAGACTACCGAATTAAAATCACCAGCCATAAAGAGAGTACTATCAGGAAGGTCCAACAGGACACGGCCCAAATCCGAAAAGGTGGAAGTCTGCAAGCCGGGGGGCACATAAACAGTTAATAAGGAGAGGGTACGACCTTCATAGCGACCCACAAGGACAGCAAACCGCC
Organism: Lissotriton helveticus; assembly: GCF_964261635.1. Lineage (NCBI taxonomy): Eukaryota > Metazoa > Chordata > Amphibia > Caudata > Salamandridae > Lissotriton > Lissotriton helveticus. Next base: position 1,923,620,774 of record NC_136063.1, read on the forward strand.
CCCGGTCATCCTGAATAACATCATCAATAGCCAGGGGGAGGGAAGCCCGAATAAGGATACCCACACCCCTGGAACCCGAGGTAAACCCCGAATGTGCTACGAGGCGATAGCCCCACCTATTCATTGCATGACAGACATTGCCTATCAAATGAGTCTCCTGCAGGAAAACAATGTCAGGAGATAAACGTCGTATACATTTCAACACCACACTTCGTTTGATACGGTCACCCAGACCATTAACGTTCCACGAAACAAACCTCAACCCGCTACCCCCCATCCCACCCGACAAAGCCCAAACCCTCCATCAATGAGCATGACCACAAAAAGTAATTCAAATACAGAATAAAGTCGCCTTGAACACAAAACACACAAACAACAAACTTCCCAACCACCCACCCCCCAAAGAACAAGGAAACACCCCCCACCCTGCACCCCTGCAAAAAGCTAAAAAGCCACCCCAACCTGCAGTGTGCCTGTCGCCCAAGAACCCCTATTCTACACAAAGACCCCGGAGGAGGAAAGGCTCCGTCCCACCCGCCCCCCGATCAAACCAATAACGAGGAGAAGACAACACATCAAAACACATATGAGGTAGAGGAACATAGGCCTACATCCCTGGAACAGTCATACAAAACAAGGCCTCAGTCAAAAACAAAACGTTCAGCTCTCCACACCACCTTCAGCACCGCCCGGGTGGGCTTCGGACTCAGTCTCAGGAGGTCGATTAGGCAGGGAGTCCAGCCAGTCATTCACAGCATCTGGCCGATCAAAAAAGAAAGTTCGATCATTATACTCCACCCTCAGCCTGGTCGAAAAGAGCATTGCGTAGCGCATCCCCAAGTCCCTAAGACGTTTCTTGGCACCACGAAATCCCATACGCTGCTTCTGGACCTGTTGGGAAAAGTCCGGATAAAAGTTCACCGTGGCATTTTCAAAGGCTACTGGGCCCTTAACCCGCGAGGCCTGCAGGATAGCGTCCCGATCTCTGTAGTGGAAAAGCTTTGCAACAATAGGTCTCGGCGGGGCGCCTGGCTTGCCCTGGCCCCCCGGAACACGATGTGCGCACTCCACTGTGAAAAATTTACTAAGGCCAGACGGAGAAAGGTGATTCTGGATAAGGTCTTCAACCAGGAGATCAACCGAGTGGGGTTCTGGATTCTCCGGCACACCAACCACGCGAACATTACAGCGACGTGCCCTGTTCTCAAAATCCTCCAAGCGCCGGGTCATGAAATCGTTCACCCTACGGAGATTGCCAATCTCCGTCTGAATATCAGAGACGTCCGTCGTGAGGCTGGAAGATTTGATATCCAACGATTTCACCTTTTCGTTCGTCTTGGAGAGATCGGCTCGAATCAAATTCACCTCAATCGCCACAGTGTCAAGTTTGTGGGCCAAAGTTTCGTACTGTTGGCCTATGGATTCCCTCATGCCAGAAATGGCGCCCATGATGTCCTGCAAGGAGGGCTCCGGCGACGCATCCAACACTTGGTCCGACGCCGTGGGACCGGGCAGGGCAGCTCCGGGGGACCCCTTAGAGTGGGTATAACGATCCATAACATTAGATTGAACCGGACCCCCACGCAGAGGTGTCTTCGTCTTGCACGTCTCTCGGTCCCCTCTGCCCACCATTTTGAAGATGCGTCACGAGTAATGTCACCAGGGCCGACGGACCGGGCACCAGAAATGGAGGTCCCGGGACCAAAGGACCACAAGAGGGGTATCACCAGGATAGAGGCAGCCCACTCCAGAAACAGTGCAGCCAAGGGCCGAACAACCTACGTGCGTCTCGGCCGCAGCTCTGGCTCAACCCTCTCACCAATGTCCCAGTCCGAGGCAGAAACGAAACCGAAACTTAAGAGGGGGACTCACAAGACCAATCCCCCTGCCGTTGTTGTTCAACTCCAAGACGGCCACCGAACCTCACCCAGTCCCGGGCGCACTTCGAGGGCGGAGCCCAAAAGTTCAATTGAACATAATCCAGGCACCCGATGTCCAAATCAGTTTCTGAAAGGTTCAGGTAGATCAGCCCAACGTCCTCTATATGAATCCTCGCAAAAAATCAGGATTAAAGCAGGATATTAAGCCGGGAGCGGCGGGGGTCCGGGGAGCGCTGTGCTCACGCGGCCATCTCGGATGCCCGCCAAGCTCCTCCTCCTATTGGGGCCACTTTAGAACACCGTCCTTCCTGGTGTATCGGATCCATACTTCATTATATGTGATGGGGCCCACGCCATACTTCACATAAAGTTCATACATTGGAGTTCCAATTGGAGGAACCGGACACGAGTCCTCCAATCGGGAATCCCTATTTCGACCACAACAAAACAAATTTCCAAGTCTGCTAAGACCAGGCATCTTCGCTCACTAGTCTAGCTTCAAATTCAAGGGATTATCAAATACGATAGTCTCGTGAATACACGAGTCCCACGGCTTTGGTACTTGCAAGTTCCAAATCAAAGATCCCAAGGGGATCCCCAAAACTAAGGACTGGGAGACGCCCCACTCATACTTAACTGAGGTATCGATGATGTCACCAGAAGACTCGTCTATCGTTTCGCTCTACAAATCATCAAAGGGTCCAAGACAGGGCGATAGTCAGGGCAGCAGTCCTTCGTAGCCGTTGGAAAGCGGGGAACCTCGCAGCAAAGACTTTCGGACCACGACGACATACAGAGGTCGATGAAGTGGTTGGCCTTCCTCCAGAATTTTCACACGAAGATTCTCACGAACCTCTGGCTTGGACCGGTACCGCTGAAATCGCCCCACGTTGGGCGCCAAATGAAGTACTGGGTTATTTCGAACCCAGCGGTGCCAGGGGACACACCCAAAGACTCCGGATTCTCCTGTCTCAGACTACAGAAACGCAGAGACTTCTTGGTGACGTCAAAGATCAGATTTATTGGCTGCAACCAGTAACAGGTATCCTAGAAGTACAACACGGTGTATGTTCTCAGGAGACTGCTCAACTTTACAAAGCTGGTCAACCCTTTTATACCAAATATTATGCTTCAGGCAAACATTCCTTATTTACAGTTGACCATTCACATATTTTCACGACAAAGAAAAAGCAGAATCATGATGACAAGCCCATATTTCAGTTTGTCCAGCCCACAATCAATTACCCGGCAAGGCCCAATACTTTTCATCAGATAATCGGACGGACCCCTAATAAAATTGGGCACCTCCTCATTGTAAAGCAGGCCATAAAGAAAGGAACAGAGACAGGTGTGAGTAAGATTAGACATAGTTGTGTGCAATACAGGGTTTATGGCATGTTGTGGCTTGATCCCTAATCTCGATTGGCCACTGGAAAAGGAACTGGCCGAACAGGTTTGGCTTCGGGCAGTGGAGTCAGCTTGCCCAGGTCACACAGAACGATTCATAAAAGGGGGTGGTGATGGACAGAGCATCTGAATTAAGCAGAACACTCCTACCCAGTCAAAAGATCAGGGCTTGATCCATCACCGTTTTTTAGCTCACTGCACCATCCCAGTTCAGAACCTGGCTACATGCAAATTAGTCTGTCCCTGGCCCAGTGCATCATGGGAACAGGGCAGACCAAACTACCAAGCCAATTCTTTACTGGAAAGGAAACAAGCTTCCGGGGACCGGTTTCTGGCTTTGTAGCCGTCTTCGGCCCGGCTTGCTTGAATCCTGATGGTGCAGTGAGCCAGGGACTCATGTCTGAGCATAACCTTCCACTCCTATAGTGGCCAAAACGATTCATAAAAGGGGGTGGTGATGGACAGAGTGTCTGAATTAAGCAGAACACTCCTACCCAGTCAAAAGATCAGGGCTTGATCCATCACAGTTTTTTAGCTCACTGCACCATCCCGGTTCAGAACCTGGCTACATGCAAATTAGTCTGTCCCTGGCCCAGTGCATCATGGGAACAGGGCAGACCAAACTACCAACGCCAATTCTTTACTGGAAAGGAAACAAGCTTCCGGGGACCGGTTTCTGGCATTGCAGCCGTCTTCGGCCCGGCTTGCTTGAATCCTGATGGTGCAGTGAGCAAGGGTCTCATGTCTGAGCATACCCTTCCACTCCTATAGTGGCCAAAACGATTCATAAAAGGGGGTGGTGATGGACAGAGCATCTGAATTAAGCAGAACACTCCTACCCAGTCAAAAGATCAGGGCTTGATCCATCACCGTTTTTTAGCTCACTGCACCATCCCAGTTCAGAATCTTGCTACATGCAAATTAGTCTGTCCCTGGCCCAGTGCATCATGGGAACAGGGCAGACCAAACTACCAAGCCAATTCTTTACTGGAAAGGAAACAAGCTTCCGGGGACCGGTTTCTGGCTTTGTAGCCGTCTTCGGCCCGGCTTGCTTGAATCCTGATGGTGCAGTGAGCCAGGGACTCATGTCTGAGCATAACCTTCCACTCCTATAGTGGCCAAAACGATTCATAAAAGGGGGTGGTGATGGACAGAGCGTCTGAATTAAGCAGAACACTCCTACCCAGTCAAAAGATCAGGGCTTGATCCATCACCGTTTTTTAGCTCACTGCACCATCCCAGTTCAGAACCTGGCTACATGCAAATTAGTCTGTCCCTGGCCCAGTGCATCATGGGAACAGGGCAGACCAAACTACCAAGCCAATTCTTTACTGGAAAGGAAACAAGCTTCCGGGGACCGGTTTCTGGCTTTGTAGCCGTCTTCGGCCCGGCTTGCTTGAATCCTGATGGTGCAGTGAGCCAGGGACTCATGTCTGAGCATAACCTTCCACTCCTATAGTGGCCAAAACGATTCATAAAAGGGGGTGGTGATGGACAGAGCGTCTGAATTAAGCAGAACACTCCTACCCAGTCAAAAGATCAGGGCTTGATCCATCACAGTTTTTTAGCTCACTGCACCATCCCGGTTCAGAACCTGGCTACATGCAAATTAGTCTGTCCCTGGCCCAGTGCATCATGGGAACAGGGCAGACCAAACTACCAACGCCAATTCTTTACTGGAAAGGAAACAAGCTTCCGGGGACCGGTTTCTGGCATTGCAGCCGTCTTCGGCCCGGCTTGCTTGAATCCTGATGGTGCAGTGAGCAAGGGTCTCATGTCTGAGCATACCCTTCCACTCCTATAGTGGCCAAAACGATTCATAAAAGGGGGTGGTGATGGACAGAGCATCTGAATTAAGCAGAACACTCCTACCCAGTCAAAAGATCAGGGCTTGATCCATCACCGTTTTTTAGCTCACTGCACCATCCCAGTTCAGAACCTGGCTACATGCAAATTAGTCTGTCCCTGGCCCAGTGCATCATGGGAACAGGGCAGACCAAACTACCAAGCCAATTTTTTACTGGAAAGGAAACAAGCTTCCGGGGACCGGTTTCTGGCATTGCAGCCATCTTCGGCCCGGCTTGCTTGAATCCTGATGATGCAGTGAGCAAGGGACTCATGTCTGAGCATACCCTTCCACTCCTATAGTGGCCAAAACGATTCATAAAAGGGGGTGGTGATGGACAGAGCATCTGAATTAAGCAGAACACTCCTACCCAGTCAAAAGATCAGGGCTTGATCCATCACCGTTTTTTAGCTCACTGCACCACCCCAGTTCAGAACCTGGCTACATGCAAATTAGTCTGTCCCTGGCCCAGTGCATCATGGGAACAGGGCAGACCAAACTACCAAGCCAATTCTTTACTGGAAAGTAAACAAGCTTCCAGGGACCGGTTTCTGGCATTGCAGCCGTCTTCGGCCCGGCTTGCTTGAATCCTGATAGTGCAGTGAGCAAGGGACTCATGTCTGAGCATACCCTTCCACTCCTTTAGTGGCCAAAACGATTCATAAAAGGGGGTGGTGATGGACAGAGCATCTGAATTAAGCAGAACACTCCTACCCAGTCAAAAGATCAGGGCTTGATCCATCACCGTTTTTTAGCTCACTGCACCATCCCAGTTCAGAACCTGGCTACATGCAAATTAGTCTGTCCCTGGCCCAGTGCATCATGGGAACAGGGCAGACCAAACTACCAAGCCAATTCTTTACTGGAAAGGAAACAAGCTTCCGGGGACCGGTTTCTAGCATTGCAGCCGTCTTCGGCCGGCTTGCTTGAATCCTGATTTATTTATTATTTTTTTTTTAAATATGTTTTTATTGCAGATTCACAAAAATTAAACATCGATATTGGTCAACCTGCACACTCATGACTTCTCAAGACACTTCAATAGCCATAGGATTGCACACAGCCTTTCAGCCCACATCCCGGAGGCTGGGCGGCGTATTATTACCTTCTATCAAGACGTCACGGTGATCATCTCAAAGAGATGTCCGGTCAACAGCACAATACGAAATCCGCTTTTATTTCTCCCCAAAACTCCCATCCCCACCTCCCCGTTAATGACAGCCCGCTCTCTCGCGTGTGCCCTATCGGCCCCACCAGTGACCATTGCACCAGGCCTACCTTCGTGCCCACCCACGGGTGTAGTTCCCCATAGCCGTTAAGAAATCCGCTATGTGTGCCTGGGGCGTGTGGCCCATTATCCACTGTTCGCTGTACTTCAATCTCAGGACACTACTGCTGGCTCCTCACCTATTCCTACAGTGATCCTCTAATACCTCCACCCCTCCTTCCCTCCCCCCAACTGCTACTGCTGCTGATGTGGGTGGAAATCGCGGGCTCTAAACAAGGGTTTTATGCTAATCGGGTGAATGCAATTATACCTCAGGGCCTCCAGGGATGCCACATGCCGCACACCCCTACTCTGTTTCTTCTGTCATATAGTCTTTCAAAGCCTGCACAGTCGTCTCCGAAGCCCTTGCCATCTCCAAGCTTCTTTCGTTGCCCGTTCTGGCAGCCTTTCGCATTCTAACCACACTTTCACACCCGGACCATTTCAGCATCTCATTCATCCATCTCCTAACCGATGGACCCTCCTTGGATTTCCAGTGCCAGGTAATCTCTCTCTGGGCCAGTATGAGCCCCAGGTCAATAAATTTGCTCGTGACCTATGTCCTGGCCGTATGAGGGAACCAGAGCAATAAGCAAGCCGCCATATCGAACTCCACCTCTCTATCCGTGACCACATTCAACAACTCTCCCACTGCAGGCCAATACGACCCCAGTTTCGGGCAGCCCCATAGCAAGTGGTCTAACTCAACCTCTGGTTCTAAACACCTCGGGCACACCGCAACCTGTACCTGAAAGTACCATTTAATCTTCGCCGGGGTCAGATATACCCTATGTAGTACAAAGAAATGTACCTGTTGGAAGCGCACATTTCTGCTGCCCTTCCACGTCCGCTCCAGTACCTGGTTCCACACCGCGTCCGGGATGGGTTTGCCTATGCTCCCCTCCCATTTAGCCTTCAATTCGGTCAGGGGTTCCAGTCCCTCACAAAGCATGCGGGACTGGAGGCAGGTCACCGCTTTGATTGTACCCGCTGCCATCACCACATATTGACAGGCCATTGTCGTGTTCGGTTCCGTCAGCCCCCCCTGCCAGTGTTTACAAATTGCCGCACCCACCGCCGCATGTAGGAGGTAGCCCCCATCTGGGAGAACAAACTGGTCCTGCAGCACCCTAAAGGGGACCAACGTCCCATCCCGGTATAAGTCCCCCATCATGTGCAAGCCCAATTCTTCCCATTCCAGCAATGGGGACCAGCCGCCCCCATGCGACAGTGCCGTCAACATCCCTATGGGGATCTCCGGGGCATATGGTTTTGCAGCTCTCGCCCTTTTCAAGCTCCTGTGCCAGCATAATCTGAGAGTCCTCTCCTCCATGGTTAGGTCTCTCAACTCCAGCCTCTGTTGCAGAACTATAAATAAGATGTGTCTCCGGATACCCTTTCCACGTTCCTGGTCCGGGCCCCGGAATTCTTTGGCAATGTTTTGCGTCAATATTTGCAGTTGAGCCGCTAAGTAATACAACTCAAAATCGGGGACCGCCATCCCTCCTTCCTGTTTGGATCTCATCAGAGTGTCCAATGCTACCCTTCGTCTCCCAGATCCCCACAGGAAGTCGATAATCATAGTTCTCAATTCCTTGAAAATCTGTTGGGGTATCCATATCGGGAAGGTGCAGAAATAATAGAGCAGCCTTGGTAAGGCCACCATCTTCAACAGGGCTACCCGACCTAGTACCGACAGCGGGAGGGAGGACCAAAAAGACATACAGCCCCTCAGCACTCGTATACAGCGCCCTACATTTCCATCCAGTAGGTTCGCAGCATCGTGGTATACGCAGACTCCTAGATAGGTGAAGCAAGCACTCTCCCAGACTACATCTACTGTGAGTAGGGGGCATGGCGTGTCCGCCCGTAGCGGGTAAATGCAAGTTTTAGTCCAGTTTACTTCGAGGCCAGATAGCTTACCAAAGCGTGACAACAGTTCTACCGCTCCCTCTAACGCCCCTTCAGTATCTTCTAGGTACAGCAACAGATCATCGGCATATAACGAGATATGATGGGTAAGCCCTCCATGCTCAATCCCAGAGTACCAGGCCCCTGTCCTTGCCTGGACCGCCAGCGGCTCCATTGCTAAGGCAAACAACAGGGGGGAGAGCGAGCAACCCTGTCTCGTCCCTCTATGCACCGGATAAGCAGGGGATATAACCGTCCCCAACCGCACCCTTGCCGTTGCCGAGGAGAAGAGGAGCCTCGTCCATCGTCCAAAGCCGTCCCCCAGGCCGAACTTCTCCAATACCCTATCTAGGTATTGCCACTCGAGGCTATCGAAGGCCTTCTCAATGTCCACCGATAGCACTGCCGATCTCTGCTCCGAATCTCGTGCACTATCCAGTAAGCGGATCAAGCGCCGGATGTTCATGGAGGTGCTCCTGGCGGGAATAAACCCGGCTTGGTCTCTGTGTATCAGCTTGGTCATGTGCGTCAGCAACCTAGTCGCTAATATGCAGCTCAGGATCTTATAATCCACCGTCAGCATGGACAGTGGCCTGTACGACTTCACATCAGAAGACTCTTTACCTGGCTTCAGCAATGGTACCACCAGGGCCTCCCTCATTGACTGGGGCAGCTGCCCCAGCGATACGGCTTCCGAGTACACCGCCAAGAGCCTGGGCGCCAGCGTATCTACATACTTTACATAAAATTCGATCGGCAGACCATCCACCCCCGGTGTCTTATTCTTGGCCATCTGTTTGATGGCCACCCGTATCTCTGACAAGGTTATGGGGCCACCCAAGCCCTTTGCTACACCTTCCTCCAGCTCCGGGAGATTAACAGTGTCCAGGTAGTCGCCTATCGCGGAGCTCACCTCTCCCAGCTGACTCGCATACAGGCTCGCGTAATACGATTGAAAACGCCGCAAGACTGCCGCCTGTGAATAGACCAGTTCCCCGGTCTCCGTCTCAATACTCATGATCGGGCATCCCCTTGGTTCTGGGGAAGCGAGTCTAGCAAGCAGTGTGCCCACCTTATCCCTCTCCGCGTGTACCTTGGTGAGATAGAGCTTATGATCGTAACATCGTAGACGCTCCGTTTCAGTCGCAACCAACTCCTTCGCCTTTAGCAATTGCTCCTGCAAGTCAGGACTCTCCGGCCTACGCAACTCCAAGTCTCTCAGCGCACATTCTGCCTTCTCTAGGTCGAACAGTACTGACGTCCTTTCATTCGGGAATCTGCTCACGCATACGCCCCTCACCACCACCTTCATTGCATCCCATTCAATCGACCTAGTGGCAGCCGTCCCCGCATTTGCAGCAAAATAGTTCTCTATGCCCTGGAGGACCGTGCCACTGAACACCGGGTCTTCTAATGTGTCCGGCCTCAGTCTCCACGTCGGGATCGCTGACCTCGGCCTCTGCCATTGCACCGTCATCAGTAAGGGGCTATGATCGGAAATGGTTCGAGTAAGGTATTCTGTGTGGGTTATCATGGCAGCCAAGGGGCCGCTACAGAGGATGGAGTCTATCCTAACATGTAACGCATGCAAAGCCGAGAAGAAGGAATAGTCCCTAAAGTCCGGATGCTGTTCTCTCCACACATCTAGAAGGCCCCATCTCTCCTGCCAGTCTTTCCTGTGAGCGGCTAGCCTACGCACCGGCGAATCTGCCAATGGCGGGTGCGACCTGTCTAATGACACATCAGTAATCGAATTAAAGTCCCCTCCCAGTATGATGGGGCCTGCTAGGAAGTGTGCCAGTGAGCCCGTCAAGCCGTCCAGAAATCGGGCCTGGTCAGTATTGGGAGCATAGACACTGCACAAAACCACATCCCGGCCATAAAGCCTCCCCTCCACTGCTACATACCGCCCCTCTGGGTCCACCAGCTGATTCGTGGCCTGGAACGGGATCCCCGCCCTAATCCATATCAATACCCCCCGAGCAAACCCCGAGTACGTGGTGCCGAACACCTGACCATGCCATCTCCTCTGCAGTGCTGTATATTCTTGCTTGGTTAAATGGGTTTCTTGCAGCATTGCAATCTGTACGCTCCGCCTCACTAGATGAGCGTGTACCTTGTATCTCCTAGACATTGTGCGGAGTCCCCGGACATTCCACGTGAGGCACTTCAAATCAGGTACCGACCCCATTGCAGCCAACTCCCCATTCCCTCCACAGTACCAACCGGCCACCCACATCAGTGCAGTAAAATCCCCCGCTCAAAACAGCCCCATAAACTCCCCCAACCCCACTCCCCAGAACAGGACCTAACAACTCGTCATCAGCCCCCATCCAAACATTGAACACAACACACATTACACTACTCTGCAGTCGTCACTACAGAAAGCCTTAAGGGCAACGAGAGGGTGGAACAGAACCAATCAGGGGCAGGCAAGGGCCCTGCCCCGCTCCCTTGATCCCATACTGCAGTTCAACACAACACCCACTAGCGAGCCGGGCACCAGGGCAGTCCATCCCAACAGGAATAACTTACATGGCTCTCACATTGATTGTTATTCGTTGAAGAGTCCATCTGCCGTCTGCGGTGTGACTGTCGGCCCTCCAGCGCTATCAACATCTGAAAGCTCACCTCCAGACTTCCCTCCCTCTGCTCCAGAGTCCGTGCCCACGGATAACCTTTCCTGTTGTGAGCCCGTGATGGTCGCTGTTGCAGCCAAAGCACCTCTCCTGTCCTCCGCCATCTTGTCATCCCGCAGGGCCCTCTGGAGTTGGTTTCTCTTGCGGATACGCTGTGATTTGCGCGTCTGGACCCTTTTCTGTCTCTCTCTCGTACCCGTTCCTTTGTGGTCCGTACCAGCCCGATACAGCTCGAGCCATGACCACGCTTCTTCCGGGGTCTGGAAGAATTGAGTCGTTCCGTCCATTATCACTCTTAGTTTGGCCGGGAAAAGCAAGGACTATTGTATACCCTCGTCCCTCAGTTCCTTTTTCACAGCCAGATACGATGCCCGGCGTCTCTGGACCTCCTGCGTGTAGTCGGGGAAGACCGTGACTGAGCTGTTGTCCACCTGGAAGGGCCCCGCCAAACGTGCTCTCTGTATCAGCAGGTCCCGATCCTTAAAATGCAGCAGTCGGACCACCATCGGTCTGGGTGGGCGGCCCTGCAAGGGCGGGCGAGCCGGGACCCTGTGGGCTCGTTCCAGGGAGAAGTAGGGGGACAAACCTTCCGGGGCCACGACCGTCTTAAACCAGTTCTCCATGAAGCCGACTGCGTCGTCTCCCTCAACATTTTCTGGCAGACCCACTACCCGAACGTTGTTCCTCCTATTGCGGCCCTCGGAGTCCTCCGCTCGCTTCTCCAACCTTGCCAATCGATCGAGGATGTCGGTCAGTTTGTGTTCCGCAGTCACCACCGCTGGTTTAAGTTCCTGTAGCAGCGCCTCATTGTCCTTCACTCTGTCGGTAAGCTTAGCGTGGTCCGCTCTCAAGAGGCCCAGTCTCATGGTCACCTGCGCTATGTCCTGGTGTAGGGACTCCTTGGTCGCAGTTATCGCTTCCAGTATCCCATCCAACCGTCTATTCAACCTTTGCCCCTGAGCCGAGCCCTCCGGGTCGGTGAGGGTTCCGCCATCCGATTCTGAAATAGTTGCCCGGTTCGAGTCCAAGTCCCCACCACCGGCAGCCATCTTGCGTTCCGTGAGCGCTGTCACAGGCTCGCCCCAGAGGTTGTTCCTGGCCCTAGTCCCCTTCGCCGATCAAGGGTAGCTTCACGGTCCCTCTCGTCGACCCGGCGGCCCAACTGCGTCTTCGGGGGTCAGTCCTCAGTCACCCGCGCCAAGCCGTGTGCGGCTCCTGTTCCACCTCCTGTACTCAAAATGGCCGCCTGCACCCCGTCTTACCCCACTTTAGGCGGGCGGCATCCGCCGCTGGCCGGTCTCTAGTAATGACCCCTGGGATCCCGGGCTGCACCTCCGTTACGCCCTCGCTGCCCCTAATATGCACTCTCCAGGGCCAAATCAGGGGATCCACAGGTCATGAAATTGAAGGGGACAACAAGAAGCACCAGTTCAAGCAGGGCAGTGCCGGGCGGATTCGGGCGTGCAGTCCCCCAAGGTGGTGGCAGTCCGTATCCTACTGGGACCTATCTCCCCGCGCCACATTTACAATTCCTGGCTGTCTCCTGTGCACGCTCGCAGAGCCAGCACGCCGCTGGCCGTCTGCGCGCCCTCGCTGCTCCTGCCGATTCTCGGCATCCGCCCAGGTCCGCTCCTCCCGGCAGTCAGCGAGCGCCTCCGAGGGTCGTCTCCTCGCTCACGGGCAGGCATGCAGGGCCGCCCGTCGCGCTCGGGGCCAGGCACAGGATCCAACAGGCCTCTACGCGTCTCTCCCCCGACGTGCCCCAGTCGCCTGCTCCCTACTGTGCTGGGCTGCGCGGTCCATTCTCCCGACGTCCGTAGATGGTGGGCGACTCCTCCCTCAAATGGCCGCCATCGCCAGCACCGGGGGAGCGGCTCCCGGCCCGCTAAGCCTTCCTGCAGCAACTGGAGCTCCCCACCTCCAGACCCACCGATAGCCCAGGAATCACAGTGGCCACGGTCCACTCGTCACCGCCGCTAGCCATCCTCGCTATGCCCCTCGTAGCGCAGCTCTCCTAGTCCGGGGCCGCCGCCATCCTGCGCTTCACCCTCCAGTGTCTTCGGGCTCCGGGATCGGGTCCTAGAGTGTTTCCCAGCGCTCGTCCTCTCGCCGCCGTGCTCTACCGGTGCCCCGGTGGTCCGCCCAGTACACCTGCTCCAGCAACAGCGGGTTTGCGAGGATCTCAGGATGTTTTGCGGGATCCGGTGCGGAGCTACAGGCTCACGCCGCCATCCCGATCGGCGCCTAGACCACGCCCCTTGCTTGAATCCTGATGGTGCAGTGAGCAAGGGACTCATGTCTGAGCATACCCTTCCACTCCTATATTGGCCAAAACGATTCATAAAAGGGGGTGGTGATGGACAGAGCATCTGAATTAAGCAGAACACTCCTACCCAGTCAAAAGATCAGGGCTTGATCCATTACCGTTTTTTAGCTCACTGCACCATCCCAGTTCAGAACCTGGCTACATTGAAATTAGTCTGTCCCTGGCCCAGTGCATCATGGGAACAGGGCAGACCAAACTACCAAGCCAAATCTTTACTGGAAAGGAAACAAGCTTCCGTGGACCGGTTTCTGGCATTGCAGCCGTCTTCGGCCCGGCTTGCTTGAATCCTGATGGTGCAGTGAGCAAGGGTCTCATGTCTGAGCATACCCTTCCACTCCTATAGTGGCCAAAACGATTCATAAAAGGGGGTGGTGATGGACAGAGCATCTGAATTAAGCAGAACACTCCTACCCAGTCAAAAGATCTGGGATCTTTTGACTGGGTAGGAGTGTTCTGCTTGATCCAGATACTCTGTCCATCACCACCCCCTTTATGAATCAGGTCACACAGAAGTCAACAGAAAGTGTAAGTGTCCCTAAGACTCGTTCGGCCTTGGTCATCGGCCTATGTGAGGGCAACCACAAAATGTCTGCCGTACACAAAATGGAACCCGAGGGTTCAGAACGGAATCCCTGATTTCATGGTGATCTCGCCACTCAAATATGACGAAAATACTCGCACACCTTACACTTGTCATTTTCGGTCTGATGTTACCAAAATTGTCATGATACGGTGATTTTTATGACACGGGTGCAGAATTTCAGTACCACACATTTGGGGTTAGAGTGGTCTCTTACGCTGGCGATACTCAGCTTATTTTTTCCTTCAGAGACCACTCGCCCCTCGGGTTAGAACATTTTAAAACCTGCCTATCGAATATCGTAGCTTGGATGACTCTAAACATGCTTAAACTTAACACCGATAAAACTGAGGTGTTGTTCTTTAATCAAGCGCCCCCCTTGGTACCCGCCATCTGGTGGCCTGCGGAAGTGAATCCTCCGCCTTCCCCGGTTAAAGTGGCACGCAATCTCGGTGTCCAAATTGATCATGAACTATCCTATAAAACCCAGATCCTGAAAGTTACCTCTGCATGCTTTGGCAAACTTCACATGATAAGAAAGATCTCCCCCTTTCTCCCCACTGAGTCACTGAAGACAGTGGCGCACCTTCCTTGTCACCTCGCACTTGGACTACGCGAACAGTCTGTATGTAGGACTTCCAGCCTACCTCCTCCACAGACTGCAGATCGTGCAGAACGCTGCAGCCAGGCTGAATTGTAAGGTCCCCTACCGGCACTCCATCTCACCCTACCTAAGGAAGCTTCACTGGCTCCCTATCACTGCGCGCATCAAATTTAAGGCCCTTGTACTTGTCTTCAGGGCTTTGAATGGAAAAGGCACCAGATACCTCAGACACAGGCTGAAGATAGTCCAACCGTCACGTCCTCTCAGATCTAACCACCTCCGTCTCCTGCTCCCTCCCAGATTCCGCCTAGCAAGAAAGGGTGGTAGAGCATTTGCGGTGGTGATATCTAAACTCTGGAACTCCCTACCTATCAGTCTTCGTCTCACTGACACCGAATCACAATTCAGGGGCAAACTGAAGACATTTTATTTTCCAGCTGCTAATTTCTGGGTTCCTCCCGTTTGCAGTCCTCAGCGCCTCCGTTTCTTCAGGGCCCACTAGGAAGGGTCCTTCTTTAAAACTGCAACAGCGACATACCCATTGACTTGTATTGAGTACGCGGTCTGTTTCCACTCTGCGCACAGCTTCTTGGGGCTCCTGGTTACTTACCTTGGGTGGTTCATTGGGTCCCCAGCACTTCTACGTCTTCTGGGTATAGTCTTCAATTGAGTTGTGGTTCGCATCCCACTATTTTAGCATGTGCTTTGGTCCCCCCTGGTGACCTCTGTGTACACACATGCTCCTTACTGTTTTCTTTGCAAAGTATTGTGAGCATTTCATATATTCCCGGGTACGAGTTATTTGTATGTGTTAGTGTCTTATTAACCCCTTCCCTGCACCGGCGCGGGGGGCTAGGGGGTGGGCATGGTGCTTAAGTGCTCATGACGGCTCCATGCCACCATGAGTCACGGGAGGCGTGAGCTCATGACGGTGTGGTGCCATCATGACCCCGCCTGCTCATTAATTCACCAGCACAGGCGGAGAAGTAGTGCTGCATGGGCGAAGCGGCAGCAGCATGAGCACACCCCTACCGTGACTCATGACGGCGTGGAGCAGTCATAAGCACCCAAGGGGTTAAAAAATACATATTTTTATAAATACACTGTGCGGTCCTTTTTCAATTAATCTATACCAATAAGATTATGCTCTAGTAAAACAAGCTGCTTTACACTCCTTCTGGACTAAGCATGAAGGCTGCTCTCCACAGCTACCATTAAGAGAGCTTTCTAAGTTTGTCTAAGACCACTAAAATCACCACAAGGGTTGTCTGGATTAGCACAGGGTGCTACACTTACATAAGTGTGCACCATATACTAAGCCAGCCTCCCACATGGCCTTTCCAGGATTTATCACTTGAAAGATGAAGACTCTCTTGGCAAATGTTAGTCTCATTCTCTTTCTTTAGATGGGGGGGGGGGGCGGGTTATGTAGGAAACTGCCCCTTTTTGGCATGGTCACCCCCACTTTTTGCCTGGTATTTGATGAATGCACAATACGAAAAAAGTAACAAACACTATGAACGTGGTTTAATTTCACCATAGCACAGGGGCACTCGTGAAACGGGTGCAGCACTGAGACAACAACAAAACACGATCACTTTGAAGATTTCAAGAATTCAATGACAAAAGTGGAAGTGGACAAGGTCTCCAGCAATACTCCATGGGAGTTAACAATTGAGAACAGGTGGGACAAGCAGGAGCCAATATCCAACTAGAATCAAAGTTTTTTTGAAGGACACTGACAAAAGCTAATTTAAAGTTGGGGGTGGGGTCTAAGCCCATAGACAAACACAGCAGGTCTCGAAGACAGCGCATGCGCGCTGTCTAGGCTCGCCCTAAAAAGGGCTTACACAAGAAAGCGACACCCAGGCGCAAAGCGAACAAATACACAAAAAGATGCCAATACCACATGAGCATTAGGAAAAATGAATACATCATAAGGGGGTGGTGGATTTGTGGAACCCAGGCCCAATCCAATAGGAACACATAGATGAGTAGGAAAAAATATGTGTGTACCACAGTGTAAAACAGAAGAAAGAAAAGGTCCACACCGGAGATCTTAGACCGGACCGTAAGTTACCCAGGCCAAGAGTCTGCCTGCCTTTAGTACCATTATCACCCATATGGACATAAAGAGCAAAGAAAAGATGAAATTGAAGTCTCTATAAAGGATACTAGTGCATAGGTAGCTCACAAAATGCCCGTAAGGCATACAAAATAAGGTCCCAGAAAAACGGGAAACAAGGCTATAGTGCATCCTTACAATATAAACAGAATACTCGCCACAGAGTAAGTACTTGGGAAGGAAAAATCAAGCGGCAAAAAGAAGCTGTAAGAGCAGGCTCCCACGAGGCTGCAAAGTAAGATATATTCCATATGGCTGGTAACTAAACCTGTCACTGACAGAATCATTTAGAAGAAGAGCACCTGCAGCAAGCAGAAACACAGCACCAGGTGTAACTCTGGAAGGAAGAGAAGTACTCTGCCCTATGAGGGCTGATACGAGCCTAAACTAGGTTTGTCGGGGAACCAAATTGTCCCCGACAAACCTAGTGCAACAAGAGTCAAGACTCAGTACCACTGTAGGAGGCTGGCTTCGTATATGGTGCACACTTATTTAAGTGAAGCATCTTGCACTAATTCACACAACCCTTATGGTGATTTTAGTGGTCTTGGAAAACCTTAGGAAGCTCTCTAAGTGGTAGCTGTGGCCAGCAGCTTTCAGGCTTAGTCCAGAAGGAGTGTTAAGCAGCTTGCTTTACCAGTACTAATCGAATAGTGTTGGTTAAACTAAAAGAACCACGCAGTATAGTTATGAAAATATGTCTTTATTACACAACACTCACTAACACATTGGCTTGTCTACCCAGAGATATCAACACAAATACACAATAATATTGCAACTGCAAGAGGTAAGCACTAAACACAGTGGTCTCCAGGGGGAGGGCAAATAATATACTAAGAAAGTGGGATGGGTACTGCGACCGAACTTGGGACGTGGACAAGAAGAGCTGGGGACACAATGAACCACCCAAGGTAAGTACCCAGGAACCCACGGAGGCTGTGTGCAGAATGGAAACACAGCTGATTACTCAATAGAAGTCAACGGGAAAGTAGCGGATGCAGTTTTGAAGGAGGATGCTTCCCAGTGGACCTAAAGAAATCCCATGGGAGATAGAAGGTTGGAGAGTCACCCCATCCGTGGATACCCCAGGAACCAGGATACCTACAACAGGGACGGAGGGTGCATAGGTGCGAAATGGCGTTGGAAATTGCCATAGATCACAATGGAGGACTTCAGTAAAGATGCCTGTGGCAAAGACTGTGCAAGAGTCTGGTAGAATCTATGGGTGGATTCTTGAAGAGAAGAACCTGCAAGCAGAGTGGACAGATTCTATGCCACTCGGAGGTGACCCGGAGGCACGGAAGAGCAAAGCCCATCGATGATGGAAGATGCATGAGTGATGACGTTGGCCTTGTTGCTGCAGCTGTGAGGACTGGACGATGCTGTGGAAGACCAGGAGCCGTGCACGAGCTGGCCCACGTCGGCAGTCAAGAACCAGGGGGTCCGTGTCCGGCAGGTGCACCAGCAAGAGAAGGGGTAAAGAATGAAGGAGCAATGTTGGGACCAGCAAGGTCCGAGAGACTCACCAAGTACAGGAGAGTCAGAGCTCGCCTTGAGCAAGCAGAGGAGTCCACTGAAGCAAGAAAAGACCCTCGAAAGGACCCACAGGCCACAGGCACAGTAGTCGCAAAAGGACCTTGAGCAGCTCACCAAAGATGAAGGCCCGCGGTGCAGAGGATGCGGTGAGGTCAAAGATCTTGGCAGGAAGAGATGCTGGAGCTTCTTGCAGACCAAAGATCTCTGGAGTGCAGAGCCAACAAGTCTTGGCAATGGCAAGTCGAGGTGGTGTATAGGGGTTCGGTCCCAGCTGTTTTGACAATAGGACAGGTCAGGCCTCAAAGGAGTTGCAGAACCACGACCTGTGTTACTGAGCCTTTCCAAGTCTGTTGGACGTCAGGAGCAGCAGACCCATCAGCTTTGTTGTGGTGCCTGCAGATGCAGACGAGTGACTCCAACACTCTAAGGGAGATTACTTTGGGTGTCTTTGATGCCCACAGGTCTGTTGAAGATCCTTATATAAGCACACACAACGAAGAAGACTTGCAGAACAGCGAGACCAGGAGCAGCAGAGTCTTTCTTGATGCACTCTTGGTTCCAGGTGAAGTCAAGTGTCCAGACGGTCGAAGAGTGATGTGGTTTCAGGCTTGAGTCTTGTCCCAGTACGAATCTGAGGGCCCATAAAGGGGCTAGAACGGCTCAGGGGTCCCTGCTAGAGGAGGGGCTGGACAGAGGGGAGGATACTCCGATTTCTTCTATCCAGTTTTGTGCCAGAGCGGGATCCACGGGATCCCTGAACTCGATCAAACCAGAATATGCAAGTAGACACTACCCCAACGACGGACTCGGAGCCGACCGACGCTACATTCCGACAGGCAGAGGTAATGCTGATGAAAAAACTTTCCAGATCCAGTCTGACACCGGGGGGTAATTCTAAGGTAAGGAATCTATAACTAAATATTGTTTCTTACAGATATATTGTTACCGAAGGTAAGTATCTGAAAGAAACACGTTCATTATAGATTCCTTACTTTAGAATAGCTACCCCACCAATACCAACCCCGGTGGTGGGTCTGCAAACCAACCTCACACCAGAAAGTCCTGGAGAACAGAACGGCCAAAGAAGCTGTATCTCCGGACCGGACTGTAAAGACAGTAATATTTTGTAAACGTGTGCAACGAGGCCCACGTAGCTGCCTGACAGATGTCATTGAGAGGAACGCTTCGTCCCATCGTAGTAGTTGCTTTCGCCATGGTATAATGGGCGCACAGCCCCACTGGAGGCTCCTTCTTCGCCAGAGAATAGCAGGCTTTGATACACAAAATGACCCATATGGAGATATTCCGTTTGTGTACAGCCCGACCTTTCTTTGCACCCACGTACCCAACCAAGAGCTGGTTATCCACCTGGAACTGATTGGTGCGATCCAGATAAAGGGAAAGCGCACGTTTGAGCCCAGACAGTGGAGCCTCTCCTCTTTCGAAGGATGCGGAGGCAGGAAGAAGGTGGGCAAAGTGATGGTCTGCCCGTTGTGAAAAGCAGTGATAACCTTGGGCAAGAAGGATAGAGGAGTCCTGAGGACCACTTTGTCCGGATGGACAGACAAGAAAGGAGGCTTAGATGAAAGAGCTTGGAGCTCACACACCCTCCTGGCAGAGGTGATGGCAACCAGGAAAGCAGTCTAAAGTGTGAGAAGCCTCAAAGGACAGTTGTGAAGCGGCTCAAAGGGAGTACACATTAAATAGGTCAAAACTAGATTCAAGTACCCACTGAGACATAACAAAAGGAATAGGAGAAAAGAGGTGAGAATTGCCTTTCAGAAAACGATTTACAACCGGGGACTTGAAAAGAGAAGGCCGAAGGAAGGCAGAGATGGCCAAAAGATAGCCCTTGATACTGCCCAGAGCAGAGCCCTGGTGGGCCAAAGGAGGAACAAGAGAACCTCAGAAAGAGGGGCAGAGAGGGGATCCACAGCCTTTGTTGTGCACCATGCCACAAGTTTGTTCCGACAGGCGTATACCGTCTTAGTGGTGGAACGCCTGGCTGCCACAATGGCATCGCAGACTTTGGGAGGCAGGTCAAACGACGTCAACTGCCACCATTCAATCTCCACGCAAGGAGGTGGAGGCTGGACAGGTTTGGGTGAAGGACCATCCCCTGCTGCTGCAACAGAGGGTACTCCCGAAGAGGCAGTCGGATCAATGGGCATGTTGAGAAGCTCGGGATACCAGACTCTTCGTGCCCAATCCGGAGCCACAAGAATGACTTGGGCCCAGTCGCGCCTGATCTTCTTCAGCACTCTGGGCAGAAGTGGTATAGGTAGAAAGGCGTACAACAGTCCGTATCTCCACTTGCGCCGAAAAGCGTTGCCTAGCGAGTGCTGCCTTGGAAATTCCAACGTGAAGAATTGCTCACATTGCGTGTTCTCTTCATGGCGAATAGATCTAACCAAGGCTCTCCCCACTGATGAAAGAGGCCTTGCACCATCTCCGAGTGAAGATGCCATTCGTGATCCATCATGCACGTGTGGCTGAGTTTGTCTGCCCTGGCGTTCAGGGAACCTGCAAGGTGTTGAACCACCAAGCATATGCCCTGATGTTCCAGCCATGTACAGAGGCGGAGAGCCTCATGACATAGGGTCCATGACCCCACCCCACCCTGTTTGTTGCAGTACCACATGGTTGTGGTGTTGTCCGTGAACACCTGCACTACATTTCCCCGGACAGAGGGAAGGAATGCTTTTAGTGCAAGACGAATCGCCTGAAGCTCCAGAAGGTTGATGTGGAGCCCGGACTCTGCTGGAGACCAAAGGCTTCTGATCTCCACCCCTCTCCCATGTGGCCGACCCATCCCAGAAGGGATGCATCCGTCACCACCGTGTGATCTGGTTGGGCAGGGGAGAGGGATCTGCCGTGGACCCAATCCTGGTTAATGAGCCACCACTGCAAATGTCATGCAGTGCCCTCCGAGATCTGGAAGCAATCGGACAGATTCCCCTGATGCTGCGCCCACTGGAACTTCAGGTCACACTGCAGAACCGGCATATGCCACCTGGCATGATTGACCAGAAGGATGCAGGAGCCAATGAGGCCCAGCCGCCTCTAGGTCATTCTGATTGAAACCCGGGATAGAGTCTGAAAGATCGGAATCATAGCTTGAATATCCCAGACTCGCTGATCTGGAGGATAGACCAGAAACTGCATTGTGTCCAGAGTCGCTGCGATGAAGAGGAGCTTCTGAGAGGGAATCAGGTGTGACTTCGGCACATTGATGGAGAACCCCAGCGAATGCAGGAGTTGGGCCGTAGTTGGAGGTGGGAGACGACTGCCGGGGTGAGTCCGCCTTCAACAGCCAGTCGTCGGGATAGGGGAAGACTGAAACCCCTGATCTGCACAGATTAGCCGTGACCACTGCCATCACTTTCATGAACACCCGAGGGGCGCTGGTAAGGCCAGAGGGGAGCACGGTGAACTGAAAAAGCTTGTGGACTACAGTGAACCACAGGTAACGCCAGTGGGCCGGCAGGACGAGGATGTGAAAATAAGCATCCTGCAAGTACAACGCTACCAACCAGTCTTTCGGGTCGAGGGGCAGACAAGACCTGAGCAAGCGTCAACATCTTTAACCTCTCCTTCCGGAGGAAGACGTTGGCGTTCCTGAGATCCAAGATAGGATGCAGGCCCTTGTCCTTCTTGGGGACCAGAAAGTAGTGGCAATAATAACCACAACCTAATTCTGGGACAGGAACGCGCTTGATGGCTCCCTTGTCTAAGAGAGCCGTAACTTCCTGCTGGAGAAGGGCCAGGAGATCCTCCGACATGCGGTGGTATTGCAGTGGCATGGCAGGAGGGGTAGCCTCGAAGGAGAATGAGTAGCCCCTTTGGACTATCTGGAAAACCCACCTGTCCGACGTGATGGTGTGCCAGTGGGGGAGGTAATGGAGAATCTTGCCCCCCACTGGCGTTTGAAGGGCCTGAAATGTCGGACTAGGAAGGTTTGGAGGCTGTTGCAGGGGGGGGGGTTGGTGGACTGGTCCACTTGCTGGCCCACAGAACCATGACGGTTGTTCCCACGTCCCCTGCCGTGCGAAGGT
The DNA here is from genome assembly GCF_964261635.1 of Lissotriton helveticus. NCBI lineage: Eukaryota > Metazoa > Chordata > Amphibia > Caudata > Salamandridae > Lissotriton > Lissotriton helveticus. Next base: position 1,923,642,950 of record NC_136063.1, read on the forward strand.
TGGGTAACTTGCTGCAGCCCGTGGTTCTGGGCAGGACATAGCGGGGCACCCATTCTGTAGCCACGCAAGGGGCGAAAAGGAGACTGCGCAGGGCGGGTGGAGAGGCCCAAGGACTTGGCCGTAGCCCGTGAGTCCTTGAAACGCTCTAGAGCGTTGTCTGCTTTGTCGCAAAAAGACAACAGCCATCAAAGGGCATGTCCATCAAGGTGTGCTGGACACCCCATGAAAAGTCTGTCGACCTCATCCAGGCGTAGCGTCTAAGAGCTACTGACGTAGAAATCATTCTACCCAGAAAGTCGGCAGTATTCAGTCCACACCGGATGGCAAACTTGGCTGCATCCCCTTCTGGCGGCTACAGCCTGGGAGAGCACTGTCCGGGCCTCCTCCAGACACTGAGGCAGCACCTGCTCAACCGAGTCCCACACAGAGTGGGAATAAGCACCCAACAGACATGCGTTGTTTACAGACCGCAGCCCCAAGCTGGCGGAGGAGAAAACTTCCCAAGTTGATCTAGCTTCTTGGATTCGCTTTCCGATGGGGCGGTAGGGAATGTGCTTTTGGAAGTAGAGGCTCGGACCACCAAGCTCTCAGGGGTGGGGTGTTGGACAAGAAAGTGGGGTCGCCCAGGGCTGGGCGGTGGTGTACGCAATCATCCTATCCACGGGAACCCCCGTGTTTGGCCTGGACCAAGTGCCTAAAAGGACGTCAGTAAGGGCCTCATTGAACTAAAGCAGAGGCTCCGAAGAGCTCGCCGCCGGCTGAAGCCCTTCAATCAATTCTTACCACCCTTGACCTTTACGACCCTTGACCCCACCTGGTAGGTCGCTCTCCCTCCGCACAGCACCGCCTGTGTGTTCCCTGCCTCAGCTGCCGCTGCTGAGGAAGTTCGAGGCCCTCCACCCCCCGCAGGCTACCACCTGCGCCTCATCCCGGGTGGCCAGTGGTACGCCTTAGATTTGTATGTCCTTCCATTTTATTGCACTCTCTTGGTGCCCGTGACTGCTTTTGTCTGTCTCCCCTTCATTGCCCCCGTGACTCTGTGCCTTTTTAGGGCTCGGCTATAACGCGCTGAAAGCGCGTTCTCGCCGAGAACTATAGTCTGCGTCTCAGCAGTCTGAGAACGCCGAAGTGAGACAAGACCTGGCCGCGCGCAGCGTTTCCCCATAGGATAACGTTGTGCGCGCGACCAGGTCTTTTCTCCTCAGCTTGTCAGAAAGGACCGGATCACGTCGCGCGCCTCTCTGGAATGCAGGGGGAGTCTGCAGAGAGGCGCGCGGCGCTGATAAGCGTCGAAGCTTGTTTTATTTTATACTCGTTTCTTGAATATAAAGTTTTAAATCATATACAGAATGGCAAGTTTATTAGAAATCTTTTACAAGTACAAACTGCTTTAAATGCTCCCTGGCGAAGTTACCTACACCTGTGTGCTCAGTTATAGTGTGTTTTTTTAACCTTGCTGGATGCAATTCTGAGCAGTGTTTGACAGTAGAGAGCAGAATGTAATAAGTTCCGTGTGGAACAGCTCACTGGTTGCGGCCTTGCTGCACAGATTTGTGTGTAACATAACAACGACAACAGGCTCGAATACCTCACAGAGATAATTCTGTATTTCAACATATTTTGGTAAATAAAATGAGAGCCATCCACATGGGTATAACAATGCCTATTATTGAGGTAGTCAATATTATAATAAAGTTTTTGTCTCTCTGAAGCACCTCTCCTTAACACGTGGAGTGGGTCTGTGAACAACTTGAAGCCACTAAAAACTACTCAACTGTGTACCTAACTATGGACATCAACCACCTCTGTGCTGCGAAATCACATCACCAGAAACGCACTTCCTACAGCAAAAAGTTCGGCAGCACCACGGAGCACACACTGGACAGACAGAGCTTCAGTGCTGGCAGTGCAGGGATACACGTGAAAGTATGTATTAAATGACTAAAGGTACCCGACTGCACATTATACACTACCTTTAGAAGCGTGCTCGGGGTGAGTCCAGGGGGAGATTCACACAAAAATACACCTCCGTGGGCTTTTGTATACATTTGGAGTACATTTCAATTTTTTTGTTTTTGCTGTGAAATTCCCAGACTTCCAGGCGTTCTGCTTGTGATGCTACAGACACCATAGCTTTCCAGGAGTAATCACATGGGTACACTGTTACACCCCACAGCCTGTGCTTCCTGCGATACCCCAACACATCCCTGTAGGACCACAGTGACGTCACAAGGCACTGCCGGCGTATGGCACCCGCCTGGGCCCAAACAGCAGTCGAAATAGTAAACGCAAACATAGGTAGGAGGGAGGGCTGAGTCCCTGGTTGGGATTCGCTTGCCGTCTAACAATATTGTTTCAGTCGTACCCAAGGGGTGAGTTATGTTTACATTTAGCCACATTCACAGTCCAGACAATTTGCACCATTGTGATAACATTCTCTGACATCTGGAATACACCCTTGAGTGTTACTTAAGGATGCAAGAGTGTTGTTTGAAAGGCACAGGCCTCAAAATCTGAGGCTCTTCAACTAACATTTATCGAATAATCTTAAAGTATGGGGCCCTGTCCTTGGATAGGGACAGACCCATATAGTCTGGGATCAAGTATGCCTTGAAATACTATATACATTTTGGGCCTCTCAAATAAATTTTGTGAACAGAAAGTCTTTACAAAGGTTTTTGCCGTGATCTAACTCATAAGCTCTGTGTCATGAACTGGCTCTGTCTGTCTGTGTGTGTGTGGCTCTGTCTGTGTGTGTGTGTGGCTCTGTCTGTGTGGCTCTGTGTGGGTAGCTTTTTTGTAGGTGGCTCTATGTGTGAGTGGCTCTGTGTGTGTGTAGGTGGCTCTGTGTGTGTGTAGGTGGCTCTCTGTGTGTGTAGGTGGCTCTGTGTGTGTGTGGGTGGCTCTATGTGAATGTCTGTGTGGGTGGCTCTGTATGTGTGGCTTTGTGTGTGTGGCTCCGTGTAGGTGCAAATGCAATAGGTCTCGCATTTGCGAGCGATTAAGCTATTGACATTGTAAATGACAATGCCATTTATTTATGTTTTAAAAACCAAAACATAAATAAAAAAAAATTCATGAGCAATGCCAATAGCTCTAACTTTAACAATGCCGAGACCATTGCATTGTAAATGCTTCTTTCTCTTTCTGTCCCCTTCGCTGCCCCCTTGATTCTGTGCCTTTTTTCTCCTTCTGTCCAGTTCACTGCCCACGTGATTCTGTGCCTTTTTTCTCCTTCTGTCTCCTTCGTTGAACCCCGTAATTCTGTGCCTTTTTCTCCTTCTGCCCCCTTCGCTGCCCCCGTGATTCTGTGACTTTTTAGGTTTCGTCCTGGCGTTGCAACTGCGTAGCAGTTGCTCCGGCCAGGCGAAATCTAATGTTAACTCTATAACGGGGACTTGAAACCGCCCCTTCTTCCATTGGCTAGCTCCATAAATGGAGGCTAGCCATTGGAAGAGATTGCCTGTCAATCACGTTTTCCCGTTAAAACGCGATTCGGGGGCGTTTCTGGGTCTTTTTTTAAGCCCCGCCCCTTTTGCCGTGAGTCCCGGGCCGCGCTGTGATTGGCTGCAGGCCCGGGACACCCCCGTGACGTCATTTCCCGGGCCGCGCTGTGATTGGCTGCCGGCCCGGGACACCCCCGTGACGTCAGCCAATCACAGCACGGCCCGGGACCTGACTTCTTTCTTAGTGTGGGCACTCTTTTTAAAATTTTAATCTTGGCCAGAACACCAGAAGTCGCGGCATACTTCACAAGTGCCACCATGTTTTTGTGTGCCTTGCATGCAGGAGCATAGACGCTCTCAGGCACCATTGCAATGGGATCAGAGCTGCTCGCCTCGATTAATTTCTATCTTTTTGGTGTTACGTGCGGGCACCTTATCTTTACCGCCGCCCACTCTAGAGGGCCATCCCACCTCGTCCTGGTCCCCCTGCTGACCCGACAAGAGATATGACCGCTTCCAGCGAGGCACAAAGTTTGGGTATCATGGGGTCCCTAGCTCCCACCCTAGGGCCTCCTTTGGTGCTTCTACTTGCTTCTGGGGAGCACAGCCGTAACTCTAGACCGCCAAGAACTCCTGCGGTTCTCTGGGCCTTCCTCGCCCACTTGCGCGACCCGCAATTGCTGCTGGTGCAAGTGCGAAGTGGCCCCAACACTGGGTGAGGCTACCAGCGGCACCCACAACCTCCCCTGACACTTGGGGCAAGGATCCACCTCGACCCCAAGGCAGCACAGATGGTCCCAGGCTTTGTCTACGGCGCCCCCTCTTAGCAGCGCTCCACTGCGGTCTGATATGGCCGCCGACGTCATGGACTGATTTCACCCCTTGGCCCGATCTAGCCGCCGACCGCGCTGCAGCAACTCCGGCAGAAGAGTAGGGGAAGGGGGGGGCGGCCTCGTCTGAGGCTCCCGCGGCTGAATACCCACAGCCGCTGACACCCCTACCTCTTCGTCGCCTCTGTGCGCTCACAGCGTCCAGCACCGCGGCCTCCAGGAGCCCCAGCCGCGTCGTTACTCTAATGCTGGCTGCCGTGTCCCAGGCTCAGACGCATCTTCGCCACTCCCAGGCCGCCTCCACCACGGCTCATCTCACCGAGATGCGGGCTCAGAACGCAACCCCTGTCGCGCCCCTCCATGGACACAATCTAAACATATTACGGATCGGACGACAGGATATTGAAGGATAAATGCCTTAGGCTGGACGGACCTTGTCTAGCACACGTCCACCAACCTGGCTGCCAGGCCACGCCCCCCCCCCGGAAGTGACATTTCTGCTGCACTAACAACGGCGTCAGAGAAGAGTGATGCAGAAGCAGACAAAAGGTAAGCATGGGCAGGGTCCAAGTCCTTTACTGAATACAACAATGTCTTGCTAGCGCATTCACTCGCAAGATAGACCCTGATAACATGAGAGCCTAGATGAACGGTATAAGAGCCTAAGGTCGGGGCTGGACTGGCCACTTTGCCACTCTGACATTTTCATGATGGGCTGCAGGCTAGGGGTTGCTTTCAGAGCAGGATAGGTTGCCATTACCAAACTGTCCCCGCCCCCTAATTTTGGTATGATTTACGGCCCGGTCTTGTATAGAATTGGAGATTTGCTTGTCAAGACTGGAATGCCTGCACGCAGTGTGTGGGGGGCTCTGTGTGGGTGTGTGGGGGGGCTCTGTGTGGGTGTGTGGAGGGGGCTCTGTGGGGGGCTCTGTGTGGGTGTGTGTGGGGGGGCTCTGTGTGGGTGTGTGTGTGTGGGGGGGCTCTGTGTGTGTGGGGGGGCTCTGTGTGAAGAGGTGTGGCGCCGCGGCCAGGGCGACTGACGATTAAATCTGAGGACCACGGTTCGATCCCCGGCTCTGGCGGCAGATTAGCCCAGCACCATGTGACTCTGGACAATAGCTCGCTTAATCTTCCCGACGGCTCCCAGCGCCTAGAGACCCTTACGGGTGATTGTGCGCCTTACAAATGTGGACTTTACTTTACTTTGTGTGGGGGGCTCTCGGTGTGTGTGTGTGGCATTTGCGAGAGATTAAGCTATTGGCATTGTAAATGACAATGCCATTTATTTATATGTTTTCAAAACCAACACAAAAATAAAAATGTTGTCATTTACAATGCCAATAGCTCTAACTTTTGCAAAGGCGAAACCGTTGCATTGTAAATGCTTGTTTCTCATTCTGTCCCCTTCTCTGCCCCAGTGATTCTGTGCCTTTTTCTCCTTTTGTCCCCTTCGCTGCCCCCATGATTCTGTGCCTTTTTTCTCCTTCTGCCCGGTGATTCTGTGCATTTTTCTCCTTCTGCCACCATGATTCTGTGCCTTTTTTCTCCTTCTGTCTCCTTCGTTGAACCCTGTAATTCTGTGCCTTTTTCTCCTTCTGCCCCCTTCGCTGCCCCCGTGATTCTGTGCCTTTTTTCTCCTTTTGTCCCCTTCGCTGCCCCCGTGATTCTGTGCCTTTTTTCTCCTTCTGCCCGATGATTCTGTGCATTTTTCTCCTTCTGCCACCGTGATTCTGTGCCTTTTTTCTCCTTCTGCCCCCGTGATTCTGTGCCTTTTTTCATCATCTGCCCCGTGATTCTGTGCCTTTTATCTCCTTCTGTCCTCTTCGCTTCCCCCGTGATTCTGTGCCTTTTTTCTCCTTCTGTCCCCTTCGCTACCCCCGTGATTCTGTGCCTTATTCTCCTTTTGTCTCCTTCGTTGCCCCCGTGATTCTGTGCCTTTTTTCTCCTTCTGCCCCCGTGATTCTGTACCTTTTTTCTTCTTCTGCCCCTGTGATTCTGTGCCTTTTTTCTCCTTCTGTCCCCATGATTCTGTCTTTTTTCCCCTTCGCTGCCCCGTGATTCTGTGCCTTTTTTCTCCTTCTGCCCCTGTGATTCTGTGCCTTTTTTTCTCCTTCTGCCCCGTGATTCTATGCCTTTTTTCTCCTTCTGCCCCTGGGATTCTGTGCCTCTTTTCCCCTTCGATGCCCCCGTGATTCTGTGCCTTCTTTCTCCTTCTGCCCCCGTGATTCTGTGCCTTTTTTCTCCTTCTGCCCCCGTGATTCTGTGCCTTTTTTCACCTTCTGCCCCGTGAGTCTGTGCCTTTTTTCTCCTTCTGCTCCCGTGATTCTGTGCCTTCTTTCTCCGTCTGCCCCGTGATCGTGCCTTTCTCCCTCCTTCTGTCGCCTTCGTTGCCCCCGTGATTCTGTGCCTTTCTCCATCTGTCCCCTTCGCTTCCCTTGTGATTCTGTGCCTTTGTCTCTTTCTGTCCCCTCCGTTGCCCCCGGGATTCTGTTCCCGCCGCTGCATCCCGCGCGGCCCCATCCCCCCCTGACTGCCCATTCGCTGCCCCCGCCACCCAGCCGCTCCTCCCTCCCACCTCCCCATATAGGCCGGCCGCTGCGGGGGAGGAGAGTGACCCTTGACCCCACCAGGTAAGTAGCTCCCCCTCCTCACAGCACCGCCTGTGTGTCCCCTGCCTCAGGTGCCGCTGCTGAGGAAGTTCGAGGCCCTCCACCACCCGCAGGCTACCACCTGTGCCTCATCCCTGGTGGCCAGTGGTAGGCCTTCGGTTTGTTTGTCATTGTCATTCCATTGTATTGCACTGTCTTGGTGTCCGTGACTGCTGTTGTCTGTGTCCCCTTCGTTGCCTCCGTGATTCTGTGCCTTTTTTTTTCTCCCTCTGTCCCCTTCGCTGCCCCCGTGACTCTGTGCCTTTTTTCGCCTTCTGTCCCCATTCGCTGCCCCCATGATTCTGTGCCTTTTTCTCCTTCTGTCCCCTTCGCTGCCCCCGTGACTCTGTGCCTTTTTCTCCTTCTGTCCCCTTCGCTGCCCCCGTGACTCTGTGCCTTTTTCTCCTTCTGTCCCCTTCGCTGCCCCGTGATTCTGTGCTTTTGTCTCCTTCTGTCCCCTCCGTTGCCCCCGGGATTCTGTGCCCTTGCTTCTGTCCCGCTGCTGCGTCCCCCACGGCACCACCACCCTGACTGCCCATTCGCTGCCCCAGCCTCCAGCCTCCCAGCTGCTCCTCCCTCCCACCTACCCAAATATGGCGACTGCTGCCCGTCCGCGCGGCTGGTGCGCCGAAGGCGTGCCTAAGGCAAGCCCGTCTGCCCCCGTCCGCACCTGGACCGCGCCCAGCACCAGAACCCCTTGCTCCTGCACCCGCCACGACGACCGCTTCTGCTACGATGCCAGCACAATGCACGCCCTCAACCTCGGACGGACCCACACCTGCATCAAGGCCGCACCGAAACGCACACATGGTCCCTTCACCTGCCGGAACTGCAGCTACACAAGCCTCAGAGCCGCCGAACCACCCGCCAAGAAAAACCTCAACCACCTCCGATGCATCCTACTGAACATCCACTCCGCACGCAAGCATGCCGTTGAGCTCTGGGACCTGCTCGACACATCATCCCCGGACGTCGCCTTTCTGACAGAGACCTGGATGAACGACTCCACGGCACCTGACAAGATCACCCTCAGAGACCGCACCAACGGAGTCGGAGGAGGAATCATCATCGTCCACAAGAACAGCATCAGGGTCTAGACCAACACAGACGACACTCTCAGCACCGCCGAACACATGCACTTCCGGATCCACCCAGACCCCAACACCACCCTCAGAGGTACCCTCATCTACAGACCCCCCCGGACCCCAACCACAATTCAGCGAATCCATTGCCGACTTCATCAGCATGCACGCCCTGACCTTCACCGACTACATCCTGCTTGGAGACCTAAACTTTCACCTTGAGAACATCGACAACAGCAATTCCTCCACCCTGATTGACAACCTCGGACTGAGGCAGCTCATCACAACGCCTACCCATTCTGCCGGCCACACGCTCGACCCAGTCTTCTCCTCAAGCTCCTACGTCTCCTTCAGCCACACCACCGAACTCCGCTGGACCGACCACCGCTGCATCCACTTCACCTTTCAGAAACTCACCACACACCACCGTACCCAACAGATCCCCCGCCACAGCTGGAGCAAAATCACGGAAGACCAACTACACGCAAACCTTGCTCTCAGCCCACCCACCGACACCTCCAACATCGACTACGCCGCCTGTAACCTCAGACGCTGGATCAACGACTGCGCCAATACCCACCCACAGAGACACCAGCAAGAGAGCTAGCTGGTTCACCCCAGAACTCCTAGCCTCCAAGCGAACCTGCCAAAAACTAGAGAAGAAACAGCACGATGAAAAGACAATGGACAGCCCACAAAGACGCCATCCGCAAACACCATCACCTCATCAGGTCTGCCAAGAGGACCTCCTTCAAAGTCCGCCTCGACAACAACTCACACAACAGCAAGGAGCTCTTCAACATCGTAAAGGAACTCTCCAACCCGAGCTCCAACACCAACGACGTCCTGCTGTCGCAAGCCCTGTGCGACTTCCTCGCCACCTTCCTCCACCGCAAGATCGCTGACATCCACGACAGCTTCAACGCCCAGACAGCCCCAACAGACATAAACACTCAGACACCCAGCACACCATCAACCACGACCCCCTGCCAGCCTGGGCCAACGTGAACATAGATGACACCATCAAGACCATGAGCACAATCCACTCAGGCTCCCAGTCAGACCCACTCTCGCACCACATCTTCAACAAAGCCAGCAGCTGCATCGCACCCCACCTGCGCAACGTCATCAATCTCTCCTTCCAGACCGCGACCTTCCCAGAGATCTGGAAACACGCTGAGATCAACGCCCTGCTCAAAAAACCCAAGGCAGACCCGAGAGACCTCAAGAACTTCCGGCCCATCTCCCTGCTTCCGTTCCCAGCCACGGTCATCGAGAAGATCGTCAACAGACAGCTAACCCGATCCTCGAAGAAAACAGCATCCTGGACCCATCCCAGTCAGGGTTCCGCAGCAACCAAAGCACCGAGACGGCCCTCATCGCTGCCACCGACGACATCAGGACCCTGCTGGACAACGGTGAGACTGCGGCCCTCATCCTCTTGGACCTCGCCGCCACCTTCGACACTGTCTGCCACCGTACACTATACACACAGCTCCACGACGCAGGGATCCGAGACCAGGCCCTGGAATGGACCACCTCCTTCCTCTCCGGCAGAACCCAGAGTGTCCGCCTCCCCCATTCCGATCCGAAGCCTCCAAGATCATCTGCGGCGTACCCCAGGGTTCATCCCTCAGCCCGACATGTAACATCAACATGGCCCGCTCGCACAAGTCACCCGACAGCATGACCTCAACATAATCTACGCCGACGACACTCAACTAATCCTCTCCCTCACTAAGGACGCCCTCACCGCCAAATCCAACCTCCACGAAGGAATGAAGGCCGTCACCGACTGGATGAAGATCAGCCGACTGAAGCTGAACCTGGACAAGACGGAGGTCCTCATCCTCGGCTCCAACCCTTCAGCCTGGGACGACCCCTGGTGGCCTACGGCACTGGGAGCAGCCCCGACACCCACCAACCACACACTCAACCTTGGAGTCATCCTCGACTCAACACTCTCCATGATCAAGCAAGTAAACGCAGTCTCCTCTTCCTGCTTCAACACCCTCCGCATGCTCCACAAGATCTACAGGTGGATCCCGACAGATACAAGAAGAACAGTCACCCAGGCCCTCGTCAGTAGCAGACTCGACTATGGAAACGCCCTCTACGCGGGAGCCCCGGCCAAGCTCATCAAACGACTGCAACGCATTCAAAACACCTCTGCATGCCTGATCCTCGACGTGCCACAGCCACATCACCCTTCACCTGAGAAACCTGCACTGGCTCCCCTTCAACAAGCGGATTTCCTTCAAGCTTCTCATCCACGCACACAAGGCACTTCACAAGACAGGCCCAGCCTACCTCAACAGACGACTCTTCTTCTACATCCCCTACTGCCAGCTCCGTTCCGCCGACCTCACCCCTGCCCCTCGCATCCGAAGAACAATCACCGGTGGCAGATCCTTCTCCCACCTCGCCGCCAAGACCTGGAACACCCTCCCACTGAGCCTACGACAGACCCAAGACCTGCCGACCTTCAGGAGGCTACTCAAGACCTGGCTGTTTGACCAGTAGCGCCACCCCCTTTTTTTCCCCCAGCGCCTTGAGACCCTCACTGGTAAGTAGTGCGCTCTACAAATTCTTGACTGATTGATTGACCTTGGGAGAGAAAGGGGAGAGACCAGTCTTGTCGTTTATGCGGCTGTGGGGTCGAGGACGTGATTCACATCATATGCATCTATAACAAGCTAAAAGACATAAGGATTACCCTGTTAACGCCAGCGTTTAGACAGTATGGAGTTAGATCTTGCAGACAAGCGGTAATGCTGTGTTTCAATCCTGAGCTGGTGCAGCTAAATTGCCGGCTGACAACATTCCTCGACATTACCGCAAAAGGATTGAAACACCGGTTTGAGTCGGCCAAGGACTATTTACTACAAGAACTGACATAATGACTATAAGAATGGACACAGTCAAAACAATACTTACAGTCAAACATGATCAACGTGCAAAATGTTTTAACAATTTGTGCATTTCCTTTAATGTCCCGTAAAAAAGTCAGGAATTTTTATAATGCTTTTATCAAAACTAGTAAGATTTTATTTTTAGTGTATGCAATGGTTTTAATTAATCAAGTATAATAAAATAAACTTCAAACTTCCAACATGCCTTAAAGTCAGGCATCCCTCGTGCACCAGGAGTCGAAGACTCAAAAGAAGTCGAGAAACAAATTCAGTCAAAAAGTGACTGGAGGTATAGTTCTTCCCGGAACTGTGCTGGCTGGCTCAGAAAAAGAAAGGGCAGCATCTAAGTAGCTACCTCGACGTCATTCCGGCGACACAATGCCAACCACGGACGCGGAGCCGACCGACGCCACCTTCCGACGCGCAGAGATACTGCTGACTAAATATTTTTCCGGATCCAGTCTGATGCCTGGGGGTAATTCTAAGGTAAGCAATCTACAACTAACATGTTTCTTTCAGATGCACAGTTACCTGGGTCCTGATTAGCAGGATCCCAGTCAGACTAGTCAAAAACATACTGACAGCAAAAAGTGGGGGTGAACATGAAAACAGATCCTACTTTCCTACAGCGCCCATGACCATCTCTGAATGGGTGTAAAGCAGAGTTAGCATGTGCGCCAAAAATGAGGTGCCTTCAATGCATGGCAATCACAGTAGTTTGCAGAGCCTCCGAAAACCTGGAAGCACTCAACCATGCACGCCGACAAAGAGCTACGGAAGAGGCCATAGCTCGACGAACCGAATCATTGGTATCCATACCACAGCGGATGCTAAGGTTAGCAGCTTGTTGCCCATCTTTAGAAATGGAAAAAGTATGAAGCGGAAGAGAGGGCAAAAGTACTCATCAGCTAGATACCACCACACACGCCACTACACCAAAGAAAAAAGTTGTGCAATGCTACAACTTAGTACTTAAGCTGCCAACACCCATTCTGAATTCCCGCTAATGGCTTCCTGCCAGAGAGTGCTTAGCAGGACATCTGAACAGTATAACTCATCTCCTGTCTTTTCTCACACAACTCAATCGCTCTCATCTGGTAGTTTAGACAGGAGTTTAGTTTCTCTCTGGCTACTCTTAAAAAACATCCTCGGGCTCCCCTATCCTTCTGAAAGGGTTGTAGCCCTTAGTGTCACTAAAGTGACATGAAGAGGAGACCCAGATGATGAAGCATGTCACTGTTAGAAGCGGCTGTCTCTAGTTGGCAGAGGTATACACTTCTGACAAATAGGGACACACCTTTTCTAGTCAGGGCAAGGAGATCACACACTTAGATAACCCCTGCTCACCCCCTTGGTAGCTTGGCAAAGCAGACAGGCTTATCTCAGAGGCAGTGCGTTAAGCATTTATGACCACATACAGTAATAAAGTGAATACACTACAAATGGACACGACACAGTAGTATTATAAAAATAAGTATTTTTATATAAGGTTTAGCACAAGACCAAATAACGACAAAAATATACCACAGTCTCAATAAATACTCTTGGAAGGAAAAATAATAGTTCAAGCACGGTTTCTTCTTAGCACAAAGTCTTTAGTATCAAAAGCAACTCTTCTTCTCTAAAACACAGTTCTTGGCAACAATGTAACCCACACGGGAGTCACACGACGTCGAGGCAAAGTTAATCCAAAGGTTCGGCGTCGACCGCGAGGAGCGCTACGTCGAGCCCGGAGTCACACAGACCCCAACAACACAGTACCTTGAAAAAGTGAAGCACTCGATGATCAGCGGCGTCGAGGTGTCCGGCGTCGCGTCTTCGGCGTCGATCGAGCCTCGGAGTCGGGGCGATCTGCAGCGGCGTCGACCGAAGTCAGGCGGGAGCAGCGCTCACGGGATGAAGCAGGATACGGCGTCGTCGATGTCGATGTTGCAAGAGTGAGCAGCGCTCACGGCGTCGAGAGGGCTCGAAGTCGATGCGATCAGCAGCGGTGCAGACACGGGGTCACTTGGAGCTGGAGCCGAACTCACTACTCACTGGCGTTGCTGCTGGCGTCGATCGGGCCCGGCGGCCGGCGTCGAGGAAGCGGGACACTGGAGCCGTTACTCACGATGTCGAGCTGGATTCGGCGGCGTCCGTCGGCGTCGAGATTGCTGGATTCTGTCAGAGGTGCTGGATTCACAATTCCAGCAAATAGCACTTTAAGCAGATGAAGTCCTTTAGCCCTGTGACTTCAACAGGAGACTGGCACTCTTCCAGCCCTTGGAGATTTTCTCAGCAAAGAGTGAGAGTACACACAAAGTTCCTCTCTCCTGGTTCCTTGGCAAAAATAAAGAAGCAATGCAGGATTCCCCCAACAACAGCACTCTTGGCAGAAGGGGTAGGCAGTCCTTAGATCAGCAGGCTTCTTGTCCTTGGTTCAGGTTTCCTTGTCAGAAGTGATCTAAATTCTTGGTTCAGGGGTCCTTCTCTTATACCCCTTTTTGGCTTTGATCCCTTTGTCCATGCAGGGGAATTTCCCCCCATCCTGGGTTTGTTGTGGGTGTTGCCAGGCCAGAGCACCTGGCCTATTCACTGGGCAGGGCAGAGTCCTCAGCCGCTCAGCAGGAGCGGAGCCAGCATTGTCACTGGCAGGGGCAGGGCCATCAGCTGCCCGGCAGGAGGCGGGCCAGGAAAGTCCCAGGCAAGCACAGAGTCATCAGTCGCCTGGCAGGGGGGCGGAGCCAACATTGTATCAGGCAGGGCAGGCTATCAAGAGCTACTCTCCCCTACTCTCAATGCAAATGCCCCACTCATCCCACACTGACTCATTCAGACTCTCTGGAGCCACCCAGCTCCTGTCACACGCACACCAGAACCAGCAGAGACCGGTAGACAGTTAGACAAGAAAATAGCTACTTTCTAAAAGTGCTATTTTCAAACACAGAGTCCAAAAACCATCCACACAAACGGATGCGTTATTAAACCCTGAGTTCAGGGATACCAAACTCGACATTGCACCATGCTCCCCGAGCCCGCTAGGATTATAACATTAATAATCCTGGCAGCCCATTCTAACTGATGGAGAGCAGGCTACCTTACAATAGTGAAGAACGACTATGGATATAATTCACTATTAGGACATGCCAACCTTGTCAGGCTTGTCCTACCTTATGCTCACAATGCACCCTGCCCGTGGGCCTACCATAGGGGTGACTAACATGAAGTTAAGGGAAGGTTTAGGGACTGGCAAGTAGGTGTACTTGCGCAGTCCTCGTGACAGTCAGACTGCACGTGGTCTGGCAATGGCAGACCTTCAGACATACTTTTACTAGGCCGCTCTTGTGGGTGGCACAACATGTGCTGCAGGCCCACTAGCAGCATTTGTATTTACAAGCCCTGGCACTCCTGGTGCACTCTACTAGGGACTGATAGTAAACCAAATAAGCCAAACATGGAAGTCAATCAATACAGCAATTTCACATAGGGAGCACTTGCACTGTGGCACTGATCAGCAGTGGCACAGTGCCCAAAGCATATACCAGCAAAAACATCGTAAACAGAGGAGGCAAACAGAAAAAATGGAGGAGAGACTCATGCCAATGATGCCAGGTCTAACAGTCACCTATTGGTGAGCGATGGGAATTCGTCCACTTAAATAGGACTTTTCATTTTAGTTGTCCTAATCAAGGAAGTTGGCGCATACACAACAATCTTTTTGTTCTAGAGTTCATAATGTGCAAAGTATTATTTTTAGACCCTTGGATATTCGTGTTGTGTAAGTGTTGTGTATTGGGGCAAGTTATCCAGGTCAGGTCTTTAAAAATTGCCTCAGACCCTATCCATATATGAGTTTTTTCTCTCCCACATCGGAATTATAGCCTGAATATCCTGGACTCCAGAGAATAGGTATGAAACTGCACTGTATCCAGAATGGCTTGGATGAAAGGGATCATCTGAGGAGTCAGGTGTCACTTCAGCATGTTGATAGTGAACCCCAGAGAGTGCAGAATGTTTGCCATAGTCTGGAAGTGGGTGGCAACTGCTTGGAGTGAGCCTTTCTCCACCAGCCTGCCATCATGTAAGGGATAGACTGGAGCCCCAGACCTCCAAAGGTGTGCTGCAACCATTGCCATCATCATCTTGAACACCAGAGGGGCGCACTGGAAATGCTTGTGGCCCATCGCATACTGCAGGTAACGCCTGTGGGCTGGCAAGAAGGAGGTGTGGAAATAAGCATGCTGCAGGTTCAGCGCTACCATCCAGTCTCCAGGAACCAGGGCTGACAGAACTTGAGCCAACATGAGTTTCTTACATTTCTCTTTCTTCAGAAAGAAATTGAGAAGGCGCACATCTAGTAAAGGGAGGAGGCCTCTGTCTTTTTTATGCACCAGAAAGTACAGGAATAACTGCCACACCCTACTTCTCATGTGGGAACACTTGATGATTTGTTGATGAATGGAGTCTGCACATCCTGACGGAGTAAGGAGAGATGGTCCTCTGTCAGTCAAGGTGGGAGAGGTTAAGGTGTTTCCACAAACAGGGATTATCCCTTTGTCACAATTTGAAGCACAAATGTTTTGGATATAATTGCCAACCAATACGGCAGGTGGTGCCTGATTCTGCCATCAATGGGGTGGCTATGCTGGATGAAGGGCAAACTAAAGAGGCTTGGAGGCTGTGGTAGGCAGAGGACTGGGCATCCCGCTTGGACTGTCAACAGCATCCTTTTGCGGCTCAGGGACACCATCCTTGAAAGGACAGGCAGGCTGCTGAACTTGGTATTGCAGATACTGCAGGCAACCAAAGTTGCCAGGGATGGCTTTTAGGTGGATAGAGAAGCCCTTGGCGGCGTCAGTCCGGATTCGTCGGTGGATCTAGAGGGCCCGGCTGGTGTGAGGACGAACCGTGACCTAGCAGGGGCACCTCAGCTCCGTGGGACCTGAAGGCACCCCAGAGGGAGTCGGTAGCACAAACATGGCATCACAGAATTCTTTAAGTTAGACGGGCATTGCTCAAGCGCCGGGAAATTTGGGTAGCATGGAGGTGGCCCTGATGCCAGCATCACAGGTAGAGTGCAGGAATGGGGCCTAGAAGCACAATGTCAAAAAGGTGAAATCGAAGAACGTTGTGACAACTTCTTTTTGCACTTCTTAGACTTAACTGACTTGGACAAGGACATCTTGGATTTGGAAGACAATTGAATGCGGGAATGGCTCCTGGACCAGCCCAGAGAGCTTCCATGGAAACCGAGTACACCCTTCTTTTGAAGCGCTGCAAGAAGATTCATCGCCGCTCACAAATTAATTGACTTGCAATCAGAAACAGGCACTAGAGTAAGACTAAGTGGGGATCGGACACAGATATCTACTTAGAGCAAAGCTCAAAGATGTTTGGGAAAAGTTGGCAAACAAATGACAAAGGTAGCTCTCCAGATCCACACTGTTGGCGCGGAAGGAAAGGAACTGAAGCAAGCGCGCCAGGGTGGCGCCTATATCGGGCACCGCAATGTCACTTCCTATGCAGATGACGAGCCAAACACCACCACCTACCAGCACGCAAAGGTACTGCTAAAAAAAATCCCGATTCAGTCTGAGGCCTGGGGAATACTCTAAGGTGAGGAATCTGCTGTTCCAATTCCCTTGTCTGAATCACCACGCTCCAACAGTCTGTTCTATGCATGCCTGAGCATATGGAGAACTTTGCTGCCTCTTGGCTATCCCTGAAAAAAGCATTGCATGGTTGGTAGTTTGTCGACAATGCATGCCCCAGGTGCAGTCCCTCCCAAGGAGAAAAGTAGAATTAGTATTGATGGACCTGTAGGCAAGGCTGGCGGATGAGAACATATATGCTGGTGAACGTTCCCATGCCTCTTGACTCTGGAGGAGTTGTAGGAAATAAGTTTGGGTTAAGGCGACTGCTTGCACCACGGATCTCACTGGAGTGGGCTGTTGAAGCAGAATATCCAAGTCCCCGGAAGCAGGTCTAGACTTTTAACCAAGGGGCAAGATCCCAGCTTTGCCCATGCGCCCATCAGTAACAGCCTTGTTAAAAGAAAGCATCGGGTTCTGATCACCTCAGTTAAAACATTTGTTTTTACTTCTATTTTTGGTATGGTGAGATCTAAAACCTTTGCCGTTCTCCTAATCAATGTTGCGAAGGAGGTGGACTTCTCTGTTGTCATAGACAGGTTAGGGGAGGAGAGGCCAGTGCCTGGAGACGTGTCCAGCCCATTCGCATCCTGCAGATCCAAAAATAGGTTCTTTTCTTCATAAGGGTCATCATCATTAGCATGAGGTTGGGAGGTTTCTGGGTCTGAACAAGAATACAGGTGTGTCGTTTACAAACAAGGGGGTGGTGGGAACTGAATTTTAGGGTCCGGTAGAACTTTCAGCTCTGGGTCCGTCATCAGTGACGCTAGGCCAGTGCTAAACACAAGGTTGCTGCATCAGCCATTGCACAGGTACTGGAGCCAGTGGGACAAGCTGAGAGACTGGGCTGGCCTGGAAACAAGGTCAAGTGCTGCAATTGGCATCAGGGTCAGATCCACCAGTGGTAACCAGACTAGGGGGTGGGCACCAGAGATCCTTAGGGCCAGAAGGTGCTACAGAGTTTAAATTCTTGGAGCTGCTGAAGTATCGCTGAAGGCCCGGGAAGTTGTAATGCATTGGATCAATTGTGGAAATGATTCTGAATTGGGGGATAAGGAGGTAGATTATGTGGCCTGTAGGTGCTTGAGGCATTGTGCGACTCCGAACGGTGGGAGTGGCGGGACGAAGGAGACACGTGCTTCGACATTTTGAATTTCAATTTCTTTGACTAACCTGAACTTCTGGACTTTGAGGATGAATAGTCACAAGAGCGGCTCTGGGAATGAAAGTGTGTCCCTGATTTTAATCTCGACCAGCCTTCTTTGACTTCTTCTGAAGTTTGGTGACAGCAATTTTGGCTTTGTGTTGTGGACCACCTTGTTTATCTTTTCACAGCATTCACATGACACCAAGTTGTTCCTTGATTTAAAGCACCAGTGACTGACATTAATGGTGTCTGTTACCAACAGCTGTAGTTGCAGTCTTTGCAAGATTTAAACCCTGCAGTTTTTGGAGGGTACATGTGCAGGAAACTGGGTTTTGTTGCAGTACCTCCACACTTTTAGATGCAACTTTAAATGAAGTGTACTGGGTCCCTGCTAACCGGATTCCCAGTTCCAGTGTTTTTCCCTAAAAACTGTTCAATTGCTTCCACAGTTGGCACCACTTTAGCTCACATATAAGGCCCTAGTAAAAGGTACCCCATGTACCAATGGCCTTGTGGCTAGAGGGTCCCTAAGGGTGGAGTACAAATTGTGCCATCTTAGGGACCGCTCACCAGGCACATGCACACTGTATCCTGCGTGTCTTGATTGATATAACTTTCCTGTGTGCCATGCCTGCACCATACTGCATGAGGTATGGGTAAGTCACCCCTACAGCAGTTCTTACAGCCTTAAGGCAAGGTGCACTATACCTCATGTGAGGGCAGGACTGCTGAGCAGATATGTCACGGTAATATCGAAGTCCATTCTTAGATATTACAAGTGCCCAGGGAAATCCTACCAAGTACATGGGCTGAACACTCGTCATTACGAGTTTCCTAGCCCCATGATGGTTTCCCTGTATGCACAGATGTTTGATACCAAATGTCTTGTCTTGATAAACCTACACTGATGCCAGCGGTCGATTTATTAAAACATGCACTTGGAGGGCCCCTCAGAAGTGTCCCCTGAAAATCTACTAACCCACTAGTGTGTGCGGGACTGGTCTCAACAAGCCTGCCCCCTCTAGAAATGTTTCTGACCCCCTGAGGTGAGAGCCTTTTGCTCTTGTGGGCCAGAAACAAAGCCTGCTCTGGGCGGAGGTGCGTCACGCCCCTCCTTCCTTGCATCAACAGCATTGCGTGAGCCTCAAAGGCTTCCTGTCCTTTGTTCTGCGAAAACTGGCCACAACAGCTGGTGGAGTTGCCCGCCCCACGTTTTGGCAGTATGACAGGCGGGAAAAATAGTGCAAATAGGGGGTGTGTCCACTCCCAGTAGATGTCAACCCTAATGTGTTCTCAGCTGAAGGCCCCCCGATTCACTTCCCTCCATCTTGAATTGATCGAAATTAGCCAACCAGGATCAGGGAAATGCCCACCCGCAAGTGGAGTGAGCATTCAGAGGGTGAAGACAGCCTCAAGGTTAGTAGCCAATTGGCTACTACCTAGCACTCCCTTTAATCTCCCCTAAATGTAGTATTTAGGTGGCCCCCATGAGCCCTGAACTACAGTTCCTGGTGGCCTAACAAGAGCCAGGCACTACAGAGTCGCAAAAGCAGAGAAGATTGCAGAAAGCACCTGGCTTGACCTCAGACCTGCCAGCATGTCTGCAGCCCTTGACAAAAATTGGGCCAAAGTTGACTCGTCTTGCAGTCCAGACACCTTCAAAACCTGGTGAAACAAAGATCTAGACCTCCAGAGAACAGCAGAATTGTTAAAAAACAACAATCTCCAAGCAAGCCGTCTGTGACCTGAACCGGACACTTGGTTCCACCTCTGCACCCGTCGCCTCTGGCCCAAGCTGAAGATGCTCACAGGCACCAATAAGGTTCCCCAGTGCTCCAGAGTCCACCGTTGGCTGGCCCCTTATGGACTCCTCGATGTCTGTAGCCTCTGCATGGAGACCCCCTCAACCATGACCTGCCCCAGTAATCTGTTTCCGACACCAAAAGGTACCCCTGCATCCATAATCCCTGGGCCTTAGTGAAGAGGACCAAAGGTGTCCCTGCATCCCAGAGCATTGCAAATTACCTCTCCAGTTGTTGGGTTCAACCGACTGGCCTCCTGGCCCAAGTCTGCAGCCCTTTTCCGATTTGGCCTTTCTATATAGAGTTGTATTGGGCGCCCAACACTATATTAGCACTCTGCTGTCCCTGTGCCACTGGTGGTGGTGCTTTGGACCTTGCTCAGTGCTTGTCAAAACTCCTGGAGACAGGTCTCCCAAGGCACTGTCACTTACCTGTAAGCAGCCTCTTTCCGTTTTCAGCAATCTCCATTGATTTGTATTGGGCGCTCAACCCTGTATTTGCACTCTGCAAATCCTGTGCCACTGGTAGTGTACTTTTGGTTCTGCTTCAAACTTTGCCCAGTACTTGCCTTAACCTCCAAAGTCTGGACCTGTAGCACAAGTTACTTACCTTTGGTAACGATAAATCTGTAAGAAACATTAGTAGTGATAGATTCCTTACCTTAGAATTACCCCCAGGCGTCAGACTGGATCCGGAAAGTTTTTCGTCAGCAGTACCCCTGCGAGTCGGTAGGCGTCGTCATGTGGCTCCGCATGCGTCGTTGGCGTCGGGATGACGTCGCCGGAGCTACTTAGGCATGCTCACGCCCACTGACGTCAGTTCTGTACACGACTTTCCGCGTCAGGAACGCAGAGCCATGCAAGATATTGACTACTGGTGCCATGATACTAGGGCCCTGAAAGGGACGACCTTAACCCTAGAAATCAGTTCGCAGAACGGGGAGGATGGGTGGGGCGGTAAGGAATCTATCACTACTAATGTTTCTTACAGGTATATCGTTACCAAAGTTAAGTAACTTGTGCATCTGAAAGAAACACGTACTGATAGATTCCTTACCTTAGAATAGATAACCCAGCAATACCAACCCCGGTGGCGGGTCTGCGAACTAAGATCACACCAGAAAGTCCTGGAGCACAGATCGGCCAAAGAAGCAGTCTCTCCGGACTTGGTTGTCCAGGCAGTAGTGCTTGGTAAACGTGTGCAGAGAGGCCCACGTAGCTGCCCAACAGATGTCCTACATGGGAAAGCCAAGTCCCAGAGCAGTAGTGGCTGCCGTCGCCCTGGTAGAATGGGTGCGCAACCCCACTGGAGGCTCCTTTTTAGCCAAGGAGTAACAAGCCTTTATGCACAGAACTCCCCACCGAGAAATGGTCAGTTTGTGCACAGCCCGACTTTTCTTGGTGCCCACGTAGCCAACAAACAGCTGGTCATCCACCCAGAACTGTTGTGTGCGACTCAGATAGAAAGAGAGCGCACGTTTTGGGTCAAGACGGTGGAGCATCTCTTCCTTTTAAGAGGGATGCGGAGGCGGAAAGAAGGTGGGCACAGTAATGGTCTGCCCAATGTGAAAGGTGGTGACAACCTTTGGCAGAAAGGAAGGACGAGTCCTCAGAACCACATTGTCCGGATGAACAGAAAGAAAAGGAGGTTCGGAAGAAAGAGCCTGGAGCTCACTCACTCTTCTGGCAGAGGTGATAGCTACCAGGAAAGCCGTCTTGAGAGTAAGAAGACGTAAGGGACAGTTATGAAGGGGGAATGGAGGACGGACATAGGGCACAAAAGGCCCCTTTGGCGTCGGGCGACGTCGATCCGGCACCGTGTCCGGGCTGAAGCTGGGGACAGCGCCGTCCCGAGGAGCGGGCGATGTCGGAAGCTATGCCGGGGAGATGAGTGCCGGTGGAGGGGTCAGGAGGTCGACCGGCATCAATCGGGGTCCGATCACCGATCTCTGGGGGCCTGCGGCGTCGAGCTGGAGCGTCCGGCGACACAGGGGCCGGAGCATCCGGAGATGGTAAAGCAGGACCCCCCCGTAGGGCCCCGCATGGGCACCGGCAGGGCCAGATGGCCCAAAGAGTCGGGCCATGGCAGCAAGAAACTCTTGCACCTTAGCAGGCGTTGCCCCCGCACCCGGAAAGGGGGGTAGACTGGAGGCGACACCGCAGGCTCCGCCCGCACCCTCAGCCGTGGCGGGCGAGGGGAAGTCGAAGAGCGACGATGCTTCTTCGACTTCTTCTTGGAATGCTTCGACACACCTGACACGAGTGCAAACACTTAGATCCAGAAGAATGGTGATGACGGCTCCGCGACCGGTCCCTCGACCTCCCACGTGATCGGGACCTCAAGCGGCGCGGAGCCGACTGCTGGACTTCAAGCAACTTTCGGGACCGCCCCCACAAAGTCTTCGCCGCCATAGCCCGGCCGTCGGGGCACGACTTGGGGTCGTGATTGCTCCCCAGGCAGTAGAGACACACACGGTGAGGGTCCGTCACCGACATCATGCGATGACAGTCCCCACAGTTCTTGAAACCGCGTATCCCTACGACACCAGGAGTCAATCAACTCAAAAAGACAAGGTAAAAGGCCTAGAAAAAGTCAGTTAAAAAGTGACTGGGGGTACTTGCTCTTCCCGGATCGGCACTTGCTGGCGCGGAAAAATAAAGAACGGGCGTCAACGCGTGTCTAAGTAGCTCCGGCAACGTCATCCCGGCACCAACGAAGCACGCGGAGCCGCACAACGACGCATACCAAGGCGCAGGTGTACTTGTGACGAAAAACTTTCCAGATCCAGTCTGATGCCTGGGGGTAATTCTGAGGTAAGGAATCTATCACTACGTGTTTCTTTCAGATAGTTTATGTCACCTACCTGTATGCTGGATGTTGTCTTCCTCCGATAGGTTAACATTGTAAAATCTAAGAATTAACTACTTTTTGTATTGAAATGTATTTCTATTGAAAAATTTATTTACCCGACACGAAGTGCTGTGGTTGTACAAAATAAATATAACCAAGTATTATTTTTATAAATTGGTCTCCATTTTATTCACGGAGTGTCTCATTTATTGCCTCTGTGAGTACAACAAATGCTTAGCACTCCCCTGTTATATGCCTAACTACTTGCCCACACTATCACAAAATAGAGTGTTAGCATTATCTACTTTAGCCTCTGTAAAGCCTATGGGGATCCACTGGACACACTGCACACTACACATTTATTTGGTATAGTATATCGATAACTGGGTTCCTACAATATGTCTCTGGCATACTGGTAAAGGTTTGAGCGAAAGAAAAACTGTCAGACTGACAGGATTTTGAGGAGCTCAGGATCAGTGGCAGAAAGCGTGGAAAGAAAGGAACTGACATTAGCATGCAGCGGTAGCACCGAAATAGTGGCCCCAACATCATATCGGACACGGAGCAGCATGACACCACCTACCGACGTGAGAGGAAATTGATATCAAAATTCTTCAGCTGCAGTATGGCACCTGGGGAAATTCACAAGGGCAGGAATCTGCGTTAGAAGTCTATCAGAAAAAGAATCAACGGGGGGGGGGCAGAGAGCCCACAGCAAGATGGCCGCACATTAGTACAGCTCTGCCAGCAGAGTTCCAACTATCCGTGTTATAATCCGGCCAGCCCTTGCTAGCTGCTGTGAAGACACTCACGAAGTAGACTTTACTTACTAGGCAAAGTTTGTAAGAGGAGAAGAAGACCTGACGCTCGATGCGCAACACTATAGTGCGACAGAGTGATGGCCTGGCTGTCGTGAAGTCTGGGCGATCGGAAGTCTGGCATGTGGCCCATACTGCGTTGTGATAATGCCTGTGATAATGCCTGTTTGGCGTTACAGCGATAGCCTGTGCCTGGAACAGCTTGCCGGAACATTGGCAGCCTGTGGATGGTATATTCATAAAGAATACATCCTGAAATAGAAGTGTGTGCCAAAGACGACATGGAAATAATATGCGAAGTTCCAGCAAGTGGTACAGTGTGGCACTTTTTTTAAGACGGAATCTTTCTCTAACGGCTACGCCCTAATGCATTTGGGTAGCCTTCCCTCCCGGCAGTAAGTGGAAAACACGTACAAAGAAATAGGTATAGCATACTTGTTATGCTTTGACAAAAGCCCTAGTCCTGATGTGGCCCGCAAGTTAAGGGGCTGAAACGCGTCGACAATCTTGGATATGGACACCCTATGAATTAATATTCAAGGACAAGCAATAATCAGCAGTAGTTCAAAAGAATACGGATCAAATAAGGATTGCGCATAATTCTGCTGTGATGAGGTGTACCTGTTGAAATAGGAATGCTCCTTAGATAATAGATGATAGAGCATCCATTTAAGTAGTTTGGGCTATTAGAAATAATGAACAAATGTTAAACCTATTTTTCTAATGTTGTGTAGAAATTTGTATATGTGATTCTTTGTGTGTAAATAGTGTAATATAGATGCTTATACTATACAAAAGAAAGTAAAAAAATGAAACACAAGATACTGTGAAAATACATTAAAGCTCCAAAAAAGGAAGACATATCCGGTGAATATAATTCATTTATTGAGAGAGCGGCGGGTAACAGACATATTTGAATTGTAGAGATAGTTTCTAAAATAAGAAATAGGATCGGATAGGTAATTTATAAACCTGTTTGAGCATTGTTTGAGATACAAGTGGTCCCATAGCATCATATTTTTGTTTGTGATAATGCCCCTGAGCCTGCGATCAAAGCGATGGAACAGGACCCGTCTGGGGCTCCGAGGTGAGCAAGCAGCACCGGACTGCTGCGGGGAAATGCACAAGAGGCCAAGGGCACCACACCAGACTGCGTAGTGACTGCTGGAGCTGTCTGCGCGAGCCGCAGTAGAAATTGAGGCCGAGGCACCAGACTGCATGATAGGACATCTGGCGATGAGCTGCAATGTTGGTCATGCAGCTGCGCTGTGGGTGAGAGCACATCCCCGAGTGCAGGCAGAGATTTGGAGCAAAGCTGCAAGATAGATGCTTCCGGGACAGGCTTAGCTGGGACTTGGCAAGTTTATCGGGGACAGGTGTTTTGAGCAGATCCCATCATCCATCGTTTTGGCCACACGGGCCTGTGGAGGCCGGAGGAGCGCCAGACCGCTGATGGAGCGAGATAGAAAACAGAATTCTGTTTAAACTCGCAAAGTCACATTTCCCATAACATGAATAATAAAATTAATGATTTGTGATGTGTCGTGCTAATACAACCTAGATTAAACGTTACACATGGGGGGGACTAACATGTGTGCTCATAAACGTGCATAAGTGTTGCATCTTTTGTTCGTGCAAAATAATAAAATAATTTGTCGTTTTCGTTTTTGTCATTACTAACTGCAGCAAACCTAAAAGAGGCATGTGCTTATTTTTGCTTTCCTTGTTTATGTGGTGTCATTTCTACTATTATAGGTGCACATAAGGTTTCATGGATTCATGAAGACTGGTAGATATACAATGCTGCTTTATTTGTTTGCAATTGCTAGGTAACATTAGACTAATTGGGAGGGTTAATCATTTAGAAAACAAAGGGTGGTTACAGAATCAACATTATTTCTTACATTAATACTTTTCTTGTGTTTGTTTTATACTAGAAAGCATAAGTTGCCTGCTTTTGGGCCTAGTTTACTCGAGTTTGCTAAAAAGCTGAATTTTACTTCTGCAAAAGTCACGAGAAGCCCATTCTGAAAAAGTGTTCGTCAAAGCTGCATTCACTGAGCAAATCTGATTTGCTGTCATCATTTTGTCGGACGTGGCCAAGGTCATAAACAGAAGGAAAAGAATAATTTTGTCAGTTCTAACTTGGCATCCGCGGAAGTGAAATGAACGCTACGAGAACATTGATTTACATTTGTTGCAAACCAAGGAAGCTCCTAGTCACGTTTGGAAAAGACAATGGTCCTTAAGAAATGTGACCTAATGGAAGTTTTGAAATGTGGGTGACATGTCACTTGTCACTCTCAACCAATGGGACTTCGTGGTTTTCTGAAAAACTTTCCTTTACTTAGATTAGTTAGCTTAGAAAGGTATAAAAAGTCATGCCCTTAGGGATGGGCTGACTACTGCTTTCTGACTTTCCGATGAGGGTGAAGTGCTGCTGGACTTTGCGTGGAGCACGTAAGAAACCTCAAAGAACTTTATTTTATTTTCCATTTATCTAGCTTAGCTAGGGACTTAGGCTTTAGAAATGCTTAACTTTTAAATACTTACTTAAACTTTGATTCACTTACTTAAACTGTATTTTTCTCATGATTCTTTTCAATTATGCTTACTTTAATGCTAATAAAATTGCATTTATAAAATTACAATTGAAATACCATAATTTAGTAAATAAAATCTTACTTTTGACAAACAAGCTGGTCTTGATTATTCAGAAGTGCAGGTTACTATTAGCTAGATCCCATTGCCAATGGTGGTCGTTTAAATAGTTCGGATTTGTTATAATGACAACATTCTTTCCGCAGAAGTATAAAATTGTATATAGTTTGTAAATAAGGTGTATATAGATTTAATCCGACCACCTGATTCAGTAGGCCCAAATATGTCATGTTTATAAATGGGTCCATGAGATAGTGTATAAACTTGTTTATAGGTTATGAAGTTGGGTAGCGTTGTTTATGATATATTTTCTATAGGCCGCTGGATCAATTCTCTGGTAGCAGAAATTGATAGTTGCTAAGGGTAACCAAGGTAATATGTTGGTTGCTAAGGATTACTAAAGTGCTATGGTATGGAAATAGGATCGACGTTTTAACACATGTTAAGTTTGTTTTTCGTGCTATCTGTAAGCTATACCGGTATAGATTGTGTGACAAGAAATTAGTCACGCAAGTCATCTGTTCTGTTTGTAGTGATATCGCCGAGTATCACAAGTGGTATCGCCGTGTACCACAAGTGTTGTCGCCGTGCAGCACAGTGCTAGGGCTAGGTGTGAATCTTGTATAGTGAGGATTGCCTAAGAAATTAGAGCAGCATGAGAATAGGGACAAAGCGCCTTCCATAAAACTCACTGTGATAAGAGTATTAGGTATATTCGAGCTTGAGTGAAGGGTAGAGTAATGTCGGTGCATGATTACCTATAAACAGGTTAGAGTCCTGTAGGGGTACATGTTTTATATCTATAAACAGGTTAGAGTCCTGTACGGATAACGTCGTTATTTTGCTAATGGTGCATGATTTCTATAAACAGGTGAGAGTCCTGTACGGATTTCATGTGTGTTTGAATTTAGGGAATTTTCCGTGCAAAAGTGCGAGTTTGATTTGTAATTTATGTTCAAGTGGAACTTTCGAACTGTCACTTCGCGGTGCGTTCAGAGGAAAACGAGTTCATAATTTTACGTGTTAGAAGGGTGGGGTAAGAGTTACTCTACTGACAATTGAGAATTATCCTTAGTGTGAATAGCGCCGACTATTCCGAAGTGTGGATACTTGAATGTATGTAAACTATCCTAAATAGTGAAACAAACAGATGAGTCCTTATTGTCATTGTTTAAGAATTAATTTACACTGAAAAGTGTTCTTAAAATGGCGCTGTGAAAAGATTTTGTGAAGGAGGGGTAAGCGCTAGGAGTGAGAAACGAGAAACCGCAGCTGCTGTGTACGTCACAGAGCCGCGCTGGGATTGGGTAACCTACGTCATAAACTGTACTCTGATTGGTTCTTGAGTTTCTGACGACCTGTAAGCTGATTGGTCCTTCAGAAAAACTCCATTTTTATTAGTTGAGCAGAAAAGTGACGTAGCTCAACTGTCATTGGCTTGTTGGTGTGTTTCGCGCACGGATTGGTTGCTTTGCGGAACATCCCGGAAATATTTTACGAACGAATTTGTGAATTAAATTTAACTCTTAAAAATGAGTTATCATTTTAAACATGTTGAGAAAAAGCCAACATTATTTCAGAAACTTAAAAATGTATTTTCACCTGACAAGAAAATCGAAACGCGGGGTGGTAAATTACTTCATAAGTATAAAACACCTGCTGCGTACATGGAAGGTGAATATGGATATCATACTGTTTTATGGTTTGATAGCTGGAAACGCTATACAAAGAATGATGGTGTTTTAACTTGGCCTGATGATGGTTCATTTAATGTAAAGGTCCTGAGAAATTTACGAGAGAAAATGAATGCTCTTATTCCAAAACCAAGACCAACTCAATTTGAAGCTTTAGTTGAGTGGGAAGATGAGATGTATCAGTTACAAAGAGAAGCTAGTGGAATTAAAAGACCTTCTAAATCTCCTGCTTGGAGAAGAGATACTCATGAAGACAGGTTGCGAATGTGGAGGCAGGGAAACATGAGTGAAGGATTATATTTAATTCAGGAAATGGTTATGGGTACTCCTGCTGGGAAATCTTTAGAAAGTGAATCTGAAGATGCAGTTATGGAAGAAATATACACTACAGCTAGAAAGAATCAGCCTCTGAGACCTCCTAGATCATGGTCTACTCCGGTGGTTTCTACAGAAACTTCACCGAGTGCACCTCCAATTAATGAAGCTCCAAAACTTTATCCAAATAATTGTGAAATTATTGAAACTCCTAGAAGATCAGAATTAGAGAATGCTCGAAATGAAGGTAGACATTTTTCAATGACTCCAAGAGCAAGGGAAGCTCCAAAAGATTATACAAGAGAGACAAGAAATGTTGAGGCTGTTGATTCTTCTGAATATTTAAGATCTAAGGAAGAATTAATTAGACGAATGACAAAAAGCATGGAAGCTGTGACAGTTCCAGTAACAATTGGTCCTGTTCAGCCTGTATTTGACCAAAGAGAATCAAACAAGACAGGATTGACTATTACTTTAAATGCAGAAATTCAAAAAGTTGCTGAAAAATTTTATTCAGACATATCTGAAATAAACTCTTCGAGATCAAGAATGCCAGATTTAACCTTTAATGAGGATTTATCTCCAAAAACACCAATGGGTGCTATATCAGATGTAGGGAGTCCTGAAGCTAGGATAACCACACCGAAACTTGATGTGGCTAAATTGAAAGCAAATATTGAAGAATTAATAATTGGAACTATTGGTCCTGATAGTTTAAATTACTATCGAGATGATGAACTACTGTTCATTTGCAAAAGTATTCAGTGGAAAACAAAGAATAAATATGATCAGTTAGAAGATCTAGCAGCGGAACTCGAAATCGATGTGAGTAAACAAAAGAATTTTGCAAAGCATTACAGATTAGACTTTTCAGAAAATGACATTGAGAGTTTGAACTCAATGGGAAGAATATTACACATAAAAGATTTGATTGTTTACATCAAAAAGCTGGGAGAACTCAATAAGTGGAGAGTGAAATGGACGAAAAAGAAGGAAGAGGAGAAATTGGAAAAATTGTCAAAACAATTTCCAATGAGAGAGATTGCAGGTGGAGGATATGTTCATGTCCCTTGGTCAAGACAGGACATACTGTTGTTCACAAATGACTTTCCAAAATTGAGGGAAAAACCAATAGAATGGTATAGACAAGTGGATAGGTTTATCAAAGTCTCAAAAGTTCTGTGGATTGATTTAGATGGATTTTTCGACATTGTCGTCCCATCGGATCTTTGGACAGAATGCAAAATATCAATAAGTTGGCCAAAGGCAGAACCTGAACGAATCAAAGAAACAGGTGCTCCGAATCCTCTTGTAATGGATTTTTATGAAAAGGTGATTGTTTGGATGAAAAACAAAATTCCACCCAAAGAAGTTGATTGGGTTAAAATAGAAAGGACAAATCAAGAAACAAAAGAATCAGTTCATTCTTTTTATGAGAGATTACTGTTAATTTTTAAACAATACAGTGGCTATGAAAAGCTGGATGAAAAGGATATGAGTCATTTTGTCTATAGATTTGTTTATGGCCTGAAACCTGAAATTGCAGACATGATCAGGAATAGCATTGTAGGATGGCAATCACTTTCTGTGGATGACATTCTGAGAAAAGCTAAATATTGCAGTGATGAGTTGGAGGTGAGACAAAAGAAGCTCAAAGAAAAAGCCATGTGGGCTCAGGTAAAGGTGGCTGAGCAACAAATTGCCAGCATGGGTAATAAGAACACAAATTTTGTTCAAACTGGAAATACGAACCAGATACAAGGAAAGCTTAAAGGTAATATTTTTCCGAGAAAATTTAGTCCAAAAATTGAGGAGATGAAACAAAGATTACCTTGTTTTAATTGTGGCGAATTTGGACATTGGAGAGACGAGTGTCCTAAACCTCCTAAAAATTTAAAGAATCCCTTATTGAATTCACAGATGCAGAATGGTGTTGACTTGCAGCAACAGCTACAGATGCAACAGGGGTTAAACGAGTTAAACATTCAACGACAGTTGCAGCAACAGGTGAATAACCGTCAGGATCAATTACCACAACCACCATTTCCAAATTGTGGGGGGGTTCAAAAATATAATTCAAGTGTGGGATTTCAGGGAAATGAACAAGTGATAAAACCACAAAAACAGCAAAAGCAGCAGAGGGTACAAATGCAAAATGCTTCACAACAATTTTTGTTAACAGAAAGCCAAGACAGCGATTCTGATGATTATTGTTGACGGTGCCCGGGAGAGGAGGAAGAGTGTGTTGTTGGAGCCACTCTTGAGGTTGACCAGTCTGGTCCATTTGTAAACGGGAAAGTTAATGATGTAGACATCACTTTTCTAGTGGACACTGGTGCTACCCGTTCTACTGTTAGATCAGTGGAAATTGAAAACCTACCTCTCTCTGGGGATACCATCCAAGTTGTTGGAGTAAGCAATCAACAAATTAAAACTGATTTGACTGATCCAGTTCCAGTTGAAATTGGAAATTACAGAGACAAACACAGATTTGTGGTTTGTAATAGTAGTCCAGTGAATTTATTAGGCAGAGACATTCTGTGTAAAATGAATTGCAGAATATATTGTTCTCCTGATGGAGTTGAGTTACAAACAATGGAGGAAGATGGTTTGTATAGAATGACAATGATGTTAATGGAAACAGATGAATCAAAATTGTTTCCTGCATTTGAAAAGAAAGATTTACCTGAAGAGCTCAAGGAAACAGTGAAATCTGAAATATGGGATTTTACTGGGAATGAGATGGGTCTGATGAAAAATGTAGATCCAGTAAAAATCACATTGAAACAGGGAATAGAATTTCCTAACATTCCACAGTATAAAATGAAAGCAGAAACAATTGAAGGTGTTATGCCTATAATTGAAAAATTCATCAAACAAGGTGTATTAAAAGAAATGGAGAGTAGTCCTTGTAATTCACCAATTATGGGAGTCAAAAAGTCAAATGGAACATTTAGGATCGTACAGGATTTGAGAAAGGTTAATCAAATCGTTGTTCCATGTTGCCCTGTAGTTCCAAATCCAGCAGTAATTCTATATCAGATTCCACATGATGCTGAATGGTATACTGTCATTGATCTTTGCAATGCATTCTTTACTGTTCCTTTGCATCCAGACAGTTACGAAATTTTTGCTTTCAGATTCCAAGGTAGGACCCTCGGATGGTGTAGAATCCCTCAGGGCTATACAGAAAGTCCTTCAATATTTAATGAATTATTAAAAAGGTCTTTGGAAAACCTAGACTTACCTGGTAGGTCTACGTTGGTACAGTATATCGACGATCTATTGATAGCTGCTAAGACAAGAGAAAATTGTGTGACAGATACAATAATACTGTTGAATCGCCTTGCAGAAGAGGGACATAAAGTGTCCCCAGCAAAATTACAATTTTGCAAACAAGAAGTAAAATATCTTGGTCACAGAATTGCAAAGGGAAAAAGGCAAGTGACAGTTGAGAGAATAAAAATGATTCAAGCAATGCAACCTCCAAGGACACAGAGACAGGTCAGAATGTTCTTGGGAATGGTTGGTTACTGTCGACAATGGATAAGTGGATTCTCAGTAATTGCGAAACCACTACAGAGACTGACAAAGTCTGATATAAAAGATCCAATTATTCTCAACGAAGCTGAGATGGAATCTTTTGAAAACCTGAAAAAGAGCTTATGCCAAGCTCCTGCTTTAGGTATGCCAAATTATGAGAAAGATTTTGAACTGTATTGCAGTGAAAGAGAAGGATGTGCATTGTCTGTGTTGATTCAGAGACATGGGAATTTAAAGAAACCTATTGCATACTTCTCTGCAGTTCTTGATCCCGTTGCAAAAGCATTACCAGGTTGTTTGAAAGCAGTTGCAGCTACAAGTATCAGTCTTGAGCAGAGTGAAGGAATTGTTATGGGATTTCCTGTGAAAGTTTTTGTGCCTCATTCAGTTGAAATATTGCTGACAAGAGGTAAAACTCAGCATTTGACAAGCAGCAGATTGACAAAGTATGAGAAAATCATACTAGGGGCAGATAATGTTTCGATTTCAAGATGTTTGAATCTGAATCCTTCTACATTACTGCCTGATTCTGAAATTATTGATGACACTGAAATAGAACATGAATGTTTAGATGTTATGGAATTTTGCACTAAACCAAGACAAGACATCAAAGATAGACCTTTGCCTGAATCAGATGCTGTCTACTTTGTAGATGGTTCATGTTTGAGAACTGAAGGAGGTGTCTTGAAAGCATCATATTCAGTTTGTACAGTTGCAGATGTTGAAGAGGCATCATGTCTGGAAGGAGTACGTTCAGAACAAGTGGCTGAACTGATTGCTTTGATTCGTGCATGCGAAATATCAAAAGATATAAGAGTTACCATCATTACTGATAGTCAGTATGGGTATGGAGTTGTGCATGATTATGGACAACTCTGGTCTCAGAGAGGCTATATGACATCAGCAGGGTCACCAATTAAAAATGCAGTTTTTATTAGAAGATTAATTGAAGCAATACAATTGCCGAAAGAAATCGCAATTGTCAAATGTGCAGCGCACACAAAAGGAGTGGATTATATCTCAAAAGGCAATGCCTATGCAGATGAAACAGCAAAATACTGTGTAAGAAAGGGTTGTGCATACAATCGGGAAAAGAGTAAAGAATCTGATTCAAATTCATTAATGCTAACAACAGTTGTAGAAACATGGCATGAGATTAGGGAGTTACAAAATGAAGCAGATGATGAGGAAAAAAATCTGTGGTTAAGATCAGATTGTAGACCACGTGATGAAGATGGAGTGTGGGTTTACAAAGACGGCAGAGTAGTATTACCAAATTGCTTGATTGCTGACATGGCCAGATTATATCATGGTCCAGCTCATCTTGGAAGAGATTCTATGATCAGACTTTTCCGAGAGACTTGGTTCAATACTAAATTTAGAACAATTGCAGAATCTTTTTGTCAAAGGTGTTTATCATGCCAACAAATGAATCCAAACAGAAAATCAGTGGTGGGGACAGGAGTAATTGGTCGAGAGGGTGGACCGTTTACCAGGTTACAGATGGATTTCATTGAAATGCCCTTACACAATTGCTTAAAATATGTTCTTGTAATTGTTTGTTTATTTTCAAGATGGGTAGAAGCATTTCCTACACGACATTGTGATTCAATTACAGTAGCAAAACTGCTGCTCAGAGAAATTATCCCAAGGTACGGTTTTCCAGTCACTATTGAGAGTGATGGAGGAAGCCATTTTGATAATAAATTGATGAAGTTAATTTGTGAAGCTTTGAGCATTGAGCAGAAGATACACTGTGCATACAGACCAGAGGCATCTGGGGTAGTTGAACAAATTAATGGAACAATTAAAAACAGAATTGGAAAAATGTGTCTTGAAACAGGTGTAAAGTGGACAGATGCTCTTCCACTTGTTTTGATGTCATTAAGAAGTACACCAGATAAAAAGACAGGTTTGAGTCATCATGAAATTTTAATGGGAAGAGTAATGAGACAAGCTTTTGTACCTGTAGGTAAACTGTTGAGCATAAATGACAGTGCTATTTTGGATTACTGTAAAAGGTTATCTGATATAGTAACTTCTGTGTCTAATCAGGTGGGAACTGAAGCACAATCAAATTAAAAGGTTTTGACACATGATCTGAGACCTGGTGATTGGGTCAGAACAAAAGTACATCGAAGAAGAAATTGTCTGGCTCCTAGGTGGCAGAAGCCTAGACAAATAATTCTGATCACTACTAATGCAGTAAAATGCAAGGGATTGAAACGTTGGATTCATCCTAGTCATACTATTCCAGTACCAACTCCTGAAAGCTCCGATGTTGAAAGTGATACTACAGATGATTCTGATTCTGAAGTAGAAGGTGAAACAAATCCAGATTCTGAAGATCGACAAGAAGGTCGACATCTGGAACCTGTACCTGTGAATGGTAAACTGACAAGAAAAGACTTGGAAATTATTGAAATAGATTCTGAAGGTGAAGAGAATCTGTTAAAAGGAAAGAAAACTGAGGATTCAGTCAGTTCTGTTGGAAACAGAGAAGCGAAACAGAAAGAAGTTTCAGACCAGGAGAGTATCGAAAAGCAGAAGTCAAGCTCTGAAGTAAGGAACAGAAATCCAAAATCTGGGAAGTTGGAGGTAATTGAAGAAGAGGAAGAAGACGAATTACCAAGTACCAGTATTGGAAATCAGAGAGGTGTTCCTGAAGGAGTAAAACTGCCGAATAGAGAAGTTCCTGAGTCGATTGAAATTTCAGACTACGAAACTGAAGAAAGCGACGTGGATGGTGAAAGTGAAAACAGAAAGAAAAGGGCTTGGAAGTCAGAATCAAATGCTTCTGAACCAAAGAAGAAATATGTGAGAAAAGCAGACTACTGGCCTGGTGGAAGATTGAGAGTTAGGTTGATCAAGAAACCTAAAGAGCAAGTTGAAGAAATCAGTAGTCAAAAGAGTCCTGGAAAAGAAGTTGGAGTTGGAAGAAAAATTGAAGTAGTGTCGAGAAAAGGAAAAAGGATAATAAGGCCAAACCAGAAATACAAGTCTCCTGAGTGGACTTATTTAGTAATTCCACCTGTAATTGACATTTATGGTAGTAGTGAAGAAGACGAAATCGAAGAAATTAGTGACAATGATTGAAGTACAGAAAATATAAATTGGCAAAAGGCTGAAGAAAATTTGTTAGCTGACATAAGGTCGAAGAAAAACTGTTTAGTTGAAGAAAAATTATGTATGACATAAGGTCGAAGAAATCTTGTTTAGGGTTTAAAAAAAAAAAAAAAAAAAAAATTATTTTAAAAGGGGGGTATTTAGTTTGTTTCTTAGAAAATTTAAAATAAATTTTGTTTTTATTTTGAGAAAAAGCTAACCAAAAATGCCTTATGTTAAGGAGAGCACTTCAAGGTGTTCTGTTTTCAAGAGATGCTGTAAGATGACTCTGGTGTGTCTGCTCATTTTAATTCTGCTCTGGTTAGTTTTAGCTGTGATTATCCCTTTAGAGATGAACAGAGAACTACACAAAGTTAACATGACAAGCAAAGCTTTAGTTAGTCAAACTAAACATAGTGCATCTGCAAAAGTTATTGATCATCAGCCTAATATTCATCAAGATAAATCTATTAGTGATTTTTCAAGCAATACATTCACAAAGCTTTTGAGTGAATATGTAAAGGTAATGGACGCTAAAGATTGTTACGTGTGCGTAAAATTACCTGCTTCTGTTTCTGAGGGAGTGACATATAATATGCTTCCTCTTACATATGGTGTAACATGCAGTGTATTAGCTAGCTTATTCTATCAAACTGGACGCTTAGAGTATTATTATTCAGATTTTGACGAGATTTTTGCGAATATAAAAATTGAGAGTGTTTTAAATAAGCATAAGAAAGCCAAACAAATGAGAATTTTTCCTTGTTACTAATGAACTCACTTATGAGTATGCTTACAAAAATAATCTAACCTGCAAATTAAGTGCTGAGGGAAAGAAATTTTTGAACCTGGTTGAGGAGAGGAGAGCAATTTATAAAAGAAATGAATTAGTCAAGCAGACTAAGTCCAGGTTCTGGCAGAAAGAGGACGAGAAGTTAAATGGCAAAATGCTTGAAAATGTTGCAATTCACATAGATAAACCAGTTAGTGGAAAGCTTTGCATTAGAAGAGATAATACACTTTTTGATAATTATTTTGTAGGTGCAAGTAACTGTGAAGATACTTATCAGATTTTGGGAGGTTGGGGATTCAAAGGTGGAAAAGATCCAATCTTTCCTGGGATTTATTTTGTTTGTGGTGACAAAGCCTACTACAACCTTCCAGACCACTGGTATGGAACTTGTTATGTGGGAATTGTTTTTCCTAAAGTGTTTCATGTTGACAGAGATTCAGAAGGATTGTTCAAAATTCATAATTATGTAAATAGAGTCAAAAGAGAAACCTTCACAGAAGTTCTGGGAGATATTTTTCAAGCAGTAATACCTTTTGTTGGTATAACCCTAAATGCAGGGAGAATTAGAAAATTGTCCACAATTGTTGACAGATTATCAACAGACACAGCTGATGGATTCCAATTAGTGAATGTTGAAGTAATTGCAATCAGATCAATGGTGATTCAAGATCGCCTTGCTTTAGATATACTCCTAGCAAAAGAGGGAGGAGTTTGTGGCATATTGCATGTACAACATTGTTGCACATATATACCTGATGAAAGTAAGAACATTGAAATGTACATTAAGAATATTACACAAATGCATTCAGAGATAATTCCTTTAGAAGAAGATGATTTTACAGGGAAACTTTCAAAAAGATTCCAAGCAATTAAAATTTGGTTTCATAACATTAGTAGTTCAATTCTTGGCAAGATTTTGGCACCTTTGATTATAATATTATTCATCTTTATTTTGACGAAAATAGGTTGTTTGTTGCATAAGAGAAAGAAACAGTTGAAAGAAAAGAAAAGGATCTATAAACTTAGAAAGGAAGAAGAAAGGGAGATTGAATTACAGGAGTTACATAGAGAGCGTTATGTTAATTCCAAAGATT
This sequence comes from Lissotriton helveticus, assembly GCF_964261635.1. Taxonomy (NCBI): domain Eukaryota; kingdom Metazoa; phylum Chordata; class Amphibia; order Caudata; family Salamandridae; genus Lissotriton; species Lissotriton helveticus. The sequence continues at coordinate 1,923,679,320 of NC_136063.1, forward strand.
ATGCAGAAACAGGTTTTTAGGATTACTGACCCAAATGAATTTGAATCTTTTTCTTAGAAGTTTAAATTACCAAATTTTGGGTGGTAGTGTGGTGATTTGTTAATCACCAGATGAGGGAGTTGATGGAGCGAGATAGAAAACAGAATTCTGTTTAAACTCGCAAAGTCACATTTCCCATAACATGAATAATAAAATTAATGATTTGTGATGTGTCGTGCTAATACAACCTAGATTAAACTTTACACATGGGGGGGACTAACATGTGTGCTCATAAACGTGCATAAGTGTTGCATCTTTTGTTCGTGCAAAATAATAAAATAATTTGTCGTTTTCGTTTTTGTCATTACTAACTGCAGCAAACCTAAAAGAGGCATGTGCTTATTTTTGCTTTCCTTGTTTATGTGGTGTCATTTCTACTATTATAGGTGCACATAAGGTTTCATGGATTCATGAAGACTGGTAGATATACAATGCTGCTTTATTTGTTTGCAATTGCTAGGTAACATTAGACTAATTGGGAGGGTTAATCATTTAGAAAACAAAGGGTGGTTACAGAATCAACATTATTTCTTACATTAATACTTTTCTTGTGTTTGTTTTATACTAGAAAGCATAAGTTGCCTGCTTTTGGGCCTAGTTTACTCGAGTTTGCTAAAAAGCTGAATTTTACTTCCGCAAAAGTCACGAGAAGCCCATTCTGAAAAAGTGTTCGTCAAAGCTGCATTCACTGAGCAAATCTGATGTGCTGTCATCATTTTGTCGGACGTGGCCAAGGTCATAAACAGAAGGAAAAGAATAATTTTGTCAGTTCTAACTTGGCATCCGCGGAAGTGAAATGAACGCTACGAGAACATTGATTTACATTTGTTGCAAACCAAGGAAGCTCCTAGTCACGTTTGGAAAAGACAATGGTCCTTAAGAAATGTGACCTAATGGAAGTTTTGAAATGTGGGTGACATGTCACTTGTCACTCTCAACCAATGGGACTTCGTGGTTTTCTGAAAAACTTTCCTTTACTTAGATTAGTTAGCTTAGAAAGGTATAAAAAGTCATGCCCTTAGGGATGGGCTGACTACTGCTTTCTGACTTTCCGATGAGGGTGAAGTGCTGCTGGACTTTGCGTGGAGCACGTAAGAAACCTCAAAGAACTTTACTTTATTTTCCATTTATCTAGCTTAGCTAGGGACTTAGGCTTTAGAAATGCTTAACTTTTAAATACTTACTTAAACTTTGATTCACTTACTTAAACTGTATTTTTCTCATGATTCTTTTCAATTATGCTTACTTTAATGCTAATAAAATTGCATTTATAAAATTACAATTGAAATACCATAATTTAGTAAATAAAATCTTACTTTTGACAAACAAGCTGGTCTTGATTATTCAGAAGTGCAGGTTACTATTAGCTAGATCCCATTGCCAATGGTGGTCGTTTAAATAGTTAGGATTTGTTATAATGACAACATTCTTTCCGCAGAAGTATAAAATTGTATATAGTTTGTAAATAAGGTGTATATAGATTTAATCTGACCACCTGATTCAGTAGGCCCAAATATGTCATGTTTATAAATGGGTCCATGAGATAGTGTATAAACTTGTTTATAGGTTATGAAGTTGGGTAGCGTTGTTTATGATATATTTTCTATAGGCCGCTGGATCACCGCCCTATCAAATAAGACTCTTATTAGGCCCCTTGTTCCTAATTAAGTCCTGCAGACAGTGCACATAAATAAGCAGACACTGACTAACATACGTTTAGGCAAGTTTGAGGTATACAAGAGTGCTTGGACTATATTGTGACCTCACATCTTGCGCACCAACATCTGTTGTGAAAATCACGACTGTAGAGTCCTCTCAAGACAGCGATAAGTAGGAAACTCTCAAGCACAAGAAATATAACTGCTGTACAAACGGAGACTGAGGAGCTTTGCACAATCCTCACCATGGGGAAAGCAGAGAAAACGCAAGCACGCCTCACTTCCGAAACGGGACGATCAGTGAGGCAGCCATCAGGTGTGAATGCTAAAGGGGGGCAGTCCATAGGGACTGTAGAGGGCAGCACCCTTGAAACAACGCTACTAGCCATGCAGAGCAGCCTGCAATCCATAGACTGCAAAATGGACTCCTCAAATATACGAATAGACAACATGGTGGCTAAAATCGATAAACAATTTGCAAGCATTACAGAGACGGAACAGAGTATCGAAAGCTGAAGATGAGTTGCAGATGGTGAGCTCGAAAAGCTTAAATATGGAGTGAGTATTGGCGATCATACAAGCGAAGAATGCGGACTTGGAGAGGTGCTCATGCAGCAATATTCTAAGCATAATCGGTGTGCCGGAGTCTGCTATTATGGGAAGGATGGAAATCTATATCAAGGGCATGCTGAAGCCAATATTTGGTGAAGAGAATATGTCTCCAATGCTGGTAGTGGAAAGCGCAAACCATGCGCTAATGGTGTGACCTCCACCGGGAGCCCCACTGCGCACCATAATAACAAAACTAATGAATTATCGCGACAGAGATACTGTTTTAAGGCTGGCCAGATAAAAAGGAGAAATCCAATACCAGGACAATCAGGTTTCCTTTTACCCGGATTTTACAATGGCAGTGCAATCCGCCAGGAGAGAATTCCTACCCGTTAGATGAAAACTGCAAAAAGCAAATATTCAATATGCGATGTTCTACCCGGCACATCTTTGTGTGGAGCATCATGGTAAATAGATCCTCACAACACCCCAAGCAGCCAAAGAGTACTTGAAAACGGCATGCCCCAGAAAACAGACTCTAAGTTCGTCGGACGTTGATAAAGAAGACACCTAAAGGCCAAGCTAGATTGCTGGGAGACCTGGGATAAACGATGCACCTTGGATGAACATGAGACTAGAGGAACTGGTAGGAAAAATGGATGCTGGTAAATGACTGCTGGCGGAAGACGGCAAACAGTTCTCCTCAGAACCTGGCCACCTCCGTCCACCCAGTGGGTAACCGGGACACTGGCAAACCCCCTCAAGGGAGCCCCCCAGATGAGTCCGGCACATGGTGCTGCAATTGACTGAATCTAGAATTGTTATTGTTGAGTTTATGCATGAGTGTTGAGTGGGGATGTTTTTGGCTACTTGGGGTTGCTGAAGTGGGAGGGGGGAAGATGTTGGGTTATCTAGATGTAACTTACCCTCACATAACCTATACAGTTCCTGGGTTGTACGCCTTGTATGATAAGAAATACACATGCGGCAAAATGAGAATACACCGTAGCGCCAGAGGGTGACAGCATACATTTGATCACATGGAATGTGCATGGCCTCATCAACCCCCGTAAGGTGGGGATGGTGCTTCGGTTCTTAGACAGACACAAAATACACATGGCCCTACTACAAGAGACGCAACCAGGACTAGCGTCTGGAGTGTAGTTTGCACTCACTGTGCGGCTTGCCGTATGGCTTCCTCTTACTCCACATATTCGCCGGTATTCTGTTATTAGTGAAACATGGGATCCCCTTTGCATTCATAACAAATCAGGGAGATGATCAGGGAAGACTCCTGGATGTGCGAGTGAAACTGGGGGGCACGGAAGTCACACTGGTCAATACATATGCACCAAATGTGGATGACCCTGAATTTTTGTACGACGACTTGGAGGCACATACACACAATCACGCAAACGCATATCATTTGTGGAGGTGACTTAAATAGGAATCTAAACCCCGTGGAAGATCGCTCAGCAGACACAGATTGGCACGGCAAACAGGCAGCTAATGTATTGTGGGTGGAATGGAAGAATATGGCTTGGTAGATGCCTGGCGGATGAGGCACCCGACAAAAAGGGAGGTCACGTTTGTCTCTACGGTTCACGGTACATGGTCCAGGTTAGACTACACGCTCATCTTGGCTGAGATGTGCCAGTCGATTGACGAAGTACAACACCTCCCGAAGACATTATCTGACCATGCACCAGTCCTGCTAAGGCTAAAGATATAAAAAATAACCAACACACAATTTACTTGGTGCTTTCACCCGGCAGCCCTCTTAGACATGGTCCTTAAAGAAGCACAAGTTACTTACTTGTGTAACGATATATCTGTAAGAGACATTAGTTAGTAATAGATTCCTTACCTTAGAATATCCCCAGGCATCAGGCTGGATCCGGAAAGCTTTTCTGCTTAGCAGTACCTCTGCGCGCCAGTAGGTGGCGTCCTGCGGCTCCACGTCAGTCACTGGCATAGTAGGCGCCGAGATGACGTCACGGAGAGTACTTAGGCGCCACCCATGCGCGATGAGGTCAGTTCTGTACACAACTATTCCGCGCTGAAATGCAGAGCCAGGCAAGAGACTGACCATTGGTGCATACTACTAGAGCCCTAAAAGGGGATTACCTTAACCCTAGTAAACAGTTCGCAGAACGGGGAGGACTGGTGGGGCGGTAAGGAATCTGTCACTAACTAATATCTCTTACAGATATATCGTTACACAAGTAAGTAACTTGTGCATCTGAGACACGTTAGTGATAGATTCCTTACCTTAGGATACTCCAGCAATACCAACCCAGGTGAAGGGTTTGCGAACAGGATCACAGAACGGCCAAAGAAGCAGTCTCTCCGGACCGGACTGTCAAGGCAATAGTGCTTGGTACACGTGTGCAGCGAGGCCCACATAGCTGCCTGACAAATGTCCTGTAAGGGGATATCGCGCCTCAAGGCAGTAGTGGCTGCAGTTGCCCTGGTCGAATGGGCACACAACCCCACAGGAGGCTAATTCCTAGCCAAGGAGTAACACGCTTTGTTTCACAGAACAACCCACCGGGAGATGGTCCGTTTGTGCACGGCCCGACCTTTCTTGGGGCCCACGTAGCCGACAAAGAGCTGATCATCCAGCCGGAACTGCTGTGTACGCTGCAGATAGAATGCAAGTGCACGTTTTGGGTCCAGACGGTGGAGCCTCTCCTCTTCCCTTGAAGGATGCGGAGGCAGATAGAAGGTGGGCAAAGTGATGGTCTGCCCGATGTGGAAGGGCGTGACAACCTTTGGCATGAAAAAAGGACAGGGTCCTCAGAACCACATTGTCCGGATGAACAGAAAGAAAAGGAGGTTCGGAAGAAAGAGCCTGGAGCTCACTCACTCTTCTGGCAGAGGTGAGCGCTACCAGGAAAGCCGTCTTGAGAGTAAGAAGACGTAAGGGACAGTTATGAAGGGGCTCAAAGGGAACGCACATCAGAAAAGTCAAATAAGATTCAAGTCCCACTGAGGCATGATGAAGGGCACAGGTGGAAATGTATTCGGAATGCCTTTAAGAAAACAGGTAGCAACTGCGGACCTAAAAAGAAAAGGCTGATCTGGAAGCCGTAGAAAGGCAGAGATGGCTGAAAGATAACCTTTGATAGTGCCCAGAGCAGAGCCCACGCTGGGCCAAAGATAGAAAGAACAGAAGGACCTCAGAAAGAGGGACAGAAAGGGGATTCACAGTCTTAGCTGTGCATCATGCCACAAATCTGTTCCACCTACAGGCGTAAACTGTTTTAGTGGAGGGACGCATGGCTGCCAGAATGACATCACAAACTTCGGGAGGAAGATCGAAAGGTGTCAACCGTCGTTGCTCAATCTCCACGCAGGGAGGTGGAAGCTGGGCAGGTTCCGGTGGAGGACCATCCCCTGCTGCTGCGACAGAAGATCTTCCCGAAGAGGCAGGTGGATCGCGGTATCGATGCTCAATCTGGGTAGCTCAGGATACCAACTCTTCGTGCCCAGTCCGGAGCCACAAGAATGACTTGGGCCCGGTCGCGCCCGATCTTCAGCACTCTGGGCAGAAGTGGTATAGGCGGAAAGGCGTACAATAGACCGCAGCTCCACTTGCGACGAAAAGCGCCGCCGAGCAAGTGCTGCCTTGGAAATTCCAACGCGCAGAACCGATGACATTGCGCATTGTCTCCGGTGGCGAATAGATCTAACCAAGGCTCTCCCCACTGCAGAAAGAGACCTTGCGCCACGTCCAAATTTCAGACGCCATTCGTGATCCACCATGCACCGGCGGATGAGTTTGTCCGCCCTGGAATCCAGAGAACTTGCCAGGTGTTGAACCACCAAGGTAATACCTTGATGTTCCAGCCATGTCCCGAGGCGCAGAGCCTCCTGACATAGGGTCCACGACCCCACCCCGCCCTGTTTGTTGCAATACTACATGGCAGTGGTGTTGTCCGTGAACACCTGCATTACACTTCCCCGGACAGAGGGAAGGAATGCATTCAGTGCAAGCTGGAACGCCCGCAGCTCCAGAAGGTTGATATGGAGCCAGGAACCCGCCAGAGACCCGAGGCCTCTTCTCCGCCTCTCCCATCCTAGGAGAGCTCCGGTTAGGGAAGAGAGAGGCATGTGACACTGACCCAATCGCGATTCATGAGCCACCACGGCAACGGTCGTGCAGCGACCTCCAAAATCTGGACGTGATCAGACAGGTTGCCCTGATGCTGTGCCCACTGGAACTTCAGGTCCCACTGCAGAGCCCGCATATGCCATCTGGCATGCGTCACTAGCATGGATGCAGGAGGCTGTGAGAAGTTGGCCTGGTATATGATGTTCACTATTCTAGTGAGCACCTTGCACCAGTCCAAACAACCCTTATGGTGATGGTTGTAAAGTCAACCTTATAGACCAGCTATCCTAGTGGTAGCATGGACAAAGCAGTCTTAGGCTAAACTCAAGAGGGCATGTAAGGACAGCTGTTTTACCATATGCAATCTCTTTAATACCAAATGAAAGGACACCACACAGGTTATATATAAAATATATATGTATTTATTACTAAATTAATCCTCTGAACTCTTTATGAGGTCAGAGGCACAAGCACATAACAAGAGACTTAATCAACATACAATAAGTTGTTTAAAATACAGTAATGCCCTAGGGGCACTTCGAAACATATACTAAAATAGTGGTATAAGTACCACGTCACGAACAAAGAATAGGCCTAGGGCCTGGAGAATCGCTGGGGCTACGCTGTACTACCAAAGGTTAGGGAGCAGGAGGCCCACGGGATGCGTGTGCAGTGTCTTTACACACATGCGATTTACCATAGAGTTAGAATGGGAACGAAAGAATTAGAAACTAGTTCTTTTAGGTCACTTCCGATGGACAAGGAGAAAGCTACTTGAAAGTTACACACTAGGATAGTAAATAGCCACAGGAGCACCGGAGTACTCGCGTTACCTCACCCACAGGAAGCGGGTGCATCGGTGTCAAAGTGTGTCAGGTTTTGTCGCTGAATCCTATAGAGCCTTGAAGAAAGATGCTGCAGGCGACCAGGAGGGAAGTGTCCGGTTGGATCCAAGGGCGGATCGAGGATGAAGAGTACCTAAAAGCAGAGGGGACAGAGTCTGGGTCACTAGTCAGTGACCAGGAAGGAACCAGGCGATGTCGCGAACCAATCAGGTGATGTCGTGAAGCTGGTCTCTGCAGCCCCGTGGACCAGGAGGTGTCGACGACAACCAGGAGCTGGATACGGACTGTCCCACGAAGGCTCTCACTGTCGGCGGTGTCAGCTTCCGGATTGAAGTCAACAAGCCTTGGCAAAGGCAACCCACGCTGGAATCGAAGATGGCTTCTGGATCAGACCAGCAAGGTCTGATGGACTTCTCCTTTTCAGGGAAGCAAGGGCCAGTCTGGAGCAACCAGACCAGCGGTGTAGATTTAAGGTTTCGTCGTCACAGAGGCCACTAGCCAACAGGCAAGTGACCGGACAGACGAGTCGAGCAGGAAAATGCAGAAGGGCCCCACGCAGAACTCGTGGAGTGTGGAGGGCTGATCTTCGGTGCAGTTGGTGCTCGGGGCTGGGGTTTCTCAATCCCCAATGCACAACTTCGAGGGTGCCTCAGAAGTTGCACGGAAAGCAATTCGCTGGCTTTCCAAGATGGCCGGTCCCACGTCTCTCGTCACCTCCACGGGTCTCAGCTCTGCAGTGACTGTGGATCGGGCTGTTGGAAGTCTGGAAGTCTGGGGCTCCGGCGGGAGCGTCGACAAAGCAAACCGTTGATCGCTTGATGGTGCCTGCTTGTGCAGGGTGGTCACTCCTTGACCACAAGTGAGATTCTTCAGTCTTCTATGTCGAGTAGAATGTCGAAGGTCCAGAGTTTTGTTTCAAGTTTCAGTCAAGATACAATCTAAAGTCCTGGGACTCAGCTCCTACCTATATACCAAATTTAGGGGCTGGATTACCGCTAGGTCCCTCCTATGGGTGGGACCCAGGAAGGGTGTGGTTACACCCCTTTCCCTTTGTCCAGTTTTGCGCCAGAGCTGGGGCTGGAGTGCCCCAGCACCGGTTTGAACTGAACTATGCATGGGACACCTTGTGTGCCCCAGGCAGTGTCTCATTTCATTCAGCCCTCCCTGCCCCAATACACTATGGCCTGTCTGGGGTGGTGCTAGCACCTCCCAAGACAGGAAACCTATTGTCCAAGCCTCCCTCGCTGGAAGGACTCCCAGCAGCAGGAGGTCCGACTTGTGTCTGTGGCAGCAGCATCCATTTTGTGATGCTGAGGCTCTGGTTAACTTTAACCGGGATTAGTAGGAACAACATGTCTTCTCCCTCTAGAAGGGTGGAATGCTACCCCCGTCGCCAGAACTGGCTAGGGGGTAGTATTCCAAAGCGTATAACACCTTACACGACATGTTTTGATAAAGCCAAACCAAAGTTAGCATTTAACCGCGAGGTTCATAATGCACTTAAGAGTATATGGTATGGCAATATCCTAGAACAGCTATAAGGACATTGTTCCGAAAGCTGCAGACAGGCTCAGCTCATGCTAGAGCCTCATCTCACATAAAACCAAGCACTCTGCCTCCAGGATTGTTAAGGCCTGCCATAGGAGTGACTTATAGGTGTATATGTGTCTAGATATAAGGTTAGATATAGGAATACTATACCTAAGCAAGGGGTGATTACACAACCTTGCCCCAGCTGAGTGATCAGCCAGTTGTGTGAGTTTGGATGGCCAGCCAGGGGTGGCATAAGATATGCTGCAGCCCCTGGTAGGCCTTGGGTGCACCTATGCCCTGGGTACCTATGGTACACTGTGCAGGGACTCATAAGAGTGACCCAACATCCAATTAGTCCATTTTACAGAGAGAGCAGATAGCCTGGGGCCCGACTAGCAGGATCCCAGGCCAACTAAGTCGAAAACCAGCTAAACACAAGGCAAAAAAATCTGGGATAACCATAGTCAGGTATCCACCTTCCTACAGAGGCCATCAGGCCCAGAAGCTGGAGGGTCATCCTGACAAACCTGGGATAGAGGCTGAAAGAGCGGTATCATAGCCTGAATCTGCCGGACTCGCTGTTCGGGAGGATAAACCCGAAACAGTGTTGGATTCAGAACCGCTCCGATGAAGGGGAGCTTCTGAGAGGGACTCGGGTGCGACTTCGCACATTGATGGAGAACCCCAGTAAGTGCAGGAGGTCGGCAGTAGTCTGGAGGTGGATGACGACTGCCTAGGGCGAGCCCGCCTTCAACAGCCAGTCGTCGAGGTAGGGGGAGACTGACACACCTGACCTGCGCAGATGAGCTTCGACCACCGCCATCACCTTCGTGAACACCCGAGTGGCACTGGTAAGGCCGAAGGGGAGCACGGCAAACTGAAAACGCTCCTGGCCTACCGTGAATCGCAGGTAGCGCCACCATCCAGTCTTCAGGGTCCAGGGCAGCCAGGACCTGAGCCAGAGTTAGCATCTTGAACTTCTTCTGGAGGAAGCGATTGACGTCCCGGAGGTCCAAGATGGGGCGTAGGCCCCCCTTTTCCTTCTCGGGGACCAGGAGGTAGTGGGAATAACAACCACTCATCTTCCTGACCGGGAACGCGCTCGATGGCCCCCTTGGCCAAGAGGGCCGTGACTTCCAGACGGAGAAGAGCCAAATGATCCCGACATGCAGTGGTACCGAGGTGGCATGGCCGAAGGGGAGGACAGAAAGGGGAGCTAGTAACCGTGACAGATTATCTGCAGCACCCACTTGTCCGAGGTAATTTCGCTCCAGTGGGGGAGGTGGTTATGTACCCTACCACCCACCGGCGAGGGGTGCTCCCTGAAGCTCGGATTAGGAAGGCTTAGAGGCGGAAGCAGCGGGGTTGGAGGTGGACTGACCCGCTCGCTGGTTACCAGACCCGCTCCTGCGGAAGCCACGGCGACGCTGGGGCTGGATCTGCACAGGCTTAGCGGAGGAGCTTGCTTGGGTGCTCTTACCCTGGCCATGAAAGGAACGAAACCCAGACATGGCAGGGGCCTTCGTAGAAAGACCCAAAGACTTGGCCGTGGCACGCGAGTCTTTAAAGCGCTCCAGGGCATTGTCCACCTTGTCGCTAAATAGACGGGAGCCATCAAAGGGCATGTCCATGAGCGAGCACCCAGTGGAACGCAACAAGGCGTGTCGCCGCAACGCCACTGTCGTTGAAATCGCCCTGCCCAACGAATCAGCGGTGTCCAAATCACACCTGATGGCAAACTTCGCCGCATCCCTGCCCACCGCAATCGCTTGGGAAAGGACAGCCTGGACCTCCTCAAAGCACTGAGGCAGAACCTCTGCCACCAAATCCCACACTACATGGGAGTAACGCCCAATAAGCAGGCGGTATTAACCGATTTCAACCCCAAACTGGCTGAGGAGAACAACCTCTTGCCATATTGGACCAGCCTCTTAGAATACATATCTGGCGGAGCCAAGGGAAAGGCACTCTGCGATGTCGGGCCTGAATGACCAGGCTCTCAGGCGTAGGTTGAGTGGTCAAGAAGGCGGGATCACCAGGCGCCGGACGATGACGCCTAGCGATGTTCTTATCCACCGTTGACCCCGAGGTCGGTTGCAACTAAGTACCCAAGAGGACTTCCGTAAGGGGCTCATTGAAAGGGAACAACAGCTCCGATGCTGTAGACGCCGTCTGGAGCACCTTCGTAAGGCGGTAGGTCTTAAGGGCCACTGTAAGGAGGTCGAGATGGTGAGCCTCCGCAGCGCGGCGCAGCACCATAGTGTAGGAAGCTGCTTCCTCCATAGTCGGCTGAGGCGAGGCAAACCCCGGGTCAGAAGACACACCAAGTTCCCCCGCATCTTGAAGGTCATCCACCCAATCCTGCTCGGAGTCGCATTGCCATGCAAGGGGGTCCTCGGAGACCTCCCAGTCCTCGTCTGGCTCAGGGGCAGAAGGAGCCAGCCGCGGTGGCTGGGCCGGAGAAGGGGGTCAGCGGCACCGGAAGCGGCGCCAGCCTGGGCCGCGCCAGAGCCGCATGCCAACGTGGATCCCAGGCTGGAACAAAATGGTCCAGGAACCGGGGCAGGAGCAGGATAAACGGCACCCAGTGCGGCGCCTGTGGCGGCGCTGTGGCCGGAGCCAAGGGCGGCGCCAGAGCGAGCGGTGCTGCACCTTGTGGCACTGGGGCCGGAGCCGAGGGCTATGGATCCAGTGGCTTTGGGGCTGGTGCCAGAGGCGGTGCCGCCGGGCCAACAGGATCTGGACACGGGACTGCGGGCCCGCAAGCGCGCCAGCGGGAGCACGAGGACTAAACAGGCGGTCAAGAAACTCTTGCACCTGTTCGGGAGTTGGCGACGGACCCGGGTAAAGCAGGTAGGCCGCGGGACTCCCAGGCTCCGGAGGAGCCGCAGTGGCGCAGCCCCTGTCCCCCACGTCCGCCTCTGGGGAGTGACGGGGGGACGTCAGAGAGCGAACACGCTTCTTCAACTTCTTTTTATGGCATCGCTTACCGGAATCTGAAGGTGAAGACTTAGAGTCCGAGGAGCGATGGCTCTGGTCCTGCAAACGGCCCCTAGACCCAGAGCGGCGGTGATAGGAGTGCCGGACCTCCAGCAACTTCCGGCGCCACTCCCGTATTGCCTTTGTGGTCATGGCACGGCAGTCCCGACGATCCCGGGAGTCATGGCCATGCTCCAGGCAGTAGAGGCAGACATCATGGGGGTCCGCCACCGACATATTACGGTGGCACGACCCGCAAGACTTAAAGCCAGGCATCCCTACGTGCACCAGGAGACAAGAAAAGGAGACAAAAAAGTCTAAAAAAGTGGTAAAAAAATGACCGAGGTACGTGCTCAATCCGGATCTGCGTTTCGGCGCTCAAGGGTGGCACCTAAGTACTCTCTGTGACGTCATCTCGGCACCTACGACGCCAGTGATGGAGGCGGAGCCGCAGGACGCCACCTACTGGCACGCAGAGGTACTGCTAAGCAGAAACACTTTCCGGATCCAGCCTGACGCCTGGGGATATTCTATGGTAAGAAATCTATCACTAACGCACAAGTTACTTACCTTCGGTAACGATATATCTGTAAGAAACAATAGTTCGTATTAGATTCCTTACCTTAGAATATCCCCAGGCGTCAGTCTGGATCCGGAAATTTTTGCGTAGCAGTACCCCGGCGCGCCGGTAGGCTTCCATCGTCGGCGCCAGGATGATGTCGCCGGAGTACTTAGACGCCGCCCTCGCAGGCCGACGTCAGTTCTTATACACAGCTTTTCCGCGCCAGAAACACAGAGCCATGATAAAAACCAACACTGGTGCCATAAAACTAGGGCCCTGAAAGGGGATGACCTTAACCCTAGATATCGGTTCGAAGAACGGGGAGGATGGGTGGGGCGGTAAGGAATCTAATACTAACTACTGTTTCTTACAGATATATCGTTACCGAATGTAAGTAACTTGTACATCTGAAAGAAACAGGTTAGTATTAGATTCCTTACCTTAGAATAGATACCCCAGCAATACCAACCCCGGTGGTGGGTCTGCGAACCAATAATCACACCAGAAAGTCCTGGAGAATGGAATGGCCGAAAAAGCCATCTTTCCAGACTTGGCTGTCCAGGCAGTAGTGTCTGGCAAACGTGTGCAGCGAGGCCCACGTAGCTGCCTGACAGATGTCTTGTAAGGGGACTCCCCAACCCAGGGCAGTAGTAGCCGCCGTGGCCCGAGTGGAATGGGCATGTAGCCCCACAGGAGGCTACTTTTTAGCCAGTGAATAACAAGCCTTGATGCACAAGACGACCCATCGGGAAATGGTCCATTTGTGCACCGCCCGTCCCTTCTTAGCGCCCACGTAACCAACAAAGAGTTGGTCATCCACCCGGAACTGGTGTGTGCGATCCTGATAGTATGAGAGCGCATGTTTTGGGTCCAGACGGTGGAGCCTTTCTTCCTCTTTCGAGGGATGCGGAGGCGGAAAGAAGGTGGGCAAGGTGATGGACTGCCCGATGTGGAAGGCTGTGATTACCTTGGGAAGGAAAGAGGGTCGCGTCCGCAACACAACTTTGTCCGGATGGACAGAAAGGAAAGGAGGTTGTGAAGAAAGGGCTTGGAGCTCACTCACTCTCCTGGCAGAGGTGATGGCAAACAGGAATGCAGTCTTTTTTTTTTATTAGTTTATTTTGAAAATTTCATAAGGGTAACAAACAGGAGCCCCGAAATAAGCATCAAAGCCCCCCTCCCACCTCTCAAGGCATGAATGCATCCACTTAACATTCGCCTGCTGTCCTACTACAGGACAGGGAGTACACAGCCATTTAGTCAACAACCCAGTAGGTAGGGCAGGCGGCGCATATATCATACATCCCAGCTAATACAGTTGACACAGCAAATAATAGTCGGAGACAACTCTATCCCCCATAGCGCCCCACAACCAGAACCACAGAGCATTAATTGACCTAGGGACAGCACCCAGAATGCCTGCCAGACTCAGCCTTCCTGCTCTTCAGTAATAGCAGCCCCATCCCCTTTGTGCGCAAGATACTTTTGGTAGAGTCCCCAGTAGTTCTTGGGACTACTCGTGGGGGGGGAGAAGTTCGCAGTAGTTTTCAGATTGCGTACAGCAATATACCATCTCACGTGCCCATCGCGCAAGGGTCAGAGCAGGACCTCTCATCCAGCAGCACGCAACTACCTTACGCGCAATATAACAGCCCCATGCCCACTAGTCTACGCACAGACACCGGCAGCTGCTTGGTGTATCCCAACAGGGCCATCATGGGGTCCGGAGCTATGTCAGATTCTATCGCTGCGCTGATTTCAACAAAAATCTTATCCCAAAAGTCCCATACTCCAGGGCACTGCCATGCCAGGTGTAGAAACCCCGCATCAGGGGCGCGGCATCTATCACATTCCACTGTGGCCCTCAGGCCGTATCTGCAAAGTATATCAGGTGTGTAATATATTCTATTTATGAATTTGAAATGTATTAGCCTATGCCGGCCATTCAATGAAAGCGTCTTAGTGGCAGTGCAACAGTATTTCCACATATCATCATTCAACACCATTTGGAAATCCGACTGCCAAGCCAACCGAGATTTAGTATAAGTGTTTTCTCTATGTGTTTGCGAGAGTGCGTACAAGTGTGATAGTAGTTTCTGGGGAGAGGTGGCCTTAAGTACGTACGTGAGCAACAGGGATGCAGTCTTAAGGGTAAGAAGACGAAAAGGACAGTTATGAAGTGGCTCGAAGGGAGCGCACATCAGATAAGTTAGAACAAGGTTCAAGTCTCACTGAGGCATCACGAAAGGAAGAGGGTGAAACATATGAGTGATGCCTTCAAGAACCTATTTACAACTGGGGACTTGAACAAAGAGGGCTGATCAGGGAGCCTTAAGAAGGCAGAAATGGCAGAGAGGTAGCCCTTGATAGTGCCCGGTGCTGAGCCCTGCTGGGCAAGAGAAAGAAGAAAGAAGAGAACCTCAGAAAGAGGGGCAGAGAGTGGATCCACAGCCTTTGCTGTGCACCATGCCACAAATTTGTTCCACCTGCAGGCGTATACCGATTTTGTGGAGGGACGCCTGGCTGCCAGAATCACATCACAGACTTCAGGAGGCAAGTCAAATGGCCTCAACTGCCGCCGCTCAATCTCCACGCATGGAGGTGGAGGCTGGACAGGTTCGGGTGGAGGACTATCCCCTTGCTGCTGCAACAGAAAGTCCTCCTGTAGAGGCAGACGAATCGGGGGATCGACTGACATGCTGAGTAGCTCTGGATACCAGTATCTTCGTGCCCAGTCCGGAGCCACAAGGATGACTTGGGCCCGGTCGTGCCTGATCTTCTTCAGCACTCTGGGCAGAAGTGGTATAGGTGGAAAGGCGTACAACAGACCGCAGCTCCACTCGCGACGAAAAGCGTCTCCGAGCGAGTGCCGCCTTGGAAATTCCAACGCGTAGAACTGATGACATTGCGCGTTCTCTTCTGTGGCGAATAGATCTAACCAAGGCTCTCCCCACTGCTGAAAGAGACCTTGCGCCATCTCCGAGTTCAGACACCATTCCTGATCCACCATGCACCGACGGCTGAGTTCGTCCACCCTGGCGTTCAGGGAACCTGTCAGGTGCTGAACCACCAGGGTCACGCCCTGATGTTCCAGCCACTGCCAGAGGCGCAGAGCCTCCTGGCATAGGGTCCACGACCCCGCCCCACCCTGTTTGTTGGAGTACCACATGGTGGTGGTGTTGTCCGTGAACACCTGCACTACACTCCCCCGGACAGAGGGGAGGAATGCCTTCAGTGCAAGCTGGATCGCCTGCAGCTCCAGAAGGTTGATGTGGAGCCGGGACTCCGCCGGAGACCAGAGGCATCTGATCTCCGCCTCTCCCATGTGGCCCCCCCCCAGCCCTGGAGGGACGCGTCCGTCACAACTACGTGCTCCGGTTAGGGTAGGGAGAGGGATCTGCCGCTGACTCAATCGCAGTCCGTGAGCCACCACTGCAACTGTCTTGCAGTGCCCTCCGAGATCAAGAGATGGTCGGACAAGTTGCCCTGATGCTGGGCCCACTGAAAGGTCCCACTGCAGGGCCCGCATCTGCCACCTGGCGTGATGCACCAGAAGGATGCAGTAGGCCATCAGCCCTAGAAGCCGCAGCGTTAACCTGACCGAGACTCAGGATAACGGCTGAAAGATCGGAATCAGAGCATGAATATCCCAAACCCGCTGTTCGGGAGGATAAACCCAAAACTGCGCCGAGTCTTGAACCACTCCGATGAAGAGTAGCTTCTGAGAGGGACACAGGTGTGACTTCGGCACACTGATGGAGAACCCCAGTAGGTGCAGGAGGTCGGCCGTAGTCTGGAGGTGGCTGACGACTGTCTGGGGTGAGCCCGCCTTCAACAACCAGTCGTCGAGGTAGGGGAAGACTGAAACCCCCAACCTGCGCAGATGAGCTGCGACCACCGCCATCACTTTCGTGAGCACCCGTGGGGCGCTGGTAAGGCCGAAGGGGAGCACGGTAAACTGAAAGTGCTCGTGGCCTACCGTGAACCGCAGGTAGCGCCGGTGGGCCGGCAGGACAAGAAGGTGGAAATAGGCGTCCTGCAAGTCCAACGCTACCATCCAGTCTCCCAGGTCTGGGGCAGCTAAGACCTGAGCCAAAGTCAGCATCTTGAACTTCTCTTTCCGGAGGAAGCCGTTGACGTTCCGCAGGTCCAAGATAGGGCGTAGGCCCCCTTTGCCCTTCTAGGGAACCATAAAGTAGTGGGAGTAACAAACACACCTTACTTCTGGCCCAGGAACGCGCTCGATGGCCCCCTTGACCAAGAGGGCCGTAACTTCCTCTTGCAGAAGGTGCAAGTGATCCCCGACACGCAGTGGTACTGCGGTGGCATGGCTGGAGGGGTCGCCTCGGATGGGAGGGAGTAGCCCCTTCGGACGATTTGCAGCACCCACCTGTCCGATGTGATGGAGCGCCAGTAGAGGAGGTGATGGCGAACCCTGCCCCCCACTGGCGTCAAAGGGGCCTGAAAGCTAGGACTAGGAAGGCTTTGAGGCGGATGCTGCGGGGGTAGATGTGGACTGGCTGCGCCGTTGTCCCCTGTTACCACCGCAACGGTAACCACGCCCGCTGCTGCGCTGAATGGTAGCCTGCGGCCCGTGACTGGTAGGACGTGTGGGGGCGCCCCTCCCGTGGCCACGAAAGGAGCGCTGGGCAGAAGATTGCTGGCGCGGGGCCGACAGGCCCTAGGACTTGGCCGTAGCCCTAGAGTCCTTAAAGCGTTCCAGCGCACTATCTGCCTTGCCACCGAAGAGGTGGCTGCCATCGAACGGCATGTCCATAAGGGTGTTCTGGACATCGGCCGAGAAGTTGGCGGAACTCAGCCAGGCGTGGAGGCAAACCTCCACAGACGTGGAAATCGCTGTCCCCAGCGAGTCCGTGGTATCCAGCCCACATCGTATGGAATACTGTGCTGTGTCTCATCCCTCCGCGAGGGCCTGAGCGAGCTTCACCCGGGCTCCCTCCGGGAACTCAGGCAGCACGGCCGCAAGTGTATACCACAGGGAGTGGGTGTAACGGCCCAAGAGGCACGTGGTGTTGACCGACCGCAACCCCAAACTAAGGGAGGAGAACATCTTCTTGCCGAATTGCTCATACCTCTTGGATTCCCGATCTTGAGGTGCAGTTGGGAATGCGTATTGGAAAGTAGAGGCCTGGATAACCAGGCTCTCGGGGGTGGGGTGGGTGGACAAGAAACTAGGGTCGCCCGGAGCAGGGCGGTGGCACCTAGCGACGTTCCTATCTACAGGCACACCCGTAGCGGGCCTGGACCAAGTGCTCAACAGGACGTCCATGAGAGCCTCATTAAACGGCAGTAGAGGCTCTGGGGAGCTTACCTGCGGTTTAAGGACCTTTGTAAGGATGTTAGACCTCACCGCTGCGACGGGGTGCTCAAGAGCCAAGGCCTTGGCCGCCCTCGTCAGCACCACACTATCAGTAGCCCCCTGCTCCGTAGCCACGGTAGGAGGGGAGACAAAACCAGTGTCTGGGGAGGTATCCAGGCCACTGGCTTCGCCTAGTTCCTGTGTCCAGTCCTGAAATGACTGGCACTCACGTGCCAGAGGGTCCTCAGACCCCTCCCAGTCTCCCTCGTCGTCCATCACCTAGTATTCAGGGGTAAAGGATGGACCCAGATCCTCGAAGAATTCCTCTTTGGCCGGCGCCGAGCAACGCCGGATCCGGACCGAGGGGTGGACCAAGGACGGCGCCGGCGGCGACACCCTAGGGGTCGATGCCGGCGGGGTCGTAAGGTCGACCAGCATCGACCCAGATCCAGTGGGGCCATGCGTCGCTGGGACCGAAGTAGCCGACGGCACCGGGGCCGAAGCACCAGGCCCGCTTGGTCTCCCAGTTGGGGCCGCAGAGCCTGAAGGCGCCGCGCAACCCGACGGAGGAGTGAGCGACCTCATGGCCATGAGGAAGTGTAGGAGAGTAGGGTCTGCAATCCTATGATCACCCAGATTTTTGCTTTTTGCTTCACTGGTTTACGACTTTCCCTGGCTGTGGGCCTGCTAATCAGACCCACAGCCTAGCTGTTCTCTCTAATCCAAATTGTACCCAGGTACTGAATTGGCACTGGGCCCTCTCAAGTCCCTGTACCCAGGGCTGAGGTGCACCCAGAAGTCTCCCAGGGGCTGCAGCATGTATTATGCCACCCCTGGCCTGACTAACTAAATCTGACAACTGGCTGCACGACAGCTGGGGCAAGGTGGTGTAATCACCCTTTGCTTTAGATATAGTATTCCTATATCTAAACCTAAATGGACACACAGATCTCCTATCAGTCACTCCTATGGCAGGCCTTAACAATCCTGAAGGCAGAGTGCTTGGAATCGTGTGAGATAGTGCTCTGGCATGAGCTGAGCCTGTCTGCGGCTTTCGGGATCCATCCCTTAGCCGTTTTCATGATATCGCATACCATATACTCTTAAGTGCATTATAATCCTCGCGGTTATATGCCAACTCTGGTATCGCTTTATCAAAACATGTCGAGTAAGGTGTCATACGAATTGGAATACTAACCCCTCGCCAATTCTGGCGACGGGGTTAGCATTCCACCCTTCTAGAGGGACACGACATGGATGTAACCTGTAACCCCGGTTAAAGTCAAACAGAGCCTTAGCTCCACAAAATGGATGCTGCCACCGAGACACAAGTCTGCCCTCCTGCTGCTGGGAGTCCTCCCAGAGCAGGAGGCAAGGACAAAGGGTTTCCTGCCAGGGGCGGTGCTAGCACCGTCCCAGACAGGATTTTGTGTATCCTAGGTAGGCAGGGCTTCAGAGGAAGGTGACTGCAAGTGGCACCCCGGTGCTCACTGTGCATAGGCCGGCTGAAACCAGTTCCAGGGGCACTCCAGCCCCTGGCCTGGGGAAAGCCCGCCAAAGGAGAGGGGTGTAACCACCCCCCTCCTAGTCCCACCCATAGGGCAGGACTTAGTCGCGTGCCAGCCCCTTTTTGCAGGATAAAGGTAGGACCTGGCCCCCTTCCAAATCAGATCATCTTTGAATCCTGAA
This sequence comes from Lissotriton helveticus, assembly GCF_964261635.1. Taxonomy (NCBI): domain Eukaryota; kingdom Metazoa; phylum Chordata; class Amphibia; order Caudata; family Salamandridae; genus Lissotriton; species Lissotriton helveticus. The sequence goes on from NC_136063.1 coordinate 1,923,698,614, forward strand.
ACTACTTTCTTCAAGAAGGAACTCAAGACTCTTCCTAAGATTTCTCCCTTGTGACTAAGGAGTAGTCACCCTGCAGCAGCAGGCACCATCCAAGCATCGCGGTTTGCTGTAAGTCTCTCCTCCGGATCAAGACTGCCCCAGCACGACGAGAACCGGCTTCCCTGGCACCTCTGACCTCAACCTACATCATCAGCCCAGCTGTGATCCGTGGGTGCGACGAGACCTCGAGGGACCGGCCATCTTCAAAACTGCACGACGCTTGCCCAGCACGACTTCTAAGGAATCCTCACGTGAGTGCTTTGGGGCCCGAGAAGCCCCGACCCTGAGCAGCTCCAGCACCGAAGTCCAGCCCCCTTGCATCCACGAGATCTGCGTGGGGCCCTTCTGCTCTTTGCTGCTCACCGCGTTGTCCAGGTCACTTGCCCGTTGGCTAGTGGCCCTCCTGACGACGAACTTCGACGACAACACTGCTGGTCTGGTTGCTCCAGACTGGCCCTTGCTCCCCTCCAACAGAGGAGCACCGCGTACCCTCCTGGTCCACTTCAGACGCCATTTTGAGTCCACCGCGTGGGCTTGAATTTGCCAAGACTTGTTGCCCCAATCCTGGGTCCAGCGACGTCGACAGCAAGAACCTTCGTGGGACAGCTCGCACCTCCATCCTGGTCGCCGACAACGCCTCCTGGTCCGAGAGACTGCAGAGCCCAGCAGCGCCCACTCACCTGACTGCGGTGACTTCGCCCGGTGCCATCCTGGTGCCCACTTAATCACTGGCTAGTGATTCAGAACTTGGTCCCCTCTGCTTTCAGGTTTTCTTCTTCCCTGATCCAGGCTTGGATCTCTTCGAACTTTTCTTCACTGGCCGCCTGCCAGCAACTTCTTCTTCAGGCTCCTGGTCCGTCAACGTGGGTTTCCGACGCAACTTGAACCCTATGCAGCCGCAGCCCCTGGGCTAGGTAAATCCAGCACTCCGGTGCCCCAGCATAGTCCAACACTCCAAGTGTTCGGATCCACTCCCGTTTTCGTCCCAGCTAGTCGGGTTCGCCCGAGAACAGTAACTTTGTGAGTTCTAGCTTCCATAGACTTTTTCCCGCCTTACGCGTGAGAGTTCCCACTCTGCACGTGGCGTCCCTAGGCCTCCTGCTCCTAACCTGAGTGTTCAGTATTGTAGGCCTAGCGTTTCTAAAGCCTCTGAGAATCGTTACTTACCTGCTAGTAATTCGCATTCCACTTTTGTAGTATATGGTTTTTCGTGCCCCTAGGGCATTTGTGTAAATTGTGCGACTTAAAGTATTTTCGTAAGAGTTTTGTTGTGTGCTTAGCTCCCTGACTCATAAAGAGTTCAGGGTAGACTTGTTATAAATAAATACACTTTATTTTCATAACAACTTGTGTGGTGTCCTTTCACTGGGTGTTCAAGGGGTAATGTGATGGTAAAACAGCTGGCTTAACACGCCCTCTAGAGTCTTAGCCTTAGACTGCTCGTATCCATGCTACTAGGATAGCTGGTCTATAAGGTTGACTTACAACCAATCATCAATAAGGGGGTTTTGGACTGATACATAGTGATCACTAGAATAGTGAGCACTGCCTATCAGGCCAACTTCTCACAGGAAGGCATCGATCTCCTCCGGCGTCGCGCTCTGCCCAGGGACCGGCAGGTATGGAGCAGGCCGCGACGCCTGCGGCTCCGGCGGTATCATCCGAACCCCCTGCCGCATCGCATGAGCATGGGGGGGGGGGGGGAGTCAGAAGAGCGATGACACCTCTTCGACTTCTTGTGCCTCTTACCTGAGGACTTGGAGCACGACGAGTGGTGTCGACTCGCCGAGCTGTGATGACTCCGGCCCCGCGACCGGTCCCTCAAACTCCTTCAGGAGTTCGAGGGGAAAAAGAGTTCTACCAATAACTGTGGTATTTATGACGATGAGGAGAATAGCCGAACGCATTTTACCCATACAACTATGGGCAATCGAATGAATGAGGTTTTGCTTGGAATAGAGCTAGGATTTGCAAACGAACTAGCGACACCCCCAGTCTTATTTTCACCAACATTTAACGGGAGAGGATTAAAAAGCTTAATAGATTTCATTCTCGTTTCATTTAGCATAGCACCGACTATTTATACCTTTGAAACTATTAATAATGTATTGAGTGATCATTTCCCCATTAGTCTTGTCCTGTCTGTGCCAACAAACACGGAGGAGATAAAGTACTTGAATTTACTTGACCAGCAGGCCTTAAACTTAGATAGACTAAATGGTTTCACATTAAAATGGGCTAAAATTGATCAGGAAGCTATAATGACTAAAATAGTTAAGCAAACCTTGCCCTCCATTGAAAACTGCCTTGATCCCGAGGCCACACCGGAAGAAATATTGTTAAGTTATAGTGTCATTGTACAAAATATAGAGAAAGAGTTAACCCGAAAGCAGGCAAATACAAGAAAGACTAAAAAGGGCTGGTTTAACTCTAAATGTACAAAAATCTACTCACTATTAAAAAAGGCCCTAAGCAAGAAAAATCGGGACAAGGAAGAGATCAATAGACTAAGGAAGGTATAGCCATTAGCCCTAAAATCTCAGAAAAGGGAGATAAGAGATGATCTATGGAGTCAACTTCATAAAAGTTGCTCCACAAAGGATAGTTTAACTTTCTGGCGAATTGTTAGATCTCCTTTCCTCTCTGAAACAACTGAAACTCCCAAATTAGATGTAGCCATAGACGCCAAAACGTGGGTGAATCACTTTACGAACATATTTGCTATGGAAATGGAACAGGGAACACAACAAGAACAAAGTGAGGAAATGGCTCAGGCTTTGAGGCAAGTAGAATACCCAATTTGTTTAAATTTTACACACAATGAGGTTACAAACGCGAGAAAAGCATCAAAATCGGGGAAAGCGCCGGGGCCCGATGGGGTCGAAGTAGATTTCTTCAATTATAACTTAGATCTATGGTCCCCGATCCTTACCAGAGTGCTTAAAGCCGCCAAAGAAATTGGATTATCAGAATCCTGGTCTACCTCAATACTAGTTCCAATATATAAGAAGGGCGATAGAAATAGTCGATCTTGTTACCGGCCGATCTCCCTCCTGGACTCGCTTGGAAAGGTGGCTGGTCGCATCCTCCTTGAACGACTCTAGGATTGGACAACGGACCGGAAAATAATCTCGGATTTGCAATACGGATTCCGGGAGGGACTAGGGACAGTTGACCAGGCTTTGAATTGAACTCTTCTCACAGGAAAATATGGCCAAGCGAAGGGGGGCTTCTTGCACATGGTATATGTGGATTTGACCGCAGCTTTTGACTGTGTCAGTCACTCAAAACTGTGGTCAAACATTTTAGAACTGGGAGTAGATCCCTCATTGGTGAATTTTCTAAGAGAACTGTACACAGGATCCACAGCACGAGTTAGGTATGGTACCAAAGGAGAGTTAACAGAACACTTTCGGGTAGAGAGGGGGGTCAGACAAGGCTGTGTTCTGGCCCCCTTCCTATTCACTCTCTACACAAATGGGGTCGAGGTGGCAATGCTGGAAGGAAGTAAAGATCTCCCTACAATAGGACGTCGGCAAATTCCAGCGTTATTATACGCCGACGACGCGGTAATTCTTGCCAGAACTCCTTTGCAGCTGCAGCGGGTCCTAGATAAATACTGCGTGTTCATGACCAGCCTGAATCTTAAGGTGAACATAAAAAAGACCTTTGTGATGCATGCCGGCCCACGACCAAGGAAATTTAAACACATATTTGTCAATAACGTTCCACTAGAACACACAACAACATATCCCTATTTAGGGATCTTAATTGACAATAAGTCCAACTGGTCGGAGGCCGTCAACTCAAGAAAATTGTTATTCCTGAGGGATACCACGGCATTAGTAGCATTTGCTCAGAAATTGGGAAAGAGATACCCATTAGAAATGTTAAAAATGTATCAGGCAAAATGTATAAGCGTGGCAACCTATGGTTCAGGGGTCTGGGGATATGCAAATGTTGACCAGTTACAGAAAGTAGAAAATACTTTAAGGTACTTACTCGCAGTCCCTAAGAGTACCACAATGTATGGATGCCATCTTGAATTGGGGTTAGATTATATATCAGACATAATAAAAATACAACCAATCATGTTATGGCGCCGGATCTGGTTCACGGATCAATGCGAGCTAACAAGATTACTCAAACAGGATTGCATGTCTCTAGACAACATGGAAAAGATCAAATGGTTGGCATATGTCAAGGCATTTTTTGTTGATCTTGGGCTTGACAGACATTTTACAGATCCAAAAACTATAGCCGAGATTCCGAGAAAAGAACTAAAAAAGGCATGTTTAACACATTTGGGCCAGCTGCGACTTACAAACGAAATAGGGAAATCTTCTGTGCAACATCTTTTACTAGCTCAGACTACTTTCAGCATACAACCATACCTGTTGTATAATCTAAACCAATACAAAAAATTTCTGTTGACTCGGTTTAGATTTAATATATTCCACCGACTGATATCTTTCCCATCGCAGAATGACTGGTCTACGACCCTAACCGCCTGTCCCTGTGATACCATCTCTGCACAATCCTCTATTCATGTTTTATTTTTTTTGTAAATTTTGTACTACACCCCGTAGGTGATGGATTGTTCCCCTTATGAGAGTATTGGGTATACGAGGGTGTCGCCCAGCTTTTCTGGTGCTTCAGTACTTAGAAAACGAACTATATCCAAAAAGTATAGCCTGTTTTCTTAAATTTTGTGTAAAGCATCATCCAAATCTTTGATAGATATTTGCACAAAGCTATTTGCACATAGACATTCTATACTTCTTTGATGAAATTGTAAATAATATTAGATACCTTGTATTTTATTTGTTAAAGAACTTGCCAAATCGTTTTATATTTGTAATGAACTGAAATGTGTGTTATATGTACTTTTATGTTTTTTTTTTTACAAATTATGGAAACCGAATAAAGTTGAAAAAGAAAAAAGAACTCCTTCCGGACCAGGACCTCGAACGGCGCGGGGCCGGCTGCCGGAGCTTGAGGCGCTTAAGGGACTGCTCCAGCCTAGCCTTCAACGTCAAGGCCCGACAGTTGGGGCACGACTTGTCATCGTGGTCGGGCCCCAAGCAATGTAGGCACTGACGATGGGGGTCGGTAACCGACATCAGTCGGTTGCAGACGGCACAGGGCTTGAACCCGGGCATCCCTACCGGCACCAATGGAGTCGTACAACTCGAAATGGATCCAAAAAGGATCGAAAAAGCTTAGTCAAAAAGTGACTAAAGGGTACTACTTTCTCCGGACCTACGCTTGCTGGCGCGCAAAAAAGAACTGACGTCAGCGCGCGATGGCGGTGTCTAAGTACTCCGGCGACGTCATCCCAGCGCCAATGACGCCGACGACGGACGCGGAGCCTCAGACGACGCCTACCGACGCGCAGGGGTACTGCTACTCAAAAATTTCCGGATCCAGACTGACGCCTGGGGATATTCTAAGGTAAGGAATCTAATACTAACCTGTTTCTTTCAGATGTGTCTCTTTCAGATGAATTGTGTAACGTGATAGTCAAGTTCTTTACATTAAATACAGGCTCCATGGATAGCCGACTCACATTGTGGGAAGCCTTCAAACTAACATTTCGAGGGAAATGTATAAGTATTAAAGCGGGGGTTCTAAAAGTATTAGGACACAATTAACACAGACTGAAGATAAATTACACTCCATTGAGAGAGAATATGAACAGCAGCCTACAGGGGCTATCTTGGTGTCAATTAGATAACAATTGACAGAATTTGAGTCACTTGCAGGCCAGGAGTCAAGGTTCCTATCAAAGCGTCGTATAGCCCGCGCATATGGTGAGGGCAGAACACCTGGACACAGTCTTGAACAAAAATATAAAGCGCGGACAGGCTCGGATCTGGTAGTTCAATTGATAGATGAGGCAGACACTGTGTGCTACTCAAACTTAGAGATACTAAAGACCTTCCGGGAATTTTATGTCAGACTATGCGGTCCAAGAAACACTGCCTCACTAAATGAACCGAGCCGCTATCTCAAGGATGTGGCATTGGTGTGGCTGTTGCCGGGACAGGGAGTGTACTTGGGGCAACCAGTGACAGTTGATGACGTTTAAGCGGCGACCCGCGCATTGCCGAATGGAAAAGCGCTCGGCACTGATGGGTTTACTGGTGAATTTTATAAAGAGTACTCTGAATTACTTGCCTCACAGCTGCACGCGGTATATTAGGAGGTGTATGATGGTGGTGTACTACCGCCGTCACTGAGGGAGGCGCTCATAATAACATTGGTAAAGCCAGCCAGAGAGGTGCGAGTCCTACCGACCGCTCTCTGTTATAAACATAGACGCCAACATTTTAGACAAGGTGATAGCAATGAGATTGCAGTCCTTGATATCTCAGCTGATCTTACCGGATCAGTCGGGCTTTCTTACTGCCCAGTCATCCACACATAGTCTGCGTACCATAATCGCACTACTACATCAAATAGAGCCCTCCTTGCAAGCGGTGGCGGTGCTGTTGGACAAAGCCAAGGCTTTCGATTAGATTCCATGGCCCTACATGTTCACAGTTATGGCCTGTATGGGTATGCTAGAGGCGTTTTTAAGATGGATTAGGCTTCTATATGAATGCCCAGAGGCCTGGGCATATGTCAATGGTCATACACCGGACTCCTTTGGAGTCTACAGAGGAACAAGGCAGGGTTGCCCCCTGTCCCCTCTTCAGTTTGCACTCACTATGGAGTCATTGGCTTGCATTATTAGGCAGAAACACGCCCCTGCGGCGCTTCGCTTCTCACTGCGTCTGCTGATTATTTCATTATACGCGGATGACATGGCATCATATATATGCAGGAGCCAGGTACCCACCTAGACAAGGAAATCAGAGAATATATCAAATTTGAGTATTACTCTGGCCTGTGTATAAACTGGACAAAATCGATAATCCTCCCGCTCACACTGACAATGCAGCAATGTGTGGTGGACCTTCCTTTGGAGTGGGCGACCAGCTCAGTTAAATACGTGGGGGTGCGGGTGCACAGGGATCCAAATATGGTACTACGGGGAAATTATGGCAAGGCTATATCCAGGTTAGAAGACCAGATAGTGCGTTGGATTGCGCTTCCACTTTCTCTGGCAGATAGGATAGCTATTATCAAAATGATAATATTGCTACAATTTTTATATCCGTTTGCTAATGTCACAATGGTACTTACTGAGGCCTTTTTTAAACAACTGCGATCACTTTTAGTCACATTAACATGGGCTGGCAGGAATTCGAGAATTAGCTGGGAGATGCTAACTCGCTCATACACAGACGGAGGGTTTAGTGCCCCGGATTTCAAGCTATACCATCTGTGCACGCAAGCACACTTGGGTATTTCTGGTACATGCCCCACGACTTTATACCGCATGTGGCAAGCAAACATGATGGCGCTGCGCCAGTACCCCTGAAGGCTATCCTTTCAAATAAGTGAAATGGGACTCTCCGCAATGAGGTAAACACACCACAATGATGGCCTGGCGAGCACTGGCCAAATGGGCTGGGAGGGTAGTGATATATGCACCGGAAATGCCCTTACTGCACCACCCATATATGACAGTGATACAGGAAGATAAATCACTTCAGATGCTACAGAAGACAGGCCTGAAAACTATGGGAGATATATATATATATATATATATATATATACACACACACACATATATATCGTTCTTAACACTATCAGATGCTGTGGCAAAAAGGGACACCTCCCCACTATTCATATTCCTTTATTACTGACTTATAGCAGCGGAGAGGTAGCACAACCTGCATTTCCGCAGTGAACCCCCCATTCTCATGGCACTACAGGCATTACTGACTAGCAAGACTAGACAGCACCAACTATATATTGCAGAACTAAAGGAAGAGCATCCGGGAGGTGGGAAATGATTGGTAAAATCGAACGCACAACTGGAGCACCCACTGGTAGAGGATGAATGCAGGGTTTGTTGTGCGCAATTAAGTATGCTGACATCAAATTGTAATTTAAGGATCATCCAGTTTAAATTTATACACCACTTGTATTATACACCAATGCAGTTATAAAAGCATGGCCTAAAAGAAGACTCAAACTGACCTCGTTGTGGGGCGGAGGGGGCTGATTTTATACACCTGGCATAGTGCTGTCCTAGAGTGCAACATTTCTGGATACAGGTCACGGATGTGTTATCTGAAGCGATTGGGGCACAAGTGGAATGTACGCAGGAGATCTGTCTGTTGGAGCTGCCAGGAGAGTTTAGATCGCTCAAAAAGAAACTACTGCTGGTGTGCTTATCGGTGGCGAAGTGCAGAGTAGCAATGTACGGGGGCAAAACCAGCCCTACAAAGGATGCATAGCTAATAGATATACCGTATTGTAAAACCCAATTGGAATTGTATGCTGAAGAACAAGCGTTGACATTGAGGCCAAAAGACTATTGGGGACCCTTGATAGCATCTCTACAATCATACTCTGGGAACGGTGGATAGGGTGAGATATGATCATACTAGATAGAGACAGGATAAGTGGGATGTAGGCTGGTCACCGTCAATATTAGATATGTATCAAATGATGTGCGACAAATTGTGGTAGAGGACAACCTACGGAATATATATATATATATATATATTACGCTCCATTGGGTTGTCCAAGTAGCGGGTAGCACCCGAGCCTGCATGCGCCTTCCCCAAAGCGTTAGTTGGTATGGGCAGTTGCATGTTTGAAATAGACCCGACGCGTTTCGGAAATTTATTTTCCTCATCAGGGGCCAGCAGTAAAGTGCACGACGTCTACCATCTCCCTATATGAAAACACACATTGTGCTTGTGGGAGATGTAGTCCATATATCCTGGATGGATGCACTTTCAAATTACTGCTCGTTCCAAAGGCTCTACCATGAGCCCCAAACATCACTCCTGTCCTCATCCATCACGCAGCTCCACATACGAGACTCCTTGGATAGCGAGTCTCGTGGCCCCCGTTTCTTCGGGGTGGTGCAACCCAGCGGATCCCCGTCCTCACCTACACATAAATAAAGCTGCTGCTCGCGTGCTACTCATCAGGTGGACAAACTTGGAGCGTGAATATATATATATATATATATATATATATATTTGCATACAGTAACAAATTGTGGGGTACTGTTGATAATTATTATGTGTTGATACTGTGTTATGTGCAACAAGTTAAAATGGCCACAACAAAAAAAGAATATACTGGCTATTTTAGAGTCCTGATAGGCTCGACCCCCTCCCCCTTGGCAGGATGCAGCCAACACTGATCCGCATGACACCACCTCAAGGTGCAAGGGAGCACTGCTACAAAATTCTCCAGATCCAGCATGTCATCTGGGTAATATTCTAGAATGAGGAATCTGCAGTCAAAAGTATCCCTCAGAAAGTGGTCATTGATAAAGTCTACCCAAATGTCTTACTCAAAAGCCTCTACTCACGCACAGATATCAGACATTCTAAAAACAAATTGGTCTCTTCATTCCTACCTAGCAAAAAATAAATTGGGGGACTCTGTTTAAGACTTACCTGGGTGCTTTGCTACCGAACACGCCGACTTCCTGAGACTTAGCCTCCCTGTATCCCTGGAGGGATTGACCGCCTCTGCCGCTCGCTTACTTCTTGCAGCACCCGCTCCGCGGGTGCCGCTGCGCGGCTTGAGGCGTGGGGTCGAGGCTCTAGGAGGACTGCTCAGCGTGAGTAAGGAGGAGGGAGCTCCGTGAGGCTGAGGCTGAGGAGAGCGCGCGCCGCAGGGACTCAGAAGACCAGGAGTCCCTGCGCTGCACAGGTGTGCACGGCCGCGCCCCCAGCAGGACACACCCCCCGGCCGACCAGAAAATTAAAGCAGGAAGCTTGCTAACCCGCAGTGGGACTCTGTTTAAGACTTACCTGGGTGCTTTGCTACCGAACACGCCGACTTCCTGAGACTTAGCCTCCCTGTATCCCTGGAGGGATTGACCGCCTCTGCCGCTCGCTTACTTCTTGCAGCACCCGCTCCGCGGGTGCCGCTGCGCGGCTTGAGGCGTGGGGTCGAGGCTCTAGGAGGACTGCTCAGCGTGAGTAAGGAGGAGGGAGCTCCGTGAGGCTGAGGAGAGCGCGCGCCGCAGGGACTCAGAAGACCAGGAGTCCCTGCGCTGCACAGGTGTGCACGGCCGTGCCCCCAGCAGGACACACCCCCCCGGCCGCAACACCCCTCTATATCCAACAGCCTGACGCTCAGCGGGACGCGAGCGGGACGCCGAGCGAAGCCCGAGCAAAGGGCGGGCAGTCTGTGGCAGTCAGGGGCAGACAGAGGCTGGGCTGGGCCACGTCTCTTACATCCAGCTCTGGGCCCTGGTGGGTCGCGTTACATTGCCTAAAGGCATTCCTTTTATCATGTCAACCCGTTCTGGCAAATTACTTAGGTCTGAGGGCGAAAGAGGTGGTGCTGTTGGGAGCCCAGTGATTGGAACGATGGACCGTTTTATTACGAGAGTGGCGGCGGTCATTGAAAATGAGATCGCCATTTCTGAACGGCGACTCTCCGAGGTCTATCTCCCTGCCAGACACTCCTCTCTGGGGGCTGTAGCCCAGGTCTTATCACCTGCTAGCGACAACACTTATTCTGTTCCCCCTGATGTCCCGGATGCTTCTGTAGATCATCCCCAAATGGTAGAAACTGGGAGCATTATAGATAGGCCGGAACACCCATCTGCGCTTCTATCTAGTGGTGTTGTGGAAGTCTGTGGCGCAGATACAGCACCTCCACCTGCTCCCCTAATCACAAGCTCTACTCAAATAATATTGCCAATCTCACCTGTTCATAACATAGTAAACCTAGTTGGGGTGCAATCTGTGCTTGACTCGAGTGGGCCAAATAAAAGGGCCAAAAATAAAAGGGCAGCATGCTCTAGTAAGGGTAGGCCGGTGAAACAGGCCGCGCTATATAAGCAACCGAGAAAAACTCTTGAGCAGGGTGTGAGGGACGTAAGGGGGTCGGTCCCAGCAGATAAGGTAGTGGTGGAGGGGGGCTCTGTGGACGCACCCACGGGTAGAAATTACTGCTCGCCCTCTATTAGTAGTGCTATTAGTAGTGCTGCAAATGTTTCCCCAGTTTTTGAACAAAATATGATTGATAGGATTATGGAGAGGGTAAACACTCTCTTTGTGCCGTTGCTGACCCAGGTTAAGGTTTTGGGGACTAGAATAGACAAATTAGAGCAATCAACCCTTGACGGCTTCTTCTCACTTAAATCTATATTTAAACAGCATAAAAGAGTGAGTGAGAACCAGGCCATGGATCTAAATGAGAGTGCGCCCTCAGTAGTCCCCGCGCAAACTCAGGCGGATTCTAATCGCCCAATTAGGGCAAAGAAGGTAAATACTGGCAACATACAAGCACCTGTACCTGTAATTCCTCCCCCAACAAAAGTAGGGCTCCAACACAAGGGAATGGAAACATCTAGGTCGCCAAAAGTACACCTAAATTAACATCCCATCCGCAGCCCTCGGTAAGCGGAGGGAGGGTAAAGGTTAGCCAAGCCTCTGGCACACAAGACAAAGGCAAGGGAGTAGGGACAGAGAAGGTCACTAAAACTGCCCCTTATCCTGTAGCCCCGGTTAAAACTACAACGGTCCCCCGTAAATTTCCACGGCGGACTGCCCCAATAAATTTACCACCAGATTGTCACCCCTTTGTTGGTGTCCTAGTAAACGTTCCCCCACTGAAGGAAGACCAAGTGGAGAATCACCAGTCCCTCAAGAATAAGTGTATTCAATGGCTAAAATCAAATAAGCCAATCCCGAATGGTCTAGATGGGCTAATTTTAAGCGTCCGCAGAGTAGGGTGGATAGGCCAAGGAAAAAAGATACAGGAGGGGGATTGTGTAATTATAAACTTCCAAGATCCCAGAGTGGTGAGTTCCATCTGTGGCCCTATAAAAAATATGGATGAGGTAGGGGTTAAACTAGTGGACCTAACCTTTTTTTATCCCAGGACACTTGTAATGCCATCCCGGGTGGGCCATAGCACAATTGACTCCGGCCAAAACTGGGACCCATGTGTGGTTGGGGGTCTGGGATACAACGGCTCGAATCCTCTGTGGGGGCCAAGGAGTTGTTGACTGGAGGAGGGTGATACGAGGGTGATGGTAGTGCCTGATCCCAGTATGGTAACTGCCTTTAGAATGGGCTTAATGACAGTACTGCCACCCCGAATATTCTCTCCTATAAGTACAGGCGACAGTGGATCGGTAGACTCTCTCCCCATTCCCATGTCCAGCAATTTGCCTGATCCCCCTGCGAGGCCTATGGACAGGAGTGTTCTCGCGGTCTGCGACGCACCAGCTGTAACGGACCGTAATTGTAAGGTTTTCAGTTGGAATGTCGCAGGGATCGCAAGAAAACTGGTCCTTCCAGACTGGAATGCTTTGGTTGATGACCACGCCATATGCATTTTCCAGGAGACCTGGAGTTTGGACCCATTACACAGGGTGGGATTTTCCTCCTACTATGTGCCCGCACAAATTTCAGAATCGGGGAGAGGACGCCCCTCGGGAGGTTTGCTTATATGGGTGGCAGCTTCCCTAGACTGTAGAATAGAGGACCTTCAGACAGGATGTCCAGATATTCAAAATATTATTTTAAGAGACTCTAGGGGTCGCATAATATTGAATATCTATAACGTATATGCCAGAGGGACTAAGGGCGGGAGGAAGTCGACTGTATTATCACTCCTGGAAAGCTACCTTAGTACAACTTCACACAAGTCGTGTACCCTGGTAGCGGGCGACATGAACTGTACGTTCGAGCCTTTGGGCTCGGATGTTGCCTTAGAGCAAGACGAGGAGGACGCGAAGATAGGGATCCCAATCTTGGAGATTCCTCCCATTAGGAGATGGTCACAGGTGGCGCTACAGTTATATACCTTGAGCAATGAATTTAATTTAAGGGCAGTGAATGGGAGGACGATTTCCGATATGGGGGGCACATACTTATAACAGACCAGGACATACTTCTAGAATTGATTATATTCTATTAGATATATGTCTGTGGAGCCAGGTGAGGGATATGGTTGTGGTACCAACGGTCGAAAGCGATCACAACCTGCTTTCCTTGACCATGGTTCAGTGGTGGTGTCATTCTATGAAGGGGTATAATAACCCCATATTAACTCCCCCAGATGAGTCGGTAGTCTCACTATGTGGAAGGCGCCTAAAATGGGCTAAATTGGTCATGTCGGAGGAAAAAGTTGGAGAAATATCAACCCTTTTAGATCTTGCACTGACAAATTTGGGGACCATCCCGGAAGGGGTGGGTAGGGCTTGCGAGGTCTTTGCCTCACTAACTGAGGCGCTGACTAATGTGTTTTCTATCCCCCCGAGTAAGCTAGGGAGGAAAGGAGGTGTAAAGAAAGCTAGCGGGTGGTACACACAACTGTGCAGGCTAAACAAATCAAAACTTGTTGAGGCAGTGAAATCCAAATCCCACCCTGACATATTGGAAGCAAGGAAGGCATATAATAGATCCCTTAAATTTGCTAAAAATGAGTGGGAAGAGAAATTTTGGGAGGACCTACTTGTCGCCAGTAAAAGCAAAGACCCTAGGAGTTTTTGGAACCTTGTAGGCTCCCGGAATAGGCCTGATGAAGCTATGAGACCCTGTAATATCCCCCCACAAAGCTGGGTCAAACACTTTGGGGCCCTATACCTTCCGGCGGATGGGGCACTAAATGTTAGGATGCTCCCCCCACTAGTATCTGAACCCCATGGCTACAATCTCTTTTCAGCTCTAGAGATTGAAAAGGTGATTGGGTGTGTAGCCCCCCGGAAGGCAGCAGGCCCAGATGGCTTACCGGGGGACCTCATGCGGGCATATCCAGTGGCCTGGGGAGGGGTTATAGCGGCACTCCTTAATAATATTATGAAGGGGGGGCCAGTGCCCGATTCCTGGAAAGGGGCGGTGGTGGTCCCAATCTATAAAAAAGGTTCTAGAGAAATCCCAGGGAACTACCGCCCCATAAGCCTCATTGACTCCACCCAAAAGATAGCAGGTAAAGCTATCCTGGGTAGGATTCTTCATTGGGTGGAGGAAAACAAAATACTAACAGACTTCCAGGCAGGGTTTCGGGCAGGTACAGGGACGATTGAGCAGGTGTTTAGGTTGGCACTCCTTGGTGGAAGGTGGTGGAACTAGGCAAGGGCAGTCTATACTTGGCATTTATAGATCTAAGGACTGCTTTTGACCTAGTTCCCCGGGAGGAGTTATGGAGGGTGCTCTATGGGTTGGGGCTACCTCCCTACATTTTGTCCCTCCTTATTAGCCTACACGAACATACTTTTGCTCAGGTTCGTTGGGGGAGAAATGCAGAGATAACTGAGAAGATCCCAGTGTCTCGGGGTGTGAGACAGGGATGCGTCCTAGCGCCCACCCTCTTTTCATTATATGTCAATGGGGTGGTGGACTATCTCCAGCAAGAACCAGCCGATGCTCCTTGTCTAGGGGGAGTGCGGATCCCAACTTTACTCTTTGCGGATGATACGCTTTTGATTTCTAAGACTCCGCAAGGCCTCCAGAAGTTGCTCGCCCGCTTCCAGAACTTTTGTGCTTTAAGGGGCTTGGTAATCAACGTAGATAAAACCAAGTTCCTTATTCTAAACCCCCCAAGGAAACTGGGCCGCCCACCCACTCTTAACTCTGTTCCTTTGGAAAAAGTATCCGAATTCGACTATCTCGGAATACGGATTACGGACACCATGAATTGGTCACCCCATATTGCTAAAATGGTCTTGAATCACAAGAGAGTAGGAGGGGCCCTCCTGAGGGAATTTCGGGCTTCACCAAGGAGGTCGCTTGCCCCAGCAATTGACATCTACAAGGCTAAGGGAGTAACATCAGCCCTATATGGAGCAGAGCTGTGGGGGCATTGCTGCCTGGATTCCCTGGTAACATCAGAGAGCAAGCTCTTAAAATCTCTAATCGCCCTGCCTCCAAGCACCCCTACAGTGCCTGTGCTGTTGGATACTGGGTGTAAGAATATCAAAGATCAAGCCCGGCTTCGGCCACTCCTTCTATGGGCACGTATTTGGAGGGGTGAAGAGTTAAAATCATATGCTGAAGGGCTGGCAGAGATAATGAGTTTGGGCGGATGGGCAAAGATCAAGTGGTTGAGAGACACGAAAAAACTTTTGGAGGTTATTGGACTTGGGGACTGCTGGTCATCAAGAACGGCTCCACCAAAAGATGTTTTGAAAAGACTCTACTGGAAATGGGTAGCGGACCAGCTAGTGACAAATTCTAGACATTGTAAATCTACAGCTGCCTTTTTAATAATTAAAGATGTTGTAGTCTACGAACCATATCTGGACTTAATTACCCTGGCAACTGATCGAGCACTGTATTTTAAATTTAGAGTGGGCTCCCTTCCAGTTGGTGCCCTGGTGTCCAAGTGGAAATCGGGTGTCCACACGTCCCCCTTTTGCGCCCGTTGCACCACGAGGACAGAGTCCATACCGCACATATTGTTTGAATGCCCGGACTATGCTAAACCCAGGGGCTTTTGGCTCAAATACCTTTGTCGCAATATGGGCACGCGTAGCCATCTGGTAGCTCTTCGCATCCTTATGACGGACACTTCACCTCCTATTGTTTGTGGTGTAGCCAAATTTTTAAAACATTGTTGGTTGATTCGCTGCAAGAGATTGTCATTAGCGGTTTAATTCGTTTTTTAGTTAATTTATTCTGACATTTCATGTCCTTTTATCCTTT
Source organism: Lissotriton helveticus (assembly GCF_964261635.1). Taxonomy (NCBI): domain Eukaryota; kingdom Metazoa; phylum Chordata; class Amphibia; order Caudata; family Salamandridae; genus Lissotriton; species Lissotriton helveticus. The sequence goes on from NC_136063.1 coordinate 1,923,714,405, forward strand.
TTAATTGTACATTTAATACTGCTCTTAAAATGTCTTTTTCCAGTTTGCTTAAAATGCTGTATTTGTGTACGCTTTCAAGATATCTTGCATATCGAATAAAAGCTTCAACCTGAAAAAATAAATTCTACAAAAGGAATTCTTAAGATCTCCACAAATTCCTATCTACTGCAGGGTTCTAGAGGTATCTATATTCGCTCCCATGAAGTTCAATGTGTGGAGCTTCTGGGGATTCTACTTTGCCACCAAGCCACTGCTATCCAACAAGATGCTGATTACAGCCATCTAAACTTTTAAAAATGATCGGCCAAGAACATCCTTAGACTCAGAAGATGCAGCAATATCATTCAAGCATGGATGTTTACAGCATATTTTGGAACTCAGTTTAACAAACACCAAGTTCATTTTCATGAATAGACTCCTAGACCACTTCACCCAGGCATGGATTAACACTATAAACAAAGATGGCTGCTCCCTCCTCCTTGGGACTTCTCAATGACTCTTTGAACTATTTAAAAAACCTCTCGAGGACAACAAACAAAAAATCCAGTTCCAGCTTACACTACAGCAGAAAATCAAGTCATCACACCTTTCTATTAACTTCTCGTCCTAAGTTTAAGCCTTTGCCTTACTACACAATGATGGAGGCAAAGCACTACTTACTGGTCTCTCAGAGCCCTCATTCACACTAGTTAATGTTGTTGTTCGCACAGCAGCTCCACTCATCCCAATTCAAAGTAATTTTTAGCATATCTATCCGAACTTGAAAGTAATGCACTGGCTCCTTCACCCCTTCAGAATATACCTTACAGTATGTGTTGTGATCTATAAGCAAATCCAACGGAACTAACTCACATACCTTGCTTCTAACCTTAACATGTCGGTAGTGTGTCATTCCTAGCTAGACTGAATATGAAAGAGGGCTCTAAAAATACACATGCTAGCAGCCTTTTTTCTACATATGGATCAAGACTCCAGAATATTTCCTTTAATAAACTCACATTTGCTCCATCAGTGGTGCATTTCAGCTCTTCACAATCATTCTACCAAACTGGTTTCCCCACCTTACCACAGGGTGATACATGTGGTGATTTATGTGTATGCAACTACTGTGCACAGTTATTATAAACGTAGGTCCATTTTCTACATTAAAATCTGCTGTGTTCGCATTTGTTGCTACGAAAATACCCTCAAAATAATGTAAAGAAATAGACAAATTATGATACAGCTCTGTTTCATAAGCCGAATCAGACAACGGTCTATGATGGAATCCTCGAAAGGTTAAGAGGCATCAGAACTCATTCTGTGCTACAAGGCCAGTTGAATGGCAGAATGCAAGACATACAAATTACTAGCATAACAATGTATGGTAAAACAATGTATATCAGTTTTGATTCATTAAACGTTTACTCATTTACTGGAGTGATTTTCGGTGATACACTTCGGAGAAATTTACAAATGAACACAGTTCCAAGCAAAATAGTAATGTTTAGTTAACTATTAATCTTCTGATACAATAAATAAACACGATTTAGTTGCAAAGTTTATTTAACAGTGCAGACGTATTTACATAAACAGACGTCAACCAAGCATTCAACAATAACATTTGCACAGAAAAACGTAGCATTTCTTTGTTAGAATGATTGTCTTTGCCAGAATTAAACTGCTTTGATAAAAAACATTTTATCTAAGGCACTGCACTAGTCTAAAACAATGATGCCAATTTTAGAATGGCGAGGTTTCAATAACTAGAAGAAATTGGGCTTTGTAACAGACATGTCAAGAGATCGACAGGTTTAGTTCCCTTCTAATTGTTGCATCAAGTATGGCAAATTCATCAGCTATTCATGTCACAGGAGGGAAAGGCCAGCTGAGTATCAGAAAGGGTTTTTAGAAACTACTTCTTGTATGAAATGGTCTCTTAAATACAATTCTAACAATATTAGAGTAATCATAATGTGCTAGTATCCGCGTCCATTTGAATGATATGGAGTTAGTCTCTTCATGCTATAATAAGCAAGTTTATGTATTTCTATATGTGTCACTTAATAAAGACTTGCAGTTTATGTTAGCAGGCACAAGAATACAGTACAGATGCAGAACTGCAGTCACTAAAATCCTCGATTAGAAGAGCAAAGAAGTAGACAGTGGCCTAATACTGTTTACACACATTAAAATAATACTTACATGTGGGTAACTTAAATACATGAAAGCCAAAAGAACATTTCACAAAATGCATTGGATGACAGCATCATGACAAACACATAAAAAGAGCATAATTCCCTCCGTATATTAGTGCATATGTACTGGCATATAATGTAAAACGATTTAATGGATGTGGTCGTAAACACTTATAAACACATATTTACAAACAGTCATGGTAAATAACATGAAATATGAAACTGCCAATATCGTCGTATTAGGCATATGGTTCACAATGTAAAATGTAACGTATCAAAAATGAGTCCTTGAAAAGAGTTTGCTACAAATATTGCAGTTAAGCATCTATAAACAAGACTCTTGCTTGTCATGGAACAGAACGCACAATGGCCTTGTTGGCCGTTTTTCAACAGCTTAAGTCTCCTACTGCCAACTTGCACATTGCCCTAATAAGAAAATGAATTATCTTACGTGTTATTGGAACCCAACAGATATGGTGAAAGTGAAAATTAAATAGGAAATGTTGTCAAACCGCACTTAAAGAAAAGAAATGCTAAAACTGACAATCTCCTCTTGATCAGATTGCAAAAGCAGTCGTAGACCTCTTTTGTCCCATGTTTTCTTGTAAGGTTGAATTCTGGTCAAAGTTAAGCAGCTTCTCAAAACATGGCCTGTAGCACTTGTTTGGAGCACTAGTAAGCAAAGTGCAATCACAGATATGCATCACCTCTTTTTCGTCAAATATCTGTTAAAAGAGAGTGTATTGTTAGAAAATGCAATAGTAATTCATGTGAATAGGTTATGAAAATATTCTTCGAGGACAGCATTTATTAAAGCAACTGGACACAGCGAGCCAAATGAACAACCATCTTCGATTTCCAAGTCTTCAACTTTGAAATGCCAACAAAGCCAAGAAGCTCTTACTCGTGAAAGTTTTCCAGCACGGATAAGGTGCCTTGTCATGATCCTGTTTAGAGCAGAGCTGCTTTTGAGAAGACTCAAGAGGCTATGATCGAATGGTGTCAGGCTGTTCAGGTCACCTACGTCTTTCGTACAGATGCTACACAGTTCAACCCATGGAGGCGTTTCTGTTACATTTTGTAAATTCGAACAGTTTATCTCCATAAATCATTCTGTTATCGACAGCTGGCCTGTCACACAACCACTGGAGAGGAAGCACTAGTAATATAATGGATAACGTGCCGTACAGTATAAGGATATTGCAAGTTACCGAGGAGCTCCGTAACTATATAGGCAGACGGCCGAGTTCCTTTATAAGGTTATGGAACTCCGAGAGGACTTGTAATATCCTTATAATGTATGGCGGGGCACTTTATCCCAACAGGGCACACGATCACCTTTCCCTCAAACAACTTAAAACCTTGGTGGGAAGTTCTTTCATATGAGAGCACACATTTATAAACAAAAAGAATAAAAATAGAACCTCTAGTGCAACATAACACACAGCAAAAGCCATTATATATTTGTTGCAAAAAGATATTAAAAACTGCTCAATAAAAGTCAGTTTGAAAAAAAAAATGGCTGCAGTATCTCAGAATGTGTCTGAACATGCAGAAAGAGTCTAACTTTTTTATAATTATCTAAGGAGTGTAAAAAATGTAACATGTTCTTTCTGCATTTCAATGTAAGCTAGAAAATTAGAGCAGAAGAAAAGCAACATTTAATTTTCAGTACTTTAAACAGCTGCTCCGTGACCTGACCTGCCTTTCACCTTGGCTGCTGGCAGTAGGCACTGACGTCAGAACTCGACTGTAATAAATTATTATTGTAGAGTTCGGACTTCTTCTCTTTATAATGGACGATTGGGTGCGTAATAAGTCGCAGATTATAAAGAGAGTGGACAAAGGAATATATACAGGGATTGCACAATCCCATATGTTATAAAATAAATAACATGGCAAATACTTTTAGGAATGACAATAGGTAATACTAATGTTACGTGAGATTTCTGGAAAGTTTAGAAAAATGTAGAGGTGAAATAAAAACAAGCATTGGCAAAGGTAATTGGTTGTGGGTGAGGGAACCAAGCCTGAAAGCGTGGACAGGGAAGCCAACGGAAGCGAGGAACGTGAAGCTTGGGGTTGGTAGTAGCACATGAAGGTGAGCGCATTACAGGAATGGGGAGAAACACAAGCAGTGAAGAACAAATTACTTACCTTCGATAATGCCTTATCAGGTAGGCTATCTAGCCATAGATTCCTTACCTTAGAATTCTCCTCAGGCATCAGAATGGACCGGGAAAGTTTCGAGCAGTATCTCTGTGCGCCAGTAGGAGGTATTGTTCAGCTCTGCATCTGTGCCATCCACACCAGAAGTGGTATGCCCAGTACCTATATAGATGCAGCCCCAACCTACTGACATCAGTTTCTTACCCGACACTGACAAATCCGCCACAAAATGGAGTGGATGGGAGAGTCAGTAAGGAATCTGAGGTAAGATAAAGTCTCTACCGGATAAGGCGCTACTAAAGGTAAGTACCTTGTTCATCTGATAAGAGACTTCTAGCCGCAGATACCTTACCTTAGAAAAGATACCCAAGCAATGCCTCCCTGGAGGTGGGTCTGCGAACAGACTAGACCAAGAAGTCCTGCAGGACAGAGCAGGCAAAGTGACCGTCATGACTGACTTGACTGTCCAGGCAGTAGTGCTTAGTAAATGTGTGCAGAGACGCCCACATTACAGCCTGTCTCATGTCCAATACCAGAACTCCATGAGCTAACTTAGTGGTCGCAGCCTTGACTTTGGTTGAATGAGCAAGCAAGCCCTCAGGGGGTTGCTTTTTGGCCTATGCAGATTCCATTGTGAGATAGTTCATTTCTGCACAGCCTTTACTTTTTGCACCCTGATGTACCCAATGAACAGCTGATAGCCAAACCTGAACTGTCTGGGATAACCAATGTAGGCCCACAATTCTCTTTGTAGGTCCAGACGGTGGAGTTGGTCTTCTTTGGAAGGGTGAGGCATGGCAATGAAGACAGGCATAGTGATATTTTGGTCCACATGAAATGGTGTTACTAATTTTGGAAGAAAGGATGCGCGGGTTCTCAATACCAGTGTGTCAGAGTAGAATGTCCTGTAGGGAGGGTGCACCGAAATTGCTTGCAGCTCACCGACCCTCCTGGCCGATGTTAAGGTCACCAAAAAAGCAGTTTTGATGGTGCCTAAACAAAGGGGACAGTTGTGTGAGGCTCGAAGGGTGCACACATCAGAAAGGTCAGTACCTGATTGAGGTCCCATTAGGGCATGATTAATGGTCATGGAGGGTACAGGTGTTAAAGTCCCTTTAAAAAACAAGTCACAACAGGTGACTTAAATAGAGAAGGTTGCTTAGGCAACCGCAAGAAAGCCGAAATGGCTAAAAGGTAATCTTTTACCGTGCCCAAAGCAAAGCCTTGCTGGGCTAGGGAAAGAACCAACAACAAAACCTGGAACAAGAGTGTGGAAAGGGGATCAATATTTTTGCAAGCAAATCAAGCCACAAATTTTCCCCAGCGGCAAGCATATACTGTATTGGCTGCTGGAAGCCTGGCTGCCAGAATAACATCACAATATTTGGGTGGAAGGTCGAAAACGATCAACTGCCGCTGATCAATCTCCAAGCATAAAGGCGGAGTGTGCGCAGATTTGGGTGCAGGACCCTGCCCTTTTGCTGTAATTGTAGAGTCCTGCCGAAGGGGCAACCTAATCGGATACCATACTCTCTGTGCCTAATCCGGTGCAACAAGAAAGTGCTGGGCCCGTTCATTCCTTATCTTCTTGAGATCACTCGGCAGGAGTGGTATTGGCGGAAAGGCGTACAGGACGCCGGAGCTCCACTTGAGACGAAAAGCATCTCCGAGAGAGTCGCCACAGAAACTCCAGCATTCAGAAGTGCCGACATTGCGTGTACTCAGTGGTCACAAATAGATCTAACCAAGGTTCTCCCCAGTCTCTAAAGAGACCTTGCACCACCTCGGGATGGAGATGCCATTTGTAAACTGCTAGACATCGACAGCTGAGCTCGTCTGCCCTGTATGTTGATAGAGCCTGTCAGATCCTGGAGTACTAGGGAAATGCCCGGACACTCAAGCCATTTCCAGTGATACAGGGTTTCTTGACACAGGCTCCACGACTACACCCCGCCATGTTGGTTGCAGTACCACATGTCGGTGGGGTTGTCAGTGAAAATCTGCACTAGTCTTCACATGAACAAAGGCTTTCAATGCCAGTTGGATCGTCCGGCTCTCCATCAGTTTGATGTAAAGCCCAGACTCTGCCGGCAACCAGGGTTCTCTGATCTTCCCCTCTCCCGTATAACCGCCCCAGCCCAGGAGTGACACCGCTGCAGTTGAGGAAGGGAGAGATGTCTGATGCAAATCCAATCGCAGTTCGTTAGCCACTATTAGTCTTTTGCAGTTCCCTCCGCCATCTGGACCGGTTCAGAGAGATTCCACTGATGCTGCGCCCGCTGGGACTTCATGTCACACTGCAGAGATTGCATATGTCAACACGCATGCGCTGCCAGAAGGATGCAGGCACTCAAGAAACCCAAAAGCCCCAGAATCATTCTCATCAAAATCCAGGATAGAGGATTATACATCAGACTCATTGCTTGAATATCCTAGACTTGCCGTTCCAGAGGACAGGCCCAAAACTGCACTGTGTTCAGAACAGCTCCAATGAAAGGGAGTGTCTTGGAGGGAGTCTGGTGTAACTTTAGCAAGCTTATAGTGAACCCCAACGAATGCAGGTGGTCCATCGTAGTCTGGAGGTGGGAGACGGCTGCCTGCAGTGAGTCCGCCTCCAACAGTGAGTCGTCGAGGTAGGGGAATATTGGAACGTCTGACCTCTGCAGATATGTAGCAACCACCTGCGGGACGCTGGTAAGGGCAAAGGGAAACACAGCGAACTGATAATGCTTGTAGCCTACCGTGAACAGCAGTTAACACCTATAGGCAGGCAGCACAGGGATATGAAAGTAGGCATCCTGTAAGTCCAAGGCTAGCATCCAGTCTCCATGGTCAAAGGAAGCCAGAATATGAGCACCTTGATGTTGTCCCTTTTAAGGAAGAAGTTGTGAGGGTGCAGGTCTAGAATAGGGCAGAGGCCTACCTCCTTTTTGGTACCAGAAACTAGCGGTAATAGCAACCACAACCTATTTCTGATGCCAGCACCCTCTTGACTGCTCTTGTGGCCAAAAGATCCTGTACTTCCTGATGGAGCAAGAAGAGGCTGTCCTTCAGCTGCTTGTGAGAAGGTGGCATGGGCAGCGGGGTTTCTAAAAGGGGACGGAGCAACCCCGCTAAATAATCTGGAGTACACACTTTGCTATGGACTGCTAGTGGGGCAGGTGATGGCAGATCCTTCCTCCTACTGGGTGCTCGTCATGGAATGAGGGTAAATTAAAGGGGCATGAAGGCTGTGGCTGCCAGGGGTGGCGGCAGACTGGGTTGTTCTCTAGCTGGTTGTCCCATGTTGTCTGTGGGAAGTGTGTCCGGGGTTGCTAGCAACTACCATAGCCACGGAAAGGGTGAAAAGCAGATTGGGATTGGTGGGGGGTCATAGAGAGGTCCCAGGACTTGTCAGTAGCCCGGCTGTTCTTAAAGCGAGCTAGAGCAGAGACTGTCTTTTGCCCTAGAGGCAGGAGATATCACAGGGCATTTCCATAAGGGAAGGTTTGGCATCCCCCCAAAAGCCAGTAGTTCTGCAGCGCCTGAGTGCCACCGACAATGCAATCGATTTGCCTCGCAAGTGGGTCATGTCCTGTCCGGAGTGAATAGTAAACTTACCTGCGTCTCTGTCATATGCAATAACCTGTGGCAGTATGACTCTGGCCTCCTGCAAGAGCATAAGCAGCACTTGCGCAACCGAATCACTAACTGTGGGGGTTTATCGGCCCAAAAGGCAAGAGGTGTTCACAGACCACAGTGCTAGGCTGGCATGAGAGAACATCCTCGTCCGAAAAATGCCCAGCCTTTTGGATTCTCCATCTAGTGTAGTGGTTGGGAACATGCCAGGGTTGACTCTGAAGGTGGAGGCTTGGACCACCAAGCTATCCAGGTGGGGGTGCTGCATAAGGAAGCTGTGGACACAGGAGTGGGCGGTAGCAGATGGTAATTAGCCTATGCACGGGGGCCCCTGTGCAGGGCTTGGATCAAACACTAAGTTGGATGTCCATAAGGGCTTCATTACATGGATGGAGAGATTCGGGGAGGGCTGGGGCGGGGGGAGACTTCTTGTGTGAAAAGCTCACTGACTGAGTATAGTGGGAATATGTATTTGCTTTACACCCCTCCTGAAAAACCCTTAGCAGCTCTCCACAGCTACCCCTTGAGGGCTCTGGTTTTCAGGGACCTAAACACTATCACTAACGGCTGCCTGGACTTAGTGCACAGTGCCTCGGCATAGGTGGACACTACCTACTGAGCAAGGCTCCTACAATGGCTTCACTTAAAATACTGATGTTTGCTATCAACCATTTTGTCTTAATAAATCAGTTATTGATGCCAGTATCATGCACCCAGAAGGAACCTTAGAGGTGTCCCCTGTATCCTTTATAGTCTCTTAGTGTGCTGGCGAATGGTATCGCCCAACCACAGATGAGTTTCTGAACCACTGCAGGTGAAAGCCAGTGGTCTCAGAGGCCAGGGGCAATGACTGGCAGGAGGAAAGTCATCACAACTCCTCCAGTAGGATGGCTAGTGAATTTAGCATTTCAAGACCAGAGGCTACAAAGCCTCTGCTGCCTTTGATATGTGACCACGGCTCCCCCCAGACCTGGGAAATACCACCCCATGCGCTGAGGCTCTTTTGGCATCAGAGTAGGCGTGAAATCAGAAATTCAGGAGGCGTGTTCCACTTACAGGATAGTCACATCCTAAGGTGGGCTACCTGAAGTGGACAGCTATGGCGGGTTTCACCATCTTGGTTTTGGTGAAAATAGAGAATTCTGGCTCAGTGTTATGCCCACTCCCCACAGGAATAGGTCATATAGGGGGCGTAGACACCCCAGTGGTAAGTAGCCCATTGGCTACCACCATATATTCCTTTAGGCACCCCTAAATTGAGCATTCAGGGGACTCCCGGACACCAGAATGACAAATTCGATTACTTGGGAACAGATGGAGGACAAATAAGAGACGTCACTGCAAGAACAGAGGATCTGCACTGAACTTGGCGCCACACCCTGCCTGTCTGCTGGTACCTTGACAATTACAAAGACTTGACTCGTCTAAAAGCTGTGCATCCTTCCTAACACTTGGACGGCTGCCCAGCATGCCACCAACCAGCTAGCTTCTTTCTTTGAGTGTAGGAGTCACTCCTCTGCATGGATGCACAGACCGTATCTGTCTGGTACGCAGTGTTGTTACCCATCGGGTCCATTGAGGAAGCAGCATGTCAGAAGGAAGTCTTAGTGGCTCTAGAACGTCAACCCCATCTCTTCGCCGAGTTTCAAGAAGCTAGACTCTCCAGGAGCCCCCCTGCACCAATACCCTGGGGTACTGGAGTACCAGCAACAGCCAAGGCTTGTTTGTGTCCAGTCAAGACACCACCACTGAAGAAAACCAATTTGCATGATTTGGACTTCGAGAATGATGACATCCACACCAAGAGTAGCCCTGCCGTCTTGTATTTCGAACCTTTGCAGAAACCGACTGAGAACTGTGGGAGCCTCCAACGCAAGTGTCCATCCAGCCAAACACCTCTGCACCGTAGCCCCCTAGCCTGGGCTCATAATAACCAACTGCGCCCCGTTACTCAAGAGACCCTCAAACCGAGCCCCCCTTTGGGTTCTGCTTGACTTGTCCCCAAGTCCCTCCTTGCTCCCTTTCTTTTCAGGGGCGCATTGCTTTCAAAGGTGTAGCATTCGAGACTACTAACCAGCACCTTTGCACCCAGACACGCCAAGGGAGGTAAACTAAAGCTGGTGGTGGTTCTTTGGACCTTGGCCCCCCAGCACCTCAAGTCCCAAAAGGCACCTCTGAACTTCGACTACAAGTGTATGTTTGCAGTATATTTCTTTCCTCCTATAGGATATCATTCCTGCATTCAAGGCTCATACCTCAAAAAACGTTACTCGTGTATTTTACTGGTGTTTTGTAAAATACATAACTGAAAGTACTTACCTGATTCAGATGATCTTGGTGTCTAAAACTACATAAAGATCTGTGTTATTTTTCTAAATTGGTCTTGGATTTGATGCACTATGCATAATGTTTTTTTCTACAACTGACATTCTTCAATTGCTTGCTATCTCAGAAAGCCTTCTCTCGCTATATTCCCAAAACCCTGCATGAAAAACTGATCTCGACGTACCTTTTCTTTAGGGTGACCAGTCTTCTTACCTTTCATCCTCTGCATACATTCTAGTTCTGAGTATACCCTTCTCTCAGTCTCATGCCTGCCTGCCTGAATACTTCTTATTGCAATTTTGCAATCAGATAATACAGCATTTCATTGAGCACAACCTCTACTCTTTAAAACCCTATCCCTGTGTTCTGACATTGCCTAATCTCCGCCAGCCTATCAAACATGTTACTTACTTTCGGTAATGCTTCATTTGGGAGATAAGGGATCTAGCAGCAGATTGCCTTACCTTTGAAGCTCACAGGTGTCACACTGGATATGGAAGAGTTTTCGCCGAGCAACACCCTTATGCTTCGGTCAGCTAAGCGTGACGTCTTTGCCATAGTGATGTCCGAGTCACCTATATAGGCACCACCTCAGTGTGCTGACGTCAGTTACTTTCGCAACTTTCCATGGCAGAAGTGCCGAGCCATGAAGTGGGCTGACTTTGGTGTGTTTTGAACAAGTAGGGCCCTGAACGGGAACAGCCCTGTTCCTAAAAACCTGTACACAGTGCCGGGAAGATGTGTGGGGTCTTTAAGGAATCATGTTTCTACCAGAAAAGGTCTTACCGAAAGTAAGTACCTTGTCCATCTGATAGAGACATCTAGCTGCAGAGTCCTTATCTTTGAAAAGATACCCAAGCAATACACTCCCTGGAAGACGGACTGCGGACAAGTTTAGACCAGGAGGTCATGCAGGACAGAGCGGCCAAAAAGGCTGTCCCTGCGGACTTGACTGTCCAGGCCGTAGTGCTTGGCGAGCGTGTGCAGTGATGCCCACTATGCTGCCTGACAAATGTATTGGACTGGAACTCCTCATTGCAATGCTGTGATGGCAGCCTTAGCTCTGATAGAATGAGCTTATACGTCTTCAGGAGGCTGCTTTTTGGCCAAAGCCTAGCAGATTTTAAATGCAAAGGAAGACCCAACGAGAGATCGTCCTTTTCTGCTCAGCATGCCCCGTCGTCACTTCCATGTATCACGCGAAGAGTTGCTCATCCAACTAGAACTCATTTGTGCAGTCAAAGTAGAAGAGCAACGCTGTTTTTCGGTCCATACAGTGGAGTCGCTCTTATTCTTTAGAGGGGTGCGGAGAAGTGTATAAAGTGGGCAAGGTGACTGACTGCCCCACGTGGAAAGGTGCTACCACATTCGACAAGAAAGAGGCCCTAGTGTGCAGCACCAACTTATCAAGGAAGATGGTCAGTGTAGGAAAGTGCCTCTTTTGGACATGGTTAGCCCCCACTTTTTGCCTGGAAAATGATGCCACTTCGACTGGAAGAGCACTGGGTCCCTGACAACCGGGTCCTCTGTGCCAGAGCTCTTTCGCTAAACTGTACCTTTTGTTTCTTAACTGGAACAACTTCAGTACCACTTGAGGGCGTGGTCTAGCCGGTCTGCGAAATGGCTGCTCTCTAAGGTGGCTCCTCTGGCTGAGTCACCATCCACCTAAAATCCGCACATTGGAGGTAGAATACATGAGATAATTGGTGAAAAGTAATTAGCTTATTGCCATGGGCGCAGATTAAGTCCTCTTCTAGAGCTGCACGCTCGATTATCAGATCGCTGCAGGTCTGACCTGGTGACGACTGCGGAGGAGAGCGAAGGCCGGGTGCTAGAAGTGAATCGGCGTGTGCTTCGACACGTGGCTCCGGAGCTCATCCGGTGGCGCCGGAACAGTGGTCCTGCCGAGCCCCGACTGCAGAGGAAGCAGACTGGTCTCGGGATCAGCAAACACCGCTCCGCCCAGTTCCCCAGTGGCAGGAGGAGCAGAGGGGTCCAGGTGCGGAGGGGCAGGCGGTCGCCGCTGTGTGGGGGACTCGCTACCAGTTTGGTGCTGGGGCTCGTGGATGCGACTTACCCCCCGGCCTGAATGTTGATCTGAGGGGATATTTCCAGCCGGATCGGGCCGCTGGCCTAGCGTGCGCTGCCGGGCCCCTGTAGGCCACACTAGAAATTTCAGTGGATTTGAGACTCCCACTGAGTCACTGGGGGAAACAAGTGCATTGGCCCAGCCGGGGGTGGATTGTACATGGAGGCGGCTGGAAGAGGACAGATCTGAAGAAGCTGGGCTGCGGTGGCATGGGTGGGGGCTAATATTGGATTTGTGAGAAGCCTGGGTGCTGGGGCACGTCAAATGCGCTGGAGCCTAAAAATAAAGTATACGCATTTGAAGCCCGGTGGCGCCCAGGGTGACATACATGAGATCAGGAGCCATTTTGCCACTGTACAGGCTAGGAGGGTGCTCAAGAAGCGCTGGGAGCTACCCTGGCAAGTTTTTGCAGATTATTCACTGGGGCACACCCACCCTCCCTCACAGTGTATCTCAGTTGGCTCCATGGGAATGTGACTGAGCAAACGCCGCCTATACCTGCTTGGGCCCCCCTGGAGCGGTTGGTTATTCGGCTGTGGTCCCTGTCTGCGGGGTGGCACTTCGGGGGCCACCACTCGGATGCCCAGTGTCCTATACAAACGACAGCCTGGTGTATTTCCATGTACAACACTGAGTGTGCCGTAAATTGTTGCAGCAGCCTGGGAGGCAATCCACGGTGGGCCTTTTGACATCATGTTCGCCCTGATTCATACAGGGGGTCATTTTGAGCTCACGCGCTTATCAGCACAAGGTGTTAGTTCTTCTGGGGATTGTGTAAACCAGAAAATGGGTAAGACAGACACAAACAAACCAAACTGCCCTTTGAAAATAAATGGACAACCAGACATGCGAAGTTGGAAACTGATCCTGAAATGGAGCACAGGGATGGAGCAGTGGAAGGGAATGATGACCTGAGAGCCATCCTGCTCGAAGTTAGATCAAGTCTAAAAACCCACGGATAGGTTGACCAGGTTAAAAAACAAGTGGACACGCATGAAGTAAGGATTGATAAATTGGAGAACCGAGTTTCCGATGCACATGAGTTCCATAAAGAATCAGAGAGCAACTTTTAAACATGGAAAACGTTTTGGAAGTTATCAAAGCCAAAAAATAAGACCTGGAAGCCAGGTCCCACCGTAATAACATTCGTATTACCGGAGTGCCAGAAACCACGGCCATAGGTAGGGTGGAAGGTTTTGTTGAAACTCTTGAGGGACATCTTCGGCTCATCACTTTCCAATATGTTTAATATAGAGAGTGCTCTTAGATCCCCAGCCCTAAGCCCCCCCCCCATGGGCAGAACTCCGCAACTTATCTTGGCCCGCCTATTGAACTACAGGGATTGAGACAACATTCTCCAAGCGGCAAGAGAATTAGGCCAGATTACGCATCAGGGCAACCAAATCTTTTCTCATGACTTCACCCCGGTAGTCTAGTCTGCCAGAAGGGTATTCGTCCCTGTGAAGCGCATTCTTCGGCAGGCGGGTATTTCCTATACTCTGCTGTACCCGGCGAAGCTTAAAATCACCCACGAAGGCAGCCACCACCTCTTTGCGAGACGCCAAGTCTGCCCTTAAATATGCCATACAAACAGCTGGAAGTAAACGTCTGACAAAAGGCCCAGGACACACTGAAGGGACACTCAGTGACAATGACTGATCTGTTAGATGTTTGATATGGTTTGGACTCTTACACTTGGTGGTAAGAAATTGGAGGGGTACAGTGAAAAAATGTTGTAAACTGCGCCCTTCACTATTTAACCGTTTTACTCTTATATAGCTGTTATGACTATACTTAAAATTCCTCGCTATAATATGCTGAGCCACCTGGTTTCTGACCAGGGTCTACGCCGGAGATTTCTCACCCCTAGGGAGTTTACCCACAATTGTTCCCTCGTGTTCTTATCGGAGGGTTGTTTTGAAGTTTGGGAGGGAGGGGATGTTTTAGCTCAACCTAATTGGGGGGTTGGTGTGGGTTGGAGGGATAAAGTTGGGGACACAGTGCAGCTATGCTTTGCCACATTGACGAACGCCGTACGGCACGGCTTGAACAAGCCACTTCAACGGTTATGAAATCGCCGAGCCGGGTATAGGCGAGATAGGACCAGGCCCACGCTAATCTCTTATCATAAGAGCGCCCAAATATCTCACACTAAGGATCCATTCAGCAGGTAGGACATGCTACACTAGTACAGGATGACGAAGTTGAATTTTTTAACGTGGAATATTAGAGGTCTGAATGACCATAGAAAAGCCAGACTAACTCATGCATACTTGATCAGGCACAAGATATGTTGCTGCTTCTTGCAGGAAACCCACTTACCTAATGCATCCAACACCAAGTTGTGCTAGAATTACTAGTGGGGGAGGTGTACTCCACTGGATATTCTAACTATTCACGCAGGGTGGCCATATTGTTATGGAGGGGGCTAGAATGGAAAACCACACACACACACTGAGGGGAGATTTATTATACTTAAAGGCTCTATCTGTGGATCTGATGTGGTGTTGGCTGCTAAGTATGGCCCCAACTCCGATGACACAGAGTTCTTCCGTGGGCTCTGGGCAAGCATAGCAAGTTTGGGCTGTGACACTATCATCTGGGGTGGGGAATGAAATGCGATACGGAACGACTCCTTGGATAGGAAGGGTGCGTCACGTAGTCTCCAGCCAAGGGCTGGAGAAGATCGCAACTTATTAATCCAAGCAAATGACTTAGTGGACGTGTGGAGAGTCTGCAACCCAGACAGAGTGATGGGTTCATGGATCTACTCACATCACAGACTGGATTTCTGGGTTGTATCTCGGGACATGGACTTCAGATGTATCTCTTATGCCCAGAACTCTATATGATCATGCCCCATGTTTACTGAACCTACAGATCCCTGCACTGATCTGACACCCCTTCACTTGGAGGCTCCCTGCAATGGACCTATTAGATCAAGCATTCGTGAGGAAATCAGGAAAGATATTAATTACTATTTCGCTGAAAATAAGAGCTCGGTCGAATCTGCAGGGACACTGTGGGAGGCTCTTAACCCCTTCCACGCTGATGACGAGCTGGGCTCGTCATGAGGTAGCCTCCTCGCACGCTGATGACGATCCCAGCTCGTCACGTAAAGTGCGCTTTTAAAAATCTCTGCGTACGAGCGGAATTCCGCCCGCACGCATGCGGTTAAAGTGGTTATCAGGGGTTGTTTCATTGCCAAGCAAACGGGAATTCTGAAGTCGATCAGACAAAGACGCCAGACTCTAGAGTCACAAATCAAAGACATAGAGGATAATGTTTTCAAGACAGAGGAGAGGGCACACCTTGCATCACTCAGAGAACTGCTCTCTGAATATACAGAAGTGGCCAATCGGGAGATAAAGTTTCTGGGGAAATACAGCACTGCTAGGAGATATGGGGAGAGGGATAGACCTGGCAGAATGTTAGCAAGCATGCTCCGCCCTCGAGAAACTCCAATATAATTACTGAACTTAAAGATGTAAAAGGGGAATCTATCAGAGGATCACAACTAATATTGGATCATTTGTCAGATTTCTATACTAGCCTATATACTGCTACAATCTCTAACGTACAAGGTGAGCTGCACACATTGAGTTGCTGTGGTTAGGCAAAGCACACAGATTATCTCGATGAACCTTACACAGTAGAGGATATAATACAAGTAATCAACAGCCTCCCAAACGACAAAGCCCCTGGTTTGGATGGTCTGTCCACCTCCTTCTATAAAGCTTATGGTGCCTTGTTAGCCCCACAATTATTAGAAGTATATCAGGAAAGGGTTACCTCCCATCCTCTATGAGGGAAGCTGTAATTTTGACGTTTCCAAAGCCAAAGACCCCACAAGTCAGGACTCTTATCACCCATTATCCCTCATTAATGTAGACAGTAACATTTTGGCGAAACTAATCGCTGAGACTACAACCCCTTGATTGCAAGGCCTGATCAGTCGGTGTTCATACAGGGAAGGTTGACAGCTCACAATTTGAGAACCTTTTTCGCCCTACTCCACTACTTAAACCTCCAGACTCCGGCAGCAGCTGCGCAACCAAAGCATTGGACACCCTTGAGTGGCCCTACCTCTTCTTTCAGAAAGCTTCCCCATAACCAGAGGCACTAGACAGGGGTGTCCCTTATTCCCTTTATTATTTGCTGTTGCCATGGAGCCCTTAGCTGCTCATAGCCGACAACACCATGCAAATAGAGGGGTGGGATTTACTACTAGGGGCCTAACGATCTCGCTCTACGCAGATGACATCATGCTCTACACTATAGATACTTCAGCCAATATAGCCCCCTGCTCCGTGAAATGACCAGATTCGGCGGGCTGGCTGGAATCCAAATAAATTGGTCCAAATCTACAATCTTCCCTTTGACGGACTGTGTATCCCTTTTCTCACTTGACTATCCTCTCAAATGGGTGGAGGGCCCGGTCAAATATCTCTGGGTCTGGCTGGGCCGGGACATGCAGGAGCTATGGGAGATTAACTATGGGCTAGTGGTGAGCTGGTTGGAAGGGAAAATAGATACCTGGTCCCGCTTACCCCTTTCCTTGGCAGGATGAAACGCCATTGCCAAGATGATTGTGCTGCCTAGGTTCTTGTGCCTCTTTGTAAACCCCCTGATTATCCTTACTCACACATTTCTACAAAAGCTCAGATCCATGATCATACAACTGGTGTGGGCTGGGAAGCAGGCGCGCATAGCCTGGGAACTCCTCACTTTGCCCTTGAGTCTGGGAGGGCTGGGTGCACCAGACATCCCTTTGTACACCTACTGTGTGCACGCTCAGTTCTTGCATCACTGAGTTTTCCTACCCCATTTCAATAGCATGTAGCAATAGAGGTGGACAGATCTGCGCCTATTCCACTAAAAGTTGCGGTGGTCTCCAAATTCAAAAGACCTAGGAATGAAATCAATACAACAGAAATGCTCAGATTGGCCTGGGATGGGTCTTGATCTGTTATTCACACCCTCAGCCCCCTTGGGGTTCAACCCTCAGATTCCTGTGCTGACGGATAGGGATGAGGTAGCTAGGGCCGAAAAGCTGGGATGGAGGACTTTTTCCGATCTGTACCCACGGGATAAGTTCATTTCCCCCCAATGATGCAGTGTGCTGATAGATCATACTTCTCAGATATGCTTTTATATTATAGATACAGAGCCAACTGTCGCAATCTGCATGGCTCCTTCGCTGCTCCCCCGCCTACACTGCCAGGATTGGAACTTGTATTAATCAGCACTTCCCAGCGTAAGCTCATAATAAGCCTATACAATTCTATGCAGGTCTCTTTTCCAATTGCCAGACATAAGTTTGTTGAGGGCTGGATTGAAGAATGACCTTCGCTGTTAATGGAGGAACAATGGAAATTCTGTTGTGGCCAGCTAGAGATTTTATCCCCGAACTATAAGCATCGCTTAATTTACTTTAAATTCTTGCATAGATACTACAGAATGCCAGAGCAGCTCTTCCGCATGGGCCACTGTGAAGATGCTAATTGCTGGAGATGCAATTCCCCTCTAGCGTCCTTCTTACACTTTGCCTGGCATTGTCCCAAGATAGCACAATATTGGGTAGAATTATTTACCCTAGTGAAGGAGATACTGGATACTATATTGGAACCTTCGCCTCTAACGGGCATACGAGGGTACACAAAAGATATTCCTGAGGAATCTAGACACCTACTGGCGAAGCTGCTTCAGCTGGCGAAGAGACGGATAGCCAGGGCATGTGGGAGAGTGGGGGGACTGAAAGTTAAATCTTGGATAGATGTCACACACTGTCAAGAGCAGCTGGATACATTCTGGGAGCTGATGCCAGCGGCCTCTAGACCTCGTGATAACTGGGGTCCCTTCCAAATTGGGCTTGTGCTCAGGCCCAGCTGAATGTCAATGCAACAGAGCCCTAGAGGGATATTGGATCACTCAGCATGCATCGTCCTGTATGGAGGGTGGTTGGGCCAGTATTATGGTCATTCAGATAAGTAATTTATGTTGCAAGAATACTGTACAGTTATTCATTGTTCTCCTTCTGTGCTACCTACACGGCAGTCATCAAGTTGCACGTCATAATATCTAGCTTGAAATTATTGGTGTTGTCCATACTGCGCTGCTTTCTCCCAGCTAAGTTGGGGTTAGTTATTGTAACCTTTCTTTGTTTTCCTTTTTCTCTTTGTTTCATTCTCAATTATACTACTCCAGAAATTGTACTTTACAAATGATGTGCCCTATATGGAGTATGAAACTGTAATATGTACGTATTAAACCGCACTGTAATCTTTGTTTTTTGAACAAATAAAAGCTTTATAAATAAAAAATTTAAAAAATCTTCAGTACCACTTGCAAGTCCCTAGTAAATGGTACCCTGGTACCCAAGGCATTGTCACTGAAGAGGGACCTCAAGGGTAGCAGCATCAATTGTGCTACCCTAGGGTCCCCTCATCAAAGACATACACACTGACATTGCAGACTGGGTCGCTTGGTGCAGAAAAAAAACTGAATGGCGCACATTCCTGTTTGCCATGCTCGCTGACACTACATGGAACATAGGTAAGACACCCCAATAGCAGGCCATCTATTCCTAAGGGAAGGTGCACTATATCTCCTGTGAGGGTATATCTAGATGAGCAGATATGCCCCTGCAATATCCATGTTGATTCTTGGATATTGTAAGTCAACAGAGATACCACAGGGAGTACATGGGCTGGACACTCATCATTACAAGTTCCCCAGCTCCATGATACTTTTAATGTGTTATGGGGTATTTGGTACGAAACATGATTCTGGTACTGATTCCAGTGTCAGATTTATTAACTGCACAGAGAGGACCCCTTAGAGAGTTTCCCTGAAACCTATCAACCCTTAATGTGGTCACCGACTGGCCTAAGCCAGCCTGTCACCACCAGACTGGGTTCTGCCCTCACGAAGTAAGCAGTGGACATACTAGCGGTTATAGACACCCTAGGAAAGGGGCACATAGACAACCACTTGTTACTTCCTTGAAAACCCCCCTAAATGTAGTATTTACGAGGCATCCCCAGACTCTGAAAGCAGTATCCACGGACACAAGAAGATAAACGAAGAAACGCTGTTGGACCGAGAACTGCAGTCCTTGCGGTAGACTTTGGGTGCAAACTCCTGCCTGCTTCCACAGAACTTGACAATCAACATCATCCAACTCGTTTCGTCGCTGTGTGGCCTCCATAAACCCCAGACGATCATCAGTCCTTCACAAATCGCCAAGGAACTCCCTTGAGATAGATGAGCTATCTCTCTACAGCTGCAGGGACCAAAAACAGTGAAGTCGGGTCCAGCGTCTTCCAGTTCCTCAGCCGGACAGATGTCTCCGAGTGCCAGGCAGAGGTACACTAGCACTGGAGGGTCAGCTCCGAATCTGCAGCAAGTCTTGAGGCCCACTTGAGCTAAAAGGCATACTCAAGGTAATGAGCCCTTGCTACAAAAACCTACGAAACAGAGTGCTGGCGGACTCCAACTTTACAGCGAGCCAGCACCCGACGAGGGACATCAGGCTCTGGAAATCCACCTCAGCAGTGGTCTGGCAGCTCCATTTGTCGCTCCAAGGTACCAGTCCCTTATCGAAGATGTGTCTTTGTGCGCCTTTGCCCAGCTGCACATCTTTACTGCCCGACAGGGGCATCTTCGAACCAGCTGTGCTCCAGTGGCCCCAGAGCACTTGCAACCTCTACTCTTCCTTGAGAGCTCACATACTTGCTACAAGTCCTTCTTTGCTTTTGCAGGTGGCCCCTTTCTTCGTAGTACACCAGCTAAAAAGTCCCCTTTGCTCTTGTGAAATCCCGGAAGCTCCTGAGAACTTAGCATTGGAACTTTGGACCTGGGCTCCTGAACCTTCATATTTTCAAAAGAAGAACCACAAAAGTAACTGCATTGCACTGATGTTCCGATTGCCTTTTTAATTAATAGGGAATGTATTTTGCGTAATTTGCGCACAAATGTGAATCTTGCATGGACTGTGATTTTTCTATATTGCGAAAAGTAATTACCTTATACCCAAAGATCTTTGTCTAAATATTTATATAAACTATTTTTCTAATTCAGTCTCAACTTCGTTCATTGTGTGTGTGTCATTTATTGCCTCTGTGAGTACATCAAATACTTAGCACTACCATTTGATAAGCCTAACTGCTCGCCCACACTACCACAAAATAGAGTGTTATTTTAATCTACTTTTACCTCTAAAAATCAATAAGGGTTTCCTAGACCTATCTACACAGCGAACCCCTTTATGGTGCACTATATAGAGAGGTGGTATTCCTACAGTCAAGAAAGGAGGCTTAGATGAGAGAGCCAGCAATTCACTAAACCCTCATGACAGAACTAATTGTGATTAAAAAGGCATTTTAACGGTAAGCAGCCAGGTGGGGCTGTTGTGCAGAGATCTGAACGGAGTACACATGAGGGTGAGAACCAAATTAAGGTCCCACTGAGGCATGATGAAAGGGACATGTGGAAACATATGAACAAGCTCCTTAAGAAATCTATTTACCATAGCGAATTTAAATAAAGAGGTTGGTGTGGCACCCTCAAGAAGGCAGACAGGGACTAAAGGTACCATTTGAGAGTGCCAAAAGCAGAGCCCTTCTAGGCAAGGGTCAACATAAAAAGGACTTGAAAGAGGGAAGCAGAAAGAGGATCAAGGTATTTCTGTACGATATTTCACAAATTTGTGCCACCAGCAGGTGTACACAGTCTTGGTAGAGTGATGCTTGCCTGCCAAAATAACATTACAAACTTCGGGAGGAAGGTTGAATGCTGTCAACTGCCGCCACTTAATCTCCATGCAAGAACACTTGTTAACAGGTTTGGGTGGAGGACCCTCCCCTGCTGCTGCAACAGAAGATCCTGCCGAAGGGGCAACCTAATCTGAGGATCGATGCTCAGTTGGAGAAGTATGGAATACCAGACTCTCCGTGCCCATTCCGGAGCCACAACAATGACTTGGGCCCAGTCGCTCCTGATCTTCTTGGGCACTCTGTACAGGAGTGGTATTGACGGAAAGGTGTACAGGAGGCCTGAGCTCCACTCTAGACGAAAGCATTACTGAGTGAGTGAAGCCTTGGAAACTGCTGACAGTGCACGTTCTCAGAGGAGGCAAACAGATCTAACCAAGACTCTTTCCACTGCTGAAAGAGACCTTGTGCCACCTCCGGATGGAAAAAGCCATTTGTGATCCTGGGCATCGATGGATGAGTTTGTCCACCCTGGTGTGCAGAGAATGTGGCAGGTGTTGAACCACCAGGGAAATGCCCAGCGGTTCCAGTCACATCCAGAGAAGCAGGGCCTCTTGAAAAAGGGTCCATGTTCGTTGCAGTACCACATGGCGGTAGTGCTGTCCGTGAACACTTGTACTAGCCTTCCTTTGATGGAGGGTAGAAAGGCTTTCAATGTCAATCCGTAGCCTGGAGCTCCAGCATGTTGATGTGAGGTCCGGATTCTGCCGGAGACCAGAGGCCTCTGATCTCCACCTAACCAAAATGGCTGTCCCATCGCAGGAGCGATGCATCTGTTACTACAGTGAGATCTGATTGGGGAAGGGCTAGGAGTGTGCCTCTGACCCCATCGCGGTTCGTCAGCCACCACTGCAGGTCTTGTGCTGTTCCCTCTGAGTTCTGGACCGCATCTGAGAGATTCCCCTGATGATGCGCCCACTGGATCTTCAGGTCCTGCTGCAGAGCCTGCATATGCCATCTGGCATGTATTACTAGCAGGATATGAAGGAGGCTATGAGGCCCCAAAGCCTCAGAGTCAGTCTCACCGAAATCCAGGACAGAGCCTGAAACATCTGTATCATAGCTTGAATCTCTGAACTCGCTGTTCAGGGGGATAGGCCCGAAACTGCACTGTTCAGAACTGCTCCAATAAAAGGGAGAGGGAATCAGGTGTGACTTCGGAACGTTGCTAGTAAACCCCAGCAAATGCAGGAGGTTTGCTGTAGTCTGCAGATGGGAGACGACTGCTTGCGATGAGCCTGCCTTCAAAAACCTGTTGACGAGATAGGAGAAGACTGGAACTCCTGATCTTGGCAGATGGGCTGTGACCATTATCATCACCTTGGTGAACACCCAAGGGGCACTGGTGAGGCCGAAGGGGAGCAAAACAAACTGAAAGTGCTCATGGTAAACAGCAGGTAGCGACGGTGGACAGGCAGGACGGGGATATAAAAATAGGCATCCTGAAAGTCCAGCGCTGCCATCAAGTCACCCGGGTCCAGGACAGACAGAACCTGAGCTAGGGTGAGCATCTTGAACTTCCTTTTGAGGAAGTAGTTGAGGGGTCTGAGGTTGAGGATAGGACGAAGGCCTCCGTCCTTCTTTGCGACCAGAATATAGCGGGAGTAGCAACCACAGCCCATTTCTGACCTGGGAACCCTCTCTATAGCTCCCTTGGCCAAGAGAGTTTTAACGTCCTCGCAGAGTAAGGCAAGGTGATCCTCCATCAGCCGATTGTAAGTTGGAGGCATGGATGGAGGGGTAGCCTCGAAAGGGAGGGAGTAGTCCCTTTGGACCATTTGCAACACCCACATGTTCGAGGTGATGTCTCGCCAGTGGTGGTGATGATGGCATATTCTACCACCAACTGGCTGTGAATGATCCTGGGGGATCAGACTAGGAGGGTTTTGCAGTGGAAGAGAGGCTCGTGGCTTGGCTCGAATTTTGGCCTCCCGACCCTCCTGGTCGGGATGGACCGCTTCCATGGATCGCAGAGGTTGCTGAACTTGCGGGGCCCTCTGGTTGGAATAGGGTTGGCGCAGTTAGTAGCTCCTTTCGTAGCCACGAAAGGAGTGAAAAGCAGACAAGCCGGGATGTTGTGGCGACACCCAAGGACTTGGCTGTAGCCCACGAGTCCTAGAAACACTAAAGTGCGGCATCTGCTTTGTCTTTGAAGAGATGGGAGCCATCAAAGAGCACTTCCGTAAGATTAGCCTGGACATCCCTGGAAAAAGCAGACGTCCTCAGCCAGGTATGCTCTACTCGGATCCGGTGGTGTACCAAAGATTTTGGCTATAGCCTCTTGCCGTTGACACATCTCTTTTGCTGTTGCTGTCCACAGGGGAAAGAGGTTGAGTGGTAGCACTTCAGGAGTTTGTTCTCTGGAACTGCTCCATGGCCTGAAATTACCCAGATCATCGTGCAGCTCCGACTGGTGCAAGTAGTGGCACATCAGGATCTTTGTTTAGACTTTTTGAGCTTCTTCTGGGCTTAAATGGATTCTGCAACTTTGATTTAGAATGCTCGTGTCTGCTGCCACAGAATAAGAGCCCACGCCTTTGCCAGGACCGCTTCTGCTTAAGAGTAGAGCAGACTATTGAGTCCAATTCTGCACGTTATTCATCAACCACGATTGATTTTCATTTAACCTTGGAACTGAAATCATTGTGTTATTCTATTTCTTAGCAGTTTGGACCTTGTTTCTGATGAATCATAGGAGTGTATAAGATACCCCTTGTATATCCGAAATGCATTCTTTTGTACCCTGTTAAATCAAAAATATATTTTGCTGTTCTTAAGAAAATAACAATCTTTTGACTCATAAACCTGGTTTTTGTATTTATTTACTTTGTTAGTGTGGTAACATTATTTTCTAGTTTTTAAAAAAAATTCATCTTATTCTCAGCCACTAATGTTTAAGATTGTGGGTTCTCAATTAATTACAGTGACCCAGTTGCTGATAGTAACAAACTGAATAAAATCCCTTGCTGGCCCACTTTTTGCTCAATTTAAAGAGTGTGGCGGCAGCCAATTTGGCCTCGCAGTTGCGAAGGACCTTGCAGCTCATCCTCATATAGTAAGGGCATGACTCAGAGTCGTGTGTGGTGTCAACACATTAGAGGCAGACATTGTTTGTGACAGTAACTAACATCTGTCGGTGACAGTCACAACACAATTTAAACCCTGTCCTTTTTGGGGACCATATTTGCACAGTGTTAGGAGAGAAATCTCTACATTTGGGGGAGTAAAGCCTGTCAAGGAGACACATGGCTAGCTCCAGATCTGAACCTGAAGACACAGAAAGAAAGCAACTGACGTCAGCGCAGAGGTGGCACATACATATTGGGTTCCCAAAATCACATTTGGGGCGGGACAGATCAAATGCAGAGATGCATGTCATCACCTAATGACATACAAAAGTTTCTTAACCAAGTCTGGCATCTGGGGAAATTCCCAAGGTGAAGATTCTGCGATTAGAAGTCTCTATCAGAACTGCAGAGTACAATGTGCTCTGTGGGAGACCATAAGTCTCTGACCACCAGCTGTGAAAACCCTACCTTTAGCAGGATGTCATTGAATTATGAGAATACAGAGTATTTGAAAATATGCATCATTCAAAATAAGGGACACTATTTAGTCTATCAGAGCCAAAAATACCTGAGCATGGGAAATGGAAAGAAAGACCACTGCCTTTGTTGGGAGCAAGAAAATAATGGGAGAAGCATTCCTTCTCACTTTTGTACTCTGGAATCAATTCCATGGCCCCTTCTCATTAGAGCAAGAACCTCTGGCTGTGGAATGTGAGCATGGTCATCCAAAGAAAACGCAGGAACATGGAGGATGGGAACGCAAGTCCTTGAAAAGAAGCACTTAGAATTGTTTCACAAGCTGGAGGACCCAGCAGTCTGTGTTGATGGATTTTCAGCATGACAAGAGAAAGTATAGCCTTTCTCCTCCAGGGGAAGAGAAGAGCCAGAGAGGAGGAGAAGGACTTTTGCTGCTATGCACATGAGTCTTTCTAGTATTGTTTACATAAAAACTGACCGTCTTGAATGGGGGAGAAGGAAAAAACATGGGTAGATAACAGACTTACACAAGTGAAAAGGTTTAACCTCCTTTGGAAGAAAAGCTGCATAAGCTTGCAAAGTAAGTTTATCCTGAAATGAAAATATGCTTGAGAGAAACTTGTAACACTTGCAACCGGCTAAATATCTTAGCAGACGTGACAGCAATCAAGAAGGCTGTTCCAATATTAACAGCTTCAGAGAACAAACGTTTAAAAGGCAAAGCCACTAAGAAGGTGAACACCAATTTGTAATCTCACAGAGAACTAAACAACGAAGGCTGATCTGGCATACAGAGAAAAGCTGACAAATGACACATGAAAAAGTATTGTTTTCAGCCTGTACAGAGGAACATCAAGCTGTAAAAAGGAACCAGCAATCTACGTAACTGACTAGTATCAACCATGAAATATGTGCTCTTCAGGGGATTAAGGGAATCTACATTCTCCAGCTCAACATAAAGCATGAATCAGAAGGCTGTTCGGGACCAGATGCTAGACCTGGCGCTTTTGCTGCGAAACAAGGTCCTCCATGAATGGCACAGAAATTGGAAGGCAAACAGTGAATGACAACAGCTTGGTGTTCCAGATCCTCCTCGTCAAGTTAAGGGCCATGAGAAATAGAAATGCTTGATCTGCTTTGCATTCCAAAACACTCTTGCATCCACCACAAAGAGCGTGCATACTGAATAGGAAACGTTCAGTGGATCAGAAAGGCATCATATCTGGAGGGGGAACCATACAGCACAAATTTCACACTAATGGGTGTTGTAAACGTGTCCACCTGAGGACAAACTAGATCAGAAAATCACATCAATGAGAGAACTGATACACCTTGGACAATCTCTGGATGTAACAGTAATTTGTGGTGGTCAGATGTCATCTGCTGAACTCATCCACCCTGGCACTGAGGAAGCCCGTTAGGTGACAGACTCTCGAGGATCCAGTGAAGGTCTGCCCATCTACAAGACAATGAGGGCCATCTGCATGGAATGCAACTTCAGGAGGTTGATATGATGTTTCTATTCCATCAGAGATTATTGCTCTTCGGCTTGTCAAGGTGACCTCCCCAGCCCAGAGATGATTCATTCGTCACCACCCTGAGTTCTGGATGGGGAAAGGAAAGGGGTATGCGTAGTATTAAGATGGCCTCCCACATTCACCCCTAAAGGTACCAGGCTGTCTAATCTGAAATACGGATGCTGTCTAAGAGACGCTCAAGTGTTGTGCTCCCTGAAGGCAAAGTTTCCACTATAGAACTCATGTGCCAGCATGAAATACAAGGCCTGAAGACCAAGAAGTATCAGAACAGTACAGGCCTGAAACAAGAACGAGTTTTAACCATTGTGTCATTTTCTGAATGCTCTGGACTTATGAAACAATGTAGGTTAACAGGAGCACCCGAATAACCCTATGTGAACCTGGGCATCTATATTACAAAGGAAAAAAGGGTTCTCTATTGGAATCAATCATACTGTCAATTTACAAGCAAAACAATGGCTGCCCTATATACTTCAATTAATGGCTCATAAAGAGTCCAAAGATTTCAATTCCGCAATTTTGAGCTCACTACATTTCAAGGCCGCACCACATGATTAACCAGACAAAAGATAGAAAAATATGACATTTTTTTTTCTAGATATACTTTTTTCTCACAATTGCATCATAAAGTAGAAATTCATATGACAAAAGTTTGATCATTAAAACAGCCCCACATCACCCATTCATCTTTCATTCAACACTCCAGAATCACTCCTCTTGCATATCCTCATACAAACCACCCACCACATCCAACTTTCTAGCAATTCATACAACATCCTCAGTACAGATCCCAAAGTGATACACTGAAGACGTCCTGTAGTGTCTTCTCAGCAGTGCGCAGAAGACCCAAGATGGTAATATCAGGACGAGAAGTAACAACGCCAACGCGCGTTTCGGTGCCAGGCCCGTACTACGGCCACACCTTCATCAGGGCAAATACACGATGGGAAATGAGGGGGCAAACAATGTCAAAAAGGCGGCCAATCTCACACACGGATAGCAGAATAGATTGTGTGAAGCAAATCCTGCATAAATACTGGAAGAGTCACCGATCGCAGGAGGGAAACGCCTATTCAGAATTTCACGCCCAGGGCGCCTCCAAACACGTGCTGATTCAAAAAAGGCTTTCATCCCACAGGACGCAGATTCGACAAGTCTTCAAATCGAATTCCGATGTAAAACAATTTTCTCAGCAGTCGGATTTAAAACACGGGCTACAATCAGCAAAGACGCCGTCCAGGCGGCAAGTGGGATTAACAGCTCCTAGGATGATAGGTCCAAGCCTTCGGAAGAGTCTTGTTTGATAATTCGGTCACTTGTTCGCTCTAATAACCAGAGGCTCCTGCCGTGGTTTCTCCGCCGTTCATCCAGTCGACAATGCAGGTGAGAGTCTGCTCCTTCATACTGTCAATTTAGCCTCAACAATAGAGACATAGTTCACTTTTGGAGAACATAATCATTGGCATGCATGTACATATTTGGTGTTTGTATAATTTTGATTAATTGATTAGAATATGTACATGGTGTGGTAAATAAATCAAGATAGAATTAAAGCAAATTTAAATTGCAGACTTAAATAATTATGTTCTCCAATAGTGAACTATGTCTATTGTGGAGCTTATATGAACAGTATAATCAATCCCTATGAAGAACCGCTTTTAGGTCTCGCTAGAGCCAGCGCGTATACTGGTTTGGCGAGGCATTTAGAAAGCGTGTTTTTAAAGTGCTTCCAAAGGCTTTTGCAGCCACCAGCTTTCTCTTATGCGCACAAGCATGCGCGCTGATCTCTTTCACTTTCGAAAGAGAAAAAAACTTGGCCACGTCCCTTACCAAACGCTCCGTACACTCTGCCTTCTGTGCAGCGAAGCAGAAAGACGGGCATTGAAAAAGCCATTTCATATGCAGATCGTGGTTCCATGGTTAAGCACGATTCGTTTCAGCTCCCGCAGCTTCGGATCGCTTCCTTGCCGTTTGAAAAGGACATGTATTTTCCAGATCCAGTTGCCGCCCTTCTTGCCTGTGTTTTGGGCGTGACTGTTGTTTTAAAAAATATAAACGGACGGAAGAGCGACAAATACAGCAACTTTCCTCCCGGACCGAGGCCGCTGCCAATCATCGGTAACCTGCTCATCCTCAACCTGAAGAGACCTTACTCGAGGCGAGCGAACGAGACAACGTTTTGTTAACATACAGATGTCATTACAGTTAAATATCCGCGTCATAGGCTCAGATTTCCCCTACATTGATTGAAGTTAGTTTTACTCATGGGTACACAAAGAAGAAGATGTGGGTGCCACCAAACCCAACTTCTCCTCCTCCCCTCACATTCAGTGCACAAGAAACAGGTTGAAGTCTTGGCTTTGTCTCAACATCCTGTGATTCTGGGCAAATCTCCCATCGCCTTCAATAAAACATGATTGTGTCCTTCTTCTGGGAGAGTTTGCGCTATAAACTGCAAGATTAAAGTATTTATTGTACTGCAGCTATTTACAGGTCACAAACTTCTTTAGATGAGATCACCTGGGGGTCATAGCCAACAAAAAAATGCAAGCTTTGGTAAAGCAAAAAAGCCAGAGTTTTTTTACCCATATGTTTAACATGCTTCTTCACCAACTAACTACGAGTTTGTGTGCGTGGATGGGTAGGTTGGTGACTACAACTAACTAATGGCTTGAAGAATGGAGGGACCACGCGTGGGTGCATTAATGTATAAGGGAGAGCTGAGTGCATACTGTGAGAAGTTGACCTGGCATATGATGTCTACTATTCTAGTGGGCACCTTGCACCAGTCCAAACAACCCTTATAGACAGTAGGTTTAGACAACCTTGAAGGCAGAGGGCTTGGTTTTGTGTGAGAGGGTGCCCTAGCATGAGCTGAGCCCCTCTGCAGCTTTCGGAACCATCTCCTTATAGCTGTTCTATGATATAGCCATACCATATACTCTTAAGTGCATTATAATCCTCGCGATTAATGCTAACTTTGGAATGGCTTTATCAAAACATGTCGTGTTTGGTGTCAAACGCTTTGGAATCCAACCCCTCTCCCCCCGCCAGTTCTGGCGGCAGGTGTAGAATTCCACCCTTCTAGAGGGAGAAGACATGTACACACTTACCCGGTAAATGTTTAAAAGAGTCCCAGCATCACAAAATGGATGGTGCTGCCACAGACACAAGTCTGACCTCCTGCTGCTGGAAGAAACTCCAGCAGGTGAAGTCTGGACAATAGGTTTCCTGTCCAGGGAGGTGCAGCACCTCCCCAGACAGGTTTTAGTGCATTGGGGCAGGGTGGGTTGCATTCTGTGAATGCTTTTCAGACAGTGCCTGGGGCACACAAGGTGTCCCCGTGCATTTCCCAGTTCACACCAGTTGCTGGGGCACCTAGCCCCAGCTCTGGCAAGTATAGGAGCCCAGTCCCTAGGACTTTAGATCACCCTGGACGAAACTCTGATACAGAAATCTTGGACCTTCAACATTCCATATTGACTGGAAGACGGAATAAATCTTCCTTGGGGTCAAGGAGTGACTCCCCTGTTCAAACAGGCACCAAAGAAGCATCTTGCCGATCAGCATTTTCAAGGCTCCCGACGGATCTTGAAGAATCTGCGACACAGGAAAAGGACTTCCAGACATCTCCGAGGCTGACACGAGTCCCCAGCAACGCTGAGACCTGTAGCTATCATGAGAGACGTGGGACCGGAACTCCTGGACATTCTGCACATTTGCTAGTTCATAGACTTCCCGAAGTTGTGCATTGGGCTACTTGTAGTCCAAGCCCTGAACACTTTTTGCCTCGAAGATTGTGGGCCTACACTCCACGAGTGTTCCGTGGGCCCGCTTTCAGCATTTCAGCTCAAGGCGCCTACGCAATCCCTAGTCCGTGGACTGGTGGGCCCCTACGAGGAACAATCCTTTGTTTCTAGGGCCTCCCTAGTTGCTCCAGACGTGCCCTGACTCCCCTCCCAAGGGTGAGTACCTCAGACCTTGCTGGTCTGCACCAAAGCCAATATGGTCATCTTGCGAGGGTTGCTGTTGCCAAGGCTTGTTGGGTCCAATCCGGATACCGACGCAGCAGCACTTGACATACGACGTGGGACAGCTCAAATCCAGATCCTGGTTGCCGTCAACACCTCCTGGACCTCGTGGCTGAAGAGTCGAGCTTCACCTACTTCACTTGAAAGCACCCGGCTGGCATCTTTTTGTCGCCATCCTGGTCACTGGCTAGGGACCCAGACTCTGTCCCCGCTTTCAGGGTCTTCAGATCTCCGATTAACCCTTGGATCCTTCTGGACAGTCTTCACCTGGATACCTGCAGCACTTCTTTGCAGCTCTCCACTGAAAACGACGACGAAACCCAACACGAAAAGACACCTATGCACCCGGCTTCCCTGGTTGAAGCAACACGAGTACTTCGGCGCTCCTATGGTTCTTGACTTTCGAAGTGTCCAGTACTGAAAGGGTTTTACCGTAGTCCACTCTAACTTTCTCCATAGAAGTCAATGGTGATTCGCGGCTGTGTTTAGACACTGCATGCGTCCCCCGTGGGTCTCCTGCGTCCCTACCTTGGGGGGTTCCTGGGTGCCCCAGCGGTTCTACAGGCTCTAGGCCTGGTCTCTGTGTTAAGAGCGGTACTTATACCACTTTCGAAGTATATGGTTTTTTAGGCCCCTAGGGCAAAACGTATACTGTGCTATTTTACTGTGTGCTATTTAAGTTCTTGTATTGTACTTTTGCCTCTAGCCTCTTAAAGAGACTAGAGGGGTGGGTTTAGAATAAATACATATATTTTATATATATATATATATATATATATCTATATATATATATATATATATATATCTATATATATATACCTGGTGTGGTGCGCTTTCATTTGATCATTCAAGAGATTATAGACTGGTAAAACAAGCTGCTTTACATTCCTTCAAGACTTAGCCAGAAGGCTGCTCTCCACAGCTACCACTAGGATAGCTTTCTATAAAGGTTGTCTAAACCTACCATCAATAAGAGTCGTTTGGACTGGTGCAAGGTGCCCACTAGAATAGTGGACATCATATGCCAGGCCAATTTCTCACACATACTGTAAAAAACGACGTGGGCATATTAGCAGAGCATTCACAAGGGGGGCGTGGCTTGGCCACCAACGGGAATGGTCGTGTGAGCACGAAGCACCGTGCCCACCTCGGAGTTATCCTGCTTGATTTTGCCCTGCTGTCCCTAAACGGCTGACCAGCAATCACTACGGCTGCGTAGCCCCTGCGGAGCCGCCCGCTGTGGCGAATATCGGCCTACAGCGACGACGCGCGGCTTTGCCCGGGAGTCCCCCCGCCCAGCGCCGGCCATCTTGCTGCGGCCTGCGCCGCCGAGCTCATCCCCGGACTGGGGTGTACGGTTGGCCGGACCGGAGAGCGACCGCGCCGGCCTCAACCTGCGGAAGCACCCGGTGACCAGAAGTGGCGTCGGAGCATGGACGCGGCTGGTGCGGCGGACCTTGGATCACCCAGGGGTCCTGACGGTGACTAGCTGTGGCAGAGGAGAGCGAAGATACCGCGGCGGTCCCGTGACGCTTGACCCACGGGGAGTGGCTGCGGGGCGGCCTGTTACGAGGAGCGGATCTCCCCGGCGGCCGCCCGGCTTCTGTGACTGGAGTGAGTGACCTGGCGGTGGGGGCGTGTTGTGGTGCAGGGGGCTTCTGCTGCTGCCTCTGCAGGTCGGTGCTGTGTGCATCTGCGGACTGGGGAGTTTGCCCAGGACCCTGGCCGCGGTCACTGGCGGTATTACCCAGCTGCCCCGCCTGCCTATCCCCGTGACTGTCCGGGAGTGCCGGCGACCACCGGGCGCAAGAGCCATACGTGCCGCGCCGGTGCTGGACCGTACGACCTTGGTTGGGGAGTGGAGCAGCCTGCTGAAGCTCCTCAATAGCCTGGGCTGACTACGAGTGACTGCCGGGGATTCGCCTCCTCTACTGGGACACAATTACTGGAGAGCGTGCATCATCACCTTTGGTTTTTCTTTGAGTGGTCTTGAGGCCTCACCCCCGAGCGGCCATTGATGGTGTGGGTACTGGGCCCTGATTGCCTGGCGCGAGCCCACCTACGTGGCTAGAGACACGGCTGCACCTCACGGCTCCCTCAGGCTTGCTGTGCTGCTGATGGATTGAGGTTGCCACGGTTGCGGAGGCTTGGAGGGGGTCTGGTGTCTCCTTGAACCACCTGGCCAGCTGGGCCCGTTTTGGAGACCTGTGGACGGCAGAGTGCAGTCCGCCATTGGGGGAAGCCTTCTCACCTTTGTGATCAGGGTTACGAACTGTTGCTGTGCAGGGGGTGTTCCTGGCGGACCTGCCTTGGGAAGACAATCACAGACGCGGGGCCGGGGGCTTCATGAGCATCGGTGCGATGGGGAAACTGCGTACAAAACCGGGCGCGATACCCCCTGACCCTGTGGTGGACCTACCCGAGGATCGCGACCTGGGCCCATCTGGGGACCCCGTGGCGGGGCTGCAGCAGTGCCAAATGGAACAGATACTGAAAGCCATTGCAGACACGAGGGAGGCCCTACATCACGATATCGCTCAGGTGTCCACTGGCCAGGGACTCCTGCGTGCAGACCACGGGAAGCTGGTGGACCGTGTCACGCAAGCCGAAGTCAGGCTGGCTTCGCTGGAGCCAGCTCACAAGGCGACGGACGCCGCCCTGGGAGACCTGCAGAGGAGAGTATAAGTGCTGGAAAAGAGGGCCGAGGATGCAGAAGGCTGCAACAGATGTAAAAATATACGCTTGGTGGGTCTGCCCGAAAAAACAGAGGGGTCTGATATGGTGAGCTACCTGGAAACATGGCTACGCGAGGTGGTTGCTCCTGAGGGCCTGACACAATTTTACACACTGGAGCGGGCTCACCGGGTTCCGGCCCGCCCTCCGGCACCGGGCGACCCCCTCGCCCTGTTGTAGCGCGCCCTCTGCACTACAAGAATAGAGACAGGATCCTGCAGAGAGCTCAGGCAATGGGGCCCTACCAAGTGGACAATGCACGTGTCTCCATCTACCCCGATTACTCTTTTGAGGTGCAGCGCCACCGTTCCTCGTTCCTCGCTGTGAAGAAGGCGCTTCAAGATGAAGGTATCCGATACTCACTCTTGTTTCCGGCCCGCCTACGGATAATGTTAGATGGCAAATCCTCCTTTTATAATACTCCTGAGGAAGTGTGGCACTGGTTGGAATCTTATAAAGCTGGGACGGATGCTCGCACGACGCCGGGGGAGCTACAGAACTTTGCACCCAAGCCTAGGCGGAGTCGCCGGAACAGAGGACGAACAGCGCGGATGCCCTCGGAGTCACAGACGGAACTGGAGCGCAAGGAGGCCCTCCAGGCGGTTTCCACCATTTCCAAGGCGATGTCCTCTACAGCTACAGTGGACTACAGCTAGCGCCTTGAGACCCTCTGGGTGAGTAGTGCGCTTTATAAATGCCTGAACTTGAACTTGAACTCCGGTTCCCGAAGGGGGTCGGCTGATGCAACTTCTGAGGGCTCGGCGATCAACCGCTGCCCCATGTCACGCCACGGACTGCGTATGGCCTCTTGGACGAGTGACCCTGGCGCCTCCCTCGACATGGTATAGTACGAGACTGTGCTTCAGTACCTGGGGCGGGGGGTGAGGTTTTGAGGGTTGCGGGCCTGACGTGGTACTGGAGGCAACCTTTGCTTTGGAGTCTTTATGATGGCTGCCTAAGACTGTGGGACATCAGGGGAGTTATAGGGGAGGTTGGGTGATCAGATTACGACTGCCTCGTTGTCCACGCACCTGAGGTGCTGAGCCCCCCTCGCTCTCACACTGGTTGAGAGTCTCTGGTGGCTACCAGAGACTTTCTTTAATTGGGGATTTTTGACTTTGGATGGGTGCCTGCGGTTTAGAGCCTGTTCTGGGGGTGGGTGGGAAGGGGGTTCGGTGGGTTGGGTTGGGGTTCCTTGGGATTGTCAGTGCGCCCGGGGCTTTGATGAACAGACGATTTGCAGATATACTTTTGAATGGGGACCCTACCTGAACTGAAATGTATAACCTGGAATGTAAGGGGGTATTTGGTGCGCAGAGGGGTCCAAGTAGCATTTGTGCAGGAAACGCATCTGGATCAAACTGAGGGGAGGGCCTTGCAGCGCAGGTGGAGGGGCCAATTGTTTTATACTACCTTCTCGGCGTATGCACGGGGAGTTCTGGTATGGGTGAGAGCAGGAGTGCCATTCCAACCCCTGACTACAATGGTGGATCCCGAGGGGAGATTTGTGGCAGTGCAGGGCCGACTGGATGGGAGGGACTTAACGCTCTGTAGTGTTTATGCCCCGAATGTAGAGCAAGCGGCCTTTTTTGCACGCTTATCGGGTAAACTGGCAACGGTCCTGGCGGGCACGATTTTACTTGGGGGGGACTTTAACTCTGTTGTTGATGTGGAGCTAGATAGGTCACACCCACCACTGGCCCAGTCCCCGGTGCATAAAGCGGCGAAGGGGAGGCGGGAATGGCAGGACACTTGGGGTCTAGTTGACACTTGGCGGACGCACCACCCTACTGGGAGGGATTATTCATTTTATTCTGCACCACATGCCCTACATGTCCGGTTAGACAGTGTTTTATGCTCGCCAGATATACAGGGGGTGGCTCGCCACAGTGAATACCTAGCGAGGACAATTTCTGACCATAATCCCTGTTTGGTGGCGGTCCAATGGACTAGGCAGCGACAGGCGATTCCCACCTGGCGTTTGAATCCGCTGGCGTTGGAAGATTCAGTTTTTAAATTAGGGGTGCAGGAAGGTGTGGAGCGTTACTTTGCCGAAAATGAGGGGACGGCATCAAGTAGGGCCCTCGAATGGGATGCCTTTAAGGCGGTGATTCGGGGAGTTTGTATTTTATCCATGGCAGGGGCTCGCAAGACTCTGTTGCAGGATCTTGCGAAGTGTGAGGATCAACTACGCCTGGCTGAGCGCGCCCACCATGCAGCTTCAGGGTCTCACGCTGCGGTCTTGACTGCTCGTGAAGAGGTCGCGGTGCAAATGGAACGACTCCGCTGTTTTGACCATAAGGAATACCTTGTTCAGGCTCACGCTGAGCGGGATAAGGTGGGCTCCCTGCTGGCCTGGCTGGCTAATCCGGCCGCCCGCGGTACCCCGATTTTATCCCTGTCCACTTTGGAGGGCCGTTTGGTGTATTCCCAGCTAGAAATTAACGACCAATTCTTTATTTATTATGAACGCCTCTATAGGAGTGCGATGCCTGACATATCTGCGATCTTGATGGTTTCTTAGCTGCGGCCCAGCTACCGCGTCTAGCTCCGGAGCTGGCGGATAGCTTAGAGGGTGAGATAGCGGAGGGCGAGATTCGTACATCGATCAAGCATATGGCTCGCCGTAAAACCCCCGGTGTGGACGGTTTACCAATCGAGTTCTACGCGGCTTACGCGGACCTCCTTGTTCCACGACTGCAGGCTATTTACAAGGAGGCTTGGGACACCGGGGTGCTGCCTGCAACCACCCGGGAATCGCTTATAATTCCGTTATTGAAACGCGGGGGATGCCGGATCTCGCTCGGCTTATCGGCCGTTATCCATGCTTACAGTTGACTATAAAATCTTGAGTTAGATCCTCGCGACGCGACTCCTAACTCACACGAGGGCCCTGATCCACCCGGATCAGGCCGGTTTTATTCCCCAGCGCACCACGGCGACATGTATACGTCGGCTCATTCGGCTGATGGGGTAAGACTTTGGAGGGCTACCAGAAGCTGCTGTACTTTCCATCGATATAGAGAAGGCCTTCGACAGTGTTGAATGGCCTTATCTGTTCCGAGTGCTGAGGGCGTTTGGACTGGGTGACCGGTTTGTGAAATGGACGACATTGCTTTATACGGCTGCTACGGCTAGAGTGAAAACGGGTGCCACGATATCAGCCGCGTATCCGGTGAGTCGTGGGACACGCCAAGGGTGTTCACTGTCCCCCCTCCTGTTCGCGCTGGCCATCGAGCCCTTGGCATCTCATGCTCGGATGGGACAGGCGTACGAAGGCTTGACTCTGAGGGGTGAGGCCCAATATATATCTCTATATGCCGATGATCTGCTGATGTTTTTGGCGGATGTGGACGAGTCACTACTCGGGGCCAACCGCCTGCTCCATACTTTTGGCCAACACTCGGGGCTGAAGGTCAATTGGGGAAAATCCTGCCTATTTCCCATATCCCCCAGAGAAGATACACCCCAGATCACCGGGAACCTTAGGTGGGAGCATCAGTGTCTCCCGTATTTGGGCACCCATATTTATCACTCTCAACTGGATCTGTTGGAAGGCAACGTGAACAGGGCAATCCGGAACCTAAAGAGTTGCATGGGGTTTTGGCACACCTTGCCTCTCTCGGTGGCAGGGAGGGTGGCTCTGCTGAAAATGGTAGCGCTCCCTCGCCTATTGTATTTTTTCCGCACGTTGACGATATGGATCCCAGCGTCGATTTTTCGGACGCTGCGCTCCTTGACCACTGGATTCATCTGGGGATCGGGCAGGTGACAAGTCGCCTTAACCACCCTGCTGCGTCCCAGGGTTGAGGGGGGGGCTAGCGGTTCCTGACTTTGAATGGTACTACCTGGCGGCGCAATTGCAATGGCTTACGCAGGCAGTTTCTCGGGAGTTTAGGGGACTGGATGGTCCGCAGGGCAGGATAATTCCAAGGCACGTACTTTCTTTCATAGTAATGCGTCAGAAAATAGACTTAGTCCAACTCACCCTTGAAGAACGTATCTTTCGGCTCTGCTGGAATCGGTGCCACAAACGATCGGGTGCCATCCATCCGTATGCCCCAGAGATTCCTTTGGGAATGTGTACCGCTCTCCCGCACGGTGGCAGTTGGTCGGCGTTGGCTAATTGGGAAGATCTCGGGCTGCATATGGTTGGTGATTTATATAAAGATGGGATCCTACTGACCTACCAAGAGTTGCAGGACACATACGGGCTCCCGAGGGGAGATTACCTACTTCATGCCGCGTTGATCACCGGCATTCAGAAACAATGGAGTATGGGGCTCTCTGAGCCACTGACTTCTCTGGGCTGCCAATATGTGGTTATGGCGGCTGGTACTTTCAAAGCTGTGACATGCCTGTATAGGCGGCAATCGACCGAAACTTTATTACCCCTGGCGGGCTTGCGTGGCAGGTGGGAGACAGACATTGGAAAACCCATTCCTGAGTCGACATGGCCCCAATTGGTTCGACGCGCCTGGAAGGGTACTAGAAATGCTAGATTTCAATTGGTTCCGTTTTTTACGTTACATCGAGCATACTTGACTCCGATTAAGATCTCACAATATTTTAGCGGCGCGTCCTCGCGCTGTCCGAGATGTGGAGCTGATGGTGCTGATTTCCCCACATGTTTTGGTCATGTCCGGGCTTGTCGAACTATTGGACGGCAGTGGTGGATTGTTTGAATACTATAACGGACCGACAGTTGACGGCGGACATGGGCACTTGTCTATTATTATGGTTCCCACATACCTCCTGAACGAAAGTCACTAGCAAATGTTATGACCTGGGTTTGATTCTGGCCAAGAGAGAACTCACCATGCATTGGAAATCGACCATGGGCCCGAGTTTTTTGAGATGGAGGGTGGCTATGCTTCGCTGGGCACAAGCTGAGGGAGTGCTCCGATTTAAGCAAGCCCGGCGATTAGATAATGAGAGATCCCTAGAAACAGCTAGGGCTTGGGTGGCTCTGGTAACAACACTCCAAACCCCGGCAGAGGGTTCAAGTGAAAGTGAGGGGGACAGGGATTGAGGACACACTGCCAATTGCACTTGCACGTCGAGGGGAAGAGTTCACCGTGGGTTTGTCTTGAGATGTTGCCCGCTTTGCATTCCCTACTGAAGAAGATTTGTGAGTTCGGGAGGGTACTCGTGTAGGAAAGGTTTCTTATGTTGGATTTTGGGCGCACTGACAGAGGGTGGGATGTGGGGGAGGAGGGGGGTTTAAGTTTACCCTGGCGAGCTCCAATGTC
This sequence comes from Lissotriton helveticus, assembly GCF_964261635.1. NCBI lineage: Eukaryota > Metazoa > Chordata > Amphibia > Caudata > Salamandridae > Lissotriton > Lissotriton helveticus. Next base: position 1,923,752,656 of record NC_136063.1, read on the forward strand.
AGTTACCATTATACGATATATTGCTGTGCTACATTACTACGATATTCTGCATGTTGCTTACCATGTTTTTCAAATAACAATAAAAATGTATTTACAAAAAAAATAGCAGAGCATTCACAAACTTTTAAAGGGCCAGGGGCTAATACTAGCTACAGAGGCTGACTCAGAAAATTCACCCAGGCTTCAACTTCACCAAATTAGGTGAGCCTGGAAATATTTTTCCTTACTGCGTTTCCTTTCAGTGACCGTCTCTTTTGAGTGCACCTTGAAGTAATTCAGTTCACGCAATGCGCACAGCACGAACAACACGCAGTTTTGTTGCTCCTGTTATAACAGTAATTAAGGCTTGGTAAAGGAGGCACTAGACAATTGACTTGCCTTTTGGACCACTAATGAAGTTTTCATTTTGGCAGAATGGGTAAAGTATGGGATTTCCATCCAGTAGCCTCTCAAAATGCCCAGATATAACAACAAGCATTGGCATAGACAATATGTCTCGCCTTTGGGAACTGCTGCATAACTAAAAACTTATAAGGTCCCAAAGGCGAGACCTATTGGCTATGCCAATGCTTGTTGCCTTTGTAACTTATTGCTGTCGTGGAAATGTTTGTAAGCCACCGTTTCCGGAACTGCCCCTATAAAGGGAATCCTCTGCAATGACTGGCGAATGGATTTTGGCCCAATGAGTACCGTTGTCTGTAGGTGGCCCATGACAGACAGTGGAGTGCCAGTCTTCACCAGCTAGTGGCCCAGGCGAACAAGTTACTTATCTTCAGTAACGATATATCTGTAGGAGACATAGATTAGTTATAGATTCCTTACCTTTAGAATTACCCTCAAGCGTCAGACTGGATCCGGAGAATTTTTCTTCAGCAGTACCCGTGCGCGTCAAAAGGTGACGTCGGTCGGCTCCACATTCGTGGTTAGGGTGGTGGTCGCAGGAATGACGTCACGGCAGCTACTTAGGCGCTGCCCTTCGCACGCTGACGTCAGTTCTTTCTTACGACATTCCACGCCAGAGGCGCAGAGCCATACAAGACACTGACCACTGGTGCACAGAAACTAGGGCCCTGAAAGGAAGTCCTTAGGGGTGGTAAGGAATCTACAGATACATCATTACCATAGGTAAGTAACTTGTTCATCTGAAAGACACAATAAGTAATAGATTCCTTACCAATAGATACCCCAGCATTACCAACCCCAGAGGTGGGTCTGCGAACCAAGATCACACCAGAAAGTCCTGGAGAACAGAATGGCCAAAGAAGCGGACTCTCTGGACTTGGCTGTCCAGGCAGTAATGTTTTGTGAACGTGTGGAAAGATGCCCACATAGCTGCCTGACAGATATCCTTGAGGGGGGTCCCCGTACCAAAGCAGTGATAGCTGCCGTCGCCCTGGTGGAATGGGCGCGCAGTCCCTCTGGAGGCTCCTTCTTTGCCAAAGAATAACAAGCTTTTATGCACAAAACAACCCACCTAGTGCGCGGCCCGACCTTCTTTGGCGCCCACGTAGCCGATAAAGAGCTGGTCATCCACCCAGAATTGCTTGGTGCGATCCAAATAAAATGAAAGCGCACGTTTTGGATCCAGATGGTGGAGCCTTTCTTCCTACTTAGAAGGATGCAGAGGTGGAAAGAAAGTGGGCAAAGTGATTGTTTGACCTATGAGGAGAGAAGTAACCACCTTGGGAAGAAAGGAAGGTCTGGTTCTTAGGACGACCTTAGCCGGATGAAAATCCAGAACAGGAGGTTTTGAAGAAAGAGCCTGGAGCTCACTCAACCTGCAAGCAGAGGTGATGGCAACCAGAAAAGCAGTCTTTAAAGTAAGAAGTCTTAGAGGACAGTTATGAAGCGGCACAAAAGGAGCACACATAAGGTTAGTAAGAACCAAGTTCAAGTCCCACTGAGGCATTATGAAGGGAACAGGAGGTAAAAGATGAGTAATGCCCTTAAGAAAGCGATTTACAACAGGGTACCTGAAAAGAAAAGGCTGATCAGGAAGCATAAGAAAGGCTGAAATGGCAGAGAGGTAGCCTTTTAAATAGCCCAGAGCAGAGCCCTGCTGGGCCAAAGACAGGAGGAACAAGAGAACCTCAGAAAGAAGGGCAGAAAGGGGAACCACATCCTGTGCACCATGCCACAAATTTGTTCCATCTGCAGGCTTATACCGTCTTAGTGGAGGGACGCCTGGCTGCCAAGATATCACAGACTTCAGGAGGAAGGTCGAAGGCTATCAACTGTCGCCTGGAGACTGGACAGGTTCGGGTGGAGGACCGTCCCCTGCTGCTGCGACAGAAGATCCTCCCAAAGAGGCAGTCTGATCGGAGGATCGATGGCCATGTGTAACAGCTCACGATACCAGACTCTTCGGGCCCAATTCGGAGCCACGAGGATGACTTGGGCTCGGTCGCGCTTGAACTTCTTCAGCACTCTGGGCAGAAGTGGTATAGGCGGAGAGGCGTATAGAAGACCGCAACCCACTCGTGACAAAAAGCGTTGCCTAGCGAGTGCCGCCTTGGAAATTCAAACGCGCATATTTGCTGACATTGCGCGTTCTCTTGCGTGGCGAAAAGATCTAACCAAGGCTCTCCCCACAGCTGAAAGAGACCTTGCACCACCTCCGAGTGAAGACGCCATTAGTGATCCATCAGGCACCTGCGGGCTGAATTCGTCCGCCCTGGCGTTCAGAGAACCTGCCAGGTGTTGAACCACCAGGGATATGCCCTGATGTTCTAGCTATGTCCAGAAACGGAGAGCCTCTTGACATAGGATCCACAACCCCACTCAAACCCTGTTTGTTGCAGCACCACATGGCGGTAGTGTTGTCTGTGAACACCTGTACTACTCTGCCCCGGACAGAGGGAAGGAGTGCTTTCAGTGCAATATGGATCGCCCGGAGCTCCAAAAGGTTGATGTGGAGCTTGGACTTCGCCGGAGACCAGAGGCCTCTGATGTCCACCTCTCCCATGTGGCCACCCCACCCAGAAGCACTGTGTACTCTTGTAGGGGAATGGAGCGGGATCTGCCGTTGACCCAATCCTGGTTTGTTAGCCACCTCTTCAATTGTCGTGCAGTCCTTTCCGAGATCTGAACTCAATCGGACAGATTCCCCTGATGCTGTGCCTACTGGAACTTCAGGTCCCACTGCAGGGAGGGAGTAACCCCTTCGGACTATCTGCATAACCCACCTGTCCCACGTGAAGGTGCACCAGTGGGGGAAGTGATGGCAAATCCTGCTGCCACTGGCGATTGGTGGCCCTGAAAGGTCGGACTAGGAATTTGGAGGCTGCTGCAGAGGGGGCGGGGTGGACTGGGCTGCTCGGTGGCGCCCAGACCCACACTGGTGGGTCCCACGTCCTAGGTCGCGCAGGGGCTGAGAAGCTTGCGCCGGCTTGTGGCTCTGGGTGGAACATAGTGGTACAACCCTTCCGTAGCCACAAAAGGGGCAAAAGGCACAATGTGCATGGAGGGTGGTTTAGAGCCCCAAGGACTTGGCCGTAGCCCGAGAGTCCTTGAAGCGCTCTAGTGCGTGGTCTGCTTTGTGAACAGGCGACAGCCATCAAAGGTCATGTCCATCAGGGTAGCTTGAACATCCCCGGAAAAACCAGTCGACCTCAGCCAGGCGTAGCGTTGAAGGGCTCTCGACGTTAAAATGGTCCTGCCTGGCGAGTCGGCAGGTGTCCAGTCCACATCGTATGGTAAACTTGGCTGTGTCCCTCCCCTCGGTGACTGCATGGGAGAGCATGGCCCGGGTCTCCTCTGGGCACTGGGGCAGCACCTGCTACCGTACCCCACACAGAGTAGGTGTAACGGTCCAACAGACATGCAGTATATACCGACCGCAGTCCCATGCTGGAGGAAGACTTCAACTTCCCAAGATGGTCCAGGTGGATTCCCTATCAGGTGGTGATGTAGGAAATGCGCCTTTGGACGTTGAGGCTTGGACCACAAAGCTCTCAGGGGTGGGGTGTTGGGAGAAGAAAGTGGGGTCGCCCAGAGCCAGGCGGTGGCGTCGTGCAATCAACTATCCATAGGAGCCCCTGTGTTGGGCCTGGACTAGGTGCCCAAAAGTATGTCGGTTAGGGCTCCAAAGAGCACCTCTGTCAGGAGGTTAGTCCTGACTGCCACCGTAGGTAGCTCGAGGTTGAGAGCCTCGGCCACCCTACGCAACACCCATGGGGGACCCACCTGAAATCGCCAGGGGTAGCACCAGTGACCCTTGCCTGTTGACAGACCTGCAATCTTTGCCCCCTTGCTGCCTCGGCTGCACCAGCTCGCCTCCCGCCGCTGCTCACCTGCACCAACTCGGAGCGGCCGCCGTGCGGAGGTCGGGCTTGGGCCAGGGAACTACAGCCCCCAGCAGCCCGTGCGGCCGGAAGCCGCTAGACCGGAAAGAGCGCCAGGAGGCGCTCAAATTGCGGCTTTACTCCCCGCGTCGCTGGGACGCACGCGGGAGAAGCCCGGGACAAGGGGGGGACAGTCTGTGACAGTCCGGGACAGGACGAGGCTGGGCTGGGCCAAGGACCCTGGACTGTTGCCATAAGAACTCTGAGGATACGTAGAACTGTGAACTGGATCCGGTAATTGTGATTAGGTTCCCAATAATTTACCTCCTATATCTTTTGGGGTTTTTAGTGTAATCTTCCCCCTTTTTCATTACTGTTTGGTAATTATTAGGATTGCCTCTTTTATCCTTATGTGTTAGGGTAATAGTCATTTCATAAACTGTGCTTTTCAGAATTTTACATTCTTATTTTAGGTAAATCCATTTGTAGTTGGGAAGGGCCATCTTTGCTTATTTAAAATGTCCAAAACCAATGGAGGGAACATCCCACCCGTTGTAGCCACTCTTGACAATTACCTTGTCAAAGTGGTAGATAAAATTAACAAGGAACGCCGACAATCTTTAGGACGAGGGAGTTCTTCAGACCCCCTCCCTATTCCTACTCAGGCATCTTTTCCTCTGTCTACCCCCTCCGTGGATGTTAGCTGTGTTATAAGTTCCCCAGACCCTGTTATCACGCCGGCATCCTTTGATTTAGAGCCCACACTGGCGGTGAATGAGACTCTTAAAGATTCTGTGGTATCTTGCTCACCTGCCCCTAAAGTGCAGAGGGTGTTAAGGTCTGGAAGAAATGCAAGTAGGCCTGCTTTGTCTAAACGGGGGGGTAATTGTAAAAGCAAAAAAAATATCGAAACAACTCGTAAAGGGACCATCAATGACTCTGACACTGCTTCAAACAACACCTAATTGAAATTAGCACCTGAGCAGTCAGAGTTGCTGATTGGTATTATTGATGACAAGTTTGTTAAAATCATACAACCCCTACTTGACAAACTTGATATTGTTTCCGGGGAACTGAAACGGCTAGGAGGCCTTGTGCAAACCCATCCTGGTCCTAATAATCGTGTGGTATCTGCCAATACGGCTCAGGGCAGTACCAGTGAGGCATCGAAGTCGCTTAATGGGGGTCCAAACACCAACACGGTAGTGGTTACTAACCCTGTGTCCCCAATTATACCCACTACTTTGACTACAGGTAATACACCGAGAACCACTGTTGCGAAGAGAAAGCGTTATGGCTATTCACTGCCTGATTTACCACCTGACTGCGCACCATGTGTGGCAGTCCTGACCAATGTCCCACCAGTAAGGGAGGAGGGATCCGACAGTATCCTCGAAACACACGAATCGTTAAAGAACAAAACCTTGGCCTGGCTTAACAGAGAATGTGGTTTTCCAGTTGCTTTGGCAGACCAGATTCTGGTAACCACTAGAAGCAACTGGATAGGTACTTCACATAAGAACATTTTGGGTGATTGTGTTATTGTTAATTTTAAAAGTCCCCATCTTGCTACCACCTCTTTGATTAGAGCCACCTCTCGCCCACCGAACGACCAGGGTATCTCACTCTGTCCCTTGGGTTATTATTACAGACATCATACTGGCCAGCCTAATAATGATCATGGGTGGGGCAGAGCGAAAGGTCCCAGTATGTTTAGTATGCCGAGTGGGTTCCAGGCGGTTACCTCCAATCGTTTTCAATGTTTTAGTGGGTTAGACTCTAACGATTGACTGGATTTTGGTCTGGCTCCCTGCTTATCCTGTGAGGATTTCGTATTTCCAGGAGTAGGACCCGTTGTAACAACTTCAGGGCCTGTAGTCAAAGAAACTCTGCTTCATGCAGATTGCACGATAGCCAGTATAGAGGGTGAAGTAGGGGGATGTAACGAGGATTGGCCGGAAGATGATTGTCAAAGCGCCACCCACCCGTCCATAACCAAAGTAAGCGGTAATCATTGTACCAATGTGGCAACTGGATTTTCCAGTTGCCATATTGCTAGCTGGAATATCGCGGGTTTAATGTCCAAATTTGACTGTCTGGGGTGGTCAGAATTTATGGCCCTTTTTGATATCATCTGTTTCCAGGAAACGTGGTGTAAAGATTTTAAAGGTTATAATGGATTTGTCTCTTATCAATTACCTGCTATGGTATCTACCTCTGGAAGAGCTAAGGGTGGGCTCTCGGTTTTGATTTCTGTCACAACCTCCTTTATTGTAAAAAAACATGTACTGGTTGGGGCACACTCCCAGATCTTATGGCTCTCCCAGAAGAAGGGTAGAAACATTCTTTTAATTAATTTTACACTAACAGGGTCCTGGTGGTTAATGCTTTAGCAAGCGCCCTGGATGACATTACAATGGGTTCCAATGTTGTTTTTGATTTGCTGTTGTCAGGGGATTTTAATATGTCTGTTTGCCCCCTCTCTAACCTTAATACACAATCAGTACGGGGAGTCTCTGAATAATCTCCTAGCACCATCTGACATGGATATTTTGGCCAACGAGAAAAACAATCTAGGTGAGACAATCCCCACTTTTACAGGCCGGAGGGCCAACACTGTGATTGATTTTATTTGTATTTCCTCAAGCCTTGTGCCCTGGACTTCGCCCCCTAAAGTCGTTGACATTTTGCTCAGCGACCATAACTATCTAACCATAGAGGCCTTCCTCTGGAAAGAGAATAGGATATCTAGTACGGGGCTCATTGATAATATTGAACCTTATAGACCTAATGGGACAAGACTAAGATGGAAAGAGGATAAAGCAGAAATGACGTCTGATCTTATTATAAATAGCTGCTTATCTGAAATCACTGAGATTCTTGAAGATGTTGACGTCACTGCCGAAATTATTCGGCATTTTATTCGAATAAACTTAGTCATTGATTGCAAGCTTACCATCTCAGTTAAGCGCAAGGCAGACCTCCTAAGGGGGTGGTTTGACCAAGCATGCACCTCTGCGCTAAAAGAGCTAAAAAGGGCATTGGCAGCCAAACCTAGAGATAAGAGCCTGGTTTTTAAACTTAGAGCTAGCTATAGGGTTAAGAAGGAAACTGGAACTTCAGCAGGAGGCCTGGGATAATTTGGCCCAGGCGGCCGAAACTAATAATTGTACCTTGTTTTGGGCCACAGTGAATATTCCGTTCCTTAAAGATGAGAAGGTCCCAGAATTATCATCTAAGGTCAACAGGGAAACATGGGTCTCTCATTCTTCTACTATTTTTGATACGGACAAAGCTATGGGTCATGAAGCGGACTGTTGGCCCATCGTCCCTTTGGACTTACTGTCTGCGAAGTTTTAGATAGCATCGGGGCCAGCAAAGGAGGGAAGGCACAGGGCCCGGACGGGGTGCCTATCGATATTTATAAATTAGTTCCAGAGTTATGGGGCCCTATTTTAGCTAAAAATGTTAACGCAGCAGTTTACAATGGGGTGCCCCCTACTTGGGAAGAATCCATCATTATCCCTATTTATAAAAAAGGAGACCGGGGGGATGTGAAGAACTATCGCCCGATCTCCCTGCTAGATTCTTCAGTAAAAGTTATGAGTAGGGTGCTTCTGGTCAGGCTGGAAGAATGGGTTGAGGCCAATGGCATTTTGGCAGAATGCCAATTTGGATTCAGAAAGGGGCGGGGGACGGTCGAACAGTGTCTAAACCTTGAACTGTTGATCGGAAAGTATACGCAGGCCAAGCCGGGCACTATTTATCTCTGCTTTGCAGATTTGAGCAGTGCTTTCGACTTGGTGGACCATGAAATTCTTTGGGCCAAGCTGATTGAAATGGGGGCACCGGAGGGTATCGTCTATTTTTTAGCACGTCTCTACGCCAAACTACGTACTTGTGTACGATACGGTACCCATGGTGAGTGTACAACCAAGTTTAGGATTGGGCAGGGTATTAGACAAGGGTGTGTTCTCGCCCCCTTGCTCTTTACCCTTTTTGTTAATGAAGTGGATTCTGTACTAAAAACCATTGCAGCAGATGCCCCTAAAATTAATGATGCTAACGTCCCGGTATTACTTTATGCGGACGCCGCCGTTTTATTGCCACGCACCCCGATAGGCCTCCAACGCCTGATGGATGGGTTTTCACAGTTTATAAAAGGGAGAAAGCTTGTGATTAACCAATCCAAGACTTATATTATGGAATGTGGGCAGGGGCGTAAAAGGAAGTCATCTTCTTATTTTATCGATGGACATAAGGTTCAACAAATTGAAAACTTTTCATACCTAGGTATCACATTTTCCAAGCTGGATTAGCGAGCATAAAAATGTGAGGGCCAAGATGGCGAAGAGTGCTCACTGAGTGTTTACTTTAGCCACGAAACTAGGGGATAGGCGGATTAAAGACATGCTTAAAATATTTCAGTCCAGATGTCTCTCTACCGCTTTGTATGGCGCCGGGGTTTGGGGCTTTGCCCCGGCTGGGGAGCTTACAAGTGGAGGAGAACGTCCTTTAAAAAAAATATTTGTGTCTACCTAAATCTGCCTCTAATGAACTAGTACATAGAGAACTCGGTATTCAACATCTTACCGATTTGATGTTCCTTAGACCCCTTATGTTATGGCGATCAATCTGGATAAAAGAAGAAACATCTCTATGTAGAGCCATCATCAATGACTGACTCTCTATGGATAATTATTTTAAGATCCCATGGATTAAATACAATCTAGATAGCTTCCAAGCGATCTATGGCCTCGATATTAAATCAGACAAACACGGGGCCTCTGATTTATCTAAATTCGAAATGAAGAAGGCTTTTTTGAATCTTCTTACTGAGAGGCGGCTTAGCAATAGTGGTAATCTATCCACCTGTGTGTCCTATTATGGTTTAAATGAATTTGTGGGCTATCAACCATATTTGACCCAAGTGACTAGAGCATCACACTGGTTTGTCTTAACAAGATTAAGGATTGGGATTGCCCACAAATTGGTGGCTTTCCCTTCCCAGAACAAGCACCCGGTTGGTCCATGTCCATGTGACAATATTTCAGCACAAAGCACTATGCACTTTCTTCTGTTGTGTCAAATGTATAGGTATTTACGAATTGTTTATTTAAAACCTATTTTTGTGAAGTTTGGAGTCAGGACTGTAAATGACGCCATGAAACTGCTCTTTAACTTGCATCATCCTGAGGTTTGTTTTTTCACGGCTACCTTCCTTCTTAAAGCAATCAATGCAAGGAAAAGTATGAGTTTTTAAATTATTTATTAACCCCTTGCCTGTATATTTTGTTTTAACATTGGATATTGTCTAAAATGTTTTTTAATTTTCATGTGCTTTTATGCACATTGTTCTTTGTTCCGAATAAAGCCTTATGAAATGAAATGCGTAAGAAGCTCCCTTCTCTGTAGCCACTGTAGGAGGAGACAACAGGCCTGGCCACTGGCTTTTCCCAACTCCTCTCCCCAGTCCGGGTCATACTCCAACTGGTCAGTTAAAGGGACTCCAGACCCCTCCCAGTCCTCCTCACCCTCCTCTGGTTGCCAATCTGGGCGGAAAGGAACACCAGGGTACCACAGGGGTACAAAAGTACCCATCGGCGCCAGATCCGGCGTTGGTCTGGCTCCGTGTCCACGTCAGGGTGGACGCCGGCTGGGGACACAACCGGCGTTGGCTATGGACGTGGTGCCAGTGGAACTGCCGCCGGGGGAGGTGTTATAGGTCGAACACCGCTGATCCGGATCCAGGCCTGGATCAAAGGGCACCCTGCGGTGCCAGAACCACCAGTGTCGAAGGCCCAGGGCCCCCAGCCGATTCCACAAAGCCCATAGGTGCGCTGGCAGAGTCAGGCTGCCCAAAGATGGCATGCATCGCTTCGTCAAAGCTTCGGAGCTGGGCAGGGGTCGCTCCGGCTCCCGGAAAGGGAGGGAAACTCGGAGCCGACCCTTTGGGTTCCACAAGCGGAGCTGCACCGCCCACATCCCTCATTGCGTCAACTGACGGACGGGGAGAAGTCGAAAAGAGATGCTTCTTTGACTTCTTCCTGTCTTTTGACTTACATGAGGAGTGCGAAGATGAGTGGTGGTGGTGACTCCGCGACCGGTCTCTTGACCTCCCGCACGACCGAAGGTCCCGGGCCTCGAGAAACTTTCAGGATTGCTCCCGCAAAGTCTTAGGATTCATGGTCTGGCAATTGGAACCCAACTTGGGGTCGCTTCCAGGCACCACAGGCACACGCGGTGCGGATCAGTCACCGACATCAGCTTTCGGCAGGAACCGAGAGCCTTGAAACCGGGCATCCCTACGTGCACCAGGAGTCAATAGACTCAAAAACGGTGTCGACAAAAGTCGTAAAAAAGTAGGTCAAAAAGTAACTGGAGGTACAGCTCTCTCCGCGATGGCTGATGTGGAAAAAGAAAGAACTGACAGCAAGTGAGGGTGGGGTCTAAGTAGCTGTCGCAACGTCATTCCGGCTACCACAATGCCAAGGACGAAAGCGGAGCCGACCGACACCACCTTTTGACGCGCAGGGAGACTGCTGACAAAAAATTCTCCAGATCCAGTCTGACGCCTAGGGGTAATTCTAAAGGTAAGGAATCTATAACTAATTGTCTCTTTCAGATACAAGAATACATGTACACCCGACCTGCAAAGATGAGCCACAACCACCACCATCATTTTTGTGAACACACAGGACAGTAAACTGATAGCGCTGTGACCGAATCATGAAGTGGAGATGGCATGTGGGACTACATGAAAATACACATCCTGCAGACCCGAGGACACTGCCCTCTTTCCTGGGAAAGAAGTACCTTGAATGGCATCCTGTGCCCTTATCTGCCTTGGCGACTCTCTCTATAGCTCCGTTGGACATAAGAGTCTGCACTTCCCTGAAAAGGATGGTGGCATGATCTGCCGAAGTGAAGGCAAAACAGGAGTAAAATGATGTGGGTTAACAAGAAAAGAGAGGAAGTAATAATTTCAAACAACCTGAGTTTGAAGTAATTAAATGCCATTCGGAAAGCCTAAAACAAATTCTATGCATTACCAGCTTCATTTGAGGGGCTATCAGCACAGCTTGGCAGCAGTCATGGGAGGCAACAAAGAGGAGGAGACTTCTCTAGAGCTGCTACAGAGCAGTGCATCCTGATGCGCAGGTTGACTCTGGTGATAGACAAGCCCATAAGAGTAGCCTCGGAATTTTCAATACTGCTAGTGAAACTGGCAGGACAGAAGGATTAGTTACTTACCTGTAATCCTAGTTCTCTTCCAGGGGTATCCTCATCAAAGTCATAAGCATTAGAATATTGCCGCCCATGCGCGAGACCCCGGAAACACTATATTATATGTGCCCCACATATATATATATATATATATATATATATATATATATATATATATATATATATATATATATATATATATGTATATATATGTATATATATATATATATATATATATATATATACATATATATATATATATATATATATATATATATAAGCAATTACAGCCCAACAAACACTAGAGCTGAATCATGCTGCAAAGAATTTCCACCATACATAAATAACATGCATTAGAAACATGAGAAACAACAACGTTTGTTTTGGAACTGTTTTAATGCTCAGAAAACAGTAGAAATTCTTATAAAACACTGAAAGCATAGGAAGCTCCCAGGCTGCATTGCAAACACACAGTCTAAAAAGACTGAAAAGCTAACCTGTAGCTGCATGCAATAAACTGACACCGTGCCTTTAAGGCACTCCTGACCCCCAGCTTCCCATCATGCCTCAGGGGTGACAGTTAGGTCAGTTGTTCTTTGCGGAGACTGAAAAACCATGAAAACTAAGAGGTTAACAATATCTCCAACTTAAAATAGTCCTTTGCCCGAGGAAGGCTGCTTATGACTTTGATGAGGATACCCCATGAAGAGAACTAGGATTACAGGTAAGTAACTAATCCTTCTCTTCCAGGGGATCCTCATCAATAGTCATAAGCATTAGAATAGAATAGCGAGCCTCACCTCATCTCCCTGCGGGCAAAGGAAAATACAGTAAATATAATCAGTAAGCTTAGCTAAAAACACTAAGCTAGGATAGAGTAAAAAAACACTATCCGAACAGATTCCTCAAGGAGGCCTGGCCTACTTGAGCATCAGCCCTGGAATCAGACTCTAGGCAGTAGTGCCTCGTAAAAGTATGAACTGATTTCCAGGTTGCGGCCTTGCAAATTTCTGACATAGGGACGTCATGCAAGAATGCAACAGTGGCCGCTTTCCCCCTGGTGGAATGAGCCTTGGGAGGTAAAGGTAAGGGCCTTTTCGCCAGCTGATAAGCTAAGGTAATGCATGAAACAATCCATCTTGAAATGGATCTCTTAGCGGCTGGGAAGCCAGTTCTCATGGCGCCATAATTAACAAACAATTGATCTGTCTTCCTTATCTCTTTTGTACTCTGTAAGTAGAACTTAAGTACTCTTTTAAGATCTAAGGAATGAAGCGACCGCTCAGCTGGGGTCGCCGGATCAGGGAAGAAAGATGGCAGGGAAATGGACTGATTGATGTGAAAATCAGACACCACCTTAGGGAGAAAAGAAGGATGCACCCTCAAGACTACTCTGGTATGGTAGAAAACAGTGTAAGGCTCATTGGAACATAGCGCTTGTATCTCGCTTACTCTGCGCGCTGATGTAATCGCTACTAAAAAAGCGGCCTTCTAAGATAAGTGCTGCAAGTAAGCTCTGTGGATGGGCTCAAAGGGTGGGCCCATCAACTTAGACAACACCAGGTTCAACTCCCACGGAGGTGAAGGGTTTCTAACAGGGGGATACACTTTCTTTAACCCCTGTAAGAAGTCCTTGACCACCTGCAATTGGAAAAAGGAGGGCTGACTAGGTGACTTCCTGTAAGCTGTAATGACAGACAAATGCACTCTGATCGAAGCATATTTAAGCCCAGATCTTGCTAGGTACAGAAGGTAAGGGGGAATAACATCCTCTTGTCCCTTCGTGGGCTCAAAGTGATGCTCTCTACACCAAAGAAAAAACCTCTTCCATTTAAACGCATATGACGTTCTTGTGGATGGTCTTTTCGCTTCCTCTAAAATATGCATACAATCAGGAGGCAGATTTAAATGTCCGTATTGTAGGACTTCAGAAGCCATGCTGTCAAGTTCAGTGAGGGAAGGTTGGGATGAAGAATCCTCCCTCCCATCTTGGACAGCAGGTCCGGCCTGCAAGGTAGTCTCCTGTGCGGAAGCACCAACAGATGTAGAAGGTCCGGGTACCACCACTGCCGTGGCCAGTCTGGAGCTATCAGAATCATGGTCATGTTGGATCTGAGTAGCTTGGACACCACCTTCGGGATCAGGGGCAGCGGAGGAATGGCATAGGCAAATGTCCCTGACCAGTCCATCAAAAGAGCATTCCCTCTTGTCCCTGGACGGTGGAATCTGGACGCGAAGGCGTGGCATTTTGTGTTTTCGTCGTCTGCGAACAGATCTATTTCCGGACGACCCCAACGATGGAAAAGGTCTGCCACCACCTCGTCGTGCAGCACCCAGTCTGGCTGATCTTCGAAGTGCCTGCTGAGGGCGTCTGCCTTGACGTTTAGCTCTCCTGGAAGATGCACTGCCACCACCGAGAGGTTTCGGGTGAGCAGACAGTGCCAGATGGTCTGAGACTCCAGGGAGAGCGGACGTGACAGAGTTTCACCTTGCTTGTTCAGGTAGAACATGGTCGTCGTGTTGTCTGTCTGGACCAGGACTGAATCGGACTCGATCGCAGGCAGGAAAGCTTTCAGAGCTAGACGGACTGCTCGGAGTTCCAGCATGTTGATGTGGTAGGTCTGTTCTTTTTCCGACCACCGTCCTTGAATCTGAAAGCATCCCATGTGCGCGCCCCATCCTTGCAGAGATGCGTCTGTCACCACCGATTGCACTGGTAGCGGTTGGTGAAAAGGGACTCCCACCATCAGATTCCGCTGCTGGGTCCACCATGAGAGTGAGGATCTGGCCGCCTGAGAGAGAGAGATCTGATCCTCCCAGCGACCTGTCGACTGATCCCAATGGTCCTCCAGTCTGCTGCAGAGGACGCATCCTCAGCCTGGCGTTGGGAATTAGGAAGATGCAGGACGCCATGGATCCTAGCAGGGATGCCACCTGCCTGACTGTCAGATTCTGCGCTTGGAGCAGAAGCCTGCAACTGTGCTTCATGGAAGACAGTCTCTCCTCCGAAGGATACGCTCTTCCCACGCCTGTGTCCAGAACGGAGCCGAGATAGTGGATGGTCTGGGTGGGCTGCTGCACCGACTTGTCCCTGTTGACATGCAGCCCGAGGTCGTGCAACTGCTGCAGGCAGAACTGAAAATCGTGACTCACTTGCAGTGGAGAAGGACTTTTTGGCAGCCAGTCGTCCAAATATGTGTGAGAAGTTGGCCTGATATGCAGTGCTCACTCTTCTAGTGATCACTATGTATCAGTCCAGACAACCCTTATTGATGATTGGTTGTAAGTCAACCTTATAGACCAGCTATCCTAGTAGCATGGATACGAGCAGTCTAAGGCTAAGACTCTAGAGGGCGTGTTAAGCCAGCTATTTTACCATCACATATACCGCTTGAACACCAAGTGAAAGGACACCACACAAGTTGTTATGAAAATAAATGTATATTTATTTCTAACAAGTCTACCCTGGCTCTTTATGAGACAGGGAGCTAAGCACACAACAAAACTCTTATAAAAATACTTAAAGTCGCACAATTTACACGAATGCCCGAGGGGCACGAAAAACCATATACTATACAAGTGGAATGCGAAATTACTAGCAGGTAAGTAATACTTTTCTAGACTGTAGAAACGCTAGGCCTACAATGCTGAACCCTTGGATTAGAAGCAGGAGGCCTAGGGACGCCGTGTGCAGAGTGGGAACTCTCACGCGTAATGCGGGAACAAGTCTAGGAATACTAGCAATCACAAAGTTACTGTTTTCGGGCGAACCCGACTAGGTGGGTCGAAAACAAGAGTGGATCCGAACACTTGGAGTGTTGGACTATGCTGGAGCACCGGAGTATTCAGTTTACCTAGCCCAGGGGCTGCGGCTGCATAGGGTTCAAGTTGCGTCGGAAACCCTCGTTGAAGAACCAGGAGCCTGAAGAGAGAAGTTGCTGGCAGGCGGCCAGTGAAGAAGTTCGTGGTGATCCAAGCCTGGATCAGGGAAGAAGAAGACCTGTAAGCAGAGGGGACCAAGTTCTGAATCACTAGCCAGTGATTTAGGTGGGCACCAGGATGGCACCGGACAAAGTCACCTCGACCAGGTGAGTGGGCGCTGCTGGGCTCTGCAGTCTCTCGGACCAGGAGGCATTGTCGGCGACCAGGATGGAGGTGCGAGCTGTCCCACGAAGGTGTCTGCTGTCGACGTCGCTGGACCCAGGATTGGGGCAACCAGTCTTGGCAAAGGCAAGCCCACGCGGTGGACTTAAAATGGCGTCTGGAGTGGACCAGGAGGGTCCGGGGTGCTCCTCTGTTGGAGGGGAGCAAGGGCCAGTCTGGAGCAACCAGACCAGCGGTGTTTGTCGTCGAAGTTCGTCGTCAGAGGGCCACTAGCCAACGGGCAAGTGACCGGGACAACGCGGTGAGCAGCAAAGAGCAGAAGGGCCCCACGCAGATCTCGTGGATGCAGGGGGGCTGAACTTCGGTGCTGGAGCTGCTCAGGGTCGGGGCTTCTCTTACCCCAAAGCACTCAGTCGAGGGTCACTCGGTGGTCGTGCTGGACAAGCGTCGTGCAGTCTTTAAAGATGGCCGGTCCCTCGAGGTCTCGTCACACCCACGGATCACAGCTGGGCTGATGATGCAGGTTGAGGTCAGAGGTGCCAGGGAAGCCGGTTCTCGTCGTGCTGGGCAGTCTTGATCCGGAGGAGAGACTTACAGCAGACCGCGATGCTTGGTTGGTGCCTGCTGCTGCAGGGTGACTACTCCTTAGTCACAAGGGAGAAATCTTGAGAAGAAGTCGAGAGTTCCTTTCGTAGAAAGTAGTTTCAGGATTCAAAGATGATCTAATTTGGAAGGGGGCCTGCTCCTACCTTTATCCTGCAAAAGGGGGCTGGCACGCAACTAAGTCCTGCCCTATGGGTGGGACTAGGAGGGGGGTGGTTACACCCCTCTCCTTTGGCGGGCTTTTCCCCAGCTCAGGGTCTGGTGTGCCCCTGGAACTGGTTCAAGCCGGCCTATGCACAGTGAGCACCGGGGTGCCACTTGCAGTCACCTTCCTCTAAAGCCCTGCCTACCTAGGATACACAAAATCCTGTCTGGGACGGTGCTGGCACCGCCCCTGACAGGAAACCCTTTGTCCTTGCCTCCTGCGCTGGGAGGACTCCCAGCAACAGGAGGGCAGACTTGTGTCTCGGTGACAGCATCCATTTTGTGGAGCTAAGGCTCTGTCTGACTTTAACCGGGGTTACAGGTTACCAACATGTCGTGTCCCTCTAGAAGGGTGGAATGCTAACCCCGTCGCCAGAATTGGCGAGGGGTTAGTATTCCAATTCGTATGACACCTTACTCGACATGTTTTGATAAAGCGATACCAGAGTTGGCATATAACCGCGAGGATTATAATGCACTTAAGAGTATATGGTATGCGATATCATGGAAACGGCTAAGGGATAGATCCCGAAAGCCGCAGACAGGCTCAGCTCATGCCAGAGCACCATCTCACACGATTCCAAGCACTCTGCCTTCAGGATTGTCAAGGCCTGCCATAGGAGTGACTGATAGGAGATCTGTGTGCCCATTTAGGTTTAGATATAGGTATACTATATCTAAAGCAAAGGGTGAGTACACCACTTTGCCCCAGCTGTCAAGCAGCCAGTTGTGTCTGTTTGGTTAGTCAGCCCAGGGGTGGCATAATACATGCTGCAGCCCCTGGGAGACTTCTGGGTGCACCTCAGCCCTGGGTACAGGGACTCAGAGAGGGCCCAGTGCCAATTCAGTACCTGGGTACAATTTGGAGTAGAGAGAACAGCTAGGCTGTGGGTCTGATTAGCAGGCCCACAGCCAGGAAAGTCGTAAACCAGTGAAGCAAAAAGTTTGGGGTTTTCACCCTTCATCTGATTTAGCCATAAGAGGGGCTTATGGTCGGTCTGAATTTTGAAGTGAGTGCCAAACAAGTATGGCCTCAGCTTCTTCAGGGCCCAAACCACAGCAAAGGCCTCCCTCTCAATAGCTGACCAATTTTTCTCTCTGGGGGGTCAGCCTTCTGCTAATACAAGCAATGGGCTGGTCGTTACCATCAAAATTCAGTTGAGATAGAACAGCTCCCACACCCAACTCAGAAGCATCTGTTTGGACAATGAATGGCTTGGAGTAGTCTGGACTCTTTAGGATAGGTGCTGTGCACATGGCCTGCTTTAGGTCATTGAATGCCTTTTGACAGCTTGCTGTCCACTGAACTTTCTTTGGCATCTTCTTACTTGTCAGGTCATTAAGGGGGGTCACAATGGACCCATAATTTCTGTCAAATGTCCTATAGTAACCAGTCAGGCCCAAGAAAGCTCGAACCTGAGTCTGGGTGGTTGGAGGAGCCCAGTCCTTGATGGCCTGTATCTTACTCTCCAATGGCTGAACCTGGCCTCCACCTACAAGGTGGCCCAGGTATACAACCTGTGTCTGCCCTATCTGGCACTTAGTGGCCTTGATAGTGAGGCCTGCCTTTTGCAGTGCCTCTAACACTTTCCTCAGGTGGACCAGGTGATCCTCCCAGGTGGAGCTAAAGACAGCAATATCATCAAGATAAGCTGCACAGAAGTCATCCAACCCAGTGAGGACTTGATTCACCAACCTTTGGAAGGTGGCAGGTGCATTTTTCAAACCAAAGGGCATTACCACAAACTGATAATGCCCACCAGGGGTAGAAAATGCTGTCTTGGGTTTGGCCTCCTCAGCTAACCTGATTTGCCAATACCCAGCTGTCAGGTCAAATGTACTTAAGTAGTTGGCAGAAGCCAATCTATCAATAAGTTCATCTGCTCTTGGTATTGGGTGGGCATCAGTCTTAGTGACTGCATTGAGACCTCTGTAGTCTACGCAAAACCTCATCTCTTTCTTACCACCCTGGGTGTGAGGCTTTGGCACTAGAACTACTGGGCTAGCCCAAGGGCTATCTGAGGGCTCAATAACTTCCAGCTCCAACATTTTCTGCACCTCTGTCTTGATGCAGTCTCTGACATGATCAGGCTGTCTGTAGATTTTACTCTTGACAGGCAGACTGTCTCCAGTGTCAACTTCATGGGTACACCAATCAGTTTGGCTGGGTGTCAGAGAGAACATATGTCTGAAGGATTGCAGAACTTGTCTACAATCCTGTTGCTGATGTTCAGAGAGGCTGCCACAAAAGACAACACCATCTACTGATCCATCGTCAGGATTCTGAGTGAGCAGGTCTGGGAGAGGGTCACTCTCTTCCTCCTGTCCCTCATCTGTGGCCATGAGCAAGCCCATGTCCTTCCTGTTGACATATGCCTTGAGCCTGTTTACATGGAGCACCCTGAGGGGGCTCCTGGGAGTTCCAAGGTCCACCAGGTAGGTGACCTCTCCCTTTTGCTCAATGATTGTGTGGGGCCCAGACCATTTGTCTTTGAGTGCTGCTGGGGCCACTGGCTCCAACACCCACACCTTCTGTCCTGGCTTGTACACAGTCAGGACAGCCTTTTGGTCATGCCAAGCTTTTTGGAGTTCTTGGCTGCCCTCAAGGTTTTTAGATGCCTTTTCCATATATTCAGCCATCCTGGAGCGGAGACCAAGTACATAGTCCACAATGTTTGTTCCAGGCTTTTTGAGAGGTCTCTCCCATCCTTCCTTTACCAAACAAAGGGGTCCCCTTACAGGATGCCCAAACAGAAGCTCAAAAGGGCTGTAGCCAACCCCCTTCTGTGGTACCTCTCTGTAAGCAAACAAGAGGCAGGGGATCAGGATATCCCATCTCCTCCTAAGAGGTTCAAGTAATCCATGAATCATCCCTTGCAGGGTCCTGTTGAATCTTTCAACAAGCCCATTGCACTGTGGGTGATAGGGTGTGGTGCACTTGTAGTTAACACCACATTCCTTCCACATTGCAGTCAGATATCCTGACATGAAGTTTGCACCTCTGTCAGATACAACCTCCTTAGGGAAACCCACTCTGGAGAACACTCCAATTAGGGCTCTTGCCACAACAGGTGCTGTAGTGGTCCTAAGTGGTATAGCTTCAGGATACCTGGTGGCATGATCCACCACCACCAGTATAAACTTGTGCCCTGATGCTGTCTGGGGTTCCATTGGACCAACAATGTCAATCCCCACTCTCTCAAAGGGTACCCCCACCACAGGTAGTGGTATGAGGGGGGCCTTTGTTTGACCACCTGATTTGCCATTGGCTTGGCAGGTGTCACAGGAGCGACAAAACTCCTTGGTATCTTCATTCATGTGGGGCCAGTGAAAGTGTGAGACAAGCCTGTCCCACGTCTTTGTCTGGCCTAAGTGACCTGCAAGGGGAATTTCATGGGCCAAGGTAAGAAGGAAACCTCTCTGAGACAAGGGGATAACCAGCCTCCTGGTCATACCAGGCTTGGGGTCTCTTGACTCAGTGTACAGGAGTCCATCATCCCAGTATACCTTGTGGGTACCTGTGGCATTCCCTGCAGCCTCAGCAGCAGCCTGCTGTCTGAGGGGTTCAAGGGAGGGGCAGTCTAACTGTGCCTTCCCCAGGTCTTCCCTGGAGGGTCCCCCTGAGCCCAGAAACTCAACCTGATCAGGTTCAAGCTCTTTAGGCTCAGTTTCCCTCAGTTCCTTGAGATCAGCTTCCTCAGAGGCTTGATCCTCAACCTGGGGCAAGGGGGAAGGCAATGCCTTAACCCTACTGCTCCTCTTCTTGGAAGGTGTCTGGTCCATTATTCCAGGATCCAGCACCTGTTCAGTGGGGCATCTCTTGGCCTGTGACCTAGTCACAGCAAGGACGTGTGCTGGCAAGCCTAACATTTCCATGTGAGTCCTCAGCTGCACTTCTGACCATAGGGATGTTTCCAAATCATTGCCCAACAAACAATCAACTGGGAGGTCTGAACTAACCACAACTTTCTTTTGGCCACTTACCCCTCCCCAGGAGAAACTAACAATTGCCATACTATGGTTGGTAGTGACATTGCTAGCATTGGTCACTAGGTAGTCTGTACCTAGCATGATCTGTCCAGGGTCCACAAAGTTAGGTGTCACCATTGTGACACTGGCACAAGTGTCCCTGTAGGCCTGAGCCATTTTTCCATTTATCAAAGGTGTCTGCCTGTATTTGCCCAAAGTATTGGGACTTGTGTCAGGGGATATATCCACATCCCCTGTACAGACGAGGACAGACTGAGTGAGTGTGCCAACTAAGTTGTCAGACCCCTCAGTTCCCAAGGTTAACCCAACTAATGCCTTGGGAGGTGCACTACCACTACTGACTGTACTGGGGGTGCAGTTGCCTTAGGGGCTGTAGTGGTAGGAGTTTGCCCTCCTCTTTTGGTGCACTCACTAAACCAGTGAGACTTACTTTCACAGTACTGGCACCACCTTTTTGACTGGCCTTCTGGAGTCTTCTTTTTCTGCTGTGAAGCCTGACCCCCACCCTCTTTGGTTTGTTGGGGACATGTTGAAGACTTCTGGTCATTTTGTTCACTCTTGTTATTACCCTTTTGGTCTGCTTTCTTCTGACCACCCTGGTTCTGAGTCTGGTTCTGCTTGATCCTTGTTCTGACCCATTTGTCTGCCTTCTTTCCCAATTCTTGGGGAGAGGTCAGATCTGAATCAACAAGGTGCTGGTGCAACAACTGGTTCTGACAGTTATTTAAAATCTGTTCTCTCATTATAAGATTATACAATCCTGTGTAATCTGTAACCTTGCTACCCAGCAACCAGCCCTCCAAAGCCTTAGCGGCACAATCCACAAAGTCAGACCAGTCCTGAGACTGAGTTTTCTGGGTGTCTCTGAACAGCAACCTGTACTGCTCAGTTGTTAAGCCAAACCCATCAACCAGTGCATTTTTCAGGACCTGGTAATTGTTAGCATCCTCAACTCTAGTAGTGAGGAGCTTATCTCTACCTTTGCCATCAAAGGAGAGCCACAGTATAGCTGCCCACTGACTCTGGGGAATGCACTGCACAGTGCAGGCCCTCTCCAGAGCAGCCATCCATTTCTGGATGTCATCCCCTTGTTTAAAGGGAGGCACTATCTTTGTCAGGTGTTTAGTATCTAAACCCTTCTCTTTATCTCTTGGGAGATTGCTGCCACCAGTGGGAACTATCCCACTCATCTGCTGCTCTCTAGCAAAGGCAAGCTTTTCTTTGGCCAGGGCAAGTTCTTCCCTTTCAATCCTCAGAGTAGCCTGTCTCATTCTGGCTTCATGCTCTATTCTCTGAGGGGAAGTCCATCTCCTTTGGGGAGAGTTCCTTCTCCTCTGAGAAGAGGCATTAGAGTGCAGAGATCTATTGGAGTCCCTAGAAGGAGATCTATCTCTCCTAACTCCAATGTTAGGCCTGATTAGGGTCAGTACTGGGGGGCCCCCAGCTCCTTTCCCAAGCAGGTCTAAGTTGGCCCTAGTGAGTCTGCTGACTAGTTCAGGCCTGTCTGCCTCATCCCCAGAGAGTTCCTCTTGATCCTCCTCCTCAACTGCATTTTCAGTGTCAAGGAGGTCTGGATCACCACGAGTACCCTCTAAGGCTGGCATATTCCCATCTCCCTGAGATGCTTTCCTAGCATCATAAGTCTCTAAGAGACCTATCAGAAAGGGAATGGTGGGGTTAGACCCCTGTTTCAGTTTCCTGGAGGTACACACTTGTCTCATCTCCTGGAAACTGAGAGCTGCATATCTTGATTTGACCTGTGGAGGGTCAATAACCACAAGGGGGGTCTCAGTAGACTCTCCCTGGGTAGACATGCTTTTCTAGTGAGGTGTAAGTGGTGCACTTACCTACACTATATGTTTACCTACTGATCCCTTGCTAGAGTTGTAGTTTAGGGTGTGCTAGGCCCTAGGAGCTACAACAGCTGGTTCAGTAGAACTCAGAGTATTCTAAGCTAAGTTATATGTACCTCAGTACTTATGTGATCTTTCAAATGATATTCTTAGGATACGTGTGGTAAAACAACAGCAAGCTCAAATCCCAACCGCTGCTCACCAACGTGAGAAGTTGGCCTGATATGCAGTGCTCACTCTTCTAGTGATCACTATGTATCAGTCCAGACAACCCTTATTGATGATTGGTTGTAAGTCAACCTTATAGACCATCTATCCTAGTAGCATGGATACGAGCAGTCTAAGGCTAAGACTCTAGAGGGCGTGTTAAGCCAGCTGTTTTACCATCACATATACCCCTTGAACACCAAGTGAAAGGACACCACACAAGTTGTTATGAAAATAAATGTATATTTATTTCTAACAAGTCTACCCTGGCTCTTTATGAGACAGGGAGCTAAGCACACAACAAAACTCTTATAAAAATACTTAAAGTCGCACAATTTACACGAATGCCCGAGGGGCACGAAAAACCATATACTATACAAGTGGAATGCGAAATTACTAGCAGGTAAGTAATACTTTTCTAGACTGTAGAAACGCTAGGCCTACAATGCTGAACCCTTGGATTAGAAGCAGGAGGCCTAGGGACGCCGTGTGCAGAGTGGGAACTCTCACGCGTAATGCGGGAACAAGTCTAGGAATACTAGCAATCACAAAGTTACTGTTCTCGGGCGAACCCGACTAGGTGGGTCGAAAACAAGAGTGGATCCGAACACTTGGAGTGTTGGACTATGCTGGAGCACCGGAGTACTCAGTTTACCTAGCCCAGGGGCTGCGGCTGCATAGGGTTCAAGTTGCGTCGGAAACTCTCGTTGAAGAACCAGGAGCCTGAAGAGAGAAGTTGCTGGCAGGCGGCCAGTGAAGAAGTTCGTGGTGATCCAAGCCTGGATCAGGGAAGAAGAAGACCTGTAAGCAGAGGGGACCAAGTTCTGAATCACTAGCCAGTGATTTAGGTGGGCACCAGGATGGCACCAGACGAAGTCACCTCGACCAGGTGAGTGGGCGCTGCTGGGCTCTGCAGTCTCTCGGACCAGGAGGCGTTGTCGGCGACCAGGATGGAGGTGCGAGCTGTCCCACGAAGGTGTCTGCTGTCGACGTCGCTGGACCCAGGATTGGGGCAACCAGTCTTGGCAAAGGCAAGCCCACGCGGTGGACTTAAAATGGCGTCTGGAGTGGACCAGGAGGGTCCGGGGTGCTCCTCTGTTGGAGGGGAGCAAGGGCCAGTCTGGAGCAACCAGACCAGCGGTGTTTGTCGTCGAAGTTCGTCGTCAGAGGGCCACTAGCCAACGGGCAAGTGACCGGGACAACGCGGTGAGCAGCAAAGAGCAGAAGGGCCCCACGCAGATCTCGTGGATGCAGGGGGGCTGAACTTCGGTGCTGGAGCTGCTCAGGGTCGGGGCTTCTCTTACCCCAAAGCACTCAGTCGAGGGTCACTCGGTGGTCGTGCTGGACAAGCGTTGTGCAGTCTTTAAAGATGGCCGGTCCCTCGAGGTCTCGTCACACCCACGGATCACAGCTGGGCTGATGATGCAGGTTGAGGTCAGAGGTGCCAGGGAAGCCGGTTCTCGTCGTGCTGGGCAGTCTTGATCCGGAGGAGAGACTTACAGCAGACCCCGATGCTTGGTTGGTGCCTGCTGCTGCAGGGTGACTACTCCTTAGTCACAAGGGAGAAATCTTGAGAAGAAGTCGAGAGTTCCTTTCGTAGAAAGTAGTTTCAGGATTCAAAGATGATCTGATTTGGAAGGGGGCCTGCTCCTACCTTTATCCTGCAAAAGGGGGCTGGCACGCGACTAAGTCCTGCCCTATGGGTGGGACTAGGAGGGGGGTGGTTACACCCCTCTCCTTTGGCGGGCTTTTCCCCAGCTCAGGGTCTGGTGTGCCCCTGGAACTGGTTCGAACCGGCCTATGCACAGTGAGCACCGGGGTGCCACTTGCAGTCACCTTCCTCTAAAGCCCTGCCTACCTAGGATACACAAAATCCTGTCTGGGACGGTGCTGGCACCGCCCCTGACAGGAAACCCTTTGTCCTTGCCTCCTGCGCTGGGAGGACTCCCAGCAACAGGAGGGCAGACTTGTGTCTCGGTGGCAGCATCCATTTTGTGGAGCTAAGGCTCTGTCTGACTTTAACCGGGGTTACAGGTTACCAACATGTCGTGTCCCTCTAGAAGGGTGGAATGCTAACCCCGTCGCCAGAATTGGCGAGGGGTTAGTATTCCAATTCGTATGACACCTTACTCGACATGTTTTGATAAAGCGATACCAGAGTTGGCATATAACCGCGAGGATTATAATGCACTTAAGAGTATATGGTATGCGATATCATGGAAACGGCTAAGGGATAGATCTCGAAAGCCGCAGACAGGCTCAGCTCATGGCAGAGCACCATCTCACACGATTCCAAGCACTCTGCCTTCAGGATTGTCAAGGCCTGCCATAGGAGTGACTGATAGGAGATCTGTGTGCCCATTTAGGTTTAGATATAGGTATACTATATCTAAAGCAAAGGGTGAGTACACCACTTTGCCCCAGCTGTCAAGCAGCCAGTTGTGTCTGTTTGGTTAGTCAGCCCAGGGGTGGCATAATACATGCTGCAGCCCCTGGGAGACTTCTGGTGCACCTCAGCCCTGGGTACAGGGACTCAGAGAGGGCCCAATGCCAATTCAGTACCTGGGTACAATTTGGAGTAGAGAGAACAGCTAGGCTGTGGGTCTGATTAGCAGACCCACAGCCAGGAAAGTCGTAAACCAGTGAAGCAAAAATCTGGGTGATCATAGGATTGCAGACCCTTACTCTCCTACAGTATGGATATACGAAAAGCCCTTTTCTGTGAAGAAAAGCTGCCACCACTGCCATGCATTTTGTGAAGACTCGCGGAGCGGACTTCAGACCAAAGGGCAGAACCTTGTACTGATAATGTTTGTGACCGACCACAAACCGCAGGTACTTCCGATGTCGTTTTGCGATGGAGATGTGGAAGTACGCATCTCGGAGATCCACCGAACACATCCAATCCCCTACTTGCAGATGTGGACATATTTGGTGAAGAGCCAACATGCAAAACTTTTCCTTCACTATGACTTTGTTCAGTAGTCGAAGGTCCAGGATTGGTCGAAACTTGCCCTCCTGATCTTTTTTGGGGACAAGAAAGTATCTGGAGTAAACTCCTTTTCCTCTTTGGGAGGGTGGAACCTCCTCTATCGCCTGCTTTTGGAGAAGAGCTATGATCTCTTTTCGAAGCAGCTGTAATTGATGGGGACGAGACTTTTTTGGTGGAATGTCCTTCGGAAGCGCTCGGAAACGTAGCGCATATCCATTGCTCAGTATATTCAGCACCCAGCGATCTTTTGTGCTTCTCTGCTCGATGTTGAGAAGCACTTCCTCCCACTGGAGTGGGCAACGGAGGCGGAGGAAGCCACTGCTCAGGATTTCCCTCCTCTCGTCGTGGTAGAGGACTGCTGTCGGTGTCCACCTCTACCTCTGCTGGACTTTCCTCCAAGAAATTGGGTCTTCCCCTGGTTCTTATTTTGGGACCACTGAGGGGTTTGTACCCTCTGTTGAGGCCCTTTGCCACGGTTGGATTTGTAGCTGCACTTAAATTCTTTTTTCTTCTCCAGCCCAACTGCCTTGACCGTGTCCAACTCGGTCTTCATCCTAGTCATCTCTTCGTCAGCGTGGGAGCCGAAGAGAGAAGAGACGGAGAACGGGAGGTTCATGATCCTTTGCTGAGCGTCTGGCTTAAGTCCTGTTAGCCGTAACCAGGAGGATCTTCTGGCGCATACTCCATGCCCGTAAGAGTGCGCTGATAACACCGCGCCATCTGCCGCTGTGCTTATTGCTTGGTTAGCCACCAGAGATCCCTCTGTGACTATCTCTGCGAAATCCTTCTGGTCTACCTTTGGGAGCTTGGCTTGGAAACGCTCCAAAGAGTCCCAGAGAGACCTGTCATACCTGCCAAGCAAAGCAGCTGCACTAGAGACCTTGAAAGAAGCTGCAGCAGAAGTGCAGACCTTGCGACCCACGAGTCCTGGGACCTGCTGTCTTTGTCTGGTGGAACAGAAGAAGTGGCCGAAACAGCATGTGTCTTTTTCGCTGCTGCCACAATGACAGAGTCTGCAAGAGGGTCTGTCTTGACTAAGACTGGATCTGAGGTAGCCGGCTTGTATTTTTTCCAGAGACGAGCCGGAACCGCCTTAATGGTTGCCGGTGTTAAAAACGTGTCCATGACTGGGTCAAGGATCCCAGGAACCAGTGGCAGCAGAGGTCGAGATTCTGACTTCTTATGGAGAGTTTCGAAAATCACTGTTGTCGTGACTTGCGGGACAGACATCTCAATATTAAGCTTTTGTGCACCTCTTTGCAAAACCTCATGGTAGGTGGCAATATCGTCTATGGGAGAGACCCTGGTAGACGGGCTGTCCGATAGTGTGGGAGAGTAATCCCTCTTGGAGGATTGGGTGGAGGAAGAGGAGGACGTAGATGGTGTTCTCCTACGCCGTCGATGCTTAGAAATCCTCACTTCTCTCGATCTCCCAGTGCGCTCCTCGCGTCTCGGAGAGCGAGACCTGTGGCGCCTTGCTTCCGGAGACCTCTCCTGTCTTTGTCTAGGAGGGCTCGCTCTATCTGCTTCGTCCACTAGTCTCTGCAAAGTAGACCTATGCACAGAGCTGGCATATTCCCGCATTCTCCTTGTTGCTCCAGAGTCCTTCCAGTGACTTGCAGGGAGGTTCCATCTTGGAGACAACTGAGTCGCAGCAGGGGCTCCCTTGGATCGTGAAGGAGACTTGCGAACGCGGCAAGCAGGTTCCGGAGTGGGCGACTTTGAATAAGCCCTCCTGGACGATTGAGGAGACTAATGTCGACTGTCACCAGGACACCTGAGCCTTCAGATCTCACGGAGGCCTGTCTCGATGTCGAACGCATTCTGGACGCCGAACTAGGCTCCTGCCGTCCTCTCGACGTCGAACGCAAACCTCG
Organism: Lissotriton helveticus; assembly: GCF_964261635.1. Classification (NCBI taxonomy): domain Eukaryota; kingdom Metazoa; phylum Chordata; class Amphibia; order Caudata; family Salamandridae; genus Lissotriton; species Lissotriton helveticus. The sequence continues at coordinate 1,923,779,996 of NC_136063.1, forward strand.
ACGTCGATCGGTGCCGATGAGACGCAGGTAAGTGGTCTCTCGACGTTGAACAGCGATGAGAAGCCGACGACGTAGGATGTCTCTCACTCGACGCCGAATGTCTTCTAGACGACGGCAGAGATGGATCCAGTCTCGACGTCGAAGGTCTACAAGACGACGGCGGAGGGGTTTGTCTCGCCCTCGACGACGGAGACTTCAACCTCGACGCCGATCGCCGCCCAGTTGACGACGGCGGAGGTGTCCTCGTTCTCGACGTCGATCGCTGGTGGGATTGCGATGACAGAAGAGAACCTGTCCTCGACATCGAACGCCTTACCGGCGTCGACGGATGGTCTTGGTACCTCGACGCCGAATGTCGTCGAGATGACGACGGCGAAGGGTCTCTGCTCCTCGACGCCGATCGTCGCCGGGTTGACGACGGCGGAGGGTCTCTGCTCCTCGACGCCGATCGTTGCCGGGTTGACGACGGCGGAGGGTCTCTGCTCCTTGACGCCGATCGTCGCCGGGTTGACGACGGCGGAGGATGAATCTTCGACGTCGACGGCATACCTTTTCTCGACGGCGAGCCAAATCAGATTCCACATCGACAACACAAAAAACACTACAATACTGCTTTCTATAGACCAACATTTCACAACCCCCCCCTATGCTAACTTACTTTTGCATATTGAACTCACCAATATCTAGAACTCATGAATCTTCGACGTCGACGGCATACCTTTTCTCGACGGCGAGCCAAATCAGATTCCACATCGACAACACAAAAAACACTACAATACTGCTTTCTATAGACCAACATTTCACAACCCCCCCTATGCTAACTTACTTTTGCATATTGAACTCACCAATATCTAGAACTCACTCAAGACCACCACCAATGAAGATGGCCCACTACCCTCACAGAATGCCACATCTCTTCTTGGAGATTCCTGCACATCCTTCCGCATCTCCTCCAAGTTATCTTCCAAAAAACCCAGATTCTAACACTGCTGAAGACTGTACTGCGTGCATTCCGCTTTTTGTGATTACTGGAGGGTTTGCAGTTATGGTGTTTTGCTTCAATTAACTGAAGAAGCTTAAACTACCAGACTCCTGAAAGATAACGTGGACCTGAAGCAGCTGGGTGATACTTTTGTGATGCTGTTTTTGATACTGTAGGAGGGGATCTATGAGTTGTTGAGGACTCGTTTCACCTGCTCAACTAAAGCCTCGGTGAAGGAGAGAATATACCTCAATTTTTTTGGCATCAAAATCTTTGTGAAGAGAGCAGATTTTTCTGACTGCTGTCTTCTAAATAGTAGTACTAAATGACATTGTTGAAATTCAGAATCTCTTATCCCAAGGCCCTGCCTGTTTCGGAATAGGTGTCAAGCCCATTTGGAGAACCACAAGAAGCACAGTATTGCCAACTACAGGAGTTAAAGAACAAGTTTCTTACCTTTGGTAACACCTTAGCTGGTAAAGACTCTATCTAGTCTGATTCCTTACCGTAGAAATATCCCCAGGAGTTGGACTTGATCTGCAAATGTATCTTGAGCAGAACCCCTGCGCGCCAGTATGTGGTGTCATTCAGCTCTGCGTGGTGTCATCCGTGCAGGAAGAGACATGCATAGCACCACTGCAGCGCACTGACATCAGTTACTTTTTGCAACTTTCCATGCCAGAACCCAGGGCCATAAAGCACACTGACCATTGGTGAGGAGAACTAGGGCACTGAAAGGGAAAAGGGGAAAGCCGTGCCACTAGAAACAGTTCACAGAGGTGGAGGATGGGTGGGTCAGTAGGGAATTTGCAGCTAGATACAGTCTCTATCAGAGAAGGGGCTATTTAAGGTAAGTAACTTGTTCATCTGATAGAGACTTCTAGCCGCAGATTCTCTATCTCAAAATAGATACGCAAGCAATATGTCCACGGTGGTGGGTCTGCAGACCAATTTCACACAATAAAGTCCTGCAGGACCAACGGGGCAGAATACCCATCCCTATGGACTTGACTGTCAAGGCAATTGTGCTCGGTAATTGTGTGCAAGGAAGTCCATCTTGCTACCTGACAGATGCCCAGGACCGGAACTACGCGTGCCAAATCAGTGGCAGCAGCTTTAGCTCTGGTGGAATGAGTACGCAAAACCTCAGGGTTGCTTGATAGCCAATACGTAGCAGATTTAGATACAGAGCACAATACATCCTGAGATGGTCCTCTTCTGTGCTGTCCGTCCTTTATTTGCTCCGAAATATCCCACGTAAAGTTGGTCATTGAAGGAAGTTGGCTTTTTATGTAGAGTAACAATGTAGGGATAACACAAGGCAAACAGTCTAGACGACCCTTATTGGTTAAAGGGTCGTCGCGAAGCTTAGGTTTGTCAGAGGGGAGTGTTGAGAATTTTTTTGTACACACAGTCAATACATGACACGCACTCAAAATGAAATGCAAGGCCAATTCAGAAAAATAACATCTTTTAACATGAATTCAGATACCAAGATCATCGGAATCAGGTCAGTAATTGCGGAAATATAGATTTTACAGTAAAACAGAAAAATGCTCAAATAACGTTTTTTGAACCTCGAACACGGTACACTGCATACATATATTTGCGAGCAGTTGTTGAAGGTGCCTTGTAGGACTTAAGGTGCTTAGGGGCCAAGTTCCAAAGAACCACCAGCAGTTCTGGTTTGCCTGCCTTGGTGAGTACGGGTATAGAGGTGCTTGATGCGTTGGTAGTCTCAAGGACTACACATTAAAGTCATTGGAAGGGTACTTGTAACAAAAGGCCTGCAAGTGCGAACTTTGGGACTAGTCTGGCAGAACCCAATAGGGGTGCTTGGCTTGTGAGGGTCTCTGAGCCAAGGGGACATAGTCCGTGTCCGTGGACCTGAGCGGGGGCATCAAGGACACCCAAAGTAATCTCCCTTGGAGTGGAGTCACTCCCCTGCAACTGCAGACACCGTAATGAAGCTGACTGGTCTGCTACTCCTGATGTCCATGGAATTTGAAAGGCCCAGCAACGCAAGTGGTGGTTCTGCAACTCCCTCGAGGCCTGACCTGTCCTCTCTGCAATTTTGAGGATGGTATCCCTCGTCTGAACAGCTGGGACCGAACCCCTATGCACCGTGTCGACTTGCCATTGCCAAAGTTTGTCTCTGTACTCCAGAGATATTCGGCTACAAGAAGCTCCAGCCTCCAGCATTTCTTCCTGCCAAGATCTTTGTCCTCACTGCATCCTCTGCACCGTGGGCCTTCATCTTTGGTGAGCTGCTGCCTCTAGCGACTCCTGTGCCTTTGGCCTGTGGGTCCTCTCGAGGGTCTTCTTTTGCTTCAGTGGGTTTCCCTGCTCTGACTCTCTTGCACTTGGTGTGTCCCTTGGAGCTTTCTGGACACTGACCCCCTGGTTCTCAACTAATGAAATGAGACAGTTTGTGAACGGCTCCTGTTCTACCCACAGCGTTGCCTGGTCCTCACAGCTGCAGTGACAAGGTCACCGTCCTCACGCCTGCATTTTCCATCATCGTGCCTCTTGGTTACCTCTGAGTGTCACAGACTTTGTCAACTCTACTTGCAGGCTCTTCCCTTCAAGAATCCACCCTTGGATTCCACCGGACTCTTGCCCAGTCTTCGCCAGCGGCATCTTTACTGAAGTGCTCCATAGTGGTCTAAGGTGGTTTCCGACGTCACTTCGCACCTATGCACCCGGCTTTCCTGGTGTAGGTATCCTGGTTCCTGGGGTATCCACGGGTGGGGTGACTCTCCAACCTTGGGTGGTTCCTTGGGACCCCAGCTCTTCTGGGTCTCCTGGTCCAAGTCCTGTCATTGGTGGCAGTTCGCAATCCACTTTCTTAGTATATGGTTTAGTCTCCCCCTGGAGACCACTGTGTATTAAGCTTACTCACCTATTTGCAATGCAGTATTGTGTGAATTTGTGTTGGTATCTCTGGGTAGGAGATATACCAATGTGTTAGTGTGTATAATAAACAGACATTTTTATAACTACACTGTGTTTTTTTGCCCTTTAACCTACATGACATGAATAGATATGATAAAACAAGCTGCTTAACACTTCTTCTGGACTAAGCCTGAAGTCTGCTCTCCACACCTACGACTTAGATAGCTTTCTATGTTTGTCAAAGACCACTAAAATCACCATAAGTGTGCACCATATACAAAGCCTGTGTCCTACATTCACTGAGCCAATACTGGAAGCAAGGGACCCCCAAGCATTTGTACAATTTAAATTTCAAACATTAAAACAGTAATTCACAAAGAATACACAAACAAGTACACACTGAACAAATACTCAAATTACTAAATCCCCCCAAAGAACATTTGGGAAAAATGGAGCATTCTCCAGCACATTTGTCATTATATATTCAATTGTATTCACTTTTAAAGCATTGTAAATGATGACCTTGCTGTGCACCAGGATATGACCTTACTGTGCACCAGGATATGACAATCATTGTTGGGGCACTTCAATGATCTCCTCACTATCACCCTCCAACAGTGCCTTTCATCTTTAATTAGCTCCTCAGTCATATGTATTTCATTTGTTTTATAGTACCTCTTATACCAGTGTAGGCTGTCGGAGCACTTTACATCACACACACATAGAGACAATTAATCATACGTGTGTATATCAGTGAACAGAAAATGTTACATAAAGAAAAGGGGACTACAAGGTGGAGGATTCACATGTTTACCATACTGGCAGGCATTTCTGGTGCTTAGTCTGGAGAAGAACAAACTCAGGAGTCAGAACATAATGCAGTTGTAAGCATTGACTATAATAGGAATGTATTTCTACTCAACAAACCTTTTTTTTAGCAGCATCAGGATATTGGCAGACTGGGAGGAAAAATAACTTACTAACTTGTACCATGCAGTTTCAATGCAGCTCTTTGATGGTAGTTCATAGGTCAATGTGCTAGATTATGTTTGTAACTAATAAACCACACAGTAACAAAAGCAATAATCAACTGAGCTATGTAGATAAAATACTTTTCTTTAAATTGCATGGTATACAATATTTGCAGCAAGCATATTAACCATCTGTGCTACCTTAGATGAGTCAAAGCTTCCACTAGACAAAACTCCCATATCTTTCCAGCAGGTACATTAATCACTGGAGTTAAAATGACACTTTTATTGTTGCCCGAAAACTGCTGGTTATACAAGGAACTTTGCAGTGCTTTTAAAACTGCTACCTGTGGCCCCCTTGGGAATGTGTCATGGATCCCTAGGGGTCCGCGGACCACAGTTTGGGAACCGCTGTGCTTAATCACTAGCCATCCTGCTGGAGGAGGTGATACCACCTTTCGCCGGAGCAGGCACTGTTCGAAACTTGTTTGTGGTGGCAGGCTGGAGGCGGACATTCAGCAAACACACTAGAGGACTAGTAGGTTTTCAGGTGGCACCTCTAAGGTGCCCTCTGGGTGCATGTCACAATTAATCTGATACTGGCATCAGTATAGATTTATTGAGACAAGGTGTTTGATACTTCTGGTTGATCTGTTTCAGGTTACGAGGGTGCCAAAAACGAATGAATTGATGTAAGGTTGTTCTGGCTGCAGTCTCGAAAGAGGAGTTGTCACAGGAAGCACACACCCTTGGGGAGTGCTATGTTAAAGTTGAACACTGCTGGCTCTAAGGAATAAAGAAAGTTACAGCATAATCCTCGCCTCCGCGTCCTTAATAGAATTGAAACTTACTGTTATGATTACTAGGACATTTTTCAATCCTACTCATTCCAGGACTCTCAGCAGCATGCAGCACCAAGGGCCCGATGTAGGTAGGCAAACGCCTAGGGCTTGACTGTTCGGTCTGGACTGTTCCCATTAGGCACAGGATCAAGACTGATTTGCATATAGCTGTGTCTGAACTGGGGTGGCGAAGTGAGCTAAAGAACAATGATTGATTCATCCCAGATCTGTGACTGGGGGTGAGTGTCTGAAAAGTTTCAGCGCTCCATCCATCATTTCCTTGTGTTTGCTTTATTGCCTGATGTGACCAGACATTTTGGGGCAGCAGCGGTGTTTATTATTGGAAGTGCAGGGGAGGAAATACTTTGCACCAGGGACAGGAGGAGGATCTGTTCTGAATCCATTATAGCCTCTCGGTTTTTAGAAGACCAAGCTCTGGTTCATATTGTCGGAGATTTTAGCGGGGGTTTGGTGCTGGGTTGCCGTCGCCTTTGTCTTCCTGGATCCAGTACTCCTTGTTCACCCAATAAGACTGACTTTCACTGAGATTTAGTGATCAGAGCAAGACTGTTGTCAAAAGCCTCCCCCAAACCTAACTAACCAGATCATCTTGTGTCTGTAACAGCCAATTAACTGTAGATGGCTGTGTATAAAACTTGCTAAAGGGAAAGGGTTGCAATAACAATGGATGAACTGGCCAAGTTAGTTTGCATTTCCCCTGGCGTATAGAGAATAAGTTAAAATAACAGCACAGGGGGCGTGGCCAAGATGGCGGGCTGAAAGGTCGCCTTCACCGAGAGCTCCCGAGACCCCGGAGCCCTTAAGCCACCTTGCACCGCTGATCTCCCCCGGATCGAGCGGAACAGACGACCGGGAAGCTCGTGCGAGCGGCGGCGCTGCTTGCTGCCTCCTGTGCCCCGCAAATCGGGCGGCGCATCGCCGGACACGTTCCCAGGCCCAGACCGGACTGCGGCCTAGAAGACACCCGAAGTCCCGGCACCTACGATTAGCCGACGGCCCCGCGAGGGGCTTCGGCAGCACACGGCAGTTGCGCAGGGCACCGGCGACTCAGGGGCGCCCCGGTGGAGCACAGCCGGAGAGGTAGAGACCCTGTGGATCCGGGCCGGGCGGAGGAGCCCCGCCCGGGTGGCGCGGAGGAGGAGCCGGCGACCGGCAGCTGCGCCAGCCCGAGGCTTCGGAAGGACAGGAGGCCTGTAGCTGCGCACCGGCTTCCGGTCCCCTTCCCGGACCCCGGAGGGCCGGTGGAGACAACCGGTCACCCGAGAGGGCTAGGAACTGCCTCAGTGCCGCTGTGCATGGAGTCTGGCCCCCGTCCTGATCCAGCTCCGGGGCGCTCCGTGCAGTCGGGACTGTGCCGCGGGGTGAGGCGGGTGCCCGAGGCCTGGTGCAGGGGTCGGCCCCGGCCTCCTCACCCTTACGCAGGCGGAGGCGGAACCCGGCATTGGGAGCCCACCGCCTAGTGACCCATCGTACAGTGTGGAACGCTGAGTGCAGCGGCGGTCAGAGACTGAGAGCGAGACAGACCCACGCAGCCTCCCGCTGAAACACGGCGGGGTATAGTTTTGGCCCAAACGGAGCGGGCGTGGCAAAGGCACCAGCCCGAGGACGTGAGGGGAGCCCTGCCGCCGCGAGAGCGCGCCTACGGAGTGGCAACGCAGTGCTCTCCGACCACTGCCTCGGAACCTTGATCGCTGCTCCAATCCGCCCTTGCAGAAAGGACCACCGCAGCTTTGCCGGAGCGGACATCATTACGCCCCAGCGCACCTCCCGCTTGAGACTGGAAAGAGGGGTGTCGCCCCAAATAGTGTGACTGCATACCGTGGGGCCTTCGCATCGCCTTCCCGCGCAGACCTTTGTGGACCCTCTCCCTGCTGGGACACGTCCCCCCCTCTGCGATGTCGGGCAATAGAGGGGGGAAGAAGGGGGAACGCACCTTGCCGGACATGCTCAACAGAACCGCCCCGAGGCAGGACAGGGGTCAGCCTGCACCGAGACCCCCGACCGGCTCTCGAGGCGCGGAAGGGGGAGAGCCCCCGGTAACCAGATCTTTCCTAGAATCACTCTTCGGCACCCTCAGGGAAGATTTCCAGACTCTGAAACAGGAGGTAGCAGGTGAGGTCCGGGAGGTGAGGAGAGAGGTTGACTCCCTGGGTGAGAGGGTGTCCTCCGTGGAAGAAGCCAGCCACTCCTGAGATGAAGAGGTCACACTTCTACAGCAAGAAGTCCTGCGGCTCAGAGAACAACAGATCGATCTGCAGGCCCATACTGAAGATCTCGAGAACAGGTCCAGGCGCAACAACATCCGGGTCCGAGGCGTTCCGTCTAACGAATAAGGGGAGGACGCAGCCGCGTACCTGAGGGACCTGTTCCGCGACATACTGGGGGAACCCGGAGACTTTCCCGTGCGCATTGATAGGGCGCACAGAGTGGGCCCGCCACGACGGGCCTAAGCGCCGCCCCCGGACATTCTGGCCTTCCTCCCGGACTTCCCTTTGAAGGAGAGGATCCTCCGCGAGGCAAGGAGACAGCAGCCCTTGAGTTTCCGTGGACGTCAGGTGGCCCTGTTTCAGGACTTATCGACGATTACCTTACAGAAACGCAAGTCATTCAAGATCGCCACAGACTTTTTGCGAGAACACGGCACGCAGTACTCATGGGGTCACCCCTTTCGGCTTATTTCTCGCTGGAACGGCACTCTGCATCAGCTCCGGTCCCTTCAGGACACCTGTGGGGTGCTCGGCATCACAGCAACGGACGAAGACGCCCCCACACCGCAACGCCGCCGGAACACCGGAGATGGGTGGCAGACAACACGGAGACGGCGCCCCGCGCCCACGCCTTTGCGTCCCGATTCGCCCACGATCCGAGCAGAAAGAGACGGTGCAGTACGGGAGGCATCCAGAGACACGTCGTCTGGTGATATGGCCTTGACGGCCTGAGCATACTCCGGGGGGAGATCGTTTTGGCCTCATCATTATTACAGGTGCGAGGGTTCGGGGGGGCACCGGGAGGGCATAGGTGGTGGCTGGACGTCCACTCAAATAACTTTCCATGGGCTTGTCCGTTCCGGACCAGACTGGGACAATGGTGTTCTTTGAACGGTTGGGCTTGAGGGGGGGTGGGAAGGTGGGAGGGTGAGCCTCCAGTTGGCGTGAGGGGAGGCGGGGAGTAGGGCTGGTTGGGGGAAGTTCGAGGGGAGATTCGGGGTTTGTGCTGTGCTGATGCGTTTTGCTGTTGCTATTGCCTTGACCTCACGCCACAGGTACAGAGTTACGGGTGCCGTGCTAGTTGGTTATTGCATTTTTTACGTCCCACACCACCATACCACACTGCAATCGCTGCTGATTCAGGCACATTGAGCGCTACCCTTGCGATGTTCATTCATGACCCTTAAGATAGTTACCCTTAATGTGAAGGGATTGAACAACCCGGTCAAGCGTAGAGCTATACTGTCCCTACTTGAAAACACTCAGGCAGACATCTGTCTCTTACAAGAAACTCACCTCCTAGCCCGAGATTGCCACAGGATGAGGTCACCGAAGTTCCCGGTACAGCTCTTTTCCTCAGGCTCTACCAAAACAGCGGGGGTGGCACTCTTGGTGTCTAGAAAGTTTCAAGGCGAGGTCCTGAACAGGGTGGCGGAACAGAGAGGGAGGCTCCTGGCTTACAGGGTGAAGCTGGGGGGATTTCTGTTTACTGTGGGTTCAATATATAGCCCTAATGACCGCCAAGACCTGTTTTTGCAATCGGCCCTGGAGGACATTACGTCTACCCCAGACAGACACATAATCATTGGAGGGGACTTGAATATGGTCTTTTATTCATCCTTAGATAGATCTGCGCAGCGGCGCCCAAACGCCGGGGAGTTCTCACAGCTGAGTACCTCCCGCTTGGGTGATCTTGATATGCATGACTTGTGGAGACGCCTACACCCCACCACCCAGGCCTATTCCTACTACTCCCACGCGCACAAGACATACGCGAGACTGGACCATCTCCTGGTTACGGGACCGGTCGCCGACCTAGCGACGGCTTCCGATATAGGGGTCCTTATGTTGTCGGATCACGCCCCGGTGTCGGGCTCTTTCCAGCTGCCGCCGGTATCTCCCTCACGGGGGTCTGGTGCCTTTGGGATACCCTGTTACATAGGCAGACAGTAGTGAAACAGGTGCGGGACGCGATCGCTGAGTATCAGAAACACAATGATAATGGGGATACCACCCGAGCGACGCAGTGGGCCGCCTTGAAGGCGGTGCTCCGTGGTGAGTTTATCGGCATTTCCTCCGTGGAGAATAGGGAACGTCAACAAAAGAGGGACAAACTTACGGCTACGGTACGGGAACTAGAACGGGTGCATCAGAGGACGGGGGCCCCCAGAGTCGGGAGGCAACTCAAAGCTGCCCGGAAACTCCTATTCGCACTGGATATGGACAGGGCGGAGTATGCAGCGCTACGCCTGAAGCACGCGTATTACACTGGCGGCGACAGGTGCGGCCGATTACTCGCGAACAAACTTCGGGTAAAACACCAACACCAGCGGGTTAAGGAACTGTCGATTCCCGGCGGGACGACGGCTACGGAGGACCGCCAGATAGCGGACGGGTTCTGTCGCTATTACGCCGCCTTGTATACGGGCGAACACCCCTCGGAATTGGCCGAGGCTGATTACCTCGCATCGGTCGAGCTCCCCGCCCTCGCCCCGGAACAGGCAGAACACCTGGAGCGGGACATTCGGCCAGAGGAGGTGATTGTGGCTATATCCGGCTCAAGCATGGGAAAGCCCCGGGTCCCGATGGCTACACCCCACTTTTCTACAGAACGTTCTGCCAGGAACTGGCGCCACTGTTAACGCTGCTCTTTAACTCCTTTTCTGAGCCGGGGGCTATCCCTCCAGACCTGCTCCAGGCAACGGTATCGGTTATCCCCAAGCCGGGGAAGGACCGGGCTGAATGCGACTCCTACCGGCCGATCTCGCTATTGAATGTGGACCTCAAGCTTTACACGGGGATCCTAGCGGCCCGTTTGGCACCACATCTGCAGGGATTTGTGGACCCGGATCAGGCCGGGTTTGTTCCCGGTCGACAAACGGTGGACAACACTAAGAGGGTGGTCCACATCCTTGAGAAGGCCTCCCGTATTCCCGGTGAACGCATGCTGCTTTCGGTGGACGCGGAGAAAGCGTTCGACCGAGTGCATTGGTCTTACCTTGAGAAAGTGCTCTGCAAACTGGGTATAGGTGATAAATTCCGCACCTTCATATTTAACTGTTACAGATCTCCCTTCGCGACGGTGCGGGTGAATGGGTGCAGCTCCAGCCCATTCGCGATAGAGAGGGGAACCAGACAAGGGTGCCCGCTGTCACCGCTCCTCTTCGCTCTTTACATGGAGCCATTTGCCCAAAGGATTCGTCGGAATCCGGAGGTGACCGGCGTCCGGATGGGGGGCTACGTTCACACCATTAGTTTATATGCGGATGATGTGATCTTCATGCTTGATAACCCGAGGGAGGCGCTCCCAGCTTGCATTGCTGAGCTGGATGCGTTCGCCACAGTGGCGGGTTTCAAAATGAATATGAGAAAGTCGGCAGCCCTAGACATCTCGCTAACCACTGCTACGAGACTTGATTTACAAGGACGCTTCCCCATGCGTTGGTCTAGGGATCTGATCCCATACTTGGGGGTACTCCTGGCACCCTCCTTACCTGCCATGGTGACAGCCAATTACGCGGCCTTAGGCAAGAAAATTAAGGAGGAGCTGTCCCACTGGAGCAAGGGCACGTTGTCGTTGCTGGGATGGATCGGCGCGGTGAAGATGACTCTCCTGCCGCAGGTCCTGTATTTGTTTCGGGCCCTACCGCTTCAGCTACCGAAGGGGTGGATCCGACAGGCTCAGGCCGACATCGCACGCTTTGTCTGGCAGGGCCGCAAGCCCAGACTCAGGAGGGCCTTGTCCACATTGGCACCTGAGTCCGGTGGACTTGGCGTGCCAGATCTACACAAATACTTTCAGGCGGCGCAATTGCGGTATTTGGTGGAATGGAGCAAGTGGGAATCTGACAGACACTGGCTGTTTCAGGACCAGGCGGTGGCGGGTAGGACCCTACAGGAGATACCCTTCCTGCGCAGGGCTCACCGACCCCCCAATCTCTATGCGTCCTTTATCACGCAGGTTCCGCTCAGAGTGTGGGATGCCGTAAATCTTACGCATGAACTCACCACCTTCCCATCACCACTTACACCACTGATTGGGAACCCCGATTTTCAACCCGGGATGGAACCTGGTGCATTCTCGCTCTGGCGGGCAGCCAGATGCGGCGCTTTGTTTCACATATATGGCCCGGAGGGAGCCGTGTCCTTTCAGGACCTCAGACGAGCCCCCTCCTTTTCACATCCACCACCCCGGACGGGATCGCTGGGAGCGGGAGCTGGGGAGGGAACTGAGCCACAAAGATTGGGACAACATTTCCTATAGGGCGCGTCATTCAGCGTACCACACAGGGCTCACTGAGACCCTCACTAAGATATCCACATACTGGTACTACACGCTTCAGAAGCTGCATGAAATGAACCATAACACACATTCTGTGGGACTGTCCGTTACTGAGTCCTTACTGGAAGGAGATCTTAGATGAGATAGACCAATGCTTTAACATTGAATTGCCTCGCTTCCCAGCCTATGTCCTTCTAGGATTACCTAACGGCCTGATGTATCCTCTGAGATCTAGGAGGGGCAGACAGATAGCGATCGCTTTAGGCTCGGCGATTCAGAACATACTCATATACTGGCGCACCACCACCCTTCCCACCACTACAGGCTGGTTACACAGGCTACGGCACGTTCTGGGGATGGAGAAACTGTCCCTCACGGTGGCGGGTGAGGTGGATAGATTTGAGGAATTGTGGCAACCTTTCCACACCTTGCTGTTATCGGAATTCAAAGAAATTACTTGTCCCCGATATCTCAGACTAATGCGACTCACATCTCTGACTAGCCCGCTTGCCTAGCTGGTATGTATAGGGAACATGATGGAAGCGGGGCTCCATTGCAGAGGTGATGGGGGTGCAAGACTTTCGCTCAGCACAGGAGGGAGGGGGGTTTGAAGGGAGGGGAGGGTGGGGGTGGTTGTTGGTTCTGGAACTTGTCGTCACTGCGCTCACACCTAGCCTGAGGCTCTGCCAAAGGTTTTGATTGTATTGTCTGGACTACTGATGGCGCTTCTGGAGCAGAGACTTTGCACTACACCCTTACGGCGACTGTATTCTTTGCATGTATTGTTTCCTTGTTCATAAAACTGCAATAAAATGCTTTGAAACCTAAAATAACAGCACAGGTTGGAGGAATAGCATAGAAGATGCATAGATCATTTCTGCTGTAATGAGGCACTCATCCACGAGTAATAAGCGCTCTCTAGAAAGCAATTGGCTTGATGCCATTAATGCCTTCCCAAACCCCCTGAGCCCCACTGTGTTATATTCCATTGTCACAGGAAAAGGAAAAGGGTAGGGGCAGGCCTATTCAACCTATCAAATAGCAGAAGCAAAGTAGCAAAAGATCAAAAATTATTTTGATGTCCTAAGTGTCTTTATATATATATATATATATATATATATATATATATATATATATATATATATATATATATATATATATATATATATATATATATATATATATATATATATGCAAAAGAAACAATTGATGGACTGAATGCTGGACAATGCAAACATTCACCACCAGTCACAAGGATCTGGGTTTAATCCATCATTCTTTAGCTCACCACATCACCCCAGTTTGGACCCAGACATTTGAAAATCAGTCTTGACCCTGTTCCTTGTGGGAACAGTCCAGCCTGAACTGCCAAGCCAGGTCCTTCCTGGACCGGAAATAAGCATCCTGGGACCGGTTTGCAGGGTATCACCCTTCATCAGCCAGGCTAGCTAGAATCCAGTGGTGTAGTGAGCACAGGACCCATGTCTGGGCATACCCTTCCTACATAGGGTGACATATGCAAAAGAAACAATTGATGGACGGAATGCTCGCAATGCAAACATTCACCCCAAGTCACAAGGATCTGAACACTCTTTCGCAGCATAAATATCAGGCACAGTGTGGTTTTGCATTCCACAAGCAGCACCCAAACTTAGTCGGGCCACTTCTGTGGGCTGGGGCTCTACCGATGTGCAGTGTAACCTAAATCCACGGCTCATCACTACTTACAGCTTCCTCCGCAGGCTTACACAATATTTCAAAGCTTTGGGAATCAGTATGCTTCAATTTCACGCTGAAAAGCCGGATAGGGTGTGTGTGTGCTGAGGCAGAGGCTCAGGCGATTGAAATTACAGTAAGAAATTACTTGTAGTCACAAGCCTGCTCCTGTTGTTGAGGAGGGCAGTTGCGTTCAAAAGCAACTGCAGGTCTTCTGCAAGTCTTCAAGGTTCATCGATCCTCACTGCTGCCCCCAAGATCAAATTGCCGTCTGCTGGCCGCTGAAAAAGACCCACACAGACACCTTTCCTTTGCCTCGCCCCACTGACTCCGACGCTGTCGGCTGTGAACCATAACTGTAAGAATAGAAGAAGAAACAGTGCAGCAGGTGATGATGAATCCTACTCCCCACTGAGTGTGCATGGTAATAAAGGGGCAGACTAGAAGGGTTTGGAAGCTGAGGCTGCTGAGGGGGAGACTGACCCAAAAGCTGGCTACATGACCCACTGGGTTGATAGGAACCATGTCCAAGGCCAAGCAGAGGCTGGAAAGCTTGCACGCTGCGGTGGCTGGGAAGGTAAAGACACAGTTTTATGCCCCTTCCTTGGTTGTAGCCCTACTGTCCAAAAGGGCTGCAGCGCCAAATTGGCCTGGTCTCTGAAGAGACAGGAGCCATCAAAGGGCATGTCCATGAGTGAGGACTGGACATCCCCAGAAAAGCCAGTAGTTCTCAGCCAGACGTGGTATCGCAGGGTCACTGTCGAAAAAATGCTTTGTCTGTCTTAAGTCTGGACTGCCACCGCGAACAGGTTAATGTCCAGAACCTCAGATCCTTCTCACTACCACTGCAAAGGACACTCCCTCCTCCATAGCCAGGGTAGGGGATAAATCATGCCAGTATCTGGAAAAGTGTTACAAAAAACAAGGGAAAACCAAAGGAATTGTACTAGGGGCCTTGGGCGGTAATCTATTTTAAGGAACAGTGGTCCCTAGCTTAATCTGAATCATAAAAGGATAGACATACATAAGATACCAAGGATGTCCTTTGTCAAGCCGGACAGGATTTTTATTATTTTCCAAAATCTTTAAAAATAGCTCAAAAGATCAACATAAAATGACAAGTGGGCACAATCACAATTTATAAGACAAAACAAGAAGGAAAATTATATGCCAAAACGTACAAGGTGGTCTGTACTAGTATTCAGTTATACAGACTTAATTCTATTTTGAACACACCATTGTAGAAGCTTCTTATAACAATGTTTGGTCCATATGGTGCTCACAGGTCGACGACGTTTCGATGCCACATTTTAAATACAGGGCATCATCATCAGGACAAAAATGAAAATCATGTTTGTCTAATCGTGTTTTTAAACATTTGCATAATTATCATTGACTTAATGCACATATTGAAAATAAAGGGAAAACGGGAGAAAAAAGATTGAGAAAGGAGTTACAATGCTAGGCATGATACTGAAACACATTTAGAACGCCACATCCCAATAGTGAAAAGGTATCTTATGGACCGTGATGTTTTAATCAGAGGACCATGCTTAATTTGTAGATAAGAACCTCAAGTGATGGCTATGAAGTGTTCTTTAAAGGATCGGGAATTTCTATTGCAAGTGAAGAAAATACAAAAACGGCGCAGTGATATTGTGAACATATTACATACAACGTGCTTTTCAGCGCAGTGATGGTTTTGAGGTTAGAGACAGGGGAAGGCTAAGGGACAATTCTTGATGGGGTACCTGGTGGTCGGATAGTACAATCTAAATTAGATTGAAGCACAGTCGCTTGAAGCGGTCGCTTGAGGCTAGTAAAAACAGAAAGAAGAATAAATACTTTATTTATTTCTTCTGTCAGGGCTAAGGAAAAGTCCAAATTCAATGGTAACTTACAGCTTGTGCCAGTGTCGTGGTAACAGGCTTCGCTCGTTTTCAGCATGTGTGTTTAAAAATAGTTGAAGGAATAGCTGAAAAAGGCGGGAGGAAAATAAAATTATCATGGTAGGGTGGTGCCGTAGTGAACTTTAATAGTATAACATTGGTACCTGTGGTTACTTACTGGGTGTTATTACCGCATGAGAATAAACAAGCTAGAGTATTTGCGACGATAAAGAACTCAGCTTGAATTTGGGTGTGTTAATCGGCTATTCCCGCTGGCAGCATGCGTATTAAAATAAATTCAGATGTAACTGTAATGGGATAGGAAAAGGGAAATATAGGAGGTAAGAGAGTGGAGTGGTTCCCATGTAAAGCTTGATAGTATAACTTTAATAACTCTTGTTACTTACTGAGCGGCATTTACCACGTCTAAATAGATGAGGCAAGATATTCACGGCTTGCAAAATGCAAGAGTCTGCGAGAAAATAGTGAAATTAGCATCCGAGCAAGATAGACCACTTGGGTGAGGGAATCTACAAACGGGCGATTACTTACTTGTGGAGCAGCAGCTCGATGGCTGATAAATCGGGGGTCTAACGAGATTCACTGTCTCTGTGCCTCGTAGGTAACGTATTTATGATTTGGGGGGATATAGAAAGGGAAAAGAGACCGCGGGTCCTGGTGTACTAGCCTTTAAGGGACTGATATCAATGGGGAATGAGGCAGCCATATTGGAATGGAGCTCCTCGGTTAGTTCTTTTTAGTGTATTAGTCCGTGTTAGTCACTTATGGCCTATAAAAACAGCATTCTTTTATCAGTAGCTGGATACTTTGAAAGTGAGGTTTAGTGAACCGTTAGTGAAAGTAGTGAAACAATATTGCCGGAGTGCGACATATATAACAAAAATGTTTTTTTTTTAAAACACATTATCATAAAGCAAACAACTTGGATTTGTATGAGCATTACATTTCCATATCAGAGAATGGGAGGTTTTCTATAAATTATTTACAGTAAGGAGGTCCAATCTTCTAATCGATTTAAGCCATTACGTATACTGTCCGTTTTCAAAATACAATGCAGTTCTTCCTTATTGAGGAGTAGAGAAATATCTGCTCCTCGTGGTGGAATTTTTATCTGCGTGATTATTGTCCATGTAAATTCAGTTTCCTTATGGCCTTTGTCCATGAAGTGCTCGACGAGGGGCGCATTGGCTGTTTGGCATCGAATCCGGCTTCGGTGTTGGCCCATCCGAAGCTTAATTTTCTGGCTTGTCTGTCCTACATATATTAGCATGCAAGGGCAAAAGATTGCATAAACTACATTCGATGAATTGCAGTTAGTAAAGCACTGTCTTTCATACTTAGCTGTACCAAATGTAAATGTTTTACCTTCAATGGTTGAATCACATGAGATACAGTTTCCACATTTTGCATGACCTGTTAATGCTGGTAAATTCCACATATGATTAAGAGTAGTTTTTTCTACAGGCCGTCATAATGAGGCACGCACAAGATGATCTTTTATGTTTTTTGCCCTTTTAAAAGCAAACATTGGGCGTTCTATGGACAACACTCCTGCATTCAATACTGGCCAGTGCTTCAAAATACTTTTCTTTATGGCATTGGATGCCGGTGAGAATGTAGTTACACATGTCAATCTTTCTTGGGTTTTTTTTGGTTTTGATTCTAATAAGATCTCTCGCGGACAGTACCAAGCTCTTTTTAGCGAGCGTCGTACTAATTTTCATGGGTAGCCTCTTTGTCTACGTTTGTTACTTACGATTTTTGCTTCTGTAAAATAGTCTTCTTTAAAGTAACAGTTTCTTCGAATGCGAAGAAACTGAGACCGTGGGGCAGGTTTAACAAGCGACAAAATGTATCTCGTGATTCAACCATTGAAGGTAAAACATTTACATTTGGTACAACTAAGTATGAAAGACAGTGCTTTACTAACTGCAATTCATCGAATGTAGTTTATGCAATCTTTTGCCCTTGCATGCTAATATATGTAGGACAGACAAGCCAGAAAATTAAGCTTCGGATGGGCCAACACCGAAGCCGGATTCGATGCCAAACAGCCAATGCGCCCCTCGTCGAGCACTTCATGGACAAAGGCCATAAGGAAACTAATTTTACATGGACAATAATCACGCAGATAAAAATTCCACCACGAGAAGCAGATATTTCTCTACTCCTCAATAAGGAAGAACTGCATTGGATTTTGAAAACGGACAGTATACGTAATGGCTTAAATCGATTAGAAGATTGGACCTCCTTACTGTAAATAATTTATAGAAAACCTCCCATTCTCTGATATGGAAATGTGATGCTTATACAAATCCAAGTTGTTTGCTTTATGATAATGTGTTTTTAAAAAAAAACATTTTTGTTATATATGTCGCACTCCGGCAACATTGTTTCACTACTTTCACTAACGGTTCACTAAACCTCACTTTCAAAGTATCCAGCTACTGATAAAAGAATGCTGTTTTTATATGGCATAAGTGACTAACACGGACTAATACACTAAAAAGAACTAACCAAGGAGCTCCATTCCAATATGGCTGCCTCATTCCCCATTGATATCAGTCCCTTAAAGGCTAGTACGCCAGGACCCGCGGTCTCTTTTCCCTTTCTATATCCGCCCAAATCATAAATACGTTACCTACGAGGCACAGAGACAGCGAACCTCGTTAGACCCCCGCTTTATCAGCCATCGAGCTGCTGCTCCACAAGTAAGTAATCGCCCGTTTTTAGATTCCCTCACCCAAGTGGTCTATCTTGCTCGGAAGCTAATTTCACTATTTTCTCGCAGACTCTTGCATTTTGCAAGCCGTGAATATCTTGCCTTATCTATTTAGACGTGGTAAATGCCGCTCAGTAAGTAACAAGAATTATTAAAGTTATACTATCAAGCTTTACATGGGAACCACTCCACTCTCTTACCTCCCATATTTCCCTTTTCGTATCCCATTACAGTTACATCTGAATTTATTTTAATACGTATGCTGCCAGCGGGAATAGCCGATTAACACGCCCAAATTCAAGCTGAGTTCTTTATCGTCGCAAATACTCTGCCTCGTTTATTCTCATGTGGTAATAACACCCAGTAAGTAACCACAGGTACCAATGTTATACTATTAAAGTTCACTACGGCACCACCCTACCATGATAATTTTATTTTCCTTCCGCCTTTTTCAGCTATTCCTTCAACTATTTTTAAACACACATGCTGAAAACGAGCGAAGCCGGTTACCACGACACTGGCACAAGCTGTAAGTTACCATTGAATTTGGACTTTTCCTTAGCCCTGACAGAAGAAATACAGAAAGTATTTATTCTTCTTTCTGTTTTTACTAGCCTCAAGCGACCACTTAACGGCCCCTGTGCTTCAATCTAATTTAGATTGTACTATCCGACCACCAGGTACCCCATTAAGAATTGTCCCTTAGCCTTCCCTGTCTCTAACCTCAAAACCATCACTGCGCTGAAAAGCACGTTGTATGTAATATGTTCACAATATCACTGCGCCGTTTTTGTATTTTCTTCACTTGCAATAGAAATTCCCGATCCTTTAAAGAACACTTCATAGCCATCACTTGAGGTTCTTATCTACAAATTAAGCATGGTCCTCTGATTAAAACATCACGGTCCATAAGATACCTTTTCACTATTGGGATGTGGCGTTCTAAATGTGTTTCAGTATCATGCCTAGCATTGTAACTCCTTTCTCAATCTTTTTTCTCCTGTTTTTCCCTTTATTTTCAATATGTGCATTAAGTCAATGATAATTATGCAAATGTTTAAAAACACGATTAGACAAACATGATTTTCATTTTTGTCCTGATGATGATGCCCTGTATTTAAAATGTGGCATCGAAACGTCGTCGACCTGTGAGCACCATATGGACCAAACATTGTTATAAGAAGCTTCTACAATGGTGTGTTCAAAATAGAATTAAGTCTGTATAACTGAATACTAGTACAGACCGCCTTGTACGTTTTTGCATATAATTTTCCTTCTTGTTTTGTCTTGTAAATTGTGATTGTGCCCACTTGTCATTTTATGTTGATCTTTTGAGCGATTTTTAAAGATTTTGGAAAATAATAAAAATCCTGTCCGGCTGGATAAAGGACATCCATGGTATCTTACGTATGTCTATCCTTTTATGATTCAGATTAAGCTAGGGACCACTGTTCCTTAACATAAAGTATCTGGAAAAGTGTCCATTCCACTGGCCTCTGCCACCTCCTCACATCAATATACTTGGGGAACTAACAGACTGGTATGTCCTGCAACCCCTCCCATTCCTCCTTGAGTCCTAGCCCACAGGAAAAAGGCTCAGGCTCAGCCTGGAAGGGATTGTTCCATTCAGCGCAGGAGTTGGATGCCCCTTCAGCCTGGAGATAATTCTAAGGTATCGAATCTGAGAATAGAAGTCACTATCAGATATACATAGTACTACATTCCTATCAATTCTGTAGTAACTCCAATACATTAATATACATCTTGTAGTAACTTCAAAGTAACCAATTCTTCTTATATTTGTCACTAGCAGAGACAAACAGGATTAAGAGATGGCGCATCATATACAGGACATTCTGATTTTCTGTGAATGAGAAAACAAGTACAATATGAAGGAATTCTGGCAAAATGGAAGAAATGCGTTACCTGTAAGGATTAGTTATTTACCTGTAATCTTAGTTCTCTTCCAGGGGTATCCTCATCAAAGTCATAAGCATTAGAATATTCCCGCCCATGCGCGGGACCCCGGAAACAATATATTATATGTGCCCCACACATATATATAGACATATATATATACATATATATATATAAAAATAAGCAATTGCAGCCAAATAAAACAATAGAGCTGGAATATGCCGTGAAGAATTTCCACCATACAGTGTATTTTGCATTAGAAACATGAGAAACAACACCAATGCTTGTTTAGAAACTGTTTTAATGCTTAGAAAACAGTAGAAATTCTCATAACACACTGTAAGCATATACAGCTCCCAGGCTGCATTGCAAATTCCCAGTCTAAAAAGACTGAAAAGCTAACCTGTAGCTGAATGTACTAAAACTGACGCTGTGCCTTTAAGGCACCTCTGCCCCTAGCTTCCCATCATGCCTCAGGGGTTACAGTTAGGTCAGTTGTTCTTTTCGGAGACTGAAAACCAAACCATGGTAAATAACAGGTTAAAAAACCATCTCCTATGTAATAAACAAAGTCCTTTGCCCGGGGAGGCGGGAGGGTTGCTTATGACTTTGATGAGGATACCCCATGAAGAGAACTAGGATTACAGGTAAGTAACTAATCCTTCTCTTCCAGGGGATCCTCATCAATAGTCATAAGCATTAGAATAGAGTAGCAAGCCTCACCTCATCCCTGCGGGCAAAGGAATCAACAGATAACATTCATATCCGTAGGCCCAAAAATAGGCCTTATTCTACCCAAATAGGTTTCTCAAGGAGGCTTGCCCTACTTGAGAATCCGCTCTGGAATCAGACTCTAGGCAATAATGCCTTGTAAAGGTATGGACTGATTTCCATGTCGCAGCCTTGCATATTTCTGACATAGGCATGTCATGCAAAAAAGCTATTGTGGCTGCTTTCCCTCTAGTGGAATGAGCTTTGGGTGATTGCAACAAAGGTTTGCCAGCCAGCTGGTATGCTAGTTTGATACAAGAGACAATCCATCTGGAGATGGATCTTTTGGCTGCTGCAAACCCGGTCCTCATAGCACCATAATTGACAAAGAGTTGGTCTGTCTTTCTGGTGTCCTTCGTTCTTTCTAGGTAAAACTTTAGCACCAGTTTAAGATCTAACGAGTGCAACGACCTATCAGCTGGGGTCGATGGGTTAGGAAAGAACGAAGGAAGGGTAATCGTTTGATTTATATGAAAATCCGATACCACCTTCGGAAGAAAAGATGGGTGAGCCCTCATTACTACTCTGTTGTGGTGAAACACAGTGTAAGATTCCTTGGTGCAGAGTGCTTGTATCTCGCTAACCCTGCGCGCAGAGGTTATTGCCACCAAGAAGGCCGCCTTCCAAGTGAGATGCTGCAAGGAGGCCTTGTGTATAGGCTCAAACGGTGTAGACATCAGTCTGGAGAGAACCAGGTTCAACTCCCAGGGAGGAGAAGGATTTCTCACAGGGGGATAGACCTTCTTTAATCCCTGAAGGAAATCTTTCACCACTGGGACTTGAAAAAACGATGTTTGTGTAGGAGATTACGCTACTATGGCGGATAGATGAACCCTAATAGAAGCGCATTTCAACCCTGATGTCGCTAAGTATAGGAGGTATGGAAGGACTACCTTTTCTTGTCCTTTGGTGGGATCAAAACCATGGTCCTTACACCAAATGAAAAATCTTTTCCACTTGAACGCATAAGACGCCCTTGTGGAAGGTCTCTTTGCCTCTCTTAAAATATTCATACATTCTGGAGGCAGATTTAAGTGTCCATATTGCAAGACCTCAGGAGCCATGCAGTCAGGTTCAGCGACGGGAGGTTGGGATGCAGGATCCTCCCGTTCATCTTGCTCAGCAGATCTGGCCTGCACGGCAGACGTCTGTGTGGACACAGCGACAGATGTAACAGGTCTGGATACCACCATTGCCGCGGCCAATCCGGAGCAATTAGGATCATGTCCATGCTCGATCTGATGAGCTTGGCCACCACCTTCGGAATCAGTGCCAGAGGGGGAAAAGCATAAGCGAACATTCCTGTCCACTCCAGCAGGAGAGCGTTCCCTTGCGTCCCTGGCCGGTGGAACCTGGACGCGAAGGCGTGGCATTTGGCGTTTTCGTCGTCCGCAAATAAGTCTATGTCTGGACGACCCCAGCAACGGAAAAGTTCTTCGACTACTTCGTCGTTTAGCACTCAGTCTGGCTGATCTTCGAAGTGCCTGCTGAGTGCGTCCGCTTTTGTGTTTAGCTCGCCTGGAAGGTGTACTGCCACCACCGACAGTCCCCGAGCCAGAAGCCAGTGCCAGATTGTCTGGGCCTCTAGAGACAGAGGGCGAGATCGAGTTCCTCCCTGCTTGTTCAGATAGAACATAGTTGTAGTGTTGTCCGTCTGAACCAGGATTTTGTCCGTTGTTATTGCTGGAAAGAACGCTTTGAGCGCCAGATGAACTGCTCGAAGCTCAAGCATGTTGATGTGGTATGTCTGAAGTTTGGTCGACCAGCGACCCTGAATCTGAAGATGACCCATGTGCGCACCCCAGCCTTCCAGAGATGCGTCCGTTACCACAGACAGCGAAGGAAGAGGTTGCTGAAAAGGGACTCCCTGCAGGACATTCCGAGGGCGAGTCCACCACTGTATTGAGGTCAGTGCTGCTTGAGACAGGATGATTCGATCCTCCCAATCTCCAGACGCTTGGTCCCACTGATCCTCCACCGACTCTTGTAGAGGCCGCATCCTCAACCTGGCGTTCGGTATTAGGAAGATGCAGGACGCCATGGAGCCCAATAGAGACGCTACTTCTCGCACCTTTGGACGAGGAAACTGAAGTAACTTTTTGTATTTTTGCCCCATGGAAGACAGTCTCTCCTGCGAAGGAAACGCTCTTTCTAACTTTGTGTCTAGAACTGCTCCCAGATAGTGGATAGTTTGCGTGGGCTGCAGGACCGATTTTTCTATGTTCACGTGTAGGCCGAGCCTGTGTAGTTGTTGGAGACACAGGTGACAGTCTTTGGTGGCTTGACGAGGGGACGGACTCTTCAGGAGCCAGTCGTCTAGATATGGGTACACAAAGAGACCTTTTTTGTGTAGACACGCCGCTACCACTGCCATGCACTTGGTGAAGACCCTTGGTGCGGATTTGAGTCCGAAAGGAAGCACTTTGAACTGGTAATGCTTGGTCCCTACCAGGAACCTCAAGTACTTTCGATGACCTGGTGTAATAGGAATGTGGAAGTACGCGTCTTGTAAATCCACCGAACACATCCAATCTCCGATTTGTAGATGAGGACATATTTGGTGGAATGCCAACATGCGAAACTTCTCTTTGACCACCACTTTGTTGAGGAGTCGAAGATCCAAAATCGGTCGGAATTTGCCTTTTTGATCTTTTTTGGGGACAAGGAAATATCTTGAGTACACTCCTTTCCCCCTTTGGGATAGGGGTACCTCTTCGATTGCGTTTTTCTGTAAGAGGACGCTCACTTCCCTTTTGAGGAGCTCTAGTTGGTACGAGCGAGACTTTTTTGGAGGAATCGGTTGTGGTTTCTTCCGGAAACGTAGCGCATATCCATTGCGCAGTATATTCAGCACCCACCGATCTTTTGTGATGCTGACCCACTCTGCCAGGTGTTGTGCAGCACTTCCTCCCACTGGAGTGGGTAACGGCGCCAGAGGAAGCCACTGCTCAGGCCTTGCCTCCTCTAGGCGTGGTAGAGGACTGATGATGTCCGCCTCTGCCTCTGCTCGACCTTCCTCCTCTGTATTGCGGCTTTCCTTGTGGCTTGTTTTGAGACCATTGAGGGGTTTGAACCCTCTGTTGGCCTCCCCGGTTCTTGTTGGTCTTGAAGCGTCGTTTGAACGGCCCTTTCTGTTTTTCCAGACCAACTGCCTTCACTGTGTCTAACTCAGTTTTCATACGGGTCATTTCCTGATCGGCATGCTCCCCGAAGAGTGAAGATCCGGAAAAAGGTAGATTGAGGATGCGCTGCTGGGCATCTGGTTTGAGTCCAGTTAAACGTAGCCAAGAGGATCTCCTCGCACATATCCCATGTGAGTAGGCATGTCCTGCTAGAAGGGCGTTATCCGCTGATGAACTAATCATTTGGTTTGCCACCAAACAGCCCTCCGTCAACGTCTCCTCAAAGTCCTTCTGGTCCTCCTTGGGCAATTTCCCTTTGAATCGTTCCATGGAGTCCCATAGGGCTCTATCGTACCTTCCCAGAAGGGCTGATGCACTAGAGACTTTCAGGGATGAAGCTGCTGTGCTGCATACCTTGCGACCCCAAGAATCTTGCGTCTTGCTGTCTTTGTCAGGAGGAACTGACGAAGAAGGAGCGACTGTGTGATTCTTCCTAGCTGAGGCTACTATAACTGAGTCCGCCGCAGGTTCTCCTTTAACAAAGATAGGATCTGAGTCGGCCGGCCTATATTTCTTCTGGATACGTGCCGGTACTGCCCTGATCGCTGCTGGCGTGAGGAAAACCTCTTTGATTGGGTCCATTATCCCTGGAACCAATGGGAGCAAAGGCCGTGTATATGATTTGTGATGAAGAGTCTCAAAAATCACAGTAGTGGACACCTCTGGAATAGCCATCTCTATATTAAGTTTGTGAGCACCCCTTTGCAAGACGTCCAGATACGTGTTGACGTCGTCAAGCGGGGAAGCTCTTGAGCGAGGACTGTCTGCCAGCGTTGGAGAGTAATCCCCTTTAGAAGATCTAGATGAAGAAGAAGAGGAGGATGATGGAGTTCTTCTTCTCCTGTGGTGAGAATTCCCCTTCCTCACTGGTGTCCTAGGTCGTTCCTCCCTTCGAGGAGAACGTCTCGATCTCTCAGTCTGTACCTCCTTTCTCGGTGTTCGAGATCTGGGTTGTTCCCTCCTTGGCGATCGGGAGACCCTGGGGGTATGCGATCTGTCCGCTCTTCTCTCTCGTGAGCGTGATCGGTGAATGGCAGGACTCTGTCCATCTGCCTCTTCTGCCAGCTGCTGAAGAGGGGACCTGTGGACTGGACTCAAGTACCTTTGTAGTCTCTCCGTTGCTCCAGAATCCTTCCATTTACTCAACGGACCATACCATCTTGGCGAGAGTCTTGCCTGTGTGATGTACCGCCGCTGGGGACTCTTTTGCACAGGACTCCTACTCCTAGAAGAGGACCTCGATGAACCAGAGGCACTTAAGGAGGAATGGAGCGAAGCAGATTGTGTCACTAGGACTGTTGAAGGCACTGAAGGAGATCTCCGTCTCACCGGTGTTGGAGGACGCCTCAAAAGCCTTTCCCTCGACGTCGAACGCCTCTGCGGAGTCGACGGAGTGATCACCTTCGACGTTGAATGCTTCGACGTTGACCTGCGGCCCCTCGACGTCGATCGGCGATGACGAGCCGACGACGGAGTCTTCTCCCTCGACGTCGAACGGCGTCGTTCTGCCGTCGACGGGGGTCTTGACGTCGAACGGCGTTGCCCTGCCGTCGACGGAGGTCTCGACGTCGAACGGCGTTGCCCTGCCGTCGACGGAGGTCTCGACGTCGACCGACCTTGGTCTGTCGGCGACGGAGAAGTCAATCGACGTTGTCCTGTCGTCGACGATGCCCTCGACGTTGACCTGACATGCGACGTCGAGCGCCGACGTGCCGTCGATGACGATCCCTTCCTCGACGGCGAGCGTCCGAGGGGGTTCCTACTCCTCGACGCCGAGCGCCTCCGTGGAGACGTCGGCGGAGGTGTCCCACTCTTAGAAGCCTGTCGACGTTGAGACGACGGCGGGTGTGATCTGTGCCTCGACGCCGATCGTCGCCTGGTTGACGACGGCGGAGGTGATTTAAATCTTGACGCCGATCTTCTCGTCGACGGCGATCTCGTGGCTTCTCTCGACGCCGATCGTCGCCTAGTTGACGACGGCGGATCTTTCTTCGTCGTCGGTGAACTCTTCGACGACGACTCCCTCATCGACGCCGGTCCCGACGACGACGGAGCTTTTTCTCTCGAACTGTCCATCAGATGCCGTTTTTTCAGCGCCGAGCCCGGCGCTGAGGTTGATGGACGCTCTGACTTGCCTTTGGAGGAAGTTCTGGGTCTCTTTGAACTCTTCCTCTCTGTAGATCTTCCTCTCATGGATCTCTGGGCCAGACCAAAGAGCCTGTTCCTCTCTCTGTCTTTAAGAGTCCTGTCAGACAGGTTTTTACAATGTGAACAGTCTTTAGGATCATGATCCTCTGGCAAACATAAAATACAGACCTCATGAGAGTCTGTTCTTGCCTTCTTGTGGCCACAAGCAGGGCAATCATCAAATAATGAGGGCATCCTGACAGGAAAACCTCACAAAAAATCGACTGCTAAGCAGCTATTTACTTGACCCTGATGTTAAAAGTCAAAGTAAATCAAAAAATTGTTCTATAGAAGATTTTCTGACTGAAAAAGGCAGAAAAGTGTGGAGCTGTGTATCCAGGGTCCTTCCTGAAGGAGCCGGAAAGAACAACTGACCTAACTGTAACCCCTGAGGCATGATGGGAAGCTAGGGGCAGAGGTGCCTTAAAGGCACAGCGTCAGTTTTAGTACATTCAGCTACAGGTTAGCTTTTCAGTCTTTTTAGACTGGGAATTTGCAATGCAGCCTGGGAGTTGTATATGCTTACAGTGTGTTATGAGAATTTCTACTGTTTTCTAAGCATTAAAACAGTTTCTAAACAAGCATTGGT
Organism: Lissotriton helveticus; assembly: GCF_964261635.1. Lineage (NCBI taxonomy): Eukaryota > Metazoa > Chordata > Amphibia > Caudata > Salamandridae > Lissotriton > Lissotriton helveticus. Next base: position 1,923,807,190 of record NC_136063.1, read on the forward strand.
GTTGTTTCTCATGTTTCTAATGCAAAATACACTGTATGGTGGAAATTCTTCACGGCATATTCCAGCTCTATTGTTTTATTTGGCTGCAATTGCTTATTTTTATATATATATATTTATATAAATATGTCTATATATATGTGTGGGGCACATATAATATATTGTTTCCGGGGTCCCGCGCATGGGCGGGAATATTCTAATGCTTATGACTATTGATGAGGATCCCCTGGAAGAGAACTGCAGTTATCCAGTATTGGTGTCTTTCATAGATTCACATGCCTGAATCATTCCCCGTCGTCGAGATGGGAGTCCCCGGTACATAAATAAGCAATGTCCTATAGACATATATATATTATATTAGGCCAAAAGGCCTCACATTAGTAACCTATCTAGGTCCTTTTGTGAAAAGGACCAACGTCCAGAGAATAGCCAATCAGCTCTCACCTCCCTCTAGAACCTTCCTGTCAGGAGCCTCAGTCCCTCAGATTTTCGTACTCACTAAGCTAAGTAGGCGTGTCACTGAGAGAATCAGGCGAGTCCTTCCAGGGAAGGTGGGAGGGTTGCATGTTAATCTATGAAAGACACCAATACTGGATAACTGCAGTTACAGGTAAGTAACGCATTTCTTATCCAGTATTATGGGTGTCTTTCATAGATTCACATGCCTGAATCAGAGTAGCAAACAATGTCAGATGCACATTTCTGATGGAACGCATATATACATCATTAGAAATACATATTATGCAACCATGAACCATCAAAAGACATCAACAATTAGCATTAGAAAAGAAATGTGCACATTAGAATAGGATGGAGGGACGGAGGAAAGCTCACCTTACTGAAATAGATGGCGTAGCACTGCTTGTCCCACAGCTGCATCCTTCATCAGCTCTGTATCCAGGCAGTAGTGCCTAGTGAAGGTATGCGGCGACTGCCACGTTGCCGTCCTGCAAATGTCAATGAGTGGCATCCCTGCAAAGAGCGCCATAGAAGTGGACACAGCTCTCGTGGAGTGCGCTCTCACTTTGGAATGCAACGGCTGTCCAGCTTGGTCATGGCAGAAAGCAATGGCTGCAGAAATCCAACAGGAGATACTCTGCTTTGTAAGCGGTAGACCCTTTCTAGGCCTGCTGTAAGCTACGAATAGATCTTCTGAAAGCTTTCGTTTTTGTCAATATAAAACTTCAAGCAACGCTTAAGATCCAAACAATGGAGCGATCTTTCCGCGGCCGTGCTCGGAAAGAAGGAACGCAGGACTACTGGCTCATTTAGATGGAAATCCGACGGAACCTTTGGAATAAATCTAGGGTTGGTTCTCAGGATTACTCTGTCGTGTTTAAACTGTAGAAATGGGTCTTGAATAGAGAATGTCTGTAGCTCACTCACTCTCCTCGCAGATGTGAGCGCTAGAAGGAGTGCTGTCTTCCACGAAATATACTTTAGGTCGGCTCTGTGCACTGGCTCAAACGGGTGCTTCATAGTTGATTAAGAACCACGTTCAAATGCCAAGTAGGCGGCAACATCCTGACAGGTAGAAACGATCTGTATAAGCCCTTAAGAAATTGCTTAATCAACCTGCTTGACCAGAGAGATGGTCCTGTTACAGTTCTTTTATAACGAGAAATTGCTGCCAAATGTACTTTGATGGAAGAGTGGGCCAGGCCCGACCGTGCCAGGTGTAATAGGTAAGGCAAGATTTGCTCCGGTGAAGAGGAGAAAGGCCGAATTCCATTATCCGCGCACCAGACACAAAAGCGTTTCCATTTCAGAGAGTACGTCTTGTTCGTACTATCCGTCCTTGCTCTGGCTAAAATGTCTCTACAATCTTGCGGAATATTTAGATTTCGAAACTCTCTGAACTCAGGAGCCAGGCGGCCAACCTGAGAGATTTCAGATCCGGATGTTGAATCTGCCCGCCATTCATCGTGAGCAGAGCTGGATACTGTCGCAGGTGGATAGGCTGTTTCCGAGATAGACGGGTGAGTTCGGTGAACCAGTGTTGCCTCGGCCAAGTTGGGGCTATTAGAATTAGAGTACAAGGTTCGACCTTCATCTTCCTCAGGACTCTGGGAAGCATCGGAAATGGCGGAAAAGCGTACGCAAATACGTTGTGCCATGCGATGGAAAACGCATTTCCTAGAGATCCTGACTGGTGATGCCAACTTGCGAAGTGTGGGCATTTGGCGTTCGCTCTGGTTGCAAAGAGGTCGATTTGTGGCGTGCCCCATTTTGAAAAGATCAGGTCCACAACTTGTTGATCTAGTTCCCACTCGTGTAGCGATGACTTCTGCCTGCTCAACACGTCGGCAAGCACATTGTCCGTGTCTGGAACATATTCCGCCCTTAAGGCTACATTGTTGTGTATGAGCCAAGTTCAGATTTTTTGCGACTCGCGAGAGTGTGTCAGCGAGCGCGTTCCTCCCTGATTGTTGAGATAGTGCATCATCGTAGTGTTGTCGGTCCTGACGAGCACTAGGGAGATTTTTATCCTTGGTAAGAATGACTGCAGGGCTAAGAAAACTGCCCTCAGTTCAAGAAGGTTGATATGGAGTTTCGTGTCCGCCACTGACCATTTGCCACTTATCCGCAACTCCTGCAGAAAGGCTCCCCAACCTTCCAAGGATGCGTCCGTCCTGATGACATGAGGAGCTGCGGGGAGTAGGAATGTCCGTCCTAGAGACAGGTTCCTTGGCGTCATCGAACGACCCTGTGCATTGCACCCACTGTTTGGATAGTGCCTCTTGAAGAGGGCGCATCCGCAGATGGCAATGTGGGACCAGCAGGATGCATGATGACATCATTCCCAAGAGGGATTTGAAAAGACGTACCGTCAACACTCTCTTGGAGGCCACTGTCGAGGCTAGAGAAAGGAGTTTGCGCTTTCTCTCCTGCGATGGAAAGACTCTCACAGAACGTGTGTCCAAGACTGCCCCCAGAATGGTAACGTTTTGAGAAGGTTGCAGGTTTGATTTCTCCTGGTTGAGTGTAAGACCCAGGCGTTCGAAGAGACTGAGACAGGCGTTGGAGGATCTGGCAGCGCCTGAGGAGGATGGTGCCTTTATTAGCCAGTCGTCCAGGTACGGGAAGACGTGGTGGCCGAGCTGCCTGAGATATGCCGCCACTGGGGCGAGACATTTGGTGAAAATTCGAGGCGCTGTCTTGAGACCAAAGGGCAGGACACGGAACTGGAAATGTCTGCCCGCTACAGCAAACCTCAAATACTTCTTGTGATTTTTGTGAATTGGGATATGTAAATCCAGTGACGTCATGAAATCCCCCTCCTCCAAAAGATGCAGGACTTCTTGCAACGTGATCATGCGAAACGACTGCTTCCTCAGGAATTTGTTCAATGCTCTGAGGTCTAGTATAGGCCTCCATTTCTTTTCTTTTTTCCGAATAGGAAAGAAACGGGAATAAAATCCCTTCCCTTTCTGTGATGGTGGTACTTTCTCTATTGCTCCTTTCATTAGCATAACAGAGATTTCTTGAAGAAGCAGCCGCAAATTCTTGTGGGACATTGGGCGAGGAGGAGTTTGCGGGGGAATGCTTTCGAATTCCAAGGAATAGCCGAATTGTATCAATTGAAGGACCCAACGGTCCGTAGTTATTTTCATCCAATTTTCTAGAAAGTGGGTCAGTTTTCCTCCAATTTGCAATGATTGAGATGAGGCCTGGACTGGCTGGACAAAGAAGTCATTGACGTCCTCGGTTATTCCTCTTTTGGCCTTTGCTCCGAAAGGAAGATTTTCCAAAAGAGGACTGTCGGCCTTGCTGTTGTTGCCGCTGTTGGAATTGTGGTCTACTCTGATTGGAAGAGTAGGATGACCTATTTTGATAACCACCCCTGTACGAGAAGTGTCCTCTTCCTCTATTTCCTCGAAAGGATTGATTTCTAAACTGGAGCGCACCCTGCGCTCTCGCAGTGTCCGTGTCTTTTTTAATTGTTTGGAGTGCCTCATCAATTTTGTAACCAAACAGAAGTTGGCCATCATATGGCATATCCAAAACCTTGGACTGTACCTCAGGTCTGAATGAGGTTGCTTTCAGCCATCCTTGCCGCCTTAACGCCGCTGCCCCGGCTAGCTGGCGGAATCCCATCATTGCCACATCCATTGCACAGTCTATCATCTCAGAGGCAGAGGTCTGACCCTCCAAAAGAATCGCCTTAACTTCCTCCTTTGAAGCATCCGGCAGTTCTGACAGATATGGGGCTCTGTCTGCCCACAGTTGCCTATTATAGCGCCTTAAGAGCGCTAGAGCATTCGCCGCCTTCACTGTTGTCGCCGACATTGTAGTGAATCTCTTCCCTATATTGTCTAGCTTCCTTCCATCCTTTTCCGGTGGTGCCGATAAGGGAGATGATGGATTTTTAGAGTTTTTCTGTGCCACCTGCGTCACTACTGAATCAGGCTTAGGATGTCCCGTCAAGCAGGCTGGTGCCGTAGCTGGAGCCTTGTATTGCTTGTCCAGGCGAGGGACTACTGGTGACACTGAAGCAGGATTTTGCATCAACTGAACTCGTTGTGCCCACAAATACTCAATGATTGGAATTGATCTCGTCGTTTTCCTAAGAGGCTCTTTAAAGTCATACAGGAAACACTCCTGCTCTTCCGCTTCCATCGTAATCTGGAAGCGTTTAGCGGCCAATTCCACCACATTGTGGAAACCACCAATGTCAGCCGGTGGAGAGATTCTGACGTGGCGGGTACCGGAGATGCCGGGGATGATATCACGTAATCATCCCAGTCTTCATGGACAGACTGGTCATCCTGCACTTCACCTTCCTCTTGTTCTTCCTCTCCTTCTTCGTCAGAAGACTGAGGAACAGGCACCTCCACTCTTTCCTGTTGGATAATCAAGGGTGGTGGACGTTGTCTTGGCGATGGTACTGCTGAGGAGGCCGCTGGAGATTCGGGGAATCTCTGTTTATAATCCTGAATAAGGAATCTCAAATCCGAAACTAAGGAAGCTGGTATGCAAACCATGGGTGTCACCTGTGTTTGAACTATGTGCTCTTGGACCACTTCCTCATCCGAGCTCTGGCATTTCACATTCAATACCGAGGGGCTAGTAGCTTGGAAAAAATCTTCCTCGTCCGAATCCTCGTCCTGAAGGAGACATGTTGGTGGTAAACGCTGCACACAGCTCGGAGAAGTCAACTCCGGTGTAAGCGTCTTCTTAGTGAGCCTGAGATGAACAGGTGGCGCTTGAAGTCTAGACGCATTTGATGGCAAAGAGCTCATCGACGTCACTAATGTACACGAAGCGGTGTCTACAGATGTTATATTCTGAAAATCCGTCGTCGGCGGAATTGACGTCGTCGACGCAGCCGTCGACAGTGTCTTCGTCGACGGCGTCTTCGTCGACGGTGCCTTCGTCGACAGAGTCTTCGACGACGGAGTCTTCGACGACGAGGCCTTCGTCGATGGGGTCTTCGTCGACGGTACCAATGTCGACGGTGAGGAAAATGTCGTCGAGGTAATCGTTGTCGTGGTCTTAGGCGTCGACGATGATCTTTTAATACCAATCGTCGACGATAACACTTTACCCACTGACGACGATGATGTAGTTGTCGTCAATGTAGCCAATGACGACGAAGCTGTCGTCGTCAAGACGGTCGTCGTCGACGTGGAGACAGACAGGAGAGACAGTTTTCCTGGCTGCTGATGTCGTCGAGGGGGTTGCCGTCGTCGACGACCCCGGTTTTTTGAAGGTGAGAACCTCCTTCTCAGACGCTGATTTCGACAGAGCCTCTGAAGACTTCCTCTGTGTCTTCTTTTGAGGAGCGTCCAGGGGGCCAGGGGAAACCATCCTTGGCCTTTTTTGAGACATCTTTGAGGAAACTGATCCTTCACTCTCCTCAGATGATTCCAAATTCTCTCTATCTTTAAGTCTTTGGAGCCAAATCAAGAGGCGGCCTTCTCTGTCTTTCAGGGTTTTTGTAGAAAACGTTCTACATACCTTACAGTCCTTGGCTGTATGGTCAGGGTACAGGCAGTATAAACAATCCTTGTGTTGGTCATCTATGTGGAGCCTTTTTTCCCACATGAGCCACAAGCTCTGAAGAGACCTTTCTTTGGAGTGTCAGCCATAGTGTACAGCTTTTACCTGAAGAGAAATCCAAAATTTTGAAGAGAAAAGCTTAGAACAAAGAAACTTGAGCAGAACTCAGGGGGAGACTCCCTTAGCACAACGTGCGGTAGAAAATCTGAGGGACTGAGGCTCCTGACAGGAAGGTTCTAGAGGGAGGTGAGAGCTGATTGGCTATTCTTTGGACTTTGGTCCTTTTCACAAAAGGACCTAGATAGGTTACTAATGTGAGGCCTTTTGGCCTACTGTAATATATATGTCTATAGGACATTGCTTATTTATGTACCGGGGACTCCCATCTCGACGACGGGGAATGATTCAGGCATGTGAATCTATGAAAGACACCCATAATACTGGATAAAAGATAATTCGTCAATGCATTATTGAGTGAAGGAAATTACATCCAATTACTTTTCCTCTCAAATGGCACTTACAACAGCTCAAGAGCTAGGTATCTTTGTATGTAATGGCTCCTGTAATCTTCGGGCACTAATTCCGAGTCCATCATTTTCATGTTAGAGTTTTAGTGACATCAAATATGATAATTTGTGGAAACTTCTTCTCTCCATACCCCTTTAACCAGCGACTCCGATCTTGAGAGATGTTAAAATAAGAGAGTTTCATTTTGCCTCCAGCAGATGACTACAATCTGACTGCATGTTTTCCTTCAAAACCAGGTGTGTGTCAATGTATTAATTTAATCTGGTAGCTCACACTTTATTAAAATTTCTTCACTGACTGCTAAAATTAGAAGAAAGAAAGGGAATTGAAATAAGCTTTACGCACCTGATGCAGCATCAATAGATTTGGTCAATAAATTTACAGCTCCATCTTCCTCAAATGCCAATTTGGGAATAGTAGGAATAAAAGCAGTATCTATTAAGTTTTGAGTACAGTTATTGATTGTTATGCTGTCTGGAGCCAATTTTGTTGATTTTGAATGAACTCCAAGATCAATAAATTCTTCAAACGTCCATGAAGTAGGCTTTCCATTAATGTTCTGCACAACATCAATTCTTTCACTTTTGTCACCTTGCAACAAATCTGAACTCTGGATGTTTTCCTTTGATGTCAAACTAGGCAAATAAAAAAAACCTTTTTGAACATTAGGACATATGGACATTATAGATATCATAATATCATTAAATTAGACAATACGTTTTAGGTGACAAACACAATTAGTAGTTACATAAATTATTTCAACATGTGTGATACCAAACATAACTGGTTTCAGTGCGGCCAATAAATAGTTGGACATCTTGTAACTGACTTGATGTCCACTATATGTATAAAATGGCTGGCTGCACTTACAACGCCTGGAGAATCGACTTCTGGGTTCGTTGGGGGGTGTCTTGCTCTTGCAGGGAACCCTCACACTTGGAATCAAGCATCCTGCCCTCCAGGATTGAAAGGTCTACCTTAAGGGTGACTTATAGGTTGTAAGTGACCTCAGATATAAGGAAATGTATATCTGTGGTGAGTGGTGCTAGCACCAGCTCACAGGCTGCAATGGCAGGCCTGTAGTCACAGTTTGAATGGTCTCTCATGGGTGGCATAATACATGCTGCAGCCTATGGGAGACCCTTCGTGTACCTATGCCCAAGGTACCTTAGTACCATATACTAGGGACATAGAAGGGTACACCAGAAGCCAATTAGGAAGGTACCAAAGTACTTACCATAGTCCAATTTAGGGGGAGAGCACAGTGACTGGGTTCCTGATTAGCGGATCCCAGTCAGACTAGTCAGAAAAACAGAATGACACCAGCATAAAATGGGGGTAACCATAAAAGCAGATCCTACGTTCCTACATCCCTGATAAGAGTGCGCAGGAAACACATCTGTGGAATGGAAGATAAAATGCATTAATCAGTGTGTTTTAACACCACCCACATAGATGACTAAATATATGGTCTGAGCCAACACCAATGTGCCATGGCTAGGTTGCAGGCTTAAAACGACTGCAGTGATAAATGGGAAGTAAGAGGGCTTTGCCATGTAGGACATCTACGTAATTACATTTAATAGGACATTCCTAAGAGTGTCCTGGAAGTCCAAAGGCTTAGGTTCTTCCTGCATAAAAGTGGGACAAACTAAATATGAAAGAAAAGGCGTCAAAAGCTCTGTGTCATTTTCTTGGACTATCCATGAAGAGACCCTATTCTGAAAAAAGTAAAATGATAATTTAGAGGTTCTCACAAGCTGTTTTTCACTAGATGACAAAAATCTAATCTACTTGTGAAAGTGGATTTTTGGTGCGTATAGTAGCAAATTAATTTTTATAGAGTATATTTTATGGTGAGTGAAAGTGAACTGGAATAAAACAAGTTCTGCTAGATGCCCGTTCTCCAGTGAATGTCATTTTCAACCCAATTAGGCATGCACAGCTGTCCCTCTGAAAGAGAAGGCTGCCACTTCTAAGGGCACGAAGGGTGTTGTGTGAACAACTGACAACTTTGCACGGATGACTCAGGTGGAGGGGTACAGGAGCAGATGGTCACTCAATTAACTGCCACAAAAGCATCTTCTTTCAAGTGGAAATCTAAAATGGGGACTCACATAACAGAAAACTATTCAGGCCAAGAACTTTCTCAGATATTAATCTCTGTCCACAGAAGGAGGAAAAGCGGTTTCCACGAAAAGTAGAAGTGTGTGTTGACTCATTCTCAAAGGAGTGGCCCTGAGACAGGACACTAGACTCCTAAATGGAGAAGCTGGCTAAGGCCATCTTGAATAGAGAATCTGGGAAGGTTTAAAGTAAGGTGAAATAGGTGCTGAAAAAAGGGGGTTGAATTTTGGGAGGAATCTGCCAGGGTTCAGTGAAGGGAATTCTCCAATTACAGGTTAATGTACAGCATAGGAATGGCTCCTTATCACTCAGCTGCCCTAAACGGAATGAGGACATCACCTTGGGTATGAAAACTGCTTTAATTCGGGGCACTAACTTATTTGGGAAGAAGCATATGAAACATGGCCGACACACGTTGCCTAAAGCTTGCTAAGTTGGTGAGGCGCGGTTGTAGCAACCAAAATACAGTCTTAAATGTGAGAAGTCTTACAGCAACTACACAGGGGCTCATGAGAAGCGCCCGTCAAAAAGGTCAACACCAAATTCAAGTCCTATTTTGACACGTTAAATGGGATTGGCTGCAACATGTTCATTAATCCTTTAAAAAAATCTCAAAACCACCTTTAACTTGAACAAGGAATGTTGGTCTGGGAGGCATAAAAAGGCTGACAGGGCTGCACCATATCCTTTAACAGTCACAACTGCACAGCCTTGCTGCTCCAAAGACAGACCAAACGACAAGGTAATACATTTGCTCCATCTCCCTTCCAAAAGACCAATTTAGTTGAGGGGTGACTCGCAGAAAGTATTGAAAGCATCATGTCAAACCACCTACAGTGGAAGTTGAAAAGAACTCAGGTGGCCCCACTCAATTTTCACAAATTAAGGTATAGGTTCTGAAGACTGGGGTGTAGGACTAGCCATCTGGATTGCCATAACTCTGAGATGCAGATGAAAAGGAGCACAAAGAGACAGGTGCAGCAGGTCTGTGTACCCGACACTTCTGTGTCAGTCATGAAAATGAGAATAGCTTGGGGCCGGTCTTGAGGAATCTTTATCAGACCCAGAGGAAACAAAGGTACGGGAGGAATCGTGTAATGATAAGGAAGTCTACAAGTCAACTGAAATACACTCCCTAAGGTTCAATGTGCTGAATGTTGGAGAGCGCAGAACATCAGGCAATGGGTGCTGTTGTGAGCAGCAATAACGTCTAAATGATGTGAACACCAAATCGCTAGGGGATCTTCAATCACCTCCACATGGAAATGCCACTTGTGACCATCAAGATGATGCTGATTGGTTCAATGAGCCAGCCAATTGGTTTGCAACCAGCCATAGCTCCTGCTGGTGCACAGTATTCAGCAGCATCAGTGCTTCCCAAAAGAGAAGATGAGACCCTGACTCCTCCTTGCTTGCTTATGTACCACATTGCGTACATATTGTCTGTGAAAAACAAGTTACTTACCTTCGGTAACGCCTTATCTGGTAGAGACAACACCTAACCGCAGATTCCTTATTTTGAATTTTCCAAGGCGTCAGACTAGATCCAGAAGATTTTTCGTGAGCAGTACCCCAGCGTGCCGGTAGGTGGCGTCAATCAGCTCGGCCTAGTGTTGTCCGCCCCAGAAGTGACGTTAGCTTCACCTATATAGACACCACCTCAATGCATGGAGGTCAGTTACTTTTCATAACTTTCTACTCCACAAGCGCGGAGTCATGAAGTGCACTGACATTGGTGTGTTCAAACTAGGGCCCTAAAAGGGATCATCCCTGAACCCTAGAAATCTGTCCGCAGAACGGGGAGGATGGGTGGAGGAATCTGCGGCTAGATATTGTCTCTACAGGATAAGGCGTTAACAAAGGGAAGTAACTTATTCATCTGATAGAGACTTCTAGTTGCAGATTCCTTACCTTTGGATAGATAACCTAGCAATACCATCCCTGGTGGTGGATTTAAACTAGGACGTCATGCAGGACTGAACGGGCGAAATGTCGGTCCCTGCAGTCCTGACTGTCCAGGCAGTAATGCTTAGTATACGTATGCAGGGAAGACCACGTAGCTCCATGGGAGATGTCCAGGACAGGGACTCCATGTGTTAACGCAGTGGTCGCAGCTTTAGCTCAGGTAGAATGAGTCCGCAAGCCTTCAGGAGGCCTTCAGGAGGCGGCTTCTTTGTCAGTGCTTAGCAGATCTTAATGCAGAGAACGACCAATCGAGAATAAACTTAAACCGATTAAGAAGCAGCTAAGATGTATTGAGAGCAGATTGATGAACATTCCTACTAAGATTATTACCCATGAGAATGCCCTGAAGACATTGCCAGTTACACTTAACGATGTTAATTCTGCTAGTTGTAGCAGGGTAGATACCATGCATCAAAATACTACAAGTGCCAGAGTTGCAGATTCTGATGGCATTTCGGGGGCTCCAAATGGAATTCGCAAATTGGGCCCTACAGTGGCAGAGGGTGGTACCTTACGTTTGGGTTACACAGCCACACTGAACTTAGGCCCATCGGGGTCCACCACTGCCAAAATAAATTGATCCTGGAAAACACCCCATCCCAAGCAGAGACCAACTGGACTTGCCTCCCGCCATCTACCCCTACCCCTACATCCTAGCCGGAGTTCCTGCCCTAAAGGAATCGCAGCGAGAATCCTGGACTGAGTTACGAAACAAAAGTGTAGACTGGCTTACTAAACAAACACTTCAACCGTGCAAATATAAAATAGATAATAAAGGTGCGAAGGGTGGGTTAGGTGGGCCGGTCAAAGAAAGATATAGTTGGGGACTGCATTGTGCTAAATTTTTGTAGACTCCAATCTGTAAAAAAATTGGTTGAGATCGCAGGGGACCCCTGGCCAAACTAACACCAACATAATTTCACTTCCTTTAGGATATTTCTATAAATCCAACATACCAGATGTTCAATTGGGTTCTTATAATCAATGTAAATTCCTGTCGAACAAGTGACTTATCTTCAGTGAATATATATATGTAAGAGACATAGATTCCTTACCTTTTGAATTGCCCCCAGGCGTCAGACTGGATCCGGAGAATTTTTTGTCAGCAGTACACCCCTGCGTGTCGAAAGGTGGCGTTGGTTGGCTCTGCGTTTGTCGTGGTCGCCGGGATGAGGTCGCGGCAGATACCTAGACGCCGCCCTAGAGCACTTACTTCAGTTCTTTTACACTGCATTCCAAGTCAGAAGTGCAGAGCCATGCAAGACACTGACCAACGTGTCACAAAACTAGAGCCCTGAAAGGAAGTCCTCAGCCCTAGAATACAGTTCGCAGAACGGGGAGGATGGGTGGGGCGGTAAGGAATCTATAACTAATCTATGTCTCTTACAGATATACTGTTACCGAAGTTAAGTAACTTGTTCATCTGAAAGAGAAAGTTATAGATTCCTTACCTTTTGAATAGAAACCCCAGCAATACCAACACTGGAGGTGGGTCTGCGAACCAAGTTCACACCAGAAAGTCCTGGAGAACAGAACGGCCAAAGAAGACGTCTCTCCGGACTTGGCTGTCCAGGCAGTAGTGTTTTGTGAGCGTGTGCATAGATGCCCACGTAGCTGCCTGACAGACGTCATTGAGGGGGGACTCCCAGTCCCAAAGCAGTGGCAGCTGCCGTCGCCCTGCTGGAATTTGCACGCAGTCCCACTGGAGGCTTTTTCTTTGCCAAAGATTAGCAAGCTTTTATGCACAAACCTAGAGATGGTCCGTTTGTGCACAGCCCGATCTTTTTTGGCACCCACGTAGCCGACTAAAGCTGGTCATCCACCTGGAATTGCTTGGTGCAATCCAAATAAAATTAAAGCGCACGTTTTGCATTCAGACAGTGGAGCCTCTCTTCCTCCTTAGAAGGAAGCGGAGGAGGAAAAAAGGTGAGCAAAGTGATGGTTTGACCAATGTGGAAAGAAGTAACCACCTTGGGAAGAAAGAAAGGTCTGATTTTTAGGACGACTGTGTCCGGCAAAACAGCCAGAAAAGGAGGTTTTGAAGAAAGAGCTTGGAGCTCACTCACCCTGCGAGCTGATGGCAACCAAGAAAGGCAGTCTTTAAAGTAACAAGTCTGAGAGGACAGTTATGATGCGGCTCAAATGGAGCGCTCATAAGGTAAGTAAGAACCCAGTTCAAGTCCCACTGAGGCATTACGAAGGGAACAGGAGGAAAAAGAGGAGTAATGCCCTTAAGAAAGCAATTTACAACAGGGGACTTGAAAAGAGAAGGCTAAGAAAGGCTGAAATGGGTGAGCGGTAACCCATTAGAGTGCCCAGAGCAGAATCCTGCTGGGCCAAAGACAGACGGAATAAGAGAACCTCAGAAAGAGGGGCAGAAAGGGGATCCACAGCCTTTGCTGTGCACCATGCCACATATTTGTTCCATCTGCAGGATTATACCGTCTTAGTGGAGGGACACATTGCTGCCAAGATAACATCACAGACTTCAGGAGGAAGGTCGAAGGCTATCAACTGTCGCTACTCAATCTCCAAGCAATGAGGTGGAGACTGGACAGGTTCTAGTGGAGGACCATCCCCCGCTGCTGCGACAGAAGATCCTCCCAACGAGGCAGTCAGAATGGAGGATCGATGGCCATGTGTAACAGTGTGGTATACCAGACTCTTCGTGCCCAATCCGGAGCCACAATTATGACTTGGGCCCGGTTGAGCTTGATCTTCTTCAGCACTCTGGGTAGAAGTGGTATAGGCGGAAAGGCGTATAGAAGACCGCAGCTCCACTCGCAACGAAAATTGTTGCCTAGCTTGAACCGCCGTGGAAATGCCAAAGCGCAGAATTTCTGACATTGCGCGTTCTCTTCGATGGCGAACAGATCTAAACAAGGCTCTCCCCACTGCTAAAAGAGACATTGCGCCACTTCCGAGTGAAGACAGCATTTGTGACCCATCATGCACCTGGGGCTGAGTTTGTCCACCCTGGCATTCAGAGAACCTGCCAGGTGTTGAACCACTAGGGACATACCCTGATGTTCCAGCCATGTCAAGAGATGGAGAGCCTCTTGACATGAGGTCCATGACCCCACCCCGCCCTGTTTGTTGCAGTACCACATGGCAGTGGTGTTGTCTGTGAACACCTGCACTAACCTCCCTTTGACAGAGGGAAGAAATGCTTTCAATGCCAACCTAATCGCTTGGAGCTCCAAATAATTTATGTGGCGCCCCATCTACGCTGGACACCAGTGTCCCCTGATCTCCACCTCTCCCAGGTGGCCACCCCATCTCAGAAGTGATGCATCTGTCATGACTGTGAGATCTGGTTAGGGAAGGGAGAGAGGTCTGCCGTGACCCAATTGCGGTTCGTTAACCACCACTGCAGATCTTTCGCTGCTCCTTCAGAGATCTGAACCACGTCCGTGAGATTTCCACAATGCTGTGCTTCAAATCCAACTGCAGAGCCCGCATACGCCACCTGGCTTGTCTTACCAACAGGCTGCAGGAGGCCATGAGGCCCAACAGCCTCAGAGTCAGTCTTACCGAAATCCAGGATAGAGGCTGCTATATCGGCATCATAGCCTGAATATCCTGGACTCGCTTCACGGGAGGACAAGCCTGAAACTGTATTGTGTCCAGAACAGCTCAGATGACAGGACACATCTTAGAAGGAGTCAGGTGTGACTTTGGCACGTTTATAGATCTCCCCAACGAATGCAGAAGATTTGCCGTAGTCTGAAGGTGGGAGACGACAACCTAGGAGGAGAACGCCTTCAACAGTCAGTTGTCGAGGTAAGGGAAGACTGACACACCTTACCTGCGCAGATGAGCTGCGACCACCGCCATCACCTTTGTGAACACTCGACAGGCACTGGTAAGGCCGAAGGGGAGCACAGTAAACTGAAAGTTCTCATGGCCTACCTTGAACCACAGGTAATGCCAGTGGCCCGGCAGGATGGGAATGTGAAAATACACGTCCTACAGGTCCAATACTACCATCCAGTCTTCTTGGTCTAGGACTGCCTACTTCTGAAACTGGGACCCTTTCTAGAGCTCCCTTGGCCAAGAGAGCCGTAACTGTCTCTCGGAGCAACTTCAGATGATCCTCCACCAGCTGTTCCCGATTTGGCAAAATAGGGGGAGGAAAAGAAAGAAAAGGTAGCCAATAGCCCTCCTGGACGATCTGCAAGACCCACTTGTCCGATCGTATGGATCTCCAGTGGGCGAGATGATGATGTATTCTCAAACCAACTGGAGTAGTGTGGTCCTGCAGAATCAGTCTAGGATTGCTTGGAGGCGGAGGCTGCTGAAGGCAGTGTGGTCGACAAACTTCTGGCCACCATTTAGAGATCGGAATGCATCGCATCCACGTCCTCGCACAGCTTGGGCAGTCTGTGTGGGATGGTGGCTGGGATTGGGCTGACACAGCTGGAAACCCTTCTGTTGCCACGTAAGGAAGACTGGCCACGGGGGTGGTGGAGTGGCCCAAGGATCTGGCCGTAGCTCGAGAGTCTTTGAACTTTACCATGACTGAGTTGGCCTTTTCCCCCAAAAAGGCAGACTACATCAAAGGGCACATCCATCAAATTGGCTTGGATATTGCCCGAGAAGCCAGTTGTTTGAAGCCAGGCGTGGCGCCTCAAGGCCACCATCATTGAAATCGATCTGCCCAGATTATCGGTCAAATCTAGGTCACACAGTATGGTGAATTTTGCAACATCTCTCCCATCTTTGACAGCTTCGGAGAGTACAGCCCGGGCCTTCTGGAACTTGAGGCAGCGCTTGCGCAACCGTCTCCAAAGGGAATGGGAGAAATGGCCCAATAAGCACGCTGTATTTACCGACCGCAATGCCAGGTTAGAGGAAGAAAAAAACTTCTTTCTGAATGAATCCGGCCTCTTGGATTTCCTATCCGCAGGGGCGGAAGGGAATGTGCCTTAAGACATAGGGGCTTGCACTACCAAATTCTCCAGGGTGGGGTGTTGGCTGAGGAACTTTGGGTCGAGCAGAGCTGGGCGATGGTGGCGTGCAATCGTCCTATTCACAGGAACCCCTGTGGTAGGTTTGGACCATTATCCTAGAAGGACATCTGTAAGTGCCTCATTAAAGGGAAACAGGGTTTCGGAAGTGGAAGCCCCAGGTTGAAACACCTCAGTCAGGAGATTAGTCCTGACCTGCACTGAGGGCAGCTCCAGTCAAAGGACCTTGTCTGCCCTCTTAACCACCGTGGTATAGGATGCCCCCTCCTCCATAGCCACTGCTGGTGGAGAGAGCATGCCGGTATCTGGAGAAGTATCTAGGCCACTGGCCTCCCCAAGTTCCCCATACCAGTCCAAATTCTCCTCAGAGACTTCCTTGGTTTCAAGAGGGTCCCCAAACTCCTCCCAATCTTCTCCTCAGCCTAGCACATCCTCAAAGTGCTCAGATAACTACATAGAACCTCTGAGTTCTGTCGACGTCAGAATCTGAGTCGATCAACGTCGTTATGGCTCTGTGTCGTCAGGGATAAGACTGGGGCTTGCGCCACAGACCGGCATGGTGAGGTTGAAGGCACCGACTTTGGATCCGATGCCGATACGGGGGAAGTTCGCGATGGCACAACCGGCGTCTAACCGGATCTGGGATCGGCTCCTTGAGATCCCACTGGCGCCGTGGCAAGAGCTATCAAACCCAATAGGGCTCCTTCCAACTCCGCAGGGCCCGAAGGCTCACCAGCGGGGTTGTTCCACTCAAATATGTAGCACATGGCCTCGTAAAACTCATTTGAGCGGGAGTTGCTTCAGCTCCCGGAAAGGAGGGGCCAGACAAAGTTGATTCTCTGCTGAACCATGCCTAGAGCCGTTACCTCTCTTGACGACAGACGACAGTTGAGGTGAAGATGACGTCCGCTCGGACTTCTTCTTCTTATGACTCTTCCCAGATTGTCCAGAGGACCTCGAAAGCGAGGAAGAGGATTCAGGGCTCCAGGAGCGGTCCCGCGACCACCTCTTCTTCGATCGGGACCTGACCTCCTCAGAGTCTCGCTGGTTGGTGTAGACTGTCTGTCAGCGAGCAACTTCATCGCCCGCTCTCTCAAGATCTTCGAAGCCATTGCCCGACAGCCTGAACACGACTTCTTATCGTGGTTGCACTCGAGACACCAAGGACATACAGGATGGGGATCGGTAACTGACATCATGCGGGAACAAGCACCGCATGGCTTGAAACCTGTCTTTCCTGAAGACATCCCTCACACACTAAATCGGCAAAAATCCAAAATTTCGACAAAAGTTGAGAAAGAAACCTGCAAAAAAGTGCCAGAGGGGTAGCTCTTCCCGGATCAGCACTTAAGTGGAACGGAAAGAATCTCCCCGGAAGCAAACTTTCAACATATGTTCTGGAATTGCCCTACAATTCGGTCCTTCTGGCAAAATATCCTTGACACTCTGAAAGACCTCACAGGGCTCACAATCTTGAACACTTGGGAGGCCAGTGCGCTAGGCATATTTAGAACGCAGAAACACCTTAAAGTGCACACACACTTCATCTCGCTAGCTGTCTTATCAGCCAAAAGGAGTATAGCCATGCACTGGCGATCCCCCACGAGCCCCCCGCTAGCGGCGTGGGTGGGCGCTGTACATAAATGGGCGGCCGCAGAGGAGGAGGCATTGCGCGAAGAAGAGGTCAAAGGGATACGTAAACACCCCATATCCATGGAGTGGGCCCTACTGCTAAACCGCTTCAAGCAATCAACACGCAGCGAAGAGCCGGATGCCGGCAAGCCCAGACAAACTGCCCCATAACCATTAACGCAAGACGCGACGGCAGACATTAGACTCTCACCGTTAGCACATCCGTAATGTTGCAAGTTGCACCCTGCACCTTATCACACAAGGCGATCAGGCTATGATATTGGCCCATCAGTACCCATCCCCACACGGCAATGGCACGGCGCTGTGTCGCCTGGCGAGACACACAACACCCAGACCGGCCTCTGATACCCATACTTTGTAAACTGAGGCACCTATCCCCAGTTTTTACACCCCAGTTCTATACGACATTCACACTGCTCCAAGCACCACCGTTGACACAAGACCTGCTAATCAGCTCCACACATCACTAACGATATAATTGACTAAAACAGATGAATTATATTACTTGATTGCATGTCTTGCATTATGACTTGTCATTGTTAAACTATACAATGCCAATAAAAATATGTAAAAAAAAAAAAAAAAAAACTGGAACGGAAAGAAAAGAACTGACGTCAGCACGCCTGGTGTGGGGTCTATATAGGCACCGCAATGTTATAACAGAAGCGGACGCCACCGACGTCACGCAGAGCTGAAAGGAGCCCCCAAACATCGCACGCAAGGGGTACTGCTCAGCAAAAGTTTCCGGATCCAGCCTGACGCCTGGGAAATTCAAAGGTAAGGAATCTGCAGCCAGAAGTCTGTATCAGATAGCTGCTGATAGGTATGGTTTTAAAAGCATTTTCACCCCACCGAAGACTTGCTCCGGTAGAGCCTCAGGAAGCATTACAATATGGGTCAGCATTATGCTAGTGTGTCAGGTGAAACAGTTGAACATTAACTCCAATGATAGCTTGGGGCTACAACGTGCGCCGTGGAATGGCAAAAATATTTTTCTGTATAATGTTTACAATAGGAAAACTCCTGCAGCAGTAGACTCTTAAGTTCTAATCAACCTGAGAGAATGCTTACTCATTGCTCGTAGAAATACCGCTATTATAATTGGGAGTAATTTTAACACATCAGTTAAAGCACAAGTTACTACTTGTGTAACGATACATCTGTAAGAGACATTAGTTAGTATTAGATTCCTTACCTTAGAATATTCCCAGGCGTCAGACTGGATCCGGAAATTTTTGCATAGCAGTACCCTTGCGCGTCGGTAGGCGTCGTCTGCGGCTCCGCGTCCGTCGTCGGGGTCGTGATGACGTTGTCGGAGTACTTAGACGCCGCCTCCGCGTGCTGACGTCAGTTCTTAGACACAGCTTTTCCGCGCCAGAAACGCAGAGCCGTGATAAAAACCAACACTGGTGCCATTGAAACTAGGGCCCTGAAAGGGGACAACCCTAACCCTAGATATTGGTTTGCAGAACGGGGAGGATGGGTGGGTCGGTAAGGAATCTAATACTAACTAATGTCTCTTACAGATATATCGTTACACAAGTAGTAACTTGTGCATCTGAAAGAGACACTTTAGTATTAGATTCCTTACCTTAGAATAGATACCCCAGCAATACCAACCCCGGTGGTGGGTCTGCGAACCAATAATCACACCAGAAAGTCCCGGAGGACGGAACGGCCAAAGAAGCCATCCCTCCGGACTTGGCTGTCCAGGTAGTAGTGTCTTGCAAACGTGTGCAGCGATGCCCACGTAGCTGCCTGGCAGATGTCTTGTAAGGGCACACCCCTGCCCAGGGCAGTGGTAGCCGCCGTCGCTCGGGTAGAATGAGCCCGCAATCCAGCAGGAGGCTCCTTCCTAGCCAAGGAGTAGCATGCCTGGATACACAGGATGATCCACCGGGAGATGGTCCTCTTGTGCACCGCTTTCCCCTTCTTCGCGCCCACGTAACCAACAAAGAGTTGGTCATCCACCCGGAACTGGCGTGTGCGATCCAAGTAGAATGAGAGCGCACGTTTTGGGTCCAGACGGTGGAGCCGCTCTTCCTCTTTAGAGGGATGCGGTGGCGGGAAGAAGGTTGGCAAGGTGATAGACTGCCCGATGTGGAAGGCCGTGACAACCTTGGGCAGGAAAGAAGGTTTGGTACGCAGCACCACTTTGTCCGGATGGACAGAAAGGAAAGGTGGAGTACAAGAAAGGGCCTGGAGCTCACTCACTCTCCTGGCAGAGGTGATGGCAACCAGGAAAGCAGTCTTCAAAGTCAGAAGGCGAAGAGGACAGTTGTGAAGTGGCTCAAAGGGAGCGCACATCAGGAAGGTAAGAACAAGGTTCAAGTCCCACTGGGGCATCACGAAGGGAACAGGAGGGAACATGTGTGTAATGCCCTTAAGAAAACGATTTACAATAGGGGACTTGAACAAAGAAGGTTGATCAGGTAGCCTTAAGAAGGCAGAAAGGGCAGAAAGGTAGCCCTTGACAGTGCCCAGAGCAGAGCCCTGCTGGGCAAGAGAAAGAAGGAAGAGGAGAACCTCAGAAAGGGGGGCAGAGAGTGGATCCACAGCCTTTGCTGTGCACCATGCCACAAATATGTTCCACCTGCAGGCGTGGAGGGACGCCTGGCTGCCAGAATGACATTACCGACTTCGGGAGGCAAGTCAAATGGCCTCAACTGTCGCCGCTCAATCTCCAAGCTTGTAGGTGGAGACTGGACAGGTTCGGGTGGAGGACCGTCCCCTGCTGCTGCGACAGAAGGTCCTCCCGAAGGGGCAGACGAATCGGGGGATCTACTGACATGCTGAGTAGCTCGGGATACCAGTATCTTCGTGCCCATCGCCCTGCCCAGTGAATCCGTGGTATCCAGTCCACACCGGATAGAGTATCGTGCCGCATCTCGACCCTCCACAAGGGCTCGGGCGAGTTTAGCCCGGACCTCCTCCGGGCATTGTGGCAGCACGTCCGCGACCGTGTCCCAGAGGGTGTGGGTGTAGCGGCCCAAGAGACACGAGGTGTTGACAGACCGCAGTCCCAAACTCAGGGACGAGAACACTTTCTTTCCGAACTGTTCGTATCTCTTGGATTCCCGATCGGGCGGGGCCGTCGGGAATGCGGTCTGGGAAGTGGAGGCCTGGATAACCAGGCTCTCGGGGGTGGGGTGGGTGGAAAAAAGCAAGGGTCGCCCGTGGCCGGGCGGTAGCGTCTGGCCACTTTCCTATCCACAGGCGGACCTGTGGCGGGCTTGGACCAAGTGCCCGCAAGAACGTCACATAGGGCTTCATTAAACGGCAGCAGAGGCTCGCTGGAGCTTGCCTGCGGTTTAGGAACCTCAGTGAGGAGGTTAGTCCTCACGGCCGCGACGGGGAGCTCCAGGCCCAAGGCCTTGGCTGCCCTCATCAACACTACGCTGTAAGCAGCCCCCTCCTCCGTAGCCACGGTGGGAGGGGAGACAAATCCAGTGTCTGGCGAGGTGTCAATACCACTGGCCTCCCCAAGCTCATATGTCCAGTCCTCTTGTGACTGGCAATCCTGTGCCAGAGGGTCCTCAGACCCCTCCCAATAACCTCCGTCATCAGTCTCCTGTAACCCAGGGTCAACAGACTGGACCTCCTCATGGAAATAGAAATCTCCAAAGGCCGTCGGAAGCGGCGCCAGAGTCGGACCGAAGGGAAGATTGGGGACGGCGTCCACAACGGGCGCCGGGGGCGACACCCTCGGGGCCGGCGCCGGTGAGGTCGTGAGGTCGACCGGCGACGACACGGATCCGGAAGCGGGTCCGGTGAGGTCCCGCGGCGCCGGGACCGAAGTCGCCGGCGGCGCCGGGGCCAAAGCACCCGGCGGCGTCGGTGCCGAAGCGCCCGACCCGCTAGGGCCTCCAGCCGGGACCGCTGGGCCCGGAGGCGCCGTGGGGCCCGGCCGAGGAGTGAGGGACTTCATGGCCATGAGGTACCGCTCGACCTCCTCCGGCGTCGCGCCGTGCCCAGGGACCCGAAAGTGTGGGGCAGGCGGCGACGCTCGCGACTCTCGCGGAGCCACGTGGGCGGTGTCGCCCGAACCCCCGGCCGCATCGTGCGAGCGTCGGGGTGGGTCGGAGGAGCGATGATGCCGCTCCGACCTCTCATGCCTCTTACCTGAGGACTTGGATCCCGACGACCGATGTCCACTCCCGGAGCTGCGAGGACTCAGACCCCGCGCGGGGCCGACTGCCGGAGCTCGAGTCGCTTGCGGGACCGCTCCCGCCTAGCCTTCGACGTCAGGGCCTGGCAGTCGGAGCAGGTGCGGTCGTCGTGGTCGAGGCCTAAGCACTTCAGGCACCGGCGATGGGGGTCCGTAACCGACATCAGTCGGTCGCACTTCGAACAGGGCTTGAACCCGGGCATCCCTACCGGCACCGATAGAGTCGAGGACTCAAGAAAGAAAGGATCGAAAAAGATCAAAAAGTTTAGTCAAAAAATGACTAGGGGTAGAGCTTCTCCGGATCTGCGCTAGCTGGCGCGGAAAAAAGAAGAACTGACGTCAACGCGCATGGGCGGCGTCCAAGTACTCCGACTACGTCATTCCGGCGCTAACGACGCCGACGACGGACGCGGAGCCTCAGACGACGCCTACCGACGCGCAGGGGATATTCTAAGGTAAGGAATCTATCACTAACGTGTCTCTTTCAGATATGCCTGGATACACAAGATGATCCACCGAGAGATGGTCCTCTTGTGCACCGCTTTCCCCTTCTTAGCGCCCACGTAACCAACAAAGAGTTGGTCATCCACCCGGAACTGGCGTGTGCGACCCAAATAGAATGAAAGCGCACGTTTTGGGTCCAGACGGTGGAGCCGCTCTTCCTCTTTAGAAGAATGCGGTGGCGGGAAGAAGGTGGGCAAGGTGATAGACTGCCCGATGTCGAAGGCCGTGACAACCTTGGGCAGGAAAGATGGCTTAGTACGCAATACAACCTTGTCCGGCTGGACAGAAAGGAAGGGAGGAGTACAAGAAAGGGCCTGGAGCTCACTCACTCTCCTGGCAGAGGTGATGGCAACCAGGAAACAGTCTTTAGAGTAAGAAGGCGGAGAGGACAGTTGTAAAGTGGCTCAAAGGGAGCGCACATCAGAAATGTAAGAACAAGGTTCAAGTCCCACTGAAGCATCACAAACGGAACAGGAGGAAACGTGTGTGTGATGCCCTTCAGAAAGCGATAGGGGACTTGAACAAAGAAGGTTGATCAGGCAGCCTTAGAAAGGCTGAAAGGGCAGAAAAGAAGCCCTTGATAGTGCCCAGAGCAAAGCCCTGCTGGGCAAGAGAAAGAAGGAAGAGAAGAAACTCAGAGAGAGGGGCAGCAAGAGGATCCACAGCCTTTGCTGTGCACCATGCCACAAATCTGTTCCACCTGCAGGAGCGTACCGACTTTGTGGAGGGACGCCTGGCTGCCAGAATGACATTACAGACTTCAGGAGGCAAGTCAAATTGCCTCAACTGTCGCCGCTCAATCTCCAAGCATGGAGGTGGAGACTGGACAGGTTTGGGTGGAGGACCGTCCCCTGCTGCTGCGACAGAATATCCTCCCGAAGAGGCAGACGAACCGGGGGATCGACTGACATATTGAGTAGCTCTGGATACCAGTACCTTCGTGCCCAGTCCGGAGCCACAAGGATGACTTGGGCCCGGTCGCTCTTGATCTTCTTCAGCACTCTGGGCAGAAGTGGTATAGGCGGAAAGGCGTACAACAGACCGCAACTCCACTCGCGACGAAAAGCGTCTCCGAGCGAGTGCCGCCTTGAAAATTCCAACGCGCAGAACTGATGACATTGCGCGTTCTCTTCGGTGGCGAATAGATCTAACCAAGGCTCTCCTCATTGCTGAAAGAGGCCTTGAGCCACGTCCGAGTTTAGGCGCCATTCGTGATCCATCATGCACCGACGGCTGAGCTCGTCCGCCCTGGCGTTCAGAGAACCTGCCAGGTGTTGAGCCACCAGGGTCACGCCCTGGCATTCCAGCCACTGCCAGAGGCGCAGAGCCTCCTGGCAAAGGGTCCACGACCCCACCCCGCCCTGTTTGTTGCAGTACCACATGGCGGTGGTGTTGTCCGTGAACACCTGCACTACACTCCCCCGGACAGAGGGGAGGAATGCCTTCAGTGCTAGACGAATCGCCCACAACTCCAAAAGGTTGATGTGGAGCCGGGCCTCCGCCGGAGACCAGAGGCCTCTGATCTCCGCCTCTCGCATGTGGCCTCCCCAGCCCTGGAGGGACGCATCCGTCACAACTACGCGCTACGGTTGGGGAAGGGAGAGGGATCTGCCGCTGACCCAATCGCGGTTCGCGAGCCACCACTGCAGCTGTCTCGCAGTGCCCTCAGAGATCAGGACGTGGTCGGATAGGTTGCCCTGATGCTGGGCCCACTGAAACTTCAGGTCCTACTGCAGGGCCCGCATCCGCCACCTGGCGTGATGCACCAGTAGCATGCAGAGGCCA
The DNA here is from genome assembly GCF_964261635.1 of Lissotriton helveticus. NCBI lineage: Eukaryota > Metazoa > Chordata > Amphibia > Caudata > Salamandridae > Lissotriton > Lissotriton helveticus. Next base: position 1,923,830,890 of record NC_136063.1, read on the forward strand.
TCAGCCCCAGAAGCCGCAGCGTCAACCTGACCGAGACCCGGGATAAAGGCTGAAAGAGTGGAATCAGAGCCTGAATATCCCGGACCCGCTGTTCGGGAGGATAAACTCGAAACTGCGCCGAGTCCAGAACCGCTCCGATGAGGAGGAGCTTTTGAGAGGGGCACAGGTGTGACTTCGGTACATTGAGGGAGAACCCCAGCTGGTGCAGGAGGTCTGCCGTTGTCTGACGACTGTTTGGGGCGAGCCCGCCTTCAACAACCAGTCGTCGAGGTAGGGGAAGACTGAAACCCCTAACCTGCGCAGATGAGCTGCGACCACCGCCATCACCTTTGTGAACACCCGTGGGGCGCTGGTAACGCCGAAGGGGAGCACGGTATACTGAAAGTGCTCGTGGCCAACCGTGAACCGCAGGTAGCGCCGGTGGGCCAGCAGGACGGGGATGTGGAAATAAGCGTCCTGCAAGTCCAACGCTACCATCCAGTCTCCTGGGTCCAGGGCAGCTAAGACCTGAGCCAGTGTCAGCATTTTGAACTTCTCCTTCCGGAGGAAGCCGTTAACGTTCCTTAGGTCCAAGATAGGGCGTAGGCCCCCTTTGCCCTTCTTGGGTACCAGAAAGTAGTGGGAGTAGCAACCACACCCTACTTCTGGCCCAGAAACGCGCTCGATGGCCCCCTTGGCCAAGAGGGCCGTAACTTCCTCCTGCAGAAGCCGCAAATGATCCCCCGATACGCGGTGTGTCTGCGGTGGCATGGCTGGAGGAGTCGCCTCGAAGGGGAGGGAGTAGCCCCTTCGGTCCATCTGCAGCACCCACCTGCCCGACGTGACGGTGCGCCAGTGGAGGAGGTGATGGCGAACCCTGCCCCCCACTGGCGTCACATGGGCCTGAAAGCACGGACTAGGAGGGTTTTGAGGCGGATGCTGCGGGGGAAGGTGTGGACTGATCTCGCCGTTGTCCCCGACTGCCGCCACGGCGGTTTCCACGGCTGCCACCGCGTTGGGTATTACCCTGCGGAGCGTGGCTGGCAGCACGTGTGGGTACACCCCTTCCGTGGCCACGAAAGGAATGAAATAATAAGGGAGTTTTATAAAGCGCTTGGTTACGCTCAGATGGCGTGTCCCCGCGCTGAAACAGAAGAACTCCCGCCGACTGGAACGTGGAGTCTGCTCGGTTACCGTGTATATAGGTATGTTTTTAGCTTCTTCCTGAAGCTAGGCTCAGATGACTCCATGCGGAGGTCCAGAGGTAGGGCATTCCAGCTCTTCGCCACCAGGTAGCGGAAAGATCTACCTCCCATGCGAGCCCTCCTTATCCTAGGGACCTTTAATAGGCCTCCATTGGAGGAGCGGAGGGCGCGCGTGGGTACGTACCTGGTGACCAGGTTCTGGAGCGGTGCTGGCGCCTTCCCAGTAAGGATGCGGTGGCAGGTATAGAGGGCCTTAAACTCGACCCTACTCCTCACTGGCAACCAGTGAAGGGTCTGAAGGGCAGCTTTGGAGGCTGATCTTTTGGGAAATTTTAGGATGAGGCGGGCTGCCGTATTCTGCAACACCTGAAGGCGATTTATTGCCTTGCTGGTTGCTCCCAGATACAGCAGATTGCCGTAGTCCAGGCGCGATGTGACGAGGGCATGCACCAGCGTTCTACGGGCTGACGTAGGAAGGAGATCTAGGACCTTCCGTAGACTTTTTAGGAGACTGAAGCAGACACCAGCCACACGGCCGATCTGAGGTCCAAAGGACAGATCAGCATCAAGCCAGACTCCAAGGTTCCTGACTTCTTGACAAGGTGTTGGAACCTCGCCTAAGCATGGAGGCCACCACGCCGACGACCAGACAGATGGATTCCCCCCCACTATGAGCACCTCGGTCTGGCTGCCATTTAATTTGAGGCAGTTAGTGGACATCCAGGCTGCAAGATCTTGAATGCAGGCTCTGAAACTGTCCACTGCAAGACCGGGCGCTCGCGAGAGGGAGATAACCAGCTGCGTGTCGTCGGCGTAGGACACTATGTGCAGACCATGGCTGTAGGAGAGTAGGGTCTGCAATCCTATGATCACCCAGATTTTTTGCTTTTTGCTGCACTGGTTTACGACTTTCCCTGGCTGTGGGCCTGCTAATCAGACCCACAGCCTAGCTGTTCTCTCTATCCAAATTGTACTCAGGTACTGAATTGGCACTGGGCCCTCTCCAAGTCCCTGTACCCAGGGCTGAGGTGCACCCAGAAGTCTCCCAGGGGCTGAAGCATGTATTGTGCCACCCCTGGATTGACTAACTAAAACTGACACAACTGGCTGCACGACAGCTGGGGCAAGGTGGTGTACTCACCCTTTGCTTTAGATATAGTATACCTATATCTAACCCTAAAATGGACACACAGATCTCCTATCAGTCACTCCTATGGCAGGCCTTAACAATCCTGAAGGCAGAGTGCTTGGAATCGTGTGAGATGGTGCTCTGGCATGAGCTGAGCCTGTCTGCGGCTTTCGGGATCCATCCCTTAGCCGTTTCCATGATATCGCATACCATATACTCTTAAGTGCATTATAATCCTCGCGGTTATGTGCCAACTCTGGTATCGCTTTATCAAAACATGTCGAGTAAGGTGTCATACGAATTGGAATACTAACCCCTCGCCAATTCTGGCGACGGGGTTAGCATTCCACCCTTCTAGAGGGACACGACATGCATGTAACCTATAACCCGGTTAAAAGTCAGACAGAGCCTTAGCATCCACAAAATGGATGCTGCCACCGAGACACAAGTCTGCCCTCCTGCTGCTGGGAGTCCTCCCAGAGCAGGAGATAAGGACAAAGGGTTTCCTGCCAGGGGCGGTGCCAGCACCGTCCCAGACAGGATTTTGTGTATTGTAAGTAGGCAGGGCTTTAGAGGAAGGTGACTGCACGTGGCACCCCGGTGCTCACTGTGCATAGGCTGGCTGGAACCAGTTCCAGGGTCACTCCAGACCCTGTGCTGGGGAAAAGCCCGCCAAGGAAGTGGGTGTAACCACCCCCCTCCTAGTCCCACCCATAGGGCAGGACTTAGTCGCGTGCCAGCCCCTTTTTACAGGATAAAGGTAGGAACTGGCCCCCTTCCAAATCAGATCATCTTTGAATCCTGAAACTACTTTCCACGAAAGGAACTCAAGACTTCTTCCTAAGATTTCTCCCTTGTGACTAAGGAGTAGTCACCCTGCATCCGCAGGCACCATCTACAGAACACTGCGGTCTGCTGCAAGTCCTTCCTCCGGAATCCGACTGCCCAGCTCGACGAGAACCGGCTTCCCTGGCACCTCTGACCTCTACCTACTTCATCAGTCACGCTGAGATTCGTGGGTGTGACGAGACCTCGAGGGACCGGCCATCTTCAAGACTGCACGACTTCTGAACAACAAGCCCGCCGAGTGAATTCCTGGTGAGTGCTTTGGGGTCCGAGAAGCCCCCACCCTGAGCAGCTCCAGCACCGAAGAGCAGCCCCCCAGCATCTCCACGATCTGCGTGGGGCCCTTCTGCTTTTTACTGCTCACCGCGTTGTTTGGCTACTAGCCCGCTGGCTTGTGGCCTTCCTGACGACGCCCGACGACATTTCTGCTGCTGGTCTGGTTGCTCCAGACTGGCCCTTGCTTCCCTCCATCGGAGAAGTACCCTGGACCCTCCTGGTCCACCCAAGACGCCATTTTAGGTCCACCGCGTGGGCCTTGCATTTGCCAAGACTTGTTGCCCAATCCTGGGTCCAGCGACGTCGACAGCAAGAACCTTCGTGGGACAGCTCGCACCTCCATCCTGGTCGCCGACAACGCCTCCTGGTCCGAGAGACTGCAGAGCCCAGCAGCGCCCACTCACCTGACTGCGGTGACTTCGCCCGGTGCCATCCTGGTGCCCACTTAATCACTGGCTAGTGATTCAAGAACTTGGTCCCCTCTGCTTTCAGGTTTTCTTCTTCCTTGATCCAGGCTTGGATCCATCGAACTTTTCTTCACTGGTCGCCTGCCAGCAACTTCTTCCTTCCAGGCTCCTGGTCCGGCAACGAGATTCCCGACGTCTTTTCAGACCTATGCAGCTGCAGCCCCTGGGCTAGGTAACTTCGGCACTTCGGTGTCCCAGCATAGCCTCACTATCCTAGGGTCAGGATCCACTGTCGTTTTCTTCCTACCAGGTCGGGTTCGCCCGTGAACACTAACTTTGCCTTTTCTAGCCTCCATAGACTTTGTCCCGCATCCCGCGTGAGAGTGCACACTCTGCACCCGAGTCCCCTAGGTCTCCTAGTAGTAATCTAACGATTTCCTAGTCAAGTCCTAGCGATTCCAAAGCCTATTAGAACTGTTACTTACCTGCTAGTAATTCGCATTCCACTTTTTAAGTATATGGTTTTTCGTGCCCCTCGGGCATTTGTGTATAACGTGCTAACTTAAGTATTTTCGTAAGAGTTTTGTTGTGTGCCTAGCACCCTGTCCTCATAAAGAGTACAGGGTTGTTGTGATTCTAATAAATACACTGTTTATTTTCATAACACTGGTGTGGTGTCCGTTCACTGGGTGTTCAAGGGGTAATGTGATGGTAAAACAGCTGGCTTAACACGCCCTCTAGAGTCTTAGCCTTAGACTGCTCGTATCCATGCTACTAGGATAGCTGGTCTATAAGGTTGACTTACAACCAGTCATCAATAAGGGTTGTTTGGACTGATATATAGTGATCACTAGAATAGTGAGCACTGCACATCAGGCCAACTTCTCACATTGGTGAGCAGCGGGTGGGATTTGAGCTTGCTGTTGTTTTACCACACATGCCCTAAGAATATCTTGTGAAAGATCACATAAGTACTAAAGGTACATATAACTTAGCTTAGAATACTCTGAGTTCTACTGAACCAGCTGTTGTAGCTCCTAGGGCCTAGCACCCCCTAAACTACAACTCTAGCAAGGGATCAGTAGGCAAACATATAGTGTAGGTAAGTGCACCACTTACACCTCACTAGAAAAGCATGTCGACTCAGGGGGACTCTACTGAGACTCCCCTGGTCAGTGTTGACCCTCCACAGGTCACTTCAAGATATGCAGCTCTCAGTTTTCAGGAGATGAGACAAATCTGTGTCTCCAGGAAACTGAAGCAGGGGTCTAACCCCACCATTCCCTTTCTGATAGGTCTCTTAGAGACATATGATGCCAGAAAGCTTTCTCAATTACATGAGAACATGCCAGCCTTAGAGGGAACCTCTGGGGATCCAGACCTCCCCAACACTGATTCAGCAGTTGAGGAGGAGGATCAAGAGGAACTCTCTGGGGATGAGGTAGACAAAGGTCTTGAGGTAGTCAGAAGGCTAACTAGGACCAACTTAGACTTACTTGGGCTAGGATCTGGGGGACCCCCAGTACTAACCCGAAGTGGGCCTAACCTTGGAGTTAGGAGAGATAGATCTCTTTCTAGGGACTCCAATAGATCTCTGCACTCTAATGCCTCTTCTCAGGGGAGAAGGAATCCTCCACAGAGGAGATTTACTTCCCCTCAGAGAAAAGAGCATGAAGCTAGAATGAGACAAGCTGAACTGAGGATTGAAAGGGAAGAACTTGCCCTGGCCAAAGAAAAGCTTGCCTTTGCTAGAGAGCAGCAGATGAGTGGGCTAGCTCCCACTGGTGGCAGCAATCTCCCAAGAGATAGAGAGAAGGGTTTAGATACTAAACACCTGACTAAAATAGTGCCCCCCTTTAAGCAAGGGGATGATATCCAGAAATGGATGGCTGCTCTGGAGAGGGCCTGCACTGTGCAGGGCATTCCCCAGAGTCAGTGGGCAGCTATACTGTGGCTCTCCTTTGATGGTAAAGGTAGAGATAAGCTCCTCACTACAAGAGTGGAGGATGCTAACAATTACCAGGTCCTGAAGAATACACTGGTTGATGGGTTTGGTTTAACCACTGAGCAGTACAGGTTGCTGTTCAGAGACACCCAGAAAACTCAGTCTCAGGACTGGTCTGATTTTGTGGATTGTGCCACTAAGGCTTTGGAGGGCTGGTTGCTGGGTAGCAAGGTTACAGATTACACAGGATTGTATAATCTAATGATGAGAGAACAAATTTTGAACAATTGTCAGAACCAGTTGCTGCACCAGCACCTTGTTGATTCAGATCTGACCTCTCCCCAAGAATTGGGAAAGAAGGCAGACAAATGGGTCAGGACAAGGATCAAGCAGAACCAGAACCAGAACCAGGGTGGTCAGAAGAAAGCAGACCAGAAGGGTAATGTTAAGAATGAGCAAAATGACCAGAAGTCTTCACCAGGTCCCCAACAAACCAAAGAGGGTGGGGGTCAGGCTTCCCAGAAGAAGAAGACTCAAGAAGGCCAGTCAAAAAGGTGGTGCCAGTACTGCAAAAGTAAATCTCACTGGTTTAGTGAGTGCACCAAAAGAGGAGGACAAACTCCTGCCACTACAGCTCCTAAAGCAACTGCACCCCCTAGTACAGTCAGTAGTGGTAGTGTCACTCCCAAGGCATTAGTTGGGTTAACCTTGGGTACTGAGGGGTCTGACAACTTAGTTGGCACACTCACTCAGGCTGTCCTTGTCTGTACAGGGGATATGGATATGTCCCCTGAAATAAGTCCCAATACTTTGGGCAAATACAGGCAGACACCTTTGATAAATGGCAAAATGGCTCAGGCCTATAGGGACACTTGTGCCAGTGTCACCATGGTGACACCTAACTTTGTGGACCCTGGACAGATCATGCCAGGTACTGATTTCCTGGTGACCAATGCCAGCAATGTCACTACTAGTCATAGTGTGGCAATTGTGGCTTTCTCCTGGGGTGGAGTGAAGGGACAAAAGAAAGTTGTAGTCAGTTCAGACCTCCCAGTTGATTGTTTGTTGGGCAATGATTTGGAGTCATCACAATGGTCAGAAGTGGAGCAGAGGACTCACATGGAGATGTTAGGCTTGCCAGCACATGTGCTTGCTGTGACTAGGTCACAGGCCAGAAGATGCCCCACTGAACAGGTGCTGGATCCTGAAATTATGGACCAGACACCTTCCAAGAAGAAGAGCAGTAAGGGTAAGGCTTTGCCTTCCCCCTTGCCCCAGGTTGAGGATCAAGTCTCTGAGGAGGCTGATCTAGAAGAGCTGAGGGAAACTGAGCCTAAAGAGCTTGAACTTGATCAAGTTGAGTTTCTGGGCTCAGGGGGACCCTCCAGAGCAGACCTGGGGAAGGAACAGTTGAGCTGCCCTTCCCTTGAACCCCTCAGACAGCAGGCTGCTGCTGAGGCTGCAGGGAATGCCACAGGTGCCCACAGGGTATACTGGGAAGATGGACTCCTGTACTCTGAGTCAAGAGACCCCAAGCCTGGTGCAACCAGGAGGCTGGTCATCCCCTTGTCTCTGAGAGGTTTCCTTCTCACCTTGGCCCATGAGATTCCCCTTGCAGGTCATTTAGGTCAGACAAAGACTTGGGACAGGCTTGTCTCACACTTTCACTGGCCCCATATGAATGAGAATACCAAGGAGTTTTGTCGCTCATGTGTCACTTGCCAAGCCAGTGGTAAGTCAGGTGGCACAACAAAGGCCCCCCTCATACCACTACCTGTGGTGGGGGTTCCCTTTGAAAGGGTGGGGATTGACATTGTTGGTCCAATGGAACCCCAGACAGCATCAGGACACAAGTTTATACTGGTGGTGGTGGACCATGCCACCAGGTATCCTGAGGCTATTCCCCTTAGGACCACTACAGCCCCTGTAGTGGCAAGAGCCCTAGTTGGAGTGTTCTCCAGAGTGGGTTTCCCTAAGGAGGTCGTTTCTGACAGAGGTACAAACTTCATGTCAGGATATCTGACTGCCATGTGGAAAGAGTGTGGTGTGAACTACAAGTTCACCACACCCTATCATCCACAATGCAATGGGCTTGTTGAGAGATTCAACAGGACCCTGAAAGGGATGATTCATGGACTACCTGAACCTCTTAGGAGAAGATGGGATGTCCTGATCCCCTGCCTCTTGTTTGCTTACAGAGAGGTCCCACAGAAGGGGGTTGGCTACAGCCCTTTTGAGCTTCTGTATGGGCATCCTGTAAGAGGACCCCTGTGTTTGGTGAAGGAAGGATGGGAGAGACCTCTCAAAAAGCCTGCAACTAACATAGTGGACTATGTACTTGGTCTCCGCTCCAGGATGGCTGAGTATATGGAAAAGGCATCTAAAAACCTTGAGGCCAGCCAGGAACTTCAAAAAACTTGGCATGACCAAAAGGCTGTACTGACTGTGTACCAGCCAGGACAGAAGGTGTGGGTGCTGGAGCCAGTGGCCCCAGCAGCTCTGAAAGACAAATGGTCTGGGCCCCACACCATCATTGAGCAAAAGGGAGAGGTTACCTACTTGGTGGACCTTGGAACTCCCAGGAGCCCTCTCAGAGTGCTCCATGTTAACAGGCTCAAGGCATATGTTGACAGGAAGGACATGAGCTTGCTCATGGCCACAGATGAGGGACAGGAGGAAGAGAGTGACCCTCTCCCAGACCTGCTCACTCAGAATCCTGATGATGGGTCAGTTGATGGTGTTGTCTTTTGTGGCAGCCTCACTGAACATCAGCAACAGGATTGCAGGCAAGTTCTGCAATCCTTCAGACATATGTTCTCTCTGACACCCAGCCAAACTGATTGGTGTACCCATGAGGTTGACACTGGAGACAGTCTGCCTGTCAAGAGTAAAATCTACAGACAGCCTGATCATGTTAGAGACTGCATCAAAACTGAAGTGCAGAAAATGTTGGAACTGGGAGTCATTGAGCCCTCAGATAGCCCTTGGGCTAGCCCAGTAGTTCTAGTGCCAAAGCCTCACACCCAGGGTGGTAAGAGAGAGATGAGGTTTTGCGTAGACTACAGAGGCCTCAATGCAGTCACTAAGACTGATGCCCACCCAATACCAAGAGCAGATGAGCTTATAGATAGATTGGCTTCTGCCAACTTCTTAAGCACATTTGATTTGACAGCTGGGTATTGGCAAATCAGGTTAGCTGAGGAAGCCAAACCCAAGACAGCATTTTCTACCCCTGGAGGGCATTATCAATTTGTGGTAATGCCCTTTGGACTGAAAAATGCACCTGCCACCTTCCAAAGGTTGGTGAATCAAGTCCTCACTGGGCTGGATGACTTCTGTGCAGCATATCTGGACGATATTGCTGTCTTTAGCTCCACCTGGGAGGATCACCTGGTCCACCTGAGGAAAGTGTTAGAGGCCCTGCAAAAGGCAGGCCTCACTATCAAGGCCACAAAGTGCCAGATAGGGCAGACACAGGTTGTATACCTGGGCCACCTTGTAGGTGGAGGCCAGGTTCAGCCACTGGAGAGTAAGATACAGGCCATCAAGGTCTGGACTCCTCCAATCACCCAGACTCAGGTTCGAGCTTTCTTGGGCCTGACTGGGTACTATAGGAAGTTTGTCAGAAATTATGGGTCCATAGTGACCCCCCTTAATGACCTGACAAGCAAGAAGATGCCAAAGAAAGTTCAGTGGACAGCAAGCTGTCAGAAAGCATTCAATGACCTAAAGCAGGCCATGTGCACAGCACCTATCCTCAAGAGTCCAGATTACTCCAAGCCATTCATTGTCCAAACAGATGCTTCTGAGTTGGGTGTGGGAGCTGTTCTGTCTCAACTGAATTTTGATGGTAATGATCAGCCTATTGCTTTCATTAGTAGAAGGTTGACACCCAGAGAGAAAAATTGGTCAGCTATTGAGAGGGAGGCCTTTGCTGTGGTCTGGGCCCTGAAGAAGCTGAGGGCCTACTTGTTTGGCACTCACTTCACCATTCAGACAGACCATAAGCCCCTCTTGTGGCTAAATCAGATGAAGGGTGAAAACCCCAAACTGCTTAGGTGGTCCATTTCCCTACAGGGGATGGATTTTACAGTGGAGCATAGACCTGGGACTGATCACAGCAATGCTGATGGGCTCTCCAGGTATTTCCACTTAGAGCAAGAAGACTCACCTGGTCAAGGTTAGTTTATTGTCCCAAAGTTTGGGGGGGGGTCATGTAGGAGAGTAGGGTCTGCAATCCTATGATCACCCAGATTTTTTGCTTTTTGCTGCACTGGTTTACGACTTTCCCTGGCTGTGGGCCTGCTAATCAGACCCACAGCCTAGCTGTTCTCTCTATCCAAATTGTACTCAGGTACTGAATTGGCACTGGGCCCTCTCCAAGTCCCTGTACCCAGGGCTGAGGTGCACCCAGAAGTCTCCCAGGGGCTGAAGCATGTATTGTGCCACCCCTGGATTGACTAACTAAAACTGACACAACTGGCTGCACGACAGCTGGGGCAAGGTGGTGTACTCACCCTTTGCTTTAGATATAGTATACCTATATCTAACCCTAAAATGGACACACAGATCTCCTATCAGTCACTCCTATGGCAGGCCTTAACAATCCTGAAGGCAGAGTGCTTGGAATCGTGTGAGATGGTGCTCTGGCATGAGCTGAGCCTGTCTGCGGCTTTCGGGATCCATCCCTTAGCCGTTTCCATGATATCGCATACCATATACTCTTAAGTGCATTATAATCCTCGCGGTTATGTGCCAACTCTGGTATCGCTTTATCAAAACATGTCGAGTAAGGTGTCATACGAATTGGAATACTAACCCCTCGCCAATTCTGGCGACGGGGTTAGCATTCCACCCTTCTAGAGGGACACGACATGCATGTAACCTATAACCCGGTTAAAAGTCAGACAGAGCCTTAGCATCCACAAAATGGATGCTGCCACCGAGACACAAGTCTGCCCTCCTGCTGCTGGGAGTCCTCCCAGAGCAGGAGATAAGGACAAAGGGTTTCCTGCCAGGGGCGGTGCCAGCACCGTCCCAGACAGGATTTTGTGTATTGTAAGTAGGCAGGGCTTTAGAGGAAGGTGACTGCACGTGGCACCCCGGTGCTCACTGTGCATAGGCTGGCTGGAACCAGTTCCAGGGTCACTCCAGACCCTGTGCTGGGGAAAAGCCCGCCAAGGAAGTGGGTGTAACCACCCCCCTCCTAGTCCCACCCATAGGGCAGGACTTAGTCGCGTGCCAGCCCCTTTTTACAGGATAAAGGTAGGAACTGGCCCCCTTCCAAATCAGATCATCTTTGAATCCTGAAACTACTTTCCACGAAAGGAACTCAAGACTTCTTCCTAAGATTTCTCCCTTGTGACTAAGGAGTAGTCACCCTGCATCCGCAGGCACCATCTACAGAACACTGCGGTCTGCTGCAAGTCCTTCCTCCGGAATCCGACTGCCCAGCTCGACGAGAACCGGCTTCCCTGGCACCTCTGACCTCTACCTACTTCATCAGTCACGCTGAGATTCGTGGGTGTGACGAGACCTCGAGGGACCGGCCATCTTCAAGACTGCACGACTCCTGAACAACAAGCCCGCCGAGTGAATTCCTGGTGAGTGCTTTGGGGTCCGAGAAGCCCCCACCCTGAGCAGCTCCAGCACCGAAGAGCAGCCCCCCAGCATCTCCACGATCTGCGTGGGGCCCTTCTGCTTTTTACTGCTCACCGCGTTGTTTGGCTACTAGCCCGCTGGCTTGTGGCCTTCCTGACGACGCCCGACGACATTTCTGCTGCTGGTCTGGTTGCTCCAGACTGGCCCTTGCTTCCCTCCATCGGAGAAGTACCCTGGACCCTCCTGGTCCACCCAAGACGCCATTTTAGGTCCACCGCGTGGGCCTTGCATTTGCCAAGACTTGTTGCCCAATCCTGGGTCCAGCGACGTCGACAGCAAGAACCTTCGTGGGACAGCTCGCACCTCCATCCTGGTCGCCGACAACGCCTCCTGGTCCGAGAGACTGCAGAGCCCAGCAGCGCCCACTCACCTGACTGCGGTGACTTCGCCCGGTGCCATCCTGGTGCCCACTTAATCACTGGCTAGTGATTCAAGAACTTGGTCCCCTCTGCTTTCAGGTTTTCTTCTTCCTTGATCCAGGCTTGGATCCATCGAACTTTTCTTCACTGGTCGCCTGCCAGCAACTTCTTCCTTCCAGGCTCCTGGTCCGGCAACGAGATTCCCGACGTCTTTTCAGACCTATGCAGCTGCAGCCCCTGGGCTAGGTAACTTCGGCACTTCGGTGTCCCAGCATAGCCTCACTATCCTAGGGTCAGGATCCACTGTCGTTTTCTTCCTACCAGGTCGGGTTCGCCCGTGAACACTAACTTTGCCTTTTCTAGCCTCCATAGACTTTGTCCCGCATCCCGCGTGAGAGTGCACACTCTGCACCCGAGTCCCCTAGGTCTCCTAGTAGTAATCTAACGATTTCCTAGTCAAGTCCTAGCGATTCCAAAGCCTATTAGAACTGTTACTTACCTGCTAGTAATTCGCATTCCACTTTTTAAGTATATGGTTTTTCGTGCCCCTCGGGCATTTGTGTATAACGTGCTAACTTAAGTATTTTCGTAAGAGTTTTGTTGTGTGCCTAGCACCCTGTCCTCATAAAGAGTACAGGGTTGTTGTGATTCTAATAAATACACTGTTTATTTTCATAACACTGGTGTGGTGTCCTTTCATTGGGTGTTCAAGGGGTAATGTGATGGTAAAACAGCTGGCTTAACACGCCCTCTAGAGTCTTAGCCTTAGACTGCTCGTATCCATGCTACTAGGATAGCTGGTCTATAAGGTTGACTTACAACCAGTCATCAATAAGGGTTGTTTGGACTGATATATAGTGATCACTAGAATAGTGAGCACTGCACATCAGGCCAACTTCTCACAATGGCCCTCAGTAATGGGGGCCACCGGGGAGACATATAGATTAAATAGGGTGGGGCTCAGGGACGATCCCTGGGGTACGCCCTGGCCCAATCCAATAGCCCTGGAATAACATTCGCCCTGGCGGACCTGAAAGCTTCTCCCCGTCAGGAAGGACTGGATCCATTCGAGTGCAGCTCCAGATATCCCTCCACTATTCAGACACTGTAGCAAGGTGGTATGAGCTACAGTGTCGAATGCTGCACTCAGGTCCAATAGGATGAGGGCCATAGTATGACCCTCACCCACCCCCTGACGTAGGGTCTCCACAGCCATCAGAAGCGCTGATTCCGTTGAGTGGCGGGGACGGAAACCAAACTGGGTATCGTGTAGTAGGGCAGCCTCTTCCACGAATTCCATCAGTTGCAGGTTTACCGTTTTTTCCGCCACTTTGGCCAGGTAAGGCAAAAGGGAGATCGGTCGGAGGTTCTCTAGTTTTTCGAAGCTGATGTTAGGTTTCTTCCTGAGAGGTAGAACCACCGCCTGTTTCCAGTCTTTGGGCACGGTCTTAGTGCTAAAAGACACGTCCAGTAGGTGTCTGATATATGGTTCTAGCACCGGTAAGCTATCCGCTAGCCGTTTCGGCGTGGTGGGGTCCCGCGGGGAGCCCGACTTAACGGATCTACGGATTTTTAGTAGGTCCTCTGGGGGCGGGGTGACAAAGTTGGTCAGTAATTGTCTACCCCCCCATTCCCTCGGGCTTTCCGCAAATTCAGTCCCAGCAGTGGGATGACTAGGAAATGCTGAGTAAATTTTGGCTATCTTTTCGGCGAAGAAGTCCGCGACCCTGTCACAGGATTCCACCGAGCAGTCATCTGGAGCAATGGCTGGTTTCCCACTCGAGAGAGTTTTGTAGAGCGAGAAAAGCTCCTTCATCGAGTTACCAGCTTCACTAATTCTAATAGTGTAATATGCTGCTTTGGACTTCCTGATTAGCCCGTGATAAATTCGCCTCTCAATTAGGTAGGCCTCCCTAGTTTCCTTAGAAGGAGCCCCACGCCACTGTCTTTCGACTCGCTTCACTGCTGCTTTCGTGACTCGTAGTTCATCACTGAACCACGGGGCAGTTTTTTGAAAGCGGCCACCCGATTTGGCGCGCGAAAGTGGGGCTGTGCAATCAAGCGCCTCGTTGATACGCTTACATAGATTGATGTTAGCCGTGTCCGCATCATCCCCCCAGGGCTTCCTCCTTTGGTCAATGCCGCACAGAATTTAGCCTGGGGAAAGGTAGCCCATCTCCGCCTGGGGTGGTAGAGTGTTGCTGGCTCCGGAGATCTTACCCCGGGAATTCGTATGGAGAACGGTACTAGATGGTGATCCGACCAGGGGATGGGAATAGGGGTCATAGCTTCTACTTCCCCCCAATTGACGAATATGGGGTCAAGTAGGTGTCCCAACTGGTGAGTGGGACCGCTTACTATTTGATTCAGCTGGAGGGCTCCTAGCGCAAGTCCCTGCTAACGTTGTCTGTGGAGTTGTTCAAATGTAAGTTAAGATCCCCCAGTACCATGATTTTATCTTTGCGCAGCACAGCCTCCATAATGCCTTCAACCAGACTCTCCCCAAACCTGGCTATAGGGCCTGGGGGTCTATAGATTAACATGCCCTTCAGCGTATAGCCTTCTTTTACTTTGACAGTAAAGCTCCCTGCCTCGACAGACATAGACAGCCGATTGCTGGCGCGGGGCCGAGAGGCCCAAGGACTTGGCCGTAGCCCTGGAGTACTTAAAGCGCTCAAGCGCATGGTCTGCCTTGTCGCCAAAAAGGCGACGGCCATCAAACGGCATGTCCATGAGTGTTTTCTGGACATCTGCCGAGAAGTTGGCGGATCTCAACCAGGCGTGGCGACTAGAAAGACGGTGGCGCATGGACTATTCACTGGATGAGAAGACCCAATATAGAGAGGCAATTAAAGCCTACAAGGACGAGGTAAAAACCGCCCAGTCAATCTACTTCTCTGAAAAAATCAGGAAATCTTCCAAATAGTGAAAGGCCTCACCAAACTTCCCCCTCCTGCTACGTATCCGGGTAAAACCATAGCCCACTGCAACGAACTGGCAGAATTTTTCCATCACAAAGTCAACCAAATCTACTCCTCCTTTTCCACCGTAGCACCAGATCCCAGGGTTCAGGGACAGGCAAACCCGGGGGATGTTCCATCGCAACCCATGGCAATTTTGGAACACTTCCCACTGCTAGATCTCGAGTCCCTAGCTCGCCAAGTAAAATCTGGGTCACCATGCGACCCAGCACCACCAGAGGTAATGATGTTGGCACCCCAGGCTGTTCTGCCTACCATCATGTACCTCCTGAACGCCTTCATCACCTCCGGCACCGTCCCGCCTGCCTGGAAGCGGGCCATGGTCCGTGCTCTACTTAAAAAACCGAACCTAGACCCCGGTGACTTTAGTAGCTATCGTCGATCTCCCTGCTCCCCGGGTGAGCAAAATTCTCGAAAAGCACATCAACATCCATCTGATGGACTTCCTCGAGAATAATCAGCTGTTAGATGCCACCCAGACGGGCTTCCGACCTAGACACGGGACGGAGACCACTCTTTAGCGGTCATCGAGGAAACCAGAAGGATCTTTGACCAAGGGGGATCAGTGGCAGTGATCCTCCTCGATCTGAGCGCGGCATTCGACACGGTCAGACATGACACCTTGCTGAGCCGTCTCGCGAATGTCGGAATATCGGGCAGGGCATGGCAGTGGCTGGAATCATTTCTGAGCAACAGGTCCTTCCAGATCTTCGACGGAGACATGGTCTCCGCGAGCAGGCCACTGAGCTGCGGGGTCCCGCAGGGCTCCTCCCTAAGCCCTGCGCTATTTAACATCTATATGAGACCACTGGCTGAGGTTGTCCGTCCGTTTGGTATCAAAATCATCTCTTACGCGGATGACACTCAGCTAGTGGTCTCCTTGGCGCAGGAGGATGGCCTATCAGCACCATCGGGGCTAATGAATTGCCTGGAGGAAGTAAAAGGATGGATGACGACATCCTCCCTTAAACTTAATGGGGATAAAACGAAGCTGATGCTTCTGGGCCCCACAACTCCCATACTTTTTAACTCCCTCTGGCCCCCATGCCTAGGCACCCCTCCAGCCCCCAAGGACAACATAAAGAGCTTGGGGGTCTGGCTGGTCAAAGCTTTATCTTTTAACATCCAGGCCACTAAACTCTCGGCAACCTGTTTCGGTCTCCTTAGGATGCTGAAAAAAGTTCTCCCACTCCTACCTATGGAGGCCAAACAAGCGGCCGTTCAGGGCCTGATCCAGTCCCGATTGGACTTTAGCAATGTCCTGTATCTCGGTGCCCCTGAATACACACTGCGCAAGTTGCAGATAGTCCAAAACTGCGCAGCCCACACATTGCTCCAGCTGCCTCGTAGGCTGTCAGCCAAACCTGGGCTGAGCAGTCTGCATTGGCTACCGGTACGGCAAAAAATTGCTTTTAAGGCAATGTGCATATCCCATAAGGCCTTTTGGCACACAGGACCGGCAATCAGCCGCGAACTAATAACACAGTACCATCCCAATAGAAACCTCCGCTCAAACCAGGCCTTCCTGGCCACAGTCCCTAGAATAAAAAAAGCAAGAGCTGGCGGCAGGATGTTTTCTTACAATGCCGCCAAGCTGTGGAACTCACTTCCCCTTCAACTCAGGTCTAACCCTAATCTGTCCTCTTTCCGGAAGCAATTGAAAACTTTCCTTTTTAATGTCCACCACTAATTTCCCAGCGAAATACCTCTGTCAAGCAACCACACCTAATCAGCGCTTGAACGCCTCAGGGCAGCAATCGCGCTTTACAAATATACGTTTCATTTCATTTACACACAGTCACACATATACTTACGTGTGAAAAAACACTTTTCTGGTTTTCAAAAGTTGCTTTTCCGCAGGGAAGTGGATTTACTCAAATCATTTTTTATTAGTAAATCTACAAGCGGGTGTGGCGAGTGGACTATAAAGGATGGTGTTAACTGCGAGCTGTGAACTCCCACAAAGCTGCAGATTTGTGAGTATTCACAAGCTTGTATTTGGCCCATTTTCACCTTGAAAACAAAACACGTTTGCAATATGTTATTGGGGTTTCCGATTAATGCATGCATAAATATTCTAAGGTATATTGTTTCACGTGGAAGTTAAATTCGTAGAAGAGGTTCATGAGTGTGCATGGAAGCCTGCAACGGCTCTAACTGTACAGGTGAAACCTGGAAAATGCTAGAACAAAAAAATCAGAAATCTGCCATCTGCAAGGATGAACCTGCGAGGGGCAGAATTATGTTTTTCGTGAATCTGACCTAACAAGTTTGTGCCTCATGTAAATAACCATTTAATCTGCCGCAAAGAGCACATCATACATGTAGTTCGTAGAGGCCATGTCTGATACACATGGCCGGATGTGGCCAGAATCCATTTGTGATGCTGGAACACATAGCATGTGCTCTTGTGCTCTTTTTCACAATCCTGCAGCACCGCTCGCAGGACTCGGGCCCTCTTCCTTCATACAGGTGCAGGAGTGCAGGCTGGTAGGTTCTGCGTGGAGAGTTGGAACAGGGGTCACACGCTCACCTCCTAACTTCAGACTGAAATTCCAGATGCGGTCCCAGAGCTCGCTGCAACTCTCAGGACATCAATTTCACGAGCTCAGACTCAGCTCTGGGGATGGCCCGGCTGCAGCCACTACATGGCATTAACGCAGAACAAATTGGGACATATCTGTGACCTAATTCCAGAATTTTAAAAATGTACGGGGGAATGATAGGGCCGATGGTGCACCACTTCAATTAGTCAAAGCACAGGGATGGAGAGCTGTGGCAAAGTTAGTGTAGGTCTGCCTGACTCTGACATGGCACTAATGGCAGGCAGTCACTTGGAGTCACTGAGGATGTCACGCGCAGCCTGAGAGGATACACTGCGGTGCAGGTTTCACCAGAGCCTCACAGGGCTGCCATGGAGTTCAACGCACATCACTGTCTTCTACATCCAATACCACCACCACCAATACCACCAAAACAATTCAGTGCTTGATTTCAGCTGGTGTTTTCCGGTGCTCAGCACCACCACCTAATCCTCAGCACCGGTGCTTATAGCACCAGTTAAGGACAAATTCATTTGGAGTGCATGTGACTTCCCCCAGAAGAATCACAGGATGCTGAGCCACGCCGAGACTCGAACCCAGTTCCCCAGCATCGAAATCAGCGGTTCTAGCCATTAGGCCAAGTCCTCTCTAGAATAGTAAGTGCCAGGGTTCTTGTCAGGAGGCAGTTTGCACCAGCACATTTCTGTTGATAGCGCTGCCTCCTGAGGAGAGCCCTGGCACTTTCTATTTTACAAATTAACCACTGCCAATACCACCATCACCAATACCACCACCAATACAACCACAATACCACCACCAATACAACCACCACTACTACCAATACCACCACCACCACCATGCCAATAATACCACTACCACTACCACAACCACCAATACCACCACCAATACCAATACTGACACCACCAGTACCACCACCACCAATACCACTACCACTGTCGTGTTAGTTGGCTTCCCCACGTCCTGCCTCGTCCCCAGTTCCTGTGTGTCTGCCCTCTGGCCATCCCCTGACCGAAACTGGTGTCTGGTTCCTTGCTCCCTCCCACCAGTCATTGTCCAGGGTCCTAGTGCCCTGTGTCCAGGTCGCGACAACCACCACAAATACAACCAATACCACCACAACCAATACCACCACCACAATTTGATTTTATTATTTATTTTAAGAATTTATAAAGCGCAAACTGTCACCATAGCAGGCATCCTGGCGCTTACAGAGTCTGAGTGAAGCGAGAAGTGGACCAGGTGGGGGTAGGCTAACACTTCAAAAATATCATCACAAGACGTGATTTAAACAATGGCAGTTAAAACGGTAAACACAGAAAATCACACTGAGGACAACGCATTGCTGTACCAAAGAAATTACAAACTACAAAATACCACACAACCCATGCCTTAAGCAAATCAACCTTCTCTTCAGCCTGACCAATGGCTGGAATAAGTGGTTTTACTGGAAGGACCACTATCAGATCAGGTTACTTACCTTTAGTAATGCCTTTTCTTATAGAGACTCAGTAATCACAGATTCCTTACCCTTTGTAAATCCCCAGATGTCAGACTGGATCCAGAAACCTTTTCATAGCAATTCCCTCACACGCCGATAGGTGGTATCGTCCTACCTCATGTTACTCAGTCACAGGCAGATGCAACTTCGGACCCAGTATACATACGCCACCTGCTGGTGTCATTTTCTTTCTGAACACTGTACATGCCAACAGATGTAGTGCCCGTAAAAGCCAATCTGTAACAGCATACAAAAACTTTTTGCAATGGAATCTTTTTAAGATTGGACTGAATGAGAGCATTCCTCAGAATGGGAAGGAGGAAGGGCAAATGTAGAAGAATAAGTTACTTACCTTGGTAATGCCTTACCTGGTAGAGACCATCTAGATGCACATTTCTTACCTTAGAATAATCCCCAGGCATCAGACTGGATGTGGAAGATTTTTGAGCAGTACCCCCTGAGCGCCGGTAGGTGGCATCATTCAGCTTGGCTGGAAGTGACATGTGTGGTACCCAAGTAGGTTTCAGCCCGGCTCGCTGATGTCAGTTACTTTCAAGACTTTCCACACCAGGAGGAAGAAGCCACAATGAGAACTGACCACTGGTGTGTAAAAACTAAGGCCCTGAGAAGGTTGTCCCTCAAACTGCAATTGGCTCACAGAGCAGGGAGGATCTGTAAGGAATTTGCAGCTCAATCTATTGGATAAAGCGGTGCCGAAGGTAAGTAACTTATTCATCTCTTCAAGACTTCTAGATCCAGATTACTTACCTTAGAATAGATATCTAAGCAATGGTGGGTCTGCAAAGCCAATTTTAAATCAAATAAGTCCTGTAGGACTGAACAGGCGCAGTGCCTGTCGTGACAGACAGGACTGTCTAGACAGTAGTGTTTGGTAACCGATTGCAACAATTGCTGCCTGATAGATATCCAGGACAGGTACTCTGCAGGCGTGGAACGAGCATGACAACCCTCAGAGGGTTGCTTCTTGGCTAAGACGTAGCAGATCTTTATGCAGATCACTATCCATCTTGATAAGTCAGTTTCTGCACAGCCTTCCCTTTCTTAGTACCTATGTACCCTACAAAGAGTTGATTGCCCACCTGGAATTCTTTTGTGCAGTGCAGGTAGAACAACGGCATATACAGACCTGGTAAAGGGGGCACCTGGCTGCCAGAGTAACATCACAGAATCAGGAGGAAGGTTGAAAGCTGTTGACTGACACCGTTCAATTTCCAAGCATGAAGGTGAGGGGTGCGCAGTTTAGGTGCAGAATCCTCCCCTGTTGCTGTGACAGAAGATCATCTGGAAGGGGCAGCCTGATAGAAGGGCCAATGGTCATGCTCAACAGCTCAGGATACCAAACTCTCCGTACCCAATCCAAAGCCACAAGAATAACTGTGGTCCAGTTGTTTCTGATCTTCTTGAGAACTCTGGGCAAAAGTGACATTGGTGGGAACCCACCCCACCCTGTTGTTGCAGTACCACATGGTGGTGGTCTCTGTAAACACCTGCACCAGACTTCTCTTCATGGAGGGAAGAAAGGTCTTCAATACCCAGAGAATCACTCAAAGCTCCAACAGGTTGATCTGGAGTTTGGTCTCCAGCAGAGACTAAAGTCAGATGGCCACCTGATCGATCCCATAAGTGATGCATCTGTTACCACAGTCAACTCTGGTTGGGGCAGCAGAGGGGTCTGCCACTGACCCAATTGTGGTTCGTTAGCCACCACTGCAGATGTTTCACAGCTCCCTCTGAAATCTGGACCATGCTAGACAGATTCTCCTGGTGTTTTGCCCCCTTAGACTTCAAGTTCCACTGTAGAGACCGCATATTCCAACAGGCATGAATTGCAAGCACAACCTCATGGTCATGCTCATCAAAATTCATAATGGAGGCTAAAACATCGGTATCATAGCTTGAATATCTTGGGGTCGCCGATCAGGATAGACCCGTATCTGCACTGTGTCCAGAACAGCTACGCTGATAGGAAGCGTCTGAGAGAGTCAGGTGTGATTTCTGCCTGTTGATAGTAAACCGCAGCAAGTGCAGAAGGTTTGCCATAGTCTGGAGGTGGGAGAAGACTGCCTGGGATGAGCCCACCTTCAACAGCCAATCGTCGAGGTAGGGAAAGACTGGAACTCCAGAACTCCGTAAATGAGCTGCAATTACGGCAATCACTTTCGTGAACAACCGAGGGGTGCTGGTAAGGCCAAAAGGGAGCATAGCAAACTGAAAGTGCTCTTGGCCCACTGTGACCAATAGGTAACATCTGTGGAGAGGCAGGATGAGAATGTGGAAATATGCATCCTGCAAGTTCAACGCTCCCATCCAGTCTCCCGGGTTAGGGCAGACAGATATTGTGCAAGCGCAAATACCTATAATGTCTCCTTTTTAGGTTGAGCCTGTAACAGCAGGCATGCGCTGTTCTGGCAACGACTTTATGTAGGGGCTTTTGAAATCTGCCCTCTCTCTCGCACACGCTTGTGCTTTTTCTTTTGTCCTACGCTATTGGCCTTTGCGTGCGTCTTTTTAACAAAGGCAGCACGTAATTGGCCAAAGGCGGGCGCATTTCTACGCCCATGGCCTATTGGTGTCGGTTACTTAGACGACCGCCATGTGGTTTCAATTATCGTGCCCAGACACAGGAACGATAATTGAAACCACATGTCTCGCAGTTGCGCGCACGCACCACTCGTTTTTTTTTTAAAACTTTCAGCGCGCTGGCACCCCAGCTGTAGGGAATTAATTGTATGTAGCTAACTGCCAAGGGCTTTATCATAATGCTTATCTAAGCCTAGTCTAGCATTTTTCGCCTTCCAAGGAATCAAAACAATTTCAGAACAAATTCACCTCAAAACGGCATGGCCTGGCTCCCATATTTCCCAGAGGCCTCCTGCATTTTCACTTGAATGGATGGGTTGCGTTGCATGTTGCCTTTTGCCACTTCTGTTCAGGGTGCTAGCATACTACAAAAAAAGTTGAAAGAAGCTCATAAAAACTGAGAGCAGAGGTGTCTGGGGTAGCCCAGTGTAGTCAGCCACGTGAAGGATAACATATTATAGAATTTTCTGCAAAGATCCATTATGCGGCAACTTCTTGCTTTCTGGGACATGTAGTTTTTACCTTAGTTTAGAACGTGACTGTGGATTTGAATTACCAACAAGCACAGATGACAGGGCTGTATAGGGCTGAACCAGCACACTTATTTACAAGCCCACTGCGCCGGCCCCATAGTGCCCACCACGAGCAATCCTCCTCCTGCCTGTTAGCCCCGCTTAGCACTTCATGCACGGCTGAGCCCTTTTAAATAAAACCCGGCCTCTGGTCACGTGCTCGCTTCCTTTCCTGGCGGCTCGCGCTGTATCTCGTAACTGTCACCAGGAAGTTGCAGCAGTAAGCGGTGCAGGGCTGGCTGTGTCAGCCGCTTGCAGCCTCTCCTCAGAGTGGCTTCGGGGATGTCCAGCTAGCGGCATACTTGCTTTTCTTTTGGTGAAAGGGGCACCCTAGTGGGGAGTTGTGCTGCTTCTCTCGCTGGACCCGGCAGCCTGCTTTCTGGGAGTACACGGGGCAAGGGCCATAAGAGCGGTGAAGAAAGTTTGGGTGTTTTGAATTGTAGGCGGGGTGGGGCATGCAGGGGTTACGTCCTGTTTCCGATTCCTGGCACTTGAGTTCTGGTTGTTTCTAATACCCTAGAAGGATGACTGATGCTTTTAAGTCTTGAGACACAAGCCTCTTCCAGGCCAGTTATTTTCTTTAGCAACCATATATATTCTGGGGCTGGAGAGGCAGTTTAATGTGTTTTCAACCAGGCGATGTCTAACACGGTTTTACAGTACTGATCACCATTTGAACAAGCAATGGCAAAGGCAATAAATAGGTTTCGCCTATGCGAGATCGGTTGACTTTGTCAATGTTTTTAGGTATGTTGTACAGCTGCGCGGTGTAATATGGTAAAGTTATGTATATAGTTTATGTTATTTATTATGGTATAGTTATGTATACAGCTATGTTACTGTATTATTCACTGTGTACAGTTTTGCATGTAGGATGAATTCTCTTGTCAGGGGACAGCATTCTTGTCCTAGCTGCTAAGATGACCAGAACTTCCTTTCCTATGCTCCTCCGTCGTGGGTTGTATGGAATGGAAATTAACGTTCCTATTTTCCCAGAAACAATTATTTGTCTCTTCTTTCCATCCTACCACACGCGGGTTTTCAGGACAACATGGCTTAAAGTAAAGAAAATACTATAATAATAATAATCTTTATTTATATAGAACACAGATATCTTTAAAAGAGAAATACAGTGTTCACGTTATGTACCAAATATTAAAATAAATACAAAAAGGCGATCAGTAATTGACAGTCGTAATAAAAATAGAGTTCATCCACATCTTAAGCCTCCTTGTTCCATAACATTTAAAAGTAGGATTTAAAAACACAAATATGTAGTGAAGAAGGGGGAAGGTTGGTTAGCACATAATATACAAAACTCATCGCCCCTTTTATGTTACTCTCGCAGTCAGTAGTATCATGCATATAAAAACAACCCAATATTTTTAAGGATACTGCGCATGCTCTTTCCGTTTTGTCCTCCTTAGAGGTTGGGGTATGTTATAAGATGAGTTGCGTGGTTAAAAGGGGTAAGAGGGAAGTTTAATGGGACCTCTTTTGCATAAAAGTACGGTATGCTTGCTGGATGAAATTTGCTAGTCTTATATTTAGGACTGTGTTTTCAGGGTTTAAAGCCACAATAATGGCTTGCCTACAGGTCCGGGCACCCAACCTGTTCCATTCAGCTTTTAGTTTACACCTGCGTTGAGAATTAAAAAGTGGGCAAAGGCAGAGCACATGCAACAGGGTTTCAGCCGTTTTACCACACCCTCTACATGTTGGGTCTTCCTCTGTGCGTCGCCAGGAGGGCAGATCTTGCAAAAAACGCCAGTCACCCATCCTAATAGCTGTAAGGCTACGTTTTAGGTATAGTGAAAACGTGCAGGACAGGTAAGTGGCGGGGGCTAGCCGTCTGTACGAGTTTATGAGGGCCCAGACGTGGCTACGTTTCACAAAAAGTGCTTGATCTGTAGTGAGTGATCTCATTCTAACACATTTTTTAATGGCCTTTTTAAATGCTGTCTGACTGGGATTAAGGGCCCATAGGTCACTCGCTGACATTTGATGAATGGCGTCCTTAAAAATGCGACCGAACGTTCCACCTGGGTTTTTCTGGGTGATTACTAGCCAGACTAAGGATTCTAATGTGCCTGGGTCCGCTTGTTTCAGTTTATGACAAAGATTTAGGTAAAAGCCGACGTTGGAAGCCTCATAGTTTAATAACCCCATCTCTAATCTTATCTGTGCTGCAGATGCAGAATTTGGCAACTGGAGAACTCTTTTATATATTCTGGTAGTATGTTGGTTTAAAGCGGTGTTCAATTTGCCCCTGAATATCTCTATGCCATATGATATAGTGGGGCCAATTTTAGCTCTCATAACTTCCAGAAGAGGCATTAGTGTTGGGCATGAGATATTTTTGGAGAGCTTACCTAGCGACACCGCAAGGGTCGTTGCTTTAATCACGATCTCATTCCGCTGTTTTATAAGATTACAGCTGGAGTCCAGGTGGACGCCTAGGTATTTATACGACTGGCCTATGGCGAGACTTGTATTGTTAAATGACCACCCGCCACCGGCGTGTCGTTTTTTACCAAGAGGACAACTTGCGTTTTCTTAAGGTTGACCTCTAGTTGGTTCGAGGTTGTGTAACTATGCAGTTTGTCGAGGAGCCTTTGCAGCCCAACCCTGGTGTGGCTAAAGAGAACCAGGTCATCGGCGTACAAAAGATTACTTAAAGCCGTGCCTCCCACCTTTGGGGGATGGCTGTTTGTATCATCCAGTGTGCCTGACAGGTCTGATATGAACAGGTTAAAGAGAAGTGGGGCGAGCACACATCCCTGCTTCACGCCTCTAGTTGTCATTATTTTCCGCAAGAGATGTGTGCCAGACCCCAACTTCACCCGAACCCAGGTACGGGAATGTAATTGAGTAATTGCCTCCAGTAGTTTATCAGGGATCCCCCAGTTCCTTAATTTTTCCCATAGAGCCGCCCTGGGGACCCTATCAAATGCTGCTTTGAAATCGACAAAGCAGCAAAGCACTGACGCACAAGTTACTACTTGTGTAACGATATATCTGTAAGAGACATTAGTTAGTATTAGATTCCTTACCTTAGAATATCCCCAGGCGTCGGACTGGATCCGGAAATTTTTGCGTAGCAGTACCCTTGCGCGTCGGTAGGCGTCGTCTGCGGCTCCGCGTCCGTTGTGGGTGCCGTGATGACGTCGTCGGAGTACTTAGACGCCGCCTCCGCGTGCTGACGTCAGTTCTTAGACACAGCTTTTCCGCGCCAGAAACGCAGAGCCATGTTAAAAACCAACACTGGTGCCATTGAAACTAGGGCCCTGAAAGGGGGTAACCCTAACCCTAGATATCGGTTCGCAGAACGGGGAGGATGGGTGGGTCGGTAAGGAATCTAATACTAACTAATGTCTCTTACAGATATATCGTTACACAAGTAGTAACTTGTGCATCTGAAAGAGACACGTTAGTATTAGATTCCTTACCTTAGAATAGATACCCCAGCAATACCAACCCCGGTGGTGGGTCTGCGAACCAATAATCACACCAGAAAGTCCTGGAGGACAGAACGGCCAAAGAAGCCATCCCCCCGGACTTGGCTGTCCAGGCAGTAGTGCCTTGGAAACGTGTGCAGCGATGCCCACGTGGCTGCCTGACAGATGTCTTGTAAGGGCACTCCCTGGCCCAGGGCAGTTGTAGTCGCCGTGGCTTGGGTGGAGTGAGCCCGTAAGCCAACAGGGGGCTCCTTTTTAGCCAAGGATTAGCATGGCTGGATACACAAGATGATCCAAAGGGAGATGGTCCTCTTGTGCACCGCTTTCCCCTTCTTAGCGCCCACATAACCAACAAAGAGTTGGTCATTCACCCGGAACTGGCGTGTGCGATCCAAATAGAATGAGAGCGCACGTTTTGGGTCCAGACGGTGGAGCCGCTCTTCCTCTTTAGAGGGATGCGGTGGCCGGAAGAAGGTTGGCAAGGTGATAGACTGCCCGATGTGGAAGGCCGTGACAACCTTGGGCAGGAAAGATGGTTTGGTACGCAACACCACTTTGTCTGGATGGACAGAAAGGAAAGGTGGAGTACAAGAAAGGGCCTGGAGCTCACACACTCTCCTGGCAGAGGTGATGGCAACCAGGAAAGCAGTCTTCAAGGTCAGAAGGCGAAGAGGACAGTTGTGAAGTGGCTCAAAGGGAGCGCACATCAGAAACGTAAGAACCAGGTTCAAGTCCCACTGAGGCATCACAAACGGAACAGGAGGAAACGTGTGAGTGATGCCCTTTAGAAATCTATTTACAATAGGGGACTTGAACAAAGAAGGTTGATCAGGCAGCCTCAGAAAGGCTGAAAGGGCAGAAAGGTAGCCCTTGATAGTGCCCAGAGCAGAGCCCTGCTGGGCAAGAGAAAGAAGGAAGAGAAGAACCTCAGAAAGAGGGGCAGCAAGAGGATCCACAGCCTTTGCTGTGCACCATGCCACAAATCTGTTCCACCTGCAGGCGTATACCGACTTCGTGGAGGGACGCCTGTCTGCCAGAATGACGTTACAGACTTCAGGAGGCAAGTCAAATGGCCTCAACTGTCGCCGCTCAATCTCCAAGCATGGAGGTGGAGACTGGACAGGTTCGGGTGGAGGACCGTCCCCTGCTGCTGCGACAGAAGGTCCTCCTGAAGAGGCAGACGAACCGGGGGATCGACTGACATACTGAGTAGCTCTGGATACCAGTACCTTCGTGCCCAGTCCGGAGCCACAAGGATGACTTGGGCCCGGTCGCGCTTGATCTTCTTCAGCACTCTGGGCAGAAGTGGTATAGGCGGAAAGGCGTACAGTAGACCGCAACTCCACTCGCGACGAAAAGCGTCTCCGAGCGAGTGCCGCCTTGGAAATTCCAACGCGCAGAACTGATGACATTGCGCGTTCTCTTCGGTGGCGAAGAGATCTAACCAAGGCTCTCCCCATTGCTGAAAGAGGCCTTGCGCCACGTCCGAGTTCAGACGCCATTCGTGATCCATCATGCACCGACGGCTGAGCTCGTCCGCCCTGGCGTTCAAAGAACCTGCCAGGTGTTGAGCCACCAGGGTCACGCCCTGGCGTTCCAGCCACTGCCAGAGGCGCAGAGCCTCTTGGCAAAGGGTCCACGACCCCACCCCGCCCTGTTTGTTGCAGTACCACATGGCGGTGGTGTTGTCCGTGAACACCTGCACTACACTCCCCCGGACAGAGGGGAGGAATGCCTTCAGTGCTAGACGAATCGCCCGTAGCTCCAACAGGTTGATGTGGAGCCGGGCCTCCGCCGGAGACCAGAGGCCTCTGATCTCCGCCTCTCCCATGTGGCCTCCCCAGCCCTGGAGGGACGCGTTCGTCACAACTACGTGCTGCGGTTGGGGAAGGGAGAGGGATCTGCCGCTGACCCAATCGCGGTCCGTGAGCCACCACTGCAGCTGTCTCGCAGTGCCCTCCGAGATCAGGACGTGGTCGGACAGATTGCCCTGATGCTGGGCCCACTGAAACTTCAGGTCCCACTGCAGAGCCCGCATCCGCCACCTGGCGTGATGCACCAGAAGGATGCAGGAGGCCATCAGCCCCAGAAGCCGCAGCGTCAACCTGACCGAGACCCGGGATAACGGCTGAAAGATGGGAATCAGAGCCTGAATATCCCGGACCCGCTGCTCGGGTGGAGAAACCCGAAACCGCGCCGAGTCCAGAACCGCTCCGATGAAGAGGAGCCTTCGAGAGGGGCACAGGTGTGACTTTGGCACATTGATGGAGAACCCCAGCTGGTGCAGGAGATCTGCCGTAGTCTGGAGGTGGCTGACGACTGTCTGGGGCGAGCCCGCCTTCAACAACTAGTCGTCGAGGTAGGGGAAGACTGAAACCCCCAACCTGCGCAGATGAGCTGCGACCACCGCCATCACCTTTGTGAACACCTGTGGTGCGCTGGTAAGGCCGAAGGGGAGCACGGTAAACTGAAAGTGCTCGTGGCCAACCATGAACCGCAGGTAGCGCCGGTGGGCCGGCAGAACGGGAATGTGGAAATAAGCGTCCTGCAAGTCCAACGCTACCATCCAGTCTCCTGGGTCCAGGGCAGCCCAGACCTGAGCCAGTGCCAGCATTTTGAACTTCTCCTTCCGGAGGAAGCCGTTGACGTTCCGTAGATCCAAGATAGGGCGTAGGCCCCACCTTGCCCTTCTTGGGTACCAGAAAGTAGTGGGAGTAGCAACCACACTCTACTTCTGGCCCAGGAACGCGCTCGATGGCCCCCTTGGCCAAGAGGGCCGTAACTTCCTCCTGCAGAAGTCGCAAATGATCCCCCGATACACGGTGGTTCTGCGGTGGCATGGCTGGAGGAGTCGCCTCGAAGGGGAGGGAATAGCCCCTTCGGACGATTTGCAGCACCCACCTGTCCGAAGTGACGGTGCGCCAGTGGAGGTGGTGGTGGTGAAAGCACGGACTAAGAGGGTTTTGAGGCGGATGCTGCGGGGGAAGGTGTGGACTGACCGCGCCGTTGACCCCTACCGCCAGGACGGCGGTTCCCACGGCCGCCACCGCGTTGGGTATTGCCCTGCGGAGCGTGGCTGGCAGCACGTGTGGGTACACCCCTTCCGTGGCCACGAAAGGAGTGAAAAGCAGCCGATTGCTGGCGCGGGGCCGAGAGGCCCAAGGACTTGGCCGTAGCCCTGGAGTCCTTAAAGCGCTCAAGCGCATGGTCTGCTTTGTCGCCAAAGATGCGACGGCCATCGAACGGCATGTCCATCAATGTATTCGGGACATCTGCCGAAAAGTTGGCGGACCTCAGCCAGGCGTGGCGTCTGACCGCCACCGTCGTTGCCATCGCTCTACCTAGCGAGTCGGTGGTATCCAGCCCACACCGGATGGAATATTTGGCTGCATCCCGGCCCTCCACAAGGGCTTGGCCGAGTTTGGCCCCGTACCTTCAACGGACACTCTGGCAGCACTTCCGCGACCGTATCCCACAGAGAGTGGTGTAACGGCCCAAGAGGCATGCGGTGTTGGAAGACCGCAGACCCAGACTAAGGGATGATGTGAGAAGTTGGCCTGATGTGCAGTGTTCACTATTCTAGTGATCACTATATATCAGTCCAAACAACCCTTATTGATGATTGGTTGTAAGTCAACCTTATAGACCAGCTATCCTAGTAGCATGGATACGAGCAGTCTAAGGCTAAGACTCTAGAGGGCGTGTTAAGCCAGCTGTTTTACCATCACATTACCCCTTGAACACCCAGTGAAAGGACACCACACAAGTGTTATGAAAATAAACAGTGTATTTATTAGAATCACAACAACCCTGTACTCTTTATGAGGACAGGGTGCTAGGCACACAACAAAACTCTTACGAAAATACTCAAGTTAGCACGGTATACACAAATGCCCGAGGGGCACGAAAAACCATATACTTTAAAAGTGGAATGCGAAATTACTAGCAGGTAAGTACAGTACTAATAGGCTTTGGAATCGCTAGGACTTGACTAGGGAATCGTTAGATTACTTCTAGGAGACCTAGGGGACTCGGGTGCAGAGTGTGCACTCTCACGCGGGATGCGGGACAAAGTCTATGGAAGCTAGTAACGCTAAAGTTAGTGTTCACGGGCGAACCCGACCTGGTAGGGAGAAAACGACAGTGGATCCTGACCCTTGGATAGTGAGGCTATGCTGGGGCACCGAAATGCCGAAGTTTCCTAGCCCAGGGGCTGCAGCTGCATAGGTCTCAAAAGACGTCGGGAATCCTCGTTGCCGGACCAGGAGCCTGGAAGAAAGATGCTGGCAGGCGACCAGTGAAGATAGTTCGAGTTGATCCAAGCCTGGATCTGGAAGATGGATGACACCTGAAAGCAGAGGGGACCAAGTTCGTGACTACTAGCCAGTAGTCAGTGGGCACCAGGAGGGCAACGGATGGTAGTCACCTCGACTTGGTGAGTGGGCGACGCTGGCTCTGCAGATCTCACGGACCAGGAGGCGTTGTCGGCGACCAGGATGGAGAGGCGAGCTGTCCCACGATGGATGAAGCTGTCGGCGTCGAAGTTACCCAGGATTGGGCAACAAGCCTTGGCTAATTCAAGCCCACGCGGTGGACTCAAAATGGCGTCTTGAGTGGACCAGGAGGGTCCTGGGTGCTCCTCTTCGGGAAGGGAGCAAGGGCCAGTCTGGAGCAACCAGACCAGCAGCAGTGATGTCGTCGGGCGTCGTTCAGAAGGCCACAAGCCAGCGGGCTAGTAGCCAAACAACGCGGTGAGCAGCAAAAAGCAGAAGGGCCCCACGCAGATCGTGGAGATGCTGGGAGGCTGCACTTCGGTGCTGGAGCTGCTCAGGGTCGGGGCTTCTCGGACCCCAAAGCACTCACCAGGAAATTACTCGGCAGGCTTGCTGTGCAGAAGTCGTGCAGTCTTGCAGATGGCCGGTCCCTCGAGGTCTCGTCGCACCCACGATTCTCAGCTGGGCTGTAGAGGTGGGTAGAGGTCAGAGGTGCCAGGGAAGCCGGTTCTCGTCGAGCTGGGCAGTCGGATTCCGGAAGAAGGACTTGCAGCAGACCGCAGTGTTCTTAAGATGGTGCCTGCGGATGCAGGGTGACTACTCCTTAGTCACAAGGGAGAAATCTTAGGAAGAAGTCTTGAGTTCCTTTCGTGGAAAGTAGTTTCAGGATTCAAAGATGATCTAATTTGGAAGGGGGCCTGCTCCTACCTTTATCTGGGAAAAGGGGGCTGGCACGCGACTAAGTCCTGCCCTAGGGGTGGGACCAGGAGGGGGGTGGTTACACCCACTTCCTTGGCGGGCTTTTCCCCAGCACAGGGTCTGGAGTGTCCCTGGAACTGGTTCAAGCCAGCCTGTGCACAGTGAGCACCGGGGTGCCACGTGCAGTCACCTTCCTCTGAAGCCCTGCCTACCTACAATACACAAAATCCTGTCTGGGACGGTGCTGGCACCGCCCCTGGCAGGAAACCCTTTGTCCTTATCTCCTGCTCTGGGAGGACTCCCAGCAGCAGGAGGGCAGACTTGTGTCTCGGTGGCAGCATCCATTTTGTGGATGCTAAGGCTCTGTCTGACTTTAACCGGGGTTACAGGTTACATACATGTCGTGTCCCTCTAGAAGGGTGGAATGCTAACCCCGTCGCCAGAATTGGCGAGGGGTTAGTATTCCAATTCGTATGACACCTTACTCGACATGTTTTGATAAAGCGATACCAGAGTTGGCATATAACCGCAAGGATTATAATGCACTTAAGAGTATATGGTATGCGATATCATGGAAACGGCTAAGGGATGGATCCCGAAAGCCGCAGACAGGCTCAGCTCATGCCAGAGCACCATCTCACACGATTCCAAGCACTCTGCCTTCAGGATGTTAAGGCCTGCCATAGGAGTGACTGATAGGAGATCTGTGTGTCCATTTTAGGGTTAGATATAGGTATACTATATCTAAAGCAAAGGGTGAGTACACCACCTTGCCCCAGCTGTCGTGCAGCCAGTTGTGTCAGTTTAGTTAGTCAGCCCAGGGGTGGCATAATACATGCTTCAGCCCCTGGGAGACTTCTGGGTACACCTCAGCCCTGGGTACAGGGACTTGGAGAGGGCCCAGTGCCAATTCAGTACCTGAGTACAATTTGGATAGAGAGAACAGCTAGGCTGTGGGTCTGATTAGCAGGCCCACAGCCAGGGAAAGTCGTAAACCAGTGCAGCAAAAAGCAAAAATCTGGGTGATCATAGGATTGCAGACCCTACTCTCCTACATGACCCCCCCCCCCAAACTTTGGGACAATAAACTAACCTTGACCAGGTGAGTCTTCTTGCTCTAAGTGGAAATACCTGGAGAGCCCATCAGCATTGCTGTGATCAGTACCAGGTCTATGCTCCACTGTAAAATCCATGCCCTGTAGGGAAATGGACCACCTAAGCAGTTTGGGGTTTTCACCCTTCATCTGATTTAGCCACAAGAGGGGCTTATGGTCGGTCTGAATGGTGAAGTGAGTGCCAAACAAGTAGGCCCTCAGCTTCTTCAGGGCCCAAACCACAGCAAAGGCCTCCCTCTCAATAGCTGACCAATTTTTCTCTCTGGGTGTCAACCTTCTACTAATGAAAGCAATAGGCTGATCATTACCATCAAAATTCAGTTGAGACAGAACAGCCCCCACACCCAACTCAGAAGCATCTGTTTGGACAATGAATGGCTTGGAGTAATCTGGACTCTTTAGGATAGGTGCTGTGCACATGGCCTGCTTTAGGTCATTGAATGCTTTCTGACAGCTTGCTGTCCACTGAACTTTCTTTGGCATCTTTTTGCTCGTCAGGTCATTAAGAGGGGTCACTATGGACCCATAATTTCTGACAAACTTCCTATAGTACCCAGTCAGGCCCAAGAAAACTCGAACCTGAGTCTGGGTGATTGGAGGAGTCCAGTCCTTGATGGCCTGTATCTTACTCTCCAGTGGCTGAACCTGGCCTCCACCTACAAGGTGGCCCAGGTATACAACCTGTGTCTGCCCTATCTGGCACTTTGTGGCCTTGATAGTGAGGCCTGCCTTTTGCAGAGCCTCTAACACTTTCCTCAGGTGGACCAGGTGATCCTCCCAGGTGGAGCTAAAGACAGCAATATCGTCTAGATATGCTGCACAGAAGTCATCCAGCCCAGTGAGGACTTGATTCACCAACCTTTGGAAGGTGGCAGGTGCATTTTTCAGTCCAAAGGGCATTACCACAAACTGATAATGCCCTCCAGGGGTAGAAAATGCTGTCTTGGGTTTGGCCTCCTCAGCTAACCTGATTTGCCAATACCCAGCTGTCAAATCAAATGTACTTAAGAAGTTGGCAGAAGCCAATTTATCTATAAGTTCATCTGCTCTTGGTATTGGGTGGGCATCAGTCTTAGTGACTGCATTGAGGCCTCTGTAGTCTACGCAAAACCTCATCTCTTTCTTACCACCCTGGGTGTGAGGCTTTGGCACTAGAACTACTGGGCTAGCCCAAGGGCTATCTGAGGGCTCAATGACTCCCAGCTCCAAAATTTTCTGCACTTCAGTTTTGATGCAGTCTCTAACATGATCAGGCTGTCTGTAGATTTTACTCTTGACAGGCAGACTGTCTCCAGTGTCAACATCATGGGTACACCAATCAGTTTGGCTGGGTGTCAGAGAGAACATATGTCTGAAGGATTGCAGAACTTGCCTGCAATCCTGTTGCTGATGTTCAGTGAGGCTGCCACCAAAGACAACACCATCAACTGATCCATCATCAGGATTCTGAGTGAGCAGGTCTGGGAGAGGGTCACTCTCTTCCTCCTGTCCCTCATCTGTGGCCATGAGCAAGCTCATGTCCTTCCTGTCAACATATGCCTTGAGCCTGTTAACATGGAGCACTCTGAGAGGGCTCCTGGGAGTTCCAAGGTCCACCAAGTAGGTAACCTCTCCCTTTTGCTCAATGATGGTGTGGGGCCCAGACCATTTGTCTTTCAGAGCTGCTGGGGCCACTGGCTCCAGCACCCACACCTTCTGTCCTGGCTGGTACACAGTCAGAACAGCCTTTTGGTCATGCCAAGCTTTTTGAAGTTCTTGGCTGGCCTCAAGGTTTTTGGATGCCTTTTCCATATACTCAGCCATCCTGGAGCGGAGACCAAGTACATAGTCCACTATGTTGGTTGCAGGCTTTTTGAGAGGTCTCTCCCATCCTTCCTTCACCAAACACAGGGGTCCTCTTACAGGATGCCCATACAGAAGCTCAAAAGGGCTGTAGCCAACCCCCTTCTGTGGGACCTCTCTGTAAGCAAACAGGGGATCAGGACATCCCATCTTCTCCTAAGAGTTTCAGGTATCCCATGAATCATCCCTTTGAGGGTCCTGTTGAATCTCTCAACAAGCCCATTGCATTGTGGATGATAGGGTGTGGTGAACTTGTAGTTCACACCACACTCTTTCCACATTGCAGTCAGATATCCTGACATGAAGTTTGTACCTCTGTCAGAGACGACCTCCTTAGGGAAACCCACTCTGGAGAACACTCCAACTAGGGCTCTTGCCACTACAGGTGCTGTAGTGGTCCTAAGTGGAATAGCTTCAGGATACCTGGTGGCATGATCCACTACCACCAGTATAAACTTGTGCCCTGATGCTGTCTGGGGTTCCATTGGACCAACAATGTCAATCCCCACTCTTTCAAAGGGAACCCCTACCACAGGTAGTGGTATAAGGGGGGCCTTTGTTGTGCCACCTGACTTACCACTGGCTTGGCAAGTGACACAGGAGCGACAAAACTCCTTGGTATTCTCATTCATATGGGGCCAGTGAAAGTGTGAGACAAGCCTGTCCCAAGTCTTTGTCTGACCTAAATGACCTGCAAGGGGAATCTCATGGGCCAAGGTGAGAAGGAAACCTCTCAGAGACAAGGGGATGACCAGTCTCCTGGTTGCACCAGGCTTGGGGTCTCTTGACTCAGAGTACAGGAGTCCATCTTCCCAGTATACCCTGTGGGCACCTGTGGCATTCCCTGCAGCCTCAGCAGCAGCCTGCTGTCTGAGGGGTTCAAGGGAAGGGCAGTCTAACTGTGCCTTCCCCAGGTCTGCTCTGGAGGGTCCCCCTGAGCCCAGAAACTCAACTTGATCAAGTTCAAGCTCTTTAGGCTCAGTTTCCCTCAGTTCTCTCAGATCAGCCTCCTCAGAGACTTGATCCTCAACCTGGGGCAAGGGGGAAGGCAAAGCCTTAACCCTACTGCTCTTCTTCTTGGAAGGTGTCTGGTCCATAATTTCAGGATCCAGCACCTGTTCAGTGGGGCATCTTCTGGCCTGTGACCTAGTCACAGCAAGCACATGTGCTGGCAAGCCTAACATTTCCATGTGAGTCCTCTGCTCCACTTCTGTCCATTGTGATGACTCCAAATCATTGCCCAACAAACAATCAACTGGGAGGTCTGAACTGACTACAACTTTCTTTTGTCCCTTCACTCCACCCCAGGAGAAAGCCACAATTGCCACACTATGACTAGTAGTGACATTGCTGGCATTGGTCACCAGGAAATCAGTACCTGGCATGATCTGTCCAGGGTCCACAAAGTTAGGTGTCACCATGGTGACACTGGCACAAGTGTCCCTATAGGCCTGAGCCATTTTGCCATTAATTAAAGGTGTCTGCCTGTATTTGCCCAAAGTATTGGGACTTATCTCAGGGGACATATCTATATCCCCTTTACAGACAAGGACAGCCTGAGTGAGTGTGCCAACTAAGTTGTCAGACCCCTCAGTACCCAAGGTTAACCCAACTAATGCCTTGGGAGGTACACTACCACTACTGACTGTACTAGGGGATGCAGTTGCCTTAGGGGCTGTAGTGGCAGGAGTTTGTCCTCCTCTTTTGGTGCACTCACTAAACCAGTGAGACTTACTTTTGCAGTACT
The DNA here is from genome assembly GCF_964261635.1 of Lissotriton helveticus. Taxonomy (NCBI): domain Eukaryota; kingdom Metazoa; phylum Chordata; class Amphibia; order Caudata; family Salamandridae; genus Lissotriton; species Lissotriton helveticus. Next base: position 1,923,866,267 of record NC_136063.1, read on the forward strand.
GGCACCACCTTTTTGACTGGCCTTCTTGAGTCCTCTTCTTCTGGGAAGCCTGACCCCCACCCTCTTTGGTTTGTTGGGGACCTAGTGAAGACTTCTGGTCATTTTGTTCACTCTTTGCATTACCCTTCTGGTCTGCTTTCTTCTGACCACCCTGGTTCTGGTTCTGGTTCTGCTTGATCCTTGTCCTGACCCATTTGTCTGCCTTCTTTCCCAATTCTTGGGGAGAGGTCAGATCTGAATCAACAAGGTGCTGGTGCAACAACTGGTTCTGACAATTGTTTAAAATTTGTTCTCTCATCATAAGATTATACAATCCTGTGTAATCTGTAACCTTGCTACCCAGCAACCAGCCCTCCAAAGCCTTAGTGGCACTATCCACAAAGTCAGACCAGTCCTGAGACTGAGTTTTCTGGGTGTCTCTGAACAGCAACCTGTACTGTTCAGTGGTTAAACCAAACCCATCAATCAGTGCATTTTTCAGGACCTGGTAATCATTAGCATCCTCCACCCTTGTAGTGAGGAGCTTATCTCTACCTTTACCATCAAAGGAGAGGCACAGTATAGCTGCCCACTGACTTCGGGGAATGCACTGCACAGTGCAGGCCCTCTCCAAAGCAGCCATCCATTTCTGGATATCATCCCCTTGCTTAAAGGGGGGCACTATCTTAGTCAGGTGTTTAGTATCTAAACCCTTCTCTCTATCTCTTGGGAGATTGCTGCTACCAGTGGGAGCTAGCCCACTCATCTGCTGCTCTCTAGCAAAAGCAAGCTTTTCTTTGGCCAGGGCAAGTTCTTCCCTTTCAATCCTCAGAGCAGCCTGTCTCATCCTAGCTTCATGCTCTATTCTCTGAGGGGAAGTCACTCTCCTCTGTGGAGAGTTTCTCCTCCTCTGGGAAGAGGCATTAGAGTGCAGAGATCTATTGGAGTCCCTAGAAAGAGATCTATCTCTCCTAACTCCAAGGTTAGGCCCACTTCGGGTTAGTACTGGGGGGCCCCCAGATCCTAGCCCAAGTAAGTCTAAGTTGGCCCTGGTTAGCCTTCTGACTACCTCGAGACCTTTGTCTACCTCATCCCCAGAGAGTTCCTCTTGATTCTCCTCCTCAACTGCAGTAGCAGTGTTGGGGAGGTCTGGATCCCCAGAGGTTCCCTCTAAGGCTGGCATATTCTCATGTAACTGAGAAATCTTTCTGGCATCATATGTCTCTAAGAGACCTATCAGAAAGGGAATGGTGGGGTTAGACCCCTGCTTCAGTTTCCTGGAGGTACAGACTTGTCTCATCTCCTGGAAACTGAGAGCTGCATATCTGGAAGTGACCTGTGGAGGGTCAACACTGACCAGGGGAGTCTCAGTAGATTCTCCCTGGGTAGACATGCTTTTCTAGTGAGGTGTAAGTGGTGCACTTACCTACACTATGTGTTTGCCTACTGATCCCTTGCTAGAGTTGTAGTTTAGGGTGTGCTAGGCCCTAGGAGCTACAACAGCTGGTTCAGTAGAACTCAGAGTATTCTAAGCTAAGTTATATGTACCTTTAGTACTTATGTGATCTTTCACAAGATATTCTTAGGGCATGTGTGGTAAAACAACAGCAAGCTCAAATCCCAACCGCTGCTCACCAATGTGAGAAGTTGGCCTGATGTGCAGTGTTCACTATTCTAGTGATCACTATATATCAGTCCAAACAACCCTTATTGATGATTGGTTGTAAGTCAACCTTATAGACCAGCTATCCCAGTAGCATGGATACGAGCAGTCTAAGGCTAAGACTCTAGAGGGCGTGTTAAGCCAGCTGTTTTACCATCACATTACCCCTTGAACACCCAGTGAAAGGACACCACACAAGTGTTATGAAAATAAACAGTGTATTTATTAGAATCACAACAACCCTGTACTCTTTATGAGGACAGGGTGCTAGGCACACAACAAAACTCTTACGAAAATACTTAAGTTAGCACGGTATACACAAATGCCCGAGGGGCACGAAAAACCATATACTTTAAAAGTGGAATGCGAAATTACTAGCAGGTAAGTACAGTACTAATAGGCTTTGGAATCGCTAGGACTTGACTAGGGAATCGTTAGATTACTTCTAGGAGACCTAGGGGACTCGGGTGCAGAGTGTGCACTCTCACGCGGGATGCGGGACAAAGTCTATGGAAGCTAGTAACGCTAAAGTTAGTGTTCACGGGCGAACCCGACCTGGTAGGGAGAAAACGACAGTGGATCCTGACCCTTGGATAGTGAGGCTATGCTGGGGCACCGAAATGCCGAAGTTACCTAGCCCAGGGGCTGCAGCTGCATAGGTCTCAAAAGACGTCGGGAATCCTCGTTGCCGGACCAGGAGCCTGGAAGAAAGATGCTGGCAGGCGACCAGTGAAGATAGTTCGAGTTGATCCAAGCCTGGATCTGGAAGATGGATGACACCTGAAAGCAGAGGGGACCAAGTTCGTGACTACTAGCCAGTAGTCAGTGGGCACCAGGAGGGCACCGGATGGTAGTCACCTCGACTAGGTGAGTGGGCGACGCTGGCTCTGCAGATCTCACGGACCAGGAGGCGTTGTCGGCGACCAGGATGGAGAGGCGAGCTGTCCCACGATGGATGAAGCTGTCGGCGTCGAAGTTACCCAGGATTGGGCAACAAGCCTTGGCTAATTCAAGCCCACGCGGTGGACTCAAAATGGCGTCTTGAGTGGACCAGGAGGGTCCTGGGTGCTCCTCTTCGGGAAGGGAGCAAGGGCCAGTCTGGAGCAACCAGACCAGCAGCAGTGATGTCGTCGGGCGTCGTTCAGAAGGCCACAAGCCAGCGGGCTAGTAGCCAAACAACGCGGTGAGCAGCAAAAAGCAGAAGGGCCCCACGCAGATCGTGGAGATGCTGGGAGGCTGCACTTCGGTGCTGGAGCTGCTCAGGGTCGGGGCTTCTCGGACCCCAAAGCACTCACCAGGAAATTACTCGGCGGGCTTGCTGTGCAGAAGTCGTGCAGTCTTGCAGATGGCCGGTCCCTCGAGGTCTCGTCGCACCCACGATTCTCAGCTGGGCTGTAGAGGTGGGTAGAGGTCAGAGGTGCCAGGGAAGCCGGTTCTCGTCGAGCTGGGCAGTCGGATTCCGGAGGAAGGACTTGCAGCAGACCGCAGTGTTCTTAAGATGGTGCCTGCGGATGCAGGGTGACTACTCCTTAGTCACAAGGGAGAAATCTTAGGAAGAAGTCTTGAGTTCCTTTCGTGGAAAGTAGTTTCAGGATTCAAAGATGATCTAATTTGGAAGGGGGCCTGCTCCTACCTTTATCTGGGAAAAGGGGGCTGGCACGCGACTAAGTCCTGCCCTAGGGGTGGGACCAGGAGGGGGGTGGTTACACCCACTTCCTTGGCGGGCTTTTCCCCAGCACAGGGTCTGGAGTGTCCCTGGAACTGGTTCAAGCCAGCCTATGCACAGTGAGCACCGGGGTGCCACGTGCAGTCACCTTCCTCTGAAGCCCTGCCTACCTACAATACACAAAATCCTGTCTGGGACGGTGCTGGCACCGCCCCTGGCAGGAAACCCTTTGTCCTTATCTCCTGCTCTGGGAGGACTCCCAGCAGCAGGAGGGCAGACTTGTGTCTCGGTGGCAGCATCCATTTTGTGGATGCTAATGCTCTGTCTGACTTTAACCGGGGTTACAGGTTACATACATGTCGTGTCCCTCTAGAAGGGTGGAATGCTAACCCCGTCGCCAGAATTGGCGAGGGGTTAGTATTCCAATTCGTATGACACCTTACTCGACATGTTTTGATAAAGCGATACCAGAGTTGGCATATAACCGCGAGGATTATAATGCACTTAAGAGTATATGGTATGCGATATCATGGAAACGGCTACGGGATGGATCCCGAAAGCCGCAGACAGGCTCAGCTCATGCCAGAGCACCATCTCACACGATTCCAAGCACTCTGCCTTCAGGATTGTTAAGGCCTGCCATAGGAGTGACTGATAGGAGATCTGTGTGTCCATTTTAGGGTTAGATATAGGTATACTATATCTAAAGCAAAGGGTGAGTACACCACCTTGCCCCAGCTGTCGTGCAGCCAGTTGTGTCAGTTTAGTTAGTCAGCCCAGGGGTGGCATAATACATGCTTCAGCCCCTGGGAGACTTCTGGGTACACCTCAGCCCTGGGTACAGGGACTTGGAGGGCCCAGTGCCAATTCAGTACCTGAGTACAATTTGGATAGAGAGAACAGCTAGGCTGTGGGTCTGATTAGCAGGCCCACAGCCAGGGAAAGTCGTAAACCAGTGCAGCAAAAAGCAAAAATCTGGGTGATCATAGGATTGCAGACCCTACTCTCCTACAGATGAGAAGATCTTTTTACCATACTGCTCATACCTCTTGGTTTCCCTGTCCGGCGGGGCCGACGGGAACGCGGTCTGGGAATTGGAGGCCTGGATGACCAGGCTCTCGGGGGTGGGGTGGGTGGACAGGAAACATGGGTCGCCCGGGACTGGGCGGTGGCGTCTGGCCACGTTCCTATCTACGGGCGAACCCGTAGCGGGCTTGGACCAAGTGCCCAGAAGAACGTCGGTCAAGGCCTCATTAAAGGGCAGCAGAGGCTCGGCCGAGCTTGACTGCGGTTTAAGGACCTCAGTGAGGAGATTAGTCCTCACGGCCGCGACGGTTAGACCAAGGCCCAAGGACTTGGCAGCCCTCATCAGCACCACACTGTAGGTTGCCCCCTCCTCCGAAGCCACGGTAGGAGGGGAGACAAAACCAGTGTCTGGAGAGGTGTCCAGGCCACTGGCCTCCCCAAGGTCTCCTGCCCAGTCCTCATGAGACTGACACTCTCTGGTCAGAGGGTCCTCAGACCCCTCCCAGTCCTCTTCGTCACCCATCTCCTGAAACTCAGGGTTCTCAACCAATGGGGCCTGTTCATAGAAGTGAAACTCTCCAAACGACGTCTGGAGCGGCGCGCATCGGGGCCGTCCCGGCGCCTGAACAGGAACGAAGGTGGACCTGGGGACGGCGCCGGAGGCGACACACGAGGGTCCGACGCCGGGGAGGTCGTAAGATCCACCGGAACAACTGAACCCCTCGGCACCAGCGCCGGCGGGATAACGGGAACCTGCGGCGCCGGGCCCGAAGGCGTCGGCGGCGCAGCACCCGACGGCATCGGGCCGACCCCGACACGCCAGGGGTCCCAGACGGGTCCGCTGGGCCCAAAGGCGCCGCGGAGCCCGTCGGAGGAGAGAGTTTCCTCATGGCCAAGAGGAAGCGCTCGACCTCCTCCAGCGTCGCGTTGAGCCCAGGGACCGGAGGGTGTGGGGCTGAACGCGGCGCCCGCGACTCCGACGGAGCCGCGTGGGTGGTGTCACCCGAACCCCCGGCCACATCGCGCGAGCGTCGGGGGGAGTCCAAAGAGCGATGACGACGCTTGGACTTCTTGTGCTTCTTACCTGACGACGACTTCGACCCGGAGGAGTGCGGCCTACTCTCGGAGCTGTGGTGGCTCCGAGCCCGCGACCTGTCCCTCGACCTCCCATGGGACCGATGTGAGAAGTTGGCCTGATATGCAGTGCTCACTATTCTAGTGATCACTATGTATCAGTCCAAACAACCCTTATTGATGATTGGTTGTAAGTCAACCTTATAGACCAGCTATCCTAGTAGCATGGATACGAGCAGTCTAAGGCTAAGACTCTAGAGGGCGTGTTAAGCCAGCTGTTTTACCATCACATTACCCCTTGAACACCAAGTGAAAGGACACCACACAAGTTGTTATGAAAATAAACAGATATTTATTTATAACAAGACTACCCTGAACTCTTTATGAGTCAGGGAGCTAAGCACACAACAAAACTCTTACGAAAATACTTTAAGTCGCACAATTTACACAAATGCCCTAGGGGCACGAAAAACCATATACTCAGTAAGTGGAATGCGAACTTGCTAGCAGGTAAGTAATACTTTTCTAGACTCAGGAATCGCTAGGCCTACAATTCTAAACACTGGGAATAGATGCAGGAGGCCTGTGGACGTCATGTGCAGAGTGGGAACTCTCACGCGTAAGGCGGGAAAAAGTCTATAAAGGCTAGCAGTTGCAAAGTTACTGTTCTCGGGCGAACCCGACTAGGTGGGTCGAAAACGGGAGTGGATCCGAACACTTAGGGTGTTAGACTATGCTGGAGCACCGGAGTACTCAGGTTACCTAGCCCAGGGGCTGCGGCTGCATAGGGTTGAAGTTGCGTCGGAAACCCTCGTTGAAGATCCAGGAGCCTGAAGAAGAAGTTGCTGGCAGGCGGCCAGTGAAGAGAGTTCGTGGTGATCCAAGCCTGGATCAGGGAAGAAGAAAGACCTGAAAGCAGAGGGGACCAAGTTCTGAATCACTAGCCAGTGATTAGATGGGCACCAGGGTGGCACCGGACGAAGTCACCTCGACCAGGTGAGTGGGCGCTGCTGGGCTCTGCAGTCTCTCGGACCAGGAGGCGTTGTCGGCGACCAGGATGGAGGTGCGAGCTGTCCCACGAAGGTATCTGCTTCTGATGTCGCTGGACCCAGGATTGGGCAACAAGTCTTGGCAAATGCAAGGCCCACGCGGTGGACCTAAAATGGCGTCTTGAGTGGACCAGGAGGGTCCAGGTTGCTCCTCTGTTGGAGGGGAGCAAGGGCTAGTCTGGAGCAACAAGACCAGCAGTAGTTGTCGTCGTGGAGCGTCGTGAGAGGGCCACTAGCCAACGGGCAAGCGACCTGGACAACGCGGTTGGCAGCAAAGAGCAGAAGGGCCCCACGCAGATCTCGTGGATGCAGGGGGGCTGAACTTCGGTGCTGGAGCTGCTCAGGGTCGGGGCTTCTCTTACCCCAAAGGACTCAGTCGAGGGTCACTCGGGAGTCGTGCTGGACAAGCGTCGTGCAGTTCTGAAGATGGCCGGTCCCTCGAGGTCTCGTCGCACCCACGGATCACAGCGGGGCTGATGATGTAGGTTGAGGTCAGAGGTGCCAGGGAAGCCGGTTCTCGTCGTGCTGGAGCAGTCTTGATCCGAAGGAGAGACTGGCAACAAACCGCGATGCTTGGTTGGTGCCTGCTGCTGCAGGGTGACTACTCCTTAGTCACAAGGGAGAATCTTGGGAAGAAGTCTTGAGTTCCTTTCGTGGAAAGTAGTTTCAGGATTCAAAGATGATCTGATTTGGAAGGGGGCCAGGTCCTACCTTTATCCTGCAAAAAGGGGCTGGCACGCGACTAAGTCCTGCCCTATGGGTGGGACCAGGAGGGGGGTGGTTACACCCCTCTCCTTTGGCGGGCTTTCCCCAGGCCAGGGGCTGGAGTGCCCCTGGAACTGGTTTCAGCCGGCCTATGCACAGTGAGCACCGGGGTGCCACTTGCAGTCACCTTCCTCTAAAGCCCTGCCTACCGAGAATACACAAAATCCTGTCTGGGACGGTGCTGGCACCGCCCCTGGCAGGAAACCCTTTGTCCTTGCCTCCTGGGCTGGGAGGACTCCCAGCAGCAGGAGGGCAGACTTGTGTCTCGGTGGCAGCATCCATTTTGTGGAGCTAAGGCTCTGTCTAACTTTAACCGGGGTTACAGGTTACATACATGTCGTGTCCCTCTAGAAGGGTGGAATGCTAACCCCGTCGCCAGAATTGGCGAGGGGTTAGTATTCCAATTCGTATGACACCTTACTCGACATGTTTTGATAAAGCGGTACCAGAGTTGGCATATAACCGCGAGGATTATAATGCACTTAAGAGTATATGGTATGCGATATCATGGAAACGGCTAAGGGATGGATCCCGAAAGCCGCAGACAGGCTCAGGTCATGCCAGAGCACCATCTCACACGATTCCAAGCACTCTGCCTTCAGGATTGTTAAGGCCTGCCATAGGAGTGACTGATAGGAGATCTGTGTGTCCATTTTAGGGTTAGATATAGGTATACTATATCTAAAGCAAAGGGTGATTACACCACCTTGCCCCAGCTGTCGTGCAGCCAGTTGTGTCAGATTTGGATGGCCAGCCAGGGGTGGCATAATACATGCTGCAGCCCCTGGTAGGCCCTGGGTACACCTATGCCCTGGGTACCTAAGGTACACTGTACAGGGACTGATAAGGTGACTCAGTATCCAATTAGATATGTACCTAGGGTACATGGAATCCATTTTACAGAGAGAGCAGTAGGCCTGGGGTCCTGAATAGCAGGGCCCCAGGTCAACTAAGTCAGAAAACCAGCAAAACACCAGGCAAAAAGTTGGGGGCAATCATAGTCAGGGATCTACCTTCCTACAACCGAGACCTCTCGCGGCGCGGGACCGACTGCCGGAGTTCGAGTCGCCTGCGGGACCGCTCCCGTCTGGCTTTCGAAGAGAGGGCCCGGCAGTCGGAGCAGGCCTTGTCGTCGTGATCGACGCCTAGACAAGTTAAACACAGGTGGTGAGTATCTGTGACCGACATCAGGCGGTCGCAATCCTCGCAGTGCTTAAAGCCGGGCATCCCTACGGCACCGATCGGAGTCGAAAGCCTTCGAGAAATGACCAAAATCGATCAAAAAAGTTAGTCAAAAAATCACTAGGGTTACTGCTTTTTCCAGATCTGCGCTTGCTGGCGCGGAAAAAAGAAGAACTGACGTCAGCACGCGGAGGCGGCGTCTAAGTACTCCGACGACGTCATCACGGCGCCCACGACGGACGCGGAGCCGCAGACGACGCCTACCGACGCGCAAGGGTATTGCTACGCAAACATTTCCGGATCCAGTCTGACGCCTGGGGATATTCTAAGGTAAGGAATCTAATACTAACGTGTCTCTTTCAGATCTGGATGTTAACAGTGCGTTATCGACAATGGTTGACACTGCTAATAGGTTAGTCATGGTCCCTGAGTTAGCAACAAACCCTGTCTGGTTCATCGGTATCAGGTTATTTTCCTTTTCCCATAGCCTCAGGTCCTCCAAGAGTAGGCCTGCGTAGTGCTTAGCCTCAATGTCCAGGAGGGCAATGAGCCTGTAGTTATTCGGCGAGGCGCGGGATCCGGATTCATGAATTGGGTGCATTATGGCTCCCCGCCATGAGTCCGGGATTGTAGCAGTTTTCAAAGCGTAATTAAAAAGGTTTGCTAATGTTCCTGACCAGAAGACTATGTCGGATTTAAACAGACTCTGTGGCAGGCCATTTGGGCCCAGTGCTCCGTCTGATCTTGCTTTTGTCACTGCTGTGGCAACCCTTTCTTGAGTCACCCCAAGGTCCTCGTTGGCAGAGTATAGACGCGCAGACTCTCTTGGGGGGCTGTATCCTGTTGGTCCTAGGTGTTCTGAAGACCTGAAGTGGTCAGTAAGGAATGTTGCCCAATCCGATTCTTGGATATTTGCTGATCCAAAGCTCGATGTACTCGGGTTTGACTGGTTGATTAAGGCCCACATTTTTTTTGAGTTTTTATTCTTACTCTCCCACACCAATTTACACCAGAATTGGTTTTCATGCGACTGTTTATCTTTAATCATCGCCAACCTGAACGACTTTTGGGCGGTTTGGTAATGGTTTAAGCATTCACTGTTCCCCGGGCATTTTGCAAGTAGCCGCAAGGCGTTTTTTTGGCTTTCTTAAGTAGTTTTGTCTGTATTGACAGTGTAAACTTGAGATGCTAGATTGGCCTTTGGGCCTGCTGTTTTGCTGGGAAAAGGTTGGTCAAGTGAGAGCAGAGGGTCGACCATGTCGCAATCATTGAGGCATCTTGGTCAATTCCGCCTCTTATGTTGTCCATGCTTTCTTGTAAAATGTTCAGGCTGATATCTTCATTCCACTTGAGGCGCTTTAGATTCTCCGTGTGTATTCCCCGGCAGGTTTGAGGGGCAAGTTTATGGTTCACTGGTTTTATATTGAGGGATATGACCTGGGGCCCATAGTCACTTTCGATTCGTGAGTGGATACGGAAGCTTGCCAGACAGTGAAGCAAGGCTGAGTTACAGATGGTGTAGTCCAGGTAAGATTGCTTACTGCCATTTGTCCAAGACCAGTTAGGAGGTGTGTCATCCGCTGACCTGCCGTTAATTACCACTGTAAAATCGCATCAGACAAAGTTCGCCCAAGCCGCAGTGAGCTTGATTGGACGGTTTAGTTTGTGACACGGCCTCTGTAATCGAAAATAAAAAAGGCCCTTCAGTGTCTGATAATTTGCCTTGGAATAAGTTAGTGTTGAAATCTCCCGTGACAATACAGTCTGCGTTGGGGTGATCCGCTGCTATGTCACTCATAATTTCCGTTAGACGAGCCAGATGGTCTTTTTTTGTGCGCGTACTTGGGTTGATATATACGTTTAGAAGGTAAAGTGAGCGCTGATTCCTCCATGAGCTAATTTTGACCCCGAGTAGCCAGTCTTCGTCTATAGATAATCGTGAAATTGGGCCTTTTAAGTTGTTTGATATGTATATTGACAGGCCCCCTTTGGAGTGACCATAGCGGCTGTCCCTGAGTGCTGGTTTCCATAGCTCAGTGAAGCCAATGACGGGGCATCCTTGTAAGGACCAGGTTTCCTGCATGGCTATTACTGCGTGCTCGCATAGAAAGGAAAGAGTTTCGGAGTGCATGATTTTCTGCTGGAGTCCGCTGATGTTCCAGGAGCACATTAAAAAGGTGGAGTCTACTTGTGGGTTTAGCACAGTTGCTGATGAGGCTACTAGGGAGATTGACTTTCCCTGGGTTTTGTGGTAGGGGCCCCTGGACTCCACTTCGCACGGTCATTCTGGGCTTTTGGTTGACAGGATGGCTGGAAGCCACTCCCATCATTGAGTTGTGTCGACGTAGGAGACCACTGTTGGAGGGGTTTTGTACTGTTCTTCAGGTCCTGACGCGTTTTTTTAAAATCAAGTACGGTCTAGAGTGTTCCTCCGATCTGGTGATTCCAGCTATTCGCGGTGGGGTTGGCTGATTTAATAAGGCAATGGGGTAGCCTGGAGTGGAGTATGGATACACTCGAATGCCCCAGTCCCGCAGGGTGGCCTTATGGTCCAAAAATGCTCCTGCCCAGCTGGCCGACTTAAGACACACCAAGGTGACCTCAGATGGTTGTGTACCTCTTGGAGGAAGAAATTCGATGGATTCAATGTCGTCCGATACCAGGCCTGCGAGCCCCGGGGTACCGTCCGCTAGTTTTATTATGTTCGACCTGTTAAGGATGTCTTGCCGGCCCTTTGATTTGTATTCCGGTGCCAGCAGAATGTAAAAATAAGATGGATCTTTTTTGTTCTCGTTTTTTACACTTAGGGCCGTTTTATTAAGTTTATGAGGTAACAGGCCTGCGTCTTGTTCCTGCTCCTGTTGCGTCGGGCAGTGGGGGGCCTTCCACAGAGGCTGACTGTTTTCATTGAAAGTTGCTTTTTGATTATGAATTGTTTTTGTAAGGTTCGTTCTTGATATTGGGGAGTCCGCCCGTGTAGGAATTGAGGCTAACACTGATTTAGGTTTATTTGACTCAAAACAATGGAGGATCCCCTAATGACGGATGTCAGGGAGGGGGAATTAGAAATGTAACAAGAAAATCCCTGTGTTCTGTAGCAGCCTCTAATTGCTGAGGGAAATTATCCCTAAGGGGTTTCTACAAAAATATTAATATTAAGGGGCGAACTCAACGATAAACCAATGACAGTAAGCAACAAAATTTCACTGTGATTCAGTAATGAGCATATACAAACGAATAGAAATCAAATTGTGATTTATTTGAACCTCCCAACTGGGTTACAATCTAAAATAAATTAAAAACAACTAAAAAAACCTTTTGTGAAAAGGTCAAACATTCAATCTAATTACACTTTAAAAGTATTATCGAGACAAATCAATGTACAAAAACAAGTCATTGATATTGTACATTGATTTGTCTCGATAATACTTTTAAAGTGGAATTAGATTGAATGTTTGACCTTTTCACAAAAGTTTTTTTTAGTTGTTTTTAATTTATTTTAGATTGTAACCCAGTTGGGAGGTTCAAATAAATCACAATTTGATTTCTATTCGTTTGTATATGCTCATTACTGAATCACAGTGAAATTTTGTTGCTTACTGTCATTGGTTTATCGTTGAGTTCGCCCCTTAATATTAATATTTTTGTAGAAACCCCTTAGGGATAATTTCCCTCAGCAATTAGAGGCTGCTACAGAACACAGGGATTTTCTTGTTACATTAGGTTTATTTGAGTCACTATGGGCCCAGTTAAGCTTGGTTCGTCGGTTTTCATCCTTGGCTTTTCTATGACAATGCTGGGCTCGTCTATTGCTGTTAGCACCGCACGTTCGGTTGGATCATGGGAACTCCCCACGATTGGTTGAGAGGTAGATGCAAGTGGGTCCCCTTTAAGGTTGTTGGTGCTGAAATTTGCTGGTGGTGATTGTACAACTGTCTCACTTGGAGCTTTTTTGGTAGCCGCCATTTCAAAGAGGGAAAACATTTTTCGGGTGGGCAGCTGTTGCTTTTGCCCTTATGTTGTTTCTCTGTTTGCGCAGGCGTTTGCGCTCTCTCTTACTACAGGGTGGTAAAGGGACTTGTAGCCCTTCCGATTTAGGGGAGGCCGGGGTCACTAAACTGGCCGTTGGGCCTGTCACTTGATGGTCCGTGCGGGTTGTACGCCCACTTGGGGCCCCGGCGTTTTCGGTCATCGCTTTGGTCGAGTCAGGGCCCGTTGGTGCTGATTGGGGTTGGCTGGATTTTGACTGCTCACTCGGCTGGTTTGGACAAGGAACTTTTCCCCCGCTTGACTTGGTGCCTTTATTTACGATAGCCCATGGGTTAACACGATCTTCGATCGTGTCTGGCTTTTTTTGCGATTGCGAACAGGGGGTTATAGGTGGATTGCCTCCCTTCAGCAGTTTGACTTCTTTAATTACGCCAGTTAGAAAGTCTGGAAGCGAAGAAAGTGAATCGATGATTGGGGAGCAGCAACAGACTGACTGCATGAGCTTTGTCGAGGCTTGCGCTCCTAGTATTAAGTTGTTCAATTTATCAAGTTTATTATCGATCCCTGCCGTGAACAACGCTAGGGTGTTCAAAAGATCGACCTGCACATCCAATTTGTCCGAATGATAATTTAATGCGTTGACTGTTTGTTGGAAGGTTTGAATAAGTTGAGGCCAGACTCCAGTTACTGTGGGTACTTCTTTGTTGGGCTTTAGGTTTGGCAAATGATTGGCGGGGTTTTGATTGTCTTTGAAGAAGAATGACAGATCCGCTAAAAGCTGGTCGTTAGGATCGGGTTTTTTGGCCGATTTTTGTGGAGAAGTCGTTATTGCTGCTGGTGGTGAGAATGCAATATACTGGGGACTTGACACGTCCGGGAGCTCCTTAGGTGTACTTTTGGTTTGAAATAAGTGAGACAGTTGAGGAATGATATTATGCTCCTGCGTATATTGTGCATGGATTTGTGCAAGGGTTAGTTGACAGTGGGGAACCATTGTTGGTTCCTTTGGTACGACTGGATCTTGTCGAGGGGATGATATTGGTGTTACAAGTTTCGGAATTTGATCTGTAGAAGAACTTGGGTTGAGCTATAAGCTCACCGGAGAGGGTTGCAGAGGGCGTACTCCTTGGATGTCCTCTGTAATAGGTGAGAGTTGCTGACCGAATTGCGGCTCTACGTAGTAACTAAAAAGGTTTTGTTTGAAGCTTGCACCCCCCAGCCGGGCCGGGGTCAAGTCGTTAGTTGCTGATCCAAAAATGTAGACTCCCGGAGGTTGAGTTGACTCCTTGGTTTTCGTTGGCCACCGTAGTGGGGATGGCAGTTGTAAGGTGGACATACTAATTTCAGCCTGCTGGTCCGAGGCTACAAAATTGGTTAACTCCTGGGGCTGGGACTTTGAAGGAGCGTTGGTCGTGGTTGGATTTTTTTTTAAAGTAGTCCAACAAGTTCGAGGGTTTTTAGGCATTTGGCATATCCATACTCTTGCCTTTGAGGCTGGGGTTGCAGCAGCCCTCTGGCGGAGGTTTTGCTGTAATCACGGCTTCCTGACAGGCCCGGGGGGGCTAGTGGTTACCCAGATGAAGCTCTTCATTGATTGCTGGCTGTTTGGATTTCCGCCGTTTTGGTGTCGCTGTGGTCTTTCTTACTTTCCCAGATCTCATATTGTTAGTTAGTTTATTGAGACTGATGCTGTGCTGGGGTAGCTGTGGTGACTGAGGCGGCTAGAGTGGCATTGCCAGAGCTGTTGAGAGTCTGAGAAGGGTTGCAGTACCTTGAAGGTCTAATGGGCCTGATGATTCAGATGGCTCTGATGAGTCTGGTAATGAGTCTGGGAATGCTGACAACTCTGACGTCGTTGGTTGGGTAGTGTTGAGCTGTTAATTTAGGTTCCGGACAGTCGGCGGGCTTTAAGTTGTCCTGTCTGCGAAGAGCAGGCCGGTAAGTTGATGGCCACAAAAGTGCACTTTTGTGGGCACATCCCCCGTCGTGGACTTAGTCGTGGCACCCCCCCCGCACTTTTTAACTTTTCCCAACCCCCAATGTTTGACCGTGATGACCTCCACACACCGCGCCACTTGAACCTGAACCGGGCTGGACCAAACCGGCTAGGCGGGGAGTCAGAACCTCGCCACTGTGTTAACCCCCCACCAGATGGGGTCACACAGATAGCGAGGGGACAGTCGACTCAACCGGTCTGCCGGAGAGCCAGCCAGACGACGGTCCGAGCAGGCAATGAGGCCGGCCGTCACTCGGCAAACTCGGGGGAGGGAGGGAGGCGGGGGGAGCAGCCCCAGAGCTGGAGAAAGAAGACGGCTGCCCACACGGCCGGCTAGTTAAGCAGGTGGGTGAAAGCGGCACAGGAGCGGACGCTGACCAATGCAAAGGAGAGGTACCTACGAGGCTGTTGAGGCTATTGAGCGAACGCGGCTGACCAGGGCAAACGCGGGTTGTACCCAACAGAGGGAATACTTTGGCATGCGGCAACGTGCGGTTCAGGACGGAGGGGGTGGGGGGGGCTGTGCAAAGGGATACGGCCGTTTGAGCTAATCAACCATGCACCCCGCCCACTACCGACAACGACAGCGGCGTGGGCAATGGAGACGGTTGCACGCCTATCCCCACCCTCACCTTCTCCCGCACTTTTCTTATCCGCTTACCGGTATGCCACCGCTGTCTCCCGGTCCCGGTCTTGGCAATGCCTGACGGAGCCAGGAATCGGCTTCTTGGCCGCAGCAGCTCGCAGCGACGCACCTCGCCTCAACCCCGCTGCGGTCTCCGTCCAGCTCCGCCTACCTCACCTCACAACGCTCGGCTGACGGCACGTCCGGACAGGCAGCTGCAGTTCCGTTGGTGGGACGCGGCCGCTGAGTAAACAGGTGTAGGGAGAGGCTGTGATTCAAAGAGATCGGCGTGAAAATACTAGCGGTATGAGGTGGCCAATGCTGGTTGCATCACAACTCTTTTTTTCCCTTATACTTTAAGGCAACAAGCGCTGCTGTGCAACTGTGCAACAGATGTAAAAAAAAAACATTTGCAATGCAATAGGTCTTGCATTTACGAGAGATTAAGCTATTGGTATTGTAAATGACAATGCCTTTTATTTATGTTTTAAAAACCAACACGTAAATAAAAGCCATTGCCACTTACAATGCAAATAGTTCAAACTCTTACAACTGCGAGACCTATTTCATTGCAAATGCTTGTTCAGGAAGAGATTGATCAGGCGCAGGTCTAGGATAGAACAAAGGGCTACGTCCTTCTTGGGCACCAGAAAGTCGCTGGAATAGCAACCACAACCTACTTCTGATGCCAGAAACCTCTTAATGGCTTCCTTGGGCAAGAGAGACAGTACTTCCTGACAGAGCAAGGAGAGGAGGTCCTCCGCCAAGCAGTCGTAAGTGGGTGGCACAGGAGGAGGTGTAGTCGCAAAGGGAAGGATGTAGTCCCTTTGGACGATTTGCAAAACTGTTAGCATCACAGTAATGCGCGTTCTAGGGTCTGCTTCAGCCAACCCATGGTGCTTGCGTAAGACCCTGTGGGCTGTCTCTTGTACCCGTGGTGCTTGTCGCACCCGTATGTTTCGCTGTGGCAAACAGCATTTCTCACGTGCTGGTGCCCGGTATGTCCTGCCCAGATGCTTTGAATGCCTTAATGTGCCCTTAACATGCTGTTTTTGCTTAGCACATGCTGCTGTCACAGTTCCATATAATATGCCATATGTTTAAACAGCACTTTGTTTTCTTTTTAGCAAAAAAACATTGTGGGACTTCATTTCCCAGATGCCCCGGAGGGCTTCCATCATGGGTGTGGCTCCGCCCATAATGGGGGGAGGCCCGCCCTGGGAGAGCTATGTGGCCTTGCTTGGAGCAGGAGCTCTGATGATCCGGTCCCCTTCGTACGCCTGAATTGTTCCTGAGGAGTCTTCATGCAATACAGGCAAGCTCCCAGCACTTGAGGACATCACGTGTGAAGGGTAATTCATAACATTTGATCCTCCGCTGGCTTCCACTGCATATGAGAGGCACACAGATATTCCTGAAAGCCTTCTGTCGCATGTAACAGAGCAGGATGTGCTCTGAGCGGTAAGCCCTTTCCGATATACAAAGGTGATCATGCATATGTTGGCAGTGCGGAGCGTAATGCTATTCACTTGTTAGGCTCCGTTTTCAGTAACAGCATTTCTTTGGAGTCTCAGGCTCGAGGCTTATCCAGCTGAACTTCTCTGGCTAATTATCACAGGCGCGTGATATGAAGAATGCAAAAGGCATTACTTTGTTTGCGGAGATTAAGAAATACTTTGAGTAGGTAGTGCGGATAACTGTCATATAAACATTCAGAATGAATGTGAGTGCATTACTGTGCTGATGACTGTAAATTAGTGTGAGTGCATTACAGTGCTTTTAATTGTATTACTGGTGTCAAATGTGAGCTCTTTGTGTCTTCCATGATTAACAAGGTGCATCAGTGTAGAGGCTCTGATCTGAAGAGTTTATGAGAGTTAGGCTCATCAATGTAACAGATCTTTGTGCATTGTGCTATTTTGTTGGACTAACTATTTTTCTTTCAGATCTCCTTCCCTGCTGTTCCGTTCCCACCGCCTGACCACTGATCCTATTATTATTATTATTATTATAGCACACGGAGGTAGAGGTGTCTGGAGGTGGGCCATAAGAGCCTCCTACAGACCCTGAGGAAGTGATCATTTTGACAAAAACTCAACAGTCCGATGTTACTCACCACCAGTGGTGCAGGTGATGGGGTATCCTGCCTCCCACTGGATGCCTATGATGGTCGGAGGTCAATTTAACAAGGTTTGGAGGCTGCCGTATTGGACTGACCTGATCTCTAGCTACTTGCCCCACGTGGTTTATAAGACCTACGCCCTCAGCCACGAAAAGGCTGTGGAGCCTTTTGGCTTTGGCGGCTGGGAGATTATATGGACGCAGTTGGACACCTTCTGTTGCCACAAATAGGGGCGGAAGGTGGACTGTGGATCAAGAAGGGCCATGGACAAGGACTTGGCCATAGCTATGCTGTCCTTAAAGAGCAAGCACCGAATCACCTTCTCCAAAGAAACGAGAGCAATCAAAGAGCATGGCCACAAGTGAGGCTTGAACATCCCGTGAAAAAACAGTAATTCTCAGCTAGGAGTGGCTCCACAGGCCCACTGACATTATAATCGATATGCCCATTAAGTTGGTTGCGTTGAGTCCACATTGTATAGTGAACTTCGCTGCGCCTCTCCCTTCAGCAACAGCTTGGGAGAGTATAGCTCGGGCCTCCTCCTTAGATCATGGGCAGCACCTGCGCAACCAAATCCCAGATCTGATGAGAATATTGTCCAAAAAGACGTATGGTGTTTACCATGCGAAGGTACTGCTTTAAAGTTTCTGGATCCAATCTGTTGTCCGTGGAATATTAAAAAAAGATGAGGAAATCGGCAGTAGAAGTATCCATCAGAAAAAAAAAATGACATCAGCATGGTACTTCTTACATGCGGCTCAGTTTCTAAATTCTGGAGTGGAACATAGTCAACACTGAGTAGCACGGCATCATCTACCAGTACGGAGGAGCATTGCTTTTGAGTTTACCAGATCCAATCTGGCACCTGGGAAAATTCACAAGGTGAGGAGTCTGTTAGAACTTTCTATGAGAAATTGGCTTTTCAATGGAAAGTGCGTCTGACCCATAGCAACACAGTAGCCACTTACATTATGTAATATATTTCTAAAACAAACCCCCTCCTTTACTTAATTCTCTAGTTTGCCCACCCTTTCCTTGTAGTCAGAATGTGTCAGTAGGTGATTCACTTTACAGATCTACGCTATTCAAGTGCCTTTATTTATTTATAAATTGAAGTGTGCTGTGCTGTATGCCAGTTGAAATCATCAAACAAAATTTGGACCTCCGAAATACCTTGAAATATTTTTCACACGTAATTTAGTTCTCCACGAACAGTCAACCTATCGCTTCTATCATAGGTTGTCTTTGGGACAAACATGAAATATATCTCTTTGCACAAAGTGTCCTCAACTTATTGCCAGAAAAATTGTATTTACGCTCATTACACGATTTCAAACTGATGACAAAGGAGTGTTCCTTGTCAGACAGACTGGCCAACTGCTGATAGGCACACTGCTATTTGTACAAATATTTCTATAAAGCAAAATGTAGAGGTCGGGTACCTTTCATCAGACCAATTTTACAACAAAACAAAACCGGGAAAAAAACAACCCAGCATTATAATGGCAACACACTGCATCTCTCTCTTAACCCTCACAGTCTACTGGGAACTAGTTCTAACTTCTTGGTGGGTGTGGGTGTTGATGGGTGGCTGGGGCATCCATTGCCAGAAACTGGATGCAAATCATTTTACATTCAGCATGTAGTTATTTGCATTAAAAACATATACAGACCTGGAATTTTGGAGACTTATTTCATCTGTAGGGGTTTCCTCATTTTCCTTATCATAGTTCTGCTCGTTACCATTTAAAAATATTAACTGTCCGTCTGACTTTGATTCCTCTTGTAAAGCAGGCTCTATGAAGGTGAAAGAAGCCATAATTTACCTCTGAAATTGTATTTGTTAAGTGTATTTCACATTTCTCCCTATAAAGATATATAATTCTAATATAGCACCCCATTGTCTACCTGAACACAAAATGAAGATAGACACTAATTAAGTTAACCACAGAAACATTTGGTGAAGTATTTCAAGAAAGGAGAGTACTTTAACAAGGCCAGAGTGCATATCGTCAATATCGTAAAAAGTCACATATTTCGAATACCTCTGCTCATCAGTTCAGGGAAACCAAATGCACTTTAATAAATCTTTTTTATTGCCATTTTACAAACATTCTAAATACTCAATTTCTTTTGAAAGTGGAACAGCGATGCATCTTCATTCCAAAATGGAGCAGCACATAAAAAGATACTGAGGTGCTGCCCTATGCTGTCCTGGTATGGGGTAGCACCATCATCACTGAAGCCCATACAGAGTTATTTGCTTAATATGGGTGTTGATTCATAACCGCCCAACCCAGAGGGTCAAAAAACACATTAGGCGTGCTTGCATGTTAAAGAGCCACTATTATATGCTAGCATGAACTGCTTTTCAGCTATAAAACTGTTCGGACAACATCAAAGTGTGTATCACTATTAAAGCCGCACAGTTTTACGTTTAAAACTTTTTATCGACTTTACTAATAAAATAAACAATACAAGTACTCTCTCACCTACATTCATCGGCCGGTGAGGACCTGTATTTGGAAGGAAAAGATTTAGCTAGGCAAGGAGGAAAGAGATAGGAGAATTAGATAATCTATCTGGGTGTAATGATGGCCTTCAAAGTATAGACAGACGGCGTCACCAACACATAAAATGGAAAAGAGTATAGAGCCAGTGCCCGGGGAAGTCAATCAACTGTTTGAGATAGGGGCGTGAGGTGCAGGACGCCCATGTCGGCTCTAAGATTTCCTGCGACATGAATCGTAGGTATGGTCCGCATGTTTTATCAAATAAGGGCATTTTATGCTCTACGGATGCCGTTAGCTTCTCCATGCCAAGGAGATCCCAGATTTTGTAGAGCCAGTCTAGATGAGTGGGTTTTTCGGCAGAACCCCAGCAACCGAGAAGGCAAAACCTTCTTGCTAGCGCATAAGGTCAGAGCAATGGCTCGTCCTCTTGTCAATTTCAAAGGATATGTCACTGCATTCAGAAGGCCCAGAAGTATGTAGCTTGGGTATTTGAGGAGTTGAGTATCAAAGCTGTCCAGCACTTCAGTCCCATAGTATTGAAGCTTCGGTCATTGCCAAAGAAGATGCGTTCATTGCGTTGATGTTACCACCTGTCCACAACCTCTCCAACGCAGTGCATCCCCATCTTGCTCCCATTGAGCTGTTCGTGAGGGGGTATAATACCAGTAGTGGACTATTTTGAGGAGTGTTTCTTTACCTGACGAATTATTTGTAGAGGAATCAGCACGCTTGTGGATGTCTAACCATTCCTACGGTGTGAAGGGACATTCGTGTTCTTTAGCGGGGGCCTGAGAAGTGTTAAGAAAGGCATAGATACCAGAAATAGATGTTTGTTTATATTTCTAGTGAGAAGCTATTTCTCAAATGGCAATAAGGGGTGGCTAAACGTGGACGAATGGCAGAATGGGTAACCCAGTGGCGGATAGCCAAATAATGACAGTGGGCAGCAGATTGGATACCATAGTGCTGCTGTAGTTGAGGGAAATCCAATGGTCCTGCGAGATCGAAAAAATTGCCTATTTGTTTGCAGTTGGCCTTTGCCACTGTATATTGCTAGATTCTAGACATGCTGGCGGAAAGTCTAGATTGCCTAATGAATGGCATTTGAGGGGATATGCGAGTGGATAATCTTTTTGGTATCTATACCTTCTCCCAAGTTCAAATAGTCGCTTTAACAACCGGCGAAATGTAAACCCCCGGAGATCTGTGACGTTTGGGCAACCAGGGTATCTTCCAAATGTGGAGGCCAGCCACCGCCCGATTGATGAAGCACTAATGCTTCTCCAAACTAGGTCTGGTCAATTCCACTATGTATCGAAGCTGAGTGGCCTGATAATAGTGAGTGAGATGTGGAACAACCAAGCCACCTTCTGCTGGGATAGAAAGGCCTGCTTTTTAGCAATATGTGCTTTCTTACCCGACCAGACAAAAATTTCTATAAGGTGTTGTAGTTTGTTCAGGGTATGTGAAGGGGGTAGCAAAGGCAACGTCTGCATAACAAAATCTTAGGCACCAGGGTTATCTTAATACCTGCCAGGTGTCCAAGCCAAAAGAGCCCATAGCCCCTTCAGTTCTGTATTTTAGAACGTGCTTTAGACAGAAGAAAGCTATAATTGTCTTCTGTGATTTGAGTAGGTGTAGAGTAAATGTGAACGCTTAGATATGTTCCCCTCTATTGAGCCCAAGAGAAGGTGAAGAGGTTTTTGAGGTATGGCTGGTCGACCCTTGAGACTGTTAAATTAAGAATCTGCGATTTCTGAAAATGTATTTTGAATCCAGAAGCCTTATAAAGCTCTTTAGCTCCTCCATCAAGGGGGCAATGACCGGAGTGGAAGTGTCAAGGCTATCATGACGTCGTCAGTGTAGAGAGCCAGTGTTAAGCCTGGGGGTCTCTAGTTGTCAGAGGTAGGTACCAATGTCCAAATAGGGACACTTGCTTCTAGTCAGGGCAAGGGGGATACACTCTTTAGATAACCCCTGCTCACCCCCTTGGTAGATTGGCACGAGCAGATAGGCTTATCAAAGGCAATGTGTAACGTATTTGTACCAACACTAACAGTAACACAGCGAAAACACCACTAATGGACTCCACACCAGTTTAGAAAAATAAAGTATCTAAATCTAAACTACACAAGACCAAAACGTCAAAAATCCAACATACACAGTTCAAGAATATGATTTTAAAAGTGTTCTAGGGTTTGCATCAAAATAATCCACAGTTGCGTCACGTTTAGCCCAAAGTACCTGTACACCTTCTGGAGTACTGTAAATAAATAGGGCTAATGTACCCGGTCAAATGCCTTTTCAGTATCCACTGACAGTAGAAGTGTAGGGACCTTGGAACATTCAGTTTTGTCCAAAAGGTGATACACGCGCTTGCCATTACGTTTGGGAATAAACCCCTGAACGTAATTGGTGCGAATCTACAAGGCCTTGCAAATATGTTGCCAATCTGTTCGCCAATATGGTGGCAAAAATCTTGGCATCGACAATTAATAGAGAGATTGGCCGGTATGATGAGCAATGTACTAGGTCTTTGCTTGGTTTAGGCAGTACCGCTATGGTAGCCAACTTCATGGTGTCCGTTATGGCAGCTAACTTCATGGTGTTCGTTAGTGAGCCCGCAGTACTGAATGAGTTGTATAATCGAGTAAGTATGGGAGCAAGGGAGGGTGCAAAAAGGTCATAGAAATCAGGTGTATAGCCATTTTGTCCCAGTGCTTTGCCTGATTGCAAATGAGAGATCACTGCCAGCACATCATCCATTTTAATGTCCTGATCTAGTTGAGATGCAATCTGTGGGGTAAGTGCTCTCTAGTGACCTGCGTTAAACATAGGGTATGATTACCAGGTCATCGGCAGAATAGAGTGTGGCATAGAAACGTTTAAAGGATTGGGCAATTTGCTCGTCTTGACGTAAGCGTTTGCCCTGCAACTTCTCAACTTCAGTATTCTGCCCTATCCATGTCTAAAGCTGTAAGCTATTTGCGTGCAACTGTGAATTGACTGCAAATTCTATGTGAGCCTGATTGTTTATGCACCTCTTCCAATTCTTTCACCTACCCTATAGCGCTGTTCTCTTGTCCCTTCTATTCCAATTTAGGCAGGCTTTTAACGCAAGCAATCAGCCGCGTAGCACAGCCTTCAGTGCATCTCAAAGGAGTGCTACACGAGTGTCCGGGTTATCATTAGTGTCTAGGAAATAATGGATTGCTTCCTCTATCTCTAATGTGGGCCTCAGATGTTAGGAGTTCATGATTAAGGTGTCAAATACGACATTGTGGGACTAAGGTGGCAACCTCAAGACAATGTAAGTGGGGCATGATGGAGAGAGCAATTGTACCGATATCAACCACGATGGTGGATGCCGGAAGCCATGGGGTTGTGAAAAAGAGACCAATCCTGGCATACATTTGATGCACAGCTGAAAAAAAAGTTATTGTCCCTATCTACTGGATGATGTTTGCGCCAGGCTTCTGTAAGCCCATTTAAAGACATTTGGTCGAGGCCCTGGGGAGAGAAGGTGTCTGTATGTCCCACCCGTTGAATGGACCGGTCTAGATTAGCGGCGAGAGTTAGGCTGAAATCCCCCCCCCCCACTAAGGACTTCGTGTCAGCAGTAGTCATTACCTGACACAGCACATTAAGAATAAAGGCCTTCTGATGGTCATTCGGGGCATATAAGGTAGCTAATGTGCATGTGAAGGTCTGTATAGTAATGTGAAGGGCTAGAAGTTGACAAGGACTTCAGCTTGTGTTTGAAAAACACTGCCAGGGCAGATGGAAACCAGGAGAATTGCCACCCCAGCTCGTTTCCCTGTGCATGAAGAAAAATATTGGCGATCAAGCCTCCTAGATTCCAAGCGCCTCCAATCTCTTGGAGTAGACAAATGGCACACTTGGATTTCTTCAATATAGAAAGGAGAGCCAAGCATTTTGCTGGTGCGTTGAGGCCCCGAACATTGTACCGAATATTTTGAATCATTAATTAGGTTATAAATATGGGCAGCGACAGGGCCCAGGTATGGCAAAGTGGTCTTGAAACAAAAGCGTGGTCAACGTAGTGTTAATGTATGAAGGCTGTAGCCCGTAGTGACCCTAAAATAGACCGGGAGAGTAGGAATAATAAAAAGAAGAGTAAGGAATGACAATGAACAACAAGAAAAATGCGGTGTCAGAGAGAGATTGCAAATGACAATGCAACTGGGGTCCACGTCGCAGCAGCCCGGAACAGTCGAACATCAATCAGCACAGCATAGAGCTGAATCTGGAACCCGGGCAAACCATTAACTAATACAGTAAAGCATTCAGTCTCACAGTTGCCTGAAATGGAGTGGTTATATGATAGCAGTGCCGTGGGAGCGGGGAGGGACAATCAGTCAGTTTCCAGGTCAGATGTTTTCTCCTGGTGTTTGAGTTGACGGATGAGGGCCACTCTCTCCTGGTGACTTTCAACTTCCAAAGGCTTGATCGATTTTTTTGTCTGTTCGCGTGGAGCGTCTTGAATTTGTTGAAGAGTGTGAGATGTGGCGCTGGGCGGAGCAAGTTGATTCAGTCTCTTGTAGCGTATTCATGTTCAGCAGGGTTTTGGCTTCTTCTAAGGTGCGTACTGATATAGCAGGTATAAACTTCACACACTAGCTAATCAAAAGGACATTTATTTGCAAAGCAGCAGCATATGGAATATATTTTGGGTTTTAAAGAAGGTTATAGTGGGTTTTACCCAATGCAAAAAGATTTCCCCCACACAAAATAAAAAACACACCATGCTATTACCCGTGCATCAAAGTGCAGTTGATAGAGCGTTATAGAAAGTGAAGGCCTACTGAAAAAGGTAATGCGAACCTATAAAAAGTGCCTACTGTTGACAAAAAAATAGTTTTTTACTTATAGTCCTAGCTCTCCTTCAAGGAAAACACAACTGATGTTGTAAGCACCGAAAAGTCTTCCCTACAAGCAGGTTCCCAGATCACTTTATAATATTTATACTTTTCACCTTTTGTTACAAAAGCCAAACGGACAGATGAAACATATTTGTAATAGGAAAATTGGGCAATGTAGCAAGACTGGCATTTTTAAGGAACACTTTTCCTCTAATGCGCTATTCACACCCAACAATCAATTGTTGCTCCAGTTGTATGTTTAACAAGACACACTATACATAAGCTAGCAAACAAACTTCTTACTGCTTCCATTGGTGCAGGGTGAGGGTTGGTTATGGTTTAAATGTAGAGCCTCATGATGGAGAGCTAGGATTACAAGTAACTATTCCTTCCCCTTATGCAAACTCTATTGTTAATCAAAATCACAGATTAGAAAGCTGATTCCTCATAAGGGCGGTTAAAAGAAAAAGAAAAAAAAATGCTTTTAATCAAAGGGGTGCCTCAGAGAGCCGCGACTAACTTGGACATCTACAATTTGTGTCATTACTAATTTCTTGTGAAAGTACGAACAGACTTCCAGGTAGCTGCTTTACAAATTTCTCCAATATGAATTCTTCATAATAAACTACTTGCAGAGGTGTTGTTACTAGAATGAGCTTTTGGTTTACAAGCAAAATCTGAATAGATTTCTAATAAAGCAACACAATGCAAGAGACTGTCCATCTAGAGCACGGGTACTCCTAGTTCAGCCCATGGGCGGCAAGCGGCCAGGTAAGCCTTCCTTGGCGGCCCGCGGACTTTGCAGACATCGCACCTGTGTTTTTTAAAGACTGACCACAAACACCGCCAGTTGCAGCAGTGCGGACTCCGAGAGACTCTGCTCTATGGGGGCCGGGCAATTCCAGCGATAGAGTGGAGATGCAGGGGCGCTAAGAAGAGGTGAAATACAACAAAGCCTCATTAACAAGTAAATGGTCTTTTAAAGACCTGTGAAGTACAGGTGCGGCTATGTGTGTGCCCGGGAAGCTGTCTCTGCCCGGGCTGCCACACACGCGGGGTGAGGTGACAGAGTGTGAGAGCCGGGTGAGAGGACGTAGGGCAGCGGGGAGGGAGAGCTAGGTGAGGTGACGGAGGGTTACAGGGAGTGAGAGCCGGGTGAGGTGTGCGTTAAGAGCCTGTGATGTGATGTTTCCCGCCCGCCTCTACTCAGAGGGTTGAGCCAAGGCCAGGGAGCTCAGGCCTGGTCTCCGCTCTCGCAGCACAGCGCACAAAAGCTTGCCGCCAGGTTGGTGCTATATATAATTGATGCATGCACACCTACACGGACGGGTGACTGGCGCCAAATGGGGGCTTTGATCTGACAGCTTGGTGGCGAGAGTCAGAATTAAAGCCAGCGACAGCTGTGACCCCAGGCCCAGCGATGGGACACAAACCCTGCAAATCAGCAAATTCAGGTGGCTTTTACATTACACAGGGAGAGGGAGGGGGGCTGTCTTGGGCTGGTGACTGGGACGTGTAGACACAGTACGTGTGCACTGCCCGACGCTGCACTGCCCGAGGCACAGAGTGTAGGAGAGTGGGGTCTGCAATCCTATGGTCACCCCAGAGACAGGGACAGACTGACAGCTAGAGGAAGAGGCAGAGACAGAGGAATTGACAGATAGAGGCAGAGACAGATAGAGGCAGAGACAGACACAGCTAAATAGAGGCAGAGACAGATAGAGGAAGAGACAGATAGAGGAAGAGACAGACAGCGGTAGAGACAGACAGCGGTAGAGACAGACAGCGGTAGAGACAGACAGCGGTAGAGACAGACAGCGGTAGAGACAGACAGCGGTAGAGACAGACAGCGGTAGAGACAGAGAGAGTGACAGAGAGATAGAGAGTGACAGAGAGAGAGAGAGTGACAGAGAGAGACAGAGATAGAGGCAGGGACAGATAGAGGCAGAGATAGAACAAGGCAGAGACAGACACATATAGAGGCAGAGACAGACAGAGATGGAGACAGACAGAGAAAGGGACAGACAGACAGATAGAGGCAGAGATAGGGACAGGGGCAGAGAGATAGAGGCAGAGACAGAGAGACGGAGAGGGAGACAGACAGAGACCGGGACAGACAGACACATGGACAGATAGAGGCAGAGACAGACAGAGGCAGAGAGAACGAGAGATGAGAGGGAGACGGAGACGGAGGGAGGGAGAGAGAGGAAGAGAGAGGGAGGGTATCAAGGGGAAACTGAGGGAGAGAGAGGGAGGGAGATATGATCTAGAGAGAGTCTGATCTGAAAGAGATTAAGCAGCTCAACCTGATCAATAGTTGACAAGTGTTTGGTTTTCCTTAAACCTTTGTTTTTGTCTATATTGAATTTCAATATCCTCCTGACACATCTAAAGTATGTACAGAACTCTCAATTGGAGAAGTTGTATTTTGAAATAAAGTAAATTAAAAATTGACTGGTTAACATATGGAGGACTTCTGCATGTTTCTGCAGGACCAGTTTCTTCTTACATGAACCAGTACATAGCACATGGGAACATAAGACTGGGACTTCAATAACCCTGTGTGATGATGAAACCTTTACAATGAAATCAGCTTTCCTTAATTTGTTGAAAGGAAGTCTTTTGGACAGACTCAATTGAAGGACCCTTGACAAGACGATATTTAATCCCCACATACAATGCATAATCTCTACAGAGAGGAAGGTCTCCTAACTAAGGGAATACTTGTTACTAACTTCAGGAGAGTCTTAGATGAATAGGGATAAAAGAGCTTTGTAAAAGACATTTTTTAGAAGTGGCAACAGCTGTGAAATGCACTTTTAAGGATGAGAATTGCAGACCTAACTTGGGCGAAATAAAGTAGGTAAAGAAGTGATCCTTCTTGACAGCTTGTGGAGTAAATGCTCTTTTGTACAAACCACATTCAACCCTTTTAGTGCAGAGGGCGTAATGTTGATGCTGTCTGTACTACCTTCACTGTGTGAAGGATGTGAATATGACATCTTAAGACTAAGGGGTGGACATCCCTCTGGTACTCACACCAGAGGCTTCCCTTTATTGGCTTCCAACTTGTGCTGATAAAGAAGAGCTTCCCTGGCAGCACAAGCCTTTCTTTTATGAATTATGCTCAGCATGCATAGAGGGTGTTACATCTCAGGCCTCTGAGCATCATTCACAATAGGAGAGGTGTAGTTGAAAAGTAGAGATTCTCCCCATTTGCAATGGCATCTCCCTCTAGTGGCTTGGGGGATCACCACAGGAAGGTGATCCACTTGAGATATTCACCCAGCAGACACCAGAGAGTGGGTGGGAGTGGACCACAGTCATGAGCAACTACCCCACCTTCCCCAAACCACCAAGGTTTGCACAAGTATTTCTGGCCTTTGAGGAGGGCTGATTGGGGTGTTTTCTCTCAATCTACCCATCTTTGACGGACAAAAACACCATAGTTTGGTGTTATTGAAAAGCAAAATGAATCACACTGCACTCCTGAGGGCTTCACAATCACAGATTTAATTGGCATCAGCAACTATACCTAATCACCACTAACGCAGGGGGAACAGAGGGCTGACTCTCTCTGTGGATAACTGGCAATTACTAGTGCCAAGTGAGAAGGACTGATAACATGTGCTGTACTGTTTCTGAAAATAAAAGGATTTCTGGTGTAAAACTTTAAACAATACGCACAAACTCTTTAAAGTAATTCGGAAAGAGTTAAATGGGGACGAATGCACAGCATATTATATCAGTATTATGCCATATGAATTAATCTCAGCACTCCTTCGTTTGAAACCAAACCTTTAGTAAACTTTTAAACGATGCAAAATTGAATGATTTTAACAATGAGACTACGAATACCAGTATGCCTATGGTTAGAAAGGGCGTGAGATCATATGGTATAATTTGTAAACAGATTCAGCTGCCACGAGCAAGACCGTAATGGTTGAAAAGCATTGGTAGCGTTTTGGTGTAGTTGCTGATGTCAATTAAATCTACATGATTTTGAAGCCTTCGTGAGTGCAGTAGGATTCATTTAGCTTTTCAATTTTCTGGGAATATTGGTCGTATCCTAACGCTTGCATAAGAAGTGAGCGCGACGCATGCGACCAAGTTGTTGTTTGGTTTGTTGATATATACAATGAAGAATGGGCTAGGGCTAACCTGTCCTGGCATGGGGCAGCACCACCATCAGTGAAGCCCTCACAGTCTTTTTTTTTGCTTCAAAAGGGTGTTTATCCATAATCTGCCCTACCCAGGGAGTCAAAAAACACACTAGGCACCAGGGAGTGTATTAAACAAAAAAGAATCAAGAGGGAGCTGGCCTGCACAGGTATCAGTACATACAACCACCCGACACTTAAACCGTTTTCTGCACCCATGGCTGTCAGAATCTACTCCTAATTGGATCTATCCCTAATTGGCCCTACTCAGGTGAGCATAGAGCACACTAGACAGCAGGCAGTTTTTTTGTTGTTGGAAGAATGGCATGGGCGCTGTCCCTTCTGCTATAGATCCGCACCCCCACCTCTGAAGCCCAATCAGTCTTTGTTCCTTTGTGTGGTCTAGACATTAGTTGACGGCTCGCCTATGATCTAATCAATGCAACCGCTCCTTTAAAGGTCAGAAGAATGATGGCTGGGTGAAGTGGAAGGGACTGACTACTTTGGGAAGGAAAGCAGTCCCGGTCCGCAGCAGTAACTTATCTGGAAAGAAAGTAGTGAAAGGAGGATGACAGCTAAGGGCTTGTAACTCACCCTTGTGGCAGACATAATTGCAACCAAAAACACAGTCTTGAGAGTTAACATAGGAAGGGTACAACTGGGAACGGGCTCCAACGGAGTCTTGAATACAGGAGTGTGCAGTTCCTGAGGCAAAGGTTGAGAATTAGTGGTATGCTAGGTCAGTGGGATAAACTCCAATAGGAGCAAGTGCCCACACACACCCTGAAAGGTGTCATGCTTCATCATCTGTGCCTGCTACACATCGGGCCGAAACTGCAATGCCCGTCGAGCACCCACGAAGGGGCTGTTTGCCGGAGATCTATTAATTTTTCCATTGGATGAAGTGTGGGTATGAGTGGTGTGGAGAGTGTGTAGTGTGGTGAAAAATGGGGTTTAAAATAGGTATAGTGATGCTAGGTTTGAATAAACTTTACTTGTGGAGCGCACTAATCTAAATAAAAGCAGTGGTGCTCGTATGGGATACTATGGTCCTAAAGAGCTATCGTGACAAGTTTATAGAATGTGAGGTCAACATGTTTCTTGCCTATTCTAGCCCACAAGGCAATTCGTAAGGACCGGTAACAAAAGCAACCTACACTACTAACACATTGGTATATTTCTTACTCAGAGATATCAACATAATACATACAATACGTCAAATGTAAACAGGTAAGTAAGCACAATTACACAGTGGTCTCTTAAGGGAGACCAACCCATATACTAAAGAAGTGGAATGTGCACCGGGACCGAAGTCAGGACTTGGACCTGAAAATTAAAAGAGCTGGGACACAAGGAACCACCAGAGGTAAGTACCCAGGAACACCCCCCGGAGACTTTGCAGAGTGTAGACACAGCCGCATACTCAATGCAAGTCAAAGGGAAAGTCGCAGTTCAAGTTTTCAAGACGAAGGACCCTCTCCTTTGCAGATGTTAGCACCAAAAGAAGAGCCACCTTCCACGAAAAGAATTTTAACTCCGCTTTATGGATGGGTTTGATAGTATGTTGCAAGGTGAACTTTGATGGATGCATGAGCTAAACAAGCTTTGGACAAGGAAAGGATGCAAGGCAGTATCTCCTGAGCCGAGGAAGAGAAAGGGCGAACTCCCGACTTTTGACACCAGAGACAGAACCTTTTTCACTTCATGCGGTATGTCTTGTTCGTACTCTGAGCAGGAGCCTGGGAAAGGATGTCTCTACACTCCTTGGACAGATTCAGGTCGAGAAACTCTGTGCTCAGGAGCCATGCCGATAATAGAAGGGATTTGGGATCCGGATGCAGAACTTGGCCCTGGGACATTGTCAGCATTGATGGGATAGGATCCAAGGGAACCTGATTTCCACCGATAGAAGAAGCTCCGGGGACCAGTTCTAGCAAGGCCAGGACGGTACTATGAGGATCATCTTGCAGAGTTCCGTTTTTACCTTTCTGAGAAGTCTTGGGAGAAGAGGAATGGGGGAAAAGTGTAGACAAAGGCGCCTGCCCATACCATCGAAAACGCATTCCCCCCAGGATCCTGGATGGTGATGCCAGCTTGCCAAGTACCAGCATTGTGTTCTTCAGTGTTGCAAACAGATCTATGGATGGCGTGCCGGAAGATGTCGTCCAGTGTCCTCTGATCCCTCTCCCACTCGTGGCAAACAGACTTTAGTCTGCTTAGTGTATCTGCGGTCTCGTTGAGATTCCCTGGAAGATGCTCGTACTTCAGCAAAACCCAATGTAGGATCGCCCATTCCCTGATACTTTGAGCTTCCACAGACAACAGATGTGATCCCGTGCCTCCCTGTTTGTTGACGTAATGCATGGCTGTGGTATTGTCTGTTCTGATCAGAACTGACGAAATTCTGATTCTTGGGAGAAAAGCTTGTAGTGCTAGGTGAATCGCTCTTAGCTCCAGCAGATTGATGTGTAGAAGACGCTGACGCTGTCGCCAACGGCCACTGATTTGGAGGTCCTGCAAGACCACACTCCAACCCTCTAGAGATGCATCTGTAGTAATTATCTGAGGAGCTGGGGTGACCAGAAAGGAGAGACCCTATGAAATGTTGTTCTTGTGAATCCACTATGAAGCAGCTTGCCTCATTGGCGAAGTTACCGTGATCATGTCTTCGAAATAACCTTCCACCTGACGCCATTGTAAGTCCAGTTGCTCCTGAAGAAGGCGCATTTGTAGCCTGCTGTGGGGCATGAGAGGAATGCAGGACGAAATGGATCCCAGAAGAGACTTGTAGAGGCAAACTGAAAGTGACCACCTTTTAAGCAGAAGACGAGCCATTGATATCAGCTTGGATTGTCTTTCTAGTGATGGAAATGGTGTGATTAGGGACGTGTCCAATATGGCTTCTAGAAACATGGCGTTCTTGGAAGGACGCAAGTTTGACCTTTCCCTGGTGAGGGTCAGACCTAGACCCCTGAACAGTGTTGTATAGGCCGTCACTGAATTCCTGGCTGTGCTTTGGAAGGGGCCTTTATCAACCAGTCGTCTAGGTAGGGAAACACCTGGCTCTGTTGTCTTCTTAGGAAAGCCGCTACCGGAGCCAGAATTTTCGTAAAGATTCTTGGTGCCAATCTGAGGCCGAAAAGGAGGACTTTGAATTGAAAGTGGCTCTTGGCTACTGTAAAGCGAAGGAACTTCCTGTGCGATGGATGAATGGGGACGTGGATATAAGCATCCTCTATGACTAAAATGGCCATGAAATATCCCGAATTTAGGAGTTGAAGTATGTCCCACATTCAAAACGACTGCTTGATGAGATAGGTATTGAGCTCCTTCAGATCTAGGATGGGGTGCCACTTTTCAACACTCTTTCGAACCAGAAAGAACTGGGAGTAGAATCCCCTTCCTCTTTGAGATGACGGGACCTGGTTTTATTGCCCCCTTCTGTAACATTTCTTGGACTTCTAGGTGCAGGAGACGTAGATGTTTTGTCGTGTGACTGCGAGGGGGGGGTGTCTGGTGGAGGATGAACAAATTCCAACGTAAGGCCAAATTGAACTATGTTGAGCACCCATCGATCTGTTATTAGTTGCCAATTTTGGAAGCATAAAGAAATCCCTCCCCTACAGGTGTATGGTTTTGGGAAGCAACAGTAGTCGGAGCTTACAAGCCGCAATTGACGTCTTGAAGAAGCCTTCCCTTGACGTCCTGCCCTGCCTCTGCGCACCGATTTAGAATAGGCTGCAAATTGACCTTGTCGCTGATTGTACTGCGGACGATAAGACTGCCCAGCAGGTGTATAGGAGTAGTATCTATACTGTTGGTATGCTCCTCTGTATAAAGGAAGCCTTCTAACCCTTGCGCCTCGAAAAGGAACTTTGCGGTATTGAAGTGTCCCCAACAACTTTGCCCTGTCTGTGTCCCTTTTTATATCTTGCACAGCATCATCCACATGCTTTCCGAAGAGAACTTCCCCATCGAATGGAAGATCCAGTATTTTGTTTTGGACCTCAGGTCTGAATGAGGTTGCTTGAAGCCAACCCTGGCGACGTAGGACCGCTGCTCCAGCCAGGGATTGAAAAGCTGTTGTAGCAATGTCCGTTGCACAATTAATGACCTCCGAAGAGGCCCTCTCCCCTTCTTGGAGAATCTTTTTTGCTTCGGTTTTACTGTCCTCAGGCAGTTGGTCTAGGTAAGGAGATAAATCACACCACATCTGCCGGTCCTAGCGGCCCAGAATAGCTAAAGCATTAGCCGCTTTGACTAGTAAACCCGACATAGAGGAAAATCTCTTGCCTGCATTGTCCAGGCGTCTGCCTTCTTTGTCCGGAGGTGTAGTGAGAGGGGCTGCTGAATTTTTTGACTTCCATTGCGCTGCCTGCGATATAACGGAGTCGGGTTTCGGATGACTCACCAGGTAAGCCGGGCTATCCTCTGGGCCTTTATATTTTTTCTCTAACCGTGGAAGCACCGGGACTTTAACCGCATGCGTGCGGGCGGAATTCCGCTCGCACGCTGAGAATTTGTAAAGCGCATGTTACATGACGAGCTGGGCTCGTCATGAGCGTGCGAGGAGGCTACCTCATGACGAGCCCAGCTCGTCATGAGCGTGGAAGGGGTTAAAACCCTCCTCCCATACATGATTGACAATGGGAATAGCTTGCACCGTCTTCTTAAAGGGCTCCTTAAAGTCATATAGGAAACATTCTGTCTGTGAAGAGGGCATGGGCAGATTAAAGCTCTTGGCCGCTCTTTCCAGGAGATTGTGGAAGCCACCTATGTCCCCCGGCAGAGAATCCACCGGAACTGGTGAAGGAGAAGACGAAGAAGTGGGGATAATATAATCATCCCACACCCTATGCGGATCTGGAAGATCCATTTCCCCATGATCATCATCCAAGGTATCTTGGTGTTGTATAAAGGGTGGAGTTGGTGGAGGACCTTCTATGATTTGCAGTGGTTGTGGCGTCAGCCGAGGGGTGGACGGCACTGAGGGTGGCCTTGTAGGAACTGACCCCTGTTCTGGGATCGAAGATAGAGTTGGAAACCTTCTCTTGTAGTCCAACAGCATATACTGTAAGTCCGAAATCAAGGAGGATGGCATACAGACTACCTCCTCTTGATATTCCCTATGGTAGTCCTGGGGAGGATCATAGTCCCTCTCCCCTTCATATACTTCTTCCAAATCTTCCTCCTGGCACTTGAGGTGCAGCTCTGACGGGCTTTTGGCGTAGCCGAAAGGACCTGCGTCGTCTGAATCTTCCTCTTCAAGGAGGTGAGAAGAAAGCAAGGGGGTCACCTTGCTTGAAGAAGTGAGCTCAGGAGTTACCAGATGCTTCTTGACTTTTTCTTCTGAACTTTTCACTCCAGTCGACATGTCGTCGATGATGTTGATATTGCACAGTCGATACCGTCATTACCGTCGAAGCCATAGCCGTCGCCCTTGACGTCTTCAACGCTATATTCGACAATAGCTTTGTCGTCGCTGCCATCATAACCTCCGTCGTCACAGTCGTCGATGGAGGTGGAACAGTGGCTATCGAAGCCGGAGAAGTTCTCGGCGACAATCCCGTTGTCGGAACTGATGAAAGCGGGTGAGACTGGCCCTTGTCACTCCGCGTCAACAATGTTGATGACGGTATATTCATCGACGGTGTGGTCGACTGCTTCGTCGACAGTGGTAACTTTTCTGACTATTTTTTCTCAAGAGAAACAGAGGAGCTTTTTTTTTAAACATTTTTCTTCCTTCAGGAGGGGAAGAAGGAGGAAGAGAGCTCGACTTCCTCACTCCACTTTCTCCTGTTTTAAGTCCTTTCCTCTCCTTTTCACTTTGGTGAGGAGATTTAGTTGGACTGAGCCTGTCAGACCCATACAAGGTCTTTTTAGAGGCTTTTTGTGGGCGCTCCTCTGAAGAAGTAGGGGCACATCTTCCTCTTTTTTCAGATCTTCTAGAAGACGAAGCAGAAGAGGCCTCATCACTGTCGTCACTAGAGACTGGTTCTCTCCAGGATTTTAGTTTCTGGAGCCAGGTAAGGAAACGTCCCTCATGATCCCTCAAGGTTTTAGTAGAAAAGTTACGACATACCTTGCAGTCCTTTTGTTTGTTGTCCGGATACAAGCAGGTTATGCAATCTTTATGAGCAGGTGGCAAAAGCTCTAAAAAGGCCTCATATCGCCTTGTCTGCCATGATGAAAAGGGAACAGACCAAGATTGTAGAGTAGTCTGGAAAATATAAAACTGAAGAATTGTCTCAATAGTAGTAGAATAAGGAATAACTGAGCAGAGCTCAGTGGAGACTCCTTAGCACAACGTGCAGTAGAACATCTGAAGGTCTTAGGTTCCCTCCGGAGGGTTCTAAAGGGTGAGTATGATCTGATTGGTTGTTGATTTTATTTGGTCTCTTTTACAAAAAGAGGTGGATATGTTACAAAACTGGAATAGGTCTAGGCCTGGTTTTTAGTTTTAATAGCTTTGCATTGATATTTTTATGTACCGGAGACTCCCATCTCGATGACGGGGAATGATTCAAGCATGTGAATCTATGAGAGTTTAAATACTGGAGTAATGCTATGTAATTTTAGGAGCAAGTTGACATTAATCAGGATAACAACAATAAACACAGCATAGAGGAATCTTTCATTGTGCTGTCCAGAGAATTGTGTGTAATGATTAACACTGCAAGGTCATCTGGCCTCACACAGAACAATTTATTTAAGGAAGGAAGAAAAAGGCAGAATTGGTTACAGTTTCCTCCCTTTGTAACACCTCTCAGACAGAGACATTTTTCATGTATTAGAGTGCAGTTACAAATGGCTGTACAGCAGCCTCCTTCCCCTCTTCATACAGAATCATTAGAGAGGAAGATAAAAAGAGACCTGGGAAATTTGGGAGGAGCAGGCACAAAGCCTGATTGTTAGAGGGGACATGCCACTGCACCCTTACCCCACTGCAGAGCAGATAGCTTTCGGAGTTATCGAAATGGCTTGGCATAAAATAGTAAAAGAGATTACTAATAGTTCAGGCAATATAATAACCATAAAGCTAATAACATATATAACTAATATTTTAACCGCTAATTATTTCCAGTAATTCACAGTGCTAAATTCATTTGCAGGATATTAAGCTTCTCTAAATAAATAAAATTAACTGTTTGCTTAACATAGCATGTTACTTATCCTTTAACACTATGTTTGTGGTATGTAATTCTAGTGATTCACATGTTGTGCATACTCCTACCCTCTAGTGTTGGACTCTGACGTGGAAAAGTTATTTTTCTTCGAATAATTGTTTTGAGTCACAAGATATAGGGACTCCACACATTACAAGTAATGCCCCTGGGCATCCGATACTAAAAGAGTAAGGAAAATGTTACTTACACTGGAAGCATCTGTTTGTGGCATGTGGTGCTGTAGATTCACATGCTGTGCATATATACACATGCTGTGCATACTCCTGCCATTTAGTATTGGGCGCGGACATGTACTACTTGTTTTTGTTCGAAGATATCTTTTCAAGTCATGAGGCACAGTGGCTCAATGCGCATGAGCATCAGCTCAATTGTTAGATTGTTTTTTTTTGCACAGCGGACAATGGCGCATAGCGGTAAGGTAATAGACAACACCATCTGCAACAACTCAGGCAACCGGGGAGGTGCATGTAAAACTACAGCTCCACATGCCATGAACACGCTTTCAGTAAGTAACATTTTAAGCTCATGCCATGTGTAGCTGTAGATACACATGCTGTGCATAGTCTGTAAACCAGTCCTCCCAAAAGCGCTGGATTCGCCTGAGGATGTTGTAGAAGACTAGAAAAGTGTTTGCGGTATACCCTGGATAACATTAGCCTGCTGTTGGGCCAAGACATCCCACAGTAATGTTTGATAAATCTGTATGAGGTGCGTCATGTAGCTGCGGTGCAGATGTCAGCCAAAGGAATGTTACACAGAAAAGCAATGGAGGCCCCTTTCTTACATGGGGAGTGAGGTCTGGGAGGAGCGGGCAGGATTTTTTGGGCTTTAGCGTAACAGGTCAGTATGCACCTAACAAAACGTGTGCAACACCTGCTTTAGAAAGAGCATGCCCCTTGTGTGGTATGGAGAAAGATACAGTGCTGTTGTGTCTTACAGAAGGAGTTTGTTCTGTCAATGTAGGACATGAGTGCTCTTTTGACTTTCAAAGTATGCGAAGAGTGCTCCGCTACCAACTCTGGATGTGGGAAGAACACCAGGAGTTCTATTAATAGGTTGAGATGAAAGCTGGCGACTACCTTAGGTAGGAATTTGGGGGTTGGTTCTTAGGGCTACCCAATTCTAATGCACCTGCAAGAAAAGGTTCTTCCAAGGTAAGAGAAAGTATTTCACGGACACGCCTAGGGAAGTTATAGCTACAAAGAAATCTAACTTCCAGGAAAGGAATTGCAACGGGGAAGAGTGAAGCGGTTCAAAAGGCAGGCCCTTAAGTCTACTGAGTATTATTTTGAAGTTCCACGCAGGAGGCATCCGTGATGGGATAAGCCAGTTGAGGCCCTCCATGAAAGCCTTAACGAAAGGGAATTTGAAAAGTGAACAGGCTTCCAAAAATCGTAAAAATGTTACCAGACCTGCCAGTCTAGTGACTTGAATATTCTGGTCGACCTAAATATAATGTACATGACACGTAAACTGACCTCAAATTGTGTGATCTTTTACAGAGCCACACTTTTCTTCATTATCACGAGAGCACCTTCAAATGTGTGAATTCAGCATTTATGCTGTACAAAAAAACTACTTTGCATGATTTAATAAACCAAACCGTTGTTCCATGTATAATGAGAATCTAGCCCTCACATAGGGTACACGTGACACCTGACTTGCCTCCAAGGTCAATAATAGCGTGGTCATCAGGGCAGGAAAGTTGCTCAGTTCAAGTTTAAAAACTCACTTGCAATATATACTATTAAACCTTGATGCACTAACCAAGTGTAATTTACAAACCGCAGATCTTCCATTGACTGCTTGGTAGTGCTGTAATGGACACATGTCGAACCTGGGGTGTGGAACTATGGCGATGTAGTATGCCATTATGCTAAGTAAGCACATAACAGTTCTGACCATTACCGGACGATCTGGCTGAATATGAGGCAGCAGCTTTTAAAAAGTTTGCAACCTTGCTGGGCTGGGTTTACTTTTCCTACTGTGGAGTCGAGAATGACCCCAAGGTAGGGTTGCACTTGGAATTTGTTGCATTGATCGTAAACCCTAGACTGTGAAGGAGATGTATGGTGGTCTGCTAGTGCACTGGCATTGCTGTTGCATGGCGCTCTTGGTCAACCAATCGTCTAGATCAAGGAAGCGTGGATGCTGCTCTTTTTGTAGTGAGCGGCTACCACTGCCAGACACTTTGTAAACATTGGGACTGTGGTGATCCCGAATGGCAGAACATTAAATTGATAATGCTGTCCATTTACCGCAGGTACCTTCGATGTGTAGTGTGGATGGGTATGTGAAAGTAGGCATGCTTCAGATCGAGGGCGGTCATGAAGTCGCCTTGTTGTAGAAGAGGGATTACATCCTGAAGTGTTACCATGTGAAAGTGCTCCAATATGATGTACCTGTTGAGGGGCTTGAGGACCAGAATGGGCCTAATGGAGCCTTCCTTTTTGGGGATTAGAAAGTAAAGGGAGTACACCCCTTTTCCACAGTGTTGCAGCAGAACTACTTCTATGGCCCACTTGGCGAGTAGTGCATGCATCTCCTCTTGGAGCAGGTGCTGGTGCTCCGGGGATAGAGTGTTTTGGGCGAGTGGGGGAGTATTTGGTGGGGTTTGCATGAGTTCTAAGACAAACGTAAAGCCGAAAACGGGCAGCCATATGTGGCGGCAGCGGACACTAATGTTTTGACCCCTGGCAGCAGTGTCCATGGCATCTAAAGTGTAGCGGATGTTAGTGTTGGAGATAATTTTGTCATCCGCCACTAACTTCTGCTCTTGTTTTTTATGTTTGTCTTAGAGATGTTGGATGAGTTACTCCAACTGATCCCAGTGGGCTTGGTCATACCAGGAGAGGTGGTATAATTGAATTGGCAATATGCCAATGGATGGCAGATTGTGCCACAACTCCTTGCCACAGCATCAATCTTCTTACTCTCCCGGTCCGGGAGTGGGGGGGGTGAGGGGGGGAGGGAGGGATGACTTATCTCCTGTACTGTGGGAGTTTGCACGCTTCCTGGCTGTGTGCACAACTAAGGAATAAGGGGGTAACTGGCCCCTTTTATAGGACGGGTCAGAGGAAGAGGGCATGTACTTTTTGTCCACCCGAGGCGTGACAATTTGTGTCTTTACTGGCTGCTTAGAAATGTTGTCAGTGGGCTTTAGCATGCCCTTAAGCACTAGGAGATATAGGAGAGAACGCAGAGGAGAGTTTTAATTCAGGATGTTGTGTGTGTCCACCTTATGAGAGGTGGCAGCATTGTGAAAGACCTCAATGTACATGGTGGTATCACCCTGGGATGAGCGCTTGGCAGGCTATAAATCATAGTGAGGGTCAGTGGGGGGCCTCTGTGTCATAATCATCCCAGGGGTTAGGGGACTGGAGAGTAAATAGTAGGTCATAAGGTAATCCTGGGATGTCCCTTCGCTGTGAAGAAATGCGTTACTTACCTGTAACTGCAGTTATCCAGTATTGGTATCTTTCATAGATTCACATGCCTGAATCATTCCCCGTCGTCAGGGTGGGAGTCACCGGTATATAATAACAGTAATGTCATATAGACATATACATACTAATAGGCCAGAGACCTCACATTAGTAACCTATCCAAGTCCTTTTGTAAAAAAGGACCAAACTTTGGCCAGGAGCCAATCAGCTACTACCACCCTCTAGAACCTTCCTGGAAGAAGCCCTAGGCCCTCAGATTTTCGTAAGCACAGTGCTAAGTAGTACCTACTGAGAGAACTAAGGTGAGCCCTTCCAGGGGAGGCGGGTGGGTTGCATGTGAATCTATGAAAGATACCAATACTGTATAACTGCAGTTACAGGTAAGTAACGCATTTCTTATCCAGTATTATGGGTATCTTTCATAGATTCACATGCCTGAATCAGAGTAGCAAGCAATAGGCAGCACATTTCGCATAATATATCATGTAAGACACTTGATAATAACTTATCAATAGTGCAATGCAATAAACTGCAAACAGTAGCAGGATAAGAAATGTGCAATTAGGTAATAGGAAAGGTGGGATGAAAGGAAGAAGGCTCACCTCTAATGAAATAGATGACGGAGCACCGCCTGACCCACTGCTGCATCCTTCATAAG
This sequence comes from Lissotriton helveticus, assembly GCF_964261635.1. Lineage (NCBI taxonomy): Eukaryota > Metazoa > Chordata > Amphibia > Caudata > Salamandridae > Lissotriton > Lissotriton helveticus. Next base: position 1,923,906,250 of record NC_136063.1, read on the forward strand.
TTCCGAATCCAAGCAGTAGTGCTTGGTGAATGTATGTGGTGTCTTCGATGTCGCTGCTCTGCAAATGTCGACAATGGGCACCCCAGAAAAGAGTGCCATGGAGGTGGAAACCGCTCTAGTGGAATGAGCCCGAACTTTGGAGGGCAGAGGATGTCCTGCCTGCTGATGGCAGAAGGCAATGGCCGCAGAGATCCATCTTGAAATGCTCTGCTTCGACAGTGGTAGGCCCTTCCTGGGCCTGCTGAAGGCAATAAACAATTGGTTGGACTTGCAAAATTGTTCCGTTCTATGAATGTAGAATTTTAGACATCTTTTTAGATCTAAGGAATGTAGAGATCTCTCCGCTGCTGAAGATGGATTCGGGAAGAAAGATCTCAGGACAATAGGTTCGTTTAGATGAAAAGCAGACGGAACCTTTGGTATGAATTTGGGGTGAGTCCGTAGAATGACCCTGTCCTGTTTGAACTGAAGGAACGGGTCTTGAATAGAGAAAGCCTGCAGTTCACTTACTCTCCTTGCTGACGTGAGAGCCAGCAAAAGAGCTGTTTTCCATGACAAGTATTTGAGATCTGTTTTATGCATTGGCTCAAAGGGGTGTTTCATCAACTGAGCCAAGACCACATTGAGTTGCCATGTAGGTGGTAAAGGTTTTATTGGAGGATAAGTCCTGAATAAGCCTTTCAGAAACTGCTTGACCAGTCTATTGGACCATAGGGAAATTCCAGACGAAGAGTGCCTGAACCGAGATATGGCTGCCAGGTGGACTTTGATTGAGGCATGGGCCAAACCCGAGTTGGCCAGGTGAAGCAGGTAAGGCAGAAGTTGTGCCGGAGATGATGAGAATGGGTGCAGTTTGTTAGCTTTACACCACAAACAGAATCTCTTCCACTTAAGGGAATACGTTTTGTTGGTACTGTCAGCCCGGGCCCGGGCTAAGACGACTCTGCAGTCCTGAGGAATATCTAAGTCCTGGAACTCTCTGAACTCAGGAGCCAAGCCGATAATCTGAGAGATGTCGGATCTGGATGCTGGACTTGCCCCAGGTTCATAGTGAGGAGATGCGGGTAAGGCCTGAATGGAATCGGCAGCTCCAGCGACAGAATGTGTAGTTCTGTAAACCGGTGTTGGCGCGGCCACGCTGGGGCTACCAGGATCAGGGTGCAACGCTCCGCTTTCAGTTTCCGGATGACCTTGGGGATCAGGGGAAATGGAGGAAAAGCGTAAGCAAAGACGTTGCACCATGACATCGAAAATGCATCCCCGAGAGATCCTTTCTGGGGATGCCAACTTGCATAATGTTGGCATTTTGCGTTGATCTTCGTCGCAAATAGATCCAGTTGAGGTCTGCCCCATCGGGAGAACACTGCGTCGAGAGCATGTTGGTCGAGCTCCCACTCGTGACAAATGGAGCGTTGCCTGCTTAGTGAGTCCGCCAGGGTGTTGTCTGCTCCTGGGACATACTCCGCTCGCAGCGAAATGTTGTGTTGGAGTAGCCACTTCCAAATTTGCTGTTATTCTTGAGATAATGTCATGGATCGAGTTCCCCCTTGCTTGTTTAAATAGTGCATTGTGGTGGTGTTGTCCATCCCCACAAGCACTGGGGAGTTCCTGATCCGGGGCAGGAATGCGCGAAGTGCCAGGTATACTGCCCACAGCTCTAGCAGGTTGATGTGGAGCTGTTTTTCTGCCAGCGACCACTGACCATGAATTTGAAGTTCCTGCAGGAACGCACCCCATCCTTCCAATGATGCATCCATTGTTAACACGTGTGGGGAGATTGGAAGTAGGAATGGATTGGCCTGGTTTAGGTTTTTTGTTTGAAGCCACCAGTGCAGGGCTTTCACCATGGACGGAGTGATCCTGATAAGTTCGTCGAAGGATCCCGTACACTGGATCCACTGAGAGGATAACGCCTCCTGTAAGGGACGCATACGGAGGCGGCAGTGTGGTATTAGGAGGATATTGGAGGGCATCATTCCTAGCAATGACTTGAAGAGTCGCACCTTGATGGTCTTTTTGACCTGAATGTGGGCTGCCAGGGACCTCAGTCTGACCTGACGCTCTTCTGAGGGGAAGGCCTTTTCCTGATGCGTGTCTAGAGTTGCTCCCAGGAAAGTGAGGCGTTGAGAGGGCTGTAATACTGACTTTTTCTGGTTGAGCGTAAGCCCCAGGCTTTCGAAGAGCTGAAGACAGGCGTTGGAAGACCTGCGTACGCCTTCTAGAGTAGGAGACTTGATGAGCCAATCGTCCAAGTAAGGGAATACCTGGTGATGGTGCTGGCGAAGGTACGCTGCCACTGGAGACACGCATTTTGTAAAAATGCGTGGCGCCGACTTCAGGCCAAATGGCAACACTCTGAATTGGTAGTGTCTGCCCGCCACTACAAACCTTAGGTATTGGCGGTGACTTTTGTGGATGAGTACGTGAAAATAGGCGTCCTGGAGGTCTAAGGACACCATGAAATCTTTGGAATTGAGTAGGTGTAACACCTGCTGAATGGATACCATACGGAACGATTGTTTCTTGAGGTATCTGTTGAGGTTCCTTAGATCCAATATAGGTCTCCATTTCTTCTCCTTTTTCCGTATTAGGAAGAACCGGGAATAGAATCCTTTCCCCCTCTGACCTCTTGGAACTCTTTCTACGGCTCTCTTCTGGAGCATTAGTGAGAGTTCCGCTTGAAGGAGGTGCAGATTCTTGTGCTGCATGGGACCTGGGGGGTTCTAAGGAGGAGTTTCCACGAACTCCAAAGTATGGCCGAACCGAACTAGCTGGAGAACCCAACGATCCGTCGTTATTTTTTGCCAATTGTGGAGGAAGTTGGAAATTTTCCCTCCAACTACGTAATGTGGAGAAGAAGTGGAGGCCTGTTGGAGAAAGAAGTCATTGTCTTCTGGCGGAATCTTTCTTTCCTCCTCTCCCTCAAAAGGAAGACTTATTATACGAGGACTGGCCTTGTTGCTGCCTCTGTTGGTATTGAGGCTTGTATTGCTGGGACGAGCCGTAAGAGGATTTGTATCCCTGATAGCCACCTCTTGTCTGCTGGCCTCTTCCTCTGGAGCCCCGAAAGGAAGTATTTTTGTACTGGAGGGTACCCAAGGCTTTTGCGGTCTCCGTATCTTTCTTGATACCCTGTAGCATTTCATCAATATGCTCCCCAAAGAGCAGCTCTCCGTCAAACGGCATGTCCAGTACTTTGGACTGTACCTCCGGCCGGAAGGATGCAGCTTTCAGCCATCCCTGGCGCCTAGGGACCGCTGCCCCCACCAGCTGCCGAAATCCTGTTGAGGGGATATCCATCGCCACGTCAATCATTTCCGAGGCGGACCGCTCTCCCTCAAGGAGGATCTTCTTTACCTCTTCTTTCTGCTCCTCTGGCAGTGTGCCTAGATATGGGGCAACATCCGCCCACATCTGGCGATTGTAACGCCCTAAAAGCGCTAGCGAGTTTGCCGCCCTGACCGTAAGGGCCGACATCGACGAGAATCTCTTCCCGATGTTATCCAGTTTACGGCCTTCCTTATCCGGAGGCGCAGTCAGCGCAGCAAATGGGTTGTTGGATTTCCGCTGTGCGGCCTGGGTGATAACGGAGTCCGGTTTGGTATGGCCTGTAAGGCATGCCGGAGCTTTGTCCGGGGCCTTATACTTCTTATCAAGCCTGATCGGCACTGGTTGTAAAGATGAGGGGTTTTTCATTATTTTTAACCCCTGGTCCCAGATGTACTTGATAATAGGGATTGACCGAACCGTCTTCTTGAATGGCTCTTTAAAGTCATATAGGAAGCAATCCTGAGGTTGCGTGGTCATCTCTATTTTGAACCTTGTTGCTGCTCTCTCTACAATATTATGAAACCCCGCCCGATATCTTCTGGGGTGAATCCGCCTGAGCCTGGTCTGGGGAAGCTGGACGTTCAATGACAGTCATCCCACTCGTCATCCTGTATTTCTCCCTCCTCCTGCTGACCTTCTTCATCCTCTCCTACTGCTTCCTCCTCCTCCTCCTCCTCAGAGGATGGTAGAGGAGGCAAAGTCAAAGGATCCTGACGAATGACCAGCGGTGGTGGTCTAGGGCGAGGAGCAGGAGCTGGTGTCACAAGATTTGGAGGCACCACCGAAGGAGGCGGAGTAGGCGGAAACCGCTGCTTGTAGTCCGCTATGAGGAATTGGAGGTCCGTGACTATGGAGGCCGGGAGGCACACCATAGGCTGTGAAGGAGGAGGCGGTTGATATTCCTCCTGGCATGGCACTTCTGCCTGACCAAAGTCTTCATAGTCCGCAATCTCTTGGACCTTTACATTGAGCTGTGAAAGACTTGTTGCAGTGTGGAACAAGGCGCCATCATCAGAATCCTCAGTCTCTAGTAAGTGGACCGGTAGCAGTGGCTGGACCTTGCTAGGAGACGTAGTCTCTGGCGTCAGCATACGTGTTGACATCTTGAAGTGTGTATAAATACACTTCAGCTTAGGAGATTCTTCCGTCGACGGGGTGGTCATCAGCGGTGGGATGCTGTCAGCCACAGCAGACCTCTCTGTCGTCTTCGTCGACGACGTCGATAGCGTCGTCGACGATGGCTTCTACGGCGGCGTCTACGCTGGAGCGGTCGTGGATGGCTTCGTCGACGCTGGTGTCGACGTCGATGGCTTCGTCGACGATGACATCATCGACGAGGTTGTCGTCGACGACGATGGTTTCGACTTCGTCGACGCGGAAACTATCGTCAACGCTTTTTTGACAGGAATTATAGAGGTCATAGACCTACCCGTCGACGACGATGCTGAGGTAGTTCTCAACAAGGTGGTGAAGGTTGATGCTGTCGACGTAGAGATGGTAACTGTCGACGCTGTCACAGGCAAGGCAGAAGACACCAGCACAGGCTTCTTGAAGGTGGTTTCCTGAAGAGAAGTCTTAACTGCCATGGGTTTTGGACAATCCTCTAAAGACTTTGGCGTCTTCTTTTGAGGGGGCACCTCAGACGGACCTGGAGATGTCGGTCTTGGCCTTTTGGCAGAGGAGTGTGAGCTCCTGAAGGAACACTCGCTCTCACCTGAGGAGACTGTTTGATCCTTGTCCTTTAGTGTCTGAAGCCACAGAAGCAGGCGACCCTCTCTGTCCTTTAAAGTCTTGACAGAGGAAGTGCGGCAGACCTTACAATCCTTGGCAGAATGTTCAGGGTAGAGACAGTCTTCATGTTTGTCAGCTACATGTAGTCTCAACTTACTACACGAGGCACAAGGTCTAAAGAGCCTTTTTAGGAGTGGTAGACATAGCTGGTCTAGCACTCCTCCACAAGAGTAATATTGAAGTGAAAAAAATGGAATAAATCCAAAAATAACAGATCAGTGGAGACTTCCTTAGCACGACGTGCGGTAGAAATTCTGAGGGACTAGGGCTCCTTCCAGGAAGGTTCTAGAGGGTGGTAGTAGCGGATTGGCTCCTGGCCAAAGTTTGGTCCTTTTTTACAAAAGGACTTGGATAGGTTACTAATGTGAGGCCTCTGGCCTATTAGTATGTATATGTCTATATGACATTACTGTTATTATATACCGATGACTCCCAGCCCGAAGACGGGGAATGATTCAGGCATGTGAATCTATGAAAGATACCCATAATACTGGATAATTTGAGAAACCCTGTGGGGAATGTTGAGGGTCCACAGAAAACAGAAGATAGGTAGGGAAAGGGGGAGTGGGAGGGCGAGGAAGAGGAAGAGGAGAAGGAGGAGAAAGAGGAGAAGGAGGACAATGGGAATGGATAGGAGGCAATGGAGAGCTTCCTCTGGCTTGACACCGAGGCTTCTTTGATGTGTACTCCAAGGACAAAGGATGTGTGGTCTCCGTTTTGAAGGTAAGTGGCAACAGCAGCCAAATAAAGCCTGATAGAAGTGTAAGCTAGGCATGACTTCATCAAGTGGAGGAGATAACAGTCAATACCCTGGGACGACTGCCTGGAGAGGGTTCCAAAGTCTAGGAAGATGGAAGTGCACAAACCTTTTCCATTTGGCTGCGTAGCAAGTTCTGGTTGTAGGCCTGCGACACTCTTTAAGGATGGTCACATACTCTGAAGACCTATTAAGGTACCCAAACTCTTGGACTTTAGGAGACAAATTGCAAGATTGAGTTGTTTGGGATTGGCAGGTCAAGGAGGCTGCCTGACTGAAGTAGAGGCTAATAAGATGAGAGTAAGGGATGTTTGCCGAGGCCTCTGAACCATGAATGGATAAAGTGGTAGAGGCGAAAAGCTTAGGCAAATATCCCTGACCAGTTCATCAATCGATCATTTTGAAATACACCACTGCCCAACCACACTTGGTAGAATTATTGCAATACGCATGCCTTTAGAAATACACAGCGCGGCATGCAGCTCCAGAATACAGACACCTCACAAACGTGCATGCGCTTTCCAAACGACAAGAACGCTGTAAACTCCAGCTACCGCACGCATGCGCAAGCCACGGATCTTTCGCACATGCGTCCTCCAACGACAAGAACACTGTAAACCCCAGCTACCGCACGCATGCGCAAGCCACAGATCTTTCGCGCATGCGTCCTCTAATCCTTGATAGCCACACCTGGCATTTCTCCTACGCCATCCGCATCACCGGACATACCATATATGGTGTGTCTACTAATTGAACGGATTACCCATGTATGGGCATTAGGCATGTCCGACAATTAGCCTATGACTACAGAACCATTCTAGGAATCGTAGCATAAATAGCGCGCGGCAGCCATCCCCAGTCAATACCAGCGGAGCAGCGTATGGGGTAGCACGGAGGCGAACTTGTCCCGAGTCTGTGAGTATTGGTTAACAGAAACACCATTTCCCATCCAAAAAAGTGAGTAAAAAACTGAAAACGATCCTTTGTCCCTTTAGATTGCAAAAATAGCAATCAACCCCAGACGTCCCAGAATGCTCATGAAGCAAGACATCTTTTCACAATGAGTATGACCAACAGTTTTCAAACAACTTTTTGCGTTCATCTATGTTGTGTGTTTTGTCTGTCTTTTTCCTTTACAGGGCCAATATGCATGTGGTGCTCCAGGTGACTGCACCTGTCTGAGCCACCCTACTGAGGGTAACCATATTAATTTTAATTTTCTTTTTCCTCTTTGTAGGTCATGCAAATGCATGGTCACAAACCGCTGTAGGCACATTATAGCCTTTATTTTAGTATTAAGTCACTGTATATAGTCTCGCACTTTTTGGTTATTTACACAATTTATAGAAATACGTGAGTAAGGTGGGGAAGTTGTGCCCCCGTCCTGAAGAAGGAGCACACGCTCCGAAACATGTCGACGCACACCAGAGGTACTGTCCATAGTCACGACAGTTAGCTACCTCACTCTGCTCTTCTTTTAATAGTACCAGCCCGGGGTTGTGAATAAAGTTTTTTCCTATACACCCACGAGCCAGGTACTTTTTAAACCTTCACCATACCCCACCACTCACATTTAAATACCCCTACCACTTGCATCACACACACCACACATAGTCCAACCTTTAGTGCTCCCGCGTAGTCGTAGGTCGCAGCACGCCGCATCCCGTTAGAGGGGTGCGAAGACCCCGATGATGAAGCATGACACCAAGGGGCCTGTTGGTGTGTGAGGGGTATTTTACAAAACACTGTATGTCCCCACACTTGTGGTAGACACCCTTCCCTTTCCACTGTGAGTAGGATTCCTTTTGTTTATGTAACAGTGCCCGTGGAGTAAGAATCCTACCCCTGTACTCTACCTCCCTCCTATTGTTTTTTTCAGTTCATCAATCGTGCATTGCCCTTTGACTGTGGGTGTAGAAACCTGGAGATGAAGTTAGGGGATTTTCCGTTTTTGACAGTGGCAAAGAGGTTTATGTTGGGAAACACCTAATGAAAGAAGCATGGGAGTAGGACTTGGGGGTGTTATGTTATGTTATATGGGGTTTTATAGCACGCTCAATTACTACTGGAGTATCCTGGCGCGAAGGGGAAGATGATAGAGGCAGAAGTTAGTGGAGGGAAGGCAGGGCGTTAAAGCGTCAGTTTGAACAGGAGGGTCTAAAGTGCTTTTTAAAAAAGCGCATAATTCTGGTTGGAGCGGAGGGTCAAAGGGAGGGAATTCCAAGCAGTAGCAGCTTTCACAGCAATGGATTGACCTCCAAAACGGGAACATTTGGAGCGAGGAACCGCCAGCCGGTGTTGAGTGGCAGAGCGCAGGGGACGATTGGGGAGATAGAGAGAGAACCGTTTCCTCAAATAAAATGGGCCCTGATCGTGGATGGCCCTGTGGGCCAAAGTAAGGGTCTTGAAAATAATTCGTTGCGAAACCGGAAGCCAGTGCAGACTGCGCAAGTGATGTCGGACGCTAGTCCTCTTAGAGATGTTAAAAAGGAGTCTGGCAGTCGCATTTTGGATTATCTGGAGACGATTGGACACGTATGCCGGAGAGCCACTGAACAGGGCATTAGCATAATCGAGGCGAGAGAGAATAAGCGCTCTAGCCACTGTTTCTCTCACCGTTCTGGGAAGAAGGCGAAACATTTTTCGTAAAGCCTAAAGAGTGCAAAGCAGCCACAGGTGAGTTTCTTAATGTGAGCCTCAAATTTTAAGTCTTCCCCAAACCACACCCCCAGACTTTTAGCCGGGATGTTCACAGATCTCGGAAATGGGAAGCCAGCAGGCCACAGTGATACTCTAAAATGTGGGGGAAACTGCCCATAAAGAAGAATTTCAGTTTTATCTTCATTACATTTTAGCTGGGCAGAAGCCAACCAATTAAAAACTGAAGAGAGACAGGTCTGGGTAGCAGCAGTGTCCAGGTCCGTAGCAGGCCAGGTAAACAACAGCTGTGTGTCATCGGCATAAGCTATTACTTTGGCACTCAGTTGTTTGGCAAAGGCAATCAGAGGGGTCATGTATATATTAAACAGCAACGGGCTCAAAGTTGACCCTTGAGGCACCCCGGTAGTGTGGTAAATAAATAAATAATACCCTATTTTTGACTAGACATATATCATAACAGATAGCTCAATAAATAAGAGTCAAGATTCGAGGTAGTAAGAGTTTTGCAGGTTTATTACAGCATAAGGACAGGATCAGGACAACCTGCATGGGAATAGGATGACAGGGCCCAGCAGCTGCTGGGGCTGGATCTGGGATGAGCGCGCTGGCTTTTAATAACAATACATGAGCATATATACATAACGCCAACACATAGCATTACATTGCAATGGGCGTAGCAGTGGGTGGAGCAGAAGGCGTGACGCGTAGCAGTCGCGAAAGATAAGGGGGAAAAGAGGTGTAACAGGGCGTATACATAGACATGTGATGCAAACGTAACAGAATATGTCATGAATGGGGCGGAAACCATGGAGGGGGCTACCTGAGGAGCCGGGACCTCTAACCTGATGGTGCGCGCAAACTGGCAATGAATGACGTGTTACTAGGAGAAGCTGGGGGCTATGAACTCTGTGCTAGGAGCAGAGACTAAAGTCTGGAGGGTCGGAGCGACATGTACCTAAACCCTATCTGGTATCTAATGTTTAGGGAACATGTTGATATAAACTAGAAGTCATGAGGGGAAAAGCTAACAGACTCTAAGGCTAGAGCATGCATTTATTCTACATGTAGTGCGTGATGAAGAATATTAAATGACCATTAAATACAGTATTTCTCTTAACATGGAGACGAGAAGGCTAGACAATGACGGAAACTATTGATGCGATTCAGTAGCTTGGGAATGCAGAGAAGGAGGACTAAACTGATAGCTGGAATCATAACATAGTCTTGGCAGACTCAGAGGCAGAGCCAAGCTGCACCGGGCACTGCGAGGCAGGAAGTAAGTGAAGGGTCGAGGATACAGGTGGGGGCTGTATCGCTCCTCAGCGAGGCTTCAGGAGACAGGAGCTGAATCTGGTGTCCGGGCCCTGTTGAGGCCTAGAAACGGGGACTTTATAATGAATTAACGTGCACACTGAGAAACGTGGCAACATAACTTTACATAGGCCTGATACTCATATTACTCATGAGGACTGGGAAACTGGCATACTAGAGGGGGACACAACTGTAATTGCGTCATTAATCGGACATGGGGAATGCATATGCATATTTAATCATGCACACATAACATATGATGGATGACACGTAGGGACACAGAACATGGCAAAATTTACTTTTCCACATTCCCTCCTTGTCACTACGTTTCCATCAGGAAACATCAATATTCATGATACCATCTATCATTTCATACAGTACCATTTGTTCATCTCGAATTGTCTTGGAACGAGATTTAGAACGGGGCTTGGGACTAGGAATACAAGAGGTAGCACACATGCCGCAAATCGCAGGGCCACATTGTATACAGAGGCAGCAGCTGAATATGATCGCTACTGCGATACCTAGAAAGGACAGGACTTTCCATCCCCAGGCAGAAATTATATTCCAGAACCAACCGGACCATGTCCAGGTGCCTGGATCTTGGTGTAACAGATGGGCAATTTTATGAAGTCTGGTTATAGCTGAATAAACAGACGGCGCGTTATTTGGAATGAAAATGCAGCAACTAGATCCGATGAGTCTACAGGCCCCGCCCCTATCGGCCAGTATGACGTCAAGGACGAGACGATTCTGGAGCACAACAATTCTCATAAAGGACTGCTCTTCGGTTAAGTTACCTAGAGCGGAGGCAGTCTCATCTACTACAGCTTCAAGGGTTCTTGTTAACCTACGGATTAGCTTACTATTTACAACTGTACCTAAATAAGGGAAAACACCTTTATCAATATCAATGAATTGCTCTGCAGCAGTTTCAGTATAGTCGACAATCGGGAGATTTCTCTTGTGTCTAGTATGTACTAGGTAGGAATTCCTATGGTAGTCAGGTGGGGCTAGAAAAACAGGTGGTAGTAGGAAGGCAATGTAACAGGTTCCCTCCCAATCGAGGGGCAGACGAACATATGCAGTTTGACCACAAACAAAATAAGAATGACGTGAAGCTTTAAAAATAGATTTCCCACTGTCACTATACTTGACAATAGTAGTACAATCACTATGTCCTACGTGTACAGAACCATAATTACGAACACATAATTCGCCTTTGACTGGTAACACTGAAATAGCAGGTGAGTCTGGAGTAGTATCAGACTGAACATTCAGGACCATGAAATTCGACGAATAGTTACCTAAATTGTACACTTCATTTTCTAGATCTAAACCTGTTCTGTGGGGGGGACCATGCTTGTCTGGGAAACATGTGCTGTTAAGAAAAGACATATCTGTTGAGGATGACGTTAACGTGGACCATGCTCCACACGAACCATTATGGGAAAAAGGATAAGGAAAGAGTGGCAGAACTCCCTTCGGTGTCTGGAAAGGGGGGAGTCGACCACACACCCAACAATTAGTGGCATTGCTGGTCTGGTGTGAATAATGCAACATGCGGATAAAAGTATTGTTACGCATAGCGAGGCGGTATGAATATTCATGAGGAGGCAGATCACTAAACGTGTGCTCTACTGTAACATTAGAATGCTTATTTACATGAGGAACTGGAAAACACAGATAAAATGCGTAACTAGTGCAGGAAGTCAAAAGGCTGAGAAATAATATGAAACTTAGAAAAACGATACATCGGATTGAGTTTTGACTAACTCTCTCACTATGGGGGTCTATTTTATACATGTCAGAAACAGTCTAACCGTTTCACCTAGGGGAGGACTTAGACAATCAAACTGGCTGACTTATTTTACTAGACCGTAGCTTCTGTTTATACTCCTGCTGCGGAGTTTTCTCTAACAGGGGAGGGGTTGTAACAATGTCATTTGCGGGACAGTCCTTAGGAACAATGTTTTGACAAGTTTTTAAATCCTGGGAAATGTTCTTGGAGACCGGCTTTAATCCGTAGAATTTCTTGACGTGCGAAAGGTGTACCCAGCCGCGGCGTCCTTCCAATTTCACGGCTGTACGGGTGGTGAGGAGGACCTGACGGGGCTCCTTCCAACGTGGCTCCAGTGGACTTGATCTGTCGAAGTTACGTACGAGGACCATTGAACCTGGAACGATTTCATGCGGGGCCACCTCGGTATTGTCTGGAAATGCGGCGGCAACCTGTGAACGACATGAGTTGAGGGCAGACATCAAGGAAGCTAGGTAATCTGTCAGCATATTACATGAAACATCAGTAATACTTCGGGGTCTAGGAGTACCCACATGTTAGGGGGGCGGCCGAAAACGACCTCATACGGGGACAGACCTGATCTGGAATGTGCGACCATGCGCATATAAAATAGAGCAACTGGCAGAGCTACTAGCCAGTCCACACCTTTCTCTTTACATATTTTGGCAATTCGGATTTTCAGAGTCTGATTATGTCTCTCGACCAGACCAGCTGCTTCAGGATGGCGTACACAATGAAACTTCCACTGGTACCCTAACAACAGGGAAACGTGCTTCATGAGTTCAGATGAGAATGGCTGACCGTTATCAGAATATACGACTCTAGGGAGTCCATATCGAGGGAAAAACTCACGAACCAACTGCTTGGCAGTGGTCGCGGCTGTGTAATCTGGGACTGGATATGCTTCTGTCCATCTGGACAAAGCGCATACAACTACAAGAACATACTTGAAACCTCGACATCGCTCCATCTGAATATAATCCATCTGGAGGACCTCAAAAGGGTGGTCAGGAGGCTGGAATCCCCCTTGTTCCACCGGGACACTTTTACCTGGATTAAACTGACAACATATCATACAGGTACGGACTTTCTGCTTGGCTGCAGCTCGTAAATGCTTGTTGAACCAAATGTTCTGGATACTGTCTAACATTGCTTTTTCTCCTAAATGTGCTGGACTATGTGCGGTATTAATGATGACTTGAACCATAGAGTCGGGGAGAAACCATGTGGCTCTACCCTTCGTCACCCATCCTTGATCTGTCTGGACCCCTCCTTGTTCAGACCATTTCTTGATTTCATCGGGAGTAGCATGTAACTGGATATCTATGACATCTTGAGTAGGGTCCTTAACTGTCATGCATGTAGTCGGATCTGGAGTATGTGTCATGTTAACTGGAATGTCTGGAGTCTGTGCTGTAAGCTTGGCTGTGCGATCTGCTAGATCATTACCTTGGGAAATAATGTCAGTAACTTTCGTATGTGCTTTGCATTTCATAATAGCAATGGATGTCGGTAAATGTATTGCATCTAATAGAGCTTGGATAAGGAGACCATGCTGAATTTTGGTTCCATGAGAAGTCATGAAACCTCTCTCCTGCCAGAGCACTCCAAAGTCGTGAACGACTCCGAATGCGTAGCGTGAATCTGTGTAAATATTAACTTTCAGGTTCTTGGCGTGTATGCAGGCTTGTGTCAGAGCAACTAGCTCTGCTGCTTGAGCGGACAGAGTATCAATACGGTGTGTTTCAATAACTTCAGTGTCAGTAGTCACTGCATACGCGGCAACTAAATCTCCTGTACTAGTTCTCATACATGACCCATCCACATAAAGTGTCAGGTCGGGATCTGGTAACGGAGTATCTGTCAGATCTTGTCTTGGCTTTGTCGTAATGTTGACTACTTCCACACAATTGTGTGCGGCAGAATTTGAATTAACTGATGGTAACAGTGTAGCAGGATTTAAAATGTTGCAGCGTCTGATTTCTATGTGTGGCTGGAACAGTGTCAATTCATAACCTGTTAAACGTGCAATTGTCAAGTGCTGTGTTTGTGTTCTATTTAAAAGAACTTCCACGGAGTGTGGAACTTGTACTGTCAGGGAGTGTCCTAAAACTATGGAATCACTTTGTCTGATAGCTAGTGCTGTGGCTGCAACTGACTTGAGGCACGCGGGCAAAGCCTGGGCTACAGGATCTAGTGTGCTCGAAAAATAAGCACAGGGCTTGTATTGTCCTGCTTGATCTTGTGTGAGAACAGATAATGCTGTACCTTCACGTTCTGTGACGAAAAGTGTAAAAGGCTTACTGTAGTTCGGTGTAGCTAGAACTGGAGCTTGACATAAAGCTTTCTTTAACTCGTTGAAACTAAGTGTATGTTCAGATGTCCAAGGGAGGACAGTCGGTGCGGCTGCCTCCTGTGTCGTTAACTGTATCAGTGGCTTGGCTAGAAACGCATACTGAGGAATCCATTGTCTGCAGTAAGAAGTAAGGCCGATAAAGGCACGTACCTCCTTCTGGGTCTTGGGCTGAGGAAGACTCGCTATTAACTGGATACGATCGGGTGTCAACTGCCTAACTGCCATAAGTGTATGTTCAGATGTCCAAGGGAGGACAGTCGGTGCGGCTGCCTCCTGTGTCGTTAACTGTATCAGTGGCTTGGCTAGAAACGCATACTGAGGAATCCATTGTCTGCAGTAAGAAGTAAGGCCGATAAAGGCACGTACCTCCTTCTGGGTCTTGGGCTGAGGAAGACTCGCTATTAACTGGATACGATCGGGTGTCAACTGCCTACCCCTCTTGGACAGCAAGTGTCCTAAGTAAACCACTTGCTGGACACAGAATTGAAGCTTCGAAGGGGACACCTTGTGCCCCATCTCGGCTAGGAAATACAGAACCGTCAGTGACGCTCGCTCGCAGTCACGTTCAGAACGGGCTGTGATCAATAGATCATCGACATACTGGAGCAGGGCAGTGTCAGTTGGCATGTGAATGTTGTCTAGTTGTCTCTTAAGTGCTTGACTGTAAATACTAGGACTTTCTGTGAAACCTTGAGGAGCGCGTGTGAACATATAGCTCCTTCCATTTAAACAAAATCCGAAAAGAAACTGGCTGTCTGGATGGATGGGAACACTAAAAAATGCATTCTTAAGATCAATTACTGTAAAGAACATGGCTTCGGAATCAATGGCTGTCAATAGGGAAGAGATATCTGGGACAACTGGGTACTGAGGAATAATACATTTGTTAAGTTCTCGTAAATCAATCACTAATCGATATACTGGGGGTGTATTTGGATCAGTACGTTTCATGACTGGAATGATCGGAGAGTTACATACATTGGAGTCAGTTTCTACAACTACTCCTTGAGCCATGAGCTCGTCTATAATTTTGGATAAGGCTGCTACAGCCTCAGGTGGCAATCTATACTGCCTGATTCGTGGTAACACTACACCTGGCTTGAGAGTCACACGATAGGGTGTGATTTGCATGTAACCTACATCAGTTGGACCTTGCGCCCATAGATGCTGTGGAACATTAGACAATCTCGGATCAAAATCTCGTAATACATAGTGACCCTTAAAGTCACGTAGGAACAATCGTATTCCCTCGGGGGAACAACATATAACTGCACCTAACTCTTTCAATGTCTTAATGCCTAACAGATTTTCTGGACATGACTTAGTAAGTAACAGATCAGTAGTGCGGGACAATGGACCTACTTCTAGAGTGACTGGCTTTGAAATCTCATTTACGATAGGTTTTCCTGAAAATCCAAGGGAAACATTTCGAGAGCCTGAGAGCGGAGCCCCTGGAACTTCGGCGTGACTAATTGTGGTCCTACTTGCCCCTGTATCAATCAAAAACTTTCTGTCTTTCCCTAATACTTGACTGTGAACATAGGGACCTTCTTGATCTACAGGTATCTCGATGAGAGGCAAGCCTACCTCCCTCTCTAGGCTGTTTCATGAATACTGCTGGTACTCTGGATACTCAGACTGTGCATACTGGTACATCTGCTGTGTGACATGTTGTGTTGCAGCGATAGGCTGCGGTGCGGTAACTGTCTGTGGTGCATTCTGTGGCTGAGGAGTCTGTGAAACTTGTTCTTGTCTAGGCGGACGTGGTCTTTCTTTAGTCTTACCAGTAGCTATGTTGTGTTTCAGAACTGCACACTCGTTTATAAAATGACCTGGCTGTTTACAATAATTGCAGTTCCCTTTAACGGGTGCTGCAGGATGACTGGCTTGATTCGGACCCCTCTTCTGACTGTCTTGAGGAACAGATTGTGCAACTAGCACTTTCATTTTCGTGTCTTTCATACGTTTTCTCTCGTGTTCTTGTTCTTCTCTGATTCTATTCTGGTGATACTGGAGCATCTGGAGCATCTGGGACGGAGTATTAGCTTGCCAGGTACTTTCGACTTTCAGAACTCGGTTTTTAATTGGTGGACTTGAATTCTCGACTAATTTAGTAACAAAAAGGTGAGGGTATGACTCACTACTTGTCTTGAGGCCACTGTTGATACTGAAACATTTTTCAAATCTAGAATAAAAATCACTAATATCTTCATCTTGCTTCTGTTTACAGGCTGAGATTGCATCCCAGTCTTCCTTTCTAGTTGTCAATAATCTGGGTAGAACTTGTATTAATAATTCTGGTAATTCTTTACATTTCTCTCCTAGACCGGTACCTGGTACTCGTGCCTTGTCTTCAGCTTCTAGAACTGCCCAATCTATCTTTTTCTCTCCCACCTCCCATTCTTTTTCCTTTAGCTTTTCATACACCCCTGCGGGCAACAGGACCTTTAACATTTTAATGATATCTGGGTAAGTGTATTCTCCCATACGGAGCATGTCTTTTAATTCTCTATGGAACCCTGCTGGATCTTTGTCATGACAGGGAATTAATTTCTTCATTTCGAGGAGTTCCATCTTTGTTATCGGAGTGTAAACAAACACTCGTTGCATTTCACCGTCCTCTGTCTTAACTGGATGCACTTCTCGTAACGGGTTCTGTCTTTCCATGTAAAATGGTTTACTTTCTGGGGGTGAGACATGAACAAAATGCGGGTTCAGAAACGTTCTATATTTATGGCGTTGTTCTAGAATGACACTAATTAAATCGGTACCTAGACCTCTCCATCTGTACTGGAGTAACTCGTTCAGGATATCATGTAACGGGCCTGGATCAGAATGTTGACCCTCATACAGAGTAATGAGGTGCTGAATCATATACATACCCACCAGTCGCTGCTCGGCTGGGGGCATTTTCAGAAACATTTGTGCCACTATTTCGTCTGGAAAAGTGGTAGAATCAGTAATCCATCGGACTGCTGACCGAACTATTTCTTGTTCATGCATGGTACTTAACTCACTATAACCGATTCGTGATTTCAGAATGTGATCGGTAGCTTGGAATACTTGTTCTAGGGTCTAGGCGTAAATGGCGATCTGGAAATCTAGGTTTTCCTACATACGCTATTCTGGCGGTATTCTCATCGTCTTCTTCTTCAGGATCAGAGGTACTTTCTTTCTCGCTTACTTGTGCTGCTTTACGCTGTTCGTGTATCTTTATTATCTCTCTACGGATTTTCTTGTACATACTTTCCATGGCACCAATGGTATTGTGCTTTCCTTCGGCTATATTATCACTCCACTTTGTTAGAGTTTTCATTTCGGCCGGGTCTTTAGACGGGTAATCTTGTTCTCTTATTAGACAGTTAATTAAAAACTTTAATATCATACGCTGAATCTCGGCTTTCCTTTGAGACATGGCATCACTAATACTTTGTGGGTCATCCCCTGTACGGATGAAACGATATATTCTGTCTAGATCTTCTTTCATATTCGGCAGGGTGACTAGATACTCGGTCACTCTCCTTACGCGTACGGAATATAAAACCATATTAAACTCGCCTGGAACTGGGTCATAGACACATTCGCCAAGGGTTTGCCTGATTTCTGCAACAGACTTATTATTTTTAGGAGTACGCTGTGATGCTTGAGCATGTAATTAGAGTGCTGATAAACGCTTGTATGGCGGCGGGGTTTGAGGAAGACCTCCTCCTGCAGCCCCTAAACTAGAATCATCAACTGATGCTTTTCGTCCTGGCAGGGTGGGTAATTGTAACGTGGGCTGGACTTGTATGGCGGGCTGACCCGGGGGGGCTGTTAAGGGCACCCCGGTGTCTGGGGGAGTAGGAATTACCTGATTTACAGGGACTGGCGGAGCGCGGACAGGATTTACATATTCAGGGACTGTGTCGTCCAGATAGGACGAGATGAAAATATCAGCTGCGGTCGGTTTGTGACGTAGCTTGGTCGGAACTAACGGTGGCGGGAAATTACTGGATGCCTCCGGGGTCGCTTTTGGCAAGCCCTCGGCAAGAAGAGGATACATACCCTTAATAAGGGCCTTCCTCTGTCTGTCTCTCTGTTCAGTTTTGACTTGTTCACCTATCTCGATTAATTCTCTTTCTTGGGCTCGTTCTTGGGATTCTCTACTTAGTTCTGACTTTCTGATTTCTTTTTCGGTTCTTTTATGAGCTTCTTTACGCCATAACTCGATGGCATCTTTCTGTGATTGTCTGGCTTTCTTTTTCCATAATGCTTCTTCTACTCGCATGATGCATTCGGCATCCCATGTACCCGATACGGGCCATCTATACTTTTCTTCTAACTGTTTGGTATACTCTACCCATAAATCTAGATACAATATGGCACTTATGCCATGTTTCTGATACATAAAGTGACCTGGACTGTCCCTAGGCGGGACGGGAACTGCTGCTTCCAGCAGACCCTTTCTAGTTTTCAACTGACGTAACTTGGAAAATATGGGCATGACTGGACTGTAATCTAGACACAATACAATACACAATAAACACGATACTTAATCCCCATTCATACCACGACATTGAAATACATGAAAAACATTTAAAAATAACAGTTCGAACAGAATACTACCTGGAAATACTGCGAACAGAACCCTTGAAATTTCTCGAGAACAGAACTGACTAGAACAGAAACTAGATGCACTGCTGAAACAGTACGAAACTTACCGGTCTCTTAAAGAGACACGTCAGGACCCGTATCCACCGAAGTGAACACTTCGTTTGTGGGACTGTGTACCACCAACCCACAGACCAGAGTCAATTAAATTGACCCTGTCTAGATACCACCCCAGTAACGGTACTCACCGGGCAGCAAGAACAGAAGGCCTCGGACTGGACTGCACTGCTACGACGACGGACGACGAACTTCGGACTTCGGACTTCAGTTACGGGTGGACCTCCGGATACCTCGGACCTTGTACTCTTGGCTTGGGCTCTGGTCGGGACTCGCCGCGTTCCTCCACCGTCTCGTTTGGATGCTGGACCGCCTCCTCCGTCTCCTCCGTGGGCCTGAGGGATACTTGAGCAGAAATATCTGCCACTGCGCAGAAGAGTTCCGTCACGACTGCAGAGGGTCAGGGGGTCGGCGTGGCTTCACCGACGCGTGGGGAAAGGGCAAGTCCCTGTTCGGGCGCCATTATGTGGTAAATAAATAAATAATACCCTATTTTTGACTAGACATATATCATAACAGATAGCTCAATAAATAAGAGTCAAGATTCGAGGTAGTAAGAGTTTTGCAGGTTTATTACAGCATAAGGACAGGATCAGGACAACCTGCATGGGAATAGGATGACAGGGCCCAGCAGCTGCTGGGGCTGGATCTGGGATGAGCGCGCTGGCTTTTAATAACAATACATGAGCATATATACATAACGCCAACACATAGCATTACATTGCAATGGGCGTAGCAGTGGGTGGAGCAGAAGGCGTGACGCGTAGCAGTCGCGAAAGATAAGGGGGAAAAGAGGTGTAACAGGGCGTATACATAGACATGTGATGCAAACGTAACAGAATATGTCATGAATGGGGCGGAAACCATGGAGGGGGCTACCTGAGGAGCCGGGACCTCTAACCTGATGGTGCGCGCAAACTGGCAATGAATGACGTGTTACTAGGAGAAGCTGGGGGCTATGAACTCTGTGCTAGGAGCAGAGACTAAAGTCTGGAGGGTCGGAGCGACATGTACCTAAACCCTATCTGGTATCTAATGTTTAGGGAACATGTTGATATAAACTAGAAGTCATGAGGGGAAAAGCTAACAGACTCTAAGGCTAGAGCATGCATTTATTCTACATGTAGTGCGTGATGAAGAATATTAAATGACCATTAAATACAGTATTTCTCTTAACATGGAGACGAGAAGGCTAGACAATGACGGAAACTATTGATGCGATTCAGTAGCTTGGGAATGCAGAGAAGGAGGACTAAACTGATAGCTGGAATCATAACATAGTCTTGGCAGACTCAGAGGCAGAGCCAAGCTGCACCGGGCACTGCGAGGCAGGAAGTAAGTGAAGGGTCGAGGATACAGGTGGGGGCTGTATCGCTCCTCAGCGAGGCTTCAGGAGACAGGAGCTGAATCTGGTGTCCGGGCCCTGTTGAGGCCTAGAAACGGGGACTTTATAATGAATTAACGTGCACACTGAGAAACGTGGCAACATAACTTTACATAGGCCTGATACTCATATTACTCATGAGGACTGGGAAACTGGCATACTAGAGGGGGACACAACTGTAATTGCGTCATTAATCGGACATGGGGAATGCATATGCATATTTAATCATGCACACATAACATATGATGGATGACACGTAGGGACACAGAACATGGCAAAATTTACTTTTCCACAGTAGAAAGAAGCTTAGCTGATTACGGAAAAGGGGGTAGCCAGAACTGCTGAGTCCGGAGAAAAAGAAAAGAAGTCAGCCACTCTAAAGCCAAACCAGTGACGCCAATGGCTGACAGACGGGAAAGAAGGAGCTGATGGGGAACCGTATCGAACGTGGAAGAGAGGTCCAACAATATTAGAGCCGCTCTGCCGCCAGCGTCCAAACAGTCCCTAATAGCCTCCGAAATTTCCACCAGTGCCGATTCCGTGCTGTGAGCAGCGCGGAATCCGGACAGGGCAGGATGGAGAGCGTGAGATGTTTCCACAAATGTGTTCAATTGACGAAAGGCAATTTTGTCGCAGACCTTGGCCATCCCCTGGCAAAGAGAGATTCGCCGGTAGTTAGCAGGGACTGCCGAGTCCAAACCCGCCTTTTTCAGCAGCGGTAGGAGTATGGCCTGCTTCCAGTAATCCGGAACAGTCTACGAGGGCGGAGTTCTCTCTCGTAGACTTGTTGCTGCATCCAGCTGAGGTCTGCAAAATCATTGTCCACTTCCAGTATTTATCAGAAGATGAACTCTGTGATGGATTGCCCACAGCCAAAATGCCCTGGGCTAGTGCAGTTTCTGTAGGTAGTACATGGTAGTCATGTTGTCTATGTGAATGAGCACTATCTTGTGTTGGAAGCGATTGAGGAAGGCCTTTTGGGCCATCTGAATGGCTAGCAGCTCCAGTTTGTTGATGTGAAGACACTGTTGGTGGGATGACCACATCCTTTGAACGGTCAACTCCTTTAAATACTCCACCCGAACCAGTGCAAGAGATGTCCATTGTGATGGTCATCTGAGGTACTGAGTCCAAAAAAGGCCACCCTAGCAACTTGGCATTAGACCACTGCAGAGAGTGAGGAGTACAGCCCCATATCAAAACTAGATCCTCCCAATAGCCCCTCAATTGTGACCACTGTGCTGCTTGATACTCTTGCAGCAGACGCATGTGTAACCTGGTATGTGGCACTATGGCAATGCAGGAGGCACATGACCTTTCTGACCATTACCTGGCAAGCTGGCTGAAAGAGAGTGAGCACCATCTGAAAAGGTTGGACCCCTGCAGGACTAGGGTATGCTTCCATATGAGAAAGTTTTGTATAGCTCTAGGAAGGGCAGTACCTGTAGGGGCTGGACTTGAGATTTTACTGCATTGAGGGTAAAGCCTACCTTGTGTATGAGATCTAGGTTGACTTGGGTGTGTGCTAGGTACTGTTGCTTCATTGTGCTCTTGATCAATAAGGGAAGACAGTGATGCTGTTCGTCTGACATGAGCAGCTACCATGATTAGACAAATGGTGAGCACCATGGGGACTGTGAGTTCCGCTCAAGGTCAGAACTTTGAACTGAAAATTCTGAACACAAACAGGAGAAACCAGCAGGGTGGATGGGGATGTGGAAGTAGAAATCCTTCAGGTCGAGAGTGGTCATGAAATTGCCTTGCTACAGTAGGGGAATGGCATCCTTGTGTGTCGCCATGTGAAACACACAAGGATGTCACACAGATGTATTTGTTGAGGGGCCGGAGGTCCAGCAAGGGCCATTGTGACCAGTCCTTCTTCGGAATGAGGAAGCATTTGAAGTATACCCTTTTGTTGCGGTGTCACTGGCTCTATGTCCCCTTTGCTGTGTAGTAAGTGTATCTCCTCCTGAAGTAGACACTGCTGTTCCGGGTAGAGCTTGAGTGTGTGGGGGCAGTTTGGTGGGGTTTGCATACGTTCTAGATAGCACCTCTCTGCTATGATGCGCCTTTGTCCCTGCCTGTAACGTTCTTTTTGTACCCTACCCTATTATAGTCCCAAGAGGGGGCCTGTTGCTGTAATTGCCTTCTGAAGGAAGTGAATGCTTAGTGGATAATAGTCTTAGCCCCTCCACAGCATTGTGTGTGGCAAAAGGAACCACAGGCAGATAGAGTCTGTAGGGCACCCATGGTTTTAGCCATGTCCTTTTTTATTTTTCCTAGCATCTGTTCAACAAGCAAGCCGAAGAGATGCTACCTGTCAAAGGGAAAGTTGACCAGCTGCTGCTGCACCTCTGGCTTAAAGCCCGAAACGCGCAGCCATGCGTGTCGGCGGAGGAGCACACAAGTGTTTACCCCACGAGCGGCTTTATTGGCCGCATTCAGGGCACATAGAATATTCGCATTAGATATAATCTCACCCTCTGCCACTAATTCCTGACCCATTTTTCTGTATTGATCTGGGAGGAGTTGAAGCAACTCCTCCATTTCATGCCAGTGAGTCCTATCGTACCAGAAGAGTAAACCTACAGAATTGGTGATACGCAAATGCGTAGAAGACTGACCAGCAAAGCGTTTCCCTGCCTTGTACATCTATTTTCCTCTACCGGCCAGTGAGTTGGCACATTTTCAGGTGGTGTGAAAGACCAGGGAGTCAGGTCGAAGGTGCATGGGCATAAATTGCATGGATCTCTGGGTGAAGAAGAGGGTTTCCATGAGGAGGTCGTCTTCCTCTGGTTGTCTGTGCATTTCCACTTTGTGAATGTGACTGCTTTCCGCAACACCGCATGGTAAGAGGTAGTGTCGTCTTGCGGGGAATGCTTGGCCAGGTAGAGGTCAGGATTGGTATCCGACAGGGAGATTGATGTCGTAGCCGTCCCACGGGTCATCATTAGGGTGTGGGCCATGTGGTGTAGCCTATAGGTCACAGGGAGACTTAGGACTATCGCCTCCAAACCCAGAAGGAAAGGAACTCTGAGGTGAATAGGAGAGGGGTCCTCTGGTAGTAGTGGAGAGGAAGGGCGTGGAGGAGGTGGAAAGTAAGGCAAAGAAGGAGATGGGTGAAGGGGGAGGTAGACGAGACAAAGGAGGTGGTGGATAGGTGCATTTGTCATAGCGCTGAGGGTGCCTAGGCACTGACTCCGAATGTGTATTTGATGTTTTCTTGAAAGTTTGTTTCCTCTTGGGATTAACAGGATCCTTTACAGTGACAGAAGGCTTAGCTTGGATCCATTTAGTCTCTGGATGATGTGGATGTGTGGCTGTCTGGCGCCGATTTTCTCTTGGAGGCGCTCTAAGGTCGGTTGGTCTTGATCCTCAGAAGTGGTACAGAAGTGACACTAGCTGTTGAGAAGACGAGGATGGTTGTTGTTCTGCTGACTCTGAGCTAGGAATCCATGGGTCCCGGAGGGGGTGTTCGATTGAGTAACCGAAGAAAAGGGGTATGCAACACTTCGAACTGGAGAGCATATATAATTGTTATTCCTTCCGACGAGCGAGATGGATCCGAGCGGGTTTAGCAAAACCACCACACGGTGTGGAACTGGGGCTTGAAGATACACATCTGAACCTGACTCGAAAAAAAACAACCCAACAAAATAGCCGATGCCCTTGCGCATCGAAGCTGGCTATTTATATAGTATGACAAAAAGAGGTATACTGTGCAAAGAGTCCAGGCATCCCTTATGTGTTGACAGGGGCCTGCTCTAGCAATCCCAAGGTGCTCTTCTATGGGGTAGTGTGGTTGAGCAGCCTTAGGCTTATCCGAGGGGAGTGTTCGATATCTGCAATACACACACTGTCAATAAATGATGCACATGACTCCATAAGGAGAATCACAGCAATTTATAAAAATTACTCATCTGTATATAACTTTTGGCACCAAGATCATCAAAATCATATAAGTACATTTCGGGTTATGAACTTTTACAGGTTTGAAAAATCAACATTAAGTGCAATCTCTGAAGTGGCTATGTTATCCTATGGGGAAAGACACACTACATAGCGGTACTTCACAGTGACTTAAGGGGCCAATCTCATTGACCCAAGGTAATTATGGGGCACGGCCCAAGGCAGCACCAACAGGTCACCTTGGGTGGCACTGGGGCGGCTGGGTGCAGAGGTGCTTCTCAGCTTTGGCGTTCCCAATGTTATCCTATTGGGGGAAACATGCACTGCATTTGGGCATTTCACAGCGACTTATGGGACCAATATCTTGGGCTTAAGGTACGTATGGGGCAAGGTCCAAAGCAGCACCAACAAGTCACCTTGGGCGGCCAGGTGCACAGGTACTTTTTGAGTTGGTCTGGTCAAAAAGGGGCTACAGGCTTGGACTGGGAAACCAGTCATGTTGAACCAACAAGGGGGATCAGGTCTCACGATGCTCTGGGAAGTGGGGACACCTTCATCTACTTCCCCTCGGGCCAGGGACGACGGGCGCAGAGGGGTCTTGAGGGGTTGGGTTTTACACAGCTGAGTCACTCATGGTCGGGGGCTGCACACAGAGGCTGCAGGCTTCATCAACGAACCCCCCTCCTGGCAAACCCAAGGTGGGCTTTGTCTCTGGAGGTGCGGGGGAACCACGCTGGCACTGCTGGCCCACTTCCACTCTGACTTAGAGCGAAGGGTGCAGTGGTGCTGGCCAGTGTCAGGTTCACGCGTCCGGAGTATGCACAGTTCTTTCTTTGGTACCTGCAGGGTGCAGAGAAGCAGCTCTACTGCTCCAAGCGAGATCCTGAGTCTTGGCAGAAGTGCTAGAGGTCCTCCCAAGCTTTTGGAGGCACAGCGGTTTACAGGACGAGTCAACTTTGCCGCAATAGTCAGGACAGCGAACTTGCCTGCAGGGTTAGTTTCAAATCAGTTGCTCCTTCCACAGTTCTAGCTTTTTGCGGCTCTTCAGTCCTTTTAGGTCGGCAGGATCTGATTTCCAGGTGCCAGGGACTCCCCTAAATACAAGATTTAGGGAAATGTAGGGTAGTAGCCAATGGGCTACTTACCCCTGGGGTCACTACGCCCCATATATGACCACTTCCTGTGGGAAGTGGCCATAACCCTGTTCCAGAGTTCTTAAGGCAGACTTCAGATTTTCGTATTCACTTCCGGTAGCCCACCTTAGGGGTGGAACTAGCCTGAAGGTGAACACGCCTCTCTGACTACTAAGTTTTCCACCTACCCAGGTGCCAAAAGGGTCCTGGACGTGGGGACAGAGAGGGTGGTGTCAGCATCCTCTCCTGTGAGGGACGCGAGATACGCATACCAAAGACGGTGGGCTCTTTGAAGCTCGACGCCTTGGAATATTAATTCGAAGGTCATTCTGTGGGAATGGGTGTAAACACCCTCTGCCCGAGTAGGCTTTGTTCCTGACTTCCTGAGAGCAAAGGCCGTCAACACTGGGGGTCAGAAAATCATCTGCAGTGACAGACTGGCTAGGACCAGTCAGTCGGCACACTAGTAGTTAGTAGGTTTTCATGGGGTACCTCTAAGGTGCCCTCCGGTGCATGTATTATTAAATCCATCACAGCAATAATTGTGGGTTTATTAATACGAGATGTTTGATACCAAGCATCTCTAGTTTCAGTGAATCCATCATGTAGCTTGGGAACTCGTTTTTGACCACTGTCCAACACATGTACTTACACTGGCTTGCCTGGTCACTTGTCCTGGCAGCATTTGAACTAGTCAGCGTAGGGGCATATCTGCTCATGCAGATTTGCCCACACATGTAATATAATGCACCTTGCCTTAGGGCTGTAAGGCTGCTGTAGGCGTGACTGACAAATATTACATCCAGTGTTAGGGGATATGGCACACAGGTGTGTGACATTAAGTGTTTTCACCTTTTAGAGCACCTTGTCATGCAGCGGCAGTCTGTATGAGTTTGGTGCTGAGTCCCAAAGAGTTGCACAAGATATGCTGCAGTCCTTAGGGACCCTCTTTAGTATCCCTTCCCTAGGTACCAGAGATACCACTCACCGAGGTGCTAAAGGCCTGGTCACTTGGGGATCAAATAGCCAGAACACTGGGAACATGTTTGGCAGGAACCAAGTGCACTTCAGTCAAAGTTGCCTCAAATGCCAGGCAAAAAGTGAGAGAGAGTGAGAGAGAGAGTGAGTGAGTGAGTGAGTGAGTGAGTGAGTGAGAGTGAGTGAGAGAGAGAAGAGAGAAAGAGTGTGTGCGCGCGTGTGTGTGTATATATATATATATATATATATATATATATATATATATATATATATATATATATATATATGTATATGAGGAGTGGCAGGGATACCCAGGAGGGGACAACATTCTGCAGTGAAAAACACATTTTTCTACACCTCCCCCCAACCAATAAGCCGGGAGACTCAGCTCAAATCTTTCGAGAGTCTTCCTAGACTCAGGTGAGGAAGTGTAAGGAAACAGGCTGGTTTGTTGCAGGGCCTACTCTGCCTCACATCCTCCTCTCCATGTTGTAGGACAGTGCCCATTTTGACAAGCTTACCTCCCACTTTTTGCCTGGTATCTGTTGCAAATGATTGAAAGTGTACTGGGTATCTGCTAACCACCTCCCTTGTTCTTTCTACATGTGGGATAGGTAAGACACCCCTACAACAGGCCTTACAGACCTAAGGCAGGGTGCACTATACCCATGTGAAGGCATATCTGCGAGAGTGGATATGTCCCGGTGATGTCTAAGTTCACCCTTAGATATTACCAGTGCATAGGGTAGCTATAATGAGTACATGGGCTCGACACACATCATTACGAGTTTCCCAGCTACATGATGGCTCCACTGTACCTCAAGGTGTTTGGAACCAAACACCACGTCTTAATAAACCCACACTAATGCCAGAGCTGGATTTATTTATAAATGCACACAGGGGGCACCTTAGAGGTGCCTCCCGAAAACCTACCCACTACTAATGTGTTGACTGACTGGTCTCGATCAGCCAGACACCAAAGGCAGGTTTCTGATCGGCTAAGGTGAGAGCATTCGCTGTCAGAGCTTGGGAACAAAGCCTGTTCTGGGCAGAGGTGATCACACCTCCTCCAAGCCGGATGGACATTTCAGGGCGGGAAGCTTCACAGGCATTGCCGCCTTTGATATGCGATCCCCGGTCTCTCCAAATAGTGGAGGTGAAACCCCTTCCTCCTCCCGTCCCCCTCCTATCCTGAACACACTTTGGCAGCAAGTCAGGTAGGAAAATTAGTATGTCCATATTCAGCCAGCACCACCCCTAGAGCGGGCCAGCTGTGTGGACCCCCACTTTTCAGATTCCTCCATGTTGTATGGAGAGATTTAGCCGTCTAGGTCCAGGATTATGTCTCCTTCCCACAGTAAGTAGTCATAAAGAGGCTAATGACACCCTGCAGGTAGGTAGCCCATTGGCTACTGCTGGTCATTCCCCATAACGCCCTTAAATTGAATATTTAGGTGTCACCCTTGAACCAAAGAACTCCGAATCAATAGATCAACAGAAGAAGGACGAAGAAGAGTCACTTCCTGGCGAGAAGTTCAGCAGAACTTTGGTGCGCAACCCTGTTGTTCCCAGCCCTCTCTTGGCAATCGCAAAAGAGTGTCTTAAGCTGGTAAACTACCCAAGACTTGGGTAGTCTGCCAGCACTTTGGCAAACACCAAAAGTCTCCTTGTAGTACAAGAGCTACTCCCCTGCAGTCTGCAGGCCCCAACAATCAGAGTCCAGTCCACCACCTTGCAGCTCCCCAGCCCGATCAACACCACAGATGACCAGAAGAAGGTACTCATGGTCTGGAAAGTCAGATCTGTCGCCCCACCTAGTGTGACGACACCAGGACCAACCAGAGCAGCACCAATTCCTGAGGCACCGGAAGCCCTGCACCAAACATCTAAAGCGAGAGTGCAGTCCAGATTCTCACTGCACAAGGACCAAGCAGTTGTCGAGGGACGTCAGCATCACAGAGACCCGAATCGAGAGTGGCTCGGCTGCTTTAATTTTGCCCCTGCCAGATGTTTGTCCCTGACCGCGAAGTGCATCTTTACGCACCCAGCCTACCTAACCACCTTGCATCTGAGCCGCCCGGACTGGGTCCGGGAACCTGTTGTGCACCCGAAGCTCCAAGACCCCTTGCGACCTGAGCCCTTGGACTTGCCCGCAATTCCCCTTGTGCAGCCTCTTTCCAGGTGGCCCTCCTCTCCATAGCTTCAGCTACCAGCCTCACTAGCACCCTGCTCCCAGTATAACCCAAGCGGTTCCCGAAGAACTGCTGGTAGTACTAATGGCTGATTACTATTCCAATCCCAGACGGTTGTCCCCCCCCCCCCCCACCTGAAACCGACTGTACCTACCTTTTTGCATCCTTCAACTGTTGGCCTTCTGAGGAAGGGGAGAGTCAGGGCTCTAAAGAGCTCACTGACCTATTAACCAATCTGAATTTAGAAGGGCATATAGCACAGCCCGCCCATATTAAAGGCCATGCATAAGACCAATTGTGGACCGCTAATCTTTCGGTTCTTGATTTACTGGTATAGCCATGTACTTGGCCAGATCACTATCTCATCTATTTCGCAATAAATGGGTTATCCACAGCTAAACCTAGAAGTGATACAAGACCTATGACCAGAATTTGGAACCGGTCTCGCCTGCCGGAGTTTCTTAATATGTTGCAGTCCACTCTCCCGCCTACTACGACCAATGTCAATGAGTTGGAGAAAGCCACCTCTAACTAGCTATTTCAAGCTTGTGAGGTGCATGCCCCCCCCTACAGCGGAAAGAAAGGTCCCTGAGGCGGCATGAAACCTCTAATTGGTTCACAGAGGAGTTAAAAATTGTTAAACTTAAAACGCGTCAGGCAGAACGGAAGTGGCGGAGAAGCTGTACTCCGACAGAAAGGAAGAAGTATGATAAAGCACTTACTGAAACAAAGCTGCCATAGTGGAGACAAAAAAGGCCTATTATTCTTCTTGGGTGCTTAGCTCTAGCAACAATTCCAGAGATATTTTTAAAATTGTCAGAGAGCTTTCTAGTCCTGACCGAATTACCTTGGCTATCACACCCTCCCAGGCTCTGTGTGATGAGCTGAACACATTCTTTGTGGAAAAAATCAAGACCATCCAGAACTCCATTTCCACAGGCCATTTGGAATGGAAATCTTATAAGTCATATGAAAATCCTATTGCGATGACTAACTTCCAAAAGATCACTCTTGATCGACTAGAAGAACTCAGAAACAAGGTTCAGTCAGGTTCCCCCAATGACCTTTGCCCTGGTAGGATAAAAAAATAACTGCTCTCTCACTTCCCAGCCACCTTCCTTTCCCTTCTAAATACCTCCCTGGAGCAAGGGGTAGTCCCACCCGCCTTCAAAGAGGCAGTGTTAGTGCCATTACAAAAAAAAGCGGGAGTAGATCCTAGTGCTCTGAGCAACTATAGGCCTATCTGGCTCCTTCCATACCTAGCCAAACTGCTGGAGGCACATGTGGCAAAACTCCTATGTGCCTTCATCGGAGACTCCAACTTTTTGGTTTCCATCAGGCAGGTTTCAGACCATTGCACTCTACAGAATCAGTTTTTCTAAGTGTCATGGACGACCTGAAGGAAGGTGCAGACAGGGGGTGCACTCAGGCCTTGGTGTTATTAGACCTGTCCGCTGCCTTAGATACTGTGGACCACTCTATCCTAGCGAATAGATTAGCAGCAGCAGGTCTGGATTGGATGCTTTCATTCTTAATTCAGAGACTCTGTCCCTCACCACCCCTTGTTGTAAATATTTTTGTCCACCCTAAGCGTGGAAGGGTATACTCAGACATGAGTCCCTTGCTCATTGCACCATCAGGATTCAAGCAAGCCGGGCCGAAGACGGCTGTAATGCCAGAAACCGGTCCCCGGAAGCTTGTTTCCTTCCCAGTGTAAGAATTGGCTTTTGTAGTTTGGTTTTCCCTGTTCCCATCATGCACTGGGACAGGAACAGACTAATTTGCATACAGCCAGGTTCTGAAACTGGGATGGTGCAGTGAGCTAAAAAACGGTGTTGGATCTAGCCCTGATCTCTTGACTGGGTGAGAGTATTCTGCTTAATTCAGAGACTCTGTCCCTCACCACCCCTTGTTGTAAATATTCATTCTTAAAGGAGCGTTCCCAGTCCATCAGACTGGAACCTTTTAATTCCTCCCGGATGAATACCACATGTGGGGTACCTAAAGGATCTTCCCTCTCAGCTCACCTGTTTAATGTTTACATCTGTCCCCTGATTCATGCTCTTCAAGAAAGAGGAGTGAAGGTATATAATTATGCAGATGACATGCAGCTGATCTTCCCGCTTGATGATATAAATGACTCCAAGAGCTCATTCCAACATACTATGCTTTTCATCAAGGAGTGGATGACTCATAATTATCTCAAGTTAAGTTCCGATAAAATAGAGATAATTATTTCAAACAACAGAATAGAACAGTGGACACCAGCACACTGGCCAGCTGCATTGGGAATCCCCCCATACCCAAAAACTCAGTGAAAAACCTGGGAATCAAGATAAATGCTTATCTTTCCATGCAGGAACAGATTAACCTGGTTTCATCTACTTGCATGTATCAATTGAGGACATTCAAGAAAATCAGGAACTTTTTCTCCAAGGAGGCAAGCATAGCTATTCTGCTCGCACTAATAATGTCCCGGTTGGATTATGCCAATTCCATATATTTAGGACTCCCTGCCAGCCAAACTCATAGGTTACAGCTCATTTAAAATCAAGTAGCTAGGCTGGTCTTCCATTAACCGAGACATTGCCACACCAAACCATTATTGAAGCAGCTTCATTGGCTTCCTGTGATACAGCGGTCTATGTTTAAGACCGGTTGTATGATTTTTAATGCACTCCACGAATTAGGACCCAAGTTCATATCCACCAAGATCTCAAGACACTTGCCTACACGGAATCTTAGATCAGCGACAATGAACATGTTGACTATTCCAAGATTTAAAAGAAAGAGAACGGGTGGCTCGTGTTTGTCTTGGTATTAGACCCCACACTGTGGAATTCCCTTCCAATTGAAATCAGACTAACCTCAGAATATTCCAGCTGTAGAAAAAAAATTAAAACATGGTTATTCACCCAAGCTTACTGTTAGAGCCCGAAAGATAGCTCACTTCATCCCTTAGCGCCATGAGACCGTTGGTATACGAACGCTTTACAAGTCCCATAAACATAAAGATCCTTGACTTTTCCTCCCTTAGGGTTGCATTGTGCGTAAAAGCGCACAGGTTTGAATGTGTTACTTACCTGTGAATACTGTTATCGAAAACTGTACTTACCTTGAAACAAAGTTCTTGAATTTGAAATATATATAAAAGAAGTGTTATTTTCTAATTTGGTCTTGGATTTATTCTTTGGGTTTGTGACTCATTTATTGCCTCTGTGAATACAACAAATGCTTAGCACTACCATCTAATATGCCTAACTGCTCACTACACTACTATAAAAGACAGTGTTAGTATTATAAACTTCAGCCTCTGTCAACCAATTGGGGACCCACTGGACTCTCTGCACAGTGTACCTCATTTTAATACACTATCTAGAGAGCCAGCTTCCTACAAGGAAGGAGCTGGCAAAATGCCCTTCTTGACAGATCGGACTGTGCAGACAGTAATGCTTTGAGAAGGTGTGTACCAAAGACCACATGGCTGCCTCACAGATGTCCAGCTAGCGTAGTGGTAGAAGCTTAGCCTTGGTGGAATTATTCACACGGCTTCTGGTAGGCTGCTTCTTAGCCAGTAGGTATCAGATCTTCACGCAGAAACCAATCCATCTGGAGATACTCTGTTTTTGTACTGACTTACCCTGCTATGCTCTGGAAAAAACAACAAAGAGCTGACTGTCCACTTGGTACAATCAATATAGAAGCTCAATGCTCTTTAAGGATCCAAATGATGGAGTCTCTTTTCCTCCTCAGAGGGATGAGGTGGAGTAAAGAGTAGCAGGTGGGTGGTGGCCTGACAGATGTGAAAAGAAGTCTGGGTCCTAAAAACCAAATTATTAGACAAAAAAAGTAGTGTAAGGTGGACTGACACACAGAGCTTGAATTTCGTTCAAATTTCTAGCTAATGTTAAGCACAACAATGTGTTGTTCCAAAGCAGAGTTACGGTTGAAACCAATTGTGTAACCTAATCTATCTCGGGCCGGATGGGATATAAAAAATATTGGCACAAGAGCCCTCATCCACCCCTAGGGTTGGCATGCTTTATCACTGAGCCTGCTACTCATTGGACCGGCACTGCAATGCCCAACGGGCCCATGAAACGGGGCTCTTACCAGACATCTTTGAACATATTTGCAGGGTGAGCCTGGGAATCTCCCCGGACACCTAGTAATGACTGGAAATGTAGAATGGTCATATCAAACAATATTAAAATGAACAAGTTCAAAGGATCCCTGTTGAAGATTAAAAATGAAATTGGTGGGATTCTAAAGGGAAATATTGTACCCTTGTATTCCCCTCAGAGATCGACAAGTTTCTTAACTAGCAAGGCAGGAGATAAACACCATACGCACTACGTCCACTGCATGGCTCAAACTAGGCCAAGTGGAAAAGAAATTACCTCTGTATGCCCCCAACATGCGGCTAGCACAGCATCCCTCACTATCAGCCACTCACGATGGAGGTAGCATGGATCTGTTAGAGCAGGTGGGCATTACCCTGCTGGACGATCTTTATGTTAATGGATCATTCATAACCCCTTCAGATCTGGACTACGTCAACAACCAATCCATGCTATTTAAGTTTACTTACCACAGCCTGCGAGAGGCGGTAAAGAAATTATACCCCTCTTACCCAGCTGAACCCCCTGCACTAGACTCATTGCAACTACTCATCAATAGTCCGACGAAAAATCATATGGTAACTAAACTGTACCGGGCCATGAAAACAGAAATTGGGGAGGGTACGGTAACGGCTCGTAAGAAATGGAACTCAATATTGGACATTTCGCTTACTGAAGAGGATTGGGAGGCGTGTTGTGCAATCACAGAACTACTAACTCCTAACTGCAATCTACGCCTTATTCATTACAAGTACTTGCATCAAACCTATCATACTCCCAAAAAGCTATACAAATATTGCCTAAGGGATAACGCAAATTGTAGGTGATGTAAACAGGATCAGGCTGACTTTATTCACCTGGCCTGGGGATGTGCGCAGGTGCAAGCATACTGGACACAGGTGATAGCTTTGCTGGGTGAAATGGTAAACTGTAAACTAATGTGTATGCCACAGTTGTGCCTATTGAGCTATGTGTTGAGATTGAAATCTGTAAAAAAAAGAATTGCAGTCATCGCACTGCTCTTTGTGAAGCGCAGGGTGTTGATGCTTACGGACAGTAAAAAAATTGCCTACTCTAAAGCAATGGATAACAGACTTTGTATATTGCAGGGACAATTTTTGTTATATGCAGAAGAACAACCTACCTCAGCAAAGCCAGGTAATTTTTGGGAACCTCTCACGATCTATTTGAACAGCTACCCTGATTTGTTTGCAGCTGATGTATAAACTATGCTCTTAATCTTTACATACGACATGGTTATGTAATATATCATACTATTGTGAGAAATGCACTGTGATGTGCGTTGTATCCTGGGGAGAGGTGTGGCGCCGCGGCCAGGGCGACTGACGCTGGAATCTGGGGATCACGGTTCGATCCCCGGCTCCGGCGGCAGGTTAGCCCAGCACCATGTGACTCTGGGCAATAGCTTGCTTAATCTTCCCGACGGCCCCCAGCGCCTGGAGACCCTTACGGGTGAATGTGCGCTTTACAAATGTGGACTTAGTTGTCTGCTTTGAATTCTGAATCCTTTGATGAGCAATGATAGACATGTGCTGGTAATGTTTGTTTGTTCATGCATTACACTATTTTATGATAAAAATCTATAAAAAAAAAAAAAAGAAGAGATTGACACGTTTCTTGCCTGGTGCATCTAAAAAGATCAATGGCAATTCTTCACGAAGAAAACAAGTTACTTACCTGTAACTACAGTTATCAAGTATTGGGGTATTTTCATAGATTCACATGCCTGAATCATTCCCCATGGCAGAGGCGGGAGTCCCACGGTAAATTACAAAAGTAGTGCCATAAGTAAATAATAGTAGTAGGCTAAAAGAAAAGCCTAAGACCTAAATCTTAGTAGCCTATCTACATCATTATAGTAAAAAAAACTAAAGTTAGATCCAACCAATCAGCTACCAGCACCCTCTAGAACACTCAGCAGAGTGATTTCTTCTCAGATTTTATTAGCACAAGTGGGAAGGAAGTATCCCAAGTCATAGAGAACTGGCTCGCCGGGAAGTAGGGTGGGTGCATGTGAATTTATGAAAGATAGCAATACTGGATAACTGTAGTTACAGGTAAGTAACTTGTTTTCTTATCCAGTATTGGGGTATCTTTCAATGATTCGCATGCCTGAATCAGAGAAGCAAGCAGTATACCAAATATACGGTTGTTTGCGGATGTTGGGAGGCAAGTGTTCATAAACTCTCAAATTGCATCCACAATGTTATGTATATATATATGACGGGGGAAGAACAAACCCTGAGGCTCTGTTGGAATAGAACCCAGCATAGGGCAGGGGTAACTCGCCCATATGCGCCGGAAATTCCTCTGGGTATGTTGACGGCGCTTCCGCACGGAGGGGATTGGACCCCCTTGGAGGACTGGGAACAGCTGGGCATCCATATGGTGGGGGATCTGTATATGAATGGTGAATTGATGCCTTTTCAGGCGCTGCGGGACGTATATGGCCTCCTGGAGGGCGGCTTCCTGCTCTATGCGGCAGTGGCTGCGGCGATCCGGGGACACTGGACGGGTGGGCACACGAAGCCAGCTACCGCATTAGCTTGTCAATATGTCGTAATGGTCAAAGGGACCGTTAAGACAGTCACGTGCCTCCACTCTCGGATGCTGCAGGATGGTTTGCAACCACTGGTCGCACTGAAAGCAAAATGGGAAGTGCGTATAGGGCGCCAGATCCCGGACACAGCATGGGAACACATTCTTAAGAGAGCGTGGAAGGGGAGCAGAAATGCCCGGTTTCAACATATACAATTTTACATTCTACATCGCGCTTACTTGACCCCTGGCAAAATTAGGAAATACTTCCAGGTCCACGATGCGGCGTGTCCCAGATGTCTGGAGCAGGAGGTAGAACTAGAATATATGCTATGGCTTTGTCCGTCTACTGGGGAGTATTGGGCAGAGGTAGGGGACCTCTTAAATGCAATAACTGATCGACAACTAGACTACGACATGGCTACCTGTTTGCTGCACTGGTTTCCGCACACAGCCAAAACGAAAATAACCAGCAAAGTTATTGATTTACGTTTATTGTTGGCCAAACGAGAGATAACCTGGCACTGGAAGTCGAGGGCAGGACCTTCGAGCAGGCGCTGGCGTATGGAGTTCTGTAAATGGGCAGAGTGTGAGAGTGTGGTCCGGCTTCGGCAGGTTAAACGCGCTGATAATGATAAGGCTTTAGAGATGGCGAGAGCTTGGGAGGCCCTGACTCAGGCATTGCGAGACTCCCAGTTGGAGGAAGAAGATGAATGAATGATAATCGTACATGTGATCATCAAACTACGGAACTGATGTGCAAAGCTTTCTGTGCAGCTGGTAATATGCTAAGATATAGAACTCTGGACATGCCCACAACATCGAGAATAAGGAGGGGAGGGCTTAAGGGGGAATTAGTGTTAAATTGGGGACATTTTTAACGGATATGGATGATGTGATAATTGTAGTATATTGTATGTCAGTATAAACTCCAATAAACTATGTTAAAAAAATAATATATATATATATTTACAATTCCATAGACATATAAAATGCATATCGTATTAATACTAAAAACAGTGTACCAGCAAATAAGAGAGAAAGGTACCTGAATCTGACCTTAATGAAAGAGATGGCGTAGGACAGCCTGTCCAACAGCTGCATCTTCTGGCTGTGAAGACTGAATACAGTAATGCTTCGAGAATGTGTGGACATTTTTCCATGTCGCAGCACAACAGATATTTTCCAGAGTCACTCCAGCAAACAATGCTGTAGAAGTTGATATAGTTCTTGTAGAATGAGCAAAGGTTTGTTGGCCTTGTCATGGCAGAAATGAATCGAAGATGCCAGCCATCTGGCGATTGTTGCCTTTGTTACTGCAGTTCCAAGTGTTGCTTGACCATAGGCCACGAACAGTTGGTTGGAACATCTGATGTCTTTAGTTTTCTGTAGGTTGAATTTTAAACAGCGCTTCACATCCAGCGAATGCAATGCTCTTTCAGCTGGGGTGGATGTATCCGGAAAGAATGTTTTTAATCTTACCAGTTCATTCAAGTGAAATTGTGTTGGTACCTTAGGGAAGAATCCGGGATTTGTTCGAAGGGTTACATACTCCCAAGTAAAATGTAAAAAGGGTTCCTTGATAGTGAAAGCTTGGATTTCCCAAACCCTTCTTGCAGAGGTAAGAGCCAGTAAAAGAGCGACCTTCCAAGTGAGGAATTTGAGATCAGTCTTCTGGATCGGCTCAAATTGACGTTTCATTAATTGCGCTACCACGGTGTTGAGTTCTCACTCTGGAGGGGGTGCTCGCACTAGAGGGAAGGCATGGAAAAGCCCTTTAATGAAATGTTTGACAAGTGAAGACGAGCAGAGAAAAGGAAATTTCGGGCATTTCCTGAATCTGGAAAGAGCAGTAAGATGTACTTTGACCGATGAAAATGTAAGCCCAGACTTGGCTAGAGAAAGCAGATAAGGGAGAATTTGCTTTGCAGGAGCTTGAACTGGGTGAATATTATTCGCCTCGCACCAACAGCAAAGTCGCTTCCATTTTAGGCGATAAGTTTTGATTGTGCTTTGGGCACGAGATTTGGCCAAAATTTCACGAAGGTCTTGTGAAACGTTGAGGTCCTTGAACTCGAAGAAATCAGGAGCCATACGTGCAAGTGTAGGGACTGTGGGTCCAGATGAACCACTTGGACTCTGTCCCTCGACAACATCGTAGGCGTTGGAAGAAGGTGAATGGGCTTCTCTTGAGACAATAGTAGAAGTTCCTGGAACCAATATTGCATTGGCCAACGGGGTGCATTCAGAATTAGTCGGCAATCTTCCAGCTTCATCTTGCAGAGCACCTTCGGGATCAATGGTATTGAGGGAAAAGCGTATGCACAAATCCCTGACCATCGCATGGACAGGGCATTCCCCCTTGATCCCTGTTGAGGGAACCTGCTGGCATAATATCAGCATTTCTTGTTCTCCCTCATTGCAAATCGATCCAGTGCTGGTCTTCCCCAAGCTTGCAATACTGTGTTCGCCTGCTCCTGCTTCAGCTCCCACTTGCGACAGTCCAATTGAGACCTGCTCAGGGTGTCTGCCAGAGTGTTGTGGAGACCCCTGTCGTGTTCGGCTCTCAGGATTATCTTGTGGAATGTGACCCACTCTCACAATTCCTGAGCCTCCTGCAAGAGCGTAGCTGATTTCGTTCCCCCTTGCTTGTTGATGTAATACATGCTGGTCATATTGTTGGTACGGACTAGCACTGAGGAACCCGCAATCCTTGGGAGGAACGCTTGGAGAGAGAGAGGAAAATGGTGCGGAGCTCCAGTCTGTTGATATGCTGTTGTTTTTGTACTTAAGACCATTTTCCTTGAATCTGCCAATCTTGCAGATGACCTACCCATCCTTCTATGGAGGCATCAGTTTTTAAAAAGAAGTCTGGAATGGTCTGTAGGAATGTGAGACCCTGGGCTAGATTCGCGGTCTGTGACTACCGATGCAGAGAATTTATCATGCGCGGTGTGAGAAGTTGGCCTGATATGCAGTGCTCACTATTCTAGTGATCACTATGTATCAGTCCAGACAACCCTCATTGATGATTGGTTGTAAGTCAACCTTATAGACCAGCTATCCTAGTAGCATGGATACGAGCAGTCTAAGGCTAAGACTCTAGAGGGCGTGTTAAGCCAGCTGTTTTACCATCACATTTACCCCTTGAACACCAAGTGAAAGGACACCACACAAGTTGTTATGAAAAATAAAGTATATTTATTTATAACAAGACTACCCTGGCTCTTTATGAGACAGGGAGCTAAGCACACAACAAAACTCTTAAAGAAATACTTAAAGTCGCACAATTTACACAAATGCCCGAGGGGCACGAAAAACCATATACTACAAAAGTGGAATGCGAATGACTAGCAGGTAAGTAACTATTCTCATAGGCTTTAGGATCGCTAGGACTGGACTACTGAACCTTTAGATTACAAGCAGGAGGCCTAGGGACGTCGTGTGCAGAGTGGGAACTCTCACGCGTAAGGCGGGAAAAAGTCTATGGAGGCTAGTAAAAGCAAAGTTAGTGTTCTCGGGCGAACCCGACTAGGTAGAGCTGAAACGACAAAGGATCCTGACACTTAGATAGTTAAACTATGCTGGAGCACCGAAATGCTCAGGTTACCTAGCCCAGGGGCTGCGGCTGCATAGGGCTGAAAAGACGTCGGAGATCCTCGTTGCAGTCTATGGAACCTGAAGAAAGAAGTTGCTGGCAGGCGACCAGTGAAGAAGTTCGTGGTGATCCAAGCCTGGATCAGGGAAGAAGAAAACCTGTAAGCAGAGGGGACCAAGTTCTGAATCACTAGCCAGTGATTTAGGTGGGCACCAGGATGGCACCGGACGAAGTCACCTCAGCCAGGTGAGTGGGCGCTGCTGGGCCTGCAGTCTCTCGGACCAGGAGGCGTTGTCGGCGACCAGGATGGAGGTGCGAGCTGTCCCACGAAGGTATCTGCTTCTGACGTCGCTGGACCCAGGATTGGGCAACAAGTCTTGGCAAATGCAAGGCCCACGCGGGGGACCTAAAATGGCGTCTTGAGTGGATCAGGAGGGTCCAGGGTGCTCCTCTTTTGGAGGGGAGCAAGGGCTAGTCTGGAGCAACCAGACCAGCAGTGTTTGTTGTCGTGAAGCGTCGTAAAAGGGCCACTAGCCAACGGGCAAGTGACCGGGACAACGCGGTGAGCAGCAAAGAGCAGAAGGGCCCCACGCAGATCTCGTGTATGCAGGGGGGCTGAACTTCGGTGCTGGAGCTGCTCAGGGTCGGGGCTTCTCTTACCCCAAAGCACTCGGTCGAGGGTCACTCGGTGGTCGTGCTGGACAAGCGTCGTGCAGTTCTGAAGATGGCCGGTCCCTCGAGGTCTCGTCGCACCCACGGATCACAGCTGGGCTGATGATGTGGGTTGAGGTCAGAGGTGCCAGGAAAGCCGGTTCTCGTCGTGCTGGAGCAGTCTTGATCCGAAGGAGAGACTGGCAACAAACCGCGATGCTTGGTTGGTGCCTGCTGCTGCAGGGTGACTACTCCTTAGTCACAAGGGAGAAAATCTTGAGAAGAGTCTTGAGTTCTTCGTGTAGAAGGTCGGTTCAGGATTCAAAGATTGATCTAATTTGGAAGGGGGCCTGCTCCTACCTTTATCCTGAAAAAGGGGGCTGGCACGCGACTAAGTCCTGCCCTATGGGTGGGACTAGGAGGGGGGTGGTTACACCCCTCTCCTTTGGCGGGCTTTCCCCAGCTCAGGGTCTGGTGTGCCCCTGGAACTGGTCCAAGCCGGCCTATGCACAGTGAGCACCGGGGTGCCACTTGCAGTCACCTTCCTCTAAAGCCCTGCCTACCTAGAATACACAAAATCCTGTCTGGGACGGTGCTGGCACCGCCCCTGGCAGGAAACCCTTTGTCCTTGCCTCCTGCGCTGGGAGGACTCCCAGCATCAGGAGGGCAGACTTGTGTCTCGGTGGCAGCATCCATTTTGTGGAGCTAAGGCTCTGTCTGACTTTAACCGGGGTTACAGGTTACCAACATGTCGTGTCCCTCTAGAAGGGTGGAATGCTAACCCCGTCGCCAGAATTGGCGAGGGGTTAGTATTCCAATTCGTATGACACCTTACTCGACATGTTTTGATAAAGCGATACCAGAGTTGGCATATAACCGCGAGGATTATAATGCACTTAAGAGTATATGGTATGCGATATCATGGAAACAGCTAAGGGATAGATCCCGAAAGCCGCAGACAGGCTCAGCTCATGCCAGAGCACCATCTCACACGATTCCAAGCACTCTGCCTTCAGGATTGTCAAGGCCTGCCATAGGAGTGACTGATAGGAGATCTGTGTGCCCATTTAGGTTTAGATATAGGAATACTATATCTACAGCAGAGGGTGAGTACACCACTCTGCCCCAGCTGTCAAGCAGCCAGTTGTGTCTGATTTAGTTAGTCAGCCCAGGGGTGGCATAATACATGCTGCAGCCCCTGGGAGACTTCTGGGTGCACCTTAGCCCTGGGTACAGGGACTTGGAGAGGGCCCAGTGCCAATTCAGTACCTGGGTACAATTTGGAGTAGAGAGAACAGCTAGGCTGTGGGTCTGATTAGCAGTCCCACAGCCAGGGAAAGTCGTAAACCAGTGAAGCAAAAAGCAAAAATCTGGGTGATCATAGGATTGCAGACCCTACTCTCCTACACGCGGCGTGACCTTGATGGAATCGTCGAACGAACCCACAGCTTGTTGCCATTGAAGATGTAGCTCCTCCTGAAGAGGTCTCATTTTCAGCTGTGCCAAGAGTATGAGATGTATTGCAGAAGAGCACATCATTGGAGCGAAGCAAACATCCGGACAGAAACTGGCCTTCTTGAAATTAACATTGCTAATTTTTGAAGACGCACCTGGCGGTCGTGTGACAATAATGCTTTGCACTGGACCGTGTCTAACATTGCTCCAAGAAAGGAAATGACTTGGAGTGGACATAACTGTGATTTGCTCTCGTTTAGAGTCAGCCCCAGAGAAGAGAAGCGATGGATACATTCCGCTGTGGCAACCTTGGTTTCATGTACCGAAGGAACGTTGAGCAGCCAATCGTCTAGATAAGGGAATACTTAACAAAGTGCTTGCCACTGGCGCCAAGCACTTTGTTAAGATTCTTGGTGCCGATTTCAGCCCAAACTGCAGCACTTTGAACTAATAGTGGGCGTCAGCCACTGTAAAGCGAAGATATTTGCGATGTTTGGTGTGGATAGGTATGTGGAAATACGCATCTTCCATATCCAGAGAAGCCATAAAATCTCATTTGTTTAAACAAATTAAAATCTCCTTTGTTTAAATAACTTAAAATCTTGGCAAGTGTGACCATTCGGGAACTTTGCTTTTTGAGAAATGTTTTGAGCTTGCTCAGGTCTAGAATCGGTCGCCATTCCCCTGACTTGTTTTTGATCAGGAAGAAACGAGAACAGAAACCTGTTGCTTTTTGAGATGATGGAACCTTCTCTATCGCATTCTTGAGGAGCATCTTTAAGGCTTCCTTGAATAATAAGTGAAGACGAGGGGGAGGGGACCCCTGGGCGGAGTAGTAGCTGTTTGATTAATTCCAGGGTGTGGCCA
Organism: Lissotriton helveticus; assembly: GCF_964261635.1. NCBI lineage: Eukaryota > Metazoa > Chordata > Amphibia > Caudata > Salamandridae > Lissotriton > Lissotriton helveticus. The sequence goes on from NC_136063.1 coordinate 1,923,947,811, forward strand.
TTGGTTACTAGGTCTAGAACCCATGGGTCCGAAGTAATTTCTTGCCACTTGTGAACAAAAGCTGACATTTTCGCGCCCACAGGTAAGGAGAGTAATAGGGTTGGCGCCCTGTGGAGATCACTGTTTCCTGTTAGTGTCTCAACCTTGATTCTGTGATCTCTTTTGACTACCCTGATGGGAGAAACTAGTTGTAGAGGATTGACGGTATGAGAACTGGCTGTAATCTGTCTATACTGGAATTGATACTGCCTATTTTGTTTGTTTTGGTATCCTCCTCTTGATAAAAAACCACATCCTCCTACTCCTCTGAAAGATCTGTGCCTGTATTGAAGGGCGCCTAATGATCGTGCGATATCCGTGTCAGTTTTGATAGCCAAGAGGGCCTCATCAATGTGTTTACCAAACAAAGACTCTCCGTCATAGGCCATGTCTAGAATCTTTGTTTATACCTCAGGGCTGAAAGTGGTGGCTTTAAGACATCCCTGGCGTCTAAGCACAGCAGCCCCTGCTAACTGACAGAAGTTGGTGTTTACGATGTCCAGAGCGCAATCTATAGTTTCCGATGCGGCACGTTCTCCTTCCAACAGAATTTTCCTTGCTTCCTGCCTACGGTCTGCGGAATGAGGTCAATGAGACCCGCCATGTCTGACCACATATGACCGCCATAGCGCAAAAGTTACTACTTGTGTAACAATATATCTGTAAGAGACATTAGTTAGTGATAGATTCCTTACCTTAGAATATCCCCAGGCGTCAGACTGGATCCGGAAACTTTTTGCGTAGCAGTACCCATGTGCGTCGGTAGGTGTCGTCCGCGGTCCCACGTCCGTCGTCGTGGGCGCCGTGATGACGTCGTCGGAGTACTTAGACGCCGCCTCTGTGTGCTGACGTCAGTTCTTATACACAGCTTTTCCGCGCCAGATACGCAGAGCCATGATAGAACCAACACTGGTGCCATGAAACGGGCCCTGAAAGGGGATGCCCTTAACCCTAGATATCGGTTCGCAGAACGGGGAGGATGGGTGGGTCTGTAAGGAATCTATCACTAACTAATGTCTCTTACAGATATATCATTACACAAGTAGTAACTTGTGCATCTGAAAGAGACATGTTAGTGATAGATTCCTTACCTTAGAATAGATACCCCAGCAATACCAACCCCGGTGGTGGGTCTGCGAACCAATAATCACACCAGAAAGTCCTGGAGGACGGAACGGCCAAAGAAGCCATCCCTCAGGACTTGGCTGTCCAGGCAGTAGTGTCTTGCAAACGTGTGCAGCGAGGACCACGTAGCTGCCGGACAAATGTCCTGCAAGGGCACACCTCGGCCCAGGACAGTTGTAGTCGCCGTGGCCAGAGTGTAATGAGCCCTCAGCCCAACAGGAGGTTCCTTCTTAGCCAAGGAGTAACATGTCTGGATGCACAAGATGATCCACCGAGAGATGGTCCGCTTGTGCACCGCCCGTCCCTTCTTAGCGCCCACGTAACCAACAAAGAGTTGGTCATCCACCCGGAACTGGGTGTGCGATCCAGATAGTAAGAGAGCGCACGTTTTGGGTCCAGACGGTGGAGCCTCTCTTCCTCTTTCGAGTGATGCGGAGGCGGAAAGAAGGTGGGCAAGGTGATGGACTGCCCGATGTGGAAGGCCGTGACAACCTTGGGCAGGAAAGAGGGTCTCGTCCGCAACACAACCTTGTCCGGGTGGACAGAGAGGAAAGGAGGTGTAGAAGAAAGAGCCTGGAGCTCACTCACTCTCCTGGCAGAGGTGATGGCAACCAGGCAAGCAGTCTTCAAAGTAAGAAGACAGAGAGGACAGTTATGGAGCGGCTCAAAGGGAGCACACATTAGATAAGTAAGTGCAAGGTTCAAGTCCCACTGGGGCATCACGAAAGGAACAGGAGGAAACATGCGAGTGATGCCCTTCAAAAACCTATTTACAATAGGGGACTTGAACAAGGATGGCTGATCAGGTAGCCTTAAGAAGGCGGTAAGGGCAGAAAGGTGGCCCTTGATAGTGCCCAGAGCAGAGCCCTGCTGGGCAAGAGAAAGAAGGAAGAGGAGAACCTCTGAAAGAGGGGCAGAAAGTGGATCCACCACCTTTGCTGTGCACCATGCCACAAATTTGTTCCACCTGCAGCCGTATACCGACTTTGTAGAGGGACGCCTGGCTGCCAGAATGACATTACAGACTTCAGGAGGCAAGTCAAATGGCCTCAACTGTCGGCGCTCAATCTCCAAGCTTGTAGGTGGAGACTGGACAGGCTCGGGTGGAGGACCGTCCCCTGCTGCTGCAACAGAAGGTCCTCCTGAAGAGGAAGACGAATCGGGGGATCGACAGACATGCTGAGTAGCTCTGGATACCAATATCTTCGCACCCAGTCCAGAGCTACAAGGATAACCTGGGCCCGGTCGCGCCTGATCTTCTTCAGCACTCTGGGCAGAAGTGGTATAGGTGGAAAGGCGTACAATAGACCGCAACTCCACTCGCGACGAAAAGCGTCACCGAGCGAGTGCCGCATTGGAAATTCCAACGAGCAGAACTGATGACATTGCGCGTTCTCTTCTGTAGCAAATAGATCTAACCAAGGCTCTCCCCATTGCTGAAAGAGGCCTTGCGCCACGTCCGACGCCATTCGTGATCCATCATGCACCGACGGCTGAGTTCGCCCGCCCTGGCGTTCAGACAACCTGCCAGGTGTTGAACCACCAGGGTCACGCCCTGCTGTTCCAGCCACTGCCAGAGGCGCAGAGTTCCTGGCAAAGGGTCCACGACCCACCCCACCCCGTTTGTTGCAGTACCACATGGCGGTGGTGTTGTCCGTGAACACCTGCACTACACTCCCCCGGACAGAGGGGAGGAATGCCTTCAGTGCAAGCCGGATCGCCCGCAGCCCCAAAAGGTTGATGTGGAGCAGGAACTCCGCCGGAGACCAGAGTCCTGTGATCTCCGCCTCTCCCATGTGGCCCCCCCCAGCCCTGGAGGGACGCGTCCGTCACAACTAAGTGCTCCGGTTGGGGTAGGGAGAGGGATCTGCCGCTGACCCAATCGCGGTCCGTGAGCCACCACTGCAACTGTCTTGCAGTGCCCTCTGAGATCAAGACATGGTCGGACAAGTTGCCCTGATGCTGGGCCCACTGAAACTTCAGGTCCCACTGCAGAGCCCGCATCCGCCACCGGGCGTGATGCACCAGAAGGATGCAGGAGGCCATCAGCCCCAGAAGCCACAGCGTCAACCTGTTAAGGGATAAAGGCTGAAAGATCGGAAACAGAGCCTGAATATCCCGAACCCGCTGTTCGGGTGGATAAACCCGAAAGTGCGCTGAGTCTAGAACCACTCCAATGAAGAGGAGCTTCTGAGAGGGACACCGGTGTGACTTCGGCACATTGATGGAGAACTCCAGCAGGTGCAGGAGGTCGGCCGTAGCCTGGAGGTGGCTGATGACTGTCTGGGGTGAGCCAGCCTTCAACAACCAGTCGTCGAGGTAGGGGAAGACTGAAACCCCTAACCTGCGCAGATGAGCTGCAACCACCGCCATCACTTTCGTGAACACCCGTGGGGCACTGTTAAGGCCGAACGGGAGCACGGTAAACAGAAAGTGCTTGTGGCCTACCGTGAACAGCAGGTAAGGCCGGTGGGCCGGCAGGACGGGGTTGTGAAAATAAGCGTCCTGCAAGTCCAACGCTACCATCCAGTCTCCAGGGTCTAGGGCAGCTAAGACCTGAGCTAATGTCAGCATCTTGAACTTCTTCTTCCGGAGGAAGCCGTTGACGTTCCATAGGTCCAAGATAGGTCGTAGGCCCCCTACTTCTGGCCCAGGAACGAGCGCAGGAACGCGGTCGATGGCCCCCTTGGCCAAGAGGGCCGTAACTTCCTCTTGCAGAAGTGTCAAGTGATCCCCCGACACGCGGTGGTACTGCGGTGGCATGGCTGGAGGGGACGCCTCGAAGGGGAGGGAGTAGCCCGTTCGGACGATTTGCAGCACCCACCTGTCCGACGTGACAGTGCGCCAGTGGTGGTGGTGATGGCGAATCCTGCCCCCCACTGGCGTCACATGGGCCTGAGAGCACGGACTAGGAGGGTTTTGAGACGGATGCTGCAGGGGTAGGTGTGGACTGGCCTCGCCGTTGTCCCCGACCGCCGCCACAGCGGTTTCCACGTCCGCCACCGCGCTGCATGGTAGTCTGCGGCATGTGGCTGGCAGGACGTGTGGGGGCGCCCCTTCCTTGGCCATGAAAGGGGCGAAAGGCAGCCGTTTGCTGGCGCGGGGCCGAGAGGCCCAAGGACTTGGCCTTAGCCCTGGAGTCCTTAAAGCGCTCAAGCGCATGGTCTGCCTTGTCGCTAAAGAGGCGACGGCCATCGAACGGCAGGTCCATAAGGGTGTTTTGGACATCGGCCGAGAAATTGGCGGACCTCAACCAGGTGTGACGACGAATCGCCACCGTCGTTGCCATCGCTCTGCCCAGAGAGTCGGTGATGTCCAGCCCACACCAGATGGAATACCGTGCCGCATCTCGGCCTTCCACAAGGGCCTGGCCGAGTTTAGCCCGTACCTCCAACGGGCACTCTGGCAGCACGGCCGCGACCGTGTCCCACAGAGAGTGGGTGTAGCGGCCCAAGAGGCACGCGGTATTGACTGACCGCAATCCCAAACTCAGGGAGGAGAATACCCTTTTCCCGTAAGTCTCGTACCTCTTGGATTCCCGGTCGGGGGGAGCCGATGGGAATGCGGTCTGGGAATTGGAGGCCTGGATAACCAGGCTCTCAGGGGTGGGGTGGGTAGACAGAAAGCAAGGGTCGCCCGGAGCCGGGCGGTGGCATCTGGCGACGTTCCTATCCACAGGCTGCCCTGTGGCGGGCCTGGATCAAGTCCCCATAAGAACGTCAGACAAGGCCTCATTAAACGGCAGCAGAGGCTCGGCCGAGCTTGACTGCGGTTTAAGGACCTCAGTGAGGAGGTTAGTCCAGGGCCTTGGCCGCCCTCATCAGCACCACGCTATAAGCAGCCCCCTCCTCCGCAGCCACGCTAGGAGGGGAGACAAAACCAGTGTCGGGCGAAGTGTCCAGACCACTGGCCTCCTCAAGCTCTCCTGTCCAGTCCTCAGAAGACTGACACTGACGTGCCAGAGGGTCCTCAGACCCCTCCCAATCCTCATCACCCACCGCCTGGTACTCAGGCTCAAAAGATGGGGCCGGGTCATAGAAATAAAAATCTCCCATAGGCGTCGAGAGCGGCGCCGCTCTGGCGTCGGACCCGAATCAAGGGTAGGACCAGGGATGACGTCGTCCTGGGACGACGGCGGGGGCGACACCCGTGCGGTAGACCGGCGGCGACCCGGATCCGGAACCGGACCCAGAGGGGCCCTGCGGCGGCGTGACCGAAGTCGCCGATGGCGCCGGGGCCAAACCACCCGAAGGCGCCGGGGCCAAAGCACCCGGCCTGCATGGGGACCCAGTCGGAGCCGCTTGGCCCGAAGGCGCCGCAGAACCCGACGGAGGAGCGAGCGACCTCATGGCCATGAGGAAGTCTGCAATCTCCCTCGGCGTCGCGTCCTGTCCCGGGACCGGCGGGTGTGGAGCAGGCCGCGACACCTGTGGCTCCAGCGGAGCCGCGTGGGCGGTGTCGCCCGAACCCCCGGCCGCGTCGCGCGAGCGCCGGGGGGAGTCAGAAGAGCGATGCTGCCTCTTCGACTTCTTGTGCCTCTTACCTGAGGACTTCGAGCCCGAAGACCGATGACGACTCCCGGAACTGTGTTGGCTCCTGCCCCGCGACCGGTCCCTCGACCTCCTTTCGGACCGGGACCCCGAGCGGCGCGGGGCAGACTGCCAAAGCTCGAGTCGCTTATGGGACCGCTCCCGTCTAGCTTTAGACGTCAGGGCCCGGCAGTCGGAGCAGGACTTGTCGTCGTGGTCCAGGCCCAAACAGTGCAGGCACCGGCGATGGGGGTCGGTAACCGACATGGGTCGGTAACCGACATCAGTCGGCGCAGGCCTTTAACCCGGGCATCCCTACCGGCACAGTCGGAGTCGATAGACTTCGAAAAATGGATCAAAAAGGATCTCAAAAGGTTAGTCAAAAAGTGACTAGGGTACAACTTTTTCCAGATCTGCGCTAGCTGGCGCGGGAAAAAGAAGAACTGACGTCAGCACGCGGAGGCGGCATCTAAGTACTCCGACGACGTCATCACGGCGCCCACGACGGACGCGGAGCCGCGGGCGACGCCTACCGACGCGCATGGGTACTGCTACGCAAAATGTTTCCGGATCCAGTCTGACGCCTGGGGATATTCTAAGGTAAGGAATCTATCACTAACGTGTCTCTTTCAGATGGACGATTAGAGCTAAAGAATTGGCCGCTCTAATAGAGGCAGCTGCCATGGTAGAGAATTGTTTGCCTATAAGGTCCAGATGACGTCCTTCCTCGTCAGAAAGTGTGGTGATAGGAAGTTGCGGGACTTTTAGATCGCTGTTGAGCGGCCTGAGAAATTACCGAATCTGGTCGTGGATGACCAATCAGACAGCATCCTGACTGTTAGCAGGGGCACGGTATTTCTTCTCTATGCACGGAAGCACTGCCGGAATAGATGCAGGCGTCTTCATGATCTTAACCCCTTCATTCCCCAACCTGCTGCCTTTGAAAAGTTTTGAGTTGGTAAAGTCCAGATGATATAGGCGTTGACTGCGTAGGTAAAACTATCCCAGCAGAAACAGTAGATTGAATTGGTAAATCCGTCGTCGACGGGTTCGTCAACGGGCTCTTCGTTGACGGTGTCTTCAATGGTGCCGCCGTCGACGGTGACATTGTCGACTTGTCGACTGGGCAGACGTCAACGACGTGGACTTAGTCAACGACTGAATCTTCGTCGACGGTGGAGGCTTCGTTAATGTTTTTCTTATGAACGATTCATCAAAAACTGGCTTTTTGGTAGTGATAGAGATTTTGGTAGACAAAATAGGCGATGTAATGGCCGTAGTTGAGATAGTAGCTGTCGACGATGAGCCAGAGTAAGTCACAGAAATAGTCGACGATGTAGTCACCGTGACAGATTTAATATGGCTTTTACTTACAGTTTTTGAAGTAGATGCTTTCTTAGATTCCTTGACTGATGTGGATGATGGAGACAGCTTTGACCCAGAGGAAAGTTTTGGTAACCTCTGTGAGTGGTCAGAAACATCATGGGATGATTTTGGAGTTTTCTTCCCTCACTTGAAGAGCTGTCACAGGATCTAGCTCTTTTGCTAGAAGTTGAGGCTCTATCATATTATCCTCCTCAGCCGAAGAGGATTTGAGCCACAAGAGCAGTCTTGCCTCTCTATCCCTAAGAGTCTTGGGAGCGAAAGTACGGCAGATCGTGCAATTCTTTGCCTCATGCTTGGGATAAAGGCAATAAATGCAGTCCTTGTGTTGGTAATCCACATGGACCCACTTCTTAACCCAGGTCCTGCAGGGCTTGAACAGAGCTTTCCTGTCAGACATTCTGAAGAAAAGTAGAAAGAACTGAGTGGTACTCAGGGAGACTCCCTTCCACACGACGTGCGGTGAAAATCTGAGGAGAACTGCCTCTGCTGAGAGTGTTGTAGAGGGTGCTAGTAGCTGATCGGTTGGATCAAATTTTTGGTTCTTCCACTATAATGATGTAGATAGGCTACTAAGATTTAGGCCTTAGGCTTTTCTTTTAGCCTACTACTATTATTTACTTAATGCACAACTTTTGTAATTTACCATGGGAATCCACCCTCCGCAATGGGGAATGATTCAGGCATGTGAATCTATGAAAGATACCCCAATACATGATAACAAATGACCTAATTTACAGTTAAATGGGCAATATAATTGTGGGGTCACTATATTGATACAGAATAGCGCCCCTCTAACTGTAGATTAATTTGGGCCTCCTGAAGCAGCAGCTTGATCGGAGGAACAGATGTTCATGTACAGGAGTTGCATGTACCACAGAGTACTGGACTGATCCGGTGCCACTAGGTGATGAGGCAAAGCCGGGTGTCTGTTTACATACCAATAGTGTGTACGTATAAATATTGCCACTCCGACAACTGTCTTCAACAAGGGTGTAATACATAGAAGAAAAAAATAACTTCCATTTTTATTTATAACTAATACATCATATCCCACTTCGCTAATCCACAGATGCTTTATAGATTCATAGCTTTCACTCAAACCTGAGCATGATATGCACTTCTCTTAAGAAATCAATCAGATAAATCAGATGGACACCTCAGGGTCTCAATGCTTCGGCCTTTGTCTTGAATTTCAATGCGGATGACTCTGAGGCTGCTGAGATTCTTGGCCTCCTCTATCCTGCTGGTGACGCATGCCAGATGTCACATGCTAACTATGCAGTGGGGCCTCAAATCTCAGTGAGCACAACAGTAGGGACATTTGTCAGACTGTATTTAGATTGTGAAGCAGACCAAAAACTATCTGCAGTGGTGACTACTGGATTTCGACTGGGTCAGTGGCAACCCCAGCTCCTTGCTCCACCAAGACCTAACTGGTGGTCATGGGTGCGTCACTACTGGGATGGGGAAGCAATCTGGGAGATTTTTTTTTATTTAGTGTCACTTGTAAAGCGCGCAGCTACCCCAACGGGGTGTCCCGGCGCTGAAAGGATTGAGAAACGGGCTCAGAGTACAAAATATTACTGGCAGAATAGGAAGGTCTTCAAAGATTTACAAAATTCACGTTCTGAAGAACTCTTACGTAGATCTAGGGGCAGTTTATTCCATCTTTGTGCGGCTCCCAGCTCAAAGGTTCTGCCCCCAGCTCGCAGTCTTTTCAATCTGGGAGTGGCCAGCAGGAGTTTGGTGTTAGAGCGAAGGGCTCTCGAATTGCAGTAAGGCCGTAGAATAGAGCGTAGGTGGGCAGATCCAAGGCCCTTAGTGGATCGATAGGCCAGTGTCAATGCCTTGAACTCAATTTGTTTGTTCATGGGTAGCCAGTGCAATTCCCTCAAATAAGGGGTGATGTGCTGCCTGCGAGAGAGGCCTCCAATTAAACGTGCGGCGGCATTTTGCACTAGTTGAAGTTTCAGGCACAGGCCTTTAGCCAAACCTAGGTACAATCCGTTGGCATAATCAAGATGAGAAATGATTAGGGCATGGACGATGGTTTTTCTATTCGTGCATGGGAGAAAATTTATTGATTTCTTTAAAATTCTTATCTTAGAATAACAGGCGGCTGAAACTGTCTGGACCCGGTTTTCAAAAGATAATTTTTCATCCCATGGCACTCCTAGGTTCCTAACGGAATCATTCGGAGTGGGGGCTTGGCTCAGTTCTTCCGGTCACCATATGTTCGGGCTAAGTGGGGATGGCTGATTAAAAAAGAGCACCTCAGTTTTACCTGCATTTAGTCGTAAAAAATTGAGGTCCATCCATTTAGCAATGTCTCTCATACAGGTTTTGAGGGGTTCAAAGGCATTGAGAGACGGTTCATTAAATGTAAAAAGAAGCTGGATATCGTCCGCGTAGGACGTCGATTTAATTCCCGTGCAGGAGATCAATTTAGCCAACGGGGAAAAATAAACATTAAAAAAAAGAGGGCTAAGAGAGGAGCCCTGAGGGACACCCCATTTCAGTGGTCTGGGAGTGGAGGTGAATGGGGGAGTGTGGACCTGTTGTGACCGATTGGATATAAACGAGCCAATCCACTTAAGGACCTTGCCCTGAATTCCAATCTCCCTCAGTCTATTTAGTAGAAGAGAGTGAGAGACGGTGTTGAATGCTGCTGATAAATCCAGCAGCACCAACACCGCCCTCGATCCCGGATCTAATGTCCAGCGCACTGAGTCTGCCATCTCAATGAGGGCAGACTCCGTGCTGTAGCCCTTACGGAAGCCATGTTGGGAATCGTGATAGAGTCCGTTGTTCTCAATGTAGCGAGCGATTTGTTGGTGGGCTAGCCTTTCTAGAATCTTAGCCGGAGCAGGGAGGAGGGATATCGGCCTATAATTAACCGGGTTCTCTGGATCTGCGTTGGCCTTTTTTAGAATAGGGACCAAATACGCATGTTTCCAGGCCTCCGGGTAAATCCCCGAACTTAAAGAGAAATTCCAAATGGAGTTTAGGTAGGGGTTAAGAAAAGAGGCCAACGCTTTATAGTGTTTAGCGGGCCATGGGTCCCCAGGACTGCCTGACCTACATCTAAGTAGCTCTAGATAGGAAGTCTCAAGGGGAATTTCGGAAAATTCTGTGAGAGTGGAGCTAGCAATATGGGTCCCGACCATAGCCGTGAGCAACTCAGTTTCACCACTGGTCGGAAAGGATGCATGAATCTTAGCGATCTTGTCCTCAAAGAACTCTGAAAGTTGAGAACAGAGTTCTTGAGAGGCTGGCTGCTTTCGAATAAGAGCTTGAGGATCCGTGAATGATCTAACAATCGAGAAGATTTCTCTAGGGGCATTACTAGCTCTTTCAATCTTCTCGGCAAGGAAGATTCTTTTATGCATTTTAATCTGCTTCCTATATTCCTTCAGTGCTTGACGATAGTTAGTTTTGCTATCACTGGAATAGTCCAGTCTCCAGCGCCTCTCCAGCACCTTGCAAGCCGATTTCAAGTGGCGTAATTCCTCCAAAAACCAGGGGGCCGCTGGGGAGGATCTAAATGTTTTTATCGGCCTAAGAGGTGCCAGGACGTCAATCGCCTGACAGATCCAATCATTAAAATTAGAGATGCAAGTATCTAAATCCGTAGCCGGACGGGGACAGTCATCTTTAAGATGGGCCTCAAGCGTAGAAGATGTAATTTTGCTCCAATTTCGGCCAAATTCTCTGGGGGCGGAGGAGGGTCTATCATGGCGAGTCAAGGAGGTGGTGAAGGGAATTAAAAAATGATCTGACCATGTAACCGGAGTAGGGTCTTCAATTCTCATTGTAATAAGGTTGGAGCAGATTAAATCTAAAGTGTGCCCGGCTCTGTGAGTAGGGAGGGCAACTAGCTGAGACATGTCACAGGCCGAGAGGGTAGATAGGAGATTCATGCTCAGAGAGCAGGCAGGGTCATCTATGTGTAAGTTACAATCTCCGAGGACAGTATAATTAGCGTAACGGGTGCAGGCTTGGGTAATGTATTCCAGTAATGTCCGGAGATGGATAGGGCTGGAATTGGGCGGGCGATATATCAGTAAGCCTGAAAGAGAGACAGACGCTGAGAGGTTAATACTAAAAGGGAGCCCCTCCAAACTATTGATAGGATCAAAGTGTGGGGAGGAGATGGTCCATTTATTTTTTATATATAATTGCTACTCCACCTCCCCTTCTCCCGTTTAGGCGATTAGCACATATAATACTAAATCCATCAGGAATCGCCAGAGTGATCGCGGGATTACTTTCATCATTCAGCCAAGTTTCAGTTAAAAACAAAAGATCCCAATTATTTTCCATCAGGGATTGCTGGATATCGAGAGAGTGCTTGACCATAGACCTGCAGTTTATCAGGGCGGCCTTAATGGGAATTGTCAATGAAGGGCCACGGGAGGGAGGCAAGGCAGAGGACTTATTAAGCTCCCATATGTTCATGGAGGTAAACCCACAGTGCCTGCATGTTATAATGGTGCCTCGAGATGTGGAGATAAAAGTACCCTGGTCTCCGATAGACACTGAACTTCACATCCACTTGTTGCAGTTGAGAGTGATTCAATCAAAGTACAGTTGGTGCAGGAGCTTAGTGAAAACACCACCACCATGTGGTATTGCAACAAGCGGGGCGAGGTGGAGCCTCGGACCCTGTGTAGGGGGTCTTGCACCTCTGGAAGTGGCTGAACTGCCAAGGGATTACCCTGGTGGTGAACCACCTGGCATGATCTTTAAATGCCAGGGCCGACAAACTCAGCAGCAGGAGCCTAGCAGATCACAAATGCCAGGTGCATCCGGAGGTCACGTATTTGGAGAACCTTGGCTCTGTCGTTTCACCGCCAATTAGAACCTGCAATGCCAGCACTTACTCAGAGACTCATTGTACCTTCAGTGGAGATCAGGACTCTTATCACTCCCACCACTGCCTCTTCTGCCCCGAATTCTTAAAAAGTTCAGGAATGACCAGGCCAGAGTCATCCAGGTGGGAGCGCAGATGTCAGAAAGTGGATCTACACAAGTTGGATCAGTGATGGAGACTATTTATAGAAGTTTAAAGGATATAAATCTTTAAAGCAAACTGACAATCTGTCACTTGGCCCATGCAAAGGTAAGGAGACTTGCTTGACACCTCAGTGTAGAACACCTGCAGTACTAGTCAAAGAAGAGAAGGCAGGCTCTATCCAACAAGTAAATGTAGCGTAGTTCCTCATGTCCTGTTGAGGAGGTAGGCTTGGGTTGATGGGGTTTCTGAAGCAGTAGCAGTTTCGGTCCCAGGAGGGGGGCGGTCTCATCCTCTGCATTTTCCCTGTACAATGACAACTGGACCCAGCTGAATGATGGGAATGTGTGGTGGGGTGTACAAGGGGGTGCAGCCCATGTCTACTGGAGCAGCGATGGGGTAGGCTGATGACTGTGTGGCCGCCTTTGATTTATTTATTTGCTTGTTTGTATAGCGCTAGATTCGACCCCAAGGGGTATCTCTGCGCTTCAGCGAGATATAGGTGGCAGAATGACTCCAAGAGCTAATAAGTGAGGAAGAGGGTAATCTTCAGCTGCTTTCGGAATTGAAGATGGTCCAAACACTGCCTCAAGGGCAGCGGCAGTTCATTCCAGTAACGCGGGCCAAGATGGGATAAGTCCTTTCCTCCTAATCTTGCTCTTCTTACTCGTGGCACCGCAAGCAAAGATTTCATACTTGAGCGGAGCGGTCTTAAAGGAGCATACAACATGGATTTCTCAGAGAGATATGCAGAGCCTGAGTTAAGTAGTGCCTTATGGATAATACAGCAGATTTTGAACTTAACTCTTTGACAGATGGGGAGCCAGTGCAATTTTATGAGGAGAGGGCAGGAAGGAGTCCTAGGGGGGACATTAAGGACCAGTCGTGCCGCCGTTTTCTGAACCACCTGTAGTCTTGCCAATGAAACCTCATTGGCAGAGACTAACAGGCTGTTACAATAGTCCAGACGACTTAGTACAAGTGCCTGGACAAGTGTGTTCCGGGAGGAATCCGGTAGTAGGGGGAAAACTCGACAGAGTAGGCCTATTGTATGAAAACAGACCCCAGCTGTATGAGTGGCTGACTGCGCCCAAACCACTCAGTGTGGAGCTTTCTTTGAATTGCAGGTATAGAGACTATCAATGACGGGGGATGTAATTATTGATACTGGGTGAGGTTGTTTTTCTTTTTCTTTTTTGTTACACTCTGTTGCAACGGTTCTGTTGAGGATCTTTATTGAGACATGCCAATCGTAGCCTGGTTAGCTGACAAATGGCTTGTTTTGGCCTGCATGCTCATCTATGCCTCCAATGATGGTCTCTCTGAGATCCTTTGCTGGATTGATGCACTGACATACTGCTGGATTTCAATTAAAACCAATAAAGTTAATTTAGAAAAACACTGGATCCAGCTGAAACAGGTGGGCTGGTATCAGAAGAAAACTTTCTTGTGACCAAATGCTTACAACTTTCATGGGTTACTTGGACTACTTGATTATGTCTTGTGAGATGACCTCCATGCTGAAGGGGTGTGTGTCTGTTTACCTTACTAGCAAAAGGCAATGTACTACTTGTCTCCTTTCTCTTCCTCATAAAGATGAAATCAAATGTCTTTTGTGGAATTGAGGCACCCTAACTCAGCATGCAAACCAGGCAGTTTCAGTGGCGCCACATACCAACGCAGCACATAGAGCATATTAATGCAATTAATGATTGTTTACACACCAAAAGACAAGAGGTTATACGTGTCCATGTGACTTGACATGCATGTCTGAAAGTCAAATCACTGAAGTTTAAACCATGTTGAATTAAGGTAGAAGACGATAGAGGGGAAACCCAGCAAAAAACATAAAAGGGGATCATAACATTCAATAATTACAAGGTATAAGCTACACATTAGGAAATCAGAAAGCACAGGAGAAGCAGGTAACTGGTGAACACGCATAGGAATAGGGAAAGGGGTGTGCTGTGTTAGTCATTGGCATGTGTGTGGATTACCAGCAAGCAAGACTGAATTATCAGTTACCGGAGGTAAGTAACTTGCTCATCTGAAAGAGATTATTAGTTATAGATTCCTTACCTTCCTTACATTATAATAGATACCCCAGCAATACCAACCAAGTTTACACCAGAAAGTCAGAGAACTGATCGGCCTAAGAAGCTGTCTCTCGGGACCTGGCAGTAATGTTTCGTGAACGTGTGCAGGGATGCCCACATGGCTGCCTGACAGATGTCACAGAGGGGGAATCTACGTCCCGAAGCAGTAGTAGCTGCCGTCACCCTGGTGGAATGGGCGTGCAGCCCTACCGGATGCTCTTTTTCGCCAAGAAATAACAGATTTCAATGTAAAGGACGACCCATCGAGGGATGGTCTGTTTTTGCACGGCCTGACCTTTCTTGGTGCCCACATAGCCAACAAAGAGTGGATCATCCACCCAGCCAAGATTACATTACAGACTTCGGGAGGAAGGTCAAAAGCTGTCAACTGTCGCCACTCAATCACCACACAATCAGATGGAGGCGGGACGGTTTGGGTGGAGGACCATCCCCTGCTGCTGCGTCAGAAGATCCTCCCAAAGAGGCAGTCTGATCGGAGGATCAATGGCCATGTTCAAGAGCTCGGTATACCAGACTCTTCGTGCCCAATCCGGAGCCACAAGAATGACTTTGGCCCAGTTGTGCTAGATCTTCTTCAGCACTCTGGGCAGAAGTGGTATAGGCGGAAAGGCGTATAGAAGACCGCAATTTCACTAGCGACGAAAGGCATCGTAGAGCGAGTGCCGCCTTGGAAATTCCAAAGAGCAGAACTGCTGACATTGCGCATTCTCTTCGGTGGCGAACAGATGTAACCAAGGTTCTCCCCACTGCAGAAAGAGACCTTGCACCACCTCAGAGTGAAGACGCCATTTGTGATCCATCAAGCACCGGTGGCTGAGTTTGTCCGCCCTGGCGTTAAATGAACCTCTCAGGTGTTGAACCACCAAGGACATGCCCTGATGTTCCAGCCATGTCTAGAGGCAAAGAGCCTCTTGACATAGGGTCCATGGCCCCACCCCGCCCTGTTTGTTGCAGTACCACAGGGTAGTGATGTTGTCTGTGAAAACCTGCACTAGTCTTTCCTTGATAGAAGGAAGGAATGCTTTCAAAGCGAGACAAATTGCCCGGAGCTCCAGAAGGTTGATGTGGAGCTCAGACTCCGCCGGAGACCAGAGGCCTCTGATCTCCGCCTCTCTCATGTAGAAGCCCCATCCCAGAAAGGACGCATCTGTTACCACTGTGAAGTCTGGTTGGGGAAGAGAGGGGGATCTGCTGTTGACCAAATCCGGGTTCGTTAGCCACCACTGCAATTGGTGTGCAGTGCCCTTCGAGAATGATTCCCCTGATGCTGCGCCCACTGGAACTTCCGGTCCCACTGCAGAGTCTGCATGTGCCACCTGCCATGGTCCACCAGCAGGATGCGGGAGGTCATGAGGCCCAGTAGCCTCAGGGTCATTCAGACCGAACACCGGGATAGATACTGAAAGATCGGAATCATAGCCCGAATATCCTGGACTCGTTGCTAGGGAGGATAAGCCTGAAACTGAGCTGTGTCCAGAACCGCTCCGATGAAAAGGAGCTTCTGAGAGGGAATCAGGTGTGACTTCGGCACATTGATGGTGAACGCCAGCAAATGCAGGTCGGCCGGCCGTAGTCTGGAGGTGGGAGACAACAGCCTGGGGTGGGCCCGCCTTCAACAGCAAGTCATCTAGAGAGGGGAATATTGGGACCACTGATCTGCGCATATGAGCTGCGACCTCCGCCATCACTTTCGTGAACATCCGAGGGGCGCTGGTAAGGCCAAAGGGGAGCACAGTAAACTGAAAGCGCTCGTGGCCTACCCTGAACCGCAGGTCATGCCGGTGGGCCGCAGGACGGGAAAGTGAAAATAAGCACCCTGCAACATCAACGCTACCATCCAGGGTTGAGAGCACCCAAGACGTGAACAAGTGTCAACATTCTGAACTTATCCTTAGAGAGGAAATGGTTCGACATTCCTGGGATGCAAGATAGGATGCAGGCCCTTCTTCTTGGACACCAGAAAGTAGCAGGAATAACAATCACAGCCTACTTCTGGGGCAGGAACACGCTTGGTGGTTCCCTTGGCCAAGAGAGCCATAACTTCCTGTTGGAGAAGGGCCAGGTGATCCTCCGACCTGCGATGGAATTGAGGTCGCATGGATGGAGGGATAGTCCAGAAGGGGATGGTGTAGCCCCGTTCGGACTATTTGCAAAACCCACCTGTCTGACGTGATGTTGAGACAGTGTTGGAGGTGATGGCGAATCCTGCCGCCCACTGGTGATTGATGGGCCTGAAAGGTCGGACTAGCAGGGTTAGGAGGCTGCTGCAGAGGGGGCGCTGGTGGACTGGCCCACCCGTTGGTCCCCTGACCCAAATCCCCGGCCGTGCAGAGGCTGGACAGCTTGCACAGGCCTGTGGCTCTGGGCGGAACCTGGTGGGGCACCCCTTTCGTAGCCACGAAAGGTGTGAAAAACAGACTGCGCTGGGCGGGAGATAGAAGCTAGGCCAGGTTCTGGCCGTAGCCCTAGAATCCTTAAAGCGCTCGCAAGCGTGGTCTGCCTTATCGCTAGGCTGTGGGGTTTTAGGTTTAAACCTATAATAACTGATAAAACCCCACTGAAAGAAAAATAGCCCTCACCGGTGAAAAAATATAAACACTGAAAAAACACCTGGACAACCACAAACTAAATGACATTCATAGAAAGGAAAAAGAAAGTGAAAGAGTCATTTTGTTCTTACTGAAGGGGTCAATTAAATGTAACTTTGTTATACAAGCTAGCAGTAATAAAGACTGGCTAACATTATTCTGCTTGAGTTTTGTTCTTTAGGGATGCCACTAAAATATTGTTTCTTCTTCCTTTTACTTTTTTCAGTTTTATGGCTTTTGGTCTAAAGATGCAGGGTTTAGCTTCACGTTTTTGGTTTAGTTTAATTATTTTATAAACTGTAGAGAATCAGGACATATCAAACTCACATTTGATATTTTGGCTGCATTTGATTCTTTCACTGATAGGTAAAATGGCTAGTTTCATAAAAATCTTTCCTAATATGTGTCATCACATTTGCCCACAGAGAATGGGTAAAAACCCTTATCAGACCATAGTTTCTAGTGGGTCAGTATTGATAGTAGGTGAATTGCCAACACCTCAGGCTTTAAACTTAAATCTAGGGTATAGTTACAAGTATATATATATCACCAAGCATCTGGGATAGTGGTGAAAACGTGACACCAGACTTTTGGAAAACATGGAACGCAGTGTCACTTGTTATGCTCTGCAAAAAAGGTTCTTTCCAAGTTCAACAAAGATTAGAGTGATATTGTTTGTATTTGTAGTGATTCAGCTACGTATATAAAAATTTTGTGTGATGACCTGTCAAAATTGATACCCGAGCTGTAGTGATTCCCTGTAGGAGATCCTTGCCACTTGTTAGATGGTATGCTGAAAGCATCTTTACAATCTTCAGAGTTAATGAGGGATGCTATTGACTTTTTAGTCCATTCTGGTGCACTGTTTTCTTATGCCCAGGAACTAAAACGCAAATATTTATCATTTCGTGCTTTATGTGGCATACAAAGAAAGAGCCATCCAAACTGTGCCCCTTAGCTGACGGTTCTCAGCCCAAGGGGCTATGAATACTGAGAGGGCCTTTTCACAGAAGTTTACATGGGAAGGAAAGCGCGAGTGCACATGACCAAAGACTCACTGAAGAAGTATTGTATGGTGTACTACAATAAGATTAATTGGCAAAAATCTCTTTGGACCTCATATGCACTATACATACACTGTCTATATACCATGTTCTTTCAGTGCAGAAAGCAAGCAATGATAAAAGCAAAACGTTCCATAAACACCGGAAAAACACTTTTTCTGTTGTTTTTAGTGGCGTGAAAATGTGTAACCACTGATAACTGTTTATTAAGATATTGAAAACACTGAAAAAACACCACCAGAATTTACCAAAAATAGAAACTGAAAACAGGACAGCCTACTTATCGCCAACAAGCATTTGCAATGCAATAGGTCTCGCATTATAAAAGTTTGAGCTATTGGCATAGCTAATAATAATGCAACACCAATAGCTCAAACGTTCAGTAATGCCAGAAGGAGATGGATTTAATGAATTTGCGAGATGTGTAAAACTGAACTTGTAGCCTATGTAGGGTTTATGGAATGTATGCCATTTTTATGTGCGATATGTCCATCTTAAAATCAATAAAGAAATTTAAACAAAAAATAAACAAAGTCACAAACCAAGGCAGCACACAATGTTCTAAGCGCAAAGGATTTCCAGGAATAGGAGTAATGAGAGACCACTTTATCCCTTTATGCTACCCATCATGTTAGTGTTCAGCTTTTAAGTGCACGCCCCCTCACAAAGCACTGATAAATTAAGTCCAATTGTAGATAACCATTGACAATGCAGAATGTTAGCTCGTGCTCAACTCAGTGCAAATGCACATCTGAATTACTAAGACTTGTGAATATTTAGAATTGGACATGTTTCAATGGTGGAAATATGGGACGGTACATTAAGCATTACTACGGTCAGTGTAGAAGGGGTAGTGGTTCTTCAAGGTTTTCCAGTGACTCCTGTTATCCCCTTTAGGGCACTTTCCCCTAGAGTCTTGCACTCTGTCAGGCACCTATGCCCATCCCCATTTGCATGTATCTCCTCTCAACTCATCCACTTACATTTCCACACACAACCCACCCACGAAACTGTGGACACAAACACACAGACACACCAGCACATACACAAATAGACAGACAAACACCAGCGCAAGCACCCCCACACACACACCAGCACACATTTTATTACCACCTTACAGGTTTCCTTCTAACCTCCACTGCTTGCACAGTCATGCACCACGTGAAACTGAAAACATGCTTTATGACACAACTTGCAGCCCTCCCTTCAACGTCCAGAACCCGTAAAAGTCAGTTCAGAAGTAGCTTCACCTACTCAGAGCATCCATGCTAGTGGCCCCTCTTTGTGACCGCTAAAAGTCCACACATGTCAATCACTTCCGGATCCTCGATTGTTCTTGCTTCCGGTTATCGCAGACTCCACGGACACCTTCATACCAGTACCGGATGCTTCTGCCAATCAATGTCTTCAGTCAAAAGCGCGTGGCTACAAAGCAATCAGCAGCAGCCATCTGTGCGAGGGCCAGCAGCCCTTCAGAGTCAGGAAGCCAATCAACATGAAGATAACCATCTGCATAGGAAAGTCCAAACTCCTCAGAACAAAGACACTTCTACAATTAGACCCCACAAGCTATTTACTCTGCGGATCTGTACACTCAAAGAAGCGCACAGGTATTTTAACTTGTAACTTAAAACATTTAACTTAAATACTGCTCTCAGCTCTGAAAGCTTACCTGCCTGAATGCACAGACACTCTGCTTTTTATTGTATGATGTTCCAGATGTTTATTCTTAGGAGGTAAAGAAAAACCTCCCCTCCTCCCCTCCTCCCCGTCGGTACTCAGGTCAAAACACTGCACAGCCTGAACCCAGGCCGGGGTTTCTTGAAACATACGCTACCTTTCTTGTGCTAACAAGCATCACTGCCCAGAGCCAGCGGGAGTAGGGTGCTCGTGGGAGGGGGTCGGGAGTGGCAAAAGCGGAAAGCACGTGAGTGGTGCGCGGGTGTGCGCCGCAGCAAACCATGTGTTTTCCATTATCGTGCACGCATCTGTGCACGATAATGCAAACAACAAGTAGATTAAATGTATGCGTCATAGAGATCCATGCTCTATCAACCTGGAGCACTGCGTTTAGACAGCCCTCTCCACCCCCTCATAATAAATGGATCGGGTGATCTCCTTACCCTCCCCCGTTCAGAGTTTTAAATATACCTGCCTGGCTCCCCAGCTCCAGTTACTCGCACCCACTTGACCCGATACGGATCGGGCCTGCGCAGGGCACCGAGTCACCTGCTCCCTTCCGGGACCGCTGCCCGCTGCTCGCTGCCCTAGACCGGCGGCCGCAGCTCCACGCGGAGAGCTCGTGATCCGAGGCTTCTCTCTGATCTGCAGCGACTCCACTGAGGAGGAGTCGGGGGGCTAGAGTTTACATCGATTGTTGAACAATGAAACTGGACTTCTAATTCTGGCTTCACCTCTGTTAATCATGTGATCCTGGACAAATCAATTCACCTCGCCATACGTCAGTTCACTTATTTTTCACAACAAATGTAGCAGTTAGAAATGCACAAACGCCAATATGAAATAATAGGGTACAAAGGACATGGCTTTTGGACGCCCAGTCTGCGGACCGGCTTCCAGCGGGCCGCGTTCGGAGGCTTTTCCAAACGCAGAGGGCCAGAGGTGGCACCGTGGGGGTGGCCGTAACTCGACCCTGTGCTATAAATAGCTCCCCGAGTATGTTTTCCGCCTGCAAGAGCAGACACGAGTATCTCTGGCTTACAGGTCTGCAATTCATTAAAATCACGCGGGAGCCCTACCTTCTATTTGCGATATCGTATTTGGTCTGCGGGGCAGCTCCCAGGAACCAGGAAGTCAGGCAGGCCGGCGCGACAACAGGAAGTAGGAGGGCGGGAGCCTACCCCGCCTCCAACGGAAGAGCCGCGATGGGAGCCGCGTTTCAAGCACCGGAGCTGGCAGAAGCCGGAGCCGCGTTTCAAGCACCGGAGCTGGCAGGAGCCTACCCTGCGGGTGCCGAAGAAGGGAAGAAGAGTCCTGCTGCCGGGCCCTGCAGCTGAGGAGAGTCGCCGCAGGAATGAAGCCGGTGAGTGGGTTGCTGAGCGGGGGGCGGGGAGGGGGAGGGAGCATGTGTGCGCGCGAGTGCGGGGGGGGGGAGGGAGCATGTGTGCGCGCGAGTGCGGGGGGCGGGCTGTGTATGTGTCTGGAGTGCGTGTGTGTGACTGTGGGGGAGGGGGGTGTGTGTGAGCGAGTGTCTGCCGTGTGCCTGCGTGTGCATGCGCTCGCCTGTGTGTGCGCATGCAGAGGGGTGAGGGGTGAGGGGTGGGGGCTGCCTATATGTGAAGTGCTCTGATACCTGATTCGGTTCGGGGCTGGGAAAAAAAAAATAAAAAAAATAAAAATAAAAAAAATGGCAGAGTTACTCTGCGCATGCGCGGGTGAGACGCGCGCTCCCGCGGTGAAAACCGCGAAGGAAACGCTCGTCCACATCGGTGTCCACATTCCCATTAATGGGCAACAATAGTAGTCGAGCAGACACTCCGTCTGCTCGACCTAAAAAGGCGATGGCCATCAAAGGGCCTGTCTAAAAGTGTTGCTTGGACATCACAAGAAAAACCAGTGAAC
Organism: Lissotriton helveticus; assembly: GCF_964261635.1. Taxonomy (NCBI): domain Eukaryota; kingdom Metazoa; phylum Chordata; class Amphibia; order Caudata; family Salamandridae; genus Lissotriton; species Lissotriton helveticus. The sequence goes on from NC_136063.1 coordinate 1,923,969,255, forward strand.
CTCAACCAGGCATAGCGTCTCACTGCTACTGACGTGGAAATCGTCCTGCCTAGTGAGTCAGCCATGTCCAGCCCACACCGGATGGCGAACTTCGCTGCGTCCCTCACTTCGGCCACAGCACGGGAGAGCACAGCCCGTGCCTCCTCCGGGCACTTTGGCAGCACCTGCGCAACCACGTCCCACACCGTGTGGGAGTAACGGCCCAAGAGACATGCGGTGTTCAATGATCGCAGTTCTAAGTTGTCTTTTTAATTAGGACAGTTTTACTTGTCCCACTGATACTTGCATTCTCTCCCTGCAACCGACTGCCTGTGCTCGATATTGGAGCCTGCCCGCCTCGTTCCGACTCGGCAACCAGTGCCGTTGTGCGGAGGGCGGACAGGTAAGAGCCAGGCAGCACTTCCGGTTCTGCCGGAGCTGAGGTTAGCGCTCTAGTGGCTACCTCACTCCGGGCTATTTAGCCACGCCCCTCCCTAAGCGCGCAGCGGTTGCGCGCAGGGGGCGCCTTCGAGCGCGCCTAAGAAGCGCCGAAGAAAAGCCCGTCTGCGCCCGTCCGCGACAAGACGGGGCGCGGGGCGATGGACTCTGACACTGCTCAACGAGCCTCTACCGGTAAGGGTAACCACACAATTACCTACTCTGGCCAAACGCTATTGAGCTTCAGACCATCTACGCATTGTAACACCAAAATTCCATGGCACCGTGTAGAGGGAGGCTTTTCTTGTCTACAATGTCGGCGTCTCTCTAAAAACAGCACTCCTCCTTCCGACCTAAATACCCTCCCACAGGGCCTGAAGAGCTTCCTTTTAAATGTGCGATCACTACCCAAACACCAACATCAGGTTTGGGATTTAATTCACACCACCCAGCCGGACATTTGTTTTCTCGTTGAAACATGGTTAAAACCTCATACAGTTACAGCCATAGCAATGGGGATTCCTTCCGGATACAAGATCAAACATTTAGATAGAGAGATTAAAACAGGAGGTGGCCTGGCAATTATACATAAGGACTACATAAAACTTACCATCAGAGGAGAGAGGAGCCAAGATGGCGATCGGAACAGTCGCATAAACGCCTCGCTCCGAGATCCCTTCCTCCCCGCCGTCTATCCTGTCTTTAATCCTGATCGGGGTGTTCCGAATTTGGTTACCTGGGAAGAGCCTTCACTTACCGTCCTTTTCCGAGGCTCTGGCGTGCAGTGGTTTCTGCGTTCTGCCCTTGTAACCTTGCTGGCCTTCCCGGCCCTGACGCCGGGGCCTCGAGTGCTGTGTCTGCCCGGAGGTGTTCGGAGTGCCGACGACCCGGAACCGCTGAGGAGACCCGATGGTGGGAGCCTGAGAGCCGTGAGCCGGAAGCGCCGGAGCGGACCCACCCCCGATGGTGGGCCACCCCGCATGCCTGATTGCCTGCCGGCCCGAAGAAGAGAAGCCGCGTTGTCCGGCACCCCTCGGGTGAGAAGCCCGCTCCTGTTGATTGTCCCGCCTGGGATCCGGTGCAGGGCTCCCCCGAGTGTTGTGGGGAGCACGCCCGTTCTTCTGGTGACTCTCCTTTCTCCGCCGAGCGCCATCCGCCGCGGATCGGCTGTGTATCCTGGGGCCTTCGGCACTCCTGGTGGGCTTGGCGGCGGATGCGACAATGGCGGCGGACGATATGCACAAGATGGCGGATGGCCCCTCGGAGTGTCTTCCTCCTGGAGACAGGGACGTTGCTGCATTTGCTCTCCCCATGCCTCGTTTGATTCGGGCGGCCCCTACACGGAGTACTGTCTTGTTCGCCCTGGGTGCTCTGCGGATCGACCTGTCCTTGCACTGCCGGGACTTGGAGTTGCGGATCGCCGCCATGGTTGTTCAGCCATTTTGTGAAGCGGTGTCGTCTCCCCGAGTTGGTATTGTTGAGACTTCTCCAGCTGCTGTGCTGGGATATCCGGCTGGGTGTTCGATTCCGTGGGATCAAGTGGACCCGGTGCCGATGCAGCAGTCTTTCCTACATCCTGATTTCTTTGCTTTGTGCTGGACAGCCCGGACTTTGTGCTTGGCCACGTGGATCTTTGGGTTACTTCTGCATTCTGACTGTTGCCGAGTTTTCCTGGCTGCTTTTTGTTCGCCGAGACGGTGTTCCGTGAAGATCCCACTTGCTTTCCTTGACTGGTATGGACCCGCTGTATCATGCTGTTTCCTGGCCGTGGCGGGGTCTGGCAGCTCTGCTTTTCATAGAAGTGGACAGGGGTGATCGTGCCTGGGTGCCTGCGGGACTTTTGTTTTGTTAATTGATATCTCCGTGCCTCATCATTTGGACAGTTCCTGTCTTCATCCTTTATGTAGGCTTTTCTCAGTGTCCCTTTTTGACCTCGACTAGTGATCCGTTATTGCGGGTGGGGTGGTGTTCTGTATTTCGATCGCTGGCTCCCCTCCTCTCTTCTCTCCTCTCCTTCTCTCCCTCTTTTTCCTCTCCTTTTATCCCTTTCTCTTTTTTCCCTTCGTTATTATTCCCTTTCTCTCTCTTCTATATTTCGGGTGACTCTGGGCGACAGGCACGCTGTTTAGTGGGATAGGCCATAGCCATTACAGTGATGTAGGGTGGGGGGGGGGGGTGTTTGTTATTTTAGTTTGTTTTCTTCTATGGTCCCTTTTTTGCTTTCTTTCTAGGGGGTGGGCTATGTCCCTTTGTTCTTTCTCCTTCGTTTCGTAAGTGTCTGCACTTTCTCCTTTTTCGGGGCGGGAGGGCGGTCTATGCGGTGACCCATTTACTTGTTTGCTACGATTTGTCCTTTATTTTTTAACCTTTGATGGGCATTGGATGTATCTGGGCTTCGCTCTACTGTGGTTATTTGATTGCGTAGGGGGCTGCATCCCTCTCGTCCCCCCCCTTTTTTCTGAGTATGTTGCATGACACATGGGTAGATATGGCTTCTGCCTCCTCTATACATCATAAAATGAAACCTTTCTTATCCTGGCGCTTACTGTGTGATGATTTCGTTACTCGTCTATCCTGTATTCATCCTACCGTACACATTGATGTTGTTCTCTTTTGACTCTCCTGATTTTGCGGCCGGCCCTTGTGGTTGTAGGCCTGCGCTTGTACTTATACCTGTTTCTCAATAAAGGTTTAAAAAAAAAAAAAAAAACTTACCATCAGAGAACAACATATACACTCACAGCTAGAAATCATGATTTTTAAAATTATTTTAACCAACCACAATACCTGGAAAGGTGCTTTGGTCTACCGGCCCCCGGGACCAAACCGGAATTTTGCGCTTACCCTCCAGGAAATTCTAGCCCCCCATCTTAAATCCAAAGAAGATTTTCTTCTCTTGGGTGATTTTAACACGCATGTAGATCTGCCAACACTGTCTGAATCCACTGCTTTGATCACAGACCTTTTTAACCTAGGTCTAGAACTACAAAACCATGAACCCACCCATAAAGGAGGACATATGCTTGATCTACTTTTCTGCAACTGCGCCAAAGTAATCTGTTCCCCGGCAAAAGAAATATCATGGACAGATCACTCCATGTTAGAATTTTTATTACTAACTCCAACAAGACCTGTTAAAAGTGCTCCTCTTCTCCCTATTTGGCGACAACAATGGCATAAAGTCACTGCCAACAAAATCCAGGAAATCTGGACAAGTCCTGATATTCTAGCAACAGACACAGCAGATATGGCCTTAGCTAAGCTCAATGTCTCCATTAAGCAAGCCATTGATATCGTAGCTCCTCTAAAAAGGCATAAGCAATATCCTGTGTCTAAACAAGAAAGTTGGTATACCTATGAACTGAGAGCAGAAAAACAAAAATGCAGACGAGCTGAGAAGGCATGGAGGAAAAGGAAAACCGAGAATAGCAGAGTAGTTTTCCTAGATGCCCAATCAGAGTACTACAAAAATATAAAGTTAGCTAGGAAACAACACTTAACGCAACAGATAGCACAAGCAGGCAACTGCTCTAAGGAGCTCTTTAATATTCTGCAAAATTTTATCAAACCGACTGCATGTGAGAGCTCAGACGACTTCTCACAAGATCTATGCGATGAAGTCTCTCTATTCTTTGAGGATAAAATAAACACTATTTACGAAAGAATAGTAGCAGCCAATAATATTACAAATAAGACCAATAAATGCCCTCCTCAGACCCCGGCAATAAACAATAAACCTCCTCTGATATCCTTCCCTCCGATTGACAACACAGAGCTCCTTTCCCTCTGCAGTCATATTAAATCAGGGTCTCCCAATGACCTCATTCCTGCCAAAATGGTTGGCCCTATGATTTCTCTCCTGGGACCCCCCCATATTGGAAGTGATTAATACCTCCCTAATGAAAAGCCAGGTCCCAGCAGACTGGAAAAAGGCGGTGGTGAACCCGACAAGAAAAAAAGCATCATCCCCATGGACAGACCTCTCCAACTTACGACCTATCTCTCTCCTACCCTACTTAGGCAAGGTTACGGAAAGGCACATGAACACCTATCTCTCTCAGCATCTTGAAGCGACGGAAGGCCTGGACTATTCACAATCTGGGTTCAGACCAAACCACAGCACAGAGTCAGCCCTTCAAACAGTGACCAATAACATCAAAATGGCACTGGATGACGGCAGCTCTATGATTCTGGTGCTGCTGGATCTCTCCGCCGCTTTTGATACGGTGTCTCACACGGTGCTTCTCAACCGCCTAAGGGAGGTAGGCGTGGAGGGAGGGGCTCTGGCATGGATGGAGAGCTTTTTGTCTGGTCGATTCCAAGAAGTTAGGCTGGGCTCCCATAAATCCATTCATAGGGAGCTCAACAAGGGAGTGCTACAAGGCTCTTGTTTAAGCCCCACACTGTTCAACGTATATGTGGCCCCCCTAGCCAACTTAGCAAGATCCTTCGGGTTCACCCCGGTGTCGTACGCTGACGACACCCAACTCCTTTTTCCCTTCAAAAACCTTACACCTGCAATAAAAAGATATTTTGCAGATGGCATGAGAGCCATTGCAGAATGGATGTCATCAAACTGTCTGCAGTGTAACGTAGGGAAAACTGAGGTCATGCTGTTTGGACAAGCGGCAACACACTGGGCATCTGACTGGTGGCCCCTAGAGCTAGGCCCCGTTCCCACTCCCAAGAGCATGGTTAGGAACTTGGGAGTGTTACTTGATCAGCAACTTACATTTAAAGATCATGTAAATCAAGTTGCCGGTACCTCCTTTCGGGCTATCGGGATGTTAAGACGAGTCTTCCCCTACTTACCGGACCATCATAGGAAAACGCTTGTACAGGCTCTTGTCATCAGCAGGGTGGATTACTGCAACGGTTTGCTCCTCGGAGCTAACGAGGAGCAACTTAACAAACTGCAGGTAATCCAAAACACAGCAGCAAGGATTGTCCTGAACGCTCCACCAAGGACTCCCTCCTGTCCCCTACTGATTAGACTCCACTGGCTTCCAGTGAGGAAACGAGTCCAGTTTAAAACTCTATGTACTATCCACAAGAGTATGATGGGGGAAGGCCCTAAATATCTTACTGAAATCTTTCAGCCCTACATCCCTGGGCGTTCTCTGCGCTCCAGTAATCAGCAATTATTGCAGGTACCCAGAGTAAAGAAGACCAGACAAGGTGGCCGCGCGCTGGCCCATGCTGGACCAGTACTCTGGAACTCTCTGCCCCCAGAATTAAGGTCACTCACCAGTCACCTGATTTTCCGGAAAACTTTAAAAACATACTTGTATCCCAGTAATTAATGCCTCTCTTGTCTACATCCCACCTCTGGACATACCGTTATAGAACACTCCCTTGCAGCAACAGCGCGGAGATACCCCTTCGGGGGTCTATTCTGGCGCTCTACAAGAATATAAATAAAACAAATAAAAATAAGCTGGAGGAAGAAAACATCTTCTTCACAAGGTGGTCCAGCTTATTGGATTCCCTATCAGGTGGATGGTTAGGGAATGCGCCCTTGGAAGTCGAGGCTTAGACCACCAAGCTCTCAGGGGTGGGGTGTTGGGAGAGGAAAATGGGGTCGCCCGGGCGTTGGCGTCAGACAGTCATCCTAGCCACAGGAGTCCCTGTGGTGGGCTTGGACCAGGTGTCCAAAAGGATGTCCGTGAGGGCTTCATTAAATGGCAGCAGGGGCTCCGAAGAGGTCAGCTGCCAGCTGAAGCACCTGTCGGCGCTGGTCAAGACATCAGTACACGTCGGTCCAGCTCCACGCCTACATCGAGGAGATGGCCGGGGTTGACGTCGGTTGGGCACACAATCGGCGTCGGAGGTGTAGTCACTGGATTCGGCGCCGGAGGATGAGTCACGAGGTCGACCGGATCCAGGCCTGGATCCTTGGGGGCCTGGCGGCACTGGAGCTGAAGCCGCCAGCATCGAAGGCCTAGAGCCCCCAACCTAGTCTGCGTGGCCTGAGGGCACACCGGCAGAGTCAGGCTGCCCGAAGATGGAATGCAAGGCTTCTTAAAAGTTGCAAAACTGGGCAGGGGTCGCTCAAGCTCCCAAAAGGGAGGGAAGGCCAGAGTCTGCCAGTCGGACGACTACCTTCCGCTTCCCGCGTCGGCCAACGGACGAGGAGAACGCGAGAGCGACAGTGCTCCTTCACCTTCTTTTTGTGCTTCGACTTACCCGAAGACTTGGATGACGAATAGTGATGACGACTCCGCGACCGGTCCAGCAATCTCCCTCTCGACTGGGACCTCGAACGGTGCGGAGCTAGCTGCAGGGCCTTGAGAAGCTTTCGGTACTGCTCCCGCAAAGACTTCGGGTTCATGGCCCTGCAGTCGGGGCACGACTTCGGGTCGTGGTCACGCTCTAAGCACCAAAGGCACACCAGGTGCAGGTCTGTAACCGACATCAGTTTGTGACAGGAGTCACAAGCCTTGAAGCCGGTCTGTGGTCTGTCGATGAGAAATCCTCTGTGCACAAGGAGACTAACTACTTGAAAAAGAAGTAAAAAAGAAGAAAAGTTAAAAATCTCCAGTAAAAAATGACTAAGGGTACTGCTCTCTCCAGATCTGCACTGGCTGGCGCGGAAAAAGAAAAAACTGACGTCAGCATGCAGGGGCAGATTCTCAGTAGATAACGCTACGTCATTTCGGCGAACAAGACACCAACAACGGGTACGGAGTCGACCGACACCATCTACCGACACGCAGGGGTACTGCTAAAGAAAAAAATCTCCGAAGCCAGTCCGGCGCCTGGGGGTGATTCTAAGGTAAGGAGTCTATAACTAATAGTCTCTTTCAGATAAAAGAATGAAACAATTCCAAGTTATTTTAGCTCTAAGGTTGCTGACTTCAGTGTTGAAGAAAGGAGATAACCTTTAAACATCGACTGCTTGCTGTTTCACTCCTAAATTCATATGACATGACTAGGCTGTGGGGTTTTAGGTTTAAACCTATAATAACTGATAAAACCCCACAGAAAGAAAAATAGCCCTCACCGGTGAAAAAATATAAACACTGAAAAAACACCTGGACAACCACAAACTAAATGACATTCAAAGAAAGGAAAAAGAAAGTGAAAGAGTCATTTTGTTCTTACTGAAGGGGTCAATTAAATGTAACTTTGTTATACAAGCTAGCAGTAATAAAGACTGGCTAACATTATTCTGCTTGAGTTTTGTTCTTTAGGGATGCCACTAAAATATTGTTTCTTCTTCCTTTTACTTTTTTCAGTTTTATGGCTTTTGGTCTAAAGATGCAGGGTTTAGTTTCATGTTTTAGGTTTAGTTTAATTATTTTATAAACTGTAGAGAATCAGGACATATCAAACTCACATTTGATATTTTGGCTGCATTTGATTCTTTCACTGATAGGTAAAATGGCTAGTTTCATAAAAATCTTTCCTAATATGTGTCATCACATTTGCCCACAGAGAATGGGTAAAAACCCTTAATACATCAGACCATAGTTTTTAGTGGGTCAGTATTGATAGTAGATGAATTGCCAACCCCTCAGGCTTTCAACTTAAATCTAAGGTATAGTGACAAGTATATATATCACCAAGCATCTGGGATAGTGGTGAAAACGTGACACCAGACATTTGGAAAACATGGAACGCAGTGTCACTTGTTATGCTCTGCAAAAAAGGTTCTTTCCAAGTTCAACAAAGATTGGAGTGATATTGTTTGTATTTGTAGTGATTCAGCTACGTATATAAAAATTTTGTGTGATGACCTGTCAAAATTGATACCCGAGCTGTAGTGATTTCCTGTAGGAGATCCTTGCCACTTGTTAGATGGTATGCTGAAAGCATCTTTACAATCTTCAGAGTTAATGAGGGATGCTATTGACTTTTTAGTCCATTCTGGTGCACTGTTTTCTTATGCCCAGGAACTAAAACGCAAATATTTATCATTTCGTGCTTTATGTGGCATCAAAGAAAGAGTCATCCAAACTGTGCCCCTTAGCTGACGGTTCTCAGCCCAAGGGTTTATGAATGCTGAGAGGGCCTTTTCACAGAAGTTTACATGGGAAGGAAAGCGCGAGTGCACATGACCAAAGACTCACTGAAAAAGTGTTGTATGGTGTACTACAATAAGATTAATTTGCAAAAATCTCTTTGGACCTCATATACACTATACATACACTGTCTATATACCATGTTCTTTCAGTGCAGAAAGCAAGCAATGATAAAAGCAAAACGTTCCATAAACACCGGAAAAACACTTTTTCTGTTGTTTTTAGTGGCGTGAAAATGTGTAACCACTGATAACAACTGTTTTTTAAGAGATTGAAAACACTGAAAAAACCCACCAGAATTTACCAAAAATAGAAACTGAAAACAGGACAGCCTAGACATGACTCTGAATGGTCTGAATCTAAAGAAGCTGAAGGTAAGAGAAGATTTATTTATTTCAGTTACTGTTGCATACCTTCTTGATTGGCATACTGACAGCGTAAGAATTCTTCTTCATCTTCAATTTCTTCAACCTCCTGATCATCAGACTTATTTTCATTCTGTGAATAAATGAGTAAATTACAAGTAAAGCAGCAGTACAGCCGCTGATTGTGCTCCCAAAAACTGTTTATGAAAATCAATAACAGAAAACAAATTATTAATATTAAAAAATAGGGCTCTTGCCAACTTTTTAACTTAATGAACTCCCAAAACACACAATAGTAGCAGAGTACTGAATGACTGACAAATGTTTTTCTAGCAACCCAACCTCTTCTGAAACACAGGGCCCTCCCACAAGACAATCTTCTTGTCCTCCTTGACCAGAGGGGTAACACACAATGAGGAGGTATTACACTCCGTCAAACTGATGGATGTGTCACCCAGTGTGCTATACTTTTTTGTGAATGCATGTTGCTGGCTCTTTAACCCCTTCTATGCTAATGACAAGGTCAGCTTGTCATGCAGTACACTGGACCTGTGCTTATGACGAGCTGACCTTGTCATGAACAATAGGATTTTAGGACTTTCAGCACAGGGGGGGAATTGCCTTAGCAGGCAAGGTGTTAAAATGATACTGGAAATGGTCTGATTCTGTATAAGACACCAAAAGGTCAACTCTCCCTACAAGAGAACGGAAGGGAGCATATCATCTGGCAAAGCATTCATATGAAGTTGTATAGAATTTTCCCTAGTTGATGCCACGGAATCATCCCACTTGTCGCTCTGATGTACAGGACCCATCCCACTTGTCACTCTGATGTACATGACCTTTAATGACGTCACTTAAGTCTCCTCCTCTTCTTCTGTTGTGTCTGCCTGGGCTTGCCAAGGTTGGTGGATGACACTAGGACAGGGCTTATGTTGAGCTGATGGAGGTGGTTGCGAATGTGGCTGGGACTGTGGATATATGAGTGGAGTCATGCCAGAACCAGTAACGATGAATCAATCTGCCATCACAGGGAGCATATTATTAATAAAGTCAGTAGGAACCTAGAGTATTGGTGAATTTTTGTATTGAGGTGCTTCATAATGCTGGTCATTATCGCTTCAAAGTGTGAATGTTCTTACCTCCAGTTCACACCATCAGGGTAATGCAAGTGACATACATCTTCACCCTGGCAAACCTCTTCATTATCATGATCTTTACACACATCAGATTCATCATCTTCGTAGCATTTAACACCGTAGCCTTTACAAATGGAGACATTCTGGTTGTCCAGAATTTTGATAGGTAGCTGCAAGGAGGACTTGGTGGGAGTACTAACCTCTACCAAAATATCTGAGCTGACTTCCTTAGTGTAAATGAGAGTTGCTCTAATGTTAGTATTTACTGAAGGCTGTCCTGTAGATGGCAATTTGGCTATCAACAGTCTTAATGGCGACGATTAATTTGTCATCACCGGCACAGTGGTTATCAAATGCATTGTCAACTGGAGAAAGAGCTTGCTTACATAGATATTTCATGGATATGTAAAACTCTCACTTAATGATCACTGAATACAATTGCTGTTGTTTATTGCCTGTGAATGTAGGCAAGCTCCAATATGACTGCTACTTCTCCACTCCATGTCTTCTCAGTTTATTTGAAAAAAATCTTTAAATGCTTGAGCTTCTCTCCAATAACATGAACATTACAGCTTTTATTTTCTTAAGAGAAGCTATATTGTATGTAGTTCTTAATCTAGACTGTAGTATTTTGACTGCCACGTTTTTATCTCTGGATCATCAATTAAGTTTGAGTAGCACCATTCCTACTGTCCATTTTCCTTTCTATAAGAAAATGCCAATTTTGTCATGGTCACCAACCAAAGTTTTGAACTGATATTGCTGGTTTTCCGTCTCAGAGAGCACTGAGGCCTGCCAACTAGACCTCAGTGCCAGCGTCCTGGTAGGGTGCTGTATATCACAAAAGTGGAACATGTGTTTTACATGTTCCACCAGTAAAAACTGGCAATTTTCACAGTGGAAATGGTGAATAGCCCAACTGGCGAGTGCAGAGTTACAGGCTGCCACAGCAGCCGTGCTAACTACTGACTGGGACTACTAAAGTTGATACTGTAAGGTATCACACAACTTCTTACATTAAGTCCGACTTGATCCCCAACTCGAAATTAATGGACCTTGTGGCACTGAACAACTTTTACAAACGCAGCGCTTTATTGCCCTAAATCCCCGTGGCCTTCCACGGCTGTACACCGGGTCTAATCCAGAGACAGCCTCCTGCAGTTCTGTTGAGACATGCAAATGACTCCTAGGAAAAAAGACAATAGCAGCATGCGCAGGAGAGGTGTTAACTCTCCCTGCAGGAAGGCACACTGGTGGTGGCCCAAAAGGCGAGCTTTAAACTTTAAAGGAGAAGCTGCTTTTGAAGAGTAAATGGGGAACACTTGGAGGGGGCTGCTGTATTGTTTAGGTAGACATGCTGGCACTCAGATAGGCAAGGGTAAACCAGTTGCCAAATCTGTATTCTAGGGACGTGTAACTCCTTGGTAGCCACACCTCTGGGTTGGGCTAGCGAGGTCTGTATGCCAAGAGAGGGGTTCTGCCATGTTGGAAAGGGACAGAATGGTGCATCTTTGGATAGGTAGACGCCACACTTCAGATGGAAGTAGTCATCAGGAGAGGGGAAACCTAGTAGCCCAGTGGTTACCAACCGCATCCTACCATGAGGCATTTTTTCTGAGCATAAATAGGGTGCCTCTGGCACCCAGAACTCAGATCTTGACGGACTGCAAAGAGGGCCAAAGGACGACTGCCCTGCTACACCAAGGACCCAATGAGGAGAGGCTTCATCATCTTGGACTGCACCTGCTAAACCTTGTGGCCAGACATGGAGAAGGGACTGTGCCTGCTCGTGGAGAAGTTATCCCCGGAGCGCAGCCGAAGCAAGAGACTCCAAACAGTCAGTTGGCTGACCTACTGTTTGCAGCAGAGAGCCAAAAAAGTTTAAGAAGCCTGCTAGGGCAAGTTGGTAGCACAGATCTTCGCATTGCCACCAGTTGCTGCTGTGCAGCACCAAAGACCAGGATCTCAAAGCCGCTGGACGTGGGAGAGCTCTTAGTGTCCATTGGTCACCAAGAAGGCGAATTATCGCCCAAGGAAGGATTCCCCTGTAACTGCGATACTGGACAACTGGTAGATATGTAGTGACTGGACTTCTGCAAAGACAGAGTACTTCGAGGGACGCTGACCCCTGTGGTCAGGACCACCTCATGAAGCTTGTGGGCCGAGGGCTAGCCTCAGAAAGACCCACGACAACCACATTGCCTCCACAGCATTCTTGAGCATCTCCAGCATCCTGTACCCCTTGCATCAGGACCACTTCCATAAGAACTTTTGTACCAAGAACTTACTAAAGACCGCTCTTCCTCCGAGGTAAATGTTCTTAAGGACCTTGCTGGTCACCCATGACTGGCTCTCTGAAGGAGTTAGTCACCTAAAGTAAGGAATGGCTTCTTATCTGTAATCCTAGATCTCTCTCAGGGGAATTGCCATTGAAATCATAAGCACTGAATAGTCCCACGCATGCGTGGGGAACCTGCAGCAGTGTTTTCAAAGTCACATCTACTTTGCCTTACTTTGGAAAGGCCCCTAAACATATGTGACAGAGATGAACAATTTAGAAGTCTTACAAACAATATAGGGCCAATCTTATTGAATTACGTAAAAAACTGTAGAAGGAAAAAGGCTCATACCCTTAAAAATCACTTAAGTAAAATGAAAATGTGATCTTTTGAAATGCCCTCACACGCTTTTTACTTCGCTTTTTACTTCTTTTTAAAGTATGATAAGGAGTAATACATAGCAATATAGCCTGCATAGGTTGCATAATTAAAACAACTCTCTCCCCACTTTCGTACACAACCCTGTCCGCCTGCATACACCAATCCATATTTCTCCTCCAATCACTAGGTTGCAGTGGTCTTCAAGCTGCCCACACCCATGCTATGTTAGGCCAACATTAACACAAGTGTGAGCCAAAGGTGATCCATGCGGGTGAGGTCAGTTTCGTCCCAAATGTTTAGAAGGCACCATTTTGCTGTAGGTGCCATATCTGACCCACACACTGCATAGGACCATAGTCGACAAAGAGATGCTTTGAGTTTCTTAAAGATTTTGCCCTGTCTAGATAAAACTTCAGAGCTCTTCTAACCTCAAGATGGAGAGAAGATGATTCTTAAAGAATGCAGATAAATTCATAGGGGCGAGGCCGATGCAACCAAGATGGAGGACTCGTTCTAAAGACGCTCCTGAAGCTTCCTAACTATGCTTGCAGATTACGGCAACATGAGTCCTCAAAACCATCAGCGATCATCTGGATTGGCCTGTCGATCGCTTGGGGAAGCTGCGTCTCAGCTGGCAAGTGCCAGATGGCCCAGAGAGCTGCTGTACTGTACCAGGGTCATGCCGCTTCCCCGACACCCATAATGGTGACCGAAGGCGGACTGAAACACTAGTGCTGCATATACTTTGCGGCAGCAACCCGAGACTGCCTAAGGGCCCGGACGTCCACCGCTGGTCGTGGCCTTGGAAGACGGGCGACTCTGTGCTGGACCACCTGCCTCCCTTCTGCTTAAAGTTTCACTGGGGCTGTGCTGCGTGCTCTGGTGGCACGCAAACCCGGCTTCCTGCAAAAGACCTGTCCTGCTCTACCCGTCTACTGCAGAAGGTGGCCCTGGAGGCAGTTGGTGGTAGTGCTCGAAGAGAGGGCCATTGTTGTGCGCTCCACTTGCTATCTGATGCGGCCCTGCAATATTCTGTTCTCATAGCTGTGGCCAGGTGGCGCTGAGAGGCCTCGGACCGCACTGTCACTTGACTGTGCCGGGGCACTGGTCTGCATGCCTAAACCCATCTCTCCATTCACCAGGACTGGGATCTGAGGCACCACCCTCCAGGAGACACTAACCTGCCCAGAGTTAACATCATGCCCCTGTCCTGCACAACTCCTGGTGAGTGCCTTGGCCCTCCATATAACCACATATGGGGGTGACTTCCTCACACTGCTATCCCTCTGACTTTGCTTGCTGAAGCTTGAGTGCCCTAAATGTATGCTATTCACATAATAGAGGTTGCCCTCTGAGTGGTAGGACTGGTGCCCATTTCCCCCTTCCCCATCACCTGTCTTTATGTATAGGCTGCGGATGCGAGAACGTTCAGACAGTGATAAAGGCACCCCGTTTGTAAAGTGCATGAGTTTGTGGAGCCCTCCTTGAATTGGCAACTGGTCCAGGCCCCCCTGTCAGGCATAGTACTGTCCACAACTGATTGTTGAAGGTGACCTGGGAGAGTCTCGGGTTTGGTGAGTTGGGGACCCTGACCATCTGTCTGTTGATGTTGCCATACATATCCCCCCTTGGTTGCTCATGCTGCCTCTGGCGAGGGGCAACGGGTCGAGGAGGAGACAATTGCCCGCCCAAAAAAGCCTGGTGTTAGGACTGACCTGTACTAGAGAGGCCACTCTCTTTTTCTCCATCTTATTTTTGGTGCACACAAGGAGTTGCGGCGGAGGTGGCTCGTTGAGGGACCTACCTTGTTTGACTCCCTGTGCAATGAATATGGGGAAGGATAAACCCCCGATGTTGGGGCCTCAAAGATCAATAGATTCACCACAAGAGCTCCTGAGGCGAACAAAAGACTTACAGGCGGAAAGCCCCCCCCCCCCCAGTGTCCTCTGCGTTCCCAGTTGCACATCACACCCTCCAGGCCATCCAGGCATCCTGAGAAGCCCTTGAAATAAAAAGTTGGGGAAATCGGTAATGATGTGGCCCTGTTGCAGCAGGACCTCAGCAATGGGGCGGGTGACTGAGGTGGAGGTTGGTGTTTTCACCCTAGAGGAGGACTCCTCGGACTTCAAATCCAAAGTAAATACATTGCTTATGACTGTACAAACCCTAGAGACTAGAGCAGAGGATGCCAAAAACCGCTCCTGTAGGACCAATCTCCGTAATGTGGGCTTTCCCAAAGGGGTCGAGGTCCCACACCCAACAATTTCTGAGGAGACCTGGTTTCGTTCCTAGATGCCAGAGAGATCCTTATCGCTGTGATTCGTAATGGAGTGCGTGCACTGCTCAAAGGTACAGCAGCCCCCTCCCTGGCCACTAATGATAACACTTCTGTTTTTTTGGGACCGACATGCAATTCTACGAGAGCACGACATCCATGGTAAGCCCCGTTACCAATCGTCTCATTTTATAGTCTTACCGGTTGTAGGAGGCTGGCTTAGTATATGGTGCTCACTTCTGTAAGTGTAGCACTATGTACTAATTCAGACAGCCCTTAGGGTGATTTTGGTGGTCTTAGACAACCTTGGAAAGCTCTCTTAGTGGTAGCTATGGAGAGCAGCCTTCAGGCTTAGTCCTGAAGGAGTGTAAAGCAGCTTGTTTTACCAGTACTTAGTCTTATGGTATAGGTTAAGTGAAAAAGAACCACACAGTGTAGTTATAAAAATATGCATCTATTATAAACTCACACTAACACATTGCAAGATCTCCTACCCAGAGATATAACCACAAAACTTTGGTAATAGAACTCGCAAGTAGCACAAATATACAGTGGTCTCCAGGGGTCTCCATATACTAAAATAGTAGAATGCGAACCACAACTTAAGTTAGGACTGGACCCAGAAGACGTAGAAGAGTTGGGTACCCAAGGAACTACACAAGGTAAGTACCCAAGAACCCCACGGAGGCGTGTTCAGAGTGGGAACATGACAGAGTGCTCAATACAAGTCAAAGGGTAAGTCTCAGTTCCAGTTTTAAAAAATCAGGACCCTTCCCTGTGGACCCTGAAGAAACCCCGTGGAAGATGGAAGGTTGGAGAGTCACCCCACCCATGGATACACCAGGAAACAGGATACTTACACCAGGGAAGCCGGGTGCATAGGAGAGAAGTGACGTCAGAGACCGCCATAGACCACAATAGAGGACTTCAGTGAAGATGCCACTGGCAAAGACGAAAAAGTCTGGTGGAACCCGAAGGTGGATTCAAGGTGAGAGTGTCATATAGATATGCTTTGCCTACACGCTGTGTTAAGTTAGTTATTAGGAGTTTAAACGCCATTTTACCTTTCTGCTGCTACTGCACACAACACATAATTGTTACTTTAGCTTTGAGTCTAGTAGAATGTTTGGCTTCACACGAGAATAATATGCTGTTGCCCTGATATCAGCTTTGCTTGGTGAGCTGTGTCTGTACAGTGAGTGCCGAGGCCTTCAAGGATATCTCAACACAGTGGTTGTTGTGAGGTCTGATCTTCGCACCTCCTAGACATAACATACATGCAGCTGCGGCCAAGTTCTGGCTTTTGGCGCTTTTAATATTGCACTGCACAAGAGAATTCACACACTTGATGGTGCTTCGCATGCAGAGAGCTGGTGGAAGATGATGTGATCCCTTACCACTAGGATCTGAGGTATGGGACCGCCCTGCTAAAACCCAAAGAGACCTTCTTAGATACAATATAATATACTAGCAAGGGAGGGTGAGAATTAGGTGACTTTTAGCCTTCTTCCCTCTAGCATTTTAACATGCTTTCACCCTTTGTATTCTATGGACTAGTAACTATGCTGATTACTTTGTTTCTTATAATAGATTTGCTTGTATTAGCTAAGATACTGCGCTTGAGAACACTGCATTAGAAAATAAACATTTCAAATGTTCACGCGTCCTCATTTACTCCTTGTTCTGGATTGAAATGATTGTATAACGAAAGAGTGTTCATGTGTTCCACGTTACCTGAGGTATTCTAAGTCCATGTTCTGGTTTGTCTAAACATTGGGAGTTTGTAATAACCAATGAGACAATGTAGCTAGTCCGGTAGGGGATTTTGGGTACTAAGGTGAGTTTTGGTACACCCTAATTCACTGAGGTTCCAAGTCTCTATGCACAGTTCTGTATGAGAACGGAATCCCTGCGACAAGAGGTTCCTGCAAGCAGAGGGGACAGAGTCTATGCCACTCAGGAGTGACCAGGAGGCATGGAAGACAAATGGCCACCTATGTCAGACCTGCAGGGTAGTTGACAGTGCCCTTGAAGTTGCAACTGTGCAGACAAGGCGATGCTGTAGAAGACCAGGAGCCATTCATGAGTTGTCAGATGTCAAGAGCATAGCGGTCAGTGTCCAGCAGGGGCACCAACAAGCCTTGGCAGCAGAAAACAACGTTGTAATCGAAAAAGATGCAGTGTCGGGACCAGCAAGGTAAAACTGACTCACCACGATCAGGTAAGTCAGAGCAGGCACAGAGCAAGTAGGGGAGCCCACTGGAACCAAAGAAGACCCTCAAGAGGACCCACAGGTCAAAGGCACAATAGTTTCAAGAGGACCTCAAGCAGCTAACCAAAGGATGAAGGCCCCCAGCGCAGAAGATGCAGTGCAGGCAAAGATCTTGTCTGCAGGTGATGCTTGAGGCTGGAGCTTCTTGGAGACCGAAGATCTCTCGTGGCGAGAGTCAACAAGCGTTGGCAACGGCAAGTCGACGTGGTGCACAGGGTACAGCTCCAGAGGTTCCGATGAGGGATAATGGCTTCAAATTTGCTGTGAAGACAGTGCTTGGCTTGTGGGAGTTGAAAAACAACCACCTGTGTTGAACCTTTCGGAGTCTGTAGGAGCAGGAATAGCAGACCTGTCAGCTTTGTTGCGGTTCCTGCAGATGCAGGAAGTGACTCCTTCACTTCAAGGGAGATTACTTTGGGTGTCTCGGAGGTCCACAGTCCTTCTGAAGAACCTGTATGGAGCGCAGGCACAGACGACGAGACCGGGAGCAGCAGGAGCCTTCCCAATTGCAGTCTCAGTTCCCAAAGCGAAGGCCAGATTGCCCAGACGGTTGAAGTTGAGGTGGTTTCGGATCAGAATCTTGTCCCACGACGAATTTAGGAACCCATCCACAGGTAAGACCTTAAGTAACCTAAGATAAGGGTTGGGGCGATTCAGGGGTTCCTCCCAGAGGTGGGGCTGGACAGTGGGGAGCATACTACCATGCCCTTTGTCCAGTTTCGTGCCAAAGCGGGAGCCAACAGTGCACTGAACTGGTTTCAACTGGAGTATGCAAGGAGGGCACAAATGTGCCCTTCAAAGCAGTCTAGTGGCGCTGGCATGCGCCCCCACTCTGTCCCAATACACTAAGCCCTGTCTGGGAGGTGGTAACATCTCCCTGTGACAGGAAACCTATTGTCCTGCCCTCCCCTGCTCGAGCTTGGCTCTGCGGCAAGAGGGCAGAATCGTGTCTCTGGTCGGCAGCAGCCATAGTTTGCTGTCCGGGTCTAGAAGACTGGTACCGGAAGCCCTGAGAACCTCCAGCAGGAGCTTTAAAGTGCATGGAATCCGTTGGAGTATGCTTCCAACATGTTTGATACCAAACACAACAGGGTTTGTTACAGCCAGTTTAGAGGTAGTCATCGCATAATGATGCAAGGCCACTCAATATATCTGAACAGCTGATTCACTTACAACCCGGGAGAATGGACTCTGAAGGTTGGAGGTGTGTCCTGCTCATGCAGGGGTACCCTCACACTTATAACCGAGCACCCTGCCTAAAGGATTGAAAGTCCAACAAATGCACCGAAGCACACCAAAACAATGTTACTTTTATCCTCAGTCAGTGGTGCTGCTAAAAATAACATCAACTTCCGAAATTTTGTTGGCAAATTTCCAAAAATAATCCACAGTGGTTGATATATGAGGTCACTCTGTTTTATTCCATTCATAGAAAAAAGAAGACGGCAGCCGACACACTTTTCGTCCTCCTGGACTACCTCAAGGTTTCTTTCAACAGTTTACAATGCAGTAATTTCCAAATTTGTATCTTGAATGGTATCATGTTATTGTACCTTGAATGGTTAATAGTTAAAATTCCAAGTAGAAAATTCTGTCTGCCCTTCTTGATTCAATCGCAAGCAACTCCTTAAGTCTGAGTAGACTACACGAACCTCATTCTAAGAATATCCGTCATTCAGTTTCCATGGACCACGTCATTACCATATTGAGACTTTCTTCAACTCAATGACGTTTTCACTTTGATAACGGAGCGCCATTGCAACCGCACCCAGATTAACACCTGGATAGCCAGT
Organism: Lissotriton helveticus; assembly: GCF_964261635.1. Taxonomy (NCBI): domain Eukaryota; kingdom Metazoa; phylum Chordata; class Amphibia; order Caudata; family Salamandridae; genus Lissotriton; species Lissotriton helveticus. The sequence goes on from NC_136063.1 coordinate 1,923,988,200, forward strand.
CCTTTTGATGGAGTGGAGGGCAGATCTAATGAAGAGCCAACATCCAGAATTTTGTCTTTGCGAAACAATTCGTTCACTTTCTTGAGGATCTAAAATGGGTCGGTATCAGTTTTTTGGTCCAGTTTTTGATCTCGTGATCTCGAAGCCTTCCCCTTTGATGAACAGCGCAGCGAGCCATGTCTCCTCTTCTTCTTGTGCTTCCTTGACTTCGCAGCATGCAAAATCGACGACTTCAACTTTGATCTTTTTCGCCCTCATTTCTCCTCCTTTGCTTTTGCCATAAACACCTTGGCTTCCCATTCTTTAAAGCCTTCGGGTTCATCTTGGAACAGCCCTCCACATCGTGATCCGACGCAAACACCACAAACAGTCCTCATGGCGGGTCAGTGATGGACAGATGACCCCCACACTCTCTACAGGGCTTAAATCCTGACTTCCTCGAAGCCGCCATTGAAAAGCAACAGTTAAAACTGTAGAAAACAGCAAAGTAACTCAACACAGTATGGAGAGTCCCAGAAAACAGTTACGTGTCGACGGCGCAGAAAAAAGGGAACTGACGTCATCACGTCAACGAGGCTCTCTTACGGCTCCGGTGACCTCATGCGGAGTAGCGAGCGGAGTCGTAGCATTGTGACGTCCTCGTAGGCATGGAGAGCTAGGAAAAAAGTTCCGCAAAATGCTGGCGCAGAGGATATTCAAAAGGTGAGAAATCCACAGGCAGATGTATCCATTAGAATAACCTTTCTGCCCACTGATTCCAAGTTCTTGCTCTATTTATCAGGAGGTATTGTAGAGTTTGGGACTGTGGCAAGACGTTTTTGAGCTGCTAAAACAATGACAGAGTCTGGTATTGGATCTGTGCGAAGAAAAGATTGATCTTGATCCAGTGGTGTGTGTTTCTTTTGCAGGCTGATGGAGTAGCCTTCACAGCAGATGGAGTCAGAAAAGGGCCCATCACAGGTTCTGAGAGACCTGGAACCAAGGAAGTAGAGGTCTAGTGTACATCTTTGATGAAGTGTCTCAAAGTTTACCGACGTTGATGCAGTAGGAGTCGGTAAATCAATATTTAATTTGTTAGCACCCCTGATATGTCCTCCTGGAAGGTGTTAATATCATTTATAGGAGATATTCTTGGTGGTGGAGAATCCGTTAAGGTAGGCATTACAATACTGAAGATGTTGAATGACAAGATTGTGAGGATCTTGACCTACATGTAGAGTATCTTTTCCATCTTGAGTGTGAGAGTCTGTGAGACCTTTAACGATGACAAAGATGGGCTCACGACTGTGACCTTTATCTAGACCTATAGCAGTGAGTTGTTGAGTGACTAGAGCAAGATCTTTGTTGCCTTTGTGGAGGTGCCACTGGCATAGGAGACTGTGGTGGCTGAGATGGAGCAACTGTACTTGTAGAGGAGGTACAGTTGGAGTCACTAGTAGAGGGATTTGAGGAGTAGGTGCTGTGGTGGGGGAGTTGATTACGTTGGAACTCAAGGTGGCGACATCAAATCCGAGGAGAGGTCGGCCTGGATGGCAAATAGGCTTAGGAGTACTCCAAATCAGACTCTGAAGGAAGTCTGCAAACTTACATCCGCAAAAGTAACTCCGATTTGTTGGTGAGTGAGGTTGAATGTTATCTTCTCATTGAGTCATGTCTTAACATCGATGTGACCTTCTCGACATCGAAAGTGTTCTCGATGTCGAACCAGCCCTTGACGGTGAACAAGTAGTTTCTGTACCTCTTTTTGAAGTAGGTGTCCTCAATACTGAACTGGAACGCTGTTTTTCAGAAGATCTTCTCTTTTCGGATCTCCCTCTGTGGGAGTCCTCCGAGGAAATAGTCTCTTCTCACCATCCTGAAGTATCTCCAGCTAAGGGATCTTGTCTTCTGTGGTGCTCCACTTGAATATGGAGGCAAATCTTCTCTTTTTCTCCTTAAAAAAAACCCTGAGAGGGTGTTGCAGTGGTAACACATCTTAGGACCACAACAGTCTGGAAAACATAAGATACAGATCCTGTCGGGTCTGTTTTTGCCATTTTTGTGCAGCCCTCTGGGCAGTTCACAACGAGATGGCATTTTGTGAAACATTTGATATAGTTGAGGCCAGGAAATGATCTAAAAATACTCTACGCCCAAAAGGACGTCAACTGAATCATCTTTAAAAATCTGGAGCTGAAAATTGTTGAGGAAAATACCTCAAGAGAAAGCAGAGCCCTGCTGCAGGATCCAGTCAGCAGGAGCCGGAATAAAAGAACTGAGTACGTTGCCACCTACAGGGCACGATGGGACATTGGAGGTCAAAAGGCTCTTAAAAGTGTGATGTCTTTTTAAGCATAGTTTCAGTGCTGCAGCCTATGCAAGCCACATTGCTATGTATGACTCCTCATCTTACTTTAAAATAAAAAGTTTGTGGAGGTCATTTTGAAAAGGTCACTTTTTCATTTTACTTAAATAACTTTTACGGGTATGAGCCTTTTTTCCTTCCAAATTGTTTAAGCAATTCAATAGGATTGGCAATATATCCTGGTTGTAAGGTTGTAAAATGTAACATATCTGTCACATATGTTTGATGGCATTTCCGCAGTAAGGCAAAGTAGATGTGGCTTTGAAAGATACTTCGGGATTGCTGCACATGGGTGGGATTATTCAGTGCTTATGGTTTCAATGAAGATTCTCCAGAGAGAGAACTAAAAGTAACTGCATTGTTGAATTTACCAATGTTTGTTAGTGATTAAGTAAAAAGAACACATTTACTGTTCCATGCAAATGCTGCATCTACGGAATACTCTGGTGGATCTTTTCGTTTTGGTGTCTAAAAAAACAAAAATACCATCTACTTTTTATAAATTAGTGTCAAATTTCTTGTGCATCTCTTGTATTTCTTCTTCGCCTATTTTGGTGCTGTTTAAATGCTTAACACTAGTTCCTATGTGTAAGCCTGACTGCTAAGAGCCACAGCTAAGGGTTTCACAAATGAAACCCACTGATCCTAAAGTGTTCGGTAAATGTATTGCAGCATGAGGTCACACAAACACACCATATAAAACACCCCATTTCCTCACACTTTCAATAGCTTAAACTACCTTCAAGGTTACACTTAAATGACTATTTTATGTTTGTCTAGATTTCAGACCACCCTGTGTCAGTTTGAGTAATCAGCAGTTCTCATTTGCCCTGAGAGCATGGCATGTTCCCCTCACAACAGCTCTGAATACATTGCACATTTAACATTGTATTGCTCTCAGTAAATATAAAATTGTACTGTACCCGATTCTCATTCTTCTGCTTAAGTGCAACATCTTTTGTTGGGTTACCAATGAACTACATTGCCTTAAGTGGGCTACATAGGGAGTGCTACATCTAGAATAATTAATAACTGAATAGTCTCGCCGATGCTGGTGGATTTACAAGGCTCAACACCTCTGCACATCTTGTGAGTTCAAAGCAATTTAATGATTTGTTTGTAATATTTGCACAATTTTACTAATAAGCATGGCATTTAGTTGATACTTAGAATTCTGAGATTACAATTGGTAATTTCAGAAGTGTACAGGCATAAAAGTATGCATTTGATAATATCTTTGGGCACAGTGTGATGAATCTGCATAGAATTTGGCGAAAGCTTGAATAGGTTGGTTTTCAATCGGTATGTTACATTTTGTGATTATCTGACAAGGTGGATTAACTCGTTCACATAACCACATACAAACACCTCACTCTATAAATAATCACTTTCATTTATAAGACTGTGATGTATTTCCTATGGGAACTGTATCGATATTCCTGTTTCTGACCCTTGTCCGGTTAATAAATCAATAGTGGCCATACAACGGCACAGAAACCCGCTTTCTGATTAGGTCATAGCGCATGCTACCACATTAAGCAAGCACTATTCCTCCAGCCCCCATAGAAAGCATACCGAGTGCTCAAAACAAATCAAACCTCCAGCAACCTGGGAAATCCCCCGCAGCTATTGTTTTGATTTAGCCAAGAACTCCAGTAAAGAATGTAAGAACGACCAGTTCTTATGACATCCTTATTGACGTATTCATGTCCATCCTTACGTCAATCTCGGCACCTTTCAGGTATAAATATTACCGACATTGCCCTAAGCAAACACGGTGGTGGTGACGAGATTGGAGCAGCGTGACTTGCCGAGGAGCCCAGCTGATAGAGAAAGCTCACGGACGCTGCCCCTCCCTTTTGACGCGCTGAGAGAGAGACGCTGCCTTTTCTCTTGCCGAGAAATCCAGCTCCAGCGTTTCCAGCCGCCCTCGCAGGCAGCTGGGATATCAAGTCCTGAGATTGAGATACCAGCCCTCCAACCTTCTAAATCCCAGGTACAGAACTGAATTACCCCTTACAGAGAATTCTTGAGTCAGACCCTTGGCAAAGCAAACTTAACTTAAACTGCTACTTATCTACTCCCGCCCACGTATTAGGCTTAGGTCAGGTACACTGGGGTAGGCGTAGTTAGAAGCACCAGTTGAGTACGATTAGTCAATGTATATATGCATGTATCTATTTTATCCATTTTAAAGTATCATATGGCTAAGAAACCATATCAATGCTTTTACAGTATTATTTTATAATTCTGCTTTTACTGTATGCACTGTACTTAACCTTAAGTATTGCAATAATAGCGATTCATTTCTCTTGCACGAGAAAAGAGACTGATCAATAAATAACACCTTTTTATTGAACACGCCCGTCTCTTCCTTTTCTCTACAATCTGGTGAAACTAAGAATGCACGTACTGACTGAGTAAAATAAGTTGTCTTTTGTTTTCACACGACTCTAGAGATATACTCTTGATTAGGGGAGAGCAAAGTTGTCATGTTCTATGGTTGTCAGAAACTAAATCCCTTCTTGTCTATCCAGGGAGGTTAAACTCCTCCTTGCCTATTCGAGAAAGTTTCTAGTGAACTCTGAGCTAGCTGGCACACATAAACTTTAAGTCTAATATCGTCAGTAGAAGACCTAGTTAACCACAGCCCTACGTCTATACTATTGAAGATATTATTCCAATGCGCAGAGCCTATTGGGAAAATAGGAACTACACTACATGGCGCCCAACTGTTTGGATAGGCGATAAATCTAACGTAAGACATTAGAGTAACTCAGTCGTGCTTTTTCACTCAGACCCTTTTTTCCCATAATACTCCAAAGACGTCTGGAGTGGGTGAAAGGTTAAATCCGCCAAACTTAGTAGGAGGAGACTCCTATGTATGGTTCTTGGTTTATTCAACGTTGAAGGATACACTGTTCCAAAATATTGTGCATCTAATCTTTGTTTCCATAGAAACCTGATCTTCAAATAAACAAAATAACCTTCCTGTCAGTAAAATGTCAGACAGTGAAGAAGGAAGGGAGACAGCTAGAGTAGCAGCTGAACTCCTAGCAGCTGACAATAGTCTCCTACTGCAAGACCCGGAGGCAATACTAATCCCGGTCAACATAAGAAAAACTATAACCTTAAAACTTATAGAAAATGGACTGACACCGAGAGGTGGTACAGTAATATTCGTAATTGAGGCACACGAATATCGGCAGACAGAGGTATTCTATTCATGGATAAACTTTCCAGCAGCAAACGCTGTAACAAAGGATTTCCACTATTACAAAATAGAGGAACCTCCAAATGAGTATACTCCTTTCGAGGAGGTGGAAATACCACTTAAATACCAAGAGCACCTGCTCTTGTTTAATGGCGCCCTAAAACATAATAATCACATCACCAGGCTCGGTCCACTAGGTAGACCAGGAGCAACGTGGCCGGTCCTAGCCGGATACACACCACATCCAGATATTGAAGAAATGTCTGCACCAGATCTTTTAGCACAGCTAAAACAACTAATTAAAATACACAGACAATTAGTCCAATATATAATGCGGACTTAACAGTCCAACCAGCTATCAAAATTCCACAGCTGACCCCTCATCAGGGGAACACAAATAAAATTACACCACAGAACATACAGTCCTGTCTAGGTAAAGTACCCATTAAAAGGGAACAAATTCCATTCTGGTTAGCACAAAAAATCACTCAAATAGAGGCGGTATTTCCGGATACCACCCCTGTTGAGAAACACAGGATTCTGACTATCTGTCTTCCAATGGGAATCGCACCACATGTGGAGGACTGTGACACTTGGGCTACAGTCTTTGCTTCCATTTACACAAAAACACATGGTGTTCCATCCATGTCAGTAATACCAGATGTGCTAAAACAAATTCAAGATGAATACGGTCCGGAACCGGCCCTAACTCTGGGTATGAAATTACTGAAAGACTTCAAGCAGGTCTCGGCAATATTACTAGCCAATATAAAGGGAGAAGCAGCAAATGTGGCGATCCGCCAGAGGTCCAAAGAGACAAACATAGCAGACCAACCATTTGAAATTGCCAGAATCATAGAAAAATCCTATGAAGAACTAGGAAGAGATAGTTTGGGTGGGAAACCAGTGAAACCCCAACTAATTGAAAATCCTGAAAAGGTATTTATTAAAAATAATCTAAACACTCAAAAAAAGAGCTGGGATGGAAATAAACAATCCACTCCGAAGGAAAAAAGATTCCAAACCAGAGGAAGGTCTCCTTGGCGGAGAGAAAGATCTCCGGACGAAGGACGCAAGTCTCCCCAAACGGAGCCCTCTGTGAAAAAATACAACCTTAGAAATAGGGATAATATAAAAAAAACTGATAGATATCAAGATATTGATACACGTCCCTCTCAATCTTTTCAGACTTCCTCGCAGAAATCGGAAAGAAGAGGACGATCAGAACACAGGGAAGAGCAGGTCAAGTCCAAAGACAAGGAACCTGCTCATCAAAATAAAAAATTACAATTTCCAAAAAAGAAGGTAGCCAGTATTAAAGTAATCAAACATGCCGAGGATACTGAGGACACAGCTGAAAAACGGAGAATGGGCTCAGACAATGCTAGACAGCGCAGCAGAAGTGAGCATAGCTCGCAAGATCCTGATGAATCATCTGGAGACAGTGGACACGAATGAATACATTCAGGTGGAAACTGCAGATACCAGAGTTAGCAAACCTCAAAATATATGAAATAACATTGCGTATAGAGGGGGATAAGACTAGGAAAATAAGGGGTCTATTTTGGGATAATCTCTCCAAGGGCTATGACATCCTTCTAGCTGAAAAAGACTGGCCACCAGAGTTTGTCAGGGAGTGCCCTCATGGCGAAGAAATAATTATGCCTGCCTTCTCAAATCAGATTCCAATACATAAAAAATATACACTTGCAAGAAAGTGGGCAGTAGCCCAAGCTCCTGCATTATATAAAAACCATGTGGGATGGGATGAGGACTCTCCTCCTCACAAAATCCAGTTAAAATCACAACCTACTGCACAGAGGCAGTACCCAATTAAGCAAGAAGCCAAAAAACAGGTAAAAGAGATCCTAGATCAACTTGAATACCAGGGGGTGATTGAAACTTGCACCTCACAAATGAACAATCCTTTGTTTCCTGTCTCCAAACCAGATAATTCATATCGTCTTGTTTTGGACTACAGACACTTGAACTCATGTTGCAAAACTTTTGCAGTGCAAAACTCACACAGTGCAGCACTAATGAATAACATAGTGCGCAAAAAATACAAAACAACATTAGACATCTCTAATGGATTCTTTTGTCAAAATATAGCACCAGAAAGCAGATATTTGACCGCGTTTTCAATAAATGGCGCGCAAAGAATTCTGTCGTTTACCACAGGGGTTCAAGAATAGCCCAGGATTATTCTCAGCGAGAGTAACAGAGCTACTACAAATATATGATGATGAGGCATTATCTTATGTCGATGACATCTATCTAATAGATGATGACTTGGATACTCACTTGAAAAGAGTGAACACCATAATACTTGGGTTCGCAGCAGAGGGTTACAAATTCAACTTTAAAAAGTCAAGAATTGCCCATCTAACTGTCCTGTTTCTAGGATATGAACTATCAAGTGAAGGCAAAAGCCTGGCTGACAATTTCCTAGAGAAATGTGCTGTAATCCAAGCACCCAGAACACTAAAAAACTTACAATCAATTCTAGGTTTCCTAAATTTCGGAAGAACTTACATTATAAATTATGCAGAGAGAGTTAAACCTCTCTATGATCTAATAAAACCAGATTTTAAAAGAATCAACTGGACTCAAAAACACACAGAAATTTTGAGATCTTTACAAACAGACATGTTAGTTAAAACAAAACTACAAACACGCGACAACACACGCAATCTTGTGATTCGAGTCATCCCAGGAAGATGCGGATTCACATACCTGACCTCTAATGAGGGAGAAAAGGTACCAATTGCATGCAAATCACACTTGTACACAGAAGCTGAAAAAACGTTCAGCATTAAGGAAAACATTGTTCATGTAGTTCAAACAGCTGTAGCAAAAGAAAAATACCAAGCTGACGGTAGACGTATTACAGTCAGAACAGCAGAATCAGCTTTTGAGGCATTAACAACCCCATGTAATTTACCGACTACGTCACTGAATCCAGAATGGATACAATGGGTAAATTCTATTACTACAGACAAAGTAAAATACTATTTTGATCCAGAAATGAAAAAATTAAAACATCTAGAATATGAGAGAGAACACCCTCTGCCAATCGACATTCTGCCCTTACGACAGTACGCCTGTGTAATCTATACAGACGGACATGCTCAACCCTCAGTATGGGGAGAACAAGCATACAACGCCACATGCGAAATTGTAAAAGACGTGTGGCGTGGAGGTAAACTGAGACCTCTATTTACGAAAACACACTCAGTAGAAAATAATTCAGAACAACAAACTGAAATAATAGCGTTAAAAATGGCGCTAGATAATGCCGATCGCGAATTCCCGACACTTATAGTGTGCGATTCGTATTACTGCGTCAAATCATACAATAACGATTTACAGAAATGGATTCAAAACGGTTACAAAGATGACACAGGTGCCACAATAAAGCAGAAAGCGCTTTGGGAACAAGTAGTTCTTTTAAAGAAAGAACTACCAAAATCTCACGTGATACACTCACTGAGTCATCAGCGTGATGGCGTTCACGTTGCAGGGAATTCATTGGCTGAGACAGCCACAGCGGCAGCAACTAAATCGGCTTCCGTAGCTAGAAAAAAGCTTTCAGTAAAATACATTGACGGTAAAACAGTGCTGGCGGTAAAAACGTCATCAAAAGGCGACTGCTCAGCACTACCGATCAACTATCCACTCAATTATACATACAAAATCGATGCAAACTCCGTTTCATTTCGCTCGAATCCCTGGAGTGTGGGATAGAGTAATTCCAAACATGAACAGGAGAGGCTTGTTAATAGCAGACGCACATATGGGTGAGGGTCTCAGACACCTTAAGCTTAAAGATTCTCTGGAAGAATTACAATCAGTGTACTGGTGGCCAGGCATGAGCCTGCATCATCACACCTTTGTAAAAAACTGCCCAGACTGCAGCAGAGATCGCAGTGGCGACCGAGACGGTGTACTACCATGGCGTTTCGCTCCAGACTGGATCAACAATAAAAAATAAAACCCAGTATGAATAATGCGTCAAATTAACATGTAAAGGCTATTTTTCACTTATAATGTAGACCACAGCTCTCGGCTGACGTCTGAACTGTTATACAAAGATTTGCGAGTCTATAATGGCATATACGCTAGGAGCATGCTACGTCCTGACCGATATCTTTCCTTTAGCTCTCGAGCTTATGGGGGGTGCCTGGCCAGAATGAGCATTGCATTGCGGGACTCTTCTCACTTCCTTCCTGAGGGAAACGGGATGGTGTAAAGAAAAAACCAAGGCATAAAGTAATCTATAACAGCAAAGGTATTAGGTTCGGGAGCTGGATGGGTCAAACATCTAATAAGTGTCCAACGTAGTCTTAATAATCTGCCAAGAAATTCTCTGCGAGGTCTCAGTCCGTACGAACGATTGTTTGGGACTAGAATGTTAGGCAGGACTTAGATAGTCAGACTTCAGTGGTTAAAGAAAAATGCTTTGATATCAAAGATCGCTTGGCTATTTTACAGGACTTAAATGAAATAAGAAAAGACCTGAGCAACATAAAATTGAAACAACAGCCAACAACCACTGAAGAGAAACCACCTGTCCCAGCAAGGCCTGTCTGGATTCCAAAGATCGGGGATCTGGTCAGAGAGAAGATCGCGGTAAAGAAGGAATTTGGGCCTTCTTACAGAAAAGCAGTTCCTGTCTTGTCTGTCAACGGGACAAGATCAGTAGTACTACCGCCCCTTGCTGGTAAAAAGGAGAACCGAGTTGTATCCATCGACCTGGTTAAACCACAATCATGTGGCCGATAACAAGTAGTAGGCCAAGTGGACTCCCAAGAAGTAGCAGAACACCAAAGTTTGCTACAAGCACAGAGGTTCAAACTGAAAGACTAATCACATTTGAAAAATCTACAGTGAATCAACAAGGACTATGCAACAAAGCAATAGAACTTGAACCTCTTAAAACCCAAATCAAAACTTTTCATCAAGAAACACCAACCTACAATGAAGTAACAAATGGCTATGCTGACAATTAGAACAATTGACAGAACGGAATCAGGCTACTTCATCAACTTCGATGATTTTTCTGAGGATCCAAGTGAACCAGAAGTACAGCCGACAACAAAAACTATTAAAGACAAAGCAAAGGAACTTTTTCATCAACTCAAAGAAACCTATCTGATTTCTCCATGGATTGAAATTTGGGTGGCATTTGGTGCATTTATCCTCATACTTTGGCTCATCATGGTATTATGCTTGGGACATTTCATTGAGGGAAAATATGCTACAATGGACACAGCAAGCCAGAAAATCAACTTGGTACTTAAACCACACACATCTTCACACGTCGAGAAAAGAGAACTTTCTTCAGTAAACTTCACAGCCAATCCTATACCCGGCGGGGTAGCATGGGGCAATACTGAATACGAAATATATGGCCCGGTTGAACTCCTGAAGTATCCACACCAATTCAAGATTTCATTGAGTGACTTTGTAAAACCTAGCACATTTGCTGATGATTGGGACTTTGAAAGTATTAATGATATGATGTCTGATCTTGTGATGTCTGCTAAATTTACAGAACATGATTATTTGCAAGGTTCTTCTAATTACGATCAAATGTTTTGCTACAACCACTATGGTAACCATTATCTGCATAAATCTTCTCAACCTAAATTTTAACCAATGGGAACATTGTGCAACTCCACCAAAAGGCAGTTCAAAAACGTTTTATGATAAATATTCATACTTTTCAGGGTTTAACACAAGTAACGCAGAAACATTCTATTTCAAATTGTTAAATAAGACAGGAGTGAAAACCATGCTTACAAACACAAAATTGATATATTCAGACTCATTTTTTGAAAAAATGAATACATTTGGTTTTGATTTCTGGAACAATAACATTGAAACGAAAACGATCTGGGGCACAAAAGATTGGCAAGTGCAGGGTATAGAATCATTGTTTAGAGCCTGCATGATCCCAGAACAAATTATATTTTTGAATGACACTATTCAACAGACCACCTGTCTTGGCCTAGCCAAAATCAAAGACTTAAATAAACCGTCTATTCCAAAGCCAACAACGGACAGTAATAGCACTACGGATGTTGAGATAGACGTAACCCATATTTTAAACCAAAACAGAACACATCCTGATTGGAAACAATGGTTGATCTGGCCCACAGACACGAATAACTGTCAAGACAGATTCCTGAACAAAATACAGGGGTTCAAATTGACCAGGCCAGACCCTAGATACTCCCAAAGACAACATCCAGGGATTGTAACTACTTACAGTGTGGGAAAGCTCTGCCTTCAATGGCTACATACATCCACACTGGCAGAAATTAAGCAACACCTAACTTTACTTAATGAAGGTGCTGACTTGCGTGATTTCATTATGGGACCACGCAAACAGCGTCAAAAACGTTTCATAGCGGCCTCTATATATGCAGCTTATAACGAAGCTTGGAAAGAAACTCAAATTGAGACAGCAGAAAAAATACGGGAAATTGACCGTATTAATTTGGAAAAATCACTTTCTGTTGTGGACAATGTGTTAATGACTCTGTCTTCCAGAATATATTCACTGGACAGTATTATGTCTTCAGCAATCGATATAATAGAGCAAGACTTACTGATGTTACAACACGGCCAGTCTCAATTACGTTCTATTGTACAGCTTGGCTGGACGTTACAAAATCTGCGTTCAGGCTATGTGCCTTGGCGTTTAATCAACACAACGTCATTATTTAATATCTTTAAACTTACTGATAAACAAATCAGTTTGGCACAAAAGGGTGCTGACTATACAATTCTGAGCATTGAAAAACTTGAGAGATTACCATTGAAAATGTCGGAACGACCTGTCATTGAATGGATAATACATGGGATAATAAATATTCGATAACAACTTTCCAGTTTCAATACTGCCAAAAATATATACAGGCAGGCCAGTATGAAAGGTTGGGTAAAGGATACATTAAGTCAACATGGAACTTGCCCTATACACACACATGTGTCAGTAATAAAGGACAGAGTGTATTTCTTAGTGGCAATAATTGTGCAAAATCACTAAGCGGTATACTTCTGTGTCAGGGTATAAATTTGCATGGGGCCTGTGAAGGGACTTCAAATAACCTTTCATGTCACCAGCTAGGCGCACCTGCAACACAAATAGAACCATTCTTTAGGAGACTCTCAAACGGGAGTTACATTCTAATTGTAGATCGCAGATGTTGCAGCCTGCTGCCCGGAAAACCTTATCTCGTAAGCGTGACTACCAGGGTCATGTGCTGTGAAAGAGTATTGTTCCCAAACGATACTCCAGACAGGGAGGCAAGGTTATGGCCCAGTTTTAATTTCTCTTCTATTCGAATTGATACTTTAAGCAGAATGAAGACTGTGCTCCTACAGACGCCAACCAGGTTGACGTCATCAAAAGAAACGTATGATCTCCAAGTTGCAAGGACAACGGCAGAGATTCATTCACTGTTATCAACAAATAGCCCCCAACACTTCGCAGAAATACTAAACGAAATCTTAAATATTTCTGATACAAATGGTATCGCAAGTGTATTTAAGACAGTTTTTTTCGGGAGCTTTGACCCCATTCAAAGCCATCCTGGGTATTTTTCCTAACTTCGTCCATTCCATCTTTGGCGGACTTCCTCTGATGTTGGGACTAGTAGCAGGCACCCTATTTTTACTACTTTTGCTTTGCTATGGCAAACCATGTCACAGACATGACTCCAGCAACAATGGAAGAAACGATCCTAGCTATCCGCTACCGCATAACTAAAGTCCTTGGACTAGCACGGCTACGAGATTTAAATATGACTTGGTTTCTTTCATTCAGACCCTTGTGGCAGTCTTGTGTTATGCCTGTATTAAGGTGCTTGCTATGCGGCGAGGAATGCGTGTTGGACACCTGTCTCACACTACAATCAGAAGTGCCATTGGATGCAGAGACTTTGTTGAGTCCAGTTAAGGCTCATGCATTGTGCTGTCCCCAGCGGCTACCAATCCTGATGACGGCATTCGTGGAGACTTCACCACTACGATTGAAGGGTAGTGAAGTGCAAGATGAAAGCAGCATCGATCAGGTACGACCATCTGTCAGCAATGCTGATCAAACCATCACTGAAAGCGATCATGATCATGACTGCATGGTAGCGTCATTTTCCAACCTAGTCGAACTATCACCAGAAGCTGTTGACTGTTTTTTCGAACATCTAAATGATATGATGTTTTCACCAGAACAGAAAGAATGACTCTGAGCAAACATGCACACAGCGTTCCCTAAACTCTGAATTTGGCCTTCAATTATAAAAAAACAAAGCCACTGAGAATTTTTTCGAGTCTGCTCCTGCAAACAGGAATTTTTTCTCCAACATCCATAATATTTACCTTTCAGGCACTTATCTTCTGCTTAAAGTAAACTATTCTTGGAGAACAGAAACTTCTATTTTTAGGTAAGTCTAGTAGACATTACCTCGACCTCTAGGTTGTTTGCAAGTAGAATTATATTTTGTGATGAAGTGGTCTCGCACTGTTTCTTCTGTATTAAGAGCCATTTCATGTGTTATTTTCGCAAATCATTCGTGCTGATATAAAAAGTGCATCCTCTTTGAATGATTACACTGCTTGAATGCATACAGTAACTATATTCATATTTTCATGTGTTACGCTAAATCCAATTAATATATTTTGGGGCGGTTTGAATACACATTCATTATTAGTTATGTTATGTTATGTTTACTATGCTTAGGTTAGTAAATATGGACATAAATTCCGTGGAGTGGGTGTGATGTATTTCCTATGGGAACTGTATCGATATTCCTGTTTCTGACCCTTGTCCGGTTAATAAATCAATAGTGGCCATACAACGGCACAGAAACCCGCTTTCTGATTAGGTCATAGCGCATGCTACCACATTAAGCAAGCACTATTCCTCCAGCCCCCATAGAAAGCATACCGAGTTCTCAAAACAAATCAAACCTCCAGCAACCTGGGAAATCCCCCGCAGCTATTGTTTTGATTTAGCCAAGAACTCCAGTAAAGAATGTAAGAACGACCAGTTCTTATGACATCCTTATTGACGTATTCATGTCCATCCTTACGTCAATCTCGGCACCTTTCAGGTATAAATATTACCGACATTGCCCTAAGCAAACACGGTGGTGGTGACGAGATTGGAGCAGCGAGACTTGCCGAGGAGCCCAGCTGATAGAGAAAGCCCACGGACGCTGCCCCTCCCTTTTGACGCGCTGAGAGAGAGACGCTGCCTTTTCTCTTGCCGAGAAATCCAGCTCCAGCGTTTCCAGCCGCCCTAGCAGGCAGCTGGGATATTAAGTCCTGAGATTGAGATACCAGCCCTCCAGCCTTCTAAATCCCAGGTACAGAACTGAATTACCCCTTACAGAGAATTCTTGAGTCAGACCCTTGGCAAAGCAAACTTAACTTAAACTGCTACTTATCTACTCCCGCCCACGTATTAGGCTTAGGTCAGGTACACTGGGGTTGGCGTAGTTAGAAGCACCAGTTGAGTACGATTAGTCAATGTATATATGTATGTATCTATTTTATCCATTTTAAAGTATCATATGGCTAAGAAACCATATCAATGCTTTTACAGTATTATTTTATAATTCTGCTTTTACTGTATGCACTGTACTTAACCTTAAGTATTGCAATAATAGCGATTCATTTCTCTTGTACGAGAAAAGAGACTGATCAATAAATAACACCTTTTTATTGAACACGCCCGTCTCTTCCTTTTCTCTACAATCTGGTGAAACTAAGAATGCACGTACTGACTGAGTAAAATAAGTTGTCTTTTGTTTTCACACGACTCTAGAGATATACTCTTGATTAGGGGAGAGCAAAGTTGTCATGTTCTATGGTTGTCAGAAACTAAATCCCTTCTTGTCTATCCAGGGAGGTTAAACTCCTCCTTGCCTATTCGAGAAAGTTTCTAGTGAACTCTGAGCTAGCTGGCACAA